>NC_085928.1:80435000-81650000 GCF_028885655.2 Pongo abelii
AGACAGGAAACAGGAGGGCAGAGCAAGGCCACAGGCCCTGGAGCAGTGACCATTCTTCTCCCTTCTTTTCACCCTCATGTTAACAATAGCAAACAGCAACCACAGCATTAATGGTAGTTAACACTTTTTGAGCACTTAGTGCACTCCTGACACCACGTGCAGTATCTTATTTGATGCTCACAAGAAATACTATTGTTTGTTCATCACAGGTCACATTAGATTTTTTGCAGCCCTGTCTATTATTTATTCGCACTGAGTCTCCTCTCAGCCTAAACCTTGAAGTCTCTTCACTTCTTATACTTGTACAGTTAGTGTTAGGCATGTCTTCTGTATTGTTATCCAAGTCGTTGACAAAACCCATCTCTTTCTAAAACACTTTCAGCTGGTCCGTATCCTAGTAGGTGGGTCCTTTTGGATCTCCTGTGGAGTTTGGGGGACAAATTCTATAATATATTCCCACTGTTTGTAGCAATTGTCTGGGAACACCAGCTGGTCCACCTCAAGGTTCTGGAGACCTTGAGGCCAAACAGGACTTACAGCTACTCCTTGACAGAAGGGATACCCCAACCCCATTAGAAACCATGTGCAGGTGCATACCCTCCCAATGTGGGTCGAGGAGTCCTCCTCGGGTCCACCTGGACCTTGCCTAGTCAGCCCAGACTGAGTTCTCACAGCCACATTTAGACAATTATCTAATCTTAAATACTAAAAAAAAAGTTGAATTTCTCATGAGTTTCCTTGGCCTCTTAGAAAGAACTTCTTTCTGCTTTCTTCCTTTCCTCCTACCCTCACCTGCCTCTCTCTGTCCCTCTCTGTCTCCTCTCTCTCTCTCTCTCTCACACACACACACACACACACACACACACACACACACAGTTCCTATTCCTCCCTCACATCTCCCTAAAAGAGGGGCCTGCTTTGCCTGTCCTTTGGTTTTCCTTCATAAGGGTCTCTCTCTCTCTGCTTCTCAGGGATGACAGTGTAAGACCTGCCTCAGCTGTCCCTCTTAAGAAGACTCAGCCAGCTCTCCTTCTCCTTGTTTCCCTCCCTTGCTTTTTCTTTGAACACTCTCTCATCCCTGTGGCTGGTGTAGTTTCCAAACTCCAAACAGATACTAATGTTAGGGATTCGGAAATAAAATCAGAATTCTCCAGAATACCCCAAATCATAAATTGTGATTAAAATACTTCCCATATTCCTCATGTACTAGTTCATTTGGAAGATCAAAAAGTTGTTCAATAAGTAAGATACACAGGTTTAGTAAGACTATTTACAAAGAACTGTAGCCTAGATTGAATATATAAGAACTAGAAAATGTGAACATTATTGGGTGGCTTTTAAATGATGTAACATTCTAATCTTTTAAGATTAACAGCTCTACACAGAACCATGCATACAGATCAATTGAATAACTTATTTTGCTTTCAAAATTTTTTATTTCTTGGAACACCACCCATAGGTTTAGTAGAGAGGATAACATGTGAAGAACCTTAACATTCACTTCAATTGTAAGAATTTACCATTAGTGACAGACAGCATCAGAACTTGTATTTATTACATGGCCATAGCTACAAGCAAAAGTGGTGAGACAGTGATTGTTTCTCCCCTTCTTTCCCCTGTCCCAGTTACTGGAAATGTTGACTTTGACCTTCAACTCTGCATGCCAGCTTTTCCTGCTCTTGCTTTCTTCTTGACATTACTGCATTCCTTTGAGAAGTAACGTCTCTAAGTTGAATGCTAATCTTTTATTCTCACAAAAGAATTGCAGTACTTCCCCCTCCCCATTTTTCTCAGGATGTGGGATTCAGAAAAAATACATAATTTTCCCAAGAAATGCCAGAAGGGAACCCCCAGATGGAAACTGTTATAATGATGAATATCTATTGTTCTGGCCTAACCAAGAATAATTTCCCCTTCTTTTTGTTCATTTTGCTTGTTAGCAAGTTATTTTGCTTGGAACCAGGAAAATCTAACTGATTTCAATGGCAAGGAAAATACGCTCCAGAACTACTGGCTTGGCCAAGAAAGGTTTGATCAAATGGCCCATAATATGTCTGCTAAAGACATTAGGCTAATTTTCTCTCTCTCATTTGGACTTGCATCTTTTTGCTGCCTGTATACATTTGGCCTAAAATAGATTTATCTTACTAACAGATTAGATGTCCAGGATTTTGGTGTGGGACTTCACAGAGTGATTCAAAAAAGTCTACCAACTATATAGCTTTGGTAATAGATCCCAGATTCATTTTTAGCCCAAGCAACAGGAAATTTCTCTTAGGCCTTAGGGCCTTACCCTGCAGAAATATTTTTGTTGGTGCATATGTTAGTCAGGATTGTCCAGAGAAACAGAATCAATAGGAGATAGATAGATAGATAGATAGGTGATTGATTGATTGATTGATAGAAAGATAGATAAAAGAAATTATTATAAATTATTGGCTCATGCAATTATGGAGGCAGAGAAGTCCCACATTCTGCCACCTGAAACCTGGAGACCCAAGCAAGCTCTTGATGTAGTTCCAAGGCCTGAGAGCAAGAGAGCCAATGGAGAGCCAATCATAATCCAGAAAGGCACAAGCCCCATCACTAGAATCCTGAATGTTGAAATCCCGAGAGATCAAAATCCCCAAAATATAATTCTAGAAAAAATAATTTTAAAATTATCTAAAATATTTATTTACATTTTTAAAGGAGGATTTATCTAAGAAACATAAAAACATGAATGAATACTTCATAGGCCACTTTATACGATAAAATAAGCAATAATATACATATGTTTGTGAGTATAAACACTCAGATATTCTAACAACAGTCACATGGGTATAACAGTTATGAGCAGATGTACTGTATTCATAAAGAGGTCAAAAAGGGAAATGTATAAACACATATCACTGTGGTTGGTAATTGTGTGCACCTAGCTTTATAACTGAGGTCATCCGAAACACCATGACAAACCACCTAAGTCTTTTGGTGGGACCAATCAAAACCACCATTTACACCATCCCCCAAAGAGCTAAGATCTTGAGAAATTCTATCTTTCACAATGTAGATGTACAGAAAGGATATCTCTTTATTTATTGAGGAAGTTTCAGCATTTTTATGTATATGCATGTTTAAACACAGTCCACATTGTGATAATGTACTTCATGGAATCAAATTTGAAAATGCATAAAAAATATTAGAACTCTCCAGAAGTTCGTACACCATTTACACCTCCAGTATTGAAAATGATACAAAGATGAAATGCATAGTAAGTTGTAAAAACTAATACAATTTAAAATAGTAAAAAAAAAAAACTAAGAAAGAAAACCAAAAATAAAATTTGACATATGAAAATGTATATTATTACAAGGATAGATTGTGGGCAATTGCACAGAGATAATCCCTAAGAACTGACAGACTTTCACAGTCATTAACTATATTTTGAAGTCTTTCATCACAATGAATAGTTGCTTTTTTCTTTTAGGGCATGGCTCTCTTCAGATAATATGTTTACATTCATTTCCAGTGTGGCACTGCTCTTTACGAAATTCTTCTATGATTCTATGTATACTGATATGAACATTTCCTATTAAAGCTTTCTACCTTCTGTGCCATGCTTCTGTGTTGTTTAGGGTTTACAGAAATCCATTTCACATGCCCTCATATACAGAACACAAGTTTGGCAGAAACAATGCTGGTGATCGAACAGCAATGCCATCATGAACATTATGTCTTCTTATCCTACTGTGCACATAATAATTTTTGAACCAGTCAGTAAGCTTTACAGGCTTCTTCAGGCAAATTCAGCTTTAATTCATTAAAACCTCCTGAAATGTCATCAGTAGGAAGGTATATGATGCATTTTTAAACTGAAGTTTTCTTTGTTGCTGTATGCAGTGGCTAATCTACTCATTAGACTTTTCCACCAAATGCAAATAAAGACAATAACAAGATAATAGTTTTGCCTAACATGATGTAACTATCCTGCGTACAACTGAAAATGCACTAATCCCTTCCCCAGACTTTGGCTTTCAGGATTTCAACATTTGGGATTTTAATCTTTTGGGACTGTGAATTTCACAATTTTAGACATTAGGAATTTTGATCTTTCAGGATTTAAACTTTTGGAATTTCAACATGCAGGATTATGGCATTTGGAATTGTGTCTTCCAAGATTATGATCCAAAGGCAAGCCACTGATACAAATTCCAGTCTAGAGCTGAAGGGCTGAGAACTAGGAGCATCAAAGGCAGGAGAAGATAAATGTCGCAACTCAAGAAGTTAGGCAAAGTTAATTCAAACTTCTTCCACCTTCTTGCTCTATTCAGGCCTTCAAAGGGTTAGATGATGCCCACTCAACATTGGAGAGGGCCATCTGCTTTATTAGTCCACCAATTCAAATGCTTATCTCTTCTAGAAACACCATCACAGACACACCCAGATATTTTAACCTGGTATTTGGCCCCCTGAGGCCCAGACAAGTTGGCATATAAAATTAAGTATCACAGTGCGGATAGTATTTTTACTTTAAAATGTTGTGAATATTAGCTTGTTAATTAAAAATCTATGGATTTTACTTTTTAAAAATCTGGATTTCCATTTTCTTTTAAACAGGTAAAAATATCAAGAAATACTGAGGCCCATGTCCCAGAACAACAGTCCTTTAGGTGGATCACACATTCTCCACTACGCCAAGCTCTACTCAGTAAGTTTTGCTTCTTTGCACTTAACTGCCCAGCCCCTGTTGGTGACCAAGTTTGCAACATTTGCTCTGCATGGTCCAGTGGAGCAGAGAACTAGAGTTTGAAACTAAATCCTCATTTACATATGCAATTTCCTTGTGCACCTAAAAGGATAGTAGATGGCTAGTTAAGAATGGGATTCGGCCGGGCACGGTGGCTCACACCTGTAATCCCAGCACTTTGGGAGGCCGAGGCGGGCGGATCACGAGGTCAAGAGACCATCCTGGCTAATATGGTGAAACCCCGTCTCTAATAAAAATACAAAAAAATTAGCCGGGCGTGGTGGCGGGCACCTGTAGTCCCAGCTACTTGCGTGGCTGAGGCAGGAGAATGGCGTGAATCCAGGAGGCAGAGGTTGCAGTGAGCCGTGATAGCGCCGCTGCACTCCAGCCCAGACGACAGAGTGAGACTCAGTCTCAAAAAAAAAAAAAAGAATGGGATTCAAAAATTCAGTATTCTGGGTCCAGGTCAACTTTTAATTTTTCCTCATATCCAATAAGTTATTGATTTGAGTATAAGCTGCTAAGACAAAGAAAAAACACAATAGCAACAACAAAAATACAGTAGCCCAAACAAACCAGAGATTCATTTCTCTTTCCTGAAATATTTCAGAAGTAGGCATGTGATGCAGGCTGTAGGTAGCTCCTCTCCACTAAATTACCCGAGCATCCATGGGTGGATGCTTCTTTTTTCTTCCTTCTCCCATAGTGCTCTGTCACCCTCTAGTGTGTTTCTCACCAACCTGGGTAAGAATGGTTCACACTATACATCCAAGTTCCTATTCATGGGGAGGGGGGAAAGAGAGAAAGTAGAGAGGAAACAAATTGCATTTAAGGAAGTGGCTCAGCAGGTCTGCCTGTCACTTCCACTCTTGCTCCATTGGTAATAGCTTAGTCACAAAGCATCACTTAGCTGCTGGGAAGCATTTCTAATATTTCTAATTGGTGGCCATGTGACCTGCCAAAAAGCAGTGAGAGGCTGTCACTCAAAGGAGAAAAGAGCAAATGCCAATTGGAGAACAATTGCTGTTCCCTGCTTTAATGGTCCTTTAGGGAAAAAAAAAAAAAGGAGACAGAAAGTCCTTTTTTCTCAGTAACCCCCCGAACACACACACACACACAAACACAAACACACACACACACCCCCACACCCATAACCACCACAGCCAACAACATCTATCTATATGCCCTGAATATTCACCATTTTTTTAAACCAAACTGCAACAAACAGTGAAATTATGAGGAAATGATTTTCTTATTAACTTCATTGGACAACAAACTCTGGCTTTCAACGCCTCTTTACAGTTCTTCCTTTTATTTATTCACCTAATGGGTAAGACTTCTAATTTAATCAGTATGAAAATTAGACATTTCCTGAAATGTTTGGAGTGGAAGAAGTCCCTCCTCATTCAATGTTTATATTAAAAAAAAAAACAAAAAACTGAGCTTAAAAAAACCGTAAACCTCTAGGCTATAGATAAGTACCCGTGTTTGTGTGTTTAAACAGAGTGTGTCATATCCATTACATCCATCAGAAAAGATGAGAGAGAAAAGCATAGTCAGGCATTGATCTTTCATTGTTTCTTCAAATCTTTGATTAGAATTGCCTAAAATCCTTTCTCACCCAATACCATACCCGCACACATTTATTTTTCAAAACATACAAGCTACCATCTATGATTTTTATTCCACTGGAAACTTTTAAGGAAATTTTGCATTTAAAGCCAGTTTTTTAAAGATGACTCAAAGAACATCTTTATTTACTCTTCACAAGGAGCCATAGCATGCACACTATTTTCAACATTTGTGCAGGTCCCAGGAATCTCATTTTCAGAGCCACAGTGTATAATACAGAGTCACTGATGCTCTGGTTAAAGCAGGGGTTGTCAGCCTGGAGCTCTGACCACTGAACATCACTGTCATCTGACAAAGAGGTCCCTGCAGCCTCTCTGAGGAGTCTCCTAACCCTCTGTGAGCATGTCTGAAACCATGCTGCATTGATTCTTTGTTTCTGGATTGAGTAAGAAAAAGGGAGAAAACAATCAGGAAAACTTATATCTTTTCTATGTCACACCAATGCAACTTGCCATTCTGTTAATTCAATGTAATAGGAAGAAATCAACAAGATCGAGCTTTACACAGACAAAGCAATGGTGTTAGGAGACTTGTGGAGTTTCGTGTTTCAACCAGACTTGCTAATCTCATATAGTTACAGCCCTCTTCTGACCTGTATCTGGATATATGTGAAGCAGAGGCTGTGTTGAGATGTAGTGAGATCGTCATCTTTTATTAAATAAGAGCCTTTGGGAGCTTGGTTTCCCCATCTGCAGACAGGGCAATCCCAGTGCTTTCTTGGCCTGGGCATAGGACTCGTTCCCTTGCTTCCACGACCTTACCAGAGAGACCTCCCTGTCCACCCTATTTAAATTGCACCCACCTTTCCTTCTGGCATTCTCTCTCTTTTTTATATAGTTGTATATATCATATTTTTAATGTTTTTTATATATAAACATTTTTGAGACAGGTCTTGCTCTGCCACACAGGCTGGAGTCCAGTGGTGTGATCACAGTTCACTACAGCCACAACCTCCCTGGCTCAAGCAATCTTCCCAAGGCAGCCTCCTAAGTAGGAGGGACTATAGGTGTATCCTATCATGTCCAGCTAATTTTTTTTAATTTTTTGTAGAGATGGGGTCTCGCTATGTTGCCCAGGCTGGTTTCGAACTCCTGGGTTCGAGTGATCCTCCTGCTTCAGCCTCCCAAAGAGCTGGGATTATAGATGTGAGCCTCCCTCTGGCCTTCTCTATCCTTATCCTGCTTCGTTTTTTCTCCATAGGGCTTATCATCACTTGCATTGTATATATTTATTTGTTTATCATCTCTCTCTCATCAGAATTTGACATCATAGTACAGAAACTTTATTTTGTTGTGTTTGCTGCTATCTCCCTGGAGCCCAGGAGAGTTTCTGTCATGTAGTAGGTGGGCAATAAAGTAAGTTAGTTGTTGAGTGAACCATGAGGTTGTTGTGGAAAAGATGAGAATATGTGTAAAATGTTCCACATGGTACATGGCACAAAGGCCCTTGACACAAATTAGTTATTTTTGTTATTGTCATCACTTTTCCACAGAGACTGTAAGAATGATGACTATGATCTCATCCAGTTCTTCTTGGCTTAGTGGATCTCTTTAACACACTCCCTAAGTCACAACAGAGATTCCCACAACAGCAAAAGGAAGTAGGGGTAGCATTCTACAATTCCAGAGTCAGCACATGGGATAAGAAAAAAATCACATGTATTATGAATTGTCATTGAAAATTATTTAGGAAGACATTACATCAAAGATCAATGCGCCATTTTTCTCTAAACCCAACCCAAACAGGTTTTCTTCTTGCATCACAATAGATTAGTGATTGTTTTGTTGAATACTCAGTGGAATATTTGACTTGTGTTCGAGACTATGTTGTACCAAAAAGAGTAATAAATAATTAAAGCACTATAATGTTAATAGTAATATGTTTAAACACCAGAGTGTTTTTCAAGGGGGTGAGATACTCATACAGTAGGTGCCGAGACCAAATGTGAGGGGTGAAGAATCATGTGTCTTCTAAGTCACTCTGGCTAAGTCGCTTCATAGATGTGAAGAGGGGCCAGAATTATCATCACTGCTTCATTTATGTGTTTATTCTGTCTTGGTCTTGGGCTCTCTCTCTTCCCCTTTCCACTCCACCTACTCCTCTTTCTGCCAGGCATGCAGTTGAAATAGTCTGAGTTAAATGTGTGCATTTATAGACTCAGAAGCAGTGTCATATAAGACTGTTATGCTCAGATCATTTTCTAGTTGGAAGGACCTTTAGAAGACATCAGATCATTTTATTTTACACAAGATCCACAAGAAAAGTAGAAATAGTTTGTCTAAGTCACACAACGAGAGTTCCAGTGCTAGAAGTCAGCTCTGTGGCTCCCTAATCTGAGGAATTTTCTCCATCTTTCTCAGCTGCCTTCTAGTGTGTCCCATGTAACACTGTCATTCCCCTTTCACTCTTTCCCCTTTCCAAACCATTCACCAAAAGGAGTGCTATGGCCTTTAGTTCCTCTCCTACTTTGCTCAGGACCCAAGCATCCTCCAATGAAGGCAGCATCCTCTGCTTCTCCCTGTAACTTCTTCAGGCTCTTCCCCCTTCCTCACTGCCTCAGGAATCAGTTGGATTTCTACACAGCCTCCTGAAACTGACTCACTGCTCTGTAATCGGGCCAGTGCCTGCCTCCTGCATCCTTTGGCAGCTGCTGTCATTCTTAGTGGGAGACATCATTCATGATGCCCCTGGCACATCATGACAAAACTCCAATGAGTCTACTATTTTCTTTTTGAGTCATGTGGAGCAGGGGCAACTTCCTCACACAAAGATCAGGAAACACATCCAGACAGACAGCACAAATGGATAGTGCAGAGGACTTAGAGACTCCAACCGTATAAACAAATCTGCATTTCTGAAATAATAAGCATTTACATATAATGCCAGATTATTGTTGTAGATTAGATTGTGGCGATGGATGAACTCACATTATATGTATGGCCTGAGGGGGGTTTTGACGAGGTGAGACATTTCACAGAACAATAGTTTGTTGCTAGAGAGCCAACAGAGTTCTAGAAAATGTTTGACCACTTATGAATTGGATCCTTCTTTAGTGTTTTGATTGGAGCCATTAGGCTGGTTTCCCAATGATTCAAGCACAAATCCACCACCACCACCCTCAGTCTACCTCACCCCCATCTCTCCTCTTATTCATTCCCCACACAGATCCCCAGCACACACACAATTCTTTTTCAAAATTTTGCCAACAAATATATGCATCTAATTTCCTCCCACTCCAGATGTGGCCTTTTACATATTCTCAAGGGCTACAACCATGGAGAAAATTATAGAAACTAAAGACAGGGTGCCTTGAAGGAAAAGCTAAATTGGAACAATGCTGTCCATGGACTTCCCCATGGTCATTTGATGGTCTGAGCTTTAATTACCAGTGTCCTCTGTCCTAGAGTTCTCTTTCCTTTTGATTGCTATTAGTGATCATAAGCCTCTCCACATGTTGTTCTATTAGATGCTTTCCCTGCCATTCACCATAATATTAATTCAGGTAGGGGGAGGAGAGAGAAGAAAAGGAAAAATCTGTATAAAATTTCTATCTGCACAACTCTTCCTTCAACCTTTTGGCTGCTGCCTGAGGTAACAACTCTAATAGGCTTTGAAGTTGAAAGTGGATTTGAGTATATTTTAGTAGGTGGCTTCACAGTCTGACTGATGACATTTCTTGTTTTAAAATCGTTTCGCTCCAGTGGTTTCTTCTCCTGGTGTTAGGATGGGAAAGCTCCAATGCATGAGCATATTGTAGGATGAGTGGATAATAATCAATGGAGACACAGAAGGGTGCATAAATCCAGCATGTGTGTTATTTTGAGAGCGTTCATGTGATATGATTCATCTTAAAAGCATTTCTAAATGAGAGGATCTGAAACTATCACCATGATTTACTGAAGTTGTGGAGAACACATATGACTTTCTTGTTTTCAAAATGACATACGTGGACACCATTGCTTTTTTCTTCCCCTTTAGTTTCTTACAGACTTGTTAGGCTAAACCAAAAGACCAGCATAAATTCTCTCTGGTACCCTGCTGTCCCTGTTCAAAGCCTTGGAGTATTTGGTGTACATGATCTATGTACCAAGGTGATATTCTAACAGAGACAAATTATGTTCGAACATCTGAAAGTCATCATTTCTATGCATATGCAGGCATTTTGAGAAAAATCTACAAGAGGATCAAAAACAAGATTAAACCACATCTGTTTGGGTTTAAATGACATTGTCTATGTAGTTCAAAGTTGTTTCCTTTTGTATAGAAAAAACCTGCCCAGCTGTTTTTTATCTTAAATTCTTAGCTTTTATCAAAGAAGTGTTTTCATTGGCTATCCAGTGTTATTTCTAAAAGTTAAAGTATTTAAGAAAGGAGGCTAAAAAAATGCTTTATTCATTTAAGGTCTATCTCCAGAGCCTTCCCTTGGTACTCACAAAATACTAATACAGGGGTTTTGTTCAATTCTAAATAGAAAGGCTGTATCTACTGTGTGTCATCATATAATAAATTAGAACTTCCATCTTTTTCTACAGGGAATTGATTACAATTGACATTGATAAGAAACATGAAACAAAAAAAATGAATCCTAACAGGCATTTATTATTATATAAGAAAGAAATATTTGACTTCCTGAATGTTATGCACTGTTAAATGGGAAAGGGAATGTTTTTGAAACCCACCATCTATCAGTAAATAGTCTTGTTTAACAGAGAAGTGGGTGTAGAGCAATTTTACCCTGGGAGTGTATTTCTTCTGGACATCTGACACATTTACATATTAAAAAATCCTATGTGATTACAATGTCCTCATATCTTATGTGGAATAAATAAGCTCTACTCTGCAGCTCCACTAAATGGTTTGTTAGAATGAAACTTGAAAGCAAAAATAAAAATGAATCAAAGGAGTATAATACGACAACCAAACCATTGTAAGTAATTCCTTAGCTGCTTTCTGGTTAGATGATTCTTTGTGTAATTTTTAGCTGAGTTTAGCATAACAACATAATACAAACAGGTTCACACACACACATACACACAGACATTGACTCTATTATTCTTACCATGTGCCAACAATCAGCAGGTAATTTAAAGAGGACATTGTTACTGAAAAGACTTCATTGTAACATTCACAATCAGTTCTCTGTTAAACAGAATTCTTTTTTCTGATCAAACAAAGGCATCTTTACAGCTTTTTGCCCCTAATTTGTGACAAAGAAGTGGTTTCAGTTTTCCTCAATTTTAATTTACATTAGAACATATTTTCAAAAATTAATTAAAGTAAGCCGTGGGTATGAATGCAAAATCCAAAAGACATTCATTAGGACTTTTCCATTTCTTGTTTCCTTAATATATTCAAAATGCTCAGTTTAGCATAGGGCTTGGGCTCTAGAGTCATACTGCCTGCCTTTAAATCTACTCCTAAGTCATTTGGGGCCACTTGCCCTCAGTTTCCTCATCTACAAAATGGAGATAATATGACTAACTTCATAACGTTACAGTAAGAATTAAACAAGAAAAGCATGCAAAGCCTCTAACAGAGGACCTAGCACATAATAATTGCACAATAAATATGTCATTATTTTATGGAGAGCAGTCTAAATCTTACCTCTGCTCCTCATCCCCTGCTGCCTCATTGCTATTTTGTGCACTAAAATCATAAACCGGATTCCTATACTGAAGAGGCAGTTGAATTATCTGGTAATTTCCATCTTGAGATTCCACTGCTAGATTCACCCTCCCTCTCTTCCTTAGCTCCTACCACTGGAAAAGTCATGCTCCTCCCTTTGAAGATGAGCTCCTCCATCTCTAAAGAGAGCACATGGGTTGTGCCAAGCTGAAGCCAATGGCAATAACCTACAGAGCTTGCTCAGGGGGAAAGACTGCCATGACCAAATGGTGCCACGGGCCCTAGTCCACAGAAATGAGATGGACACAATAAGCGATGGATACATGCCACCAAGTCCCACATTCTTAATCCTGGTCCGTCTTGCCTCCTCTGAGCCTTTACTCATTCATTTATCATCTTCCTCAATCATACTTCCTAGACCTGCCTCTAGATTATTAAAATATCATCTTAATAGGCCTCCTAACTACTGCCTGACCTTCTTACATTCCCTCCCAAAACTGCTGCCAGGTTAATTTTGCACAGTTACTCCTGTTCAGAAACCTTCCTGGATTCTATTACAGACATTAAAAAAAAATCCCTCTTCTTAAAGCTGATAGAAAAGAACATCAGAAATTGACTGCCTTTATTGAGGAAAAGAAATTTAATTTGCCTTTTTAAAAGCAGATATAAATTTACGGAGTTTCCTGTGTGCCAGACACTATGCTCAATGCTCTGCCCCTCCTATCTCTTCTAATGCCTACAAGAATTCTATGAGGTAGGCCTTGTTATTGTCACCCATTTTATTACTAAAGAAACTCAGCTTAGAGAAGTTAACCTTGCTCGAGGACATTTGGTTTTGTGTACTGCTGTGTAGTCATTTTTATTTCTGTGTTTCTCATCTCCCTACCACCCCTACCCCAACCACACCCCTACAAGTTCTTTGGCACCAGGGAAAGCATGCTAAATGAAGAGGAGGTGTCTGGTAAATTCCTTTTAAATCGAACCGAGCCACAGGCTTCAAACAAATCCCTCATCAGTCCCAAAGTGCAGCTGCATCGCTCTTAGAGTCTTCATTTTTTTAAAAAAGCTTGTATTACATTGGGTCTTTTAGTTCTCAAGGCATCTTCCTATGCCTCTTATTTGACCCTCACAACAACCCTATGATCCAAATCTGAATATCCCCATTTTGCAGATGTGGAAAATAAAGTGCAGGGTTGTCAAGTGCTTTTTCCAAGGTCATACAGCGCATGAATTGCCTAAAAAGAAAATGGACCCAAGATTCTTCCATCATAGCTAAAGGTTTCTTAAGCTAAGATTTGAAGAACACCTCTCCAGATGCCTGGAACAGGAGCTCAGAGGCTGCAAAAAGTTGGTAACTTAGATTGTTTTTAAGTACAGATAGCTGTTGAAGATCCTAAAAGCTAAGCCAGAGTTCAAGAGTGTGGGCTCCCAGCATGTGGCGGCTTCTTTGCCCTCTTCTTGTCTGGGAGGTGAGTTGAGGACAGAGTCTCAGCTTAACAGTGAATGTCTTGGTTTTCCTGAATTTATTTAACAACCACCCTGGATGTTATTTCAACACAGTTTATCTTCCTACGCAGTCATATGTCCCTTTATAATTTAAAGGCAGATCGACATAGACTGGGGCTTTTGAGGTTTTTGGACAAAGGTGGCACTGAGGCTTATTCAAGGGATTTGAATTTCAAATGGGCATAGGAGGGCTTGGCGAAATGCCTGCCTGGAGACGTTGGGCTGAAATGCCAGCAAGGAACATTAATGCTGCCGCTGTGTTCAGCTGATCTTCATCCAGGAAAGGAACAAGCAAGCACAGAGATACTTCTTACAGTGGGATGAGGTAATCCAACGGTTTTTAGGAGTATTTTCATCTCTTGGTTCCAGAACGGTTTGGTTAAGTGGATTTTCAAAAAACAAATAATGAAATAGCCAGGCAGCGGGATCTATAGTCCAGCCAGCTATGGAACCTCACTCAACAGGCACTAGGGGTGTAGCGATTCTACCGAGAAGAGTCTGCGGCTTGAGGCTAGCCCTGTCCTAATGCTACAGGAAAGGGGTCCCGATCCAGACCCTAAGAGGGGGTTCTTGGGCCTGGCAAAAGAAAGAATTCAGGGTGAGCCCGTAAAGTGAAAGCAAGTTTATTAGGAAAGTAGAGGAATAAAAGAATGGCTACTCCATAGACAGAGCAGCCCTGAGAGCTGCTGGTTACCCATTTTTATGGGTATTTCTTGATGATATGCTAAACAAGGGATGGATTATTCATGCCTCCCTTTTTTAGACCATATAGGGGAACTTCCTGACATTGCCATGGCATTTGTAAACTCTCATGGTGCTGGTGAGAGTGTAGCAGTGAGGACGACCAGAGGTCACTCTTATTACCATCTTGATGTTGGTGGGATTTAGCCAGCTTCTTTACTGCAAACTGTTTTATCAGCAAGGTCTTTATGACCTGTATCTTGTGCCGACCTCCTATCTTATCCTGTGACTTGGAATGCCTTAACCATCTGGGAATGCAGCCCAGTAGGTCTCAGCCTCATTTTACCCAGCTACTAATTAAGATGGAGTTGCTCTGGTTCACATGCCTCTGACACTAGCATTGACTGAGTCTTCTGTTGGTGACTTCCGTGTTTATTTATCCTGCACATTTGGGACAAGTACACATCTTCATAGATTCAGCTACGTCCATCTGTCATCTGAAATAGAAGGAAAAGATTCAACATACCTTGGACCAAAAGCATAGATTATCTATTCCTTAGAAACAAATTTTCTGTAAGCTTACTATTTTACAGGGAACAACCAGAATTGTTTTTGACAAACCCAGCTGTTTTTCCTTATAGCTAAAAAACTTTGAAATTTTGGTGGTGTCCAAATTAAAATTTGGTGCTATCCACTTGTGTTATCATGGGGCTGTTTTTTAAACTCAGCTATCATCAAAACATAACCTCTTCCAACAGGCCTTTCCTCAAACCCCAAATCTAAAATAATACCACGAATTATTAACTTGTCTTTAGATGTGATCATGGTGGTGTGGTTTTGTATACAAGGAAAAAAAATGGTTAGTTATCTTTTGCAAATACGTAATGAAAGATTTACAATTGAAATCATCAGAGTTGGCGGGAAGATAGAATAAGAATGGCTATGAGATGACATTGTTGCAGGAGGCTATGGTTACACGGGGGTTCATTTTGCTCTTCTCTCTACTTTGTATATTTGAATTTTCCTGTAACAAAGAAAATTTTGAATACTGTTTATACTTAATATACAATGTTTCCCCTTCACTCTACAGTCTTCTTCTCTTTGTCCCATTTTATATTTCTCCCAGTACCTATCTCCATGGAATCATCTTGTCAAGGTGTTTACCGCTGCATCTCCCACCATAATTTAAACTCCTTGACGGAAGACACCTGGTCAGAATCATTCATGTCTTAGTAAGAGCACAAATGATGAAACAGTCAGACCTAGGTTTAGTCTCAGTCTCACCGTTTTCTATTTATAAAGACTTGGAGCAAGTTGCCTAATTTCTGAGCCTATTTTCTTACCTTCTACATGGGGATGGTTTCTGTTGCTCAGGAATGTTGAGAGTATGAATAAAGACATTTATTCATGTAAAGGGCCAATTGGAGGACTTGTCACTTACTAGTCTTTTAACAAATTAACTTCTTTAAGCTCTTTCTTTGTTATGAGTGTGGGAAATTAGTTAATATTTACACTTTAATTGTGTCCATAATTTGGGGAGATTTGGTAATTAAAAATTTCTCTATTTTATAAATAGACCTAGACAGCAATGTGTGTTCCTGGCTCTACCAGTTCTGACTTGATCTGTAAATGTTTTTGCTGATTTCTCCTGCAAAATGGAAAACCAGAGTACACAAGCTGGGTTGATTATTAAGATGAGAGAGCTAAAAACTATTTGGAACCCCATATAAATGTCAAGCCAAATTTTATAGAAATCCAAAACACACTTGAGATATTCAGCAGTTCTCCTGAGGCCTTATTACAGGCTTGATGGCCTTAATTTTTCTCTAATATATAATTCTCTGTTATAGTACTCTACAAAATGCTGTAGCATATCATTAATGCTTACAAAATGTCATAAAAGTACACAGAGCAGAAAACCTCCCAGCTAGAGGAATTTTACAATCTGAAGATAGAGGCAGTTAGCTTTAATCTAGGAAGCTGAAAAACTAACCAGAATAGGTGAGTATCTTGTAGAGAATGCCTCTACTCGTTCTTTTGAAGTAGGGAACAGTATTTGGGAATGGACGGTGTTTTGACCGTAGAGGAAAATTCAAAATAAGATCCAAGAATACTCAAGGTGAAGGGAAAGAGAAATAGGTAAAAGGTCAAGAAATTCTGAACATAACAGAATCCTGTATTGAAATTGATTAAGGAACAAAAGAGAGAATAATTTGTCAGCAGACAGATTTGCTTAAAAGGCAAATCTACGTTTCAATTTGTTGGAGATAAGGGACAAAAACAGCATTGTAGAAATTTGGGAAGCTGTATTACATTGGCCACCAAATGCACTGGAATACAAATAAACTCAGTACATGATTTTGCAATTGCAAATAATCTGAACTGTTAAAATCCTATGATGATTCTTCCTAGAGTGAAAGAATCAATGTATCCCAACTGTTGAAATCAATCTGTGAAAGCAACAAGTATTTATTGAATACTTGCTGTTGTATACCAGGCAGTAGGGTAAGCACTGGAGATATATAAAGAAGAATTGGGCAGACATAATCCCTGCCTTCATAGCATTTATAGTCAACTAGAGAAGACAAATAAATAACTATAGATAATTAAATTAAGGAAAATTAGCAAAATAACCATTCAAGAATCCTCAGTAGCATGTAATAAGGAGGTCTATCCAAGTTTAGGTGTATGCAAAACTGGGTGGGGGAGACAAAGAAAAGTATCCTTGAGGAAATACCATTTATTCAAGCTTAGTCATAAACCACTAGTTATCAAGGGGAAAGGCTTTCTACAAATACTGAATAGCTTGTTAAGAAAAAAGAAAGCCCCATGGCAGGAGAAAGCAAATTGAGTGGGTAAAACTGAGAGAACTTCAGTAGAGCTAACATGGAAAGGGAATCAGGACAAGTAGCCAAGATGAGACCAGAGGAGAAGGTAGGGGCTAGAAACTGTAGGGCCTTGTTAAGGATTTAGGACATTATTTTAGGTGCAACAAGAAATTATAGGAGTTAAGGTCAAAGGAAGCATAATGATTCTTCTTGTTAAAGTCATTCCATAGTGAGGTTAATTATCATTGAAAAGTGCTGGAAGACAGGTCATTTGTACACATTGGCCAAGACACCCAGACACCTCCAGAACTATAGGATTCTGAGAGCTCATTGTGTCCTGCAACTGAAGAATCATAATGCACCCTGCCAAAAGGAAGATAACCACACACACACACACACACACACACACACACACACACACACCCCCTGGAGGTCATCACTGGAAAACAGACAAAATAATTCTGAACCACATCTGAAGTACAAGTACTTATGAAGAGATGTGAAGTGGGTGGAGTTGACCCACCCCAGAGGCCTGTTGGGAAATCGCAATAAATTGCTTGGGGTGGAGGGATAATCTGAACCATTGGCATCTTCAGAAAGTGCCACTTGCCACAAATGGGAGTGGTGGACTACCATCCCTAATTCTGGTTTGCGGTCTGTCACACAGGAATCTGCTCAGCATATCTTGGGAAGGTTCCGCCCATTTGCTTAAGACAAAAACCTGGAAATCAACCCTGGTTCCTCCTCATTCTTTATTCCACATTCTGAAACCACCAGCAAAGTACTTGATTTTCTTACTTTCAAAATTAATCTTGAATCCATTTCTACTGCTACTACACTGGACCAAGTTACCAGTGTTTCTGGCCGTGACTACTGATAGAGCATCCTAGTCCTTTGCAGTCCATTTTCCATGTAGTAGAGGGTGATCCTTTAAAATGTAATCAGATCTTGTCACTTCCCTACTCAATGGTTTCCCACCACACTTAGAGAAGAAAACTATTCCTTTATCGGGCCTACAGGGCCCTTCACAATCTGGCCCCCAACCACCTTGCCATTCTTATCCCATGCTATTCACTGTTCTTTAAAACTAGCCTTCGTTCCATTCTTCAAATGTGCCCAACTCTTCTTCCTCAAACCCCTAAACCAGTGCTTCTCAAAATGTGATCCAACCACCTTCTGCATAATCTGAACGGTGATAGCAAATGCAGATTCTGAGGTTCTATCCTAACCTACAACATCAGAATTTTTGGGGTGGGATCCAGAAGTCTGTGTTTTAACCAGCTCACCTGGTGATTTTTTTTTTTTTTTGAGTGCTAACCTTTGAGAGTCACTACCCTATAAAATTTTGTCCCCTGGACCTGGAAGGCTCTAGGATTTCAGCAGTTTACCCAAAAGCAAAATAACAGGAGATGAAAAATGAAGAAATATATTTCTTTTCCTTGAAAAAGTCTATATAGGTAATCTGGGGATTTTACTTTTCCATAGACTCCTACTATCTTGTTGCTTCATCATTCGTTGCTGCTGTTCTCAAATTCACATCATGATCCAAGATATCTACTCCAGTTCACATTATGATCCAAGATATCTATTCCAGCTCTAGCTGTCATGGCTTCATTCTAGGCAACTGGAAGGAAAAAAAGGTTATGGCCTTCCTGCTAAAGACACCACCCAGATGTTGCATACACCACTTCCATTTATATCCCATTGACCAGTGTCTAGTCATGGTCATACCCAGCTGCAAGAAAGATGATGAGATATAAATGTTTATTCTGAGTTGTCTCTATGCCCAGATAAAATTTGTGACTATGTTGCTAATATGGTTTGGCTCTGTGTCTGCACCCAAATCTCATCTTGAATTGTAATCTCCATGTGTCAAGGGAGGTAGGTGATTGGATCATGGGGGCCGTTTCCCCCATGCTGTTCTCATGACAGTGAGTGAGTTCTCATGAGATCTAATGATTTTATAAGTATTTGACAGTTCCTCCTTCACACACTTACTCTATTCCACCACCTTGTGAAAGAGGTGCCTGCCTCCCCTTCTGCCATGATTGTAAGTTTCCTGAGGCCTCCCCAGCCATGCAGAACTGTGAGTCAATAAAACCTCCTTTGTTTATAAATTACCCAGTCTCAGGTATTATCTTTAGAGCAGTGTGAAAGTGGACTAATACAGTTGCTAAGGAAGAAGGAAATAATGTACAGAAGGGGACATCCGCTACCCTACATGTGCTATTTATTTATATGTACTTTAGAAATGGAGTCTTGCTATGTTGCCCATGCTGGCCTCAAATTCTTAAACTTAAGCAGTCCTCCTGCCTCAGCCTCTCCAGTGGCTCCACAACACCCAGAAATATGCTTTAACTTATATTTATCTTTCTGAAAAAACCAAGCCACCAGGTCAGTAAGCCCCATTCCATTGTTTTCTTTCACTCCACTCAAATTATTTACTTTATAACTCATAAAAAAAAGTGTAATATTGTACATATATATGCACTGTCTTCCCTCCTAAACTATAAGCTATGTAAGGACAGAAGCCACCTCCATTTTATTCCATACTGATCATCTAGCCCCTGGTACAGAGCATGGTACATAGTTGGCCTTTAGTCAATATTAGGAAAATGAATAAATGAATGAATAAAGAAATAGCTAAACAAAATAATTCTGCTGTGGCAGATTGAAAAGGTTGTGCAGAGAAATATGAGTGTCACTGGGGAGGAGCCACTTATCCTGCCCCTGCTATATGGATTGACATGTACTTCACTTAGGGGACCTCTTGTCCCAGCAACATGAAGAACTGAGCACAAGTCCTACTTCTGTTCTAAGCCTACATACTCTTAATCTATGTGGTAGAAGCCAGGGGGAAAAAAAGAATAAAAAATCAGAGAAAACTTCAAATAAAGGTCACAGAAATAAATCCAAATATATTGGTAATCACGATAGTATATACAAATAAAATTTGCCAGCTAAATGGCAGAGGTTCTCAGGTTTAGATTTAGAAAAATAAAATCAAATTCACAGTTTACAAGAGACACATGTAGAACATAATGACATAGAAAAGTCTAAACTAAAGCAGTATAAAAATATATACAAGGCCAACACAAATCTAAAGAAAGCTCTTGTAAAAAAAAATATGAATATCACACAATATAGACAAGGCTAAAAGAATCATTAAGAATACACATGGATGTTATGCAATGAAAAAAATAAGATGTAACTATTCTGAACCTATATGAACCTAACAGAATTTCCAAATGTAGAAGTCAAAAACTGATAGAACTAAAACGAAGAATTAGTCAATCTACAATTGTTGAGGGGGATTTAACACACCTGCCTCAGAAAGTGCTTATCAAAAGTGAAATATTAATAAGAACTAAAATGCTATGAACACAGTTAAAAAGCTTGAACTAGTACCTGTTTAGAACCCTTCACCCAACAATATAATACTTTTAATCTTCTTCAAAAGGATATGCAACGTAGACTTTTTTTTTAAATTCAGCATACATGAAGTAACAAAGCAGTGTCAACAAATATCAAAGAATTTAGATCATGCAGACTATGTTCTCTGCCAAGGATACAACAAAATTAGAACTCAATAAAAACAAATAGTCATCCCTCCAAATACACTCTGCTATTAGTCATTATTAAAAGAAGAAAGAAAATTAAAATATTTAAAAATAAGTGACCAAAAAATCCCTCATGTGTATAATAGCATAAAAGCTCTACTTGGAGAGCAATGTATCACTTTAAAAACATCAAGCAAAAGTATCAAGCAAAAGGAAAATTGAAAGCCAATGAGCTAAGTGAGCACCTCAAGAAGCTGAAAAAAAGAAAAACGGAGTAACTGCAAGCAAACCACTGAAAGGAGATAATAAAGAGCAAAATTTAAGACTATTTTAAAGAAACAAACAGTAATGAGGATCAGCCTAACCTAACTCCAGCCCTTTGAGAAACTAATAAAATAGACCAACTTATGGAATAATTCATGAAGAAGCAGAGGAGAAACACTTGGTAAGTGGAACGAATGAATAATTAGCCCACAGGTAACCTGACTTCCGTGATTATAAGGATACAATGGAATTACATAGGTGAAAAGTATGGTCCAGTGCCTGCAACTCAGTAGGAACCCAGTAAGTATCAGTTTCTCTTCTCTAAACTAAATGAATTAAAATGAAGTATTAATTGACAATTATGGTTTAGCATAGTGATTTTGAAATCACTATTTGAAGGACAAATTTTAAATGGAATCTCAGAATATAAAACAAAGACTAGCAGAATGGCTTGGAATAAAGGTGGTGGCAGAGGAGAGAAACCCTTTCTTCACTGTTTCCCAGTAATCCCTCACATATCTCCTGGGAATGCCTAGGACTGTAAGACACCAGTTTCAAAACCAAGCATTTAATGTATTGCCTAACTCAACAAATATCTTTTGAGGACCCACCATGCCCAGAGTACTCTGCTCTCCATTGTCTTCATGTGTGACTGCAAGGAGTGAATGATATGATGGAGATATAAAACAGGCCAATTGCAGGACCTCTTTTTGGACTGCATGAGTCTTCTGGCTTTACTAAGGGTAAAGGTGTTTCTCTCCCATTCTTTCTATGGCAGAACACAAGCCTAAACCACATCTACCATCATTAGTGTCTCTGTTAGAGTTCTTGGATTGTAAGGAAGGGAAAACTCTGGCTAACAGCCATTGAAATAATTTATTAGAAGAATACTGGGTGGCTCACTGAATCTATGGAAGAGATGAATAGCAATGTACAGGGAAGGATAGGAAGCAGGACAGCTTCAGCCTTTGGACAGTAGGAGTCAAGCAGAGTTTATTCACACAGGCGCTGCCATGAGATGAATTGAATCCAACAAAGACCCATCTCCATGTACTTCTGTACAAGATATACTTTCCCAAGAGAGAGATTTCAATGGGGCCAGCATCATGACAGACTGGACTTCCTGCCATGTGACCATGGTCAAGGTCCTTGAAGTCCAGCCCTCTGGATATCTAGAGAGCTGGATGGAGCTCTCTGGATTCTGGCCCATTTTCCAAGTCTGGTCCTCCAGCTTCCCTCTGAGTCGGTAAGCCATTGATATTCCCTAGACAAATCTCTTCTCTAGGATAACTATCATCAGTGCCTGTTGCTTGCAACCAAAATCTTGGCTAATACAAAAGGGCATTGTTCAAAAGGTTGGGGATAATTGATACCCATATCAGGACTATGGACATTCTAATATTGGTATAATAGTCTAGAGTCTTATCAGTCTGTTATGACTTAAAGCTAAAGATAGTTGGGGTAATAGACATAACTTGACTGAAAACTTTTAGTAAAACCTAAAAGCAAGACAACAATTTCTATTATTGGTTGCTATTATATATTTGCACCTTAGTCTGTATTCTGAGTGAATAGTTTTCATTGATTGCAATTGTCTTCTTGCTTCTGACCATAAAATCTTGAAATTAAAGCAGAAAGGCCTGCAATACACCCTTGTCCCTGCCAAAGCGAGTTTGTCAAAACAACAGACAAAACAGAATTCAATGTGATCATCTCAAGAGAATGGAACTTAGAAATCCTTTGCCAAGAATATTTTCAGAGCAGGCCTTCAATCAGAAGGTGCCTTTTATCTTCATAGACATCAGTAAGCTGACCTTAAGAAAATGTAGTTATATGCTCTCTAGCCTCAAATGTGTGGGAACCAGACATACGTCTCCATATGCCAGAATTTTTATTACAGAACTAACCCAAACCCCTCAAAGAGTATCGTAAATTCACAGTAACATGTCCATTGAGACTTTTACCCAGTAAATCTGTGGGAAAATACAAATACTGTCTAGGCCAATTTTCACCACACAACATCCAAGAGACCATTAGTGACCCAGCCAAGAGTCTTCAATTGGCTTTCCCTGTAGTCTTTCCTTGACTTTTTACATTTATTAAACCAACTCCACATATAGAAAGTTTGCACAAAGAGAGAAATTTTGTGAGAAAGAACAGAACCCCACAAATCTAGAGGGTGTCTATGTTAAAGAAATAATAAAATCCATGAACTCGGACAGTTGAAAAAAATGACTGCACTATCTTTGGAAACCATATCTATTCATCCTTAAGGCACTTAACCCTGAAATATATGCCAAGAAGTGGCCATCTGATAAATAGTACCATGGAAATGGCCAGTAAACATGGAAAGTTGCTTAACATCACTAGTCATCAGGGAAATGCAAATTAAAATCATAACAGGATAGCCCTGTACCCTCCGGAATGGCTAAAGTTAAAAAGATTCACCATACCAAATGTTTTGCAGGATGTGGAGAAACTGAAACTTTCAAAAGCTGCAGGTGGAAACTTAAATTCGTATAATAATTTTGGAAAACTATTGGGCATTATCTACTAAAGTTGAACAGTGTATGCACTATGACCTAGCAATTCCACTCCTAGGTATATGTTCAACAAATTTTATCACACATACACCAAGAAACATGTATGAGAATGTCCTTAGCAATATAATTTATAATTTCCATAAACTGAAAGTAATCAAACATCCATTAACTATAAAAGAGATTATTCCTCTTATACAAAGGTCGAAACCAGGTACAACAGAACTATGCTGTTAGAAGTCAGGATGGTGGTGGCCGGGCACAGTGGCTCACGCCTGTAATCCCAGCACTTTGGGAGGACGAGGCGAGTGGATCACGAGGTCAGTTCAAGACCAGCCTGGCCAACATGGTGAAACCCCGTCTCTACTAAAAATACAAAAATTAGCTGGGTATGGTGGCACATGCCTGTAATCCCAGCTACTTGGGAGGCTGAGGCAGGAGAATTGCTTGAACCGGGACCGGGGAGGCAGAGGTAGCAGTGAGAGAGGTAGCGCCACTGCACTCCAGCCTGGACTAGAGAGCTAGACTCCATCTCAAAAAAAAAAAAAAAAAAAAAAAAAAAAAAAAAAAAAAAAAAGTCAGGATCATGGTTACCCCTGAGGAGGAAGGAAGGGTATTGATTGGAAGGGGACCATAGAGAATCTTTAATCTCATTGGTAGTTATAAGATATTCCTTTTATGATAAAATTATTGTGCTTTACATTTATGTATTAGACACTTTTTTGTACATGTCCGCTTCAAAATAAAGAGTTTTTCAAAAATTGTACTGGAAGCCATTGGCATAAATATATTTCTAGGCCTCAATTGGAAGAGAACCATAGTGGGTAAATTCAGGGACTCTACAGTCAGTCCAGGATTTGTTACTCCTTGGCCTCAGTTTCCTCAAATGTAAAATAGACCTAAGAATTCCCACCTCAGAGGATTACCCTGGGCTTTCCTTTTATCAACCTTCTTCTTCCAGTACCTTTAACCTGGATAATTCCTACTAGTCTTTATGATGCAAGTGTAGATGTCACTTGGTGTAGGAAGGCAGTAATTCCTGCACACTGATGAGATCGCACCCAGTCTTTTCCATGTCACAGTGGGCATCATCAGGGTACCTACTTTTAACAACAGAAAGTGACGCAGATCCAAAAGAAAAGGAGTTATGAAAAGAGTAATGAGGGCCCTAGCATCTCTGGAAAGGCTGAAGAAATCACCAGAAAAAAAAAAATATCTAAAACCATGCTTCTGAGAGATTCTGATGAGGAAATTGCCTCACCCATCACAGTCACCATCAGAAAAATCAAATGCCTGCTCCATTCCTTGAGATACCAGGCCCCTACTCAAAGTCTAGCAAGATGCTGTCTGATTGGCAAAACCTGTGTCACATGCCTGTGACATAGCTGCAAGGGATGCTAGGAGAAAATACCCAGCATTTTTAGCTTTTATAGTTGGAGGAGGTCTTTGCCCCCACCTCAGACTGATAAGAAAAGGGATTTCTCAGTATAGAAAGGTAATCAAATGCTGAGAGGCCAAGATGAATTGCGAAAGTTAAACAAGCCATGTTGTAATCTCTAGTTTACTTGTCTGCTTTCCTCGGTAGACAGCAATTATCCATGAGACCAGGAGCCATAGCTAACTTGGTACCATTTTGTCTTTGCACTCAGCACAATGACTGACACATATCAGGCCCAGAGTAAATATTGTTAAACAAATGAATCACTAATATAATAGTTATAAAATATTCAGCATAGTACCTGGCACACAAAAAAAGGTTCTTTAAAGATATACAATATATATAAGATGAAGCAATGCATTCTCTGTAGTCAGGGAACATTTCTCCTTCTATTTTGTGTCCCTAGCACCATATCAGACAGTATGTATTCAACAATGTTTGTTGAATGAATAGTTGAATCAAAGAATGAGTGAGTATGCATCAATGTAATTAATCTCTAGTAGGGTATATCCAAAGAACTGCTTAGATCAAAGACTGATGAATGCTTGAAGGCTGAGCAATGACCCACTGAGGCAGCTGGATCCTGCAGGAAGGGGAACACTGGGAGTGGAGAAGTTTGATGATGGGATGGGCTTCCTACCAACTGTCACTACAAGTCCACTGAAGCCCATATCTGCATATATAATCTATATATGAACCAGAGATAATACAAATGCTTCTTTTCTCTTGTTCATCTACTTCCGAAGGTTCATATTGCTTCTGTTACTCCCAGTAGCCTACCCATGTAGAAACAGAAGAATATTCAATGTGATTCTCACTATAAAATCACTAGATGAAGTGTAACTCCTTCTGAAGAAAGCCCAACTCATAGTATGTCAAAATCCCTTGTCCCATTTTGCTTTTTGAGCACTCGTGGCTGAGCAAGATGGGAGCATGACTTCTAATTTCTGACAGATACTGTTAATGTATCCCAGTTTGTTGTAACTGTAGCTCTCTTAAAGATTTCCTTGGAAGCCATCATTCTCAGCAAACTAACACAGGAACAGAAAACCAAACACCACATGTTCTCACTTATAAGTGAGAGCTGAACAATGAGAACACACGGACACAGTAAGGGGAACAACACATACCAGGACCTCTAGACAGCGGGGTGAGGGAAGGGAGAGCATCAGGACAAATAGCTAATGCATGTGGGGCTTGATACCTAGGTGACGGGTTGATAGGTGCAGCAAACCACCATGGCACACGTTTACCTACGTAACAAACCTGCACGTTCTGCACATGTCTCCCAGAACTTAAAGTAAAACTAAAAAATAAAAAATAAAAGACTTCTTTAAATGAGGAGTATCTGACTCAGTGCAATCACAAAATCCCAAAGTTTGGCCCAACTGCATGTCTTCAGGTGCACTCTTCAACACAAATCTAAAAATAGATTTGATCCAGACAGGAAGGAACTCTACAGATTGTATCAGGCTCCATGATTATGTGTAGTCCCGTCAGAATACAGCATAATGCAATCATTTGTCAGGAGATAGAACGTGAATCAGAGGAAAGCCAACTAAAAATGTTATCAGATTGTTTCAGCAGGCAAGCTGGGCTAAATGAGAAGGAGTTGAAAAACTCCAGATGGTTAGATTTCAAAAATTTCAAAAAAGCAAATTTTGAAGCATGATAATGTTTTCTTTTTCAAATTTAAAATAATTTTGGAACTATTTTTAATGCGTAAGTTTAAGTAATGGTAAATTAAAAGGCTCAGTTAACTATGATTGCCCAGTTTCTGGGATTTTTAACATTCTGAAATACCAGTTAACTGTAACTGATCACCAGAAGATGGCAGCATTACCTCCACCATTTTAATCATCTGCCAACTCAGAGGCTATCAACATTTGAAAGTTAACAATCACAAATTGCATACCAGCTGCCCAATTTGTTGGCTGTTGTAACCTTTCTTTTATGATGCAGTTCTTCTCTTTTAGAAGAGATCCATTTAGCCAATATATCCTTTAAGTCTTTGCACAATACTAAAGCTGTATTAGCAGTGTGCCAGCTTTCCTCTTTTTCTTTCTTTCTATTGGCTTTTATACGAGCAAATCTTTGCATGTCTAATTGTATGGAGACAATTAGCTGTTCTGTAAAATGTTGTCTCCTCCTATCTAGCATGTGCACCCACTTACATACAAATGTACTCACAGTTACCAAAGCACTGCCCATGGGAACAGAAAGGTCAGAGGATTTATTTTAAACAGATAGTCATTCACGTCCCAATTCTATTACTGAACTTCACTGAGCCACGTTCTGTTGCTATTTCATTTCATTTTGGTTTGGCTTGTTTTGGTATACAAAGATGAAATTACTAGAGTTAGTAATATCTGCCCAGCAGGATTATTGCCATAAGTATATACACTAGTTGGATTCAGTAAATATTTCCTGAGCCCCTACTATGTGCCAAGCATTGTGTCAAGCAGAGAATCAGTGCCTGAAGAAGGGCACAGTCTAGAGCTGTGCTTTCCAATAGAGTATTTACTAGCCACGTGCAGCCATTTGAATTTAAATTAATTAAAATTTAAATTAAAAATTCAGTTCCTCAGATGCACTGTCACATTTCAATTGCTTGATAGCCATAGGTGAGTAGTGGCTATGACTGTACAGATTTGGAACATTTGGATCTGTAGATACAGAACATTTCCATTATTGCAGAAAGTCCTATTGGATAGCACTGATCTAAAAGCAAAATGGACTCCGGAGTTTACGACCCATTTGAAAAGTGCTATCAGAGACGAATATATAAACAGATCAAACAAACGGGAGGATAAACTCTTTTCAGTGGTGTCAAAGAAAGTCTAGACTAAATACAGATATATATATAAGATTTTAATGGAAGCCTTTACACAAAAGATGATAAAAAGTAGTCTGAGGAGTGTCAAGGTGTTTTCAGGAAGACTTAAGGGGAGGAAGAAAAGGTCCACTTTTGATCATGTATAAACATATTGAGAAACACAAAAACCCAACAAGGTATTTTAGGAAATGTGAGCTGTTTTATGTTGTGGAAGGATAAAGATTGAGGATTGAGGAAGGTTACATGGAAGGAGATGAAACTAAGAAGACAGAATCACAAACTAGATTTTGAGTGTATACAGTAGACAGTCAATATGGTTCAGCTCTTCTTTTCCTAGTGTAAGAAAATAGTGACCCTTCTTATGCCTAAACACAGGGAGAGGGAGCAGGAAGAATGATTCTTTTCACAACTTTCCATAACTGCATCTGAGTGGAAAATGAAACTAAGTACCTTCCAGAACAAGGCTACTTTCCTCACACAGACCTCGGACTGTGAGAACAACCCACCAGCCATGTCCCCAGTAACACAGCTTCCCCCTCCAGCCCCCCGTGGTCATGTTACCCCCAAATGAGTGAGGAACGCCTTCTGCCAAGGTTAGAACATATTCAAGCCTCATGAATCCTGTGCTTTGAACCAATCTCCAACTTTTTGTGGTTAGTTAGTTCATAGTCGGCTGGCAAAATGTGACTTCCTGGTTCTAAGATAAAAGACTTGCGAAGGAGGGTGGAGGGGACTAAAAAAACTTACTTGACATCAAATGGCTCTTGCAAAATAGAACTTTGATGAGCAAAGCACAAATGAATCCTAATCATCCCGATTACGTTTCTGAAAATGTCCACACTTTCAAAATCTCAGAAGGAGGAGGTTTGGTGGAAATGTGTTTGGGATTTCTCTAGCCTGAAAACATTTGGGAAAGAGTTGGAGGCATACGCTGACTTGCAGCCACAGCTGGGATTACAAGGGCCTTTTTCAGAGGAGAAAAAAGAGAAAGGAGGAAAAAAAAAAAAAAAGCCCTGTTGTAATAGATGTTCCAAGAATTGCTGGTCTTTCATAAGAGGTGAGGTGGGGATGGTGGGGAGGAATCCGGCTGAGCTCTTCATATGGTTTTATTTAAGCTTGAATAGAGATAATCAGCTCTGCTGTTTATTTCCATACCAAATGCTCTGGGGCCAGAATTCTGTCACATTCTTAACCCAGATAATTTTAGCAGCAATCTTTCTGAAATAGAAAATGTACTCAAGACACTTCCTGGTAAAGAGTTACCAAGAGAATCTAGAAGAGTCCATCCAGGACTCTGACAAGCAAAAGAGTTCTCCTACTCACTCCCTCCTGGGTGGCCAATTTGTGTGACAACACTTCATACTTTCCATGTGATGCCATTTGACAAGGGAGAACCTCATTAGGCACAATGCACACCCACTTGATACTCAATCTCTATCTCTTTATCAGCCCACTTAGAAAGGGAAGCTGGCACCAAGGGTCAAGTCCAAATCCTCATTTTAATGGTGATGCAACAGGGCGTGGTTTTTAAAAATCAAGTTTTGGCATTAAACAACTCTCTTTAGAAATGCTAGCTTGGCAACTTAGATACGTTGCTTGACTCCCTTTAGCTTCCATTTCCTCATCTGAAAAAAACAGGAAATCTCAGGTCTACCGTACCGGGTCATTTTGAAATTATGTGAGCTACGTCACCTGGGTGCCTAGCACAGAGCTTGGCACACACAGGAAGTGTTCCATTGTGGTGCTAGGTATGGATTTTGTCATTACAGTGTCACACAAGGTGATGACTATATTGCCGAGCCAGAAAGGATGATTATTCTACTCTCACATTTTCAGTTTCCTTAAGTACAAATGGTATACCTAGGCTTTCTCTTGCCTGATTGCTCCGGCTGAGACTTCCAGTCCCATGTTGAATAGGTTTGGTTGCATGTAGATGTTCATTGCAGCACTATTCACAATAGCAAAGACATGGAATCCAGCTGAATGCCCATTAATGGCAGACTGGTTAAAGAAAACCTGTTACATATACACCATGGAAAGCTATGCAGCCATAAACAAGAACATGTCCTTTGCAGCAACAAGGATGGAGCTAGAGGCTATAATGCTAAGGAAACTTTTGTTTTCATTGTGGTCAGAACATTTAACATGAGATCTACTTTTTAAACACATTTTTTAGTGTAGAATATTGTTAACTACAGGCACAATGTTGTATGGCAGATCTCTAGAACTTATTCATCATGCATAACTGAAATTTTATGCCCACTGAATAGCAAACACCCCCAATTTCCTAATTTCTCCAACCACTGGCAACCACCATTCTACACTTGGCTTCTGTGTTTGACTATTTTAAATACCTCACATAAGTGGTATCATGCAGTATTTGTCCTCCTGTGACTGACTTTTTAAACTTAGCATAATGTCCTCAAGCTTCACTCATACTGTCACATATGGCAGAATTTCCTTCTTTTCTAAGGATGAATTATATTCCATTGTGCATGTATACCACATTTTCTTTATGTATTCAACCACAGATGAACATTGAAATTGTTTCTTCATCTTGGTGACTGTGAATAGTGCTGCAATGAATATAAGAGTGCTAATGTCTCTTTGAGATACTAATTGAATATTTTTGGATAAATATATGGAAGTGGGATACTGGACCACATGGTATTTCTATTTTTAATTTTTTGAAGAACCTCCATACCATTTTCCATAGTTGCTGCCCCATTTTACATTCTCACCAACAAATTTCTCCACATGCTTGCCAAAACTTATTATCTTGTTTTTTCAAATAGTCATCCTAATAGGTATAAAGTGATATCTCTGTTGGTTTGATTTGTATTTTCCTGATGATTAGTGGTGTTGAGCATCTTTTCATACACCCGTTAGCCATTTGTATGTCTTTTTTTGGAGAAATGTCTACTCAAGTCCTTTGCCCATTAATTAAATTGCACTATTATTTTCTGCTATTGAGTTAAAGGAGTTGCTCATATATTTTGGATAGAAGCCCCTTATCAGATATATAACTTACAAATATTTTCTCTCATTCTATTGTTTGCCTTCTCACTCTGATGTTTCCTTTGCTGTGCAGAAGCTTTTCAGCTTGATTTTATCTCACGTGTCAATTTTGCTTTCATTGCCTGTGTTTTTGGTGTCATAGCCAAGAAATCATTGCCAAAACTAATGTCAAGAAATTTCTCCCTTATGTTTTCCCCTAGGTTTTACAGTTTTCTCCTAGGTTGTACAGTTTCAGGTCTTACATTTAAGCTTTAATCTATTTTGAGTTGATTTTTATGTATAGTATAAGATAAGGCCTCAATTTCATTCTTTTGCATGTGGATATAGAGTTCCCCCAATACCATTTGTTGAAGTTATGCAGCCCAAATTTAATTGCTCAGTACCTGGAAACCTTTTAAATGGACAACTCTGTCCTCATTGACAAAATTTGACCTGTACCTTCCTCATATTAGCCGAGAATCATTAATCAAACCTTAAACTTAGTTCAACCTGTATCACCTTAAGGGATCATTTCATACCTGTGTTATCCATCAGGGAATGGAATACTTCCTTTCCTTGAAATCAAAGTGGTTTTCTTAAGTGTGATGGGGTTTCCCTTGGCAGAGGAGGTAGGGCCTTAAGAAAGGGGTCGCACATTCTTTCTAGCTTTGCCTTTGCCATCATCCTTAGACTCCCCACCCTTCCAAATGGGAAATAATCCAATTTCCGTTGTCATTGTTTTTATATTTTCCTCCTATGGAATGCTCCTGCCCAATTACTGGTTTATTTTCCTTACTCTTGGAATTCTCCAGAGCAACACCTATTCAATGAAAATATTTTCTCTCCAATTTACAATGTGCAGTTAAATTAAACAAGCAGAGATAGCTATTTTAGCAGAGCAAAGTGTAGCTGCCAGAACTTAGGTCTGGATGTGGTCATTTTGGTGTACCTGCCTAGGCTGTATCCTCAAGCTTTCTCCCTGTGTTTGCTTGTACCACTCCCAAACTCCCTACAAAAACACCTAGCTGTGAGTGCTAGCTGTTCACGGTTTGACCGTGTCCTCTAAAAAGCATGTGTTGGAAATGTAAGCCCCAGTGCAACAGTGTTGGGGGATGGGGTCTAATGAGAGGTGATGAGGTCACGAGGGCTCTGCCCGCATGAATGGATTAATGTTGTTATGGCTGGAGTGGGTTTGCTATGGGGGGAATGGGTTCCCTATAAAGAATGACTTTGGCTCCCTTCTGTTTCTGTCTCTCTCTTTGCCCTTCCACTATGGAATGACATAGAAAGAAGGCTGTTGCCAGATGTCCACCCCTTAGTCTTAGACTTCCCAGCCTCCAGAAACTTTAAGGAGCAACTTTCTGTTCATCACAAATTACCCAGTCTCAGGAATTCTGTTATAATAGCACAAAATAGACTAAAACACTGAGGAAAAGAAAAAAGCCTATTTAAGAGGTTGAATCTACTTCTCTTTGAATTAAGTTTAGCAAGTATGTATAACCACTTAGCATCCCAAAAGCCAAATTATGAGAGTAAGGATCATTATAACTTCTATTCTTAAGAAATATTTCAGATACTATACTATGGCATAATAAGAAATACATTAGGTCTTTGTCCCCTACTCTTTGTCCTGATACAGAGTACCTAAAACCCTTGGAATTTCCCCCGTGATCGGAATGTCTTTTGTTATTCATAACCAGCCCTTTTCCTTCCACACCTGAGTTTATGCTAATGAGGTGTCTTAGGGGAGGGCCCCTAGAGAGACTCAGGATAGGGCTGCTCATCAGAAAGCCTAAGTTATTAGAAGGTTGGAACATTCAGACCAACCCACTCACCTCTGAGAAGGACAGGGCTGGAGATATAGCTGCATAAACATTCTTGAACAATGAAATTTCGTGAGCTCTCAGGATGCTGAACACATGGAGGTGCCAGGAGAAGGATGTACACAGAGAGGGCATAGAAAGTCCATGCCGCTTGCCCCATACTTTGCCCTACACATCTCTTCCATCTGATCATTCCTGAGTTGTATCCTTTGTAATAAAACAGTAAACATAAATGTTTTCCTGAGTTGTATGAGCCATTCTAGCAAATGATCAAACCCAAAGAAGGAGTTGTAGGAGCCTCCAATTTATAGGTGTCCGATCAGCAACATAGGGGACAACCTGGGGCTTTTGACTGGTGTCTGAAGTTGGGGCAGTCTTGTGAGGCTGAGTCCTCAACCCGTGAAATCTGATGCTATCTCCAAGTAGATAGTATCAGAATTGAATTGAATTATAGGATAGTCCCCAGTTGGTGTCTGCAAAGAACTGGAGAATGGTTAGTGTGGGAAAAACACACACATCTGGTGTCAAAAGTGTTGTGTGAGAGTATTGTGTCATATATTTTATCACAGATACTTTCTGAGGTTGATAATTATATGGGGAATCCTCAGGCCTGGAGACGGGATCTCAAACTCAAATGTACATGAAAGCCAGGCACATAATGTAAATGAGGGAAGCACGCAGGTATAAGAAATGTTTTACTTAAGTCTTAATTCTTTTTAATTATTCTATTAACTGCAAGTGCATTGATTAAAGATAGTTGTCACTAAGCCTGAGTGTTGGGGGTAACACGGAGTGGTGGGGACTGTGGCGAACTAGAAAGGGTATGCCTAGTTAAAGATGGCAGTCCCTCCTTATCTCCAGCTGATTGGTACCCTGTGAGAACAAGAGCCCAATGTGCCTAGATGCTTTCATTTTTCAAAAGAAACCAGAAATTTCAGTTTTTTTAAAATTAAACCTTCTGATTTTTAAATGTTGGCAAGTAGTCTAGTCAATGCAATAGAAGTAAAAATATTGATTACTCTTACATAAAAAGTACAAACAGAACTTTGGGGTGCTAGTAATGGGTTTTGATTTTTGTGCTAATTACACAGTTATATTAACTTTGTGAAAACTCATTGAACTGGGCACTTATATATGCACATTTCTGTATGTATATTACACTTTCATGAAGAGCTTTAAAATGTGTTGGCAAGTAATTAAAATCATAGGGAAATTTTAAAACATTTTCTGAGCCAACATCATGTAGATCAAATAATGCCCAACTAGGGGCTGAATTAAGCATTCAAGGTTATTCTTTGTTTTTGAGATGGAGTCTCATTCTGTTGCCCAGGCTGGAGTGCGGTGACGTGATCTCGGCTCACTGCAAGCTCCGCATCCTGGGATCACGGCATTCTCCTGCCTCAGCCTCCCCAGTAGCTGGGACTATAGGCACCCGCCACCACGCCCGGCTAATTTTTTTGTATTTTTAGTACAGATGGGATTTCACCGTGTTAGCCATGATGGTCTCAATCTCCTGACCTCGTGATCCGCCCTCCTCGGCCTCCCAAAGTGCTGGGATTACAGGCGTGAGCCACCATGCCCAGGCGCTTTCAAGGTTATTCTTTATAAGCTTTAATTTAGAGGATTTAGAAGGACAAGAAAACCCTAATTTTTCTACCATTTATGTCAAAGACAGGAGAGGAAGGAAAGAGCCAAACATAGCTACTGTTCCAGCATGTGCAGATGTATTTTCAGGGCAGACTACCATGGCCTGAGTACACACAGAAAGCAGCCCAGTTCTCAGGCCACACCCTCCTCACTCCCCACCTATGACACTCTGCCTTCATTGGCTTGCCCTGTGCTTCCCTTGGTGCACCATTATTGATGACCCCAATTCTTGTTTCACTGGTTCTCCCCTTTTGGAAATTCAGGTCTCATGTTTCCTCTCATTGAGCTTAAAACTGCACACTACAATGAAGCATCAGGAAAAAATGAAGGTAGTGTGATAGAGAAGAAAATAGACAAGATGTAAAGTCGGATGCCACATGGTTCAAATACCAACCTTGCACTAACTAGCTGAGAAGTTGGCCAAGTTACTAACCACCCTGAGCTTTTGTTTTCTCATTTAAGACATGAATACTGTTCACTAAGGGTATTAAATGCCTAAATAAAATGCCTAGCAGGCTAGGCACGGTGGCTTATGCCTGTAATCCCAGCACTTAAGGAGGCCAAGGCAGGAGGATCACTTGAGCCCAAGAGTTCAAGACCAGCCTGGGCAACGTGGCAAAACCCTGTCTCTACAAAAAAATAGCCAGGCATGGTGGTGCACACCTGTACTCTCAGCTACTCAGGAGACTGAAGTGGGAAGGTTAACTGAGCCCAGGAGTTCGAGGCTGCAGTGAGCCAAGATAATGCCACTGCACTCTAGCCTGGGCAACAGATTGAGACCCTGTCTCAAATAATAATAATGCCTTGCAGAGCAGTTGTAATTAGTCCATCCTCACACTGCTATGAAGAACTGCCCAAGACTAGGTAATTTATGTAGAAAAGAGGTTTAAATGACTCACAGTTCTGCATGGCTGGGGAGGCCTCAGAAAACTTACAATCATGGTGAAAGGGGACGCAGGCACTTCCAAACACTTATAAAACCATCAGATCTCATAGAAACTCACTATCACAAGAACAGCATGAGGGAAACCACCCCCATGATCGAATCACCTCCCACCAGGTCCCTCCCTTGACATGTGGAGATTATGGTTATCGCAATTCAAGATGAGATTTCAGGTTGCTGAAGCCGTGGAGGTATAGGGACTCAGAGCCAAACCATATCAGCAGTGCTTCTCAAACATTCATATACATGAGAATTTTCCTGGGAATCTTGTGAACCTACAGATTCTAATTCAGCAGGGTTTGGGCGGGATCTGAAAGTGTGCATTTCTAACAGGCTTGCAAATGTGCCAATAATGCCGGTTTCTGGACCATGCTTTGAGTAGCAACACTGTAGAGTGCTTGATCACAGTACCTAATATATATTAGTTCCACACCCCTACCTCCCATAACAGCTTATACTCCCAACAAGAAGTCTGAAATGGAAAGTTGGAGGCAGGTAGCTGTAGGCACTGATTTTGTTCATTTTGCACGTGATTCCAGTAAGCTCTGGGCAACTAGTTTCCTTTATAATGGTGACAACAAACTCCAAGCCTCAGCCATGATGACTTTCACATGGAGAAGCTGGGATCCATTTCAACCCATGGTGGTGGTCAACAGGGTTCCTGAATGAAGAAATGAGACAAGAAGAGTTAAATGTGCTTCTCTCTAGGAGGCTTCTCTTTGTTTCCTCAAGACAACTACCAAACTTACTGGATTGTTTTTTCATTTGAATGTTTTATTCCATGAATAGCCTAACAATATAAATGTGTTTCAAGTACATGAATAAACAGCATAATAATAAAAAGCACATGACTTTCCCAAGAATTTATCCCTGAAATTCTGAGTTAACAACAAGACAGCAACTTTCACTCTGGGGGAAGGGAATGAGGGCAAAGTTTCAAATGTACTTAAGCGACTAAAAGAGGAAAGGAAACAGGAGGGAGGGAAAGAAATATTGTTTTTCACTATTTGAATGTTCCCCAGAACTAGAGGGTGAGGGAAATCTGGCAAGAAAAGATGCATCTGGTTTTATACTGATTTTGAAGATAGGAAAAAGAATACTCTTTGCCAAGGAATATGAGAAAGAGCATAGGCTTTGGAATCAAGCACAGCCTGCTATAAACTGACATCATCTCTTTCACTATTGGGCAAACCTGCATAGACTTTAGGTGGAACTAAATAAGGAACTACAATTACCTGAGTCTTAGTTCCTTCATCTATAATATAGGGAGAGTAATACCTACCCCGTTGAATTGTTCTATGAAGACACTAAAACCCCACATGGGGAAGTGCCTAGCTCAGTGGTTACCTAGCCTTATAGATGCTTAATAAACGTGTGTTTCCCACCTTTTTCTTCTCTAGGAGACTGTATTAGTCTATTCTCACACTGCTATAAAGAACACCTGAGGCTGGGTAATTTGTGAGGAAAAGAGGTTTAATTGCCTCAAAATTCTGCAGGCTGTACAGGAAGCATGGCTGGAAGACCTCAGGAAACTTAACGATCATGGCAGAAGGTGAAGGGGAAGTAAGCATATCTTACCGTGGCAGAGCAGGAGAGAGAGTGTGTGAAGGGCGGTGGGCTATACCCTTTCAAACAACCAGATCTCATGAGACCTCTATCATGAGAATGGCAAGGGGAAGTCCACCTCCATGATTCAATCACCTCCCACCCAGCCCCTCCTCCAACATGTGGAGATTACGATTCAACATGAGATTTGGAAGGGGACACAGATCCAAACCATATCAGGAACTGAGGCTACTGATCACAGACCCCGAACCCAGAAAGAGCACCATATCCTAATTCCCCAGATTCATCTAAATCATCAGGATAGGTTTTTGCTTGGCAGATATTCCACTCCAAGGTGGCAGACTACGGAATACATTCATAGAGTGTGTTACAAATCACCTGTGCTGTCACTTTTGCTCAACACCTACTATGGCCCCCATGGCCAGGCAGCCCCTCATTCAAACCCAGGTTCATCCAGCCTCACTTCACCCAGCACTTATTTAACCCCCACCCTGCACACCTCTGAGGCTGTTGAAATGGAGTCAGAAAGCTCTAGGTATGAACTGCAGCTCCCCTAGTCACGAGCTGTGAGAACTTGGGCACATTGCTTAACTCTACTAAGTCTTAATTTCTCCATCTGTAAAATGGGGTGATAATGACCCTGTTTTATAAGCTACTGTAAGATCAAAATGAAGCATTAGCCCAGTGCCTGAGACATGGAAACTGCTCTGATGTAGTTGTTGTTGTTGTTCACAATGAGCTTTGCTATCATTTATAGGTGAGGAAATTTACATTCTAAGTGAGCAAGTGATATAGCTAAGCTTGACAATTTGCTGGTTCCATGGGGACAAGGAGGCTCCAAAATGCAAACTAAAAGGTGTTCAAGACATTTAAAATATCTGCTGGGTCCAAAGCCCATGTCCTCTGCACAGCAGCACACTGCTAAGCACTGAAGAAGGTATGAGGAGATTAAGACAAAGATGCTGACCTAAAGTGTTTTCAAGGGCTTGTGTATTAATTCTACATGTAGCAGAAAGCCATGAATGCCAAGAACCGCAATGTCCTGCTTGACTTCTGGGATGTTAGTGTCGATGCACACTTTTCTTTCTGTCCTATGGTTCTTCCCTCCAGCTGAGCACTTCTACTTACCTCTACCTACAACCCCCCCAAGACATGTTCTGCTTTTATAATTGGTAAGCCTTATAGGTCAAAAGTCATTTCAATGATTAACTGATGTTACTAAGTCATCACACCTGTTGAACTGCTATTTCATCTCCTGCTCTATGTATTTATTGAGTACCTGGACTTGGACCTCCCACCTTCAGTTTCAGGATGTTGGACCTGTCAGACCCTTATCTAACTTACTTATTGCTTGCTTGTTCCCCAAACTTCATGCTCAGTACTTGTTCATTTCAGGTTTGTCTGCCTTTATAGTTTTGACTCCTCATGTGGCTCTAATCCTGAATATCCCCTGGGTTCCCTGAAGCTTGTCTTGGTTTCTCCGGTACCTGCCATTCAGCCTGCATTCACAATTCATTGTGCCTGGGAGTCTACACCTTCTTTAAAGCTGATGTCTAATGCTTTGATTTAAATCTATCTTTGAGGAAAAAAAAAAAAAAAAAACCTCTGCTAGAGCAATTCTGTGTGCTTATAGTCTGGTGTTTCTCCTAATTAATGAAAAAGTACTGTACTAAATAAGGTAGAAGTGGCATTAAGTAAAATAGAGAAAAATAGAAGCATGAAGATTAGTACTTTTGTTTTGTACCTGGTTATAAAGCACTGTGGCTCTAACTTTCCATCTTTTTATTTTCTAGCAAATTCCTCTTCCTCCTGGCCTCTAAATGACAGAGTGTCTTAGGGTTCATTGAACCTGTCCTGTCCTCTGTCTAGACTTACTTCCTAGGTGATCTCATCTGGTCTCAGCTTTAAATACTTCCTGTCCACTATGTCTCCTAAATGTGTGTCTCTAACCCAGATGTCTCCCTTGAACTCTGGACATATACATCCAACCACCCACCCAGAGAGTCACTTCAGTGACTTGAGTCTAATAGGTACACATTTAGCAGATTTAATCCAATCTCTTCTCCACCCATCTTCCCCATCTTGATTGAAGGTAGCACCACCTTTTTATTTGCTCCATAGTTTATCTCACATACTACATCCAATGTATCAGCAAATCCTGTTAGTTCTGCCTGAAAATATGTCCAGAATCCAACCCCAACCGTTGTTACATCAGCTCTTCCAGGACTGTTGTGGTAGCCTCTGATTTGGTCTTCTGTTTTCACCTCATCCTCGATAGTCTATTCTCAATAGAGCAGTCAGAATAATCCCAACAAATCCGATCATGGCACTAATCCAAATGCCCATTGCTCCCAGGGTCAAGGCTAACATCCTTAAAATGGCCTCCAAGGCAATCTGACCTCTGCCTTCACTATCCTCTACTCACACTTCTCCCTGACACACTTGCCCTTGTGCACTCCCCAAACATGCCAGGTACTTCATTCCAGCTGAAGGCCTTTGCACTTACTCTTCCCTCTGCTGAGAACACCTCCCTTACATATCTGCATAGTTCATCCCCCATTTTATTTATGCCTCTGATCAATGGCCAAATATTCCTAGCCAATATTTCCAAAATAGTACCTATACTCCTCAGCACCCACCGTCATCATTCTCTAGCCCTTCCCTGCTTTGTCTCTAATGGCCCTCATCTCCACCAGCCTTATCATACACTGAGAGGCTTAGTTGTCATCCACTTCCACCATCGACTAGACTCTCAGACACTCTTTGAGCACAGATACTGTGTTTTATTTATCATTGTATTCTCAGCACCTCAAGTGGTGCCTAGCATGTAGTAGTGACTTAATAAATTTGTGCCAAATGAATGAATACTGTTAATATTCTGGCTCTTTTTCTCACCTGACCTCAGATGGATCAAGGGTTACTCACAGAGTTCATATCAGTAGTTGTCTTCAAAAGGCTTAGAAGCCTAGAAAATTGCATGGGTCTGTCTCCTCTTGACTAATCTATCTCAAGTCCAGCTTTACAGGGTGCTAGTTCTTTAAATTCTCTACATTTTTGCATCTTTCATACTGTAGTATTCTGGCTTATTTTCATTGTAAGTTGCAGAAACCCAACTCAAACAGGTATAAGGCTTAAAAAAAAAAAAGCAGAGGTAGGGGATAGAGGGTTTGGGAGTCACTGGCAAATAAAACAGAAAACCCTAGTTCAGAAGCAGGTGGGAGAAGGTGCTCAACATATTACATCAGGAATGTGCTTCTTTCCTTCTCTCAGATTTGCTTTCCTCTATCTGATTTCATTTAAATTGATTCTCCTCAATTAGGGATACAGATGATCATCAACGTCCTTAAGCTTATATTCTACCAGTTCAGCAACCTCAGTGTCAGACCTGACCTAAGATGGCATCAATTTCACTCAGATCAAGTGGGTTTAGGAGAGTTCAGGGTGGTTTCCCCAAGAAAAGTCAGCCTGTTGAAGCTAAAAGAATGAGGATGGTTGTTGAGCAGATAAAGAAAAAAAAAATCAATGCCCACTGCATTTATTTTACTTTGTATTCTTATTTTTAAGCTTATATTTCCTAACTCTGTGTTACCTAAGAATAGAGACTGGGGCTTAACTCCTTAAAATGCCAACATCTCACACAGGGCCTTAGTTAGACTAAACATGCTATAAATGTTTGATAATAATGATAAAATCTCAAATCCAAGTAGCTCACCCCTGTGCTATGACTTTATTTTAGGTGTTTTGGGGTTTTTTTGTTTGTTTGCCATCCCAGAGAAATTTAGATCTTCCTTCAAAGACCGAATTTCGTTTCAAAGACTTCCTTTTATGAAGTCGGCTAAATTCTTGCTGTGTTAGCTATCTATTGCTGCATAACAAATTATCCTAATAGTTGGTGGCTTAAAACAACAGCTTTTTTTGTCTCATAGTTGCTATGAGTCTGGAATCTGGGTCCTCTGACTCAAGGTCTCTCACAGGGTGGCAAGGAAGATGTTGGCCTTGGCTGCAGTTATCTCAAGGCTCAGCTAGGGAAGGATCCAATTCCAAGCTCACTCACATCATTGTTGGCAGAATTAAGTTGCTCACTGTCTTTTGGACTAAGGTCCTCAGTTCCTCTCAAGTTCTTCACTAGAGCCTCTTTCATTTCCTGGCCATGTGGGCCCCTCCACTAGGCAGTCCAAAACATGGCAGCTGGTTTCCTTAGAGAGAGAGGACAAGAAAAAAATGCTGGCAAGATGAAAGACACAGTCTTTTGTAACTTGTTCCCAGAAGTGACATCCCATCCTCACTTTTGCTATCCCATCACCACATAGCAAAAGTGATGATGGGATGTCACTTCTGGGATCAAGTTACAAATCATTAGGTCCAGCCCACACTCAGGAGGGAAGGGCAAGACAAGGATCCAGATCTCAGAAGGAATACTTGGCATGGTAGAAAGCTACCAAAAATGCAGGACACTTTTGGGTCACCTGGAGAAAAACACTGATAGGCTGACTACCTGGCGCCTGATTCTGACAAGATTTCAAGGCCTCATGGACTTGCTAGAAATGAATGCCATCATTGATTAGTGATATCTGCCACTAATGAGAGATGGAAGAGGAACAGTGTAAACCCATATATGTGCATGCCCCATTCTAACAACATCAGAGCCCGTTTGTCCAGGCTGGATATACATAAGCATTTCTCCATGGCATTTATCAGAGGAAATGGTGAGCTGGCTAAAATTCATGTATCTGATAGCTGTGTCTCAATGTGCTCTGGCTGAATGGCACAGCTTGAGTTACTGTGAACAACTGGTGCCTTGTCTTGTTTGCTTTTTTTAACATACGCCCAAGTCAATATTGAACCATTCTGTGCTTCTGCATCCAGTTCCCCACTAAAAACATGCTTAAGAGACAGAGCAGGATATATTGTTCTATTTTTCTGGTTTGGGTTCTGAGGCTGTGTGAGGAGCTTAGCCCAGCTGCTTCAATCAGTCCCTAAGTTACATATTGGTGTCCTGATGGTGGATGACCAAGTCTTCCCACTCTCAGAGTCAGTAACTGTAAATGCTGGACCTATAGGTACAGTAGCAAAGGGAATTAATGCGAGTGTCACATTTTTTGGTCCATGGCAAGAAACAAAGAAAAGAAGTCTGATTAAAAACATGTTTGTAAACACTCCCTTCCTTTTCACTTAAGCAAGAAAATAAAGCTAAATTATTTTTACCTTACCTTCAGAATAAGTTTGTTTGGGATAACATAATAAGTGAAAAAGAAGAGCCAATCTCTGCTACCTTAAAATATTAAGTGATGTTTCAGAAATTAAAATATTTCTTTGCTCATGCATGTTGGGGCAACAGAGTCATGTTTCCTAAACTTTTTAGACGGTCAGTTATTTTAAACTAGTTTTGTAGTTTCCCCTCTCCCTCTCTTTCTTCCTCCCTCCATTTCTTCTTTCCTTTTTCTTTCTTTCTACCCAATTGTATTCAAGGCTTGGGAATTAACAGTGGAGTCTACAAAATATAAAATTAAAAAAATCAAGACCAGAATAAGTTATAAATATTCCTTATTTTAGAGTTTATTTTTGTCTTTTCTGTTTGGATGGCTTTGTTTGCCATGAGGGGACCAGGGCCATCCTGAGATTAAAACTTGCTCAGAGAATAAAATCTCCACTCCCACACATGCAAACTGCACTCCAGGCAATTAGCCTTCCGGGAGTTTGCATGTTAGTATGGTCTCATGTCAAACTCAATCTGCTAAAGGGTATTATAGCCCCCGAAATCAGCATCTCAGGAAGCAAGGCCTGCATCCTGTGGCCATCTGGAGACTGCTTTGCTGAGCCATCCATTTTTCACCAGATACATTGCAGAAAGGGTTAATCAATCACCATGCCAGTTCAAACACACAGCCTTCCTCCGGCTTGCTGAAGCTCACACACCCCAACTCCCAGAGCTCATTGAACAAGGCCCAACATCAAAGCCAGGGCCTCAAAGCAAATGTGCCAAAAGCCCAAATGGAAGAGGCCAAATTGGAGAAGGCTTATAAAGTGTCACTTCTTCATACAGCCCACGATACCGGCAGAGGTGATGACACTCACACCCGAAGCAGAATTTAGGCATGCCAGCCTGAGTGGAGGCTACGGCTTCCCACCAAGATCTCTAGTCTAACCTCGAATTTGCTTCTTTAATAACCTACCTTGCAAATGCCGCAAACACAAATGACCAAAGTGCCGTTTCCCCCGCGACACCAGAACAAGCCGTGCCCATGCACTCTTCTGTGGGCTTTCATGAAAATGTGCAGACAGCATGCCCCACTGCCCTTCTTGAACTTTGCTTTGAATTGGACACAGATGGCAATTCCTTGACCATTCTGCAGATTTGCTGAGAAAGTGAGGCTGGAATAGTTCTGTTGTCTTTTCTGACCTGGCTCTTTGCCCCTTAGAACATTTTTCATTACCCTTCAGGGTCAAAAAAAACCGTGTAGTTCAATCTTCCAGTTTCACCAAACAGCATCTTCAAAGTCAGATGGACTTGTATGAAAACGGTGGCTCTGCTGCATACCCATTCTGTGGCTGGGCACCTGTGAGACTGAATCTTCCAAGCCTCCATCGTATCATCGGTAAAGTGAGGATAATAATCCTTGAGGAATTGGAATTGTTGAAAGGATTAACTGAGGGAATGCTTATAAAGGTTCAGAACAGTGCCTGCCAGATAGTAAGCACTCAATATATGTGTGTTGCTGCTGCAGCTGATCATGTATTCATTCAACAAACATTCTCTGAATGCCCTTTTTGTGCCAGGCACTGTCCTGGGCACCATGGGCAGTGGTGAACAAGATAGACAAAGTTTTTGCTCTTACGCAGTTTATGACTTCATCAGTGGAAACGGAAGAGAAACAAATGAATAAACAAGCAAGTCCGTGACACGCACAATGTAGAAACATACAGGTTAATGTGATAGAGAGAGACCGGGAATTGGGAAATTTTGACTAGGAGCCTGGGAAACCACTCCAGAATTGTGAAGACTGAACTAAGGCCTGAATGAAAAGAGATGCCAAGCATGTGAAAATCTTGGGGTAAAATGTTCAGGCAGAGGGACAAGTGTAAAAGCTGTGAGCCTGGCATTTCTGTTTGTGGACAGAAAGAATGCTGATGTGACTTGAGCACTGTGAGAAGCAGGCATAGAAGAATGAAGAGAGGGTGGTATGGTGGCAGCATTATTACTTCTGTACAAGTCCCAGGTTTTCACCTGACTCGAGGAGTACGTTTGCATTTTGCTCTGCTAACTTCGTTCTCAAATTTGCCAGTCCATTGCATCAAACAGGGAGAGTGTTAATTTATTCTCCCATAGCCTAAAAGCCCCCCTGTGTTATTCACAAAGGCACAGACTGTTTCCAAGAGGTATGCAGAACCTGCAAATCAAGCAGCTTGGAAATTTCTGGAGGGAAGTTCACATACATGCGAGTGAAGGCAAAGTGGAAACATCTTTATTTTCCTTCTCTAAAGCTGAAATGAACATTATAATTGTAAGATACCCAGTGACTAATAATTCAATTCCATGTAGTCTTTCATGCTTTAGGCAGAAGCCTAAACATCTGATTATCTGTGTTGGCTCTTCTGTGAGATACAGTGGCTTGTGATAGAGAGAATATGCTGTGTGGAATTATGTGCCATGATTCGCTTCTCAGGTCTGTAACTTAATCACTGTGTGGCCTAAACAATTATCTTACCCTCTCTGGGCAGAGCCTCTATTTCTTCATCTGTAAAATAGGGACAATAATATTTATGCTAGAATATTATGTTAGGATTAGATAGGAGGAGGAGCACTAAGCATGGTCCTAGCCGTGAGTAGGGACACTCAGTGGATATCAACTTCTGCAGTATCAATGGAATACACTTGAGCTCAGCAGTCAGCAAATTGCTTCCCATGAGCCAAATCCTCACTCCTTCCTGTGTTTGTAAATAAAGTTTTACTGGAACATAGCCACACCCATTTGTTTCCATATTATCGTGGTTGCTTCCACACTACAACAGCAGAGGTGAAGAGTTTCAACACAGACTGTGTGAAGAGTTGCAACACAGACTGTATCACCTGCAAAGCCTAAAATATTTACTATCTAGTTCTTCACAGAGAAAGTTTGCCAACCCATACTCTTAAATCCAAATATTACTGGTCCTTCCAGTACTTCAAAATGCCTGAAATTTCACTCCCTGTCATAAAATTCTCTTGTATTCCCCACTGTGACTTCCACATAGAAGGCAGTTACTACATAGCGATTTAATTGTATTACATTAAATGGAATTGAATTAAATGTATCTATTTAATATGAATTACTTTGGGGCTGTTGCTGATGCTCAGCCTTTTATTTTCCCAGAAAGCCCTTGCCTCAGTTACATGTTCATTTTCTTCAAATCAGTTTTGGCTCCTAAAATATCTGTGCATGGCTGACAGATATTATAGGTGTGCAGTCCCCCAGATAACCCTTCCCCTTTATGGTATCTAATATCCATGGGTCCGGCAGACCCTGCCAACCAGCTGATGCTTGAGCGTTCTATCTTAATGCTGTCACCCCTAAAGGTGTCAAGCAGAAAGGTTAAGTGACTTGCCCAAGGTCAGAGCAGGAATATGTCAGAGTGAGGGCTGGAGGACCACTTAATCTGACCCCCAAGGTGTACCTGGGGTCAGTACCCCTTGGTATATCCCATTTTTAACCATTCTACAAATATGGCTTTGTTTGCCATGTGGGGACAAGCATTGGAAGGGGTCACGCATTGGATGGGGTTACTGAGACCTTCTAACTGTCCCCAAGAAGGAATTGTAAATTCCTGGACTATAGGGGTCAGGAGATGGGATCTAAGTAAAGCAGCCAGGACCAGGATACCCTACACAGGTGTCCCCACTCTGGCTTCATTTCCTGCCTTGCTAGCCCTGCTCACTCCAGTCCAGACACACTGGTCTACGTACTGTTTCTCAGTCCCCCTCAGGCCTTTGCTCCAGCTGTTCTCCTGCCAGGAGCACCCTTCCCTAAGACAGCCACAACTTTTTACTCAGGTTTCATCCTCTCAATAAGTCCTACCCTGACCACCAATTAAATACTGCAACCTACAACCCCACGGACATTCCTGATGGATCCCCTCTATCCTGCTCTACTTTCTCCATCAAATGTATGACCTTCTACCATACTCTGTTCCCTCCATACATGTAAGCTTCACAAAAGCAAGGATGGTGATATGCTTTGTTCACTGATATATTCCAATCAAGCCAAGAACTTACTGACTGGCTTATTTATTTGTTTACTTATTTATCAAGGGCACACAGCACTTATTCTGTGCCTGATGTTATTCTAACCTCTTTAGAAAGAATCAACTCCTTTAATGGTAGGTACTCAATAAATATTTGTAGAATGGTTAAAAATGGGATATACCAAGAGGCACTGACCCCAGGTACCCCTTGGGGGTCAGATTAAGTGGTCCTCCAACCCTCACTCTGACATATTCCTGCTGTGTGACCTTGGGCAAGTCATTTAACCTTTCTGAACTTCCTTTTTCTCCCCTGAGAAAATAGGAATGAGAATTCTCATGTATAAATTTCAGGTAGGATTAAAGAAGATATTGTTTATAAGGTCTTGTTATAGTTTGCTCCACAGAGAAAGAGCTAATGGTGGTAACAAAGTGATGGTGATGGGGCTGTGACACTAGGCAGGGTCTTTAAAGTACCAGGTTGGCCATGATAACTTCCTGTTTCCTTGGCTCGCTCTCTTTCTCTTTATTTACAGGGTGAAAGAGAGATAAGAGGCCTATTAGAGTTGTCCATAAGATATCAGTTGTTTGAGACAAATTAAGGAAGGAACTAGAATAGTTTTCTTTAGCTAAGTTCCCTTAAGATTAAGAGGAGAACTTTTTTTGAATTTCAGTTCTTGTGCATTCTTTTTAAACTTTCAATGTAAACACAAAGATAGATGACTTAAATATAAAAAGAGATTTATTTAGTCATGCAACAAACATTTATTGCGTTTCTTGAATACCTGATGTGTATTAAACCTGTGTGTCAGGAGCAGAGGACACGCAGTGATCAATATGGTTGGGGTAACCACTAATACACAGCGCTCTCACTCCCACAGTGGTGATGGATGGGTTAACAATGTGACGAATGCCAGGATGGCGGAACACAGAGCCACAAGTACACACAGAAATTACGTTATAATGACTAAGGCTATTGACCCTACCATCTTTCAAGTACTGGGTACTATGTTAAACATTTACATATTAACATTTCATTTAATATTTCTGCCATATCTGTGAGGTAGTGTCTATCAGTATCCACTTAGTTTAAAGAAGTTCAATTGCCCAAGATCAGAGAGTTTATAAGAGATGTAGGTGGAATTAAATCTACATCCCCAACCCTTAAGCCCAAGCATGGATTTGTAGTTGGCTGACACTAGCTCTCCTAACTTAGCTGATGGTCACTTTCTGAGTTTCTTGCCTTTTTAGAATTTGTTTTATCATCTGTGGAGATAGTATCTACTACCTAAGATCATAAAAAGAATTAATAAGATAATAAATAGCAATCAGCCAAGACCTATCCCATAGTACTCAATAAATGTTAGTTCTCACACCTCTTTCTTCTTCTTAGATAACGTTATCATTATAGAGTTCTAGGTGGATGAATAACATATATACCAAATAACTATACTGACAATAACTAACATCAATCAAACACTATGTGCTGGGAACTGTGCTAAGCTCTTTTCATGGATAAACTCATTACATCAACACCATAACCCTATGAGCAGGTACTATTATTATCTCTTCTTTCTACAAAGGAGACAGAGCCACAGAGGTGTTAACTGCATTGCCCCAAGGTCGCAGAGTTCATACATGGTGGACCAGGAGTCAATCCCTGGTGCCCTGGTTCCAGAGTTTACTCTTCACCACTTGCTGTCTATAGGCAATCATAACAAGGACTGCAGATGTCCTTGGAGGAAGTTGCTGGTAGTGGTGGTGCCATAGTTGGTGTGATACAAAAAACCTAAGTACTTTATTTGTTCTCAAAATAATGAAATAGTATTTACACACTTATTTACAAAGCACATTTTTCTGTCACCTACAGTTTCATGTGGCTGATGAATGCATATATTTTCCTCTTTTAGCATCAGTCAGTGCCATAATAAAGTCTGCATTACCTTAGAATGTGCTCCTGCTTCTCACTTGTCTTGCTTAATATTAGTGCATAATAGTGCATAATCAAGTACAGTAAATGGCCCCATGGTTAGTTTTAATGACCTGATAGCACCTACCATGATTTGCGATAGAGCTCACAATTTAATTTGAGGATGAAAGATTGAAAAATCTTTCTCCATATTGCTACTTTCCAAAACTGCTCAGATGTTTATATTTTATTAACTAAAAGTCATGCCAACTTTCTCAATGACTCTATTCAACTCAAAGCATGCAGTACAAATTGTAAAAAATTCTTTTTTTTTTTTTTTTTTTTTTTTTTGAGACATGCTCTCTCTGTTGCCCAGGCTGGAGTGCAGTGGAATGATCACAGTTCACTGCAGCCTAACCTCCTGGGCTCAAGTGATCCTCCCGTGTGCACCACCAAGCCCAGTTAATTTTTTCTTTTTTTTTTTTTTTGGAGAGACGAGGTCTTGCTAGGTTGCCCAGGCAGTTTTCAAACTCCTGGACTCAAATAATCTTCCCACCTCAGCATCCCAAAGTGCTAGGATTACAGGCATGAGCCACCATGCTCAGCTTTGTAGAAAATACTTTCTATTCTTTCACAGAATTATCTAAAGAAGACTTGAAGGCAAATAAGGAGAGGAAAAGGGGTAATTGTTTCTTTGTGCTCCTTTTCAAAGCTGCAAACTCAGGCAGAGATCCCAAAATTTGAGTCTTACCTCATCTGGATGCTGCTTTGCAAAAGAATTGGTCCTTTTTCAGGCAGTAAAATATTTGCAAACTTTTCCTAATGAGTGTGATTTGCAAACTGTAATTTCAATGCAGCTACATTGCCAGGGCAGGTTTGGACAAAAATATGCAAACAATAAAGCAGGACAGGGCAAGCAGAGTTAGGTCATAAAATGCATGTCCCCTGTGCGTTGTGAGGCAAGACGCCAACGGCCTTGTGCCCTCAGCCACCTGTGTACGATTCTAGCTGATCATCTGTGACTCACTGGAGGCTGATTAGATTGTTTCTGTCCTGAGGCCATTTTATTATAATGTTGGGTTGTGAATTTCATTAAGTTTTACAATCCTCCACACGTGTGTTTATAACAAGAGTTATCTCCCCTTCTGGGATGACATTTGTTTTTATAAAACCAAAATTAAATCAAAATCTAAGCTTGCAAAGGTTTTTTAAAAGTGTATGAAAAACAATAGGCAGAAAATAAATTGTCAGCATAAACCACCACGAATGTAAATAAATGTCCATGGAGGAGCTTGCAGAGATTTTTTTGGCATTACTCAAAATTCAATATGAGACATACATGGAGATGACATGGAGACATGCTGCATAAACCACTGAATAGTTGAATTTTTATTTTTATTTATTTATTTACTTTTGAGACAGGGTCTTGCTTTGTTGCCCAGACTGGAGTGCAGTGATCACAGCTCACAGCAGCATCAACTTCCTGGGCTCTCACTATCTTGCCCAGGCTGGTCTCAAATTTCTGGGCTCAAGTGATCCTCCTGTCTTGGCCTCCCAAAGGGCTGGGATTACAGTCATGAGCCCAGCCAGAGTCCTTAATTATAACAAGTGTTAAAACATACCTAGAAAGCAGAGTGTAAAATTTTGTTGAGGAGACAGAAAGGAGCCATTTCCATCTTCGTTACAGAAAATGGCAGATCCAAGTTGCATTCTGCAGAGAGTGTTAAGGGAGTGTCACGGACAATTTCATCTGCATTTCCTGCTTTCTCAGAGTGTGGACTCAAGGAGGCAAATGGATGCATCAAGTATTCCGTTCACCTCTGTCTCATGGGACAAAAATGTTCAGTCTCAAACCTTTTAAGAACCATCTAAAATTATGACATTTTGTATCTGGGGGAATCATTTAGTCCAGAGATTGGCAAAGATTTCCTATAATGGGTCAGTAAAGATACAGAAAATATTTTCAGCTTTGTGGGCCATACGGTCTCTGTCCCAGCTACTCAACTCTGCAGCTGTAGCACAAAAGCAGCCAGAGACAATGCGTAAACAAATGAGCATGGCTGTGGTCCAATAAAGCTTTTTTATGTCGCTGAAATTTGAATTTCATATACTTTTCACATGTCACAGATTATATTCTTGTGTTTTTTACAACCATTCAAATATGTTAAAAGCATCTCTAGCACACAGGTGGTACAAAAACGGGCAGTGGGCCAGATTTGGTGGTTACCAGATTTGGCTACCGGCCAACTTTTGTTAACCCCTGATTTAGCTCAATGACAAAAAACCCCAGGGTGAGAGTGAGAAATTGTTACACGCAACCTGGATAGCTTTGCACATTTGCCTCAGCGTGGTGGCTACTTCTCAAATAGGCTGCAATAGAAACATTTGAGAAGCTAAAAAGCAATGACAATTTTCTCATTGACATTCTGATATTTAATGATATACTTAATCTATAATTTTTATGGAGATCATCAAATTTATTTAATTTTGACTTTCAAAAAGGGTAGTTGATAGAACTACCTTATGACCCAGCAATCTCACTTTTGGGAATATACCCAAAGGAAATGAAATCAGTATGTCAAATAGATACTCTCCCCACAAAGCTCACTGCAACACTATTCACAATAACCAAGATATGGAATCAACCTAAGTGCCCATCAACAGATTAATGGATAATATATGTATTAATGGATAATATAGTATAGGTACCACTGTGTATATGTACCACTATACACAGTGATACATATATATATGTGCATAGGTATATATATGTATATATGTATATATGTGCATACATATATATGTACCACATGTATATATGTACCTACATATATATATGTACCACATATATATGTAGGTACATATATATATATACACAGTGGAATACTATTTGGCCTTAAAAAGAAGGAAATCCTATAATTTGCAACACCATGGATGCATCTAGAGGATGTTGTGTTAAGCAAAATCAGTCAGGCACAGAAAGGTAAAAATTGTGTGATCTCACTTATCTGTGGAATCTAAAAACATCACATTCATAGAAACAGAAAGCAGGATGATGGTTACCTGGAGCTGGGGATGGTGGAGGTGCTATTGGAGAGATGTTGGTCAAAGGATACCAAATTTCAGTTAGACAGGAGTAATAAATTCAAGAAATCTATTCTACAATATGGGACCACAGTTAATAACAAGGTATCCTATACTTGAAAACTGCCAAGAATAGATTTTAAATGTTCTCACCACAAAAAAGTTGATAAGTATGTGGGGCAACAGTTATATTTACTAGCTTGATTTAGTCATTCCACCGTGTATACATATGCTAAAACATGTTGTACACTATAATATATACAATTTTTATTTGTCCATAAAAAGTAATGAATGGGTAGTTTCATAAACATTGTTTCCTGATTTGATCTTTGGCAGGATAGATTTTTCTCTGCCTATATGGTCCAAAGCCTTATTTTACAAATTTAAAAAATAGAAATACAGTTGTAACTTGAAATCTAGTTGTGGCAAATTCTAGTTTGTTTACTCCTCATCCCCCTCTAAGGGAGGAATATTCTCCCCTCAGCCCCATCCCCAACCTTGCCGTTTGATTCTAGGTTTGGTCAGCTGGCTCAGTTTGGCCAATTAAGGCAGAGAGGCTAACCAGGGTGCAGTGACCATGTGCCAGTTCTTAGTACAGGGTTTAAGAGGAATCAAGTGTTTCCATTTGAACCTCCAGCAGTCTCTGGCCTCCTTCATGAAGAAGAATATGCCCTAGGTAGCTGCTGCCTTTTCAGCCTGGCCTGCCTTCACCTGATGCGGGGCCACCCCAGCTGACCCTCCGACCCACCACCAGAAGCAAACCTGTGCCTGCCAACCCACAGTCCAGTGAGGAAGAAATCAGTGCTTATTGCTGCATGCCATTGAGATTTCAGGTGGTTTGTTTTGCACGATAATCACCATTTCCTGAACAAGATAGAAGAATTGGTGTCTATGGGGTGAAATCATTGATGAACCCTAATTCTTAGGTGAAGCTTCTGAGCTCCCCTAGGGTACCAAGCTTCACCCACCTTCTGCCAGTTTTTGAGTTTGCTTCCTACGTTGCCTCTCATCCTGCTTTGAATAATTGTTACTGTATGTATTTTTCTTTCTTTCTCTTTTTGCTTTTATTCCCAAGAAAACTTGGCCCATTTTGAGTGAGGAATCTCATTTTGTTTGTCTTGAAAACGGATTTGAGAGCAAAAGATCATGTTCCCTCGAAGTGAAAAAGACAGTCTTATAATGAAAAAAGCAATATAAATAAAGAGCTAAAGAATGATTCAAGTAGCATCGAAGCTCAAAAAAAAACCCATGGGTAGAATAAGTTTCAATGGAATTGTGTATGTCTGGAATTTTTTGAGATCATATCCACAAATTCTCACTGGGAGGAACCAGCTAGCTTTGTTTTCTTGAACAATTGTTATAAATTTGGTGCCAGGCCTCATTTAATGGTTGGCCTAAATTGGGCCAATATTTGGCATACTGACTATATAGTTGAGAAGCACAATTCAGAAACAAAAGAAAATTAATTCAAATGAGCACAGTATTTTTCTCCATTACCATTGATAATTTTCCCTGGGCTCAGTGGTTTGCGGGGATAGCCTTTCTAGTAAACCATTTTGTTTGTTTCCCCCTAAGTTATTCAGCAACTAAAACTACATTTAAAAAAAATTTCAAAAACTAAGCATGTTCCCTTTATACCCAATTGGTACCAGTTTGGACTTTCTGAAGGCATAAAGAGCTATAAGTTGGGGCCTTTCTAGACCACGAATAAAGAGAGAGAAAATGCCAGAGAGGTATCTGCCCACAAGAGCTGTTTTTCTAGCAGAGCAGAGATAAACGCTGTAAGAAAATAGCAAAAACTAAATGAACGGTGCCCTTAATCATAACCAAATTTGCTGAACTTCCTTGTGGAAATAAGACGTCAGTTGTACAGTATGGCCTCATTGTCATCAGTATGGAAGATAAGACTGGGTTACATATTGGATCAAGTATTGGAAAGCATGTAAACGAGGAGGTTGTTGGCAAATATTGCTTTTTTATTTTTCAATTTTCCTGTGAAAAATCATCAAAATAAAAGATGAGGCGAGCCACCTGACAGTCATGCCTTGCATCACAATGAGCACAGGACAGAGCAAGACCACTTTCCAATATCTGATCTAATATGTAACCCAGTCTTATCTTTCACACTGATGACAATTAGGTATATTGTACAACTGACGTCTTATTTCCACAAGGAAGTTCAGCAAATCTAGTTATGATTAAGGACACTGCTCATTTACAGTTTCTGCTATTTTCTTACTGTGTTTAGTAAGAAAATTTCTGCTCCGCTAGAAATACAGCTCTTGCTTGCAGATACTTCTCTGGCTTTTTCTTTCTCTTTATTGTGCCTGGCACAGAGGTCCCCAGATATGGGGCCAAGTGAAGCTGAAGTGCAGCCTGCAGTCCCCCTTGTCAAGCCATGCATCTCAGTGTGACGCCACACTGATGGAGTGGGGGAAGGCTTATCTTTTCCTTATTCACACTGACAACATATAAGATCACTATGCCAAGTACTTGCCATGGGGATGCCATTTTCTAATTCACACAAAGGGTCTGTATGAGCTAGGACCAGCCCTGAAGCAAAGCAATGTGATTGCCAAGTATTGCATTTGACTAGGAAGTGATATTTTCTTTAGAAGCCTCACCAGGAGTGTCAACAAATACCCATGTCAAAAAATAATGGAAGTTTTCATGAAAATGTGTTCTAATTCAGCACCCTGTCCAAGAATATCATGGAGTTTTGTCAGCTCAGCGATAGCATTCTTGCCTTTAGCTCACATTGTTCTGCTCTGTAGATACCATATTTTTATCCGACTGAGAAGAGACTCAGGCCAGGATTAGTGGCGGCAAAATGGTTCTTTGATGAAGCCTACCCCATGTGAGGGGCCGTCTGGTTATTCTGCTGATCTGTTGAGCTGGTGATATGGATATCTCCTTTAAGCCCAACCAGATGAGATCTTATATATGGACCATAAAAAGGAGTCACAAACACTGTAGAGTGGTATTTCTTATATGTTTTTGCAGATTCATCCAGGTTTACTCAACCTTCTCAATACCATATCCATTACCCTATATTTAAATTTGCTCCTTAGAATGGTTTAAAACTCAATGGGGCATTTTAAATGTAATATAATTAAATACGGTATGTTTCTTAACATTTTACTTTTACTTTTTCCTTAACTTTTTACTTAAACTAAGACCTGGAATTACTGTATCCTTTCAACCAGCAATTCTTTAAACCTTCTGGCTGTGCCTGCTCCCCTAATACTGACCATTATTTAGTCCTTTGCTCTAGAAAATTCCCTGCTGCCCTTAAGACTACCTACTGTTCCTTCTCCCTCTGGTCCTCTTCCTTTCTCTCTTTACCTAATTGTTTCCTGTTCATCCTTCACATTCCAGCTCAAGTGTCACTTCCTCAGGGTAGTCTTCATAACTTGCCTAAATTAACAAAATCTCCTGCTCTAGGTCCCCATGGAGTCATGTATCTCTTTGGCATAGTGCTTGTTGCAACTGCTACTTTAACATTCTTTCTGTGTGGCTATATGATTATTGCCTATGTCTTCCACATGAAGGGGAATAGATCTGTAACCCCAGAATCTCACCCACAGCCCAACACCGAGGAAACATTCAGCAACTGTTATGAACTAAATGTTTATTTCCCTCCAAAATTAGGTTGAATCCCCAACTCCCAGTGTTGTGGTATTTGGAGGCAGAGCCTTTGGGTGGTAATTAGGTTTAGATGAGGGCATGAGGTTGAAGCCCCCAGGATTAATGTTTTTATAAGGGGAAGAGAGATGAGAGCTCTCTTCCTCTCTCCCTCCCTCTGTCTTTCTCTCTTTTATCTCTGTCTCTGTCACATAAGGACTTAGTGAAAAGGTGGCCATCTGCAAGCCACGAAGAGGCCCCAAATCTGCCAACACCTTGATCTTGGATTTTTTAGCCTTCAGAAATGAGAGAAATAAATGTCTGTGGTTAAAATTACCCAGTGTATGGTATTTTGTTATAGTAGCCCAAGCTAAGACAGCAACTGTTTGTTGATGTCTTCCTCCCATCTATTGGATAAATGGATGGGAGAAAGAAAGGGAGGAGGGAAAATTTATATGCAGGAAATAATCAGATAAGTGTACAAGATTTAACTATTCTGGATATTTATCAGACCAAAATTATAACTACAAAAGCTTGGAAACCAATGTTTTGCGTATCAATATTCTAGCCTCTACCAACGACACCCTATAGTTAGAGAGATGACCCCAGCATATTGTCAAGCAAATGAAAAGAGTTATAAAGCAGTGTATACTGTATGGATCTCATTTTCTTTTGAGAAAAATATAATAGAATGACACAAATGTGCACAATAATCTAGAAGAAGAACCAGATGACATCAACACATTAACAATAGCTATCTTGGGCTGGTAGAAATCTGGATATTTTTTCCTTCCTTGGACTCCCCCATATTTTCTCATTTTTCCACAATTAGCATGCGCCTCTTGTGTGTACCATATGTTGGTTTCTTCCCACTCAGGCTCTGTTTTTTCCTGACACCCAGTTTGAGGCAGACACAGCACCTCTGCATTCTCCAGAAAGAATCTACTCCACCCATGAGCTTTGGTGAGTAATGCAAATTCTATGGAAGTTTTTATGTGAAAGAGAGAGAGGATGCTTTCATCTCAGAGCCCACAGTGTTTATCTCAAAAAAACCCACAAGACATTCTCTTACATCAGGGCTCTTTTCCAAGTAACCAGTGGGTTTCCTGCTGTCTCTCATCTTTTTCCCCATGTAGCCTCTCAGTCTCCCGTGGCCCCTCATCCCGACTCCAGCTCCTAATTCATATAAATGTAGAGTCACTTCTTTCTTCTGTATGAAATCTTGTCCCAGCCCCATACTGTCTCCTACTCCACAGCTGGCTGAATGCAACTTCTCAGCAAAGAGCATATTTCCTCAGTTAGAAAAAATTCTCAAATCAGCTGCTGGGAAGATACAATTTCATCCATATTGTTGCACATAAACAATAAAAATTAAACCATAATTGTCTAAAGATGAAAAAGTTCACGTGCAATTTATCATTTTCCCACATGATACGCTATCAGTTCCTAGTGAAGGCCATTGCTAGCCTTTAAAGCAGAAGCATTTCAATTAAGAACAGAAGTGTCAACCACAGCTTGATCTAAGATTTTGCTGATCTTTGGGGAACATTATCCGCTGCACATTGGTCTAGTTATCAAATATCCCATCATGCCCTAGACATTGGTTTTCAAATTCTCAGAGCTGATAGAACTCTGGAAAACCCAATTCTTGGCAGGATTTTAGGGCATCTTAAAAGGCTTGGCACAAATACAAATGAATATATATCTACTAGGACCCTATTTGCTTAAGTCCCAACTGTTGCCTTCTGAGACTTATGGACTTCACAAGACCCAATAAGAAACCACAGTTCTTGACAAGGGAACAAAAATCAGAAGAGAAGTGCACAAGTTCTGAAGCAAACTTCCACAATTCCAATTCTAATTAACACCAATTTTCATCCAGAGCATCCGTGTATAACTCAAGTCAGAACTGCTTTTCTTTTCGTAAACAATAATAAGAGCAAACATTTTTTGGTGTCAGTAATGATAACTCTCTCTCTTTTTTTTTATTATTATTATACTTTAAGTTTTAGGGTACATGTGCACAATGTGCAGGTTAATTACATATGTATACATGTGCCATGCTGGTGTGCTGCACCCATTAACTCGTCATTTAACATTAGGTATATCTCCTAATGCTATCCCTCCCCCCTCCCCCAACCCCACAACAGTCCCCAGAGTGTGATGTTCCCCTTCCTGTGTCCATGTGTTCTCATTGTTCAATTCCCATCTATGAGTGAGAACATGCGGTGTTTGGTTTTTTGTCCTTGTGATAGTTTACTGAGAATGATGATTTCCAATTTCATCCATGTCCCTACAAAGGACATGAACTCATCATTTTTTATGGCTGCATAGTATTCCATGATGTATATGTGCCACATTTTCTTAATCCAGTCTATCATTGTTGGACATTTGGGTTGGTTCCAAGTCTTTGCTATTGTGAATAGTGCCGCAATAAACATATGTGTGCATGTGTCTTTATAGCAGCATGATTTATAATCCTTTGGGTATATATCCAGTAATGGATGGCTTGAACCGACATGCCAGGTCCTGTCCTAAAAGCTTACCATGGATTATCTCATTCAATTCTCCCAATAACCCTATCTATAGCATATAGATACTATTCATGTCCACCATTTTATTGGAAAACTGTGAACAAGGAGCTAAATAACCTGTTCAAATTCCCACAAAAGTCATGGAAGCTACACTTGAAACCATGGCTAAAACTTTTGAGATACTCCTGCTTCCCTTATAAATTTGTATCTTCTCTGTCTTCAGTTTAGCAGATAACTAGAGAGAATTCTATGACATCTTCAGAACAGATGCACTCATAATATATGTTTGCACAAAAGGTTTTGTTGTTCTGGCCCAGCCATTTCTTAAAATGACCCCTATTAGTTAACAGACATCTGTGTTCCCAAATGATTGGGAGGAACGCTGTCACACATGTTCCAGCCTCTAACAATGTAACTACTAGAACAGACATAGAGTAAAAGAAATCAAGGACTATTATTATGAAATATATTAATATTATATTGTTCCATATATTAATATTATATTGTTCCAGCCTCTAACAATGTAACTACTAGAACAGGCAAAGAGTAAAAGAAAATTCAAGGTCTATTATTATGAAATATATTAATATTATATTGTTCCACAGTCCTGGTCTTCTGAAATTAAAACTATCATATTACAAATCTGGCAAAAATTGGCATATATCTATACATCTGGCATATACATACACAAGTGCACAATATTGCAATTTTCCTTAAAATTTCAGAAAGTATATACTAGTATTTTATCCTTTCCTAATTGTGTAAGCTCAAAAATATTTTAATTATTTGTCCTTTAGAATCTATTTTTCAAAAATATAAAGGAAGAATATATAATTCAAGATATACTTTTATGAACACAAAAATTCTCTCTCCATATAAACTTGCGGAGATTTTCTTTCAGGTCAAATTCAATTAATCTTCATTGTATCTTCATAGAAGAGCTGTTTGTAATTCAGCAGAAAACAAAACAAAGGTATAATGAAAGTGGTCAGCTTTTTTGGTTTTATTTTTCAAGTACAAAAATTGAGGATAAGGCTTAAAGAGTATTCTAGTTACAATCCAAAGTATTGACTTGTACTATGAAATATTATCACATGCAGAAATAAATTATAAGGAGAGAAAGTCTTTTTTCTATCCTAACCAGTCCCTCTGAATTTTATTATATCTGTTTTTATGGTATCAAAAATTAGATGTCCACAGTACATTTTTAGAAAGCCCTGCTTCTTGCACTCTTGTCAGTAGGATTCTCTGCCATTATCAACCTGAGTTCCAATCTCAGCTCCACAAGCTGTGTGACCTTGGGTCAATTTCATAATCTCAGCTTCTGTGCTTACGAAACAGAATAACTGTAAAGTATGGATTATATGGGATCATATCTGTGAGGGTAAAAAGCCCTGCAGGGTGCTCAGCACACAGCAAGCACTTAATATATAGCAGTTCTCATGACAATTTCTAATATTTCTCTAGCCTCTTCTCAGGTCTCTTACTGCCCAAAGATGAATGTGACCCCTCCAATCCAGCTATAACTCCACCACTTTGAGGTAAACAAAGTTATGGTTATTAATATCCATGACTATTTATATGGTGGTGTTTAATGAGCCCTTTGGGGTCCTCCCTGACATTCCAAATTTCCCACTTAACTCTTTGGGATGAAAACGCTGTCTTAGGAATACCTATAACATAATGCAAATGTCTGGGATACCATCTCAGCACCTATTAACACTGAGTCAAGATTTTATATCACCTAGCTCTCATGTGGCAACAGTTCTTGAGAATAAGGAACACAGACAGAGGAGTTTTGATGAGGGAAAGGGACGGGGAAAAAGTACTAAGCAAGAGGTGACATCAAGAGAACATATATCTGAGGGGTCTGCTTGCCCACCATTTTTTTATGCAACAGAAAAGGAATCTTGTTTCCTACCTTACCGAGGGTACCCGTGAATGCCAGAATCCTTCACTCACCTGCCTGCTGCCCCTCCATTACGGAATCCTTTGGGGTGAGAGCTTATGTTCAGTTCTGCCAACACACATGGACATTATTAACAACAATTGTAACTTTTATTATATAGTCCTTTAGAGTAGTACTTCTGAAACCAATGATGTGCATGCAAATTGCCTGAAGACATTGTTAAAATGCAGATCCTGATTCAGTAGGTCTAGGGTAGGGCCTGAGAGTCTGCATTTCTAACCAGCTCCTAGGTGTGCCAGTGATGCCAAAAGGCCATAAAGAGAATCCTTACAGCTTACAGATCATTTTCACAGTGACCTCATGCATCTTTACAGCAAACCAGGGGACAGGGAGGACCAATATTTTATCTCTATTTTATAGGTGAAGAGCCTAAGGTGCATGGAAGTTAAATGGCCTTCTTAAAGCCAGATGAGCAGACATTCAGGATCCTAATCCGACATTCTTCCAGCAGTGTTGTGCTCTCTCCCTTTAATCTTCCGTGTCCTTAAGTATCATTACTGACTTCAGATCAGTTCATAAATTAACTTTAGAGGAAAAAGGGTAAAGGATGTAGCTGACTCTTCTTTCTGGTGATCTTGGATCTGTTATGTACTGCATCATATCCACCTCCTTCGCTCCCTTTCCCAGGTGTGCCTCCTACCTCATCCCATAGTCTTCACTATATAAATGCATCTGTGGCATGCAGATGAACCTCTTTAATTCCACTCCACAAATATTTGTTGACTTTATATTTGGGCAAGGCATTGAGTCATGATCTAGGGACAACAAGATTTAGTCCCTGCCCTCAAAGAGCATACACAATAGCAGAGAAGACCAATGTCTATCCAGCTCGCTACACTAAAATACATGCTATGCCAATGCAAGGCATGATTTGACAACAAGAGTAAACACGCTGCTATGAAAGCAGTGAGGAGGGGCAATTAGTCCCAACTTAAGAGGATCAAGGAAGATCCTCAGAGAAGGCAGTGTTTGTGGCTTGACCTTTAAAGTGATGCAGAATTTCAACATGTGGGAAAAAAGGTGGAGGAAGAAGAGAGGGAAGCAAGGACAAATCCCAGGCATGAGTAAAGGCTCCATGGAAGTGATTTGCTGGGTTTGTGGTGGTTGGTCTGTTGCACCTCCAGTTGCCAATCAGGTCTGTACATCTGTAATTTAGTCCAGGAGAAAATGCAATACCTTGCCTCTGAGGGTACTGGCGGTAGAGCTTATAATCTGGTATCACTCGCCCTCGGAATGGAACCCATCCAGGTTCCCACATCTCTTTCTTCCTGAGTCCAATCCACCTCAGGAAAAGTATCACTTTTCAAGAAGGGACTTAGAGGCTCAGATAACAAAGCTCTTATTGGTAGGTCATGTTTTTCTTGGCAGTCCAACAACCTGCCCCTGGATATTTCCTTTCTAGCCTCTTTCTTTTCCAGTCATCCCTAATGGAAACATTGCCTCACACCTTCCTTTGCCAAGCCCTCCAGCTTACCTTAAGCCCCACTACTGGGATGTCTTGCATGAAATCAGTTCCTATCTCCTACAAACAAATCAGTCAGGCTGTCCTCTTTGAGCCGTTTGGTTGCTAAGCACAGGTGATGCCGAAGCTTCTGATTCATGGACCTCACTCTGGGCAGCACAGATCTAAAGCGCCGTTTTCCCATATTGACCCGTCACAAGAATTATCTGAGGCAGCTGTGAGAAATGACCATTTTCAGGAAAGCCCCCTTCCTGCTGAATCAAAATCTCTAGAAGAGAGGCAAGGAAAGCCACACATCTGTCAGGCACATGAAGTGACTCAGGTCATCAGCCAGGTAGGAATCCCTGGTCTAAATTACCCCAAAAATCAAAGCCTGACACTCTCTGATACTATGGATATACAGGAACAACTACCAACTTTAAAAATCCAAGTTGTGCCCTCTTTCAATGTGTTGTTTTAACTGATCTATGCTTAACGATTTATGGGCTCTCATTATACAACTAACTGTATGTATACTAGGCAGTCTTAACAACATGAGCCCCCTCTGTCTCAGAGACCCAGGTATAAAACTCTGCTGAGAAATGAATTAAGATGAACAGATACTATACGTATGCATGCTTGGTGTTGATATCTGTGTATGGCTAGGGTTTTATTTGTCCAAGAATGTCAGTTGCTCAGTGGTTAAAACTGGAAGGGAAGAAGGAAAAGAACAAGAAGAAAGGTTATAAGACTTGAAAACCAGTAAATTTGGGGAATGTTTGGTTTTTCGCAAAATATTTTTAAATCACAGATTGTCAGTCCTTTTTCAGATGTGCCAGGTTCTTGTTTAATTACTGCATGTAAATGTCTATATTAATTAGCAACTGATATATATATACGTAAATACATACGAACAAGCACATACACATATAATTTTTACATTTGCAAAGAGCGTTCTTCTCTGGACAATCAGAAAGTATATTTACATAAATTGTGTTTAGGATTTCCCTATTCAGGTCTGCACCCCCTTCCCATGTCCACTACCCCTATTCTTATGAAAAAGAATTGTTGGGATTAATAAAATTATCTGTCTTATATGGATTAAATTATACAAATACTACTATTATTAAACTGTATTCTTCAGCTTTCTGAAACAAGGGAAAAAATACTTTCTGGTATGTAAGTTCAAAGAAATAGACCCCTTACCAGACATGAGCAGTTGTCCTGGGAATGCAGATTTATGAAAATTGATAGCCTGTCTTTGTCTGGCAAAACAAAGTGCCTTTCTTTCCCGTTTTGTTCTCTGCCTGTGTAACAGAGACAATTCTTTTTTTTTTTTCTTTTTTAGGAAGGGAGGGGGATGTGACTTCTTAAATTAAACATACCTCTCAAGTCCTCTGCAAGGAAACACCTCTAGGGTCTGTGCAACTCCTTTGAGCCCCAGAAAAAAAGATGTTGACTTCAAGTTCAAGCTAAAATAAAGACTGAAAGTAAATAAAGTTGGGGTAGAAGGAGACAGATGTTCAGATCATGTGTTTAAATTGATGATAGTAAACAGGTTATTATAAACAAAGCCAAACAGCTGGACATAGTTACGGAGCGCTTTTTTAAAAAGTAAAATAAATAAAATTAAAATTTTCTTTTAAAAAATGAGAATGTAGAAAAATGTTAAGAGATGATAATTTTGTTCTATTTTGGTGTCAGGGAGACAGTATCAAGGATTTTATATTTTTCATTTCCATAAATTATGTTTATATGCATGTTACACTTACCTAGGCTTACTTGGCATATGCTAAAAATAATATGGACTTTTCATCTCCTGGGACACATCACATGTTCCTCCAATTACCCTGTTTTCAGTTTCAGGGAAGTGACCAGGGCCGCTCAAAAGGTAAACAGGCAGCTGACATAACACTACAAATTTAAAACGTCACTTGAACATACCCATTTAATAAGGAGGCAAAGGGACCACGGTGGCCTTTTTTTCCACCCTAAAAATCTGGAAAGCAACTGCATTTTCTATCACACTTTTGGGGATTTGAACAGTATCCAGACATCTGTAAGACGTGTATTTTTAATCACATCTGACTTTCACTTCCAAGTCTTGTGTATGAAAAACTTGAAACTGCCATGTGGCCTACAAGCCTGTGAAGGTCTCCCCACCCCACCCCCAAACATGTGGGGTTCCAAAAGCATTTGTTCCCAATTTCCCCAGTTGGGGTTAGAGTATGTCCATAGGGCTCACTGACTCTCGGTAAACTGGAAACCTGATTTGATTTGGCAATGTTTCTGCTAGCTGCACCTTCCCAGGGGGACTTGCCTTCACTCTCTTTCTGACCTGAGTTAACTATATATTTTTTTCATTTGCCTGGAATAGTGGAACAATTTTACTACTAACTAATCGCAACACTTATTAAGCATTTATGAGTTATAAGGCATTGTACTAGCATTGAAGTGAGAGGGGCCCGGTAGACAACACAGTATCTGCTATTACTGAGTTTGGCATCCAGTTAACGGAGAATATTCAAGCAGGTGAAATGATCAATGACAATCAAAGATGTAAATAATAATCTGAAAAAGAAACAATAGCAAAAGGTATGTTTGTAACTATTGCCAAGGATGAAATATAAGAATGATTAGAGTTCAAAATGGCAGAGAGACTATTATAGTGGAAATACAAACTAAGTAAGGGGCTATTATGATTGACCAAGTATACTGATTTTGCTGTGACAACATCAGTTTATACTTGTTGTCCTGGTATCATATTTATTCCTTTCATTCTTTTTTTTTTTTCTTTTTCCTTTTTTTTTTTTTTTCTTTTTTTGAGATGGAGTCTCTCTCTGTCACCCAGGCTGGAGTGCAATGGCATGATCTCGGCTCACTGCAACCTCTGCCTCCCAAGTTCAAGCAATTCTCCTGCCTCAGCCTCCTTAGTAGCTGGGACTACAGGCACCCGCCACCACACCTGGCTAATTTTTAGTTTTCAGTAGAGATGGGGTTTCGCCATGTTGGCTAGGCTGGCTTGAACTCCTGACCTCAGGTGATCTACCCGTCTCAGCCTCCCAAAGTGATGGGATTACAGGCATTAGCCACTGCACCCAGCCTCTTTTCATTCTCATAAGTGTTACAGTTTGCATAAGAAATTATGTGCTCACCCTATTTATGGAAGAGTGAATTTAGATACAAGGAAGGAAAGTGAGAAAGATATTCCAAAATGACATAAATGAAGATTACAAACAAGAGAAAGGAGAAAATAAGGCATGTACAAAGATTCAGTGAGTAAACCAATGTGTTTAGCAACAACACAAATAAATATATGTAGTGTATTTGAAGCTTATCACAACTAATCCACTACCTATGTATAGGAAATGATTTTTAAATTATTAAATTTACACAATCTAATATATGGTGAAATAAACAGAAAATACAGTTGATAAAAAGATTTGTAATTGCCCATAATTTCTCAAACCCAGTATTCATCATTGTTAATATGTTCACTGCATGTTATTTAAGAGTTTTCTTCGCAGATGTAACCAAACAATGGCATCATCATATTGTCCATATGATTTTAAATATGCTCTATTCACTCACTACACTATGAATATCTCGCCATATCAATAAATAGATGTATGATAATTGTTTCATGTAATAGCATTATCTAGTGAACTGTGATATGTTAAACAAGTTCCTAGGTTTGATATTTGGAAAAACTCATGGAGAATTTTTTGCTATTACGAACAGCATTGCAATGTATATTCTTGCACAAAATCTGTGTTCAGTTGTCCAATTACTTTCACTTAATACATGATGAAAAGGATAATTTCTAAATAGACTATTTTTTAGAATTTTTAACTTGCAGCAGAGAAGTTGAGTCACCCAGGCCATTGACCTATCGTCATTTTGTTTCCACGTGACCACAAAGAATAATCTTAAGATCCTTGACTTTTCTCCACTGCTATTATAGCTATCTTAGTTTTCCCGAGGCACTGTGATAGCCTCTTAATTTATTTTACTTCTTCCACTCTAACTCTGTCCCAAATATTCTCCACACTGCAAGAAGACAAGTTATTTTAAAATAGCCCCCAGATTATGTCATTCACCTGCTTGAAACCCTTCAGTGTGTTCCAGTGAAACTCAAATAAAACCCAAGCTATTCACAATAGCAAAGACATGGAATCAACCCAAATACACATCAATGATAGACTAGATAAAGAAAATGTGGTACACGTACACAATGGAATACTATACAGCAATAAAAAGGAATAAGATTGGCCAGGCACGGTGGCTCATGCCTGTAATCCCAGCACTTTGGGAGGCCAAGGCAGGTGGATCATGAGGTCAGGAGATCGAGACCATCCTGGCTAACACAGTGAAACCCCGTCTCTGCTAAAAATACAAAAAATTAGCCAGGTGTGGTGGCAGGCGCCTGTAGTCCCAGCTACTCGGGTGGTTCAGGTGGGAGAATCACTTGAACCTGGGAGGTGGAGCTTGCAGTGAGCCGAGACTGAGCCACTGCACTCCAGTCTGGGCAACAGAGCAAGACTCAGTCTCAAAAAGAAAAAAAAAAAAATAAGATCATGTCCTTTACAGGGACATGGATGGAGCTGAAAGTTGTTATTCTCAGCAAACTAATGGAGGAACAGAAAACCAAACACCACACGTTCTCGCTTATAAGTGGGATCTGAACAATGAGAACACATGGACACAGGGAGGGGAAAAACACACACTGGAGCCTGTTGGGGGCGGGGGTGGGCGGGGGAGAGAGAGCATCAGAATAAATAGCTAACGCATGCAGGGCTTAATACCTAAGGTGATAGGTTGACAGGTGCAGCAAACCACCATGGCACACATTTACCTATGTAACAAAACTGCACGTCTGGCAACACATGTATCCCGGAACTTAAAAAAAAAAAAAACAAGCTCAAGTTCCCTCGCGTGATCTGACCTGTGCCCTCCCAGCCTTCCCAATCTCCTGCCCGTTCCCCACCATCTACCACACCCCAGTACCAGGGCCACCTTTCAGTTCCTAGAAGGAGTTAAGCTGTTGTCTGCTTCTGGGTCTTCACCTACCACTTCCTGCAACACTCTTCTCCTTTATGACTTTGCTCAAATCGTAATTATATCAATCTATTTCTAGCTAGTTTATTTTTCAGCTCCTCTAGTGGATTCTACGTTCTGTGGTGGCACTAATGAAATTGGATTTTTTTCAGTATCGATTTGGCAGTAATCCTAATACAGTGATTGGCACATAATAGGTGCTCAGGAACTATTAGAGAGGTAGAGAGATGGATGAAGTTTGCGGCCATGGACCCAAAAAGACCACCCCCACATAAGCCTGGGTCTTTTACTCTTTTAACACGGTATTCTTAAAACCTTAGCTAACCATAGCAGGAATATAAGCACTGTTGGTGTCAGATAACAAAATGCCAAAATGGGAAGTACCTGGAGATAGACTAATATTATCTGTAAACTCCCTAGAGACTGGCACCTTGGATAGCCCTTTAGTCCACGTGAGGGCTTGGCTGACCCAAGACTAGGACGGAGGCAAGCAGTCCAGCATTATCCATCTGACTTTCCAAAGGAAAGCAGAAGTCACCCCAATGGTAGGATGAGTGACACAACACAGCTGGCACCAGGATGACCAACAGGATTAGCTGGGTCAAGGCATCAGCCAGCCAGAGCAGCCGCGACAGGCCCAGCAGATGCCGAGGAGTGATCGGGTGTCACCTCTGCTCATCTCCATCTGTTTGTTTGGCTGACCCCGGCGCTGGCCCCAGCTTTCTTTCTGGACTCATAGGCAGCTGGGACCCAGGGAAAATGAGTATCACGCGGGAGTGTTTGGCAACTGTGTGTCTGATGTGCACTCATAAGTCATGGGAATGACCAGGGAGAGGTATCAGCTAACAATTTCTGCATGCTTCCCCTCACTCCTGAGCCCACTCTCCACAAGCAGAGAAAGGAGAGATGACGATGGCAGAAATCTTCGCACAGGTAATTTAGAGGATAGACAAATCTCAGGGAGCTGGTCAGAAGTCTGACTGGGGCTAAGCCTTTGCATTACCTTGCATTCACCAGATTGAGAGAGATAATCTTGAGCCCAAGCCCTCTGGATTCTAAATGCCTGCTTAAAACTGACACTGTGTAGGTAATCTTTTTAGGTCAGAATATTAGCTCAGTCATTTCCTGGCTGTGTGGCCTCAGGCAGATTTCCTAACTTCTCTGAGCCTCAATTTTCTCTTCTGGAAAATTATGCTCAAAACATATCCTAAGGCAAAAGACAAATGAGAGAATGTTACTTGGGGTCTTAGCACAGGCCTATAACATATTAAGTTGTCAATTAATAGTTGTCAATGACAGCTATTGTTATTATTAAAATGTATATAGACAGAAGTATGCATATACACATGTGTTTTACTCAAAGAGCCTCATACTCTTTGGGGAAAGAAAGAATCATAGCATTTCACTTAGAGCTTTTATTCTATCCTACAAAAATCTCACCAATTCGAGGGCTCAAAATACCAACTGGCAAGTACTGTTCACACAGTGTTTCTATACAGAAGTTCATTGAAAAAAAAGGTGTCAGAATATTCAATGAGCAATACGTATATGGTTGCTCATTGAATATGAGATACCACATTCAAGATACCAAGACAGTATTCTACCAAGTTACGGAACAACTTGGAATCTTAATAATTTGGTTATCAAAAGCCTACAAAAAATAAACAAGAAAGTCCCTGTGTTGCCGGGCGCGGTGGCTCACGCCTGTAATCCCAGCACTTTGGGAGGCCGAGGCAGGTGGATCACAAGGTCAGGAGATCGAGACCATCCTGGCTAACATGATGAAACCCCGTCTCTACTAAAAATACAAAAAAAATTAGCAGGGCGTGGTGGCGGGCACCTGTAGTCCCAGCTACTCGGGAGGCTGAGGCAGGAGAATGGCGTGAACCCGGGAGGTGGAGCCTGCAGTAAGCCGAGATCGCGCCGCTGCACTCCAGTCTGGGCGACAGAACAATACTCCGTCTCAAAAAAAAAAGTCCCTGTGTTAAATGATTTCAGTCTTATGGGGGAAATAAGTAACAAGAGAATTAAAAACAGAGTGATATGTGCTTTGATTGGAGTAATCATAAGGTACTGTGGGAGTACAGGGGAGGGATACCTAAGCTACCCTTAGAGGATGTGTGTGTGTATTTGTGTGCACGCACCCATGCAGTTTTGCACCCTTTTGAGTGTAGGAAACAGTACCTGACTATAGGTGACAGGTAAACTCTAAATATAAGATAAACATTGGAGGGAGAGTATGAGGAATGAGATAAGAGGGTAACTGCAGGGGGAATAAAATATAGTAATGACAATAGGCTACAACCTATCAGCTGTGTGACCCTGAGAAAGTCAATCAACCTCTCTGAGCTCAGTTTCTTCACCTATAAAATAGGAATGTCAGCCCCTCACAACACTGCTATGAGGATTAAATGACACAAAAATAGCTCAGTGCCTGCATATTGAAAGTGTTTGATAAATAATAGCTGCTTTTATTATCATTGATATAAATTATCTTAGGTTTCTCACAGTCCTTAGAAAGGAATCAGAGAATCCTCCAAGATATTTTGAAGCTTTGGAACCATTCTGTGATATTTGTCTTGTTTCTACATTTCATCTGGTCTGAGACGTTCTCTCTGATCTTCTTTGGTGGAATGCTTAAGTATCTTCAATCTCATCTGGAGTGCTAACTCTGACCTGTTGCTAATGACTGCCTCAAGTGAAAAAGGGCACTGTGATCCATTGGCAATGTCGGTCATGGGGAAGGGTGAGGAGAGCAGTGCTACAGAGTTCCTGGTATTTGCTATCCAGGAAGCACTAGTACCATTTCTGTCACCAAGATGGCCTATTGTTCTTTCTAAGGACACCTCTGGCCTTGGCAGGTGACATCAAGCTCCCTAGTCCTCCCTAACACTAGTATATGCCCTGTATTCCTTCTCAAAGCTCCCCCATTCCCAGAAAGAAAAAGGCAAAACAACCATATGCTACCAAACACATTTCTTCTTTCCAGGATGTCTTTGATTCTCTTTCATGAATCTGAGTCATCTCTCCACACCCACCAGCAGTCCCAGCTGAAATTACTGTTTTCCACAGCACTTCAAATTTTTATATCCTCAGGGCCTGCTTTCTATCTGGATCAGAATGACTTTGGGGGTGGGGGAAGGCACCCAGCCTTCTCTCCTACAGGGATTTCTTCTTGAAATGTATTTTCTCCTCCACATCAAAGTCCATTGGAAACACAGAAACCTCAACCCATCAGGGGTTATATACACATATAAATACATTCATCACTTCCGCTAACCCTGGTCAGTATCAAGAGTAACTCCTCTGCGAGGGCACAAGAAGTACATTTCATAAGGCAGCCGACATGATCACTGGCCCAACACCATTTTCCTCTGCATTGCAAAACCCTGCATGATGTCCACACTGCAATCAGTGTGCTCTCAGGGCCTGCAAGCCCCATTCCTAGCCATCACTCATTTGAGGCCACTTCAAGGAAATCTTACTGAGTAGCAACAAAATCTGTGCACAGCGTGATGCAAGCCACAGGTTCTGCAGCAAAGGAAATTCCATTGTAGAGGGAATGTCAGCCATTCCCAGAAGATCCAGCTTCTCTGGCTCTCTCAGCAGTCAGAAAGCTGAGCTGACAAACGGATCTGAGTAAGCTCACTGCAGCACGACAAGCTGGCAGCGCTGTCTTTCCCAACTCCTGCCTCAGTCATGAAAAAGACAAGAATCATTACATCTGATGCAAAATTCTCAAAGCCTGGATCACAATCATGAAGAGGAGGGGGAATAAAGTATGAGGAGGAAGCATTTGTTTAAAATGCAGATTCCCAGGCACCCACAGGACCTACTAAGATTGTCATCCCTTAGGGCAGTATCCAGGAATCTGATTTAAACCCAAACACGCACAGGTAGGCATGGACACATATGCTGAGATTCTCATGCACAGTGAGGTTCAAAGCTGCAAAGAAAAGTTTAACTCGTCAGCCATAGTACTGCCTTCTTCTTCACAGACCAGTAGAGAAATGTGCTACTTGATTACTGAGCAGAGGAAACTTTCATAGCACCAACTTCCCAGAGGCAGGAAACGTTTTCAGCTCTTATTTTTCCCATGACACCTAATTTGTTGTGAAGCCTTTGTTGCCCACATGCGAACTCTGCACCATCTTCAATATGAAGCCTACGTTTTCTCCATCTTTCTCAAATTCATAAACAGATAAGCCCCATAGCCACATCTGCTGATAAGAGCCAACAGTCAAGACAATTTTAATTCATATCTATAACAGTCCTTCTTTAAACTTATGAGAATATCAAACTATTTTTTCCTTCACTTACATTATCTTCCCACCTGCCTTTGTTTTACTTCTGGATCTTTTTGGTTGCAAATAACATAATCTACTGAAATGAGTTGAAGTTACAAAAGAAAGAAGATTATAAAGTAACAAGGTAGGAAATACAGTTAGGCTTCCCCAGGAGCTAAAATCTGGATCTTTGCGAACACTAGGACTCATAATAGACCCTGTTCACTGTCTGTCCAGCATTCTCCTCTTCCTCCTCCCTCACAGAGCCCCAGTTTCCCTCCAGCATCCATCCCTCCCCTGGAGGCTCAATGGTCTCTGAGGAAGCTGCACCCATCCCGGCTCCCAGTGTTGAACCTGAGGGATCCAAGCCATTGACTCCTGTTCTAGCAATTGTATTATCCAGAAATGAAACTCAAAGCTAGTATAATCTATATATTTTATACAATCTACATAATTTCCTAACTATGATATAAAAGATTTTAAACATTTCCTATAAGAAGATTATATGCATTCCAATCAGAAAATGCCCAGGCATGACTCCTTTAAAGCACATAATAAATACTAGGAAAGTGGTATGCTTGTAAAAAGAAACATTGTGAATTTGAGGACTGTGAGTTGACATCACGTTTTCTCAGCCTCAGCACTATTGACATTTTGGGCTAGATAAGTCTTTTTGTTGTCGTTGTCGGGGGCTGTCTTATGCACTGTAAGATATTTAACAGCATCCCTGGACTCCATCTACTAGACACTAGTAACACACATACACACACACACACATACACACACACACCTCACAACCGAAAATGTTTCCAGACATTGCAAACTGCCTCTGGGGGAAAGATTACCTCTGGCTGACAGCCGCTGGTATAGACTGATAGAAGATGTGTTTTTTTGGTAACTGAAATACAACAAATAGTGTGATTGCCAATTGTATCTTGCAAATCAATGCTTTATGTTTATATGTAAATCAGTGATATAATGCACTCAAATGATTATAGAGATATTCCCACCTGCAGATCTGGAAAGAATGTAAAATGGTGCAGCCGCTTTGGAAAACAGTCTAGCAGTTCCTCCAAAGTTTAAAAATAGAGTTACCATATGACCCAGCAATTCCATTACTAGGTATATACCCAAGAGAAAGGTAAGCATATGTTCACCCAAAACTTTGTATATGAATGTCCAAAACAGCAAAAAAGAGAAAACAACTGAAATGCCCATCAATGATGATTCAATATTCATTATGATGAATGGATAAATAAAATATGGTATCTCCAAACAATGGAACATTGTTCATTCACACTGAACATCTTATTCACACTGAAAAAGAATGAAGTACTGATGCATACTACAACATGGATGAACCTTGAAAACATGCTAACTAAAAGAAGCCAGCCACCAAAGTCCACATATTGTTTCATTTGATTTACAGTCATGTGCTGCTGACGTTTTGGTCAATGACAGACTGTATACACAACAGTAGTCCCATAAGATTACCATACCATATTTTTACAGTTCCAATATAATTTGTATATATATATATATATATATATGTATCTCCCCACCAAATCTCATCTTGAAATGTAATACCCAATGTTGGAGATGGGACCCAGTGGGAGGTGTTTGGGTCCTTGGAGTGGATCCCTCATGGCTTGGTGTTCTCCTCGTGATAGTGAGTGAGTTCTCACAAGATCTGGTTGTTTAAGTGTGTGGCACCTCCCCGCTTCTCTCTCTTGCTCCTGTTCTGGCCATGTGGCATACCTGCTCCTGCTTTGCTTCTCTCTCTTGCTCCTGTTCTGGCCACGTGGCATACCTGCTCCTGCTTTGCCTTCTGCGTTGAGTAAAATCTCCTTGAGACCTCCCCAGAAGTCAAGCAGATGCCAGAGCTATGTTTCCTGTACTGGCTGCAGAACCATGAGCCAATGGAACCTCTTTTATTTATAAATTACTCAGCCTCAGGTACTTCTTTAGAGCAATGCAAGAACAGCCTAACACAGGTACTTCTACGTTTACATATGTTTAGATACATAAATACTTTTGTGTAACAGTTGCTTACAGTACTCACTACAGTCACATGTTGTACAGATTTGTAGCCTAAGAGAAACAAACTATACTGTATATCACAGGTATGTAGCAGGCTATACCATCTAGGTTAGTATAAGTACACTCTATGATGTTCACACAACAATAAAACTGCATAATGACACATTTTTCAGAAAGTATTCCCATTGTTAAGTGACACCGGACTGTATATCAAAAATCCAGACTAGGACAATCTATAGACGCAGGAAGTAGATTAGAGATTTCCTAGGACTGAGAGTGGGAGGTTGAGTGATTGCTATGAGTATGGGTTTTTTGGGGAGAGAGAAAGATTAAAATGTTCTAAAATTGATCATAGTGATAGTTGTAAAACTCTTTGAATAACCTAAAAAACATTAAACTGTGTACTTTAAATAGGTGAGTTCTATGGTATGTAAATTATATCTCAATAAAGGTCTTCTTTTTTAATGTCCTGCAGGTCAGAGGACAGTTTAGTACTGTGTGAGACTATATTGTCATCTTCTTTATGCTTTGCAAGACATTTAACTTCTATTCCACCTGTTCTCTCAAATCATTGTGACAACAACAGCCCCTTACATTTCCTCACAGTGCTAGTTTCAGCCCCTTGGAGAATCAGGAACCACTCCCCTGTCTAAGCCGTTTCTATAAATCAGTTCTTTCTTGCCAGTGATTGGTTGAGAAATTTGGATTTAAGCCAATCAGTAAATAGGTTTAGCAGAGTGGTCACATGACTTGTGTTGGCCCAATCAGAACAAAGAAAAGACTTTCAGCCAGCGATTTTGGGGAGCCTCACTTTCTCTCTCCCTGACTGGGTTTGAATAAATACACAAATGCTTCTGATTGCTCCTGACAGCCACTTTGAGATGAAGAGTAAAACCAGCTGTAGAATCAAGCCAATGGTGTGGATGGTAAGGCAGAAAGAATCTGAGTTCATTGCTGAACTGCTGAATTAACCAGCCCTACAGTCCAGGCTACCTTTTGATTTCCTGTTTTGTGAAATAATAAAGTTCTTTATTGTTTTAACCACTTTGAGATCTGTTTTCTGTGAAATAGAAACCAAAGTGGACAGAGGATAGGGAGTGAGATTTGCTACTACCCTACAACAAGTTGAGGTCCCAGGATATCTGTCCATTCCTGGCAAGATTTCCAACTCTGCCAAAGAAGCACAGAAAGTGGAACCAATCCCATTCTAGAGGAAGCAACATATCAAAGAGCATGTTTTGGTACCCCAACTTTAAAATTAGGGTTCAAGTCAAGGCCCAGACCTAAAATGGGAAATTGGCAGACCAGGCTGTGTAAAGGGCTATGGTAAAGGGCAAAGCTAATGAAAAGACTCAGCTACAATGATACCCAGAGCTCATCTCTGCCATTTTTAGAGTTTCCTATTGCTTGTAGGTATTCTCAAGCTTGCTTTTTATTTGTGTAAATACTCTGAATTTATTGTTTTATAATTTTGTATTGATGAGTCCAATATCTGACGTGTCTTTATTGTTTTTGCTCTCTGTTGTCCCTGCTGGTTCTCACTCTCAATTCTCACTCTTGTTGCCTTATTTCCTTGTTTCCTTATGTGCTTGATTATTTTTAAATGTATGTTGGTCGTTGTCCTTAAGTATTTGAGGGGATTCTATGTGACTTAAGTTGAAGATGACGTCCTCTGGACATAATTTGAGTTTGCCTCTAGCACATACCTAGATACATAGGCAGTCCAGGACAACTTTAATGTAAATTCCTGAGTTGAGATCATAATGAACTTCACAAACGAGGAGCACATTATCAGTATCAGCATCAGCCTTATTCCTACCATTATTGAACATTCTGTGCATGTATTATCTAAGCTATTGGTCCTCAACCTTTTTGACACCAGGGAATAGTTTCATGGAAGACAGTTTTTTCCATGGACCAGGGAAGAGTTGGGGGAGATGGTTTAGGGATGAAACTCTTCCACCTCAGATCATCAGGCATTAGTTAGATTATCATAAGGGGCACTTTATTTACAACCCTCACATGCACAGTTCACAATAGGGTTCACACTCCTATGAGACTCTAATGCCACCACTAATCTGACAGGAGGTGGAGCTCAGCCAGTAATGCTCACGCGCCTGCTGCTCACCTCCTGCTATGCAGCCTGGTTCCTAATAGGCCCATGTATAGGTCTGCAGCCTGAAGTTTGGGGACCCCTGATCTAATCACTTCACTGCATCCTTACACTTGAACTTCACAAAAACTATGATGCAAGTATCAAAATAACCTGCATAATACAGAAAGAAAATGAGGGCACAGTATATTAAGTAATTAACCTGAAGTCATATAACCAGCTATTGGTAGAGATATAAAAGACCTATAACCTAAAGTCCTATATGCCATGACCTACTTACTAAGCTATAAGTACTTAATAAATGTATGTTGATGATGTTCATCGCTGTAAAACTATTATTCCTGTGAGTGTAGAAAGGAAATAGAAATAAGATACAAGCTCAGCTGGATTAAAGTTTTGAGATGAAGTCCTCCAATCTCCATTTTTCTCCACACTACATAGATGAACTGAGTATGCCTGGTAGTGAAACACCAGGCAAAGTTTGAAGATGCAGTCAAATGTTATGCATAGAACAGTAGACCAATGACAACTCCTTAAAAGAATAGACATATGAGAATCACAACTACCACTGAACTCACAATTAAGTGTAAAATTATTTTACAGGAAGAGGAAGCTTTGCAGAGGCACTGTCAGTAGCAGCCTGAATAAGTTATCCAAGAAAAACATTGGAGAGAAATTTCTTGGAGTTTCCTGCTATCATTAAGCTAGAGAGTCAGTACGAATTGAGGGTTCCCGAGGGCAATTTTCTGAAAGGGCATAGGCACTTTATCCTCCTCTGCTAGCCAGATTCTTATTGCCTGTCCTTGGGACTGTGCCATCAAGTGCTCTGGAGGCCACCAGGGCAGATGATGAGGCCACAGAGCCAGGTGATCTGAAACATTGCCACTGCCCTAGGTTGAGCTTTTCCTCATTATTCACCTGGACAATTGAAATTGAGTCCAGACTGGACTCCAGCCTCTAGTTGTCTGCAAGCACCTTAAGAGCAGGAATTACTGATCTTTACTCATTAGTGCCCAGTACAGTGATGGCACATTTGCCCACTGGTTCAGCAGCAATTACTTCTTGAACATCTACTCTCCGCTAGTCACTGAGGATACAATGGTGAACAAAAACTTGTGTGGTACAAGCTCTTACAGGGTGCATGGTCTGGGGAGGAGCATATAGTTGCCAAATAATGAAAGCCAAATGCATAATTACAAACTCTCTTATAAATGTGATGAAGAAAGGGAACTCAGGACACTGAAAATCTGATCTATTCTGGGGGTACAGGGGAACCTCTGAGAGAAAATGGCATTTGGGTTAAGTTAGGAAGAGTATAGTTTATTCCAGTAAAGAGGGGAAAAACAGAGGCAAAGAGAACTATAGTTGCCAAGGCCCTGTAGCCAAAGGAGTAGAGCATAGATAACCCAATAAAACTTGGATGTATAAATTAATGATTGAGTGACTCAGAATAACAACTAACATTTCTATGGTACTTACCATGTGCCAGGAATTATTATAGCACTTAATTTATATCAACTCATTTAACCTCCACAACAACCCTATGTGGTAGCTATTATTTTTGTCTCCATTTTGAAAATGGGGAAACTGAATTACAGAGAAAATATGTAACTTGTGAAAGTTGAACAATTATCAAACTGTGCAACTGGAATTTGGACCCAGGAATCTGGGCTGAAGCAGATAACTAGGGCTTCTTTGGTGATCTATGAAATCCCTGGAATAACATGTTATTAAATAGAGCAAATATGGTGGCCTGAAACAGAGAACATCAGTTCTAAAATTGAGTCTACGAGATCCAGGAGCGAAGTTTTTTGAAAGATGTGAGCTACTCAAAGGAACATGGAATAAAAAGAAGAATACAGTGAAATTAAACATGCTTGAAGGTTTTAAAAACTCAGTTAAAAATGCCATTGTAAAAGAAAAAAATGTTAAATTCTATAAATTTGCAATAAAAATAGAGAATAAGAAAACGAATACTAACTTCATCAAACTTTAGAGTGAAAATATTTACATAATCAGCATTGTTTCTTTTGAATATCTTTCCCATGTGCATACTGTAATTATTATGAACATCATTTCTTCTTGTATTTTTTTCCTCCCTCTGTCTACTATAAATGGACCCTGCTTATCATTTTATGTCCAAGTGCTAGAAGCATTGAGAATTGGGAAGCCCTGGAAAACCCCTTATTTCTCCACAGTAAGGATGTACTGATGAGTTCTGCTGGGAAATTCATTCTGGTTGTCAGCTGAGACTTTATTTCCTCTCTGATGCTCATATCTGTATGAATCCAAAATCCAAATTAAGTTATAGGTCGTGGGACTATGCAGGCAGGCAGCCAGCAGCTCTGCCAATGCCAGTTACCTTCAAAAAACCAAGACGTCTTTTATTACCGAAGGATCCTCCAAGTGAGGCTTGCCCTTTCCACTGAAGTTTTTAGCAAGTTAAGTCCAGGGTACTTAGAGCTGTTTGTTTACTTTAAAATTTCCTCTCTCGCTCTCTCTCTCTGTCTCTCTTGACCCGCGACCCTCTTTCTCTCTCTTGTCTCTCTCTTTGTCTCTTTCTGGTTTTCTTTTTTCCTTTCCAGCTTCTTTGCTCCTCTTGGCTACTCTTAAGAGCAAGCACTGGCAGGCAATGAATCAAAGTGGGCTATTTTTGCTCTCGCTGTGAGGATGTTTACAACATATTGAAAACTCAGCCTTGTAGTTTAACGTCATTTTCAGTATATTTTCAGAAAAACTGACTGGCTTCCAAATTCAGTAGATGACTGTGAAACCCACAGAGGGCCTTATGTACCTCATACCTTACCTTAGGCGGCTGCCCTGACTCTTAACGGCTCACATTGCATCAAGTATGGCCCCGCATGTGTAGAAATGGAAAGATGGGCATGCTGACCAAATTTATTTCCTAACAATGCTGACTTCATAAACAGTAGCTCAAAGTTGTGAAAGAAGAAATTTAAAACTAGCTGTGTACAACAAGAAATTCTATGAACACTCTATCTCTGGCCTAATTAAGCTATTTTTCCTTCCCACACAACCAAGCTGCCCCCAAATGTTTTGGATACATGTACCATCCCATTAGAATATAGTTAATCTTGAATATATTTCACCATGAAATACGAACATAGTAATTACAGAATTTTCCATTCAACGTCCCCTATCATATTCCTAGCATATTGGAGTCTGTTAGAATAGCATTTAACTGTTTTCATATGGGCTTTAGCAGACATCCTGGAAGATTTGAAATAGCCAATAAATTCAACACACTGAAACCTAGTCAAACATCTGTCCTTTTCCTTCCTTTCTTTTCTTTTCTTTTCTTCTTTCTTTCTTTCTTTCTTTCCAACTCCAAGCTCTAAGTAAAATAAGATTAAAGTTGACCTAATTTTCTAAGAGCCTCCTGCTGATTTATTAGCTGATAGCATGTCTGAGGTATTCAAGCCAATTAAACTGGTTCACAAAGTATTGCTCAGTGGGTAAATATGAGGTGGAAACGTCCAGGAGGTCTTCTTTTTATCTGATGCTGAAATCAGAGGTCTGGGCAGGCTAACTGGTGTTTGTAAGGGTGGTGGGGAAACAGCCCACTGGTGTTCACTAAAAACTCTACTAATAACTCATTAACAGAAACCTCAAGCAGAGACGCTCACATGTGGACAGTGCAGATAGAGTGGGGCTGAAATCGAGCTGGCCTGCTTTCTTGGACCAAGGCTAACTTTCCACTGAGGTTTTGATCCGTAGCACTGTATTAAGTCCTTGTTTGTGAGTGACTTCTATTGTCTAGGTACTCTGCAAGCTCACACCAGGCAACACTGGGCCTGTTGTTCCAATCTGCTTTGAGATTCTGTAATTTAAACAGCACAGAGCGTGGGCCAGCCCCGAGAGTTATAACCTAGTTTAACTGGATTTAGAAAACTGGTTAAACTAGGCTACAACTCCCTTGGTCTTGAACCTACAGTTTTGGTTTTGGTTTTGTTTTTCTTTCCCTTCTGTTCAGAGTATAAGTTCACTTGCTTTAGAAAAATGGAAACAATAAGAAAATGGAAAATGACAAATATGCTGGGGAATTATTTGCACTGGCACAGTAGTCTTATCTATAGCAAAGAAATTCTTTAAATTTCTAGCATTTGCTGATGACACTGGCCAGCACTATACCATAACTGCTTAAGATGTGACTTTCCTGCTAGACCAGTGGTTCTCAAACTCCACCCCACATCAGTGCTGTCAGGAGGGCCTGTTAAGATGCAGACAGATGCCCCACCCATGGTGTTGCTGTTTCAGTAGGTCCAGATGGGATCTGAGAATCTGTCTTTCTAGTAAATTCCACATGATGCCAATGTTGATGGCCCAAGGAGAACATGTCAAGAATGACCACACAAGACTGGCAACTCCTCGAGGGCAGGAATAGTCTCACTTGTCCCAGTATTCATAGCACGTAGTGCTGTGTCTGTTACACATCCATATTCTAATAAATGACTGTAGCTATTTATCTAAGTAGTATTTATTCAACATCTACAATTTGTCAGAAATTGTTCTAAACACTAGAAATTCCACAGTGAACAAGACAAAGATGTCCCATGTCCTCAGAGAGTTTCCATTCTAGTAGTGCAGCCAAGTAGGAAACAAAGAAATTTATAAAGTCATGTCAGTTTGTGCTAAGTGCTATGAAGGAATTCAAAGCAGGACAAGAGGATAGAGAACAATGGAGGCAGGAGGCACTGTTAGATGGGGTGTCGGAGAAGGCCTCTCTGAGGAGGAGACATGTGCAGAACATTGAATGAAATGAGTGAGCAAGTCATGTGAAGATCTAGTGGAGGAAGATTTCAGGTGGAGGCAGAGCAAGTGCAAAGGCCCTGAGACAGGAGTAGGATTGGTGATATGATTTTGCTGTGTCCCCACCCAAATCTCACCTTGAATTGTAGTTCCCATAATCCCCATGTGTTGTGGGAGGGACCCAGTGGGAGGTAATGGAATCATTGGATTTGGCAAAATGGAGGCCCTTGGTGACTGTATTAGTTCCTTTTCACACTGCTGATAAAGACTGGGAAGAGAAAGAGGCTTAATTGGACTTACAGTTCCACGTGGCTGGGGAGGCCTCAGAATCATGGCAGGAGGCAAAAGGCAGTTCTTACATGGTGGCAGCAAGAGAAAATGAGAGAAGTGCAAAAGCAGAAACCTCTGATAAACCCATTAGATCTCGTGAGACTTATTCATTACCACAAGAACAGTACAGAGGAATCTGCCCCCATGATTCAAATTATCTCCCACCAGGTCCCTCCCACAACATATGGGAATTATGGGAATTATGGGAGTACAGTTCAAGATGAGATTTGGGTGGGGATACAGAGACAACCCATATCAGTGACCTTGACAAAAGCAGTTTCAGTGAAGTGGCGGAGATGAAAACTTGATTGGAATGAGTTAGGAAAGAATGGTACATGGAGAAGAAAGGACAGTGGGTAGACATAAGTATCCCAGTGAACATATTTTATAAAGAAGAGCAGAGAAATGGGACAGTGGTAGGATATGGAAGTGGAGACTTGGGAGGTTTTTCAAGAAGGAAGATTGCTTATCCTGTTTTTAAGCTGATAGGGACAATCCAGAAGAGAGGGAGAAATGGATTATGTAGGAAAGAGCAGTGTCAACTGCAGGAGTGAAGTGTGTGAGTAGATGAGAAAAAAACAGACCCAGTACACAAAGAATGAGAATGCAGATGCAGTACATGTTCAGAGGTGATTGGGAAGATGGGCAAGCTCTCTTCCACCCAGGATTAGGGAAACACAAAGCTTTAATAAACATGAGTCACCTAGATGAGTAAGCGAATAAACCAACTAAGGATATGTAATCAAGTTGCTGAACTACACTCTTTCCCACTTGATATGGTGGCTGTAAGTGTAATGTGGAACCCATCAGCAGCGTTTCCTCACATCACATTTCCTTGCTGGGGATCAAGCATGGAGCAGGCAGAGGGTTGGGTTGAGGATATAATTAGGGATGGGATGTGCCAGGGCAAGAAATTTGAGGGTATATGGAAGGCAAGAATAAGAATGTTAGACTTCGGACTCTCACCTGGGCAAATGGGGAAAAGATATGAGAGGTCTCTCAGAAGAAGACAAAGTGGTAGAATCAATGGCTAGATGTCTTGAAGGAATGGATGGAATTATTGTGCTGGGAAAATGATTTGGAAGGATAGGAGGAAGTATATTTCTTGATAAGTGTAGTTCTGGGCTGATTGAGGTAGCTAGAAGAAAAGATTATTGGAAGTGATGAGGTTAATGAACAGAGAGACTAGTGGGTTGGCTCGATCATAGAGCTGGCAGATTGAAGCCAAAAGCCACCATTGAGCCATGGTGGCTCATGTCTGTCATCCCAAAACATTGGGAGGCCAAGGCAGGTGGATCACCTGAGCCCAGGAGTTTGAGACTAGTCTGGGCAACATAGCAAACCCCCTCTCTACCAAAAAATAAAAACATTAGCCAGAAGTGGTAGTACATACCTGTAGTGCCAGCTACCCAGGAGGTTCTGCTGGGAGGATCACCTGAGCCATAGGAGGTCGAAGCTGCAATGAGCCCTGATTGTGCCACTGCACTCCAGCCTGGGTGACAGAGTGAGACCCTGTCTCAAAAAAAAAAAAAAAAGAAAACATGAAAAAGAGCAAATAACTCAAAGCAATAAGAAGTTACCGTTCTATGTAGAACCCCTAATCACCTACAATTTCAAAGTTTTGTACAAAACATAAAGAAGCATACAAATTGTCAAGATAAATAATGTTTGTGACATAATCTACTTTACAAACAATGCACTTGTTGCACAAAGCCAAACTTACCCGTAAACTAAATGAAATTCGGAGGGTTTTTGTTATTTAATTCAAGTCCAAACCATTATATGACTATAATGTTTATAGCCCAAAGAGAAACCTGGATGAGTGAATTTTATGATTCGGAATAATACTGTGAAACTAAGAGTTAGATAGATTATTGCAGGTAATTCCCTGTGGCCTCAACAGCAGGAGTATTTGGGTAGCTCTATACAACTTGTTTGCATTCATTTATTTAATTCTTTTAATAAACCTATGGAGTTCCAGAAATAGGTGATAAATAAGATCAATCTCTCTAGTCTGGAATTTCACAGTTTCATGTCTTTTATGTATGCTGTGACTCTTTTTTTTTTTTTTTTTTTTTTGAGACGGAGTCTCACTCTGTCGCCCCAGGCTGGAGTGCAGTGGTGCAATCTCAGCTCACTGCAAGCTCCGCCTCCCAGGTTCACGCCATTCTCCCACCTCATCCTCCCGAGTAGCCGGGACTACAGGCGCCCACCACCACACCTGGCTAATTTTTTGTATTTTTAGTAGAGACGGAGTTTCACCATGTTAGCCAGGATGGTCTCCATCTCCTGACCTCGTGATCCACCCGCCTCGGCCTCCCAAAGTGCTGGGATTATAACCAACTTCACTGTACCTTTAACCTTGGCTCTTGAAATATCAGAGCTAAATGCGTGGCCTATCATGAAAATGTACAGAACTTCCCAGCAGATGCTTTGCAGACTAATATATTTTTTTCCTCTCTTTTGCTCCCTTATCTTGTTTTCTTCGATTATTTTTTGAACTCTTGATTTTACAGTTGTATGTACCTCTGTAAACATCTTTTAAGTTCTTCATGAAACAGATTTAAGAATAAATGAATAAGTAAATAAATAGCATAAGGCACTGTACTATTGACTTTAGTAAAACTGGCTTTAGTTTCTTAAAAAATGACACATTAGCTCAGGTAACTGGAAAACTCTAGGGCTGGACTTTAGGCATAACTGGATCTAGGTACTTAAGTAATGTTGTCACAAATCTGCCACTGTTCATCTCTGAACTCTGCTTTCTTCTGTTAAAGCATTAATTCCAGACAGGAACTCAAAAAGTAGGGCAAAGAGATATACTAGAAATTTCTAGCAATCTCAATAGAAAAAAAGTACTTGTATCTCCCCATCAGTACCTTGGTGGAGTCAATAGACATTTCCAAAGCAATCCCTGTTGCTAGGGTAATGCCATGTTCTATTCAGATAAGTCTGGGCCACACATCCATCCCTGGGGCATAATAATGTTAGCCCAACCAAAATCACATGGATTAAGAGATGGAGAAAGGATAGTTTCCATTAAGGAAAATTAGAGTGCTGTGCCAAAGAAGGCAGATTGGATCGTTCGCAAGATGAAACCACAGATGTCACCACTCCAAACTTACAACCTAGTTGGGAAGACAGGTCATGGGTACCAGAAATGAAGTGAGGCAGTGCATACACAATATATGAAAAGAATGGTTCAGCCATGCTGCATATCGCAGGACAACAGAGGAGGAGGAGGTCATTTTGAATGAGACACGTCAATCATTCAAATATCATTTCCTGACGAACTTCTATGTGCCAGCCTGGGTCCTAGGTGCTCGGAATACATCCATGAGCAGAACAGAGATTCCTGCCCTTCTAGAACTGACATTCCAGACAGTAAACCACAGATGTAAAAATAACTGTAGAGTTTATTAGAAGGCAATAAGTACTGTGAAAAATGGGAAAAGATGGAGTAAAGTAAGGATTATTGGAGATGCTGCAATATTAGAGTAGGCCTCATTGAGAAGGTGACATGTGAGTCAACACTGAAGGAGCTGAATGAGCAGTGTGGATATCTGAAGGAAGGGCATTCCAGGCAGAGGGACCAGCCAAGGCAAAGGCTCTGCAGCCTCAGTGAACCTAGAATATTCCAGCAACAGCACAGAGGTCAGTGTAGCCGGGCTGGTGTGAACAAACGTGAGAGTAGAAAGAGATCAGGTTGGGGAGATGACGGTGGGGAAGTGGGAAGTGGAGCCGACCTGTTTGGGTCTTCCTGGCCTTTCTACACACTTAGACTTAGAATCTTAGTGAAATGCGAGCCATTGCAGGGTCTGGCAGAGGAGTGACCTCTTTTGACGTACATTTTTAAAGGATCACTCTGGCTGCTGTGTAGAGGACAGGCTGTAGCAGAAAAAGAATAGGAGCAGGTAAAACCATTAGGAGGCAACTGCATCAATTTCAGAGCCAGGTGATAGTAGCTGGGACCTGAGTAATAGCTGTTGGAAGTGGGGTTGAGCCAGATTCTGAATAACTGTTGAAGGTAGAGCCCACAGGATTTCCACTTTCTGTGGCTCTACCTTCCACCTCCACTAGGTCATGTGCTTTAAGAAATGGGCAAGATTTACAAGAAGAGAAAGAAAAAAAACATTCCAAACTAAATGAAATAGAAAAGCAAAGCAGAAAGAAAGAAAACACAATTAATTAACAGGCCATTGTAAACAGAAAATTTGACTGGAGTGGAGAACTAATATAGGGAAGTCATGGACGGTCAGTTTGGAGTCAGATATTATAATAGATGTCTTCAGTGTGGGTTAAGAACTTCTGACATCATCCTGTCCTCAGTGAGAAATATTGCAATGTTTTGGGAAAAATAACATGACAGAATGTTAAGGCTTAGGGAAATGAGTTAGACTCTGGGAAGCATTTTAAGGGTGAGTTTCTGGTGGCAGCGAGATTTCTCACAGAACTTCTAACAAAACAAGTGCTTTAACCAAAGCGATGCAGCATTATGTAGGGAGTAAGAGAACAGGTTTTAGCATCAGACAAACATGGGTGGGATGCTGACTCCATTCTGTTGATCATGGTCAAATTATTTGGCCTCTCTGGGCCTCCGTTTGCTAATTTGTAAAATGGACATAACTGTATCTAATTCAAAGGGTTACCATGGGCATCAAAAGACACCATGAGTGTTCAAGTGTTTTGTCCAATACCTGCCACCAAGTAAGCACTCAAAAAAAAACTATTCATGACTATTTTTACAGTAACAACTTTAAATTCAAATGAAGTTGAAGGAATTAATAAATGTAAAGGGAATGAGGGAAATAGAAAATCACTGTTAGAACATCACAGTAATAATTAAGACAGGCAAGATCCACTGATGGATGCTACGTGGGCCACAAAATGATACAATGGCATATCTGTAGAATCTCAAAGTATCTTCCTTAAGATATTTATTAATTACAAAGGAGAAAGTATTAACTTGAGAGCAGAGGAACCCAGAAGACATATTATCCAAGTAGTTAAGATGAACATTATCATTGTTTCAGGCTGGAGGCAAGGAGATATAACAGCTAAATGTACTTTGGGATCCTGGAGCTGAAAAAAAAGATATTACTGGGAAAACTGATGAAATATGAATAAAGTCTGTCATTTAGTTCATGGTATTGTACTTAGATTACCTTCTCAGCTGTGATACTGGTACAATGGTTGTGTATGGTGTTAATATTAAGGGAAGCTGGGTGATGAATGCATGGGAATCTTCTGTACTAGTTTTGAATTTTTCTGTAAGACTGAAATTATTTTTAAACAACTTTTTAAATGGCATGGAAATTATCTTTGAAAGGTATCACAAAAGGAGGCATCCACAGTGCCTAATGGGTTGGCTTTGAGGAATGAAGGAGTTGGTGGGTCAAAGCCACCTTGAAGACTGTTCCTTGAGATATTGTGGTGCAGGATCCAGGATTAGGAAGCCTTTAGTGAGGAGCTGCTTGTGTGAGTGTGAGCATGGGATAGTGGAGTGTGTGTGTCAGGTGGGGGGGTGTTGGACAGGCGGTAATCACTCTTACTTTAGACATGTATGCAGAAGCTTTCTAGGCTGCTGGATATTGGAAGCATGAGATGAGAGCAAAAAAGACACAAGGCAGAGAAATCAGGTTAGAACCAAATGAGAGAAAATAATAAAAGACAATTGTAAAGACAAGATCCTCAAAAAAGAGGGCTTAGAAAGGTATGAGGAGACCTCAGTGGACAACTGAACATTATGACTTTCCGTATAACAATTAAAGAAAAACCAAAGAATGACAGAGATGAAGTCAGAGAGGGAAAGAGAATCGAGCTGATGTGGCATCACAGGAACTAAGAGAGGAGACTGCTACAAGGTCAAGCCAACCTTGACCAATGCTGTTGTCATACCAGGTAGGAAAAGGACTGAGAAAAAGAGTAAGAAGCAAGAGGTGATTTTCAAGACCATTTCATTAGACCAAAGTACACAGAGGGTGGATATCAAATGGGGTAAGAGGTGATAAGTCGAAGGTGGTGTGCCCTTAAGGTCTGGAAGCCAAAGGCATGACCCTAATTAGATCCTCAGACTTAGAGGGAACTAGCAAATTAGATATTCTTTCATTCACTCATTGAATACATATCTGAGTGCCCACTATGTGCTTGGGGCTTTCCAGAGGAAGTGAAGCAGATATACAATGATCGCTTCCTCTGGAAAGCTTCAATCCTAGTACAGTCATCCTTTGGTATCTGAGGGGGAGTAGTTTCAGGACCTCCCTCAGATACCAAAATCCATGGATGCTCAAGTCCCTAATTTAAAATGTTGTATTATTTGCATGTAACACATGCACATTCTCCCATATACTTTAAATTGTCTCTAGATTATTTATAATACCTAATACAATGCAAATGCTATGTAAATAGTTATTATACTATATTGTTTAGGGTATAATGGCAAAGAAAGAAGTCTGTACATGTTCAGCACAGATGCAGTTCTTTTTCCCCAAAATATGCTAGATGACGGTTAGTTGAATTCATGGGTACAAAACCCACAGATATGGAGGGCCAACTGTATATTCTGCACACTGATATTCAAACTCCTCAGTAACACAGTAAGCTTTGAATTTTGTTTCTGAAAGAGACTAAGAATAACCTGGATGAGTTAGCAGTAACAGATCTTTTTAACTCAGCACTAGGAGTTTGGTGGAAATGGCAATGACTTATGTGATTAAGGCTTTGAACATTTGATCCACGGTTCAATCTCCAAGGTGCAACTTGTTTTGTTCCTGGGTTTGAGGAAATCTCCTCCTTTGTTCTCCCACAGAACACAAAGCCCATGACACTAAGCTTAGTATGGCTGAATTTCCAAATTTCCCATCATGAGCTTTTGTGAGTAATATGCTTTCTTTGAAAATCTCACTCATAAATTGCTGAGTTTAATCTTACAAATTAGAATGAACTAGCATATTAAAACAACAAAACTATGCTTTTATTTTTACAGTAGACAATTTACAAAGAGTAAGTGTATAAGACAAAATTTATACTTGGTTTGACGAGAATAGTACAACTTCTCATCCTGAAATGACAAAATGCATAAACACAGAGCAAAGAATATTGATTTGTGCAAGCAAGGTACATATACAGGAACACAGCTTCAAAAATAAAAATACCTTGTACATTGTAGAGCCTCAATAAATATTAAGTTAAATGTCTAGGAATGGTGAAAATTCAAAGATGATTTATCACTTGCCTAAATTTTCCAAAGGCTTTTAACTACTGTTTTATTGTGGCTTTAAAGCTTAATGGTAAAGAGTAGGAGAGTTTATGGTAGGAGTTCATGTTGGTCTGCAGGAATTCTACCATGCTAGGAGAGATGAGAAACCAAAGACGCTTATCAAGAAAGGATATCTTACCTCCTTTAAATTTCCAAGGATGACTCAGCAGCTTTTGGAAATGCTGGCCTATTTACTAAATATGTGACCTCAGTCAAGTTACTTAACTTCTCTGAGCCTCAGTTTCCTTATCTGCAACAACCTTATTTCATGTGGTTGTTTTGATGACTTATAGCACAGTGCTAGCTCTTACTAAATGGCCAGAAAATGACCATTACTTTTCTTATCTTCCCTTAAATAGATTTGGCAGAGCATGTTATATTTATTTATCCTCTGGTCTTTAGTATAAAAACCCTGAGCAATGTGTTCAGCTGAAAAAAAATTACTTTTCTACCCTCCCTTATACATAGGGATGGCCAATGAGATGTGTGCAGAAGCTTTGGGCAGAGGGCTTCTGGGAGAGACCCTTGCCCTTGCTCTTCTCTTCCCTCCTGCTCGGCAAGCTGAGGGTTAGAACTCTAGTGGCCATCTCAGGACCTAAGGATGGAAGCCATGCATTGAGGCTGGCAGAGCAAAAAAGATAGTGGGAAGCTGGATCCACAGTGATTCTATGGAGCCTCTAAAGTAGCCCTGAGCTACTATCACCAATTTTCTTTTAAATGAGGGAAAATTCATCCCTAATTGGTTTGGGCTAATATTGTTGAGTCTCTGTTATCAAAAGCAAAAAGTAATTTCTAACGAATACACTAAATATTGAAAATCTTCAGCATTTCCATCCACTTTCCTGTTGACCTGCCAACAAACACTTGCACAGCTGTAACTAGTTTGTCTCCCTTTTCATTCATCACTTGCCTCTGTGGGAATAATCTGCTCCTTCCATCTAACCCAGGATTCACTTTTCCTTTGGGGAGATGAACATCCCTCAGTTACCTGCAGCTTTACTCATTGAATACTGTACTCTCATCTTCCCCTTCTTCCTTGATCCACACATACACACATAGAAACATGAGCTCTGATCTAGACATAGAAGAATGTGTTCAACAGGAAGATGAGAAGAAATTCAAGAACTGTCTCCGACAGTGGAAATGAAACCTTGGACAAATAGATTTCTTTTCTTTTCTTTTCTTTTCTTCTTTTCTTTTCTTTTTTTTTTTTTTTTTTTTTTTTTTTCTGAGACAGAGTCTCACTTTGTTGCCCAGGATGGAGTGCAGTGGCGCAGCCTTAGCTCACTGCAACCTCTGCCTCCCGGGTTCAAGCAATTCTTGTGCTTCAGCCTCCCAACTAGCTGGGATTACAGGCGCCCACCCACCGCCATGCCTGGATAATTTTTGTATTTTTAGTAGAAACAGGCTTTCACCATGTTGCCCAGACTGGTCTCAAACTCCTGACCACAGGTGATCCACCTGTCTTGGCCTCCCAAAGTGCTGAGATTACAGGTGTGAGACACCGCACCTGGCTGGACAAATGGATTTCTCAAACAAAACAAAATAAAGTGTGTGCATGAGTGAAGTGTGTTTTTATCAGAAGACTATGCATTCTATAGTGCTTTCTCTCCACCCCCATAGAAATAGAAAAGTTAATCTCTCCTGCAGTGGAGCACTGACCTCATTCTCCATTTCAAACCTGGAGTGATAAGAAAGAAAAGAGATCAAAGGTAAGGAGGTAGGAGGCCTACTGGGCAAATTACATGATAGGGTCATTTTCTACAGCTTGGGGGTACAGAACACAGATCGCTAACTCTCTTGCTTCAGTCAGATGGGTGTGAGAAAAATCACATGAACACCTGGTTTATCTTTCATTTTCCCCACTTTGATAGAGACATGTGTTTTAGGATGATTTCTACACTCTAAGAACAACAATATTGTAAACATAGTAAGAAATGAAAAGCTAAAGGAGCCTCATTGTCAAGGAGAGAAAAGTAAGAATGCCAGGGACCATGAGGAACAAAAGGGCACCTGTCATCTCTAAAAGGGGTCCCTTTCCTTCGTTCTAGCAACTGTTTCCATGCCAGATCTTCTAATCTCTCAAGAAAAGCAGGAACTCTTAGTTTTGTGTGAAACCTCCTAACTTTCAAATGTTGACTCATAACCTTAAAACTCTATGTGAGCCAAATAAAACACATTGGTTGGCTTAATAGGGCCAACCTGCAACTGGGCCTTGGTGGAGAAGAACTAGAGAAGAGCAGCAGGGGAGGAAACTGAGATAAAGTCAAGGATTCATTCATTTAATAAATGTCCATTCAGGTGGCCATCATATGCACCCAGAACTGTGCTAAGCATTAGATATGAGTGAAAAACCAAGACAAGAAGTAGGAGGTGATAAGAAATTGTTAAATCCAGCAAAGAAACTTCGAAGTAAGATCAGTAAGAAGGAAATTATTAAGTTTGTTGAGAGGAAGTCTCTGAAAACTCGGGCAGAAAGATGAAAAGCTACATTATTAAGAATTAATGGCGAGGTGTAGTGGCTCATGCCTGTAATCCCAGCACTTTGGGAGGCCAAGGTGGGTGGATCACTTGAGCTTAGGAGTTTGAGATCAGCCTGGGCAACCTGGCAAAACCCATCTCTATATAAAATACAAAAATTAGCCAGGAGTGGTGGCACACGCTTGTAGTCCCAGCTACCCATGAGGCTGAGGTGGAAGGACCACTTGAGCCTGGGAGGCAGAGGTTTCAGTGAGCTGTGATTGTGCTACTGCACTCCAGCCTGAATGACAGAGGGAGATTCTGTCTCAAAAAATAAAAATAAAAAAAACAGAAGAAAGACAAAGAAAAAGAAAGAAAAAAGAAGGGAATGAATGGCAAGGTGCGTCCAGCAGCTTCCCAGTGGGTGGTGTTTAACCAGGCTCCCAGCACTCTCACCTGGTATGCACACCCTCGCAGAGTTTCCTCCCATGCGGAACAGGGTTGGCCTATGTAACCAAGAGGATATTGCAGGACAATGGAGCACAACTTCCAGGGCTAGGTCATAAAAGGCACTCTGCCTTCCATCTTGCTGTCTCAGATCACTCACATGGGAGAAGCCAGCTGCTACGTCATAAGGACACTCAAGAAGCCCTATAGAAGAGCTCACACGGTAAAGAACTGAGGCCTTCTGCCAATGGCCAGTGAGCAACTGAGCCCTGCTGGCAGCTGCTGAATGAGCAAGCCATCTTGGAAGAAGACCCCCAGCCTGTCAAGCCTTCAGATAACTGCAGACCCAGCTGACACAGAAACCAGAGTCAGAATCACTCAGCAAGGCATTCCTGAATTTCTGACCCACAGAAATTGTAAGATACGAAATGTTGGAGTTTTTTTAATCCACTAAGTCTATGGGTAATTTATTATAAGCAGTGGATAGCTTATACTCTAAGAAAAATAGAGGCATTAGATATAAACCACCAGTCCAAAAATTTTAACGAACAGAGAAAAAAGAAAAAAAAAAAAGACAGCAAGTGGTGGAGTGGAGTTGGAGGGAGGAGAGGCTGAAAGAGAATAGTGTCATGGTAAAGAGCATGGGTTTTTAAGATAAATCAGACATGAATTTGAAACCAACACTGACACCTATTAACTATGTGACCTTGGGCAAACACTTAGAGTCTCTAAGCATCAATGTCTCCGTTTATCTGTGTTCTCAAAATAATAGTAACTACTTCACATAGTTACTATAGATCAAAAGACAAAATGAACAGGAAATACCTACTTTGCACATAGCAGACACTTGACAGGTATAAGTTATTAGTGACCGCTTCATTGAAGGTAAACATGACACACTCTGCTGACCTGCACTGCCTGACTTTACAGGGAACAGAGTACCATTTCAATGCTAATCGGATTTTTCTTTTCTTGTTTATTTTTTATTCTGAAATATATCAGAAACACGATTTACTATATTTAACTGGATTGTCTTAAACTTAAGTTCTGTGTATCCAAAACATTCCAAGGAGAGCAGAAGCAAATAAATCTGAGAAAAAATGTATTTGAATAGAAATAAAAATTGTTTTAAAAAAATTCTCCTTTTCTTGTCCTTTAGAGCAAGGTAGTTACCATGCTTAGTACACACACAAAACCTCCAACATCATCTACTGACAGATGGTTCATGTCTGTTTCATGTCTATTACTTTGAAGAGAATAAATTTCTTCAACAAGAGCTACTATGCATTTATGGCATATTCTCTAAGTCTCCAAGGCTTAGTGTTCATATTTGTAGTAGGAATTCATTTAAAAACAAAAATAAATAAATAAAATAAAAACATTTAAAACAAAGTAAATTAACCTCAGTAGTATAATACTTTTTTCTTTTTTACCTTTTTTTTGTTTAAATTAACGATGAATTTCTTTTTTTTCTGTTTTTTTTCTGTTTTTTTGAGACAGTCTCACTCTGTCTCCAGGCTGGAGTGCAGTGGTGCAATCTCGGCTCACTGCAACCTGCAGCTCCCTGGTTCAAGCGAATCTCCTGCCTCAGCTTTCTGAGAAGCTGGGATCATAGGCACGCACAAACATGCCCAGCTAATATTTGTATTTTTAGTAGACATGGAGTTTCACCGTATTGGCCAGGATGGTCTCGATCTCCTGACCTCGTGATCTGCCTGTCTCAAGCTCCTAAAGTGCTGGGATTACAGATGTAAGCCACCGTGCCCTACCCCAGTGATGAATCTAATCTACCCAAAGTGTGAGCCATAATCCTTGCTTGATCAGTAACAAGTCAGCACCAGCAAGGATTAGTTTGTTCTTACCAAAGACTGACAAGGTTTATGCCCTGGTTGTCAGACATCACTGTTTTCTAGGTGTGGATGTGGGTAGGATTTGAAATGTGTCTCCTATTTGCTTTTTGCTTTCCGGGTAATCATCTCATTCTTATAATAAAATACATCTGCTCCCTTCAGAGTGGTTCAACAGTCAGATCAACCTCACCCAGCTAGTTAACAGAAAAGCCTGAACTAAACCCTGTTATCTTGTCCCCAAATTGATTGGGGATGTTTTCTTTTTCTTTTTTATTTTTACTATGGTCGACTATCTTAACAGCTTTCTTAATTGGGTCACCAAGTCAGTCCTCTTTTCCCATCTAGTAATCCTGGTCTTTCTTATCATTCCCTTACTCAAGAACTTGTACTGACTCCCTTTTCTCACCCTCATCAATCCCAGACAAAATTATCCACCTTTCTGCTCTGCTCTTATACAATTAGCTGTTTTTCTAAATGTTCCTAAAAATTGACTTTCTCATTGAGCAAGATTGCTATCCTTAAGCAATTAAAGCTCCTAAAAGAGACCATGCCAATGTACCCTGTTCTGTGAACTTCCTACCCGCTAAATGCCCTCTCCCCTCTCACCTCCTTTTGAAACCTTTATAATCCCTCTGATTAAATTCCATCTCCTCCATGAAATCTTCGACTCTTCCAGTCTGCTTGGCTTTCAGCCATGCTTGAACTCCCATCACACGTGTAATTAACACTTTTTACTTCACAATCTGTTGTGTTTTATTGTCTATTGTGCCAGATATCTTCTGTTTTCCCCTCTAAACCCATTCTTCATCCTTCTCACCCTGTTCTGTGCCCCTGGAGCCTGACTTGTTCAGTCTACTGCAGTGGTTCTCAAAGTGTTACCCCAAACTGCAGCATCAGAATCACCTGAGAACTTGTTAGAAATGCAAATTATCATTGGGTCCTCACACAGAGCTGCGGAATCAGACTCTGGGGATAGGCTCCAGCAGTCTATCGTGCAGCAGGCCCTCCAGGTGTTTCTGATGAATGCCCAAGTTTGAGAACAACTAGTCAGTATCCACAGGCTCTCCTGTCTTCTGGCTTTAGGGTTGGGTCTCACCTATGTTTAACCCTGGCAGGAGATAGAATGGAAACAAGATTGCAACATTGGGACTATTCCTTGTCGTTCCCCTAGCCCTGGAAAACACCTTTTTTGTTTGTTTGTTTGTTTGTTTGTTTTTGCCTTGTTTTGTTTTTGGAAAACACCTTTGAAAAAAGTCACTTTATTAAGCCCTTTGAGTGTGTCATCTATTTCCTGTTAGTACTGTGACTGATATACAAGACATATTTATTATTAACTCAAGTGATATTACTCAATTATATTCTTATTTCCCCTCTCTGCTTCACTCCAATCTACAAAGATGTTGAGAAATGCAGGCAAGGATTTTTGTTGATTCCTCAAAAATCTAGATCTCTTAGGTGAGGTGGTAGACTAAAATAATGCCCCCTGCCCAAAGATGTTCATGTCCTAATCCTCAAAACCTATAATATGTCACCTTACATGGCAAAAAAGGGACCTTGCTGATATCATTAAGTTATGGTTAGGGATATCGGGAGATTATTTACATTATGAGGGGAGGGAGATAATCTAATTACAAGGGTCCTCATAAAAAAGAGGCTGGAGGGTCATAGTCAGTGAAGGAGATGTGACAAAGAAAGGGAGGAGAGGGAGAGAGATTTGGGATACTGCCTGCTGGCTTTCAAGATAATGAATGTAGGAAAAGGCAAGGAAATAAAAGATTGTCCCCTACAAACTTCTGAAGAAACACAGTGCTGCCGACACCTTGATTGTAGCCTGGTAAGACTCATTACAGACCTCTAGCCTCCAGAACTATAAAAGAACACATTTGTGGTTTTGAGCCCCTAAGTTTGAGGTAATTTGTTGTAGGAGCAATAGAGAACTAATAAGGGTGGTTTATGAAAAATGAGCCTCTTTATCAAATAAATTTTAGAAACCCCACACACCCTCCTGTTAGAGCTTTTAAATGAAAACTACCATGAGATATCACACTGAAGAACCTTTTCTAACTTCTTGAAATCCACTGTTTCCCATTTTTTTTTCCTAGGAAGACCTATTAATACTCCACAGGCTAATAATGATAGTAATAATGGCAGTTAACATTTATAAAGTGCTTACTACATTGCAGACACTGTGTTACATGCTTAAATATTATATAATTCTACCAACCTTTAAGAGGTGATTATTATTCTCATTTTGCAAAGTGGTAAACTGAGGTTTGGAAAGGTTAAGTAATTTGATTCATAGCCACACCATTAGTAAGTAGGAGAGGTCAGAATTGAAACTTTGCTTAACTCCAACATTCATATTCTCAACACACAACCCTGTTCTTTATTCTTGAGAAATATACTTTGAGAAACATTAAGTACACCCAGACTCCTCTATAGCTAAAATGAAAACATTAACATATAATGTCCAACGCCTTTACAATTTCCAAATGCATCTCTTGTCATAGTTCAAAATGTTCCATGTTAATTTCATTACTAACCTCAGGGTCAAGCACCAAATGGAAACCAATTGCTGTCTGGTTTGAAAGCAATTGCCACTGTGTGTGTGTGTGTGTGTGTGTGTGTGTGTGTAAAAGATTAGAGGAGCTCACCTTTCCATGCAGGTACAGCTTTCAGATTATAAAGTAGCTGAGGTACAGGGATGTGACCTAGCCAAAGGATTAGCACAGTTGAACCAAGTCAGCCCTCCATATCTGTGGGTTCCAGATCCATGGATTCAACCATCTACAAATCAAAAATATTCAGAAAAAAAGGACGATGTGTATGTACTGAACAAGTATAGACTTTTTTCCTGTTATTAGTCCCTAAACAATACAGTATAATAACTATTTACATAGCATTTACATTGTATTAGGTATTATAAGCCAGTGGCCCCCAACCATTTTGGCACCAGGGACTGGTTTTGTGTGAGACAATTTTTCTACAGGACAGCAGGGAGAGGGGTAGATGGTTTGGGGATGAAATTGTTTAACCTCAGATCATCAGGCATTAGTTAGATTCTCTTAAGGAGCATACAACCTAGATCCCTCACATGCGCAGTTCACAATAGGGTTCCCACTCTTATGAGAATCTAATGGCACTGATCTGACAAGAGGCGGAGCTCAAGTGGTAATGCTCTCACTTGTCCACTATTCACCTCCTTACAGGCCACGGACCAATATAGGTCTGCAGCCCAGGAATTCAAGACCCCTGTTATAAGCAATCTAGGGACAATTTAAAGTATATTGGAGGATGTGAGTAGGTTATATGTAAATACTACGCCATTTTATATTAGGGACTTCACCATCCATGGATTTTTGTATCAATGGGGGGCAGTCTTGGAACCAGTACCCACCGATACCAAGGGATAACTGTATAACTCAGAAACACCATTCAGAAATCTCAGGCCGATCAACATTTCTCTTTTAGAGAGCTGTGATTTGCCCATAAAAATGAATTATTGGCTAAAATTAGGGAAAAATCTCAGACTATTAAGTACAAAATGTTTCTGCAAGCAATCCAGTTGAGAATAATGTTAGAGAATTTACAGAAAAGAAAAGCTCATGCAGCAGTTAGATGAATTTTTGTTTCTTAAATAAATATTTATCATTCAAAAAAAGTTGCCATAGGGCATTTCTTGTGTTTCAAATGCATATTTTGCTAAGCAAACATGCTACTCTGTGCTACAATATTTTACTTATACATTGGCATGTGCTTAAACTTCTTTAGTGATTACTACCAAAAAAAAAGTTTGTGCTTTTAATTTTTCTAACTAATTTTTCTGTCTTTGTCAGTTTCCCTGTTAAATATCATAAATTATTTTGACCTGCATAGGCTCTCATGAACATTAAGCAAATTTTAAATTAGTTAGTATACTTTAGTTATCTTTCACACATTTATACGGAAACAAAGTAATTTCAAATGGTGCTCATGGCCAGCACAGTGGTTTGCGCCTGTAATCCCCAGCACTTTGGGAGGCCAAAGCAGGAGGATGTCTTGAGCCCAGAAGTTTGAGACCAGCCCGAGCAAGATGGTGAGATCCCATCTCAACAGAAAATTTAAAAATTAGCCAGGCATGGTGGCACAGACCTGTAGTCCCAGCTACTCAAGAGACTGAGGCAGGAGGAGTCGTTGAGCCCAAGTTTGAGGCTGCAGTGAGCTGTGATTGCGCCACAGCACTCCAGCCTAGGCAACAGATTGCGTCCCTGCCTGTCTCTTTAAAAATAAAATTAAAAAGTAATCATATGTACTGATGGAGGTTTTTTTAAGCACTTCTTTCTAATTTATAATTCTTTATCCCCCAAATGAATAACACTATATGCAATATTTACTTCTGGAACAGAAAAAGTCATCAGTGAGACAACTGATTACAGTCTGGAGTTTAATTAATAGAAAGGCGCTAATGTTAATTTCCTAGTTTTCACAAATGTGCCTCAGTAGTGTAAGCTGTTAACATTAGGGGAAACTGGCTAAAGAGTATACCAGAGCTCTCTGTACTATCTTTGCAACTTTTCAGTAAATCAAGAATTATTACAAAATAAAACACTTAAAAAGTTGAATAAAATCAACCGTGTTACAACACATGGGTTTAACGATATTGTTAATTGTGTATTCTACTCAGAGCTCAGATGACTTTTGAGACCTCATCTTCTGCTCCCACCTCAGTCGCCTATGTTTAGATACCAAGTATCTAGTAGGAGTCTAATCAGGAAAACAAAACCTATTAGCAAAGCAGTAAAATGCCCTGTGGTTGAAACTTCTTAGGGGTAATAGCTGTTTTGTTTAACCAAAGTCTTTTACCTTGAGGCTTCCTGTGGGTATCACCTTCTTACACAAGGTGCCATACAAAGTAAAACACAAGCAAACAAAACTCTACATCACAAGGTCACCTCACAGCCAGCCTGTGTGTGATCACTTGCACATTTACCTGTTTGTCACCATCTCCCCATCTAGATTTCAAATCCTTCTAGGGCAGGAACCATATCTGCTTTATCCCCTGATCAGCCCTCCAGGTACGTTGCCTGACATAGTGGATGCTCAAACACTATTTGATCATGGATGTGTGAATGAATGACTTAGCTGCCATTTATATGAAAGGAGTCTTGCAGGATGTAAAGTAAGAATTGGTACCTCTGCATATACAGGCAAAATAGAGCTCTTGTACCCACATGTATGTTTTTCAGTCAGTCAAAGAATAAAGTCCCCAGCGTCCTGAGTCGTGAATGTGGATTCAGAGCTGAATGAGCCCATGAGGCACAAATAATATGAAAAGTAATTTGCTCCTTAGGAAAACAAATAGGTAAACAAAGTTCAAACCATTCCAACATGATGACAGTGAAGAACACGACTGCCACGTTAAAGCATGACCCTGTATTTTCTAATGTGGGAAGGCTCCAATTCATTCATTTAAAAAAAAAATCTTTTTAGCTCCAGGGATTTAGTAGTCAATGAATAAGTTAGACAGGAGCTCTGCCTTCACTGGGCTTACGGACTAGTAGAGGAGATTGAGAGTAAATATGAGAAACAGGATATAATATGATTGCAGGTCAAATGCCTCTCCACAGTGCCAAGTTCAAGGATAGTAGCAGGAGAGACAGCATTCATGATTTGAAGTTGCAAGTCCTGGGCAGGTTTTCTGAGCTAAAGAAATTCAGGCATCAGCAAAGATATTATGAGAATCGAGTGAAATTACATGGAAATTCTTTATAAATCTGAAACACTAGAAAGTATTAGTGTGCAATGCATGCATTCATTTGGGTCACTATTTCCACACTTATTCATTTTTCATGCTTGCACCAAGCACCTACTATGTATGTGCCAGATGCTGTTGTGGAGATATAAGAATAAAGGAAATGCAAACAATACTGTCAACACAAATTATAAGTGTTTGGGTTAAATTCTAGAGTCTCCTGCCTTAATCAGTAGCTGGGGTCACAGTGACCCTGGTTCTCAGACACACCCAAAAGATAAGCCTCAACCTTTGAAATTAGCAAAGTCAAACAAGGCTGTCACTTCATTTTCTTTTTCTCCTCAGCATTAGGAATTACAGTCAGTGGGAACATACAATTTCCCAGAAGCTGACAGTTCAACTATTTTGGCATCTTATTTGAAAATTACCATTATTACTTTTAGCACGTGAGCAATTTCTTACAGCCTAGTGGTTTGCAGAGTTTTTCCTTAACCTTTCCACTAATGATGGGATGACATACTTTATTTATTTTTCAAAGTCTCTTCTAGATTCTACCAACAGTAAGACACTTTATTTTTTGAATTGCTATTTAAAAAATGAAATCAGTTTAATCTTCCTGCATCTCTACTTTATTTGGATGCTATAAGGTTAGTCATGAAGGTCAAAGAAAGAAATTGGAAATCATTAATATTCATTTCTTTCAGACACTAAAAAGTCAGCATTGTGAAGAATTTGGCAGGTAGGTAGGTTATGCCAAGTACTAATCTTCTGTTTAATTCTTGGCTTATTATCATCCTTACCATATGGAGACAGAAAGTGAGGAGCATTAATTTATACAGACTTACAAAGGGCTAGTGCACAAGTAAAGTTGTTAATAAATAATGATAAGGACAATCATCATCACCATCATCATCATCATCATCACCATAGCAAAGCCTTATACTAAGTGCCAGGCAACACTCTAAACACTTGATACAAATTAACTCTTTTTTCACTATGGTAAAATAAAGACAACTTGAAATTTACTGTCTTGCCCATATTTAAGAGTACAATTCACTGGCATTAAGTACATCCACATAGTTGTGTGACCATCATTACCATCCATCTCCAGAAGTTTGTCACCTTGCAAAACTAAAGCTATGTACCCATTAAAAAATAACCCCTCATTCCCCACTCTTCTCATCCCCTGACCACCACCATTCTACTTTCTGTCTCTATGAATTTGACTACTCTAAGTACTTACATAAAGGAATCACACAATATGTCTTCTCTTTTGACTGGCTTATTTCACTTAGCATAATATATTCAAAGTTCATTCTAGTTGTGGCATATGTGATTTTTTTTGTTTTTAAGGCAGAATAATATTCCATTGTACATATATACCACATTTGACTTATCCATTTGCCCATCAATGGACATTTGAGTTGCTTTCACCTGTTGACTATTGTGAATAAAGCTTCCATGAACATAGGTATAAAAATATCTTTAGTCCCTGATTTTAACTGAATAGATAGTCAGAAGTAGAATTGGATCAGATGGTTATCCTACGTGTAACATTCTTAGGAACTAACAACTGTTTTCTACAAAGGGTGCACTATTTTGCATTCCCACCAACAGTGCACAATGATTCCAGTTTCTCCAAATCCTTGCCAACACATCACTTTCTGTTGTTTTGGTAGTAGCCATCCTAACAGGTATAAGGTGTGAGGGATTATTTTTATCTTCATTTTGTAACTGAGGCATAGAGAGGTAAAAATAAAACCTGCCCAAGGTCAGATTGCTATTAACTGTTAGAGAACCGGGACTCAAACCCAGGTAAGGGAGTTCCAGAGTCCATGCTGTTCTCTACTGACCTTTTAAAAATAAGATAAGCTACCATTTATTGAGCACTTACTATGTGCCAGGCACTGCATTTTACATTAATTATTTAATCCTCACAACTGGCCTGTGAGACAGTTCTTATAATTGCATCTACTTTTCTAATGAGGAAGATAGAAATTAAGTACAGTCATTCCTTGGTATCTGTGGGGAGATTGGTACCAGGCCTCCTACCAATACCTAAATCTGTGGATGTTAAGTTCCTGATATAAAATGGCATAGTATGTGCACATCCTCCTGTATAGTTTAAATCATCTCTAGATTATAACAATATAATGTAAATGCTATGCAAATAGTTGTTGTAATGTATTTTTATTTGTAATTTTTAATTGTGGGTTTTTTAAAATATATTTTTATATTTTTGATCTAGTGATGGAATCCACACATACAGAACCTGCAGATATGAAGGGTGAACTATATTTTCCACAGTTACTGAGCTAGTTAATAACAAAGCTGGAATTTGAATCCAGATCTCTGAATCCAGGGCTGGAGTAATTAGTCTGTCTCCTATACTGAGTTTTAGATAAATCATTATCCTATTAAATTCTTTATCTTTCTGTGTGTCCTCAGTGGAGATATTTTTCCCTCCCTATAGCTAATCAGCTTCCTTCAAAGTGGATTTCGTGGTGATACGGATCTGTTCACAGTCTTATGGAGGCTGATGCTGGCATTTGAATGCAGTTCCTCGAGGCTTTCCGATGAGCTAAGTAAGTTGAAACATGTACACCTGATGTAACATTCCTTCCCAGGTAGAGTAAGTTGGCAGGATTCAACATTTCACACAGGCTATGACCCTCAAAAGAGCCTCTCATTTACCACTTAGTCCTTCCCAGTTGCCTTGTTGTTTTCCTTAAGATACTTTCCTCCAATAGGTAATGCTAAAAAGAAAAATTTCTCACGGCCTCTCCTGATAACTGTTTCCTCAAACCTATTATAATGTCTTTGGAGCAGATAAGCAAATTTTGCCATCTTCACTCTTTGGCATGCCCCAAATACCAATGTCTTAGTGTCCTTCAGAAACTCTGTTAGGTCTTCCCAACTATGTATAAACTGGCTTTGTCAAACATGAGTCCCCAAAGAAGTGGGAAATGCTATTCAATGTAATGGGATGTAAGCACAGGAGAGTGGTTGCTGGAATCATTTAGACATGGTTATGAGTGGTTATGAGTATGGACTTTGGAGATGAGTGGTTATGAGTATAGACTTGGGAGCTCACCCAGCCTAGCTTCAAATTTCTACTCAACTGTATCATAGATGCTTTTCTTTGGGCAAGCTATTTTACCTCATCGAGGCTCAGTTTCCCCATCTGTAAAATTTGAATTTAAAAAGTATCTGTGTCATAGGGTTTTAAAAGGACCAAATAAGATCATATTCATCAAAATAACAGCATGGTATTTGGCACACGCTAACATCTCCATACATGTTAACTGTTCTATAAAATTACAATCAGATGACAGCATTCCAAGAGTGAAGACTATTGTCCTGTCTATCATGGAGCCTTACACTTAATAGGTGATCAAGAATTTTTTTAGATAATGATTGCTCATTATTTTAATGAGATATTCAAGGCATTTTCAACATTGTGAATATGCACTTCAAAATCACAAATTTCAAAACTAAAGAACAAGAAGAATAAAGGTAAGGAAAATAAGGAGGCTTGGGGAAGCAAGCATGGAAGACAGGCATACACAGGAGTTTCAGAAGTCATCATCCTCTGAGTTCCAGCCTTGCAGATTCCTCATACTTCAGGCCAAAAGCAGTTGGCTAGAGTCTCTGTGTGAAGAGATAGGTTGTTGAGCAAGGATCTGCATGTCTAAACAATTCCAGCATCTTGCCCACCAGAGAAGTTGTCCTGACACTTCTCATCAGCAATTATTCTGCATTTCCACACTCACACATTAAGAAATTTCTTCTCTCTAGGACATCCTATGCCAAATCTTCTTGATTTGAACCTTTGAATGCAGTCAGGCCTGGAAGCATTTTGCTTGTAATTGGAATGTTGTAGCATTGTACTAGAAAGCTGGCCCAATGTTTTCATCACTTCTGGAATTTAACTCTATCTCTTTCCTTGCTGTTCTACAATTGAGCTTCCCAGTATAGTAGCCACTATGCACATGTGCCTATCTATTTAAACTTGAATTAATTGGAATTAAATAAAATTTGTATTCTGTTCTTCAGTCTCATTAGCCGTATTGCAAGTGCTCAATAGCCACTTGTGTATTGGTCAGAGCAGATATAGAACATTTCCATCATCATAGAAAATTCTGTTGGGCAGTGTTGCTCTAGGAAATAAGCTTAAGCATCATGGAACAAGTGATTCACATGATAAATAGTGCCATAGCTGGTTAAGGAGCAAGGCAACTGTTAAACCCCCAAACACTGTGGTGGTGCCATAAATTCCTTGACATACCTCCAATGAAAATGTGGAGTCTAATTCTCCTTCTCTTGAATATGGGCCAAACTTGGTGACTTGCTTCTAATGAATAGAATGAGATGACAGTGATGTTATGGGACTCCTGAGGCTATGTCAGAAGAGGCAATAGGGCTTCTGCTTGACTCTCTCTTTTTTAAAATGCTCACCTTTGGAACTCAGCCACCATGTTCTAAGAAAGCCCCCGCCATGTAAAGAGGCCACATGAAGGTGCTCTGGCCAACAGTTCTTACTACAGCTGCAGCTGATAGCCAGCATTAAACTCTAGACCCAAAAGCCTTCTGATGATTCCAGGTTCCAGCCTTTCAGCTACTTGAGCTAATACTGGGTGGAGCAGAGACAAGATATTCCCACAGTATCCTGTCTTAATTGCAGAACCACGAGCCAAAAAATGTTGTATTAAGCCACTGTATTTAGGACGGTTCATTACACACAAATGGATAACTGAAACATACATATTCTCAAAAAGTGGCACATTTTAATGAAGTATCTTTAGCAAAGTATCTTTAATGAATCTTTAATGAAGTTCAGGCCATGATGAAAAGATGTTAGCGGAAACACAAGGGTCCCTCTCTTCAGTACCTAAATGAAACGTCAATGGTCAGAACATGAGACAAATAGAAAGAGAAGGAAAATTATGATGTGCTTTTAAAAATGGAAACTTCTCCACCATCCAATTGCAGTAAATCTACTTCTGACTAGACCCTTTCTCTAGCCCCCTTCTCATATTCTGTGCTTGTTCCCCAAGATGTCAGAATCTCTGATTCAGTGGCATCTCTATGATCCTCTATAGGGATTATGATCTGGTTGGAAGAGGCTTTATCTCAATATTGTATTTGCATAGAAGCCTTGATGTTTTTAATAATATTATATTTGACAGTTAAAACAAAATGTCAAAGATTTCTAAAGATGCTTTTTATTCTTAATTTACCTAAAATTGAGAAAATGTCAATTGTCCATAATAGTTTTCTCAAACTGCTTTAATTTTAATTAGTTTCGGATTTCCACAAGAGTAGACTGAGGTGCAAGTAGCTTATTGTGAGGGTGTTGGATAGATAAACACAGAGAATGAGTAAGACAAAATACAAGGATGCATTATCAAGTTGTTACTACTGGGGGAGACTGGATACTTAACCCCACAGGACTCTCAGAAAAGTTTGATCTACCCCAGAGGAATAAAGGGGGAACCATTTATCTGTTGGCTTCCATTTCTCATGGATCAATTGTTGATTTGACTATGCCATGTGAATGCCAAATGGGTTCCCAAGGGCATCTCATACCATGACATGAGAAAAATCTAAAGCAGAAAGAAAGAGGGATGCCATGGAAGCCAGAAGTGCAACATGGTCACATGCAGGAGAACCTGCAGGAAACTGGATGAAGCATGAGTGGAACCAGTTGTCTTGGACTGGCTGAAATGAGAGGTGAGGATAAAAGAACATCAGAAGCTTTGAGATGGTACATGAGATGTATTTGATACAGTCCACCTCTTGAACAGCTCAGCTATGCTTTTGCCTCTAAGTTCAAACAATACACTGTCTCCTTCAGCGTGGTAGCCACCACAATCTCTGCAAAGACTTAATACAAGGGCGTTAATGAACCAGGTTATCATATTACTTACAGCTGTTCCTGAGGCTGTGATTGATAGTCAATAAATTTCTCTTTCACCAACCAGTCTAGATACCTTTGATGGTTAATTTTAGGTATCAACTTGACTGGATTACTTTTAGATGTCAACTTTACTGGATACCCAGATAACTGGTAAACATTATTTCTGCATATGTCTGCAAGGGTGTTTCCAGTACGTGTTCACAAGATTAGCATTTGAAACAGTGGGCTGAGTGGGGGCAGGCACCAGCCAATCAACTGAGGGCCTGGATAGAACAAAAAGGCTGAAGAAAGGAAAATTTATTTTCTTTCTTTTTCGGAGATGGAACACCCTTTTTTGCTTGCCCTTGGACATCAGGACTCAAGGTTCTCTGCCCTTTGGACTTCAAGACTTGCACCAGCAGCCCTGCAGGTTATCAAGCCTTCAGAATTTTAATTTATGAGCAGCCATCTGAGTGGAAATGAACAGCCAAAGGAATTGCTTTGAAGCCACAGATCATAGTAAACACAATGTATTCTCTTAGTTTGCTTATTTGGAATGACTTTCAGCATGGTGAAGAGGCATAAATATCACCCTTTGGCACCTGGGTGCCATTCACATTCAAGTGTACTGTTCAGGTAGGAAAGTAAATGGATGTATTTTAGAACAATTTTCCACACTAAGAATCGTAATAGGAACCCATCATAGCAGATTACTTTTTGTCTCCTGTGTTCCATCAGCTAGGCTTGCTTCCTGTTGCAGTCACAGTCCCACCCACCTCATGCTGACAGTTGGCACTCCCACAAGTGCATACCCTACACCTTACATTCTGCCTCAGTACCTTTTCTGGGACTTCTAGAAGCTACTGGACCCAGGGCAAGCCCAGCTCCTGAGGGTGAGGAAGTTAATTACCAGGGGCAACCCTCATCTAAAAGGGGTTGGGGTGGATGAATGCCCCAGCCTCCCATCTTTGGGGTAGACAATTCTGGAAAGCATTCCACACACTTCTCAGATGTCCAGCAGAATCAAGCCACCATTTCCCAGAGCGGCAGTCTCAGTATTGGCTTTTGTTCCTTCCCTGTTCTATCCTTCTCACTCCCTCACTCTCAGTTCTTGGGATCAGCTCCCATATAAAAAATATAAAGCAGACTTCAGAAAAAGAAAACTATCAGAGATAAATAGGGGCATTTCATGATGACAAAGAGCTCAATTCTCTAAGAAGACATAACAATCCTAAATGTGTATGCATCTGACAAGGGAATGTCAAATACACGAGGTAAAAACTGATAGAACTCCAAAAAGAAATAGATGAATCCACTATTATAGCTGGAGATTTAAACCCCCCCTTTCAGTAATTGATAGACCAAGCAGACAGATAATGTATAAGATACAGTTGACCTGACTAGCACTATCAATCACTTCAATCTAATTTATACTTATAGAATACTTCACCCAACAACAGCAGAATACACATTTTTCTCAAGCTCACATGGAACATTCACCAAGAGAGACCACATTCTGGGATATAAAACCATACCTTGATAAGTTTAAGAGAATACAAATCATGCAAAGTATGTTCTCAGACTGCAATAAAATTAAACTAGAAATTAATAACAGAACAATAGCTGGAAATTTCCCAAATATTTGAAAATTAAGCAACACACTTCTAAATAACACATGGTCAAAAAAGAAGTCTTATAAGAAATTTAAAACCATTTTGAACTAAAATGAAAATATAACATCAAAATTTGTGAGATGCATTAAAAGCTTAGAGGGAAGTTACGGCATTAAATGCTTATACTGGAAAAGTAGAAAAATCAAAAATGAATAATCTAAGCTTCCATTTTAGAAAACTAGAGAAAAAAGAAAAACTTAAGCTTAAATAAAGCAGGAAAAAATACCATAACAAAAATTAGGGCAGAAATCAATGAAATTGAAAACAGGAAAAAAATGGGAAAATCGACAAAAGTAAAAACTGGCTCTTTGGAAATATCTATCAAATTGACAACCCCTGGCTAGACTAACCAAGAGAAAAACAAAGAAGACACAAATTATTACTATCAGAAATAAAAGGCCATCACTACTCCATGAACATTAAAAGTATAATAAAGGAATTTTTTTTATTATACTTTAAGTTTTAGGGTACATGTGCACAATGTGCAGGTTAGTTACATACGTATACATGTGCCATGCTGGTGTGCTGCACCCATTAACTCGTCATTTAGCATTAGGTATATCTCCTAATGCTATCCCTTCCCCCTCCCCCCACCCCACAACAGTCCCCAGAGTGTGATGTTCCCCTTCCTGTGTCCATGTGTTCTCATTGTTCAATTCCCATCTATGAGTGAGAACATGCGGTATTTGGTTTTTTGTCCTTGCAATAGTTTACTGAGAATGATGATTTCCAGTTTCATCCATGTCCCTACAAAGGACATGAACTCATCATTTTTTATGGCTGCATAGTATTCCATGGTGTATATGTGCCACATTTTCTTAATCCAGTCTATCATTGTTGGACATTTGGGTCAAATGGTATTTCTAGTTCTAGATCCCTGAGGAATCGCCACACTGACTTCCACAATGGTTGAACTAGTTTACAGTCCCACCAACAGTGTCAAAGTGTTCCTATTTCTCCACATCCTCTCCAGCACCTGTTGTTTCCTGACTTTTTAATGATTGCCATTCTAACTGGTGTGAGATGGTATCTCATTGTGGTTTTGATTTGCATTTCTCTGATGGCCAGTGATGATGAGCATTTTTTCATCTGTCTTTTGGCTGCATAAATGTCTTCTTTTGAATAGTGTCTGTTCATATCCTTTGCCCACTTTTTGATGGAGTTGTTTGTTTTTTTCTTTACTTGTGGCATTTGTGAGCAAACTCTATATATACAAATTTTATTATTTACATAAATGAACCAATTCCTTGAAAGACACAAACTATTAAAACATACATGAGGAGTAACAGATAATCTGAATAGGCCTATGTTTATTATAGTAATTAAATTAATAATTAATAACCTTCCAAAAAGAAAGAACGAAGCCAGGTGGTTTCACCAATGAAATCTATCAACCATACAAGGAAGAAATAATAACAATTCCCCATAATCTTTTTCAGAAAACTGAAGTGTCAGGAAATACTCTATTACTCATTCTATAAGGCCAATATTACTTTAATACCAAAAAAAAAAAAAGATAAAGGCATTACAACAAAGTAAAATACAGACCAGTATCCTCCAGGGTCTTCAACAAAATATTAGTGAAAAATATTAACCAAAAAATTAGCTAATAAAATTCAACCATGTATAAATTACACACAGTGGTGAAGTAGGATTTATTCAAGGTATGCAAGGGTTGTTCAACATTCTAAATTCAATCAGTGTAATCCACCACATCTATGGATGAAAGAAGAAAAATTATATGATTATATCAATTGCTGATAAAAATCTTCAGCAAAATAGAACTGTGGGTACTTCCTCAATTAGATAAAGAACATCTACAAAACAAACAAACCACCAGCTGACATCACCCTTAGTGGGGAAAAACGGGTGCTTTCTCCCTGCTCATATTTACACCATACTTGAAGTACCTAGTGTAATAGAATAAAAAGCTAAAATAAAAGGCATACAGTTGGGGAAGAAAGAAACCAAATTGTCTGTAGACAAAGTAATTGTCTATGTCGAAAATACCAAATAACTTTTTAAACCCTTCTGTAACAAATAAGTGAGTATAGCAAGGTTGCAGGATAAAAAGTTAATATACAAAGGTCGGCTCTTTTTTTTTTTTTTTTTTTGAGACGGAGTCTCGCTCTGTGACTGAGGCTGGAGTGCGGTAGCATGATCTCGGCTCACTGCAAGCTCGGTCTCCCGGGTTCACGCCATTCTCCTGCCTCAGCCTCCCAAGTAGCTGGGACTACAGGCACCTGCCACCACGCCCAGCTAATTTTTTGTATTTTTTTAGTAGAGACGGGGTTTCACCATGTTACCCAGGATGGTCTCCATCTCCTGACCTCATGATCCACCCGCCTCAGCCTCCCAAAGTGCTGGGATTATAGGTGTGAGCCACCATGCCCGGCCAGTCGACTGTTTTTCTATATACCAGCAATGAACCATTGAAATTTGATTTTTTTGATTGCCATTTACAGTAGTATCAAAAAAAAGCATAGATACAAATATTTTAAAATGTAAAAGATCTATATGTGAAAAAGAACAAAACTCTGATATAAAAAAAATCATAGAACATGTAAATAAATAGAGAAATATTCTGTATTCATGGACTGGAAAATTCTATTTATCCCAATTTGATCTAGAATTCAGCATTCAACAAAACCCCAACCAAGAGCCCAGCAAGCTATTTTGGTGATATTGACAAACTGATTCATATACATATAAAATGCACATTCTAATATGTATATATTAGAATGCGTGTAATACACACACACATACACACTAAGGCAAAAGGCCTAGACTATCCAATACAATAGTAAGGAGTAAGAATAAAAACAAAATGAAAAAAAAAAAAAACACAAAGAAAAAAAGAAAAACAAAGTTGTAAGACTCATACTACCAAATTTTAAGACTTACAAACAGCGTGGTATTGAGGAAACTATAGACACATAGATCAATGGAACAGAATAGAGAGCCCAGAAATAGACTCATGCAAATGTAGGCAACAGACCCTTGACAAAGAAGCAGCAGCCTTTTTTTTTTTTTTTTTTTGAGACGGAGGCTGGAGTTCAGTGGCCTGATCTCAGCTCACTACAACTTCCGCCTCCCCAACTCAACCAATTCTCCTGCTTCAGCCTCCTAAGTAGCTGGAATTACAGGTGTGTGCCACCATGCCCAGCTAATTTTTCTATTTTTAGTAGAGACAGGGTTTCACCATGTTCTGGTCTCAAACACCTGATTTCAAGTAATCTGCCCACTTCAGCCTCCCAAAGTGCTGGGATTACAGGTGAGAGCCACCCAGTCTGGCCAGGAGTAGGGGCATTTCAATGGACAAAAGTTAGTTTTGTCAACAAATAGTCCTGTAACAGCTGAACATCTACATTGAAAAAAAACTGAATCTAGAGGGAGATGTTATGCCTTTCATAAAAAACTGGATTTTAGACTAAATGTAAAATGCAAAAATATATAGTTTCTAGATAAAAATGTAGGGAAAAATCTAGTAACTGTGATTTGGCAATGAGTTTTTGAGCCTAACACCAAAAGCATAATCCATGAATGAAATTCAATGTTAGATTTTATAAAAATTAAACATTTTTGCTCTGTGAGGAACATTATTAAGAAAAATTAAAAGACAAGTAAGAGACTGTGAGAAAATATTTGCAAAACACATTTAAAAGGACTTGTATTTAAAATAAAAGGACTTGTATCTGAAATATATAAAAAACTTTAAAACTCAACAATAAGGAACCAAGAAACGCATTTTAGAAAGCTCAAAGGATCTGAACAGACATCACACAAAAGAAGGTGTAAGGGCAAATAGGATACATATGGCAAATAAGCATAGAAAAAGATGTTCAATGTCGCATCCTGGATAGGATCCTGGATCAGAAAAAGAACACTGGAGGAGAAAAAAAAAAAAAAACTAAGGAAATCTGAATAAAGTATGTAAAGTATAAACTTTAGTAAAATAATAATGCATTAATATTGGTTCATTAATTGAATCAAATGTACCAATACTAACATAAGATCTTAATAATGGGGAAACTGAGTGTGAGGTATATGGAATTTTATCTGTACTAGCTTCAAAAATTTTTTATAAATCTAAAACTGCTTAAAAAATAAAGTTTTTTTTTTTTCAAAAAACCTTTCTTAAACAAGAAAATTTAGGATAATAAAGTAGAGCACAACATCGTGTTGGTGGGGGGTGGAGGAGTAAGCATGAGACTGGAGACTCAAGACCCCACTCTATTTGAGCCCTTTTATTAATATAGCTGCATAGCTGCATGACTCAGCTTCTTGGAATTTCAGTTTTCTTCATTTATTATAATAATGGTAGTTAAAATTTTAACAAAATTCATGAGATCAGGAACCCCAACTATCTTGTTTATCACTATAACCCCGGTGCCCAGAAGAGGTTAGACACATCATAAATATTCAATAATTATTTGTTAAGTAAGGGGATGAACGAGGGAAGGAAGGCAGGAAGTGCCCTCCCATCCATTACTCCAAGTCATACACTCAATACTGCATGAGGTGGGAACTACTGTTCTTCCCCATTTAACAGCTGGTGCACTCCGGCTGAAAGAAGTTACATTTCTTGCCCACACACAATCAAAAAGCAACACAAACAAGACTCAAAGCAAACGGTCTGACCCCAGACCCCACACACCTAACCTATGCCCCCTGTGCCCTTAACTTCTAGTGTAAGAACAATATGGAAGGAATTTGCCCTTTCAAATATCCCATGCTGCACTGCTTCTGCACCATGATGGAGCCTCATTAGATTGTCTCTAGGGTCCCTTCCGTGGTGCCAGTTATAGTACTCAAAAGAACAGAATCTTCTCCCCAAAGACTCTCCCTAGCCTCGCTCTGTTCCTATTTGCCCCCTACCCCATTTATCTCCATTCAAACTTTGCTTGGATAAAATCACCTCATCCATAATTTGCCTTTCTCTGGATGCTGCAGGGGAGACAGAGACAAAGATAAATGCATGACCTCTATGTCCATTTGTATGATAGCAGTATCTTGTTCTGACATCCAGAGGTCTGGGCCTACTCCACAGGTTCAAGTGAAAAGAAGAATAAGGTCAGGGCTGGGGGTAGTTGGACAGGAGGCAGAACAGAGACTTTTTCCCTTTAAACGCCAGGATGATAAAAAGCAGCTCAACTCAGATAACATCAGAAAACTGCAGCCCAAGTAAGATCCCTGTGTTGGAGTTCCTGGTTTTTGTTGTTGTTGTTTTACCCCTAAGTTCAGACCTAATTGTAAGATAATGACTCTAGAGTAAGATAAAACTCAGAGAAAATGTCAGATTGTGGAGGAGAAAGCTTTTATTCAAATTAAACATCTTTGATGCTAAGAAAAAATATATATAGGGCAGATGTCAACCACTATTTTATAGCAATCATCTAATTGCTAAATTCCTCCTTAAGCATAGTGCATTTCTTTTTTTTTTTTTTCTTTTTTTGGAAGAAGAAAGAGCAAAGATGAGTTCTTTTCAGCAAGGATTCCAAGCCAGTCATCTCGTGTGTTTTGAAACAAGCTGACATTTAAGTAGAAAATTAGGCTTTCAATATACTGCTCAAGATAAAAGCTTGCATCCTGCACTATGTAGTCCATGAATGCTGTTTGGATTTTTTTTTTTTTAATGCATTTACAGTTTTTAGAGGATTTGTAAGCACCACACATTTTTTTTCCCTGAGTAATAAAACTGGGGGAGATGTTTGCAAGTCATAGTGTTCCATAAATGGTTCCAAATTTACGGTTGCACTATAAACTATATTAAGTGATCCAAAAGCTAGTTTGTTTCTTTCACCGGTGCTTTCAGAGTCTATAAATTAGACAGTTTAAGCCATGTAAACACCAAACGAACAGTCACGGAATCACTCTGGGACAAGATGCACACGTTGACTTTTCAGAACATTTTGTGTCCCTCCACTTCCAGGCATTTAAAATAAATCATTGGTGGAATGGAGTCAAAGTCCCCACCTCAAAAGGAACCCAACAGGCAACTGGATTCTGATGTCAGATTCCAACCAACTAACAAAGATGAGAAAGGTGACCCATATGGTGGAGAAGGCTTATCATGTGACAGCTGCTTTGTCCTCAAGAGACAACTCTGCCTTTCCCTCAGAACCCTTCTTTACACAAGACCCAAGGTGGCCTTGCAGAAACTCCTAGAGAATAATAATAATAAATATTATTACTGTTATTATTTTGTATTGAAATTGTATAAGGTCCAGGTACTATGTTAAACACAACACATGAATTATTCATGCTAGTCTCACAACCTTATGAAGATTATTAGATGGGGCAAGTGAGGCTCAGGTTAACTAATGAAACTACCTGGTTCAAGGTAAAACAGCCAAGTCTTTGGGCACCCAAAGGTAAGCCATTGGTTTTGGGTTTATAAATGGTTATGTCTAGACAAACATAATTATTTTAAGCCTAAGCAGATAATAAAATGCCTTGAGTCAGGCTTGTGTGCATTGTATCATGCACTACGAATTCAGTTTAGCCAAAATAAGAGCAGTAATCATAAGGATGAGAAGGAAGAGGTAGCGTCATCACCTTTATTGAGTGATTACTGCATGCCAGGCACTGTGCTAGGCTCAGTTCATGAAGGTTTTTGTTTTCTCTTATCATAGCCCTCAGAAGTAGACTCCATTAGCTCCTCCATTTTGCAGATGAGAAGCGTGAGGCTTAGACAGGTAAAGTAGATTTCCTAAGTCACGTGACTAAGAGTCTGAACTGTGGCTTAAAAGCGTATTGAACTATGAGACCCGTTCCCTTTCTACTGCACCAAGCTGTCAATACCGTCTTTGCAAAAATGACAGGATTAGAGGCTTAAACATTTATCAGGAGATGCTGAAACCCAAGTCCTCTTCCGACTTTTTAATCTGCTGTGCATGATAAAACAGGACCAGAAAGCCCTAGTGGTCAGGCCATACACTTTGCCATCCTGACCTACTCCTCCCCAAGTCACAAAGAGAACCTTCTAAGTCCAAGTCATAGTCACATTTACCCTTTTTACTGAGAGCCCATTGCCCTGTTTGGTTTATTCGTTTGTTTTTAAAATATCATTGAAAAACACAAATCTCACCTTTCAAATCATGTGTAAAACAAGTCCCCATTTTCCTTTCTTTCTTATCCTGCTACAGTGGACATTTGTTGTTTTTGCCTCTCCATCATCCCTTCCCCTCATTTCTGATAACAGAAACTTAATTTGTATTTGCAGAATAACCCTGGCCCACTTCTCAATCCATGTCTCAAAAAAATAGAGACATATTCATGACAACTTTATTTTAGCACTTGGATCCATTCTTGTTTGAAATTAATTGCTTAACTTTTCTGCTACATGATCCAGTAAATTCCCGTTTTTGCTTAAGGCAGTTTTATATGGGTTTTGCCCTTTATAAGCAACAGAGTCCTGAGCCTTCCCAAGCCACAGTTTCAAGCCTAAGTCACAATTTCAACTGAAAGATTGAAATTGTTCTTCATCTCTACTTCCACCCTTTCCTCCAGTGTCCTCCGCAGTATTTCCAAGCACTTAGCACTAGAGTGCACATTTCTCATAAAAGGGGATCACATTCATTGGGTTCAGCAGACTTCCTGAAACACCTTAGACACAGACAGCACACTCTCCAATTAGCAACGTAAAGACCACACCACCATCATTGCTTTCTGCTTCCTGGTGTTGGTAACTAGATCCTTTGCATCTGTCTGCACCCCTGAATCCTCCTATTGTTTTGGGGATTAAGGGCTGGGGTATGAAGTGTGCTCAGAGGTTGACAGCCCTGATTATTATGAGTGCTCAAATGTTGGAAGGGCTCCCAAGGAATGGCGTGAAAAAGTATGCCTATGTGTACCTTTATTATGCAAAACAAAAACTAATAGATAAAAGCCGTGAAAAGCATCTTGACTTTTCTGATAAATACAGCTTTGGGCAATTGTATTTTTAATAAACCCCTCCAGATGATTTTGAAGGACACCTGAGGTCGGGAGTTCGAGACCAGCCTGACCAACATGGAGAAACCCCATCTCTACTAAAAATACAAAATTAGCCATGCATGGTGGCGGGCGCCTGTAATCCCAGCTACTCCAGCGGCTTAGACAGGAGAATAGCTTGAACTCGGGAGACGGAGATTGCAGTGAGCCGAGATTGCACCATTGCACTCCAGCCTGGGCAAAAAGAGTGAAACTCCGTCTCAAAAAAGAAAAAAAAATGAAAATCACAGCAAAGTTTAACATTCAATGATTGACTATATGAGGAAGGGATTCGTGTGAAACTTAATGCTTGAGTTGATCAATATTAAGGTATATTATGAAATCTGGAATAGCACCTCTATGCTAATGACTCCCAAGTTTAATACACCCAGGTCAAAAGACTCCTTTAAACTTCAAACTTCTATATCCAGGTGCCTGCTTAATAGGCATCTCAAATAGATTTTTTGATGCTGTTATCTGTACTCAGTTGCTGCCAGTCTCCCCCACCTTAGTGAAGAATACCATTATTAACCTATTTGTTCAGGCCAAAAATCTTGGAAGTCGTACATCTTTGGCTCTTTCCTTTCCCTGACATTCACATCCAACCCAACAGCACATTCTTCTGCAGCTGATCCCTTCAAAGTTGATCCCAAATCAGACCATCCCTCATATCCTTCATTACTGCTGATCTCATCCAAAGCACCATCATTTCTTACAGATAGCTGCCTTAACCTCTTAAGTATCCTCATGCTTCCTCTCTTGTCTCTTGGAAAACAATCCTCCACCCAGGAGGCAAAGTGATCTTTTAGAAATGCAAATCAGATTATTTCTTTCCTCTAACCCTTGATTTGCTTTCCATTACACACCGAGTGTGATGGTTAATATTAGGTGTCAAGTTGATTGGATCGAAGGATGGCTGGTAAAGTATTGTTTCTGGGTGTGTCTGTGAGGATGTTGCCAGAGGAGATTAACATTTGAGTCAGTGGATTGGGAGAGGAAGACCCACCCTCAGTGGTGGTGGGCACCATCCAGTCAGCTGCCAGCAGAGCAAGAACAAAGCAGGCGGAAGAAGGTGGGATAAGCTGGCTTGCTGAGTCATCTGGTTTTCATCTTTCACCTGTGCTTCCTGTCCTTGGACATCAGACTGTAGGTTCTTCAGCCTTTGGACTCTTGGACTTACACCAGTGGTTTTCCAGGGGTCCTCAGGCCTTCGGACACAGACTGAAAGCTGTACTGTTGGCTTGCCTACATTTGGACACAGACTGAAAGCTGTACTGTTGGCTTGCCTACATCTGGACTCAAACTGGGCCACTGCTGGCTTCTTCCTTCTTCAGCTTCCACACAGCTTATCGTGGGACTTTGCCTTGTGATAATGAGAGTACATTCTCCTTAATAAACTCCCTTTTATATATACATATATCCTATTAGTTCTTTCCCTCTGGAGAACCCTGACTAATTCAGCCAGAATGAAATCCAAAGTCCTTAAGTTGGTCTACACATAAACATATATGCCTTGCCTGCTTCTCTTCCTAACCTCATCACCTACCAGGACATACAGCCAACATCCATCCTCTGCACTAGACAGCAGAGTTCTTATTCCGCCTCTGGAACTTCATTCCTGCCTTAGGGACTTTGCACTTAACTTTTTCTTCTTTCTAGAAATCAACTTCCCACTTACTCATGTGGCTGACTACCTCTCTTTCTTCAGAGCTCTGCTCAGTTGTTACTCCATCAGAGAGGAGGTCCCTATCCACACTATAACACAGCCCCCAGAATCCCCACCTGCTACATACAAATGCTCCACACTGACTCTTACCTTGATTTATTGTTCTTCACGGCACATATTCTAGTATGTATTTTTAAGATCTATTTCTCTGTTTCCCTCACTAGAATGCAAGCTCTCTGAAAGCCCAACAATTATTTCATTCACCACTGTGTCTCCCTTGCCTTGCAGGGGCCTTCTCATATCAGGACTCAATAAACATTTGTTGAATTAACTAATTAACAACCAAGTGCCAGCTTCAGCCATAGCAGCCTCAGAGCTCCCATTTTTACCTTCTCCCCACACCTTTGGGAAAACATCACTCACCTGCAGTTTCCCCACAGATAGGGGCATTCATCTTAAAGAGAGAAATAATTAGCACTCACATATGCTAAGCATCACTCTGGGGCAGGTATTACACCCAGCCCTTTGCCTGCAAGGTCTCGTGAATTTCAAGAACAACACTATAAGAAAGTTAATGATAATTGTCCCCATTTTGGTGACAAGGAAACTAGGATATGAAGAGAGGTGCCTTGTTCAAGGCCTAGGATGCAGACAACTCAGAATTGAACCCAAGCCTTCTGACCTCATAGTTGCACTGTTCCTCTTTCTCATCTCCTCTTTATCTTCAACATGCTGAGCAAGTTTCCCAGAACCATAACAAGCAATAAACACAACAAAAAATGGGCTATTCCCTTTTTTTTTTTTAAGCTCTTGATATGTTTCACTGGGTTTTTAATGAAGACATACCAAAAGAAGGTAAACTATAGGTAGGGAGATGCAGTTATGACACAAGAAAAATGTGACCTTCTTCTAATCCCACCACTGCACCTCTAGGATTATATAGATGACCTCATTTGGCAGTAATAATTTCAGTAATAACTGGAGGCACCTGGCTGCTGGAAGGCCTAGGCTAAAAAGCCCTACTTCCACATGTTTCTCAATTTGCAATAGGCCCTGACAATGATGAAAAGAGCTTAATTGAGAAGTCCATTACAGCTGATGGGACCAAAGGGGCAAAAGCCAAAACCTGGTTCAAGGATGTCCAATCTTTGGCCTCCCTAAGCTACACTGGAAGAATTATCTTGAGCCAAACATAAAATACACGAACAGTAATGATGAGCTAAAAAGTAAATAAATCAGAAAAAAAAATCTCATTATGTCTTAAGAAAGTTTACAAAGTTGTGTTGGGTTGCATTAAAGCCATCTTGGACCATGGGTTGGACAAGCTTGACCTAGTCATTGAGTTCAGAATCCCCATCCCCAGGCCTCCTGCGTTAGTGTAATGGCACAATCCACATATGGGGGCATGTGCACCAGGCCAGAGGAATGTGTTCTTCTGAGTTCTCACTTGCTTGGCCACTTAGCTAAGCCCCGATGACCAAAGCTGATTCAGACCTTGGTCACACCCACTTCTTTTTTATTTGGGGAAATGCTAAGAGAACAAATCTTTTAAGATTTGCCTTTATTATGACTCATGCATTTCAGAGTTTTCTCTTGCTTTTCCTTTCTTATTTTATTTTAAGCTGAAGTTGTCAAAATGGGGGTACTGTCTCAGTGTGCAGGTTGCACACTGCTCAACTCTGGAGAGCACCATTTACAAAGACCACAAAGTGAGACTCAATAGCTCTGGCTAAGGTGCTTTGGTGCCCTTTAAGTTCTGGAGCCTCATTTTTTTCATTTGTAAATAGAAGATACAACCTGCCTTATTCCCTGAAGTCTTTGAGGATGTATTGAAATAATAGAGGTAAACATGATTCATGAATTGCAAAGTTTATTAGAGAGGGCGTGAGAGTGTGTGTGTTGGGGTGGGGTGAGAGGGTTGACTAGCTGCATTTCTATAAGCAGAATTCCATTGTTACAAATGGCTCAGTTACTTTATCCCTAGAACGGAGGCTCCCAGCCTACCCTCTACTTACTGCATGGGAATGTTTATTCAGACTACAAACAAATGTAAAGAATTACAATTTTTACACCATCTCCCTCAAAAAAATATATGCTAGATAAAATAAAATAAAATAGTGTAGGCTCATTTTTTAAGTGGTTGCTATTTAACCAAATATTTAAAAGGTGAACTCTGAACTCCGAGGTATCTTTGAGCAGGTAGGTCCATGTCCACATAATCTCAATCTAAGTTTTTAATCAAGAAGACACCTCTTTCAATCAGATTTTTACAATGAAATAAATGTTGTTTTCAGGATACATTTGATGAAATGGTTATACCAATCAGGAGAAAAGTGAAATAGCCAAGCAAATCAGACATTCCATCTTAGTCCGAGCACGACCAGCCCAGAAGCAACAATAAAGTCCTGCCAGAAAAACTGATGTTATCGCTAAGGAAATAGGAATTTCTTGAGCCATGTTTTGACTCTCCTTATAGACGAGAGAGCAGTGTGCTGTAGCCAGGAAATCATTATAATACAAAGCTTCGGCCATCTGCGTGATTTTTGAAAATCAAACTGCTCTAAAATTACATGGAGACAATCACATTCTGGGTTGCCTTCACTTCGTATTTTCAATTAGTGAAAGAGTAGACGATTTCAGCTGCTTACAGTTCTCTGCTCAATAAAAGCAATTCACAGTTACATTATTTTTTTAATTGATCTTCATTCATTAGTGCCAAATGAGAGAAATAATTGGGCTCTAATTACCCTGGCATCTGAGTAAGTGGTAGTATAATTTTCCATTTGGCTCCAAAGTAGTCTCAATAATTAAGTCATGTCTCTCCTGCTATCTAATTTAAGAACCTGAAAGAAATGAAAGAGTGAAAAAAAAATTGACAAAAACTTAATCACAAGCCTTACTGATATGCAACTTCTTTCCTATCTGCAGCTTCATTTTGGTTTTAATCAGGACTGGGGCATAATGCCAAATTCAGGGAAGATGGGAGCAAATAGCAAACTACATTAAAAGCATAAGTCTCCTCCATTACTTATTTGAGATACAAATCCAGTGCTTAAAAACATTTAATGCTAAGATGGACAGAAAAATAAATACCAACCCACGGCATGCCTGAGTGTTTTTATTTTGATTAACATCAATTTGATTGCAATCCAATCACTTTAGAAACCCAGATAAAGATGCAAAATGAATAATTATGATAGTTATTCACTTATATTTATATAACCCCTCATAGTTTTCAAAATTCTTTAATGTACATTATCTCATAGGAACCAGAGAGGCAGCATAACTTTGTACTTAAGATGCCAGACCTGGAGTGAGATCTCCTGGGTTCTAATCTGAACTCTACCATTTCCTAGTTTAGTACAACCTTGGGACAAGGAATTCATCTCTCTATGGCTCATTTTCTTCATCTGTAAGATGGAGATGATACTAGTACCTCCCTCCTATGTATGTAATAATAGGTAACATATATGTAATAATGCTTAGAACATTGACATATAGTAAGCTTGCCCTAAATGGCAGCAAATGGTTGAGACTTTCAGAATAATTATAAACCCAAAGTTATAGAACAAGGGTTGTGGTATAGAACAAGGGTTGGTGGCTGGGTGTGCTGGCTCACACCTGTAATTCCAACACTTTGGCAGTCTGAGGTGTGGGAGGATCGTTTGAGGCCAGGAGTTCAAGACTAGCCTAGGCAACACCTTTGGCAAGACCCTGTTTCTACAAAAAATTTTTTAAATTAGCTGGGGGCAATAGTGTGCACCTATAGTCCCAGCTACTTGGGAGGCTGTGGCAGGAGGATCCCTTGAGCCCAGGAGTTCGAGGTTGCAGTGAGCTATGGTTGCACCACTGCACTGTGGCCTGGTGACAGAGCAAGACCCTGTCACACACACACACACACACACACACACACAAAAAGAGAGAGAACAAAGATTGATAAACTATGTTGCCCATTTTAGCATGGCTCATGAGCTAAGAATGATTTTTCTTTATTTAATGGGTGGGGAAAAAAACAAAAGAATAGGAGTAATTAGTGACGTGAAAATTATATGAACTTCAAATTCCAGTGTCCACAAATAAGATATTATTAGAACATAGCTGCACCCATCATTTATGTATTGTTTATGGTCACTTTCATGCTACAATGACAGAGCTAAATAGTTGTGACAGAAACCATATGTCCTAAAAAGCCAAAAAGATTTACTATCTGACCCTTTACAGAAAAAGTTTGCTGACTCTTCGTATAGGTGTTAAAGTAAGTTACAAGAGCAGGACCCTCAAAGTAAACAATTAGGAAAGAAGGCAACAGAAATCATTTTGCATTTGTAAGAAAGAAGAAGCTGGGGTAGTACTTTGGAGCCAAACAAACCAGGTTGGAATCCTAACTTCAAACTTAGACTTCTGTTTCCAGCCTCCTCACCTAGAAAATGGAATATAATAATAATACTTACAATAATCCTGCATTCCTCACAAGATTGCTTTAAGGACTATACTAAATATATATGAAGCACTGAATGTTCAATAACTTTTTAATAAATATTCACTATGTGGTGGACTTAGGCTATGGACATGTACAAAGGTCAAGGTCAAGAATGACACAACGAGAAAATACAAAATCAAGTTCAGAAACTTCAGTCTGAGAATCAGAGACCCAAGTCAAAGTTCAGGAGAAAGAGGTTAGAGTTAGGAAGGATAGGAAAGACATGTCCTCAATATTATAAACTTGGCGAGACTAAGGACAGGGAAACAGAATTCACCCGGATGCTTCTAACAATGTGGCCTCCACCTAACCCCTGCAGCACTTTCCCCACCTGAGTGTGACATGTACTTGTGGTTTCAGCTGTTTCTGTTATCCATATTTATCCCCAAGGGTGTAGCCAAGATGAGAAGTATGTACACAGGAGTGAAAGAAGTTGATGTGTTCTACTGGGGATCTGTTGGATTTGAGGAGCCAATGGGACAGTCAAGTATACATGAACAACAGACAACTGGAAGTAAGGAATTGAGACACTGCCATAGCCAGAATCCACTGTGGGAGTAGTGGTCGTTAAGGTCCTCAAAGATGAGATCAAAAAGAACACATAGGTAAGGAAGATGAGGAAGCCAAGATCAGAACTGGTACAGATGTTGGCCAGGTGCCATGGCTCACGCCTGTGATCCTAGCACTTTGGGAGGCCAAGGTGGGTGGATCACCTTAGGTCAGGAGTTCAAGACCAGCCTGGCCAACATGGCAAAACCGCGTCTCTACTAAAAATACAAAAATTAGACGGGCATGGTGGCAGGCGCCTATAATCCCGGCTACTCAGGAGACTGAGGCAGGAGAATAGCTTGAACCTGGCGGGTGGAGGTTGCAGTGAACCACAATTACAGAGAAAGAGCGAAACTCCATCTCAAAAAAAAAAAGAACTGGTACAGATGTAGTTGGCCAGATAGTAAATCTTTTTGGCTTTTCAGGACATATGGTTTCTGTCACAGCTATTTAGCTCTGTCATTGTAGCACGAAAGTGACCATAAACAATACATAAATGATGGGTGCAGCTATGTTCTAATAGCATCTTATTTATGGACACTGGAATCTGAATTTCATACAATTTTCACATGTCACTAATTACTCTTATTCTTTTGTGTTTTTCCATCCATTAAAAAAACTAAAATCATTCTTAGCTCATGAGCCATGCTAAAATGGACAGCATAGTTCACCAATCTTTGTTCTCTTTCTCTTTCCCAACCCCTTTGTCATTGCTTCCTTTCACCACGAAGTCTGGAAAGCCAATGCTCACTTAGCTGATTTCACCTCAAAATTCCAAGTTTGGGGGAGTTCTGGGTGACAGAAACCCGCTCAAACTAGTTTCAATTTTAAAAAGGGAATATACTATAAGAACACTAGACAATTTCAGAGACTACAGGAGTAAAAAAGAGGCAGACTTTACAATAAACTCTATTGGGAGGCTGAGGAGGCCCAATATATAGACTTCTTCATTTCTTCGGTTCTAAACCAGTTGGAAAATAAGGCCGAAGGGTCAACAAATGAGAGACTATCAACTTTTGTTCACTCGTATATTCTCAGATCCTAATATAATAATCTCCAACATATGGTAGATACTCAGTGTTTATTTGCTGAATTGAATGAATGAATGAGTGTAAATAAATGAATGAAGTTTTTGTTATCCCAGGCAAGAACTTTTTAATGTAAAAGAATAAGGTCCAAATGATTAAATTTCAAAAACCAGCGGCAAGCGATGAGCATGTATTATAGCTTTTAACAATATGTTGAATATTGAATTAATGTCTGTCTCTCTCATGGGACTGTAACTTCTTAAGGGTAGAGGTTGTGTCTGTTTTGATCATGATCTAGCACAGAGTGAACAAATGTTTTTGATAAAGGGCCAGATAGTAATTATTTTCATCTTTGCAGGCTATGTAGTATCTGTTGCAACTACTCAATTTTGCTATTGTAGGACAAAAGCTGCCATAGACATATGTAATGAGTGGGCATGGCCATGTTCCAATAAAACTTTATTTACAAAAATAGAAAGTGGGCATATTTGGTCCACAGTCTGCTAACTCCTGTTCTAGCAAACAGAGTTCAATAAATACTGAATGAATGAATATTCAGTATCAACTCAGTATCAGCTCAGGAAGATCTCACACTGTGCCCTGACGAACATCAGTGTAAATGATGTCTCCTTCCTTTCCTTCTCTACTGCAAATTCCATCAGATCCTCAGGTTTTATTCATTTAATTTGGTTGTCAGTTAAGAGTCATCCAGAATACAGGAGGATGACACGATGATACTATTTTTTAATTTAAAAAAAAAAAAGAGTTGGGGGTTCTCATAGTAGACCTAGAGCAAAGGAAAAACTGATTTGTCGGATTTGAAGTGGCCCAGATATGAGAAAGCTACACCTAAGTGATTTTATGAGACAACCACGTGGGCTTTCAGGTCAAAAAGGCCCAAGTTCAAATCTCTTTCTGTCACCTCCTGTCTATGTGACATTGAGGAAGTGATGTCTTAGTGATAAGCCTTAGTCTCCTGACCTGTAAAATGGAGATAACAATACCTTCTTTGCAATGTGATTGTGAGGATGAGATAGTGTGTGTAAACACTTAGATTTGCTTATGATGAAAAAAATGCTCAACAAATCTCAACTTTGTTAGTGCTGATATTATCATTGTTTTTATTCTGTTCGGAAACTCTTTTTTAAAAATGGATTTGTTATTCTCCCAAAGATCTGCAAAATGCCATTTGGCCCCAACCAACCTTCATGAAAAATTCAAGACCTTTACTCAATGTACACATTTCCTTTGACATCATTACACAATGCAGAACATGTGCACAGTTACAAAGGAGGAAACAAGGCTTCGTGGCATAAATTATTGATAATGTTTTGAAGCATATGCAAAATGAGACATGGGGGAGGGAAATAAAGTGAATAAAGAGATGAATTTGAAAGAAACACGATTTACAAGCACAATTAAATCCCTATGAAATGATCCTGGCCAAGTAGCAATAATTTAAACAGGCTGCCTATAAATTAGGGAAAATTAAGTTCATTAAACTTGTTTATTGGCAGGGGTGGTGGGTGGGGGTGGTTATTCTAAAGCCGTATTCCTCATGTTACCCTCAGCAAACAACAGGGCTTGTCTTTAACAAGAAAATAATGTTGATGTATGTAATCAGCATGCCTTAATGGAGAAGGGAAAGAATATTCGTCTTTGGGGTGTTTTGCAGAATCCAGCCAAACTACAAAGTGCAAGAAATTAAACCATCATTTGGTTAATTCCCCACCACCACACGTGGGTGCACACACACATTTTCTCATTGTAATTAAGGCGTTATGTTCTTTCCCCCAGAGTGTCTCTAGCTATAGAGTTTCTCAATTAACATTGGCTCCTGTGAGAAGCCTGATATGTAACCTGAATAAGAGTTAAGTAACCCTCAAGTGTGCAAGTAACCCTTAAGTGTGCTCTTGTTTCCTTTCCAGTTGTATATTTCATCTATCCTTACAAACAAATTTCAAACAGGAGCCATAGAAATTGCTTCTCCCTAAGCAGAACTTTTCTTCCAACTGGAGAGCAGGTGAATTTTACCAAAATAAATGGATCTTCAAATAAAAACAGAATTATTGGTCTTGCAGAATTTGAAACATCATTCATCTTATTTTGTTTCTTGGTTTTTTTTTTATTTATTTCCTGTAATGCTTGGAATCTGAGGACAATACAGTGAGATGCTCCTATAATTTCTTAATCTGAAATTGTAAGAAATAGGAATGCTTCCAAAGAGACAGGGTATATGGGAAACTGGTAGAAAGAAAGAAAACCAAGTCTCTTTCCCTTCCCTTAATCCTAACTGCTCGGAACTTCTGTCCAGAAAGCCTTTCTCACAACTGTTTTGGTACTTATCAAGTTCTACACCAACTTAAAAAAATTATCAGATACATATTGAATCTGCAGGCTTCCTGTGTACAGCAAGTCCTTGACTGCAAAACTTACTGTCTTTTATCTTTCTATTTGTCTTGTCTACAGAAATAAGACCCCAAACTCAAATGCCCACAGGGATCAACAGAATGTAAATTAATGTAACAGGCCAGGTATTTCCACATTAAATACATACATGTATTCTTTACTTCTACAAAGAAATACATTCTTTCCATCTTTCTTGAAAGATATGGTCATCTGTACTTTTTTTTCACTCTTCTGAGTCATGGATACAGAGAAATATTTCCTCACTGCGTAAAGTGCTTTTGCAAGCTCAATAACAAATGGCAATTTGCGCTGTGGTGTGGGAAAAACAATGGTGAGCGGTAGGCTTTGTGGTGAGCTGAGAATACAGTGGCCTCACCCAGAGAAGGCTGACGCTGCTGAGTAACACAGTAAATAAGGAACCAACCAGGAAGGTTTGTGTGAGGGATAACAAGCACCTCCTTAGAACAGTACCTGGCACCGATCAATTATTCAACAAATATTAGCTGTCATTATTATTGTCGTATCATTGTCACTGGTTCGAAATGTGTGGGGTTGGACATGAGAATTAGTGCTGAGTTACGTCAGTGGCCAGAGATCAATTTGCATTTAAAGAAACAATTTATTCACTTTTTCCATTCCTGCCCCATGCTTTTTGTCCTCAGATTTCTTTCCTGATTTTCTCTCAGGAACACGCCTCCCCACCTGACCCCAATACCCAGAAGCAAAATCCTACATAGGCTTTAGGCTCAACTCCAGAACTCAAGGGCCTCCTCCTGCTCTATTCTGCCCTCAATTTAGAATCCAAATTTTCATAGCCCTTCGTCCAACAGTGTGCTGGAGCGGGCTTGTACCAGCTCAAGAACAGCAATTTTTAAATTTTCAGGAATTTTCTAAGCCAGTTGTTCAACACAGCATCATTTAAAATCAAATTATATAAAATTAAAATTCAATGAATTATATTAAAAACAAAAATAATACACTTCCTAATTATTTTACTGTTGAAACATTTTACTGCTATGTTTTTGAGATTATTTAGTTGTATCCTATCTGTATGGTAGAGATACTATTTAATGGTGGGCTGCTACATGTCTCTTCCCAACTCTTTGTTCAGTGATTTCAGTTAGGTAGTTTAAAGTTAGCCATGATGAAAATATTTACATTATGGAAACCAGCAATCGCTACAAATCAGAGCTTCTTCCCATGCCACAATTGAGAGCCAGGTGTTAACTATTTAGTAGAATAACGTTGCTTTCATCCTTCTATTGAATGCTCATAATTTTTTAAAAATCTACACCTCTCTTAGGACACTGTGTTCTTCTTTGTATTACACATCATTGGTTACAAGTCGTAAAATTTCTTCTAGACTGTACATTCCTGGAGGCCAGGATAGATATCTTGTTCACATTTTTATTCTCCAAAGCACCTAGCACAATATATGTTCAATATTTATTTATCACATGGAATTAATTAGAAGTCATAACTCAGTTCTGGGAAATGGAAAGATGGGCTCAAGCATCACATTTAAGTAAAATAACATACTCTCTCTGTGCATCGACCAAATCAAAATGGGAAGAGTTGGCTGCGGGAGGCCAGCCAGAAGCTGGTTGCCAGAGGAGTCTGTATGGGAAGAGACAAGGTGAAGGGTGGTGCATTCAGGGGTGGTGTGGATGGAAAACGACAGAAGGGGGAGATCAAATTCGGACATAATTACTTTGGGGACACTGATAATATTGAAGTCCTTATTTTCTTGGTTTCTTATATTGGGATAAATAATTCTCCTTCACAAATCTCTCTGCTTCTTCTAAGTCTTTCAAATGATTTGATTGAAAGTATGTCAGAATAGAAGCTAGAGTGATTTTATGTGCTTATCCTTGGTATTTCAGATGTCAATTATTTCCTTCCTGCCTGCCCACACCTCTTTCTAAGGGGAACCACCCTATGTAGAACCATTACAGCCCACATGGCCTTGTTTTCTGTCCTGGGACCTTGCTTCCATGGCTGAGTGGCTCAGGGATGTTTAATATCTGACCCAGTAGGCTGGCCAGCGAGGTGCTAAATGTGAAAAAAACTGAACCGGCCAGTCACATCATTGCTCATAGGAATTTCACCTGGGAAACACAGAGAGCTGGAGCCAGTTAGAATGGGTAGAAAGAACTGAAAGGGTGCCACAAAGATGATACGGATTAGAACTGGTGCCACGGCAAACAGAAGCCATGTTCTAAAGCAGCAGAATTTTTGAGAAAGCAGAAAAAGGCATTTAGTGGATAGAAGAATTTGCAGCAAATAGACTGTGAGAAAGACAGTGATTGTAATAGCTAGGTCATGGGGCTATTGTAGTTGCTTGTTTAACAGTTATAGTCCATAGTTGTAGACACAGGAAATGTAAGTTATCTACCCAAGGCTCCATACAGTAAGCAGACTGACTTCTCAATCTCAGACAGCTGATTTTTCTAAAACAGATAAGTGGTATATCGGCTACCACTCCTACTCCATGCCCCAGACAGAAATGGCTGGATTGAACCGGTAACATTTATCATGAAGCCTGAATTTAGCTACTAAACTCTACTCACACTAAGCTCTCAGCAGCCACTCTATGATTAAGAATGATTGAGTCTATTACTTATATGTTCATTCTGCTATAAAATCCATTACAAAATATTGTTCAATGATATTGATAGGTTTCTTTTCAAAACTCAAAAAATGATCAATGAAATTAGTTAAAATCCAAATTAAATATCCAACAAATTTTAAATGTTTTTTGAATAGGATATGGCTTACAATTTTGGCCAGCTATGAAGATCTTGGATTCATTAAAGAAAAAGAAAGAAAGCTATTTTTTAGATAGAGACATGGTAAAGAAATTAAACCCCATTATGGAAATCGAACTAGAAAATCACAGAAAAAGACAAAAAATATATAAAAAATTAAAGATCATCAGCAAACAATTGCCCATAGAATGCAAGACTTTTCTAACGATGTCAAAGATCAAATTATTCAAAATATGAAAAAATTGCAACTGCTTTCTTGTAGCTTTCTTTTTTAGCAGATACACTGCCCAATTATTACTCTGGGTATATTTGATCTTAAAGGATTTCCAAATTGACTAAGAAATGCTAAATCAAACAAAAAAGTCAAACTTGGATATATATTTTTCAACTTTTTATATCTGCCAAAGAAGAATTTTAGCTAGATATGAAAGTTTCTATCATGATGGATGGCGTTCCAGGTATGTTAGGTCAAAAATTCAAAGTTAATGCAACTTTAAAGCAAGAGATGGATGATACCTTTATTGCTTGGTTCTACTATAAGATTTATATTGAAAATATTTGTGCCCCATTTTCTTAAAGAATACTCTACGAAAAGTGTCATGGTACAATTGTTAAAAATCATTCAGTATATGTGCAAATGCTCGAAATTATTGCCACATTATAGACTTGCTGATGAGAATAGAAGGCAATGATTGTAATGATCTCATGTATTTTGTCAATATCACTGGCTGAGTGATGGAAGAGTTTTATAAAGATTTAACTCCAACCCTAGATTCTCTTGAAACAAAATGAATGCTTGCCACATATTCAATAATCAAAACCAAAAAATGTCAGGATGATTTTTTTTCCACCAATATCACACTAGATTTGAACAAGCTAAATTTGAAGCTTATTTGTGACCCAGCTAGACAACTATGAGAATTTATGTTAAAATGTAAGCTCCTCATAATACAAATCAATAATGATTTTACGTATTTTCTAACATTAGTCAAAATGAAGAAGATAATTGTTATAAGTGCTAGCCTTATACAAAGTCGCTTCCAAAACTACAAGAAAAAATTGAGGAATACTTTGTTATTAGAAAAATTGAGAGTTGCTTTTCAATTTATCTTATACCTATTTTGATTTGATGTTAATAATTCTGAATTGACGTAAGAGTGGTGAATTTGTTTAATCTGGACACTATCTGAAACTGATATGTGAATCTAGTTTTTCAAGTGTAAATTTGGAGAATTTCCAATGCAAATAGAGTATTCAAATTGAGATGTGCTGTTTTTTCCCCCTGCACTCAGCTTATGGTCCCACCAATGATCTTCTCTCTGTCCTATGAGATGTATTTTAACTGTAAAATATGCACCAAATTTCAAAGACTTAGTATTAAAAAATTAAAATATCACATTAATCATTTTTATATTGATTATATGTTGAGATAATACTGTTGTGGATATACATGATTAAATGAAATGTACTATTAAAATTAATTTTACCTATTTCTTTTTACTTTTTAAAATGTGGCTACTAGAGAGTTTAAAATTGGCTATTGACTGACATTGTATTTCTATGAGACAGTGCTACTCTAGAGATGTGACACTTTTATGTTAAGATTTGTGCTTACTACCTTAGATTTTCTCAATTATTAAGAGAGTATTAAGATACCAAAATCTACAATGTAATGTCTATTTTTGTCTATGGGATCCCACCGAACTTCAATTTTAACATCTGTAATATTATTTTACAATCTGACCAAAGAAATCAGCACCCTGTACTAACAATATAGAGATATCCTACAGCTGAATATTAACAACTGTAAAGTATGCAGCTCATTGGGCCTTTCATAAGTGTGTCTTAATGCTTGGAATATGTGTGCTGGCTTGACAGATGAAAGTAGCATAACTTAGTCAAAAAGTGAAATTGCAGGGCAACTCTAAGAGTTATAGTACTGAAATTCATATCATTCTCAAGATCAGCAGATGTTGCCATTATACTACATACATCAATGTCTTCTGCTAGGGAAAAAGATGGATGGATGAATGAATTAGATGAGATTCAAGTTTATATAACATATATGTAGGCTGTAGGCTATTTCCACATTTCTTCATCTCTGTTTTTTCCAAGAGAAAAGTCAAATATTATTTTTAAATATATCAACAACCAACTCATTTTGTCATTACATGTTTTCTTGACTCTACAACGATTGTTGGAATAATCTGTGCCTGTAAACACTTAAATACAAGTTCGTATGCTTACAAACAACCAAAAGACAAAAGGATCAATAAACCTCCAATTAATTCCCTCTGTACAGATACTCTGCTTTATTTTGGAGGCTTACCAAAGGGTAAAAGAAAAATCTTTTTTTAATAGAAGAGAAAATGAGATGATATGGGAAAAGTACTGAACCAAGTTTCACATTGGTGCCAAAAAACTCATTAAGTTATTGAAAATGTAAGAAATGAAAGAAGAAAAGGAAGTGGCTCCTGGTAGTAATACATTACGGAACTAGAAGAATCTTTAGCATTCACATTATTATTTGGTTGATATTTTAGAGATGACACTGAGGCTAGGAGGAGGGTGGATATGACTCACCCAGGGTCATAGCTGGGGATAGCATAGAGCTCCAAGCCAGTCCGGTTCTTTTTTAGCTCCATCCCATATGGTATCCAGTCCACATCTGGTCATGTAAAACAAACAGGGCTTTCATATATTTTTTTCCTTCATAAATGCAGGAAGTATCTGCATTTCCAAGGAAAATATTTATGTATTTTTAAAGTGGATTCTAAGACCAATTGAATACACAAATTAAAACAAACAAATATATTTGCCTGCTGGCCAATGCATTTCTGAGGCCCAGTTTTGCTTTACACATGAAAACAGATATAAAGGTTTAATTGGAATAAAAGAGTTCCTTTGATTTTGTTATCTTGTTTTTGAAAGAATTTATGCCCCTCCTTCCCCTTAACATTCATTTCATCAAATGGTGTTACTGCCTTAGCAAAAACACAACAAAACAAAGCAAGGCAGAAGTGATTTGAAAACCTTAAAGATGTATTTCAGTTGTTCTTAAAGGAAAATGGATGAGTGGACAGTGAGCATTTTTAGGGTTCCATTTTCACTTCAACATAGGATTGTGAACTTGTTAACCTAAAGTGTCAGCACAGATTTGGAGAACCATTTTTCATTTAAGAATGGCCAACCTAGCTTTCTTTTTCCATTTTAATGGAACAATTACAAAAGCCCATCATGGGGCCACTACAGAAAAAGCTCATTATCTCAAGGCCATGTGGCATCTTCAGCTCAGTAGCCAAACTAATCTCAAGAAATTAAAGAAAAAGAATGGTACCCCACTGCACTTTATAAACATGATTAAAGTCAATGTAGGTGGGGATAAAATAGGCTTACATCTCTGAGGTTTCTATATCTGAATGAACTGCATTGACTTTGTGGCTGTGAGAGCATGCCACCCTGGTATCTTCCCCACAGTCATGTTGATTAATTGGCTAATGTAAATTCCAAGGAGTCTCATTAGATAGATTAAAGAAATAGCAGTAGGTCATGTTAAGTTTAAAATTAATTGTGGAACTTAATCATCAGTAACAACCATGAAATTCATCCTTGAAATATTTTCCAAAGGCCAAATAAGATGTAATAAACAAGAAACCATTATAAATATTAAAATGCAGCCCTTTCTAATCTAGACAATATTGGAGCTCTAAAAAGAGCCATTTAACTGGTGTTTGGGCGTTTTTCTTCCACTGTTTTCTCTTAACAAGCTTATACTCATGTACCTAGTCCCATGTTAACCTCTTCATCCTTATATTCATTGTCATCTGACTGCCCCCAAGTCAGGACAAAGGACAGCCATCAATAATTGCTGTCATTGGCGACTTTAGGTCACAGCTGCAAGTTAGACTCTTCCTCTGACCCCATCTACAGGGTTCGCTGCTGGATGACCTTGGTCAGCCTGAAACCTGCTCAGCAGAGCTCTCACTGGGCCTGGTCATTAGACTCCAGGCCAAAAGTTGCTAGTGTCAGTGCCAAGAATCTCGTGTTCAACTTACTGCTTCCACCAGCATGGTTCCTTGAGCCTTCCTCTGGCTTGACAAGAAGTCATCTTGTAGAGGAGAGAAGTTTATGACATCAATAATTTTTTTTTGGTTAAACTTTTAGACTTGTTGGTTCTGCCTCCAAAAATATATCTCAACTCTGTTCTTTTGGAGGCTTGGAAGACTCCATTTTGACAATCTACTCCAAGCCACTGTCAACTCTCATCTAAATAGAAAAATGACCTCCTTTCCTTTCATTCGCCTATGATTTATTTTCACCCAGCAGGAAAAATAAGTAAATAAAATTACCTCTTCAGAATATAAATCAGAGTGTATGTATGTTTAAAATCCTCTGACGGGCCGGGTGCAGTGGCTCACGCCTGTAATCCCAGCACTTTGGGAGGCCAAGGCAGGCGGATTACCTGAGGTCAGGAGTTCAAGACTAGCCTAGCCAACATTATGAAACCCCATCTCTACTAAAAATACAAAAAATAGTCAGGCATGGTGGCAGATGCCTATAATCTCAGCTACTTGGGAGGCTGAGGCAGGAGAATCACTTGAACCTGGGAGGCAGAGACTGCAGTGAGTGGAAATCACACCACTGCACTCCAGCCTGGGCAACAAAGTGAGGCTTTGTCTCAAAACAAAAAAAAAAAAAAGAAAAAAAATCTTCCGATGGGTTCTTTAACTATAACCCACAATGTCTCCCTAGTGCCCATCCTCATTTACACTCAGGACCAGCTAAAAAACCTGTAAGGCCCAGTGCAAAATGAAAATGTGGGGCCTCATGTTCAAAAATTATTAAAAATTTCAAGATGGTGACAGGAAAGTATTAAAACAAATGTGGGACCCTTCTAATGATGCCAGCCCTGTCTCCACTGCCACCATGACTAACCATCCTACATATTATATTATTTTTGCAACCAGTACATTGGAGCACTGAATCCTGCTTTGGAAGACAGAACTGTGTGTATGCCATGCATTCCCATCACTGTAGAGTAGCAGGGTTTCGGAACATATCTTTCTGGCATTTTTCCTTTATGGTTGTCACTATTTTCAACTGTTACCTCTTTGGAACAGTACAGCACCTGTAGTGATATCACCTTATGTAGGTATGGGAAAATCAAGAAAAGTAAGAATGTTTCACTCTGCAGTTTTACTGGTATATCCACAAGGAAATATAATTTATGGTAATAAAACAGGTTCCCATGACATGTGCTTTTAAATAAGAAAAGAGCACAATGTCACAGAGATTAAAATCAAGGAAGCTGCAAGTATGGAAGATTGGACTGACCAACGTAATTAGTTGATAGTAGTCTATCTACCAGTTACTAAAGCTCATTTGTTGACTTGGCCCTAGAACCCCATTGTCTAGTATTTAAGTCACTTTAGTACTTCTTTGAACATGATTTTTAAAATAGCAGTAGTGATAGTCATAATAATTGTGATATATTGAGTTCTTATTGTCTATCCAGCAGCGTTCTAGGCATTTGACTGACACCAATCCACACTTCAGGGGGCATACCATTATAATGGTTTTACAGATGAGCAAAATAAAGCCTAAGGAAGTTAAAGAATTTGACCAGTGATCAATGCTTCAGCCAAACCCATGCCATCTGGCTTCCCAAGTGTGAGTTTTTTCCTGTACCAATTAGCACCCACTGAGTCAGTTATTTCTGAAAGGATAGTCAATGGACCACCTGCCTCCAAGTACCTGGGAGCTTGTTAAAAGTACAGAGAGCCTTGCGTAAGACCTAGAGAATCAGATTCTCCATGACTGGGGTCTAGGATACTGTGCATGTGTGTGTGCATGTGCGTGCGAGTGTGTGCTTTAGCAAGTTCCTGGTAAATCTTTTTTTTTTTTTTTTTTTTGAGATGGAGTCTCGCTCTGTCCCCCAGGCTGGTGTGCAATGGCATGATCTCAGCTCACTGCAAGCTCCACCTCCCAGGTTCACGCCATTCTCCTGCCTCAGCCTCCCGAGTAGCTGGGACTACAGGCACCCCACCACACCCGGCTAATTTTGTTTTTGTATTTTTAGTAGCAACGGGGTTTCACCGTGTTAGCCAGGATGGTCTCGATCTCCTGACTTCATGATCTGCCCACCTCGACCTCCCAAAGTGCTGGGATTACAGACGTGAGCCACCGCACCCAGCCAGTTCCTGGTAAATCTTATACAAAGTAATTTGAAAATTGCTGCTCCAACTATCCTCCTTCTTCACGCATTTGTCTTCTAGAGAAATCCTCCCCTCCTCCTCTGGTCCTTTCTGGAGGCATTTGAGTTCTCTGGTCTTTATTTTATCTTAGTAAATGATGGGATAAAACTTAACATATGGCATAGCATGTTTTCCATGCTAGTGAGCTATGCAGTTCAAGCAAAGACACAGTGAACAAAGTTAACTAATCCCATACAACAAAACCTAAAGCAGATCATTTTCCCACATATGATATGAAACAAGATAGGCAAAACAAGGCCCTGAATGCTCAGATGCACACTTTGCATCTGCCTCCATGCATGGAAGGTCATTTGTTATAATACTTGTGACATTCCACAGCACAGCCTAGGGCTCTGAAGATCATGAGCTGCATGGAAGAGTGAACCCAAAGGGATGACACAAAACAGGCAGTGAGATAACAGCCATCTCTGACCTAAGGGCCATTTACAACATTGCATGATCAGCATTGCACTGAATTCCGTAAGTTATGCTGAGCTTACATACATTTTGAGATCTTGCAAAATCTTACTATGTAAGCCCTCAACCTATGTTTTCCTCCACCAAATCTATATCTTGTCATTAAATTCCAGCCTATATTTACTTTCCAAATACCAAGTCATGATGTCATGTTATTGAAACTGCATTCTATGTTAATTAATTATACCATTTCACATATATATCACTCTTCAGGTTCACTTGGATCTTGTATTTTAGGAGTCACCTCTTACCAGTAAAAAGTAAAAAGAAAGAAGGTGGCTGGTTGCCTGTAATAATTATCTGCCTTGTGAAGTTGGAGGAGAAAGATGAAATAATGGAATCTGGCCCCAGGATTTTTAAAAATTAGTATGCAGGAAAAAATAAAAACATTGCCCAAATAAAGAATTTTATACCAACATCATGAGCATGCCTTGTGAGGTCAGAATTCATCCAAGTACAAATAATAAATAGATGGGAGAGAAACAACATTATTAGGCTTACATTTTCCAATTAGCATGCAGAACAAAAAGCTCTAACAAGATGTGAAATCCTTTCTATGCCTGAGGACGGGGAGCTAGGTGAAATCATCATATCTCTCTGCAAAGGGAAACCTCCCTTTCAAAGGCCTTTGCTTTGAATACTCTTGGCTACAGCTCAGCAAACCTCACGACCCTCCTGGTCCTGTGCTATAACAGTACATGCTCTACCCTGAAAAAGCCTCCTGTCACAGCTGAACGTTTCTTATCTCTGGGAGGATTGAAACCAGAGTGCCCTCGAAGGGCCCAGGACTGTTTAAAAATAGCAGAAATATGGCTTGATCAGACCTCGAGAATGGAGAATTCTCAAAGAGAGGAGAAAAGTGCCTGCTGACGGTCAGCATTTGCCCTAAGCACTCATTCTTGCATTCAGTTGTTCTCTCTGCCTGATTTCATTAAAGCTTAATTATGAATATAATCATTTTTCCTTTGAGGAGCAAGTGCTGGTTTGGGAAAAATGGCCTTTATTCCTCAAAATCCTCACTGCATGCTTCAAAGATGCCTAGATTTGAACGCTAAAAAAGTATGATCCAATGAGTTTGGTAACTCCTGAGAAGGTTCTTTTTTGAAAAGAACAAGAAAGGCATTAACTTTCCCCAAGTATAAAAACACAGGAAATGTCAATGTGAAAGGCTGATGGGAAAGACATGAACATTTATAGTGTCATGGGAAATAGAAATATAGAACTATGCTGCAGTATCTGACAGCATTAGGTACCTAGGTGTACCACCCATGGCTTAAATCATGTGGATGTATAATATTTTGACGTGCTAAGGCATATTTATTTTGCTTTAATACGGTGAAGTCACTCTAGTTTCAATCCAAAGAACAGTAGTGCTAAGGATTTTTGTTTGGTATCTGAGTACATTTGTAAAATGGTGAAGGACACGTACCCAGTAGGCATATGTCATCAATACATTCTTCACAGAGTATCAGTAATCTGCGTGGGTTCTGCAGAAAAACCTAAAGCTGTGTAAGTAACATTGCCCTAAATCTCTTACCAGAGCTATTCATACAAAGTCTTTATTGTAGCTATCTCCATGACCATGAATATGTAGAGATATTGTATTGTTGACAATCAGATAATGTAAATTACATTTGCTCTGAAATAGCACTGGTTGTTGCTTTTGAAGCTAGCCATGGTCAAACTTAGAAGATGGAGAACATATGCCCATGTGGCTTAAGAACTAGATTGCTGTCTGTTTAAAGTCTCAATTCCTTGAAACTATCAAGACTGATGCTCATGGGAAAACCCCACATGCTTGTAACATACCTAAATTTGTCCACTTTGGGAAGGTGCACAGGATTATCTGGGGAACTGAAATGAGGGGGAAAAAAAAGGGGGATTTGGCATATGCCAGGAAAATGGACACTGCAGTAACTAGTTTACATTTATCACTTCTTGAACGAAAACAAAAATAACACCTTTCATTTGTGTTGTGCTTCGTAGTTGCAAAGGATTTCACGTGCACTTTCTCTTGTAATCTCAGTTAATCTGGCCATCATAAATGTGCAGGTGACACACAGCTGAAAGTTTTTGTTAGAAGACAGAATTCAGATTTCAGGCTATGTAGGGCAATGATGGATCATGGATCATATCTAACAAGATTAATTTGTGGGGTAAGGGTAAGGACCAATCAGCTGTATTTGTGCAAGGAGTGGGGTTCGAGAGCTGGTAGAAGAAGCACTTATGGAAACAACTCGGGGGTCTTAGTTTACAAAAAGCTCAATTAGAGTTGACTGTGGCTGATGAAAAGTACATTTCACTCAGGCTCTGTTACTAAGGGTCTGAAATGAGGAAGCTGGCATACCACTCTAACACACCTGGAGTATTAAATTCCATGTGGGGTCCCCTACTTGCTAGAGGCTTACTATGCTCACTACATGCAGACACTATGCTAAACCTTTCATACGCATTAGCCTGTTTAAGCTTCAAGACAACACATGCAGCAGTAACTATTATTATCCCCTACTTGCAAGTGGGGACATGGAAGGTTAGAGAGTGCAGTAGCCATCTGCCTATTGGCCTGGCCAATATCCATTCCATCTCTTTTTCTTTGGGTAACTACCTCTCCACCATTATGGACAGGCTTAGTTGAACACCAATCAAACTCTAAGCCAAAGGGTGAAAATTTGAATCAAACCAAACCCATAGTATTACCTTTTTTAGGAATTTAAATAATGAATGGAGTATTATAAGAACATAAAGTAACATAAAGTAATAACACCTCAACATCTCAACAGTAGTCCTCTGAAAGGATGGCACAGAGCTCTGGCCTCCAAGTTCTTTTCCTCTCTGACTTTTCTAGGACCTGATTTTTTTTTTACCATATGTCTTAGCCAGTCTATATATCGCTAATAAATTTATCTTTTTATTGTTTAATTTAGTTACTATTGCTTATTACTCAAGAATATCAAATGACTTGTGTCAAGATAAACAAGTCTTTAGTGGTGGAAATTGGATTTGAACCTTGCAGTCTGACTCTAGAACTCACGCACTTAACTACTACACTGGTTTGGCACCAGCGCCTGTGAGAAGGTAGCTGGCAAATTGAACGGAGGAAAGAAAAGGGAAGCAAGAAAGGAGAGGATTAGAAACCACGTGTAGACCAGTGATGGAAATTGGATTGTATATTCTAGAAAAAAAAAAAGATGTGGAAATAAGTACATATCTTCAAATGATGGAAGGATAGTTGTTTGGAGGAATTATTAAAAATGATCTATATTCATTTATTCATTCACTATTTTCATAACATTACTTCATTAAAATGTGGTAAGCATTAGAGTTACAAAAGTGAGTAACACAAAATCCTTGTTCTTGAGGAGTTTGTGATCTAGTGGGTTATAAAATACACATATCAACGAGCAGGAGATGAGAAATGCTATGAAGATCATCAAAGCTAAGAATAAAGAGCAGTGGTGATATCTTAGATTGGGTGGTCAGAGAAGACCGCTCTTGAGGTGGAAACACTTGAGCAGAGACCTGTAGAAAGTAAAGGATTTAATCACGTGGCTACCTGAAGGAATAGCATTCTAAGCAGAGGGAACAGCAGATGCAAAGGTTTAAATTTTTTTCAAAGGATGTCCAAGCATGGTAAGAGAGCAGTGAATTAGAAAGAGGCAGGAGAGTTGATTAGAAAGAGAACCAGGGGTCAGATTACATCCTATACCCTTATATGGCTCCACTATGGGTGGGTTGAGAAGGCACTAGCAAGTTTTTACAAAGAGGATAACATAGAATAGGCAGTCATGCTGCGTAATGATGTTTTGTTCAATGACAGACCACATATGCAACAGGGATCTGTGAGATTATAGTGCAGCTGAAAAATTCCTGTTGCCCAGTAACATCATAGCCATCCTAATGTCATAGAGCAATGTATTACTCACCTGTTTGTGGTAATGCTGATGTAAACAAACCTCCTGCACTGCCAGTTGTGTGAAAGAATAGCACATGCAATTATGTATAGTGCATAATGCTTGACAATAGTAATAAACAACTATGTTAACTAGTTTATAACTTTCCTGTACTGTGCTTTTTATCATTATTTTAGAGCATACTCCTTCTACTTCTATTTTCTAAAGTTAACTATAAAACAGCCTCAGGTAGGTTCTTCAGGAGATATTCCAGAAGAAGGCATTATTATCATAGGAGATGACAGCTCCATGCGTGTTCTTGCTCCTGAAGACCTTCCAGTGAGACGAGACATGAAGGTAGAAGACAGTGATGTTGATGGTCCTGACCCTGTGTAGGCCTAGGGTAATGTGTGTTTGTGTCTTAGTTTTTAACAGAAAAGTTTAAAAAGTAAAATTTTAAATTAAAAGTTTATAGAAAAAGAATATAGAGCTGAGGCACAGTGGCTCAGACCTGTAATCCCAGCACTCTGGGAGGCTGAGGTGGGTGGATCACCTGAGGTCAGGAGTTTGAGACCTGCCTGACCAGCATAGCAAAACCCTGTCTCTACCAAAAATACAAACTTCAGCTGTGTGTGATGGCGGGCACCTGTAATCCCAGCTACTTGGGAGGCTGAGGCAAGAGAATCGCTTGAACCTGGGAGGCAGAGGTTGCAGGAAGCCAAGATCACGCCACTGCACTCCAGCCTGGGCAACAAAGCTAGACTCAAAAAAATCTACACATATATATATATATTTCTATATATATATAAAAATATATATTATATATATAACATACATACTATATATAGTATATATATAAATAAAAATATATAAAAATATTTTTGTGTAAAATATGTTTGTGTTTTAAGGTATTATTACAAAAAGTCAAAAAGTTTAAAAAAATTGTTTATAAATTTAAAAAGTTACAGTCTTTAATTTATTATTGAAGAAAGTAAAATAATATTTAAATACATTTAGTGTAACCTAAGTGTACACTAGGTTATACTAGTGGGTACCTAAAGTCTACCGTGGGTACAGTATAAAGTCTACTGTGGGTACAGTAATGTCCTAGGCCCTCACATTCACTCTCCACTCACTCAGTGACACCCAGAGCAACTTCCAGTCCTGCAAGCTCCATTCATGGTAAGTGCCCTATACAGGTGTACCACTTCTTATCCTTTATACCCTATTTTTACTGTATCTTTTCTACATTTAGATTCACAAATACTTACCATTGTGTTACAATTGTCTACAGTGCTCAGGACAGTCACATGTGGTACAGGTTTGTAGCCTAAGAGTGATAGGCTATTCCATATAGCCTAGGTGTGTAGGAGCCCATACCATCTAGGTTAGTGTAACTCTATGATGTTCACACAACAACAGAATTGTCTAATGACACATCTCTCACAAAGTATTCCTGTCGTTAAGTGATGCATGACTATATTTTTAAAAACATCTTCTTTGGGTGCTACAGAGACAATAAATGGTGGCAGGCAACTATGAAAGCATGAACCCTAGTTAGAAAACTATTGCCATAGTCCAGGCTACAGAATGATGGTGGCTCATATTAGGGCGGTGGACTTGGACAGGAAAAAGGACAAAGCTTGGTACAAAATTCGAGGGTGGATCTCACGGTGTTTGTGGATGGATTGGAAAAGGAGTATGTGACAGAGGAGAATAAAGAATGACTCTTAGAATTTTGAAATGAGCATTTGAGTAAAGATTCCATTTGCTGTAGGGCCTTATAGGGTTGAATTGGGACTGATGGTGGATGGATTGGGATGCTATGTAAATAAAGTCTTCCCGGTAGTCCTATCTGGCAAAAGAGAGAATGAAGTATTAGGTTGGTGAGAAAGTAATTGCGATTTATGCTGTTAAAAGTAATCGCAAAACCACAATGACTTTTGTACCAATCTAATACCTCGAAAGATGACGAGTTATGTATACAGGGGGTTGGCACAGGTAAGACAGATGACATTTGGTGAGGGCTTTATAAAGGGATGGCAAATGCTAGGAGGGTATGGAACTCAGTGATCTGAAAGCATCCTTCCAATCATGCAGTTCTGCCAACCAGGAGCTTTACGGAATTTACAAGTATCTCATTATCTATTTCAGTTCATGCCTGTAAAAGATAATAAAAATACACGTCCAATTTTATTTTATTTGTTTCAGACTTGGGCAAATTGGGGAGAGTGAATGTTGATATATCTGTCCCACAACACACTGTTTATTACTTAAGTGTAAGGCAATCCCTTTTCAAAGGCAGAACATCCTACGAAAACAACAGGGTATGACTTGTTATTCTTTCTCTTTTCTGTTCTTTTCTCGGTGTAAAGCTGGAAAATTCTATGTGTCTGTATAGCCTGGTAAGGTAGTGGGACTATAAAAAGCAATGGCTGGGATCTGACTACGCCTCACTTCATGTGTTAACTGTCCTTGGAACTGGCAGAGATGATAAAGGGAGTCCCAGACAAATCAAAGAAAAGAAATAAGAACCAGGCCTGGTGACATTTTGTTTTTTGGAACAAGAAGTAACTCCTATAAATTTGATAAAACAGCTCCAAGAGTTCTGAAAGGCATGTTTAAAGCTGATTCCACATGTTCAGGGAGTACAAAGGTCTAAACTCTTTATTTCCCCTTGATGTCATCAGTTTTCCCAAGTTTCCAGTTCCCTCTCTAGATATGCCACGTGTCTCACTCCCCTGGGGGCAAATCAAAGTGGTGAGTGTTCCCAAGCCTAGCCCACTCCTATCTTCATACAGAATAAATCAAAGGGAATACATACACCTTGATTCCATTTACTGTTTAATTTTCACTGTCCCTGTCTTCCTTTACTTGCTTCTGAGAAAGAATAGCCCCTTTTCCTTGCCAAGACTAACCTGTGAGCCTGTATCCATCTCTGCTTGACTCCCCTTAGGAATTTCCCTGGTGAACCATCCACTCTTCTGCCTCCTTTGCATTCCATTCAAGCTGTTTTTAAATACCTTTGAGTGCCTGTCCATGTCTAGCACTACGCTAAGATGTGTAACAGGAAAGACATTTCTTCACTCTTGTAATAGTCCTCTTTGTTCTGGTCCGTGGAGAAGAGATTCCAGCAAAAGGGTATGATCTTGAAGTGTGAAGTTCCCTCCAGTTCTTTGTCATGCTAAGTCCAGACACCTAGTGTCAATGGTCCATTGTGTAGCAGAACATCACCAGGAATTTGGGGATACACAAAAGTCTAGGCATGAATTGGAAGTAGCAAGAGAAGAGCTCACCTGGTAGGCATGAAGAAATAAACCAGGATTTGTGAGCAGCTGTCTATTGGGGATGGGGGAGGACAGGTATTATGATTAGGGAGAAATTTTCCAGAGGTAAGGAATGGTTATTAGATTGTGGGAACTGTGTGGACAGAGGATGTCAAACACCAAATCTGGAATCATATCTGGCTATGGTCTGTGATTACCCAAAACTTCAGGAAAAGGCTACTACTCTCCACAACATTTCTGCTTAAAGTGCTTTAGGGAAGGGAAGGAAAAGTGGTCCAGTCCAGGGTAGAGGTGGTGAGAGTAGATGGCAGTGCCAAAAGACAAAACCAGAAAGAGAAGACAGACCACACAGGGGTCAGCATGGTGAGCAACCCCCATTGTCATAAAAATACTTAAAAGGGGGGATTTGAAAGTGGCAGGGAGATTTCATTACATTATATGGAGGAAGCAAAAAATAATAAAATATTGGTCCTCACCTCCCTAAATAGACTAGTATCCTTCATTCCTTGGGGACCCACCTAGATTACATTCTGTTTCCATTAATAGCACCTATCCCCTCGTGCCACATTTATACTATGCACATTTGCCTATGCCACTATTTTCATGAATTCCCTGAGAACGAAATTAGTCATTTATTCAACAAACCTTTATTGAATGTCTGCCATATACCAGGCACAGGGATAAGCCCTGGTCATGCAAAGATGACTAAGACATGGACTATAAATTTGTTCTTGGTGAGCTCCTAATCTGGGAAAAACAAAGGTACAAAGAAAAGATATTTTCTTTTTATGTGTTTAATGTGCCTGGAAGAAGGTGGGTTCATAATGAATATTTGTTAAGTGAATATCTATGTTGAAAGGGTCATAAATTAGATGATGAATACATTCAACAACAGAAACCACTGGAAAGAAAGCAATCTATGTAAGTCATTAGATTGGAAAGCACTTTCTTCTATTTTTTGGAATTATATGAATAGTAGTGACTACTTTGTATGAAGGAGCTGATTTGTGTGTTTTACATTTTCCTAATGTCGCTTTGATATTTCATCAGACAAGAGTGCATCCTCATTTCTTATCTAAATATCACCCCCTATCAGCCTAAAAATGATCTGCTTTTTGCATGCAATTTTTAGAAATGCAAGACAACAATGAAAATGAAAAGTTAAAAACCGTGCATGGAATAGATGACACAATGTTACCAAATCACTGAAAATTCAATAAAGAAAATTGGACAGACTTCTTTGCCAGTTATTGTCACTTGGCTTCATTTGAAGAAGTTTTACTTATATTTTAATGAAAGTTTTTCCCCCTTTTGCTGGTTTAATCCCAAGCTTCCAACATTTTTAAATATTGTAATCCAGATGAATGTTTTGTGGCCAAAAAGAAATGAGGAATGCAAGAAACACATGGCAAATAGCAAAAAATTATTAATGTAGCAATTTAATGATACTAAAAATAAGACTACTATGGTAGAAATGTAGGTCATAGTCTGTGCTCCCTGGGGAGCCTCACAGTATAGATTCTGGTTCAGTGATGGGAGACTCACCATGAGTGTAAATAGAGTAGATCACCAATTATGATCCAGTTCAACAACCATAGTGCACTAGTCAAAGTTCTTGGTTACAAACAATGGAAACCTCTCTGGTTAGCTTACTCAGAAGAAATTTATTGGAAGGATATCCAATATTTCTTAGACCCAAAGAAAGCAGAGACACAGCTCAGGCAGAAACAAGGAGAAGGCATTCAATTCCAAGTTTAGCCACAGGAATGATCTACGTAGGGTGCTGTCAGGGCCATTGTGACTACCACTGAAGCCATTGACATTGATGGCTCCCTTCATGCCCCTGGGCTCTCAATGCTGCAGCAAGACATCTCTGATACTGTGCCTTTGTGTCTTCACCAAGACTCGGCACCCGATGGCTCATAAGCCCTTGATCTCACTGCAGGGAGCAGGAGAGGGCACGGGCATTTAGCCTCTTAGCTATTGGGCCTTGCTTTACTCTCATCTTGGAATTGCCCAGTATAGAATATTCAGAGGTTATGTAGTCAAAATGTCTGAGGACCACTCTTTCTGAGTCTGGGGCCAGTACTGTGTCTGAGAGAGAGGAGAAGCTGAGCCAAAGATGGTTCCCCTAAATAGAGGTTGAAGCAACATTGACAGTAGCTGAGAAATGTGAGCAGAGGTAGCTTGAAGTTGACATCAAATAACCAGGAAAGACATGATCGGAGACCAGTAGGTCACAACTAGAACCAGTTGAAATATACTATATGGCCAAAGTTTAAAGGCAGGTAACCAATGCTCATGGATATGGTTTCTACCATCCTTAGATATTTTGGGGGTAGATCTTGAACATTGAAAGAACAGGGACAAGCTAGATGCCTGTGAACACTATTAGTTAACATTCCCCTTCTCGGCTGGGAGCAATGGCTCATGCCTGTAATACCAGCACTTTGGGGGGCCGAGGCAGGTGGATCTCCTGAGGTCAGGAGTTCAAGACCAGCCTGGGCAACATGGTGAAACCCCGTCCCTACTAAAAAATACAAAAATTAGCCAGGCATGGTGGCACACGCCTATGGTCCCAGCTACTTGAGAGGCTGAGGCAGGAGAATTGCTCAAACCTGGGAGGCAGAGGTTGCAGTGAGCTGGGATTGCACCACTGCGCTACAGCCTGGGCAACAGAGCAAGACTCTGACTCAAAAACAAGCAAACAAAATTCCCCTTCTCCTCCAAATACTTCTGCCGTCCATCTGTCAGCACAGTAACTTCCCCTAGGTCAGTGTTTCCCAAATAATGGTACACATACCATTAGTGATATGAGACGTGATTTTTAGATGGCTATAGGTTAAACATGTTCTCATATTTATGCAGTTATTTTAATGGCATTCAGAACTATATAACGGCAAGTAACATTTACTTACTGTGTGCTAGGCATGGTTCCAACTCCTTTACAGACATTCAGATTCATGTAATCCTCACAACAGCCTAAGGAGATGATTACTAGTATTATGTATTACCCGCATTTTGCAGAGGATGAAACTGAGGCCCAGAGAGGTTAAGCAACATGCTTACCATCACAGGGCTAGTGAGGGAGGGAGCCAGGATTAGCAAAGGGGCAGTCTAGCTCCAGAGTCCTTGTTCTTCCTATGCCATGTTGAGGGTCTTTACCATGAGATGAGCAGCTACCAGGGCATTATGAACAAAAAACATAATTTCACCTTTTTTCTCCTTAATAAACATCAATGTGTTTCCTCACCACAACCCAGTGAGTGTAGCAATATTTACATAGCGAACACATGGTATTTAATACATGCCAATTACTGTTTCAAGTGCGTCACCTATAATAAACTCAGGACTACGAGACAGAGGCTCTCATTATCCCCATTTTACAGAAGCAGCAACTGAGGCACAGAGAAATTATTATGTGCTGAAGTTACCCAGTTAGTAAATGGCAGAGATAGAATTTGAATTTTTTTTTTTTTTTTTGTGAGACAGAGTTTTGCTCTGTCACCCAGGCTGGAGTGCAGTGGTACGATCCTGGCTTACTACAACTTCTGCCTCTCAGGTTCAAGCAATTCTTCTGCCTTAGTCTCCCGAGTAGCTGGGACCACAGGCGTGTGCCACCACACCTGGCTAATTTTTGTATTTTTAGTAGAGATGGGGTTTCACCATGTTGGCCAGGCTGGTCTTGAACTCCCGGCCTCCAGTGATCCATCTGCCTCAGCCTCCCAAAGTGCTGGAATTACAGGTAGAATTTAAATCTTGATCATCTGGCTTCAAAGTTTGTGCTTTTGCCCATGTGTTACATCGTCTCCTAAGCTGTCTGCCTAGAAGGTAGTTACCATTACTATCTCATTTCATAGATGAGGAAAGCGAGGCTCAGAGAAATGAGTTGCCCTGGTTAGGTATCAGCAAACTTTATCTGTAAAAGGCTAAATAGTAAAACTTTTGGCTTTGTGACCTTAGGTTTCTGTCCCAATTATGCAATTGTGCTGTTATAGGACAGAAGTAGCCACAGACAAAACATAAACAAACGGGCATGGCTATGCTCCAATAAAACCTCATATATAGACAGTGAGATTTGAGTCTTATTTAATTTTCACATGACACAGATTACAATTATTTTGGCTTCTTTTCAACTATTTAAGCATGTAAAATCTACTCTTACTTCATAGGCTAAGAGTACCATCCCTGAGAGTCAGCTATTGACAGTCACTAAAGTTGGAGCATTCTGGTGGATAGAAAGAAAAAGAGACAAACCATACCAGTGCTGCCAAGAAGCCTGTACGTTTCCAGCTAGGGTTGATTGTGGAAAGCAACACTTAAAATCCAAAAGTACTTTAAGCATCTTTTATAAAATGTCCTCTCCATTACAAAAACACCGCACACTTTTTCAGGGTCACGATGAAATGGATAGTTTTGAACCACGGCTTGCATTTTCCTCTTTACCCCAAAGAAAATCAAACTATAAAAGCACGAATTTCCCCGAGAGGGTTTTTTGCCCATTCAGCCATGTCTTCTAAGGGGTTTGACTTATTCAAAAATAGAAACCACTAGTGGTTGTAAAACCAGTGAACCCCTTTCCTTTATTTAACCTACTGCCCTTGAAAATTTACTTTTTTATGGTTTGCACGTGATCCAACCAAGCCTGTTCTCGGCTATCCTTATGCATGAGTTATATATAGAAGCACTTCAAAGAGTAAAGAGAAATGCTGCATAAATTCAAGGTAGTAGTGTACTCAAATCCAATCTTAACTCATAATGGTGAACTCTACTGCCAAGTACAAGAGTCTGTTATTAAGACAGGAATTCCTTGGTGTGTGCTCTGTTCATGTTTCCACTCCCCTTAATCCCTTTACCGTTTTTGTGCACACTAGTTCTTAGAAAACGATCACACCCAACAGCCAGCACCTGTAGCTGTTCGTCAGCAAGTGCCTTTAGGCTACTTGAGTGGGCCTTGCCTACCTGCAGAAGAGAAGAAGTAGAAGTACCTAGGAATTTATGCACCCTCATTCTTGGGGCAGCTCTTAGCCAATGACTGATGGGTGTGGGGCTATAAACACTCACACTCCCTCACCCCTGACTGAGAAAACACTGAGGTGTGAGCCATGATGTGTCCAGAGCTCCCCACACAGGATTGAGTTACCTCTGGGAGGATATGGTACATAATATGGCATCCACGTTTGACCTTCTCCTTCTGGTTTCATACCCCACTCTGCCACTGGTTTTTCCCAGGAATACTTCCTAATTAATCGCTTTCACACAAATCCCTATGTAAGGCTCTGCTTCTGGGGACCAATCTAAGCCACAGGGTTACAAGAGCATCTTCAAGTTCTGCCTTTTGATATACAGTATTTTGAAATTAGAACTCATTACTTTGTATAACTCTAAAGTGTTTACCAAATGCTTCTAGAGCATTATCTAGATAATCTTTTCAACTGATGTTATTACTTTCATTATACAGGTGAGAAAACTGAGGTTCAAAGAGGATAAATGATTTTCCCAAGCTTGCACTGATAGGAAGTAACAGAGGTAGGTGCTCCTGCACATATGGTAGTAGCACTGGGGTAAACAGTCATCAAGTTATTATGGATGCATCTATGACCATTATTTAACATTAAACTGTGATAACATATTTTCTTAATAGTCACTCTTATAAGGCAAACGAAAAGAAATATGTTAGGATCATATATTCATACCACAAATACTTACTGAGCACCTACTACATTTCAGGCAGTAGGCTAAAGGATACAGATATGACAGCCAGCTCTCATGGAACTTAACTTTCAGCAGGAGAATTTACAAGGAAAAAGAAACCAATTATGATGGCAATAATTGCTATGAAATATACAAGGAACTGAGAAAGAGAAACACACATGGGCTTATCTTTAGATAAAGGAATTGGAGAAGGCTGCTCTGAGGAGTTAACATTTAAATTTAGAACTCAAGGAGGAAGTCAAGGGGTTAGAGAGGCAAAACTTTGGAGAAAATGTGCTCAAGGAAAAAGAACCATATGCCCCCCTTTACTTAGAAAGGCAGAATTCCAACATTTGGGGTTTATTGTTGGTTATAGAATCAAATTTCTTTGTAAGCAGAGCAGATGATGAATGTAGAATTTCAGGGCCACCTGTAGGTGCTTAGATAAAATATCTACCACTCCATGGGCCTGGCCCTTTGACTGAAATATCCGGCATTTGTCCTCTTCTTTAAGGATCCCCTGGAGAAGCTCAGTTGATTTACTTTGGCTCCACATCTGCTGTTAACTGAGAGAGGAAATGCGTTTATTAGCTTATGTTCAGCACCACTAGCCTATTAGACTGCCCCTTGACAAACCCTTCTCAACACTGGGAGGCTTGTGGATGGCCCAAAGCCAAATGTCAGAGACTGCAGTGAGTGGGAAGGGCAGAGAATGGAGACCTGGGTTTGATTTCCTCTTTTGTCATTTAGTTCCAGTGTGATCTACAGCAAGTAACTTGTCTCTCTGACCCTCTGTTTCTTCCTCTGTTAATGGTGAGGAAAAACAAGTGCATATTGTCTCAGTCTCTTCAGGCTGCAGTAGCAAAATACCATTGACTGCATAGCTTATCAACAACAAAGATTTATTTATCACAGTTCTGGAGACTGGAAAGTACAAGATCAAGGCACTGGTAGATTCAGTATCTGGTGAATGCCCACTTTCTAGTTCAAAAATGGCAACTTCTCCTGAATTCTCGCATGATGGAGGAACTAGCTAGTTCTTGAGGTCTCTTTCATAATGGCGCTAATTCCATTCATGAGGGCTCCCTCTTCATGGTCAATTTACCTCCAAAGGCCCGACCTCCTAGTACCATCACTTTGGGGGTTAGGATTACAACATAGGAATTTGGGTGAAAACATAAACATCTAAATGATAACACATTCCTAGTCTGCTTGCAAAGGATCAGAAAGAATGTTTGTAAGTAAGAGCTTGCCTCAGTATCTGGAACTCTGAAAACGAGAGTTTTGGTTTTAATAGTGGCTGTAATAGTAGCAAAAATTGTAGCATTAGAGTGGTTGCGGTAGTAATAGTCATGCTAATGAGCATTCATATTATTACTGTTAGTAGTGCTCCTGCCTTTACTTCAATAGCTGTGGTAACAAATTAGGCCCTGAAGGGTGAACAGTAACTCTCACACCATCTAAAATACCAGTTGTTGCCTATTGCTATTGGGAAGTGACTTGAGCTTTGGAAAGTTTCCAGCACAACACTGTTCAATAGAGATAATGCAAGTCACATATATAAGATACATTTTTCTAATAGTCATATCATAAAAAGCAAAAATAGGCAAAATTCATTTTAATAATATAGTTTCTTTAACCTAATATATTTAAAATATGATTTTATATGTAATCAATATAAAAGAAATTATTGGTGAGATATTTTATTTTTTCACACTGTCTTCAAACTACAGTGTGTATTTTACATTTGGCAACACATCTAATTTCAGACTAGACATGTTTCGAGTGCTTAGTAGCCAAATGTGGCTGCTGGCCACCATTTGGGGTAAGGTGCAGTTTTAGATAATAACAATATATTTGGAATGACTAAAAATACAGTGTCAGAGTAGTTCATGGGGTAGTTTACATGTTCCCAACTCCATAGGAAAAAAAATGCAATTATTTGAGACATAGTAAAATGATGTTTAAAAAGCACAAAATCAGCTATGTAAACTGTGAATATAAGAAGCAATCTGTTCATTCTCTAACAGAAAAGCTTGCATTTCTTTCCACCATGAAGATATACAAATGAACAAATCAGCAAATAAAAACTCTGAGCCCTTTGGTATAACCTGGCTGAGATGCAGCTTAAATTTTATTTCTTCCCCTCTTTCAAGTCTCCAGTCCAATGTCACCTCTTAGAGAGGTAACCGACTCACATTTACATACCTTTGCATGGTCTGGAACACAAATGTCCTCTCTGTCACTTGTGAGTTCAGTTACATGGTTTCTGTCTTAATAACTGTTACCAACTGAAGATGCCCTCGCTAGGAAGTCTCTCTTTTTCTTCCTGGTGATCTCTGTGACTCCAGCACCCCAATTATTTGGCTGAATCCTGCTCTAGTTGCCTCCCACTTCTTTTTCTCAGTGGACTCAAAATGCTTAGAAGAATTTTGTGCAGGAATCACTTCGTGAAGGTTCAGGAGACACAGCCACACAGTGGACATTGTTGGTGGTTCTGAACCACACAGAGCTGTACGAGGGCTCTTTACCCATTTCCCTCCCCTCAGTGCTGGACCTAATGCTACCGTCTAGGGCCTCAGTTTCCTCACCTGTAAGATGAGAGTGTTGGACTAAGCCAGTGGTTCTCAATATTTTTTATTATGGGGACTCAGCCCACATTTTTTAAAAATAATAATTTTGAGATATGTGAAAAGTAATAAATACAATTTTAAAATTATACCTCCCCAAAAATTGCTCAGAATACCCAGAAATAGCAATTTTTAATACCTTTTTATTAAATTAATTTAATAAATTAAATTAATAAAATTAATACAATTTTATTCAATATTTCTTTGTGCATAAGAAGAAAAGGAAGGCAGGAAAGCAGAGAGGCAGGAAAAACAAAGAAAATGAAAGAAGTGGGTGGGAGGGATGGAAACAAAGGGGAAAGAAGGAAGGTACATTACAAATTAAAGCTAGTCCTGAAGATGGCAAAGCAGAAAGATAGAAAGAGCTTGAACCTGTTATGATGCTATTGAGCTGTGACTCAACCAACCCTGTGATCCCACCTACTTCTAGACTTTTAATGCAGAAGTTCTCAACTATAGCTTCACATTGGAATTGTCTGAACTGTTAAAAAATAAAAATGAAATGTAGCCTGAATCCCAGAGTTTCTCATTTAATCAATACAGGGTGCAGCCTCGGTGGCAAAATTCCTCAAAGCTACTAGGAGAGTCTAATGTGCAGCTAATGTTGAGAACAATTGTTAAAAATAAATCCTCTATCATTTAAGCCAGTGTTTCTCACACTTTAATGTGCACCTGAATCACTAGGGATTTGACAGGAATCTTGTCAAAATGCAGATTTTGATTCAATAGATCTGAGGTAAGGCCTCAGATTCCGCATTTCTTCCTTCTTTTTTTTTCTTTTTTCTTCTTTTCTTTTTGAACCATAAATGTTTATTGCAGAAATTTGGCCAAGGTTCCAACTAGAAGGCCCCAGGGGCCCTCTGCCCAGGGCTGGGCAGATGAGATAGGAAAGGGTAGAGGAGTGTATCTGGGCCTGGGGCCTCCAAGCTGTGAGATGATGTTGGGTGCCAGGCTGCAGGTGAGGCCTGTGCTGTCTGCTTCCACATTCAGAGCCTTCACTATGTCATCCTCTATTAGCATGGAGAACCTCTTGAGCCATCTCCCCTGCTGGTGGGACTGTCATTCAGCCTGTGGCAGCAGCAGTGGCACCAAGACAGCTACGTGAAGGAGGGTGGGTGCCTGGCCAGGTCCACAGTTTCAGCAGAGCCATGGCAGCCATGACCCCAATCAAGGTGGGAAATGCCATCCCAGCAGTTATGGTGTTGGAGGGAACACAGTGAACCTGGCAGAGCTGTTCAGGGGCAAGAAGGGTGTTCTGTTTGGAGTTCCTCAAGCCTTCAGCCCCAGCTGTTCCAACCACCTGCCGGGGTTGGTGGAGCAGGCTTGGGCTTTGAGGGCCAAGGGGTTCCCAGTGGTGGCATGTCTGAGTGTTAACAATGCCTTTGTGACTGGCAAGTAGGGATGAGCCCACAAGGTTAAAGGCAAGGTTCAGCTCCTGGCTGACCCCACTGGGGCCTTTGGGAAGGAGGCAGATTCACTGCTAGATTCTGCATTTCTAACAAGCACTCAGGTAAGGCCAAGGCTGCTGCTAAAGGATTGCACTTGAAGCAGCAAGGTTGCAAGCAAATTTGAGTAAGTCTTTCTGTTCCTTGTGGCCAAAAGCATCCCAATGGAAACATCTTGCCAACTTGTATGTTATTTGATTTTCTGCCCTGAATGCCCCATTCTTCTTCTTTATGAAAAACATCAAATAGGCCAGGTGTAGTGGCTCACGCCTTAATTCCAGCACTTTTGGAGGCCAAAGCAGGAGGATCACTTGAGCCCAGGAATTTGGGACCAGCCTGAGGAACACGGGGAGATCCTGTCTCTACAAAAACTTTTTAAAAATTAGCCAGGCATGGTGGTGCACACCTGTGGTTACTACTCCAGAGGCTGAGGTGGCAGAATCACTTGAGCCCGGGAATTTGAGGTTGCAGTGAACTATGATTGTGCCACTGCACTCCAGCCTGGGCAGCACAGCAAGACCCTGTCCCCAAAACAACAACAAACATACAAACAAACAAAAGTGTAAATAATATTAAACTCTCCCAGGATATATCTTTTGTTCATTGCAATGTGTTATTTTTCCAAGAAACTGATGTGGCCTTTGGTCTCCAAATTAAAGTGTGTATTTCCAGAAAGTTTCTTCTATTTTATCTTTAAATGTATTCCACTGCATTTGTTGATACTCTTCTTCGGTAACCCAGTTATGTGTGTGGAATCTCCTTTGTCTTTATTCTATATCTATTGTCTTTTCTACAACAGTTTTTATATGTTTATTATGTACATTTCATTTTGTACAATTTCTTCAAGACTTTCACTAGTTTGGAGTTACAATTTCTTTTTTGTTCCATTTAGTATAGATTTCACTATGTATGGCTTTTTTTTTTCATTTGTTTCCCCAAATATGCCAAATTACTTTTTTATCTCCTGTTGTCTTATAGTCTCTTTTGTGAATCTTTTTATCTCTTACTTGAGATGTTTTCTTAATGACACTATGTTGTATGTAATTCCTTTGAGATTGTTTCTGTCATATTTTCTGTATTTCTTCTTGTTTTCCAGATATAGAGAGAATGAGAGACAGAGAGAGACAACATGTTTAATTTTTTCTGCTTATATTATTGTATTAGGTTTCTCTAGAGGAATAGAACTAATAGAGTAGATATATATAAAGGGGAGTTTACTAAGTATTAACTCACACAATCACAAGGTCCCACAATAGGCCATCTGCAAGCTGAGCAGCAAGGAGAGACAGTCTGAGTCCCAAAACTGAAGAACTTGGAGTCCAATATTCGAGGGCAGGAAGCATCCAGCGTGAGAGAAAGATGTAGGCTGGGAGGCTAGGCCAGTCTACTCTTTTCACCTTTTTCTGCCTGCTTTATATTCTAGCCACATTGGCAACTGATGAGATGGTACCCTCCCAGATTAAGGATGCATCTGCCTTTCCCAGCCCACTGACTCAAATGTTAATCTCCTTTGGCAACACTCTTACAGACTCACCCATGATCATACTTTGCATCCTTCAATCCAATTAAGTTGACACTCAGTGTTAACCATCACAGTTATTTGTCTTATTTTTCACTTTTTATGTGTATATTACATGCTGATTGTTTTCTTAGTGCGCTTCTTTGAATAAGGCACACAAACCCCAAAGGCAGTGAGGAGTGGTGTAATTAGTGGAGTTAGTGCTAAAACAATCTGTAGCTTCCACTCAGCTCTATGGTCTGTTATACCTTTTCACCAAATCTGTACCGTTTTATTTCCTGGGGATACATCTCTCTCATTTTTGACAACCTCAAAATGAGAATGTCTTCATGTGAATGCCTTAATAAGGACCAAATTTTGACCATTAAAAGAGAGGGGAATAGAACTTGAGAAATAGGCTTATACAAATCACCAGGGTCCAGTGGTCAGGAGATGGAACTGGGGGAAATTTCATTTAAAAAGGCAAAATGAAACAAAACAAAACCTGGATTAAGAAAATACCTAAAGACGAAAAGCCAATATGAATTCATTAACATCGTAAGTGAACTTGTGCTTTGGTACACACAACAGCATCCGCAAACATTTGACAAAGAGCCTATGTGTGTGCAACACATGTTATTTACTCTGTTTGTGGAAAATGCTTTGTCTGCACATGAATTCACAGATCTCCTTTTCATTCAATTCTATTTATCAGGTGCTCACCATGTGCCCTCATGGAGTTTGGTTGAGTGGTGAGACAAGCAGTAAATAAGTAAACCAATAAATAAGTAGTGTAAAATGTGGAAGTGTGTGAAGGAAATAAATGAGGTGTTGAGATGAAGAATAATCTGTGCCTAGGGTTGGTCTCTTTAAGCTGGGAACTGAAGGACAGGAAGGTGAGAGTCACGTGAAGAATTGGAAAAGAGGGACAAGCAGGTTAGGTAGACGTAACACACCAGGAGCTTACCTTCAAGTGGCTTGCATATATACTAGAAACCAAGAAAAAGCTTAGGGAAGTGGATATGTGTAAAGGAGTTGGTACAAAATCACATTAGAGACGAAGATAAAGTCAAAGCATAAAGACCCCTCTAGACCACCATGAGGAGATAATTCTATGTCCAATGCAAAGCAATGGCTGTAGTGTAGAAAACGGATTGTAAAGTCACTGTAAATGGACTAGGAAACAGATGTAGACTACTCTAGTAATCCTGGAGACTGTTGGCAATCCTTGAACTAGGGCGAAGGCAGTAGGGCAGAGGGAAATCTGTGAAGTTGAGATATATTCCAGAGATAGAATAGATAAGATGCTATGAATGTCTTGAATGTGGGAGGTGAAGGAGAGGGAGGCATCAAATCTGTCTCTCCAGTTCCTGGCTTGAACAGTTGAATAATAGACAGCAATGTCTCTTATAGACATGAAAGCAAGGAAAGAAAATGTCTTCTGTGGGGAGAAATCAGAAGTTCAGTTTTAAAAATGTAACATTGAAGATTTTCTGAGTTTCATACTGTGATAGTTAATTTTAGGTGCCAACTTGACTGGGCTAAGGGATGCCCAGATAGCTGGTAAAACACTATTTCTGGGTGTGTCTGTGAGGACATGTCTGGAAGAGATGAGCATTTGAATTAGTAGGCCAAGTAAATCAGATCCATCCTTACCAAAGTGGGCCAGCATCATCCAATCAATCCATCAAGGGCCCAGATACAACACAAAGGCAGAGGAAGGACAAATTTTCTCTTTCTTCTGGACCTGAGACATCGTCTTCTCCTGCCCTTGGGCATCAGAGCCCCAGGTTCTCAAGCCTTCAGACTCTGGGACATACCCTAGTGGCCCCCAATATTCAGGCTTTTGGCCTCAGACCAAGAGTTATGCCACTTACTTCCCTGGATCTCCAGTTGCAGATGGCATATCCTGGGACTTCTTGGCCTCTGTAATTGCATGAGTCAATTCCCATAACAAATCCCATCTATGTTTCAATATACAGAAAGAGAGCTCTCCCTTGGTTCTGTTTCTCTGGAGAATCCTGACTAATATACCTGGTGAACACATCAGGAAATAATTTTGATTGAGGCATTGAGGAAAGATCTGGAAAGCACATGCAAATTTTGGAGTCATCACAGCACAAAAGGTATTTAAAGTCATATAAATGAATGCGGCAATATAGGGAAACTAAAGAAAGGAGCCTAGTGAACCCGAACAGTTCTAAGTCTCACCATGGCCCACATTTTGAAAACCATTGCATAGAGTTACACAGGCCTTATTTTAAGCAAGTCTTTTGGTCACTTGTGGCAGAAACTCCATTCAAGTTATATTAAGCCAAAGAAAGGAATGACTGTTTCATACAGTATAAGACCAAGAGCCCATATGCCTTCAGGCACAGATGGATTCAGGAGATCATATATGTCACCAGGACTTAGTCACTCATCATTTCTTGGCTCTCTTTTCCTCTGTGTTGGCTTCATTCCAGGCTAGCTCTCTCTACGTGGTACCCAACAGGGCAGACTTGTATTGTTCTATTAACAAATGCAGCATTAAAGAGAGCTTCTTCCTTCCAATAACTCCAGAAAAATTCATGGATTTCTTCTGATAGTACTATCACAGATCATGTATCCAGCCTTATACTGATCACAGCACCCAGAGCGTACTGATTGGCCAGGCATGGGTCCCATGCCCATCCCCAGATCCAAGAGATGTGGACAATGACTTGACCTGAAAACAGGGGACGCGTGATGCTTTAAAGAAAAAAAAATCAGGGTATCATTTCCAGAAGAAGAGTATATCAACACTAGGCAAGGAAAAGCAACAGCCATGCATAGAGAACACTTCTCTCTCTCTCTGAAATATGCTGACTACATTTAGGCATCTGAAATTTCCATTTTTCCCATCAGACAATCAACATAAAAGTTGTCTTATCTTTGGTGGGTGGTAATTGTGTGTCAAACACTGGAGACAGCTGTGAGTGGGGATGGGACTGGGACTGTTGTAGGATGACCTCAAAATTACAAAGTCAAAATAAAGAGGTTAACTTCCTGTCCCCTAAAAAGTAAGAATACAAGTGGACAGATATAGGGGAAGGCAGAAGAAATGAGAGCAGCTGCTTATGGAAGTGGGCAATCTCAGGATTCTAAACCAGAGTGACACTGTGGTGTGATTGATATCTAAGAGCCACCTCTATATCTCTTCTTGCCCCAAGGCCAATGGCTGACAATTCTGTCAGGTTCTAGGGCCTGGACTCTAATAAGGAAACTTTGACAGCAAGTGTGATAACGAGTAAGTTTAATACACAAAGCTTACAGACCCATTTTTAAGCTTTGCAAGAAATAGTGTTGAGTTAGGTGAAATACGTGTAGTTTTTTAAAATGGAGCCTGACCCAACATTTCTGTGAAGTGATAGCTTGGAAAGCACAATTGTGGTAGTAAGTCTTAGTGGTGCTTTATATGCTTCATTCAAAAATACTAAATCAAACCCAGGTCCAGACTGCAGCCTGCAAGTAGCACACAGAGTAATTAGGTGTATGTACGAGCTATAGTCTTTGTTCATCATATAAAAGCATAAAGCCAGAACCACAGGGGGCTGTAACTGGGTGCCCTGTCTATACCTTAATTCTATGTACTTTTCCTCTCTCTACCCCAGTGCAAAATGTAGAGCAGAAAACAGAGGTTTTGTTTCCAATTATCTGGGAATGCACAATAGGCATCAACTTCAGTAAAGGTAGTAAGGTAGTTCTTTATCTTTATGGTTTCAGGATTTGGCATATCAAATATGAATTCTCAAACTTTTAAAATGCAGTGGTTTAGGAATGGTCCATAGGTAAATTAATTTTAAGGCTAAAAAAGGTTCTTATGCTCATTTTCCAAGAAAACTACCTCAGTTCTATGTGGGTTTTGTTTTTTTGTTTTTGTTTTTGTTTTGTTTTGTTTTTTGTTTTTTTGTTTTGTTGTTTTGTTTTGTTTTGCTTGTGGCCATGGGGACAGGGAGGTTTGGTGGAAGGAAGCCTCGAGCTGAAGGAGAAGAACCCGCAGACTCGACAGCTCACTGTAACCTTGCAGATGTCACTTAGTTTCTCCGGACTTCAAACCACCTGGAAAATTCATAAAAGTCAAGCTGGCCCAGAGGCCAGACACTCAACTAAATAACATGTGACAGAGGAAAAGGAGGAGAGAATCAAGTCTAGGAAAAAAAAAAAAAGAAAGTTACCAATTTAAAAAAATAACAATAAACAGCGTTCTCCTGTTACTAGTCTGAAATAATTGAATAGTCAGAACACTTTTCAGCTTGAAAAGGAGCATTGTCTGATGTCTTTTTCACATTTTCCCTGCCAAATAGCTGTTTTGCTTTATTAAAAGCAAGGACAATCATAAACAGTTTGAAATAATAGCCATGTCTAACCAGTCATCTTTGAGTTAACGTTGTCTCAGGACTATGGAGAAGCTTGTTTCATGAAACCACTGGATTCATTTTCCATTTTCTCCTGCTGTCTGGGTACTTCTTTTATGCTAGTTAGATGAGAAAAGGGAAAATTCAAGGCAAAGAAAGAAATTGTATTAGTTAGGGTAGTCTGAACTACTGTAATCAATAAGGCCTAAAAATTTTGATGGCATAATCACAATAAAAGTTTATTTCTTACTCATGGAAGTGTCCTGAGGGATGTCGTTAATCAGCCTTACTCTCCTCCATGCAGTGCAGTTAATCAGAGACCAAGGTTCCCTCCATCCCCAAGTTCAGTCATCCTTTTTTTTTTTTCTTTTTAGAGACAGGGTCTTACTCTGTTGCCCAGGCTGGAATGCAGTGGCACAATAAAAACCTTGATCTCCTGGGCTCAAGGGATCCTCCTGCCTGTTTTCTGAGTAGCAAGACCTATAAGCACACTCCACCCCAGCTAATTTAAAAAAATTATTTGTAGAGATGTGCACGTTAATTTTAAGATGCATGCTGGTTTACATATATTGTTATTGGGATTTTGGGGGGTTTTATTGGTTTTATTGGTTTTTGAGACCGGGTCTTGCTCTGTTGCCCAGGCTAGAATGCAGTGCCGCGACTTCCTACGCTTACGGGATCCTCTCACATCAGCTTCCCGAGTACCTGGGACCACAGGCATGCACCACCATGCCTGGCTAGTTGTTTAAAAAAATTGTTGTTTTTTTTTTTAGTAGAGACAGGGTCTTGCTATGTTGGTCAAGCTGGTCTTGAAATCCAGGCCTCCAGCAATCTTCTGCTTCAACCTCCCAAACTGCTGGGATTATAGGCATGAGCCACAGTGCCTGGTTCGTCCTTTACGTGTTTCTTGTCCTGTGAATTCAGCTAGTGGAAGGGGAAAAAGAACATGGAGAAGGCATGCCTCCTTCATAAATATGTTGGTCCTGAAGTGGCACACATCACTTCCAGTCACACTCCATTAGTGAGTGTGAGTTTTATGGTATACCACAATGCAAAAAGTGTCAAACAAATGTTGTTCCTAGCTGGGAAGCCATTTCACAGCAATATCATCATGTCATAGATGGGAAAATGGATTTGAAGTGGACCTGGCACCCTCAATCACAAAGATCTTCAGCCTTTTCACTACATGGAACACTTTGGACCCCACTGCATGTCATGCTGAGATCAAGATCTGGCAACACGTGGAAATTTGAAATTCTGCTTGGTTATTTACAGGTCTGCCCAAAAGTTTTGGGTAAATACGGGCCTCACCTTTCTCATCTTTCAAATGAGAGTAACAGTATCTACCACACTAGGGTTGTTCTGAGGACTAAATGATGTAATTTGCATCTTTGCTAAATTTTGGGCATGTAGTAAGCACACAGCAAATTACAGCTATTATTATCATTATTACCCAACTAGGGACAAAATTCCTCAATGCTTATTTAGGCTCGGTTTGATAATTTAAAGCCTAGGATTTTTTTTTTTTTTTTGAGACGGAGTCTCGCTCCGTCGCCCAGGCTGCCGTGCAGTGGTGCGATCTCCGCTCACTGCAAGCGCCGCCTCCCGGGTTCATGCCATTCTCCTGCCTCAGCCTCCCGAGTAGCTGGGACTACAGGCACCCGCCACCACACCCAGCTAATTTTTTTAGTTGAGACAGGATTTCACCATGTTAGCCAGGATGGTCTCGGTCTCCTGACCTCATGATCCGGCCCCCTCGGCCTCCCAAAGTGCTGGATTACAGGCGTGAGCCACTGTGCCTGGCCCAGCTTAGGATTCTTTGACACTTTCCTCTTATTTCTGTCTTCCCAGCCCCACCCTCACTCTGATGTGGCTTCACAATCTGTCTATGCCCTCTTCTTATTCCAAGGCTTCTTTCAGCTGTTATGCACACCTTCCATCCATGACCCCAAACAATTCTAGCCAAGTAGGGGAGGAGAAAGGAAGGCTCTGAAGCTGGGCAAATGTCTGCAGGTTCTCTGCAAAATTGACAGAGCATAGCACAGTGATTTTCACAGAAAAGTCACAAGATAAAGATTTCTTGAGTAGCATACCAAGGTTCTGAGAAGCAAGCATGAGCTTGCACGCATGGGCCCAGGTTTGCACACATGCAAACAGTGAAGCTCTGTGGAAGGGCTAGTTTCAGTACATAGGTACTGCTTGCCTTATGTACTCCTAGAATTAGGGTGATAAAGATGTTCTGTCTCTTGAAATATCTGTCAGAGGCTACCTCAAATGGATGGGTTAAGGTAAAGTCGTGAAGCCCCATATGGTCTGGTTAGCAGAGGACAGTCACTGTCTGTCCCATCCCCCAGCTGGTTATCTCAGGAATGTCTGTAACCGGCCCCAGGGGTCCTAGGAGGACAGAGTGAATGGATCATAGAAATAACTAATATTCATAAAATGCTTACTATGTGCAAGGTGCTGTGTAATTCAGTTCACACAATGTTGCCTTGAAGTAAGTATTGTTAGCCCCATTTAAAAGGTAAGTAAACTAAGGCTCAGAGAGATCATGTAATTTCTTACAGTATTCCTAGCATTGTAATAACTGGTAGAAATAAGCTCAAAACGAGATCTGACTCCAAAATACATGCTTTTGATATGTTGGTAAAATATCTCTTGCAACCATTAGCACACACGTGCACACACATACAACTAGTGTATGTCCTAGAAAGGGAGGAAAAAGAGGGTCCCTTTATTACAGTATCCAGGTTCACCTACAGAATTCTCAGGATCTTGACAAAGAAAGAGGTTTTTGCTTTGCAGGCTCAGAAGTCTGACAAGAGGGGTTGAGAGAGAAGACAAAATCTGATTGACTGAAGAGAAAAAGAAAGTAAGTTAAAGGTATTAAGTAGACCACACACGTCTCTCCTTATGGCCCCGTGCTAAGGAAGCACACAGACCTGTCGGAATGTTTCACCTCTTACCTCTGAGAATGGCAGGGACTGGGGAATGTAGGGCTCACACATTTATCTGCATGTGAATGTAAAATGTGATCCTAGGGATTATTTTCAACTTTACTTAGCAGAGGGTAGTACAGGGTTAATAAATCATATCACATATAGCTTAGCTTGAAAAGTGCAGGGCTAAAAAGCAAATGATTTCAAAACCAAAGGCAAAGTATAAATCCATATGTTGCTCTGAAATACAGAAATGCACCAACTTTAGCAGATGTTCTGGCCTGCTAAGGGAAGGCAGGTCCTTTGGTTTATGGGAATTCTGGGACATAAGAGACTCTATTTCTCCCTGGCTGCTTCTCCCTCATTTTCTAATGAGCAATATGAACGCCTCTCCCCTCAGTCAGTACCATGGTAAGACCCATGTTTGCCTCCTCTACCATAACTACTGGCTTAGTGCAAAAGTAATTGTGGTTTTAGGGAACCCAAGAGACCATTAGGCTGGTGCAATTACTTTTGCACCAACATAATAGTCTCTTGCTTTCCCCTAAAAGTTACAATGGCACATCAGTAAGCCAGTCAACAACCATTTACTGAGGGACTTCATGTGTGCCTATGAGTGGTGAACATTATACCAGTAATCACAATATTCCTACATAGGAACATTAGAGGCAACTGTTAGTGTTCATTTAGTCAGAGGATCACTGGAGGTTCCCTGAAAAGGTGATGTTGAAGGTGACATGTGAAAGTTAAGTAGGAGATAGCTAAGGGAGAAGGGGGTATGAGCATTTCTGCAAAGAAGACAGCACGTGTGAGTCCTGAGTGATTGGTGAGAGGTCCTGGCATGCTTGAGGAGAGTGAGAAGCCTGGCATAGCTGTTTAGGTTGTTCTAACACAGTAGTTCTCAACCAGGGATGACCTTGCTCCCCAGGGTACACTTGGCAATGTCTGGAGACATTTTTTAGTTGTCACAACTAGAAGATGAATGCTGTTGGTATCTAATGGCTAGATGCCAAGCACGCTGCTTATCATCCTACAATGCACAGCACAGATCCCTAAAACAAGGAATTATCAGATCCACAATGTCAATAATGCTGAGGTTGAGGAACTCTTCAACAGAAGCCCACATACAGAGGCTTAAACAAGATAGGTTTACTTTTTAGATCTAACATCCCAAATGGGCTGTTTTGACTGATATGGCCAGCTCTAAACTGCTGTAAACCAAGGCTCCTTCCATCATATTGGTCTGCATCTCCTAGGACAGGGGTTGGAAAATTTTTCTGTAAAGGAGCAGATTGGAAATATTTGGCTTTGTAGTTCAGAAGGTCTCTTTTGCTACTTCTCAACTCTAACCTTGTACTGTGAAAGTAACCACAGACAATGCCTAAGGGAATGGACATGGCTGTATTCCAATAAGGCTTTATTTACATAAACAGGTGGTGGAATGAGTTTGGCCTGTGGGCTATCGTTTGGACTCCTACCTTGTCAATGTGCTTGGTCTGCATGCAAGCCAGTAGGAGGGAGAAGAGTTGGAGCGGAGGGTAGGCCTCCTTCCTTTTAAGGAACAACATGGAAGTTTTCTACATCACTTCGGCTTGTGACTTATTGGTCAGAACCCTGAAAGGCTGGAAGTGGTGTAGTTTTTGGATGGGTCATCACAGGCCTAGGGAAAATGCAGCTTGTTTTATTTAAACACACACACACACACACACACAGAAGAATGGCTATTGGGGAACAATTGGCAGTGTCTTTAATTGCTGGATGCAGAAGTAGAAGGAACTCAGAATGAGGCTGGCAAAACAGGCAGAGTGAGACCATGCCCAGTCTTAGAAGTGAAATGCAGGATGACAATTTTTCTCTTAAGAGAAATGGGAACCTATTAAACAGCTTTAAGCAGGGGGTGGTTCTGAACCATTTTTCCATTTTAAAAAGACCTTTCTGGCAGCAGTGTGCTGAATAAAATGCAAGGGTCATGCAGGGATGGGGGTGGGGCTACTTTGAAAAGCATCCATTATCCAGGAAAGAGAGATGGTGGCTTGAATGAGGATGGTGGCAAAGGAATGAAGTAAATGGATGGGAGAGAGATTTAGAAGGGAGAGTCTATAGCATCCTACAGATTAAACTCCCACTTTGAGATTTAAGGAAAAGCAGCTTTATTCATAATTTTTTTAAGCTAAGAGAAAACTAGGAAATGATCTCTATCAGCACTGTCCACATTGGGGATCTGATTCAGCCTCAGCTGGTCCTTGTCTGCTACTTTTGTCTTTTCCTTCTGGACTCAAATGCCCATTATTTGTCATCTTCTTCGGACAAACGCCATCCTGATTCTCCCAAGCATGGAACTCTAGGCTTAAGTGACTCAGGATATAGACATAGAGTTCACAAGTCCCAAATGTAATGAGTGGGCAACCCCAGTGCTTGACATAAGCAAAGGGAGGATGTGACATGTGTTTTGAGACTGGCCGGCACCAAGGGAGACAAAAGCCTATGGTGTAATTATGCCAAGCATATAATATGATGCAACCACTTTCTGTCTCCAGTATGCCCCTCAGCACTGTAAAAGGGCTTTGAATAGCAGAATGCTCCAGACCTGTGTGTCTGTGCCCTTGGAAGTCTGAGAAAGCCATGGCACCTTCTCTTCTTTCAGTCAACAATGCCATGGGCACTTATTGAACATCTACTGTATGCCAGGGACCATGCTTCATCTTGGGGACACAGAGGTGAATAAGACATGAACTTATGACTTCCTCAAACAAATAGCTCTCCAATTGCTGCCTCCAGTTGGTCCCTGTAAACAAAGGATGAACAAATATTTTCCTCATTTGTTAAAAACACATTTTTAGTAATGAGGGCATCTTAACTGGCAATCTCAGTTATAGGGTTCCTGCAAAGTTCCTTTGGTTTTTTAGTTAGCATGGTGGTCACATTTGGCTTTGAAAGACAATGACGTCTGGTTATTCACTTTCAAGGAATTGCCTGAAAGACTATTGGCACCATTTCTTTTTCTAAAGAGAGAGGACATCGCGTTCTTTGCATCTTCATTTGTTTCATGTGCTGTCAAAATCGTTATAGTGATTAACTGGCTAATAAACAGAATAATAAATAACTACAAGACATGTAACTCTGATACGGCCTCTTCTTATCTTTTGTCCTCTAATTCCTTTATGGCAAAATTTGCCAGAAAACTGCTTCTTAACACCACGCCATTTCTCCCTCCATATCTATAGCCCATAAATAGTCATGTGCCACATAATGACATTCCTGCCAACCATGGACTGAATATACAATGATGGTCCCATAGTTTACAATGGAGCTAAAAACTTCCTATAGCCTAGTATTTGCTAAATTGTACTTTTTATTGTCATTCTAGAGTGTACTCCTTCCACATCTTTCTTTCTTTTTTTTTTTTTTTTTTTTTTTTGTTTGAGACGGAGTCTTGCTCTGTTGCCAGGCTGGAGTGCAGTGGTATGATCTCAGCTCACTGCAACCTCCGCCTCCTGGGTTCAAGAGATTCTCTTGCCTCAGTCTCCCAAGTAGCTGGGAGGTTTGTGCCACCATGCCCAGCTAATTTTTGTATTTTTAGTAGAAATGGGGTTTTACCATGTTGGCCAGGATTGTCTTGATCTTTTGACCTCATGATCCACCTGCCTCAGCCTCCCAAAGTGCTGGGATTACAGGCATGAGCCACCTTACCCGGCCTCTACTTATTTTTTTAAGTTAACTATAAAACAGCCTCAGGCAAGACCTCCAGGAGGAATTCCAGAAGAAGGCATAGGTATCATAGGAGAGGACAGCTCCATGCATGTCATTGCACCTGCAGACCTTCCAGTGAGAAAAGATGTAGAGGTGGAAGACAGTGACACTGATGATCCTAACCCTGTGTAGGCCTAGGATAATATGAGTTTTGTGTCTTGGTTTTTAACAACAAGTCTAAAAGAAAAAAATTTTTAAAATTAAAAATAAGAAAAAGCTTATAGAATAAGGATATAAAGAAAGAAAATACTTTTGTACAGCTGCATAATGTGTTTGTGTTTTAAGCTATTACAAGAGTCTAAAAGTTTTAAAAAATTAAAAAGTTTAAAAGTAAAAAAGTTATAGTAAACTAAGATTAACCTATTATTGAAGAAAGAAATGTTTAAAAATTTGGTGTAGCCTAAGTGTACAGTGTTTATAAAGTCTACAGTAATGTCCTAGGCCTTCAATTCACACACCACTCACTCAATGACTCACCCAGAGCAACTTCCAGTCCTATAAGCTCCAGAGTAAGTGCCTTATATAACTGTTCCATTTTTCATCTTTTATACTGCATTTTTACTGTATCTTTTTTGTGTTTAGATACATAAATACTTACCATTGTGTTACCATACATGTTATACAGGTTTGTAGCCAAAGAACAGTGGACTATACCCTATAGCCTAGGCGTGCAGTAGGCCTTACCATCTAGGTTTGCAAGTACACTCTATGATGTTCGCACAACAATGAAACTGCCTAATAGTTCTTAGGACACATCCCCTTTGCTGAGCAATGCTTGATTGTAGATCCCTGGTATCTTTGAGTTCCATGGCTCCAGGGCAGAGCGTCTGGGCCTGGGCCTGGTTTGTGGGTGATGGCTTCAGGAAACATAGGCAATCCCATCCACTGTAATGCTTGCCCTCCTTACAGCCATTCATTCAGTCTTAATGTTATTCAACTCAGTGTGTGCCCTGCACTATGCCAAGCACTTTACCTGTGTTTCCATTTAATCTAGCTCAACTCTATGAAGCAGATACTAATAGCATCTCCCTTTTACAGAGACTCAAGTGAAATGAGTGACTTGCAAAGGTTGTACAGCCAACAGGTAGTAGAATCAGGATTTGAATATAGGTTTTTCTGGCTCCCAAGTTCATACAGCGCTACTGTCTCCTTTAAACAGTCTTTTTTTTTCCTTTCGAGACAAGATCTCACTCTGACACCCGGGCTAGAGTTCAGTGGCATGATCATGGCTCACTGCAGCCTCAACCTCCTGGGCTCAGTTGATCCTCCCACTTCAGACTCTTAAGTAGCTGGGACCACAGGTGGGTGCCACCATGCTTGGCTAATTTTTAAAAAATTATCTGTAGAGATAGGGTCTCCCTATATTGCCCAAGCTGGTTGTATAATCATTTATTGAGCATCTATTTATTATAAAGTCCATATTAGTCTATTTTGTTACCATGGCCTCAGTAGTCTGAAGTTCTAATCATTTTGTCTTGCCAAAAAAGCAGCATATTCATAGATAGTTGCGGAAACTAAGACAAACTAAGGCACATGTACCAAATCCAGCCCTTTTGAAAATAAAGTTTTATTAGAGCACAGCCACATGTATTCATTTACATATTGTCCATGGGCTGCTTTTGTGCTACAACATCAGATTTGAAGAGTTGTGACAGAGACCACATGGCCCGCAAAGCTGAGAGTATTTACTATCTGGCTCTTTGCAGAAAAAGCCTGCCAACCCTGATGCACAGCACAATCATACATATTGTTTCCTTGATGAGATTCTTTCTAATGAACAGACTCGTCTTATTCAATGACTCAGGGTTGGTTTAACCATATATACTATTTGCTTAATTCAATGATTTTTTTTATCAAATGCCAAAAAACCAAGATAAGAAGTCTATCCATGGGGTGATTTCTGCAAGGAGAAAAAAATGCACCATTCCCAATTAAAGTATGGAATGTGGAGCATCTTTTGGCTCTGCCCAGAAGATACTCATAAGTCTTTGCTAGTCTCTGGAATTGTGTACAATTTTCAGACCATCACTCTTCATGCCTGCCTACCCCATTCCATTTGTAAACTGGTTAATCCCCATCATGGCTAGGCAGTTATGACCCTTCTGGAAAAACAAAAAAAGAAAAACAAAAAACATACATTACAAAAGTTAGAAACACCTCCTACAGTTTAAAGAACCATCAGAAACTTAGAATAGAGAGAAAATCAATAGGAGCTCTCTGATTCCAGCTTTATCTTCATCTGTAAGCTTACACAACCCACAGATAAATTATAAGTTACTACAAAGATTCCCACCAATGACAAACTGACTCGCTGTCCTTCAACTCCTTTCATCTTTCTGGATTCCACTTCTAAGGCTCTTTATATTCTGTCAAGATGGAGTGTGATGTTTGCCAAAATTACAGAGAGTATGCCAGCATTTGGACACATTTTCCATTTTACCTGTATAGAAAAATATTACCATTGCTGAAGTTTTTTCCACGATTACTTTTTGTCCCTGTAGAAGTTCATAGCCAGCTTTGTGAAACGTTACGTGTCTGTTCCTGTACAACAATGAAAATAGAATGAAAGGTTAAAGTGAACTTTGTTAAAATATAACAGACGATTATCCTAGAAACACCATACCACTGTAGGACTAGTTTTGTTAATATTTTGTTTTGGCTTTTTCATTGCCAAGTGCCAGTTTGATCTGGGTACCAAAACCACAGTCTCAGGACATGATTTCAAAGAACAGGAATGTCACATTTCTCTTGGTTGGTTGACATCTGAAAAATGTTCTGCCTGAAGCCCTCCCAGAAGAAAAGATGTTATTCTTTTGTCATAAAAATGATTTAAAAAAAACAACAACAGAAAAACAAAACAAAACAAAGGGCAAGCCTAATTTTTTAGTACAATCAAATGACATTTAAATGAAAGCATTGTGTGCTATGTATTATGGGCAGGAGGCTCTCCGGAAGTCACTAGTTTTGAGAGTTGCAACACTGCATCATCTGTGTTCAGGTCTGTGTCGGCTGATGTCCCTGCCGAAGCAGTTTATATTTTACTGTAAAGAGGCCCCCTTGGATGAAACACTGAACACAGTTCTGGGTATTTGAGGCTCTAGACATTAAGAGAAAGTGCTATCATACTGCAGGGTTTCACATGTCAAATCAATCGGCAATGGGATGGCCCATGGAAGCAGTTTATAATATTCCATTCCTGAAGAGAACGCAATATTTGAGTGTGACCTGTCTCACTTGAAAACAGAAAGTTGAATCTTTACCACCACCCTAAAATAATAATACTCAGCACTTGTGTAAAGTCTTCAGGGGATTCTACATATAAAAATTAGTTAATTAACAATTATTACTGTATGCTAGGTAAACATGGATTATTATTATCATAATTTTACAGACCGAGTAAATGAGAGTGCAGTAGAAGGTGCCAGGAGAAAAATTAAAATTAATGAGTTCCTAGATCACAGGCTTGAGCTGCAAGGACTTTAAAGAGCTTGTTTATGTTAAGGAACATACTGTAAATTGATACTTAAATATTGGAAAAGCAGCTTTTCCAAATTAGTTATTAATGAAATTAGTGCTTGTGTGTATTTGTATGTGTACATATATGTATGCATGTATGTATATATATATTTTTTATGATTTTATAACTTCCCATGCATTTGTGATGATTGAGTTGTCTTATTTTTGATAGAGGAATTCATGTAATCATAAGTTGTACTCTTCAGATGTCATGGCTTGATTTTTTTCACCTTAGGAATAACCAAGTATCTCTGAGGTTTAAGAACCAAAAAGTGTGTTAGGACCAGGAAATATATGGGTAAATTACAAAGCCAATCAACACGTTTATTGAGTGGCCAGTAGGAGCCAAACAACATCCCTGGTCCTGGGGATGCAACACTGACCAACATTACAGATATCTTTTACACTTTAAAACTTTAAGTTCCACTTCAGAAACTGTACCTTTCATGTGATTTAGCTGAAGGAAGAGGGTGATGACTACTGATGACTCTTGTAATAAGACTACAGTCGACATACTTTTTTTGTCTTTCTGGCATCTCTTTGTGGGAAACCCCTCATTCCCTTACCTTCATTTCCTGTGGTCTGGGTGAGAATGTTTCCACTCCCTGGCATAACCTAAGGCAGGTCAGGAGTCATGCCTTGAACACTTATTGGAACTATTAGGAAAATAGTGTTCTTTGTGCTAGGGATGATAAGGTAGTGAGATGCAAATATGGACTGCAGAAGCTGTATAACCATGTGGGGAGAGTGCCTGAGAAGGAAGCTAACACAGGGGAAAGCAGAGCAGATTCTTAATGTGTTCATGTGAGCACCTGGATGCAGCCATGCCTGAAGTCACTTTACTTCCTGGACTTTTTAATTATGTGGCCTATTCTTTCCATTTTAAAAATTCCTATTCACTTTGAATTGGGCTTCAGAAACTTGCAGCCAAAAACAGTCTGAATGCAATTTAATTCAGTAATCTTTAAACATGCAGCCTTTAGCATGAACAGGAAAATAAACCCAAGTTTAATACAAATAATTTTGAAAACAAAAATAGCTTATGAATGTATATAGACAAATGGAGAATGACACTTGTGTATCTAATAGCCATCAACCCCTTCTTCCTTATTAACAGAACCCCATTACTATTTTTGCACTTTTAGAATAGCTTTATCGAGATGTAATTCATATGCCACAAAATTCACCCTTTTAAAGAGTACAATTCAGTGTTTTTTAGTATATTCACAGAGTTAGGTAACCATTGGCACAATTAATTTTAGAACATTTTCATCATGTGCAAAGAAGAAACCTCTACCCATTAGCAGTCATTCCCCATTTCCCCCTTCCCCAAGCTTTTGGTAAGCCCTAATTTAATTTCTACCTCTACATCTTATATATAAATGGAATAATAAACATGTGGTCTCTCATTTGTTCTTTCACTTAGTATAATGTATTCAATATAAATCCATGTTGTAGTATGAATCAGTACTTCATTTCTTTTTATGGTGAATGGTATTCTATTGCATGGATATACAACCTTTTGTTTATACATTCATCAGTTGGTGGATATTTGGATTGGTTCAACTTTTTGGTTATTATGTATAAAGCTGCTATGAACATTTGTGTAAGAGTTTTGGGGTGAACATGCGTTTCCAGTTCTCTCCATGAGAGGGACTCTTAGGTCATATGGTCACTCAATATTTAACATTCTGAGGAACTGCCAAACTATTTTCCAAAGTGGCTGCCCATTTTACAATCCCAACAGCAACATGTGGGGATTCCAATTTCTCTGCATCCTTGTCAACACTTGTTATTGTCTCTCTTTTTGTCTTAGGTCGTCATAGTGGATGCGAAGTGATATCTTAGGGTAGAACCTATTAATATTCCAGGAAGCAATGTGCCTTTGTAAAAGAGTACATTTCATAAATTCTGTTGCTGTTGAGATGTAAGAGAAGGTAGTTGGGTGGAGCTTCCAGAAAAGCTCCTGAAGGAAGGGGCAGGTCAACCTGATTAAGTTAAGCTACTTCCCCTAGGTTAATCAGGTTGACCTGCACCTTCTTCCTCCATTTTTCTGCCTGGAACGGTTGGCTGTGCAGCAGCTATCTCGCTCCATGAAATGAGCATAGAGGCCAGGCCCTACAGATGGTGGAGCAGAAAGAGAAAAGAATCCTGAGTCCTTGATGACCTGGAAGCCACTATACCAGCCTCAGCCTGCTAACTATGGCTCATATTTTTTTACTTGAGAAATTAATTTCTAACTAGTTTATTCCATGGTTATTTGGATGTTCTGTTATGCTCAGCTAAACAATTTTTTTGTTCCACGTGCATGTATGTATGCATGTACATGTATGTTTATACATAGGTATGTATGTGAACATTTATATGTATATATACACACGCATATTCTGTACAAAGCCTACCAATTCACAACCAGATAGTGATCTACTTATTCATATGAGAGTTGGCTGTTCATAATTCTGAATTGATTTTGTTATGGGAACAATGTTCTAAATGTTGATAGGTACTCCAACTAGGCCCCAGAGGCCTATTTAACTTATACTGTGATACATATACCTCATGCTGGTAGTACCAACCCACACTTAAGAGCTGAGCAGCAGGAACTTACATGGAGCAGGAAGAGGGAACAGTTATTTGTTCAATATTTATTACGTTTCTACTAAGTGTTAAACATGGGGGACAGAACGTGAACATGATTGCCCTACTCTGTAATAGAGTGTAATATGTGGCATGGAAACTAGACATTGATCAAGCTGTGCTCCTCTGCTGCCCAAAACACTTCAGTGCCAACCAGCACTAGAATCAATTCAATCTCCTTCCTCCACAGGTCCCACAGGCCTGCGTCCATTTGGTTCTTGCCTACTTTTCTACCCTTGTTTGATTCTTCTTTGCTCGGCTTACTTTGCTCCAAGTTCTAGGCACACTCTGTCTAATTCAAATAGACCATGTGCTTGCTTCGAACCTCAGCACTTTCTCTTGTCCTGCCTGGATTGTTTTCCTCCCAGCTATTGCTGGCTCAAGTCTCATCCTTCAAGCGACAACTCACACTTCCCCTCCCCAGACAGCCCTATTTCAAATGGGCCCCTTTGATTTTTCTCCAGCATGTGAGCTGCTTTTATGGTGTTGACAGCAGTGATTCTCAAACTTTAAGTGCACGCAAATCACTTGGTGATCTTGCTAAAAGGCAGATTCTGATTTGGCAGGTCCAAGGTGCGGCCTGAGATTCTGCACTTTCAACATGCTTCCAGGTTATGCCCATGTTTCTGGTCCCCAGACCACACTTTGAGCAGCATTGTATTAGGGAACTTACCACATTCCATAATCATCTCATTTATTATTCATTTATTGATATCTGCTGTTCCTTACCCTGAAATGAAGGCTTAAGAGGGGAGGGACACTGCTTATTATTTTTGGTAGCCTTTGTAGCCCCAGTGCAAGACCAGCCTCTTCTTTGCATATAATAGCTACTAAATAATTATTAGATAAATTAAGACATTTCAAGTGTGATCAATGTTATACAAGGGTATGTGCTTAGGGCTGTGGAAACTAATCCCATCTGGAGAGTTGGGAAAGGAGAGCCAGACTTTTGCAGACCAGACTTTTGCTCAAATTTGTAAGAAGTATTTTTGCAATTCTTGTTCTTCTGTCCAGCGTCCCTACTGTGATAAGTCATCCTGACTTACCAAAGTCTTCAAAAGTCTTCAAAAGTCTCCAGAATAGAGGATTACCTTCTCTTCTCCCTACCTTTCAACCCATGGCCAAACGAATGTGTCAGACCCCAGGATGGCTGACATTGGCTACGTTAACAGGCAAGCAGTCTGACCGAAATGTTTCACACTTGTTTTTGTGGATGACTGCTGTACCTTATTACAGTCTGGTGGTACTTTCATTTGATAAAAGCAGATCCTTATCTAATTGTATAGTGCTATTTTAGCTAGTAGAATACAAATATCTACGCCTGGGGAAGAAAATTTTAAAAAAATGTAAAAACCCTTGACTTTCTTTTTGTTTGTTTTTTCTAGTACAAGCCACAAATTATCTAGACTCTAGGGGCAGCTGAGGATTGATACCCAGCAAACATGGAGGAGTGGAGTCGTTATTCATATCATTTGTAAGGGAGTGCCTCCTGAGCTGGAGCTTATGGAGGAGACGCATAATGCTTATGGTGATTAAGAGTGAGGGTTCTGAAATTCTCCTCTTGACATCCCTGACTGGAGGGATACCTTATATAACCTTATAAGGTACCTACACCTACTTAGATATCTTATGTAACCTCTATAAACCTCAGTTTCTCCATCTGTAAAACAGAGCAGACAACATATCTACCTCTCTATGTGCCGTGAGGATTAATCAGACAATGAAGGTCAAGTGCTGAGCACAGTGCTTGATACCTAGTAAGAGTTCCAAAAAAAGTGGTAGATATTATTATCAACTTCTGATTAAACATGCTGATGGAAAGAACACTAAAAACAGAGTTTAAAATCAGAATGGGATCGTGGTGAATATAGAAATAGTATTTTTATTAGGCTTGGGGCCACATTTTGGTTAGAAAGTGCAGAATCAGACAATAAAAGGAAGGGGTAAGAGCAAGAGGTAGTGGAAGCCGCAAAAATAATTTGCAAAGTGACCAATCCAGCTGTCCACAAGGAATTCATCCATATATAAACACTCAGATGTTTCTGGGACGGTTGAGTAAGTATCTAATCCATGTCAGAAAAATCAGCTACTTTTCTCAGGAGGCCTGCCACACCAAACATTCATCTTCCTGCAGTTTTTATTCATGTTTATTGGTATGGTGCCTTGAGTTTTCGATTTATAATAACATCCCTCTCTCACTGTGCAGCATTCACCAGGTGGTTCCACAGCCAGCAGAAAATGTGGGCTGACAGCATTGCCTGACTTCAGTAATGAGCAAAAAGCTTCCTTAAAACTGTGGTTCTCAATCTGGCACTGGCCATGTCTGGTTGTCACAACAAGGGGTTGTTACTATGTCTAGTGGATAGTGGCCAGAGATGCTCCTAAATATCCTGCAATGCAGACGATAACCACCCCCCAACCCCCACACACACCACAACAAATAATTATTTGAATGAAAATGTCAGTAGTACCAAGGTTGAGAAACTTTGCCCTCAACTCCTTTTTCCTAATATTTTTGGCTCTCGTTTCTCCTGTCAAGTTCAGTGACTGAAATAACATGCATGGTCTTGCCAGTTCTGACATTGTAGGATTTTTTTTTTTTCTAACTTCCAAGAATTTTGATACTAAAATTAACCAATGAGGAGTGGCACAGACTTTCCTTTTGCCTAAAGAGGCCAATCCACAGTAGGCTATGGCTTCTCTGTGGCCTCCGCTGTAGCATTTCAGCAACAACCTCTCAATCTGCCATCTGGGAGACAACCTGAGTGGTGGTAGAACATCTCCAAAAAAGTGTACACCCCAAGTAAGCACTAATTTACATTTATGGTGTAGGACAGAACTTCTCTGTTTCTCAAAACCAGTTTGGTTTGAAGATTATCACCCTGTTGACACTAGCTCATTCTGTGAAACTGACAAGCCCACACACCTTTGGTGAAAGAATTTGTTTCCTACCCATTATCTGAGAGCCAATGAGTAGCTTAATGAATATACTGATGGAGGATTCCCTGGCACAAGCTTATCTGAACAAAGGCCAATAATATTCCACCCCATGCAGAATCCTATCAAAGCAATGCATTAATTGATTAAAGCAATTAAAAGAAAGTCTCCACCTCAAATAGGCAACAAATGCCACCAAAACTGATTAAAGAACACTGTTCAGTGACCTCAACCATGCACTGAAAAATCTAGTGAGTGACAACTTTTTAAAGGTCAGTGCGAAAAAAGTAATCCTTATGAACATCAAGGCAATTCTTTCACTCTGATGAAGCAGTTAAATAGTGAAGGTCATGGGGCTTTAGCAGCCACATAAAAGAAAGAAGGAAAGCAATTAGACAAAATGGATGCTGTAATCCCACTTTCCAGGCCCCAGAGTCTCGCTGAATACAGAGCTCCTGCTTCACTGTTCAGAACTCTCCCGCTTCACTGTTCAGAACTCTCCCGCTTCACTGTTCAGAAACTGGCAGCAGACTCCAAATGAGAATTCCATAGCTTGATTCCACTCTCACCAATGCTGACTGCGTGCTTCTTAGGAATGTCTATAGCCTTGGGATGTAAAAAAAATAAAATCAATGGATGATGCTATGAACTTTACACCCAGTTTGGAATTCCAAAAATATTCCTCCATTGCTCAGGAGTGTTGCTGAATGCTATCCAGCCAGGTTTGCTGTACTGCAGGGAATGTCCAGATCTATGGATCGCCAGGGTTTTCCAATCAATTGGGAATCCAAGGACCAGCATGGACTAGCAGCATTGGCATCACTTGGAAGTGCTTTCAGTATGGAGATTCTCAGAACCCGCCCCAGACCCACTGTATCAGAACCGCAACCACATTAAAATGTGAGAAACACTGACCTACAGGACCCTACAGGGCACTTTTGTTTTGTTTTGTTTTCTGTTTTGTTTTTATCCTCCTTCTAGCCTGAGTTTCCTCAATGGAAAGATGACAAAGTGTACACACAAAACAAACCAAAACTGAAGGAGGGCAGTTGTTGACATGATCATGGGGGTGATGAGTCTTCTCCCAGTTCTAACTTCTGCAGTAAGAATCGCTTCTTTTGTAATCGCGGGAAAATAATTTTCAAATGGAGCTAACCCTCTCACAACATTGTACTAATGATCTTTAAAGCGACGGATTTAGAAGCGCTCAGCACCACGCTTGCCACACTGCAGGGCAGACACTTCAGAGGTGTTAGGTGAAGTGGATGGAGCCAGCACACTGGCCTCTCCCACTCCGACAGCTGGGGAGCAGCTCTTGTCCACCAAAACCTCCCCGGGTAGATTCACCCACCGGTCCTGGAAACCTGCTAAATCCTGGAGGTTCGCAGAACCTCTGGTCGGAACTGAAGTTGCAGCGGGAGCGTCCCGCAGGCTCTGTAACTTTCCCTGGAATGAAATAAATAAATAAAGACCGTAAGTGCTGAGATAGCGGGCCCCAAGATATTTTTAGTCCTCTGCAATCAGCTATTAGAGGAAGGGGGAGGGAGAAGGGAGTGAAAAAGTTTTGATCCGTTCGGGAAGGGGCTCGAAGAGAACCCTTGGGAGAAAGCAGTAGCCTCAGCTCCAAACTCAGCGAGCTTTTCTCGGCTGGCGTTTTGTCTCCCATAGCGTAGACTGTAAGAGAACAGAAAGGAGTTTCCCGAGAGGATTCAGGCTGGCGTCCTGGGCTGGCCCGTCCTTTCTGGCGAGCCTCAGCGTCCTCCCACGCGCTTCTGCCTTCCAGCCTCCTCCCTGCTGGCGGGAGGCATCCGAGGCAAGATGTATGTGCGCTCGCGCTCGCGCAAATACGGCCGGAGGAGTCCTGTTCCTCGGGCATTTTCCGAGGAAGTCTGGATCAATTAGGCTCAGTCCTGGGAGAGCGAGCAAGCGGGCGGGCGGCGCAGCCGGCCTGTCTGGGCCGCCTCGTGGGGAGGGAGGGGGCGCCCAGCCGCCCGGCGGCGACCGCGGGGCCTGGACGCCACCATGGGCTTCGAGCTGGACCGCTTCGACGGCGACGTGGACCCGGACCTGAAGTGCGCGCTGTGCCACAAGGTCCTGGAGGACCCGCTGACCACGCCGTGCGGCCACGTCTTCTGCGCCGGCTGTGTGCTGCCCTGGGTGGTGCAGGAGGGCAGCTGCCCGGCGCGCTGCCGCGGTCGCCTGTCGGCCAAAGAGCTCAACCACGTCCTGCCGCTCAAGCGCCTTATCCTCAAGCTGGACATCAAGTGCGCGTACGCGGCGCGCGGCTGCGGCCAGGTGGTCAAGCTGCAGCAGCTGCCGGAGCACCTCGAACGCTGCGACTTCGCGCCCGCGCGCTGTCGCCACGCGGGTTGCGGCCAGGTGCTGCTGCGGCGCGACGTGGAGGCGCACATGCGCGACGCGTGCGACGCGCGGCCCGTGGGCCGCTGCCAGGAGGGCTGCGGGCTGCCCTTGACGCACGGCGAGCAGCGCGCGGGCGGCCACTGCTGCGCGCGAGCGCTGCGGGCGCACAACGGCGCGCTGCAGGCCCGCCTGGGCGCTCTGCACAAGGCGCTCAAGAAGGAGGCGCTGCGCGCTGGGAAGCGCGAGAAGTCGCTGGTGGCCCAGCTGGCCGCGGCGCAGCTCGAGCTGCAGATGACCGCGCTGCGCTACCAGAAGAAATTCACCGAATACAGCGCGCGCCTCGACTCGCTCAGCCGCTGCGTGGCCGCGCCGCCCGGCGGCAAGGTAGGCGCCTGCTTCCCGCCCCGACCTCCAGCCAGGATCCCTGGGGACCCAGGGCCCCGCCCCATTGGGTGCAGGGATGCCCTGAGCTTCCCAGGAACATCCTTGCTTCCTCCCTCTTCTTCCACTGCTTACCAGCTGTATCACTACTTGCAGGTCGCTGAACCTGCCTGAGATGGAACACTGTGGTCCCTTATAGTCTAGACGTAACCGGTAAAGTATAGCTGCACAGCTTCAGGGGTTCTGGAAGGACGAAAAAGAATCCACAAGCAAGTGTAGGATAAGAATGAAGAATGCAGCTCCAGAGTCAAAACTGCGTTCAAAGGCTTTGCTGCTCAGACCAGCTAGGGGATCTCGGGCAAGTTGCTTACCCTCTAGAGGTCAGAAATCTATAGACTGACACTCAGGAGAGGAAAGATGGACACATTGGGTGAATTGTATCCGTGCATCCTCTAGGATTCCAGAAAAAAAATAAAGGGAACCCACAGCTAGCGTAGATTAAGTTAAGAAGGATACCAGAAGAGAGGCCTCTGGGGTAAAAGCTGGATGCAGGCGTGGGCTTTGCAGGCAACTAGCTGGCTGACCTTGAGCAAGCTGCTTAACCTCTCTAAAGTTGGAAACTATGGTCCCTAGAGACGTGGTATACAGAGTAAAAACACAGCCAGGCACCCCTGAGGTATTCATCCAGGGATTTCAGAAAGAATTAAAGGAGCACTCTGCCCCCAACAAGTATAAAGTAATAATTAAGTGTGAGTCCTCTGGAGTTAAAACTGTTTTCAAATCTGGGCTTTTTGCTGACCAGCTGGGTGAACTTCTGGCTGAATTCCCAGGTCCCTCAGTTTCCCTCAGTGCGAAAGGTTTTTGTCAGGCTTCAGGGAGAGAGTTTAGTAGAAGGGCCTGGTACTGTGCCTGGCAGAGAGTAAATAAATGCTCAACAAGTGTTACCTACAATTATTTTTAACATCTCCACCTGAGCGGTCCCCTTGAGTGACGGTTTACTTTGCTCTAGGCTGGGTGCTGCATTCTTCCCAGTCATTTCCTTTTTAATCAAGTGAGGTTGGTGTGACCCTTCCCATTTAGTAGATGAAAAAACTGAGGCTCATTAAGGGGCAGTTTCATGCCTGGGTCACAGCTTTTGGGTGCAAAGCTGCATGTTGAACCTTTGTGTGCCCATCTTTCCAGCCCACGTTCTATAAACTATAATGTTGCTCCTCAGTGCAACCACAAGGACCATTTATTGAGTGTTTATTAAGTGCCACCAACAATAGGAAGTACTTTACATGCATTACCTATGTTGTCCTTTGAGATGAGGGAACAGACTCAGAGAAGTTATAGAACTTGTCCAAAATTAAATAGTGACTCAGGGAGCAGAGCTGGACTCAGATTCTACCTCAGAGTTCTCAGTTTTGGGGCATATTGGCATTTTGGGCCCCATAACTCTTAGTTGGGAGGGGAGGTACTGTGCTGTGCATTGTAGGATGTTTAGCAGCATTCTTGGCCTCCCTCCCAAGTCCTGACAATCCAAATGTTGTCAAGTGTCCTCTAGAGGGGCAAAGTCGCCCAGGTTGAGAACCACTGGTTTCCCTGATTGCAAAAGCCACATTTTCAACAGCTGGGTACTTCTGCCTTCCTGGGGAGGGGCCTGGGCCTGCTCCCACCGCTCTGGTTGCCTGCTCCAGATGGCGTGGCAGAAAGGGGAAAATATTTGCCCGAGGCTCCCCCAAGGGCCTGTGTCTGCTTTGCCTCCCCCTGCCCTCTCCCAGCCCCCTTTCCTTACGTGCACACCAGGCCTGCAAGTTTTCCGACCTGGCCCCCCTTCCTGGCCCCTGGCCTGTCTGTCAGCTGCAGTCTCAGCAGCTGGCCAGCTCTGGGTGAAGGGCAAATATTTACAGCTCCACAGCTCACCCAGGACCTCACAGGCACACAAAAGACTGGTGTGAGCCTTCGAATCACCGAAACAGAGGGCAAACCTTGGTCTTCAATCAGGCGCCAGATTTAGGGTGAAGGAGTTTCTGCTGTTTATGCTGTCATCTGGACTTCCTTCGTCGTTTTAAGTGACGGTTATTTATAAATAAGCCATTCACTGCCCCAGAGTTTATGCATCATTTATTGTTGAGCTAGTTTATTATTTCTTCTTAACTTTCTGTTTTCTTTCTGGAGTGTTTGGGTAAAATCTCCCTCAGAGTCAAAAATATGATACTTGAATCAAAACTGTGGGTGTTTTTGAGGCTCTGTTGAGTTAGTGGGTAGCATAAAGAAGGATGTTAAGCTTAGAGACGAGATGTTGATTTTGAACTTACGGAGAAAGGTTTGTTCTGGAGTTGGAGCCCTGCTTGGAACTTTTACCAACCTCAGTGCCAGCCTTGAGAACAGCAAAGGATGGTCTAGCCCAGATGCTGCCCTAGATAGTTTCCCTGGCCTCAGACCCAGCCTGGCCTCAGCTGAGGCCTTAGGGAAGCTTGCTGTCTCTCCTTGCCCCGAAATTAACCCTCAGTGGCCCTTACTGAACGCTCTTGCTGTTCCTGGGTCAACCATAAAACTCCTCCCATTGGAAGCTGTTTAAGAACTTGTTTATTTCGTTGAACTGGCTCTCTGCTCCTGCTGGGTACTGTTTATTCTCTTCTAAAAGGCAGAAGGATTTATATGTCCTGGAAACTCTCATGTGCAACATTTTTATTTTCTTTTTAAAATACGCCCTAATGTTTGCTTCTCTGTTATAAGCTGAAGGAGATTAGAAACACTCAGATTTTCCATACCAGCTCTTCAGCAGCCTAGAACTTGCACAAATGATGTGGCATTCTTTAAATTATCTTAGGTTTCAGTTTTTTTGACACCTGCTGAGCGCTTAGGGTTTGTTAGTGCTGTACCAGCATAGACGTTGTTTCTTCTGTTCTACCATGTGAGCTATGTTAAGGATTCTCAAGCCTTAGCATGATTGGAGTCACTGGAGAGCTTAACACAGATTCCTGAGTCTCACCCCTAGAGATTCTGATCCATTAGGGCTGGCCAGGGGCCTGATATTCTGCAGTTCCAATGAGCTCCCAGATGATGCTGGTCCTTTAAATAGCTGCTAAGTTAGACAAAGAGCTTACGCTCAGGTAGATATAGACCAAACATGTATTGGTCTTCACACAGTTATGGTTTCACTGATCATTGTCTAAACACCTTCCTAAATTTCTTAAGACCAGGATAAAATTTTAAAACCCAGACTGCCTAGGCCGGGCACGGTGGCTCATGCCTGTAATCCCAGCACTTTGGGAGGCCAAGGCAGGTGGATCACGAGGTCAGGAGATCGAGACCATCCTGGCTAACACAGTGAAACCCCATCTCTACTAAAAATACAAAAAATTAGCTGGGCACGGTGGCGGGCGCCTGTAGTCCCAGCTACTTGGGAGGCTGAGGCAGGAGAATGGCGTGAACCCGGGAGGCGGAGCTTGCAGTAAGCCGAGATAGCGCCACTGCACTCTGGCCTGGATGAAAGAGCAAGACTCCGTCTCAGAAAAAAAACAAAAAAACAAAAAAACCCAGACTGCTTAGCAGTTAAATGACAGGTAATCATAGCCTAGACAGGCATCTCTGATCTCACTGAGGCCACATCTGAGCTGCAACAGACTTGGGATTGCTACGCTTGAGTAAGTTAGAGTTCTGCTCCCAGCCTCAGTTTCCCACCCTGACTTACCCCTCTGATTCCTAAAGCAAAAGCACTCCAGAGCAAACATCTTTTTTGCTTTTCTTTCTGGGAAAGGAACAATTCTGGACATAACTTTCCTTGGATTGATTGAAAAACTTGAGATACATCCTCAATACCTTTTGTTCTTTAACCTCGCATCCAGTCTATCTTTGAATCCTGCGGATTTTACCTCCTAAATACATTTTGAATCTATTCACAGCTCTCCAGCTCACTCAAATGACCACCTTGGTCCAAACCAGAGTTTCTGAATCAGCACTGCCAACATTTTGGAATGGATAATTCTTGGGTGTAGGTGTGTTGGTGGTGGTGGTGATGGGGGTGGGAGGCTGACCTGTGCATTGTAGGATGTTTAGCAACATCCCTGGCATCTACCTACCTACCTACTAGAGGCTAGTTGCGCTTTCCAAGTAATATCAACAATATTTCTGGACGTTGCCAAATGTCCCTTGGGGGGCAAAATTGGCCTTTGTCTCAAACAGTCTTGCCTGGACCATAACTCTTTCCTCTACAAATCTTCTTGCTCCTCTTCAATTCCTTCTTTACCTAGCATCAGGAATTAATCTCTTAGAAATGTGTATCTTTTATCACTCTCCCTCAAGCCTCCTATGCTGTCCCATTTCTCTTGGTTGGCAGTAAGGTCCAACATGCTCTGGATCCTACTGGCTTCCACCTGCCTGGATTCTTCTCCCCCTCATCCTCTTCTTTCAGCTTCTCATGTCTCTGAGAGTCAGTGCATGTGCCCCTGAACTCCTTTCTGCCTCCAGGCCTTTGCACTTGCTCTTCTGTCTACCTGTAGCAATCTTACCAAGTACTCTGCGCTAAATAACCTGCAGGTTTTCCACCTCTCCCCTCTTGCCCACAGCCTTTCTGTCTACACTTAGGATTTGCATATCACTAGACAATCGTTCTTTCTATTCTCATCTCAGCTCAAGCATCACTACCTGTAGGAAGCCAGGCCTCTCGGACCTCACAGACTACATCTGGTGCCCTGAGACTCTTACTTTAGTAATCCTCCTGCATGGCATTTATCATAGCTGTAACTAAATAAGTGGAAGAGTCTGTCTTGTCCAGTGCTATGTCTGTGGCACTAATCCATTGCCATGTGCACTGTAAGCTCTTGATATGTATTCATTTGGTGATGAGTTCAAGATTGAAAGGCCTGTCTTGGCACTCACCAAAACTTTTCAGGTTGCTAACCAAAAGTGGGCTCGTGTTTAAAAAGAATGAGTTTCTCCGTGATGACCCAGTTAACAAAATTGTTTCCAGGTTTAGGGGAGGCATTATTTTTGTTCCACTAGATCCACCCAGATCAAGTTTTATAAAGCCCCAAATCCCAGAAACTATTTTGTCCTTTTCAGAACTGGAAATAAGTAAATCTGATAGACAATTGTATCACAAGGTGTTCCAGATGTCCAAACACTTTGAAATGTATCTATTAGAGTATTCACCATGAAGTATATTTTGTTTCTGAAAAGCTCCTGCATAGAGCCATTCCACAGTATATCTAACAAAACAGCCCACTTCTGCTAAAAAAAAAAAGTTACAGATTGTCACTTCTATTTTATTTCTGTGATTTATAAGGAAAATTAGGATTTGGTTTACAAATGTGTTACCTAGCTACACTGGATTAAATGAGTATAACCACACAATTTGAATTGGCAGTTCTGTTGAGATTTGTCTGTAAGTGGCTCTTTCTGTGTTCAGAGATGGTGCTTGCCTCGCTATAAAAATATTTGATGAGTAAGAATCTATTTATAAGGCAATTATGCATTGGACCATAGACCAAGGAGCTTAAAAGGAAAGAAAATAATATTCATTGAGTTCCACTGGGTGCCATACACTTAAGGTGCTTTCTGTATGTGCATACGTTACCTTCTCCATGTTCTTCATTAGATAGACCTCTTTTTTTTAATGGGAGTGGCAGATTATGAAAGATTAAGGCTAGAAGTTAGATTCTAAATGTAGAGCTGAGATTTGAACCTAGTGTTGCCCATCTCCGAGCTCACACTGTTACCAAAATAAGAAAAGAATTTTTTCCTGGGGCAGTGCCCTTCTCTGAAGTCTCACACAGGCTTTCAAAGCACCATTATTATATATGCCAAGTACTGTTTGGATTGGAGGTGTACATGCATTATTTTATTTCATCCTCAGAAAGACCCTGCAAAGTAGGTGCTCTTACCCATGACTCTTTCCTTCCATTTCACAAATGAAAAAACAGAAGCTCAGAAAGTTAAATAACTTGCCAAGTGTTCTCCACTGGCTCATGTTAGTTTGCCTGTTGGCTTCTGGTCCATGAAATGTTTTCATCCCATACCGTGTTCCCATTTACATAGGTCCAGTGTAGAGCACATGGAGTACAAAACAAAACAGATACTGGCTGTGAAAGAGATTTAGGCTGGGCGTGGTGGCTCACGCCTGTAATCTCAGCACTTTGGGAGGCCTAGCTGGGAAGATCACTTGAGGTCAGGAGTTTGAGATCAGTCTGGCCAACGTGGTGAAACCCAGTCTCTGCTAAAAATACAAAAATTAGCCAGGTGTGCTGGTGCACACCTGTAGTCCCAGCTACTGGGGAGGCTGAGGCAGGAGAATCGCTTGAACTCTGGAGGCAGAGGTTGCTGTGAGCCAAGACCAGATCGTACCAGTGCACTCCAGCCTGGGCAACAGAGTGAGACCCTGCTAAAAAAAAAAAAAAAAAAAAAAAATGGATTTAGACAAGAAAGAGATGATGTCCTGGATGGAATATGAGCACATCTCTTAAATTTTTATCCTGGTAATTTTAAGAGTGGTTAACAGTAGGAATGAAGTGAAGTTCTTCCAAATGTATTCTGCAGTTTAGCTCCTCACATTCTCATACCCCTAGTGCCAGGTCCTGTGGTAGGCACCATTGGATAGAAAGGTAAAACTGAGCATCTTTAACCCAGGAGATCAATCAGACACCCACATATGCCTTTGAAAGCACAAGTCTTACTATTCTTTGCTCACCCAAGCTTTTATGCCATGGGTTAGCCTCTGTCTCCCCTTGACTAATAGTGTCCTAATAAGCCTGTTACAATAAGAAAGGGACGTGGTATAACATAATGATTACTCTTGTAAAGAAAATAACTACCAGATGGACCTGAGCAGCCATCTTTCTCACTCATTCCATCCATATATTTACAGGGAATTTAAAGAGCAGAGGCACCGCGTAATCTTTGTGTGTTGCAGGCCTTGCAGCCACCCCATCCCCAGGAAGAGCAGTGATGAGCTTTTTCCCTGGCATCAGTAGTGTGTGTGCAGAGAAGAGTCCTGGGCAGGAGATCACCCCTAGTATTTTGCTAAAAGCTGTTTTTAGGTGCCCCGTGTCTTTGCTGTGTTTGGATAGGTGAGGGATGAAGTCCCATCAGATTGTGGGTCAAGGTTAGATGCAGGCCTTGAGTCCACAGGCTGACTCCAAGGTACCCTGAATAGAGCTAGTGTATTGTGTGTGGTTAGTATCCATGTCCTGGGATCAGCAATATTTGGGTTCATGTGTTCCCTTTGCCCTGTTGTTGAGGGCCCCTGGGAGGCTCTTCTAACCTTTAAGCCTTAATTGCCTCACCTCTAAAATGGGATCATAATATGCCTGTTGTTAGGGTTGTTATTAAGATGAAATGCGATGATGTACATAAGGGCACAGTAAGTCTTATCAAGCATTTCTTGACCATCTATTAAGTGCTGGACACCTGTAGGGTTTTAACATTTTTTCAAATAAATCACTGAAGAAAGTTTAGAAATTTAAAGTGGTTGTTATCTAGAAGAAAAGAGATTGTTACTCAAAGATTTGGTTTCATTGTAAGCCTCCTGCTGCCCCTGAGTAACCCATTCTCTGGATTTCTATCCTCTGTCTGTTTTGCAATGGTGGGAATGTGTGAAAGAGGGATATTCAAGTTCATTTGGGCTAAGATGTAAAGGTGGAGGGCTGAAGCTTATGAATAACATATGGGTTACAGAGTTGTTTAGGTTTTTCCCACCCAAATTAACAAAGCTAAGGAGAGACTGGCCAGAAAAACCTCTTACCTTCATGTAAGCAAGTGCACTTACGGTTTTATAGATGAGTAGCCTCTGCTTTCTTAGTCTATTTGTGTTGATATGAAGAGATACCTGAGGCTGGGTAATTTGTAAATAAAGAGGTTTATTTGGCTTATGGTCCTGCAGGTTGCGCAAGAAACATGGCACCAGCGTCTGCTCAGTTTCTGGTGAGGGCCTCAGGCTGCTTCCGATCATGGCAGAAGGCAAAGACTAGCCTGCATGTGCAGAGATTACATGGAGAGAAAAGAGGCAATGGAGAGAGACAGGAGAGAAGTTCCAGGTTCTTTTAACAATCAGTTCTTGCAAGAACTAATAGAGCAGAGCTCACTCACTGCCCACCACCACCCTGGGACAGCATTAATCTCTTCATGAGGTGTCCACCCCCATAACCCAAACACCTCCCATTAGACCCCACCTCCAATGTTGGAATTAGATATCAACATGAGATTTGGCGGGGGGGGCAGTCATCCAAACTATAGCACTTTTTTTTAAATTTAGGGAAGAAAATGCTTCTGGTTGGTAATTGGATGTACACATTTGAAAACCACTGTGTCTTAGTCCATTTAGGCTGCTGTAACAGAAATACCAGAAACCACTCTGTCTTAGTGCATTTAGGCTGCTGTAACAAAAATACCAGAAATTGGATAGCTTATAAACAACAGAAATTTATTTCTTGTAATTTTGGAGGCTAGGAACCCCTAGATCAAGGTGCTAGCAGATTCAGGGTCTGGTGAGGACCCACCTTCTGGTTCATAGATGGCTGTCTTTCTGCTGTTGTGCTCACATAGTAGAAAGGGTGAGAGATCTCTCTTGGGCCCCTTTATAAGGGCACTAATCCCTAATCACATCCCAAAGGCCCCACCTGCTAATACCATCACTTTGGGAATTAGGATTTCAACATATGAATTTTGAGGGCACATAAACATTCAGATCATAGCACACCCCATAATTAAGTGGAAGTGTTAAGATGCTGTAACACCTTAAAGGTTTGTTGGTGTCATTTTTGGTGAAGCATTGCTTGTGGTTGTTCACCAGAAAAGCAGATGAGTCAGTGACAAAAATGAGAGAGAAAATTTGAAATCAAGCTCATGGGAATAAAAATTAGACATTTATGGATTTTTTCACGTTGTGTAAATATAGTAGCAGACTTTTTTAAACTAGGAAAGTACTGAAACGTCTTCTCATATTAGTTTTCAAAAATATCTTGTTTGGCTTAGGACTGTGTGAACTATTGTGCAGATATTATGACTCTGGAAAAGCTCTTGGTTTTTTTTCTACCTGTTCCCTCATGCCCTTTGTCTCCCTTCATTCTCTCTACACCTTTTTTTGATGACAGAAACATCCTATTAATACTTTGTTGAGTGTCTCATCCAATTTCAACTTAATTTCAAGCACCGTCCTTATGACTACCTTCAGTCTTAGGCTTTGGAACAGTTTCCTCTTGTGTTCTTCTGCAAGAATCACTTCCTTAGAGCTGGGTTGAATTACAAGGCAGGGCTGGTCCAAACTGCTTCACCATTAAGAATTTTAAAGTTTTAACTACAAAGAGAACAAAAGCATCTGAGCATAGCGAGTAAAGACATCACCAGTTCTTTAGTACAGAATTTCTGGCAGCCAGCTCTACCTCTTGGTCCCCTCAACCCCCATCTCTGCACATTTTTGCCTGGAAACAGCCAAATATACAGTGCTTTCATTTCACTAGTCAACAGACAGAGCTGTTTCCCAGCTGTGTGAAGACTAGTGAGTCTTTGTGAGCTTTGCGTAATCTGAGGCTGCGAGGTGTTACATCACACAGACTAGTGGTCAGTCAGTTACATTTCTCAAAACCCACTGGACAGCTTTCCAGTCTAGCCAGTTCTCTGCTGTGAGTCCCACAACAGACATCATTAGGGAACACCTGTCCTTAGGCAGAAAAGGAGTTTTTAGATAGTCCACATTGACAGTGGCGTGGATGGACCCTGTGAACCACCACACTGATTAGGAGATGTCTTGTGTCCAAGCTTTTGAGGCTGGATGGTTTGGAGGAGAATGGTGACAGAGTAATACTAAAGAGAAAAGGGATTTTGCCAATAGATGGTTCACATTCTTGGACACTTAAAAAAATGCAGCCTCATAAGATGCCTTTTTGACATTCAAATTACATTCAATTTTTGATTTTCCACTGTGACTTTTCTTCCCCCAACCAATTCTTATCCAATTAGACCTTGAGTTGAAAGCTGAGAAGATTATTTGGGGTAATTTTAACATCGATCTAGTAGTTACATGTTCAAATATGATAGCAAAGCTTCTTTTAAACAAAATCAACTGTATCTTCTTGAAAAGTGAGCTTGCATTTCTGCTTGTGACTTGGCTTAGGCACTTTGGATGGTTCATGTCAGTGCTAAGGTCTGGATACCCACAACCCCTTCTCCAAGGTTAATATGTCCCTGCCTTTTCTTAATCCTAAAGACCTAAGCTTCTCCCAGGGAGATGCTGCATTGCATTAGGGGCCCAGCTAACCTCTTGAATTGGTTTTGGGTGGGGGCTGGGGTGCTAAGGATCTGATAGAGCTTCCTGCCCAGCTCAAGGAAACAGATGTCACTGGGCTCCAGAATATGACCAGAAACGCCCTTCTGCACCCTGCATCCCAGGTTCTTGTTGAGAACTCCTCAGTCTTCTGGGTCGGGATTACTGAAGGGAAGAGACACTTGCCCTCTGGGAAGAGTTACTGAATAGAAGGCAACTCTGTGAAAGCTGCCAAGAAGGTGCCGCTCCATTTCCATTTGTTGTTGTTTTTCCTCTGTTCTTCACCTTCTTTTCATACCAACCCATCGAGACCCACTGATATGGTAGAACTTGGAGCAGTCTATAGTGTGTAGCAATCCCCAAGTACCCTGTACCCCCAGACTCCCCAGCTCGTTTCTGCTTCCACTGTTCCTAAGTTCACCATTTCTTAGCCTTGATGTTTCTCCTATCCTGTTGTGAGCCAAAATCTGTTTCCCATCCCCTTTGCTCCTGTGGCCATCCCCTTCCAGGTGTGACCATGTTATGTATGTGATTTCCCCTTCTCCTGGCCCACAGCCCACTTGGTCAGTATCATCTCCCTGTCTTACCTGTGCTCTATTGAAAGTCCAAGCTGAGCTGCTCCCCTTGTCTTCCTTCCCATGTCTCCTCCCACCACCTTCGGAATAAAAATTGTCTATCTGGTGGTCACTCCACTGGTCCCCTAAAATGTGCCACTCTTTTTCCAGTCATGGAGAAAGATAGATACAGTTAGGAATATATAATGATATTTATTTACTTAGCTTTCAAGCCCCAGCTCTTCCAAACTTGCTTTAGACTAAGTTAAAGCGAGATTAGGCATTCTCCATTGCCTAGATTTTGTAGAAGAGTAATGTATATGGGAAAACAGCATCGTGACCTCGGTGTGGAGCAATGTGTATGTCCAACTTAGCACTGTGCCTTGTCTTTTGGGTGCTAATTATTGGCCAGATGCCATACTGAGGCAGTCTTTGGGTATCTGTCTATCTCAGTCATGCATCCTAGTAACCTGGTGACATGAGAACTGGTGACGTGAGAAGGAACCATTGTCATTCCCTTTCTATGGATGAGGACACATCTCAGGTTCTGACTCTGATGATGCACCAATCTGAGATGCCTGAAGACATCTTAAGTCCAGCCCTGAACTCAGAGAATCTCTCTCAAGGGACAATTAAGACAATGTCCAAAACACATTTCTCAGCAGACAGCATCTTGCAAAGAATATTTTTGAACAACCAAGTTCACCTTCTGTGCTTCCTTGCCAGATGCAATGGGCATAATGGTCCGAGAACTTAACCATTATGCTGCTCCTGTCATGGCATAATAGTCTTATTATACTTTTTAGGGTATAATGGACATTCTTAATCTTTGCAATTATTATTGCATAGTCCAAAGAAGCCTTACTTAAAACTCTAATTGCCAGATGAATTAATTGTCTGATCCTTCATGCCAGGCTCAGTCTTTGGAGGCAGAAGGATTTAGAATAGGGTGCAAACATTTATCAGCACAGTACAAAGATCGTAGGCACCAGAGTCACATGTGGACCTGGGTTCCAATCGTGACCTTCCTACTTTGCCACTATGTGATCGTGAGCAAGTGTGTGATTTTCCCTGAGCCTCAGTTTTTCCAGGTTTAGAGCATTGATACAATGCCTGCTTCAGAAGGCAAGTGTGTTTGTTGGCGTATCAGTTTCTATGAAATTGGGCTCATTTCCCCCTTTGTTTTACTATGTTTTGAGACCATTGCAAATCATGGGTTATGACAAACTACCCAAACAGACCAATATTGGTTAAATTTTCTTGCAAATGAAAGATGCTGCAGCCTGTCACAGTTACCATGTCTGTGAACAGTTGGGAAAGCAGCTTCGATAAGAGCCTTTGCCCTTATCCCATTTACACCTCTTTTCAATTGGTGGGATGTAATTGAATGATAATTATTTAAGTACCCCCTATCCTGAAGCATTTTGACCCTAGGAACAGGTTAAATGGTTAAGCAGAGGTTAATGTTAACATATTAAATGTTTTGTATGAAGACTATCTGTTTACAATCTCAATTAATACTTCTTGTGAAAAATTAGAAGTTAAACTAAAGTAGTTAAGGTTGTTTGTGGGGAAAGGAGTGAAAAGGAAAAACCAGAATCAAGTTGTCAAAGAATAGCGAATAACCTTTGGTAATTAGTTGGAGAAATGAAAGGAATTCAGCCCAGACTGAACATTTTCTTTTATCCCTGCCTGCATCCTGTGTTGAATCTTCTACATGTTGCTTTACTACTGTAAATCAACTCTAAAATAGGCAATGCAACCTAAAGCCAATGTCTGACCCTTGTGGACAGTAGACTAGATCAAGATGCTTATAGAAAATAAGAACACCCTTGTTTCTCCCCAGAATTGCATCTGGCAAGGAAGCATAGAAGGTCAACTTAGTTGTTCGGAAACATTCTTTGCAAGATGCTGTTTGGTTGAGGAATGTTGTATTTCAGACATTGTCTTAATTGTCCCTTGGGAGAGATCTCTGAGGTCAGGGCTGGACTTAGATGTCTTCACACATCTCGGATTGGTTCCTTTGGAGATAAATAGTTCAGTAAACAGTTTGGAATTTTGTTCTGATACTGGCCTCCTGGGTAAGCCCTCCTTTGATAAGTTCCTTTTTGGAATTTCAACAATAAAACCATCTTGAACAGGACCTAAGATGTTGCTAACCTACGTGGAATTATTTTTTATATTCTACGCAGAAAGAGAGCAGTATAGAAGTGTAATTAAGATGTAGGATTGGGAAGTATGGGTCTGAATCCCGGCTCAACATTTTAATAGCTCCTTAGCATGAGACAACTTTCTTAATCACTCTCCCTCAGTCTTCCCACCTATATCATGAGGATGGTAATAGTGCAATTTTTAAGATTGGTTGGATTAAAAAATGAAATAAAGCACTTAAATTGTCAGTATAGTTTCTGGCACATAGTTTGCAGCCAGTAAACGTTAGCTGTTATCATTGTCAATGCAATGTAATAAGATTATTTTCTTCTTCTTTTTTTCTTGAATAAGTGGTTATCACACAGTAGATTGAAGACCAATCTTTTAAATCATGTGATTGTGCATTCTTCTTTGTGCATCACTTGAGATTGTCAAACTAAAGCCATCTGCCTTGGATTACTGTGTAACTGTGCAGTTTCTATCATTGATTAATTATGAAAGCCAGACATGTAAGATATGTAAGATAACTTGCCAAATTCCCATGTATTTCTTACTTTTCACCCCTTTAAGATAGCAAAGTAAGAAATGGACTTAGTGAGATTTTCAGCGTCCTAAGTAGAAAGATATAAACTGTTTCAATTTGAAAATCATGTTTATATCTCAAAACTATTAGGTTGATTCTGGATTTTCTTTTAGAGCAGTGAAAGTTGTTGTCTATTAACCTGTTACAGTTCAAATTGGTTATAAAGAGGGATAGTGTTGATAGATGCTTTTGATGGTGGTGCTGTTTATCAGAACATTTTTTAAAAACCAATAGGCTGTCATTAAAGAGGCTCTGCTGTTTTTCGTTGGGTACAGTAACTTGATAGAGACTAGCTTCTTTGTTATACTATAATTCTGTATTTTATATATTGAGTAAGTGACTCTTAAGAAATGAATGTTGTGTTGTCCTTATAGGACACCTAGTTCTTTCATCAGAAACAGAGTATCTTTTTCTCATAATAAATTGTCATTTTTGTTTTTACAGTGTATTTCTAATTGATGTTTAGGCTCACAAGAAAGTTCTGAAAATATCTTTAATTTGGTTGTATAATAGCTACTTGTGAGAAAGGGGTTGTGGTTATTAAGACTTTAAGCATGGAGATAATTCTACATGGTGAAGCCCATTGATCTTTCATAATTTTTTTTTAGCTCTACTGGGCACAGTTCTCCTGGCAAAATGTGAAACCAGAGTTGCACATTGACCGCCATAGCAATAAATGAAGCGGTGCTCCAGAAAACGCACAGGGCACTGCAGGTAGAAACAGTACTTTCCTTTGCCAGTGTGGTTGAGTCAGAGAGTTGCATTCATGCCTTTCACATATGGCCATTTATTTCCCCAGAAAAGGTGGAAGACAAAAGTTTGAACAGAAAGCAAAAATATCAGAGTAAAATCTCTCTTGTCATAAGCTGTCAGTGTTATTTTTAAAACAGCTTATTAAATATTTTATATTTAAAAGAAATACCACATTTGAATACTACCATGTCTAAATAGAAAACGTTAACTGAAGCAAATGCCGATTTATAGGCAGTACACAGGCTGTGATGTTTTGCATATCATCCATATAATTGAAAACATGTCAAAGGTGTATCAGCGAGTTGAATGTTTATGTCAAAGAATATTACGTGACAGTTTTCACATAAGGTTAAATCTATTTTTATCTGTCTGCTGTCACTTCAGAGTGTTAGTTGAGAACACTCTCCCTGGCATCTCTGTTGCCTTTGACTGTCGAACATTATGCTCTGTGACCTGCCCGGGTCACTTCTACTTGTTTGATTTAAAGGTCACACTGACCAGCCTTAAACAGAGTGCTTTCTGTTAAACAGCTCCGCGTCTCGTGTGGATTGGACAGTAATTACTCTGTGAAAATGCCACCTCCCCCTTTTCAGTAAGATTCAGGATTTTTTGTTTTCTGTGTGTCTTTGCATCTCACTTTTCATGCACTATTTTTCCCCAAGTCTCCCAAACAGAGATGGCTATTGATGGGCCATGCATGCACTCACACTTCCGAAAGGATTGCTATTTGAACCTTTCATGACATGACATGAATGCTGCTGTTGAGAATGGTTGAGAAACAAACAGAAAGTAGCCGTCTAGACAGCCTGCATACGATGCGCCGGTCAAAAGAAAGATGCATTTGCAGACCAAGGTGTCATTCATAGAAAATGTTCACTGGGCATGTCTGGACATCTCCAGACATTCTTAGGTGGTCATTCCAGGGCTAGATGGCATCTAGAAATGTTTTTACGCTCTTAAACACAAGACAGAATTTCAGGTTGGGTTCCAGAAGTTTCCTTGGTTAAACTTCCCAAGAGATAACAGGATTTGTAATGATTAGCTGAGTAGTCCTTGAGTACACTTAGATAGAAGGAAAATTCCTACCATCTATTTCCTGTTGGTAAATAAAAGTTTGATCTCATTTGTTACCTGCAGGGCGAAGAAACCAAAAGCCTGACTCTTGTCCTGCATCGGGACTCCGGCTCCCTGGGATTCAATATTATTGGTGGCCGGCCGAGTGTGGTATGTTAATTACTAAAATGTGTTTTTGCTTTTCCTGGTGTAGCTGGAAAGAGAGGTCAAGGTTTGAAGGGGACAGTGAGGAGCAGGAAACCTTGCTGACTTCATTCTGCTCTCTGTCACTAGAGAGTTCATTGGCTATCTAACATCTTCACACTTAGGGATTTTTATTGCGTAGTCTCCTAAAACAGCATTGGCCTAGTAATATAACAGCTAATTTAAACTGTTTGGTTTTGGGGGTGCATTTCTTTTTTTTGTTAGGGGGTACATTTCTGTTTGTATAGCAGTTGGGCTGAATGAAGTTGCCTGAGATGTGTGCAGTTGGAACTGGGTAACCAGCCACCGTCCTAGACCGAGCTGGAGTGTGGGCTCCAGAGTGGAAGCCTGATCTTGAGTTCTGCTCTGTCAGCTGTTCATTAGTCAGAGGCAATTCTCTAATTTGTGGGTGACTGCATCCCTTTGCTTTCTCTTCCCACTGCAGCTCTTTGACCACCACATTGATCAGCAGACCCTCCTCTAGAAAGAAGAGGCTGAATTCAAATCTGTCAGTTTAATTACGGGGAAAATGTTCAAAGAACGGGCTCTGGAGAGTAGCAGTGGATGTGTTTCAGAATCTCACATTTCAAGGGGGATTATCTGAATATGTCCCATCCCTTATCCTTTTCTTTTCCTGACCATCTCCTTGTTTATTAGCTTAAAAGGAAAATAGTTAAAGGAAAGGAAAAGAAAACAAAAATCTTTCATTCAACAAATAAGTATTGAACATAGGCTGTTTGCTAAGGGCCAGGAGATACAATGGAAGCCAGAAAGACTGAGGGCCTGTGGTCATTGAGTCCTGGTGGGGATGTCAGACAAGAAACAAGTGAATACAATAATTACAGATTGGACTGGAAGAAGTATGGTGAAGGAAAAAAAAATGGGAGGATGGCACATGGCAGACACCAGCCAAGAAGCAAAGGGTATCATTAGCTTGGGTTATCAGGAAAGACAAGAGGAGATAGTAGTAAGCAGAAACCTCAAGGATGAGAAGATGCCTGCCATCCAGATAGGAATATGTGTGCCCTGCCCTCATGGAGCTCACCTCCAGATGGGGAGACTGATGAGTTGGGAGAGCATAGCACTGCTCTCATTGATGTACTCTGTGCCCGCCCCCAGCTAGTGATGCCTTGGGATGAGTTAACCATGCAGGAGGAGGTGTCCTGGGGAGGGGCCATTGGAGCTGAGTTCAGATGGTTGAACAGGAGTTTGCTAGATCAGAGGACCATATTTTATTTGTATATATAAATGTGTACACACTACCAAACGAATACATTATGTGCCTTATAAAAAGTTACGTACAAGAGGGAGTATTTTAAATAATGAAATTAAAATGTGACTATGAATAAAATGTCAAGTATGTTCTCCTGCCATTCCAATGCATTGTGTTACATGCATCCACCTGTGAAGACCCCTGAGCTAGAAGAAAGCGGTTGGACGCTGGGGTTTTGCAGGGATGGGGATTGGTGCTCATACAAGGCCTGGAGCTGGAGCAGACTTGGGAACTGGGGGAGCTGCAAGTAAGCAGAGTGTGGAAAGAGTTGAGGGACGGGCAGGGAAGTGGTGAGAAAGAGGGCTGGTGAAGAAAACAAGGGCTTGACCCCAAAGGGCCTAAGTCTTGAGTCTGGGATTTAAATTACCCAGGGCGGGAGTGGCCAACACATGGCTTCAGTTGAAGGGAGTGACACAAAGAGATTTATGATTAAATTCCCTTTGCTTTTAGCCCATTCCAAAGTTTCAAAAACAAACAAACAATGGCTTATTATAAGAAATGACAACTTAATTATGTGATTTGTAGTTGTTAAAATGATGAACATTATCTGTCTTATCATACATATAAAAAATAACATTGTAAATGGTGAGACTAAATTATAAATATGAAGGTAGATGGGGACAGGGATAATTCCCACTTTATTGAGCCCCCAGGGATGTGATCACATGGTTGTGTTTCTTGCATTCTGTCCGTGGAATTCTTAAAAAACTATAGAACCGCGTGAGGTTGGTATATTTTTATTTTTACCTTTTACCAGTTGTCTGAGATCCCAGGCTGCAGTCATCATGTGCTGTTCTGATTTAGTCCTTGCTGCCAGGGGTCCTCTGTACTCTCCAGCCTTAGGAGGGACTGAGGGAGCAAACTGCACTCAAATATCTAGACATTTGGCTCCGGGAAGCAGCAGGGTCAGACTTGAGCCCGTGGGTCAGAACATGAGCCCATGTTCTACAACTTACCATCAAGAACATGTTTTGCCGTTTAGCACAGATGAGTTGGCTGTTCCTTGTTTACACTCATAATTATTCCTCCACCCTTTGTTACCAGTTTTGAGAAACAACTTCAATAAATTAAGATTCACTTCACAATTAGATGTTTCACAAGCTATAGCAAACAAAAGAACCCAAACCAAGAAGACCTATTCTCTGCCCCAGGTCTAAACCACACCAAAGCCTGATGTTGGAAATTGCTCAAAATGGAGAGGCCTGTGGCCAAGTGATTGTTGGGAAACCTACTATGTTAAAGCCAGTGAAGATGGTGTTCAGTTTCCACACTCACCAGGGCAAAGTGACATTCCAGCCCCACTGGAATACAGTTCTTCCCTGTGCTTATCAAAGAGCAGGTTTAAGTTATTTTCTTTTTCTTTTTTACAAAAGGTGCTTAAAGTACAAGCCAGACCTGATTTTGTAGCTTGCATTAGTATTTTCAATGTATGTGGTCTCTTTGCGAGAACTGCCTGCATGGCCTCCAGAGGAAAATTTAATTCCATGTGCATGTGTTTGCCATAGTGTTTTTCAGAATTTGTCCAGATTAGCAGAAATAGCATCATGAAACCTGAATGTATTCTGCACTGTTGCCTAGAAAATCTGGCAGGTCATTGAGTACATGCTAAAAAGCCAAGATGAGCAACAACGCACACACGTCGTTAGTTACTAGAAGAATACAGTACAAATGATGTCTGTGTTTCCCAAGGAATTCCTGTGTTAGATGCTTGGTTGGGTTGTGAAATAGCCCAGCCATAGCTCTGACATAAGGCTTTTCATTGCATTATCAGTGTGCAATACTCTTAGCAAAATCATATCATTCATTTTTTAGTCCTCATAACCCTAAAGAAACAGCAGCTAGTCTGTTGTATCAAACCTTTCACTTAAGCCTTTGGGAAGTGTACTTTATTGTTAGGTACCCTTGCTATGAAAACAATCCCCTTTCATTTCTCTCTTACTCAAGGCAGCAAAACAAAATAAATTCCAAGTCATATTAGTTCACCTTGATAAATAGCTCTAACTAACTCTCTTAGGAGAGGAGCCAAACAAACTAGGAACAAAGAGATACCTTTTAAGGAAAAATCTAGCTTTTTTTTTTTTTTTTTTTGAGACGAGAGTCTCACTCTGTCACCCAGGTTGGAGTGCAATGGCACAATCTTGGCTCACTGCAACCTCTGCTTCCCAGGCTCAAGCCATCCTCCCACCTCAGCCTCCCGAGTAGCTGGGACCATAAATGCTCAGCTAATTTTTTGTATTGGTAGAGATGGGGTTTCACCATGTTGCCCAGGCTGGTCTTGAATTCCTGAGCTCAGGCGATCCACCAGCCTCGGCCTCCCAAAGCGCTGGGATTGCAGGTGTGAGCTGCCATGCCCGGCCTGCTGTATGTGCTTTTTGCATCCTTCCCCACCCCTCACCACTGTCTCAATTTAGTCTAACTGCTGGTGTTTGTTCTTGCTTCTTCCTCTCTGATTTTTGCTTGAACTTTCTTGTACTCCTTAAGAGTTATTACTTATGTGTAGTGTGGTATTTTGCAAAACAAATGAAAGCCAAAATCCTATCCCCTATCTCCCTTTCTCTCCAGCCAAGAAATGCAAAGTGGTTAAATCAGAGTAAACACAGATCTCTTTTCATTTGATATATTGACATCACCTCTTAGGGAACTCAAGCTTGTTCATAAATCTTTTGTGGTCCATTGAGACTCTTCAAATTCATCTAGTGGAATATTCCGTAGCCTGAAATGTTGGACTTCTGAATTCCTGTGTGTTTTGAGTTTTCTCAGTGGGAGACAGTATTGCACACAGAGCATGCAATGTGCAAGAGGATCCACTTCGCCTCGGTTTGAAACTGAGCTGTACCACTTTTTAGCTGTGTGACCTTGGATGAGTTACCAAACCTCTCTCAGTCTCAGGTTTTTCACCTGTGGAATGGGTAATAATAGTACTTATCACTTGTGGTTATTGTGAGGATTAAACAGTGCACATAAAGCACTCACTATGTACCTGGTACCTAGTTTGTGCTCAGTAAAGGAAGCTGCTGTGCAGCTTTATACATACATTTCAGGTGTGCATGTAGGGAGCTACACAGATGTGTTCAGACTAGTGCCTCAGTAAGGCTGCCATAAGAGAGGAAGGAGGCACAGAGGTATTCAGATGGTAAAGGGTTAGTGTGCAGGAGGTCTGTGCAGAGCACTGTGATGCTAGGCAGGGATGCCTTTTGAGGATAGATGATCCTACACAGCACCCACAGACTCCCTGACCCTTCTCTTGGAAGAGCGTTGATGGAATCCAGATGCCAGTTAGAGACATATCTTTGTCATGTGGGGATAAATGTCAGGAAAAACACTTAATGCTCATTTTAGGTTGTGATTTTGGTTTCTTTTGGTGAATCATATAACATTTTACTGTGTGTGTGTGTGTGTGTGTGTGTGTGTGTGTGTGTTTGGGGAAGTGTGAAGAAGGAAGGAGAGAAGGACTGAGTAATATACATTTTTCCAAGCTTAGTTATTGCTGTTGCATTTGAAGGGGTAGATTGAATCACACTCGAAGTTGTTTCCTTCCCCCTTCAGAATATAGGGATTGTTTTTCGGTTTTGTTTTTTGCTGTTTAAAGCAGAAAATGTTTTACTTGCAGAGTTATTTTTAACAAATGGAATTTTTATGTATTTGTATTCAGAGTAATTGTTATTGAAATAAATCTTCTAATGACATACGGCAAGGAATTTACCATGACTAGGTTTTGGAGTTTCTGTGGAACATTCTGAGCTTACATTTCAAATGATTTTGTTTGGAAATATCACATGCTTGTGCCATTTAATTTATAAATCCATCTGTTAATCACTAGAAATTTAATCCACACACTTGGAGAGAATTCATTGCAGTGCTGTTTGAAAAGAAGTTCGTGAACAAGCTGTGAGGGTTTTTTATGAGCTTGTTGGAGCCTTTTGATTTTAAGGAAAGGAAGGAGTTTGAGCAGTGAGCTGTCTTCGTTCCCAGAAAGTTTTAGTTCTGACATTTAATTCCAAGATCTAAAGAGATTCAAGGAGGTCGGAGATCAGAATTTATTAGGACTAGAGTGATGGTAGTGCATCGGAACGAAAACAAAATATCTGTATTCACAGTCAAATTATTAGATATTTACAAGCTTAATAACATTCTGTGCAAATGAGGATGTGGGAAAACACTCTGTCTAATGAACAATCAGTATAAACTCTCTGAAAAGCCATTTGACAATATCTTTGAAGTGTACATATCCTTTGACCCAACAGTTCCATTGTTAGAGATTTGCCCTAGAACTATAATAGCAAAGATAATTTAAAATACAAGTAGGAGAGTATTATCACAGCATTGTTTAATCGCAACAAATGAAAACAGTGTTTATTAGCCTTATGTTGGATACTGTTCAGTCACTTTAAGAAGTAAGGCAGACATGGGGAATTGGTGGCAGAAGATCTTCATGATTTTTAGAGTTAAATGAGAGAGGCAAGGACATAAGAGTCAGACTAGCATAATCGCATTTGTGTGCAAAAAGGAACAAATGCATTTTAGGAAGATGATGCGTTAAAATGTTTTCAAAAGGATGCATAAAGTCAAATAGCTACCATAGGTGGGGGAAGAAGGACAATGGGTTGGAGATGGCAGGGACACATCATTTTATGTCCTTTGGTGTGGTTTGAAATATTTTACTGTGTGTGTATTTTAGTTTAAAACAGAAATTAGGAGAAACAAATACCTTTTACCCTATTGCCACTTTTGACACAGCAAGAGTCAATTACTGTTTTAAGAGTGCAAGCTTTACTTTCATGCCCAACTTAATATCTAGCATTCATGCATGTGTTTTTTTAACCCAAAGGATAACCACGATGGATCATCCAGTGAAGGAATCTTTGTATCCAAGATAGTGGACAGTGGGCCTGCAGCCAAGGAAGGAGGCCTGCAAATTCATGACAGGATTATTGAGGTATGTGAATACTGGCCAGTGTCTTTTAATAGGCTAAATGCCATCCCGTCTTCGTCCAGCTCAAAGCAAGATGTTTGACTGGGGAGGGAGGCCTAAAGTGGTAGATGGTTGAGCGGGAGTCACACTTCTCCCATTGTGTGGGACCAGATTGAGTGTTGATTGCCTTGGTGTTAAATTTTTGTTAAATGTAGAAAAGACAGATTATGAGTGGAATGTTCACAATTTGGCTTTTTTTCATGTGGACCTGAATCTGTTTCGTATGCATCAGTTACAGTTTCGCGCGAAAACCATTGGAGAGTTGGATGTTAGAACCAGATGAACAATCCCTTTTGTACAAATTGTGCACCCTGTTCATGTTGATTACCAGGGTACAATTGTGTCAGCTTTGGAGTCACTCTAATGTCCTCAGAGCTCACACAGCACACACTTATTTCTACAAATGCATTGTTCTGTTTGTCGTCTTTGCCTGCTGTTAGTTGTACAACCTGATTGCCCAGGGATTTGCAGGCAGAGGTTGATATTAGGGTTCACATATCATCACTCACTCCATTTTCAGTTCTTCATTCATCATTTCAAACTTTTATACAGCAGGTTTGTAGACTCATGTAGGGGAAGTGGATCTCTCAGCCCCACCAGACAACACTTTGTAACAGGGTTGCAGTGTTCTAGGACGCTCTGAGTCACTAAAAGGGAGAGAATGATTTGTTGCCTTCTTAAGGGCTCTTGTTGCAAAGTTTGATATAAATGAGTAATTTTTTGCTGGTGTTTTGACCATTTTCATAGCTCTTTGGATGGATACACATATGGGCTAAATTGATTGGCTTTCCTATTAGGCAAAAAGTAAATTTGAGAATCCACGATGATAGCCAGACCCTACAAGAAATTCACCCATGGGCCATAGCCGTAATATAGTGCAAATAGAAGAAACCAGAAAAACAGCACCTATACCAGTGGATGTTTGTTTTCCACACGCGTTTTCATCATGTCTGTATTTCCTGAGTATTTTCAGGGCCCGTTTCAAAATTTCGGACTGAGTGGGAGCTAGGACCACGAGCTAAGCCATAAGTGAAGTTCACGTCACTCACTGGAATGTGGCCACAGGCTTCTCCTGGGGAAAGGAGCCTCAGCAAGACAGAGAACAAAGTCTTGCATTTCCAGTCTCATCTGGACACATTCTGCAACATGCAGTATGCTTCAGGATAATTTATAATCCTCAGGAAAATACACAGTTAAATCTCACAGGGAAAGCAAACTGAACTAGTTAGGGTGTAAGGCTCCCTCCTCGGAGGGAGTGTGATGTGCTAACTTACATGTTAAAATGATACTTGATTTTGTTTTAAGGACATTATTAATATTGTTGCATCCCCTTTGAATGTTTGAAGGGTTCTTAAACTTGGAGCTTTTTTTGCTGCATGGTTTAGAGTCAGTCTTCGTACTTCCCAGGTCAGGAGAGTGGATTTTTCCCTAACAGGAATTTGCTTGGGCAAGAGTGCTTTCTTAAGAGCTCAAATGCGTTACTTACTGTCTTTTTTGAGAGTGAATACATTTTCTGAGACTATTGTTCAAAAAGATAAGTACAGCTTCCGTTGCCAAGGGATTGGTGGAACAGCCAGTTTCTCTAAGTAATGGAATTTCATTGCTCTTATGTTTTGCAAATGAGAAATCTACAGCTGGGCAGGATTTTCTCTTGGCAAAGGATGATCTGTATTTGAAATGTTCAGTACGGTTTCTGGTAAGTCACATTCCTATTTTGGACAGTATGTAAAATATTAATCATGTAGTGTTGAGATGGAAAGAAGGATGACCACAATAGAGAAACGATATATGTATAATTGCAATTGACACACTGTGCCTTTTGCAGTCAAATTCTAATCTCTTTTGACATGATACAGTGATTCCCATGACTGAAAATATGTTCTCTGGTTTACCTCGTCTGTGTCTGAGTTTATTACCAGGAGGCATGAATGTGATTATTTTGAGAGAGAGAGAGAGAGAGAGAGAGTATGTGTGTGTGTGTGTTTCATCACTAAGAAGAGTCAAAGTCTCTAGTTTTCCACCAGATGTCTTCTTTTTCAGAGGAATGGGCAAACCACCACCAGATCTTCACCATAAGACCCTTAATTCTTGCAAAGGGATATTATTAAATCCAGAGATACTAATTGAGTCTTTTCTTTGCTGCAGAGTTCCTCTGCTCTTAATGGTATCTGTTCTCTGAGACCAGGGCAGCGGCTCTTACCCACATCGGTGCCAGCCCAGCTCCTCCCTGTTTTTTTTATAAGAAATATTTTGGAATTCCACCAATACTGTGGTGAAATGAAATTTACAAGTAACATTTATATGCATACATACACAAATAATTGTAAAAATATATAGGCTGTAGCATAAAAGAAAATCAAAGGAAGATAATTTATAATAAAATATATCAATATGCCAGTGTTCTGGCACAGTGACGTTAGATACCATGGCACTGTCAGATGCTCACACATCTGTGTAGACTCACTGGGATGCACCTTATGTGGCTGCAGATGCTGCCAGATACAAGAGGCAGCTGCTGGTGGCCCAGGCACCATGAATGGCCTTGCCATACAGGATGTGAATTTCCATGGTAGTGAACAGGTCATGGTTAAGTTCTGACACAGGCAACTACAGTGTTGCTTTGATTTATACAAGAGTTGCATTTCTTGAAATGTCTGTGTGTGTATATGTATATATGGCAAGACATACATGTGGTAAAATATACATAACAGAATTTACCATTTTAACCATTTTAAGTGACAGTGCAGTGGCATAAACTACATTGATTTGTGTTGCAGAACCAGTACCACCATCCATCTCCAGAACTTTTTCATCTTCCTCAACTGAAACTCTACACTCACTAAATACTAACTCCCTCCCCACCTCAACTCCTAGAAACCACCATTCCACTTTCTGTCTCTAGGAATTTGATTTATAAACGGAATCATGTAGTATTTGCCTTTTGTGACTGGCTTATTTCAGTTAGCATAATGTCCTCAAGGTTCGTACATGTTGTAGCATGTTATAATTTTCTTCCCCTTTAAGGCTAAATAACATTCTGTTGTCTGTATTTACCACATTTTGTCCATTCATTCACCCAGTGATGGACACTTGGGTTGCTTCAGCCTTTTGGTTGTCTTGAATAATGCTGCTGTGGACGTGGGTGTACAATGTGTGTATATTTAAACTGCCAAAAACTCTATTGTGTTTATATGTAAAACAGAGCTAGGTCTATGCTCAGGTAATTATAAAAAGCTTGTTATTTTATCTTCATGACTGTCTGGTGGGATATGTGATAGTTGTGCTGGAGGCAGAACCGTTCTTCATTGCAGGAGATTCTTCATGTCATCTCTGGCAAATACCCCTATTGTTGTGATGGTGAAAAATGCCCCTGCAGATTGCTGAAACTCCCACTGGGGAGTGACAGGGACATCAGGGACAATCACTGAGGTAGAGGTTTGACTTATTCTAAAACCTTGGGATAGGAATTGAGTTGCTCAGGGACAGAGATGTCAACATCCCTTTCTTCCAGCTAGACTGCCTACATGATGTCCCCTATTTGGGTTCCGTACAGGAGTACTCCCAAGGCCTGATAAGAAAGCCTGAGCTGGCCTGTCCTGGGGCTGTGGCTGGGAATCTGGGGCCCCCTTAGATTAAGTGCCCTCCCAGCCCACATGGCTGCAGGGCCCATGCTGTCCCCTGGAATCCTGTGTGTCCATCTGACCTGTGCTTGTTGGGCAGACTTTGGTCATACCTATTCCATCTCACATTTGGTACTGGGATTCAGCAAGTTCTGACGTACTCAGTATTGGCTTCTGATTTTTTTGTGTCTTCCCTGCACTCCTCTCACCTGTGAGCTGTCCCGGTCCTTTTTACAACTTCCGACCCCACCTTTGATTGCATATACTTATTGCATTTAGAAAACTAAATTTAATTTCTCCCTGATGTCTTTAATATTCATTCAAAACTGTAAATATCTCAGTGCCTTTTGTTTTTCTGCCTCTGAGCCTACTGTCTGAACTATATTTTAAAGACAATGCAAGGTTCCTATACTTTAATATCACCAGATTTCTTAAAGGAACTATGCTCATATTCTTTCAAATAGTTTGAGAACTTCGGAAAAATTTTCCCAGTGCCCAAAGTGTGGGTTATCCAACTGAAGCAGATTTCCTCATCCACAAACACACCACCTTTCTCTGTGGACTCTGGAGTCTACTTTAGGCCAATCTTACTCTACTGAAAGTTATTTAGGAGAAGGCAAAAATGTGAAAAATCACATAAGATCAATATTACCCTCAAAATTCTCTTAGGGAGGTGACATATGGAGAACATACCATCTCTTCGTAAGTCCAGCCAGCTGGTTTTGCACAGCATCGGATCACCTCAGTGTCTCTCAGTTGACTGTCATATGGAGTTTTTGGATTGTTCTGTGAATACCTCGTTTGGCAAAATGCTCACACTGAGAAAACACCGAGAAACTGAGACCTACTAAGAAACCAGCAAATTCACTTTGAGGCATGTGCTGTTCAATATATTATTTCTCTCTCTATCCACTTTTTTTTTTTTTTTTTTTGGCATGGCTTGCCTATAAGTTAAACACTCCTCTGATGCAACTCCACTGAAATTCTTTCTCAAAGACTTGTAGAGGCCATCCACATCTATATTTCTTGCCAGTCTTCAAGCCATATGGCTTGGAGAACCAAGCTCATTTTTGTGTTATAGGAGGCTTGCCTTTGGTGATAAATGAGTCTGTGTAGCAATTGTGTGGGTTAAACGTTGTTCTGCTTTGAGCTAGCAATCTTGATTCCCTGGATCCAATGAAAGTAGGAGACTTAAGCCCTCTATTCCCAATAACCATTATTTCATACAATCTTCTGTAAATATGCATTCATCTTGCAAGCGTTATGATTTGAAGACCCGAGGATATGATTACAGAAGCTGTGGAACCTCAAAGGCTTTTGTGTAAACCGGTCATTCTCTTTTTTTGTTTATTTTTGGTTTAGTTGGACTGTCATTGCTAACAAGGTTTGTTACAGGGTCAGCTAGAGAGGATTAGCAATGCTTTCCCTCCCAGAGCCAGGCTACTTGGTGGAACAAAGTGAGATTTCACTGCTTGTTATTATTAGGTGAGAAGATACTGTTCTGAGACCCACTAAAGTTGCAAAATGGAATGTGAATTAAGCTGGAGTATTTATTTAAAAATAAAGTAATAGAAGACTCCCCTTTAAAAAATGTTTCATTTCGACATAATTTCAGACTTGTAGACATGGATTTCTGTACACTGTTGACCCAGATTCCCCAAATATTAGCATTGACTACATTTACTTTATTCTTTTTTTCCTCTACTCTTTATCACTAAAGTCATCAGTGTGAACTTTTTAGGAATAAGACATTCTCATATGTAACAGTATGGTAATCTAAACCAGGAAACTCATGTTGGTACGAAACTGTTATCTAATCTTCGGAATTTATTCTGATCTTGCTAATGGTCCCTGTGATGCCCTTTATAGCAAAATAAAACCACTGTCATGGGTTTTATTCCATTTTCATATTTATTTGGTTTCCTTTATATCAATTGCTCAGCTTTTGTCTTCTATACTATTGATATTTTTAAAGACTCCAAACCAGATCTTTTCTAGACTGTCCCTTAATTTCTGTTTGAAGTTTCCTCAAGGATGGATCCAGGTCATATGTTTTGGGCAAGAATACCACAGAAGTGATAGCGTGTCCTTCTCAGTACATAATGACAGGTCTCACATGAGGTGAAGTTGTCCCTTTATTTATGATAACTTGAACCACTTGGTTAAAGTCGTATCTCTCTGTCTCCACTATAAAGTTACCATTTTCTTCTTTATAATCAATAGTTATCCTGTAGGTAGATGCTTTGAGGCTATGTAAATGTCTTGCTACTCCTCAAACTGTCACACACTGGTTTTATCATCCATTGACTGTGTTTGGTTGAATCTGTTATTGTGATAATTGACAAATGGTGATTTTTCTAACTCCAGTCCTTCCACATTAGTTGACTTTCTACTATAAGAAGAAGTATTCCTTTTTCCCCTATTTAATCTGTTTATCTGTTTGTCTCTTTCTCTGTCAATATGGACTCATGAGTTTTTATAATTTGGTGGTCACGTTGTCCAAGTTTTGGCCAAATGGAGCTCTTTCAGGCTTTTAACCTGTGTTATTTTGACATGTTCCCATCATGTTTTGAGCACTTTCCTACTTCCCAGCACAAGATACTCCAGGTTAATCTTCTGTCCTTGCTCCACTTCTGACATGTGCATTTTTTTCAAGGACCTCTAGCTTCATTTAGTGGAGAATAGTGTTTAGAAACCAAAATATGGGTGCTAGGGTGCTCATTATGATTGAGATTTCATTGCTTCTGGGCACCTTCAGCAGATAGAGCTAGAAAATGTAAATATGTAATATAAACACATGAACACATGCACCACAATGATAACATATACATCTGTCTTTCTGCATTCATTCATCTGTATATCTTGGAAACTATGCCTATATCAATACCTCTAATTTCAGTCCAAGTCAGTTTGTAATCCAGTTTGTAATTCCTAGAGGAGTCCTTTTTAAAATACTGATCCATGTGCTTTTTTCCTTTGAATTAAATCTGTGATCTTTGCTTAGATGTTATCAGTGAATTAAAAAATTATTGGTGAAAATTGTTTAAAGTGTTTTAATTTTTGGTTTGGTTTTGGAGAAAAAATATGCTGTAAACCAAATGATTTTGTAATTATATTTTTCTTTTCATTTTAGGAGTAAGAAAGACTTGATATTTCTTGCTTAACTATATACAGGAAACTTATTTTGCTAAACAGGCACAGATATGCATAATCCATTTTTAGTTAATGTTAGAAATAAACACATGAGGCTATACTGCTCTCCTTCACAGGGACTGATCCCCATTTACCATATTCAGCAGAGGAGTATGAAAAGTTTGATAGCAGTTATCCACTTAAGAAGTAAAACCTATTCATGTTAATTTGAAATCTCTAACTGTTGTCTTGGTTACCCAAATATTCTGTTTTGATTAAAGAAACTTGATATAATTCAAGCTGCATTGAGAAGATTCTTTGTTAGCTGCAAAAGTAAGCAGATTTTAGAGATCAGTTATTAGTAATGGACTCCAACTCTCCGTTTCCAAAGGTGGAAGCTAGAGTTTCTTCTTATATATCAATTTCAGTATATATAATGGCAATGACATCACCTTGGATTATGGTGTCAAAAAATTCTGAGGACATTCCTGGATTGAGTGGAGATGAGCATTGTGATCATTTATTGATGTTTGTCATGGGCACACAAACAAGGAGAAGGGTGACTTTTTGCTGTATATTTGCTATCTCTGTATAGACTCACTTAAATGGTGTTTTTGGAACTATTGCATTGTCATTTGGTAGTAATGACTGTCTTTTCACTAGCATAGCTGCACTCTCAATAAGTCAGTCCATCTCCATCTTTTTAGTCTCCACTTGTAAAATAAAGTGAATATCATATTTTCCCCTCTCCTATTCCCTGATTTAGCCACTTTTATCACTTTCGTTTTACCTTAATAGTCTTTATACTACAGCAACAGAAGACTCTAACACAGTTAGGTGAGACTTCTCTGAAATGCAGCTGATCTCCTTACTATTAGAAGGAACATGTTGAAATGGAAAGAACCATTAAGATTTAAATCAGGAGACCCAGGTTTAAGTCTCCACCCAGGTATTCACTCTGGTGTTGGGATTCTAAATGTTGAGTCTTCATCTCTAGAATGGGAGGAGTATTTACTGCTTGTCTTTCCTACCTGTCGTGCTGTCTGGGTGGACCAAGGAAACAATGTAGGTAAAGGATTTTTGCAATTGAGTACAAAGGTGGAGAATTGTTATTTCAAATTAAAATTTTTGTACAGGATACGAGAACTTAAAGCCAAATATAGAAGTTAACAAAAACTTTTCTGAGATCTGTTTTCTTCTTGTTTACATGTATCAGCAAGAATGTGGAGCTGCTATAGAATTATTGAGAAAATCTTAAACTATTTCATGGAGACATACTTTCCAGAATTAACAAGGAGACCAATTAAAAACAAATAGCCCCCCTTTAGTCCATGGTTGCCTTAAACAATATATTATGTATTAATTTCTTTCTAATGACTGTGCATAGCTTATTGTGTGATGTATGGGCTTTGTTATATTTATTACTGTCATTATTTTCCTTATTTTCCTATCAAAACTAGCCTTTCAGTGAATATCTTTCTAACATACATCACTTTATATTAGTCAGATAAATATAAAACTTAGGTGAAGAGTAGACAGTATGGAGTGCTACAACTCTTGCAGAATTTACCTAGCAGGTTTTTCACTTTTTACTAGAAAAACCAGTAGAAACAAACAAACAAAAAAAACCATGGTATGATGCAATTTGTTTATTTTTAAGGCATTTATACTAGTCTTTGCAGGGGAAAAATACTGTGGGCTAATGAACAGTTTATAGTTATTGTAGTTATTTTGTTTGATGGGATTATGGGGAACTTTAAGTAAAGCCACGTTTCTGTAATGTTGGAGTTCTCCGAAGTGTGTGTGTATGTGTGTGTGTATGTCTGTATGTGTGTGTGTGTGTGTGTGTGTGTGTGTATATATATATATACCTTATATATATTTCAGTAAACAGTAAGAATTAAAAACTTGGTGATTTAAAAGTTTCTTTTGAATTTTAAATATCACAAAAGGGACACCTGCTTATATATTTCCTTTTAAAAGTCACTTAACATTCTCATTTCTACAAGCTCATAGCATATGGCACCAGGTATGGAAACGCAGAGGCATCTGTCTCCTGCTGAAACCCTGCAGTCAGGATATTGGGTGCTTCTCTTTGTCAGAGTGTCTCTCCTATCCTCTGCCCGTGTTAGAATTTACTTTGTATTGACATTATGTACTTTTGTGGGAGTTCTGACTCCACAGAAGTTTTAAATCTGTCCCTCAAAGTCTTCCTTTCATAAAAAGATTTAATTAGGTAATCCACAAAGCATTTTAAAATGAAGAATAAATTAGAAGTAACCAATGTCCCCATTAAATTCTTGAGTTAAGATTAGGTCAAAAAATTAAATCTTGGGTAATTTCCTGAGGACCATGAAACAAAACAACAAATTCTTGACAATAATACAGGTCAAACATATTTTATATTGTCACCTTTACATGTGATATCTAGACACTTATCTTTAAATATGGGGGTTTTGAGAGCAGTAACCTTATCTGTTTTTTTTTAAGGAAGTTTTTGTCTTTTCATCTGTTGCTGTAACACAAAAAGAGGCAGATGCATTTTTATTGAATTTGGAAGGTGTGTTAGGGATGGCCTGACTTAAATGCTAATCTGTGAAGTATATGTAACATGAGCGAGCACTAGGGGAACGCTTCAAAGCAGTAGGCAGACATCATTGTGGAGCTAAACTAAGCACAGTGCCTATAGACCAGGGTGCTATGAACAGGCGGAAAGAGTGTTGACAATCAGGAATTGTCGATGGTAATTGCAAATAGGAAGACACAAGGGCAGAATGGCAGCTGCAAGCACTGATTTGCAATTATGCCACTTTCACTGGGAACTCTGAGTACTCCAGGGTGGGTAGCTGCTGCAGCTTGCTTTCTTCTAATGAGGATTAATGATTACTTTGAGCCTCACGGTGGAGAGCAGCTGGTATGGAATGAGTCTGCCACGCCAAGTGCCACAGTGCTCAATGGAGACCTCTGGCTCTTACCCTGTTTAAATCTATTTTGATGACCACGTGAACTGCATAGAAACTGGGTCCCACCCCTTTTCTCCTGAGAGTGACACTCCCCTCTGCCCTTTTGGCTCTTTTGATTCTCTTTATTTCCTTCTTTCATCACTTCCTTCTTTCCTGCTAGCCCTAATGGGTCATTTGGCAGCTTTCAGGGATCGGGAGAACTTAAAGCCTAAGAGTGTTTGGTTTCTTCCTAGGCACTCCCACACCCCTCAAAAGAAAAATGCAAGTCAGCATTAAAACGAGCTAAATATGTTTATTTTTTATTTTTCAATATTTGGAGACACTCTGGGGTGGAGCAAAATTGATGCCAACAGTCTAATTTAAAAAGACAGGTTTTTTTTTGTTCTTTTCATAGAATGATTTTTGCTGGGAAATGGATATATGTTTCCACACATATTGATTTGAGGATCCGTTAGCCAGATAAATGCAATCCATATCCAAAAACTGGTTAGGTATTGATTTTAAACATTGGATAGGGGATGAATTATATAGTATGATCTGTATAATTTTTGCGACTTGTTAAAAAATCTTCATGTTGTATGAGTTCTTAGGATAAGAGAGGATAACAGGGGAAGAGAAACCATTAGTAGGCATATGTTCACTTGTTGGGTGTGCACTGAGTTCTGCCTAATATGAGATAGGTCAGGATACCCAGAGAACTAGGACATAATAAACTCCCTGGCTCTAGGGAGTTTACATGTGAGACCTATGTTTATAGGAAAATAACACCAAGTTAATTAGAAGGGCAGCCGGTATATGCAGAGGTTAAGAGCCAAGGACTCTGGAATCAGATCAGCTTTTGAATTCTAGTTCTGTCATTTGCTAGCTTCATGATCGTGGAGAAACTTCTTATCTCTGAGCCTTGCTTTCTTCTGTAAAATATGGATAAAGTTGCCATAATAAAGAAAATATTCTTGTGTGTCTGAATACTGTAAATTTGGCCCCGGAATAAATGCTCACCAGGTGGTTAGCTATGCTGTGTTGTTTCCTGTGGGTCTTTAGAGGCTGGGCTGGAGGAGCCTTCCAGCAAGCCAACACTTTGATGATGGCTATATGGCACAGTTTCATAAACCTGAAATTACAGTTGTGAGTAGACCATTTTAATTTTTTTTTATTTCTTTTTGATATTAGTGAGCCTTTGTATCTGGATTAAGAGCTGCCACTTCCTAAGGCCATATAAATCACAATAATTGATCAATCAGGAATAATTCTTAATTTACATCTTAGTGTGAACAACATGGTAATTCATTGCATATGTGCTGACATAAGTGTTCCAAAAATGAAGTCAAACAATTGTGTGTTCAATATCAGCTATTTTTAAAGTGCCAAAAACATTAAGGTTTCTGTTTTTATATTGACTCACGAGGAATATTGGGATTTTCTTAAAATTAGGAATAGTTCATCTTTCTTTAGCAAAAATGTCCCTTAAAATTGAAATAGTTTAGTTTCTTTTTAGGGTAACTTTTTGTGTCTTGATATGAATGTAATACACCATTGCAGAAAAATTGAAAAATACAATAAGACATAAAGATGAATATAGAAACCCTTGCTGATACTAAGTAGTATCTTGACAAAATATCAGTTTGATCATTCAGGAATGCATGTAATGGCTTCTGTGTTAGAATCTGATGGGGCATGGGAATTGCATAAGGATCACTAATATTTTCATTACTTGTTCTAAACTCTAAATGAAGAGGGAGAACTTCAAGTAAAATAGGATTAAGTATGATTTTGTTGCAGCATTATTATTGGATTTCTGATGCTTTGTGTCATTCTTTGAAATATCTGAAAGAGTCAGTGTGCTTGTAAGAAACATGAGTGAGATAATAACATATGAGGGGGACTTGGAATAGAATTGCTGGTGATACAGGAATTTGTAGAAGCAAAAGAATCAAGCCAGAAAAAATATTTCATCATTTTTATTGAAAGCTTGAAACTTTTTAATACCCTCAACAGAACAACATCTTAATTTTACTACAAGGTAAATTTGAAAACTAGAAAAAAGAACTACTTTCTTTTTAGATGATGGTACCAAAGTTGTTGACATTTATTATTTCTCCATTCAAATGCCCAAGTTAGCATCTTAGTACCTAGAGGACTAATTCCCTCTGGTATGTGAACCAGTAGAGAGAGACCTAACCAGAGGAAGGACACTAAGTGCCAAGTTAGATGGAATTGTTTTCTCAGAGAATTGTTACCTAAACCTTGGTATTTGCATTTTAATGAAGTTCCAGAAAACACTTTAACTTTTATTAGCTACAGTCTTTTAATCTGCGTTTTTTCTTTTTTCATTCTCTTTCTATAGCCTCTGCCTCCCGGGTTCAAGCGATTCTTGTGCCTCAGCCTCCCAAGTAGCTGGGATGACAGGTGCCCGTCACCACACCCAACTAATTTTTGTATTTTTGGTAGAGATGGGATTTCGCCATGTTTTCCAGGAGGGTCTCGAACTTTTGAACTCAAGTGATCCACCTGCCTTGGCCTCCCAAAGTGTTGGGATTACATGCGTGAGCCACTGAGCCCAGCTAATCTGTGTTTTGACAAATAATATTTTTCAGATTGCTTAGCATTAAAGAGCTTGTAAAATATATATGAATATGTATGACTCTATATGAATATATATATGAATCTGAACATTTATGCCTGAACACAAGCACTTTGTTGGCTTCACGTTAGTAACTCATGAGATTTTGCCTTCATTTTGTGTAAGTCACTTGAAGACCCAAGACAAATTGGATGAAGTTTTAAGCTGTTTTGTATATAGTCTGTGTTTAATAATCTTCATTTATACTTTGTAAGAAATGAAAGGAGAATCCTTTGGGCAGATGGTATTATGTAAAGTGGTGACAAGGAAATCTTTATTTTGATGCAGGGACTTAATTACTTGTGAAGCCTATTTATAGGTAAGTTTAGGTTGATTTGCTTGATACACTTAGTAAATCTTACATGTGAAATTCAGAGGTTCTCATCTATTAAACTTACCAGATTTAACAGAACATACAGGGAGTTACACTAATTCAGAGGGAAAAGGACAAGGAAGGAAATTGCTATTTCTATTTAAATAACATTTTTCTTTTCTCCTTTAGTTTGTTTGAAAGTTAAGCCCATAACAAGTGTTCGTTGCTTTTTGTCATGATCAGAATATTAAAGGATTCAGTAATAAGAGCCATTTGTGGCCTTTTGTAATAATCCATCCCAGTTCTAGGTGATCTTTTAAAACTTAAAATAGTAGAGATAGAAGAGAGAAATTCAGTGTGCTTCCTTTCATTCTGTTAGCTTCTTCCAGTCTTGATTAAGCATGTTGCTTGTGACAAATACAAACCAAAAATGTCCCAGCTACTTGGGAGGCTGAGGCAGGAGAATGGCGTGAACCTGGGAGGCGGAGCTTGCAGTGAGCAGAGGTTGCACCACTGCACTCCAGCCTGGGCGACAGAATGAGACTCTGTTTCAAAAAAAAAAAAAAAAAAATCATATCTCCTGGGAGGATGGCCATTAAACTGTTTTATGAATATTCAAGAGAGGAAATCAGTCCTTCTGATATATCACAGGGCAGTGGAAAGAGTCCCCCTTCATCGGAGAAAAATCAGAGTGAGGGATAGTCAGTGAAGCCTGTTTAGCATTTTGCATCGATCATCAAACCTAAACAAGTGTTTCTCAGACTTGAGTCAGTCATACACCACCTGCTCAGTCTTTGCTATATATGTGCCATCTGTTTTGCTAAATGCTCAACATTATTCTTAAAGCAACATTCTTTTAACTTTATTTTAAAAAGAAACTGTGTGTCATGACTGTAAATGGAAAGTCATTGTCATGTCTTGTAAATAGAAGATAAGAGTAAAAATAAACACAACATGTAGAGCTAGTCAATTTAAGCTAGACAGTTAGCTGAAAACTCTGGTCTTTGAGCCATGCTTTCTCTTTGTCTAAGAGCAAAACTAATTAGTGGGAGTAGAAGTCAGGACAGTGGTGGGAAACAGGCCTGAGGAGGGCTTTTGAGGGTGCTGGTCTCATTCTGCTCCCGATCTGGGCAGTGGTTCAGGAACATGTTCACCTGTGCAAATACACCAAGATGTACACTTAGGATGAGTTCACTTTCTTTATGTTACATTTGGATAAACTTTATTTTTAAAAGTGGTGTTACCTGTTTACAATAGCAAAGATGTGGAACCAACCCAAATGCCCATCAACGATAGCCTGGACAAAGAAACTGTGGTACATATACACCATGGAATACTATGCAGCCATAAAAAGGAATGAGATCATGTCCTTTGCAGGGACGTGGATGAAGCTGGAAGCCATCATCCTCAGCAAACTAACACAGGAACAGAAAACCAAATACTGCATGTTCTCACTCATGAGTAGGAGTTAAATATTGAGAACACATGGACACAGAGAGGAATAGCACACACCACGGCCTGTTGAGGGGTGGAGGGTGAGGGGAGGGAACTTAGAGGACAGGTCAACAGGTGCAGCAAACCACCATGGCACACATATACCTATGAAACAACCTGCGTGTTCTGCACATGTATCCCTGTTTCTTTGGTTTTTTTAGAAGAAATAAATTTTTTTTAAAAAAAGTAGTGTTACAAACATTTTTGCCTCAAATTGACTCTGTGCTCTAGATGTAAGCAGATGGGTTAGAGATTGACAATGGAGTGACTTGGATAACTTGGGTTAGAGATCGACAGTGGAATGACATCATGTCATTCAAGGTCGTTTTAATGGCAGAGCCCAGGGTCACCTAAAATAAAGTGAAGTGCTCCCTGACTTCAGCGTGCCCAGGTCTGTCGTGTACCAGTCTGAGCTAAACTCTTCATGTGGCTGCTTTGGTTTGGTTGGTTGAGGAAAGAAAGAGTCCTTAGAGATTAGAATCCACTATAGAGAGGAAGAATTCTTTCACTGCTAAAACTTCAGAGGCAGGAAGGTAAATATTAATGTTACTGACCAGAAATTGGGGAATCCCTCTTTGATAAACAAACTTTTGTTTGTTTTTATACAGTTCTGAAAAACTATACTATCTTTATACATTTGTAGCTATTTACTGTATGTACATTTGTCCGTCGTGCGGCCTAAGCATAGATGTAAGTATGACTCAAACAGCAACTCATTCTACACTGTTCTTTGAAAGAGTATTCTGCAAACTTTTTTGGTACTGACCTACAGTAAGAAATACATTTTATATGTGACCCAGTGCAGCACTCACAAATGTAAGTGGGCCTGGGATGTATGTATAAAAATGGAAAAAAAGTTTCATGCGAGATATTTACCCTTACTGCATACAGTGTAGTCTGGTATTTGTATTTTATTCTTTTTCTTTTAATGCCATTTGCCACTCACTACATTTATTTCATGGCTCACTAAAGGGTAGTGGCCCACAGTTTGAAAACATTCTGCTTTGGAGGATAGGGCTGTGCTTTCGTATTAACAGCAGATGTCTTTCTGATATTGTACCCTGGGGTCTGTTGGATCTGCTCATGGCAAAACTAAATCAAACCTGTTGCAAAAAGAATGGAGTCAAATTTGATATTAGACTATATTTGTAAAAATAATCTCCTCTTCCTGTCACCTTTCCACTTACGAACTTCTTATTTGAGGCAAAGTTCATGGGCCCTGCACTCCATCAGCAGATGGATGGTATTAACTGGTGGTCATTTGCATCATCATAGACTTACCACAAAGGGACGTAGCTCCAGCCTTTGGAGGCATAACTCATTTCTAAGTGTGGAGCTTTGGTGTGCAGGGTAATTTCCTCTCCAGTTGAGGAGATTTATATCAGCTTGATGTTTGATGGGGATGCTTTGTGTGACATGTGTGGTGATTGCCTGCGCTCTGGATTCTGGTGGGAAGGTAGTAAGTTACACCTGAATAGGCCTCTGAATCCAGCATCTCTGAGACCCCCCCTGGTGAAGTGTCCCTGTGAGGCTTGCAGTTTGTTAGGAAAAGATCAAGGAAGGCCCTGCTTGAGTGTAAGCTCTTGAGAGCAGGGACACATTGATTGTGCTCTGCACACTGCATATTCTCAGTACTAGCACCATGCCTGATACAGAGTATTCAATCAGTAAATGTGTGTTGCCTGACTCCGAAATAGATGTTCAAGTCACACAGTCAACTTCTGAGGGTAAAACTTCAGGCAGTCTAACATTAGAAGTATTCAGGGCAGGTGACAGTATGTCATGAGGCCTTGGGGACATTTGATACTTTGACAACACCTCCTGCAGACAGGTGGAATCTGCCAGCTGTCCATACAGGAATAGCAGCGGGTTAAAATAGATATCTCTCCCAGTGCCAGGAAGAATTTAGGAGTAAAGAGTTCCTTTATTTAGAAGCAGGGGAATGAATGGGGTTGCCAGAGAGAAATCGTGAGGAATCCCTGATTTTGCTCTTTTTAAAAAATGTAAATATAATGGTATCATAAGAAAATCAGGAGTTTAATTTTTGGTATGCCACATTGGGTTTTGTAAAATCTAAACTTTAAAAATCTGCATTTATGAATTCCAGTATTTGTATTTCAAGTAAACCTTTTTCTTAGTCCTGTTTAACAATAAGACTTAGGAAAGTGTGTTATTTCTGGTTAACTGGCTCCATGCAAGACAGTGTAAGTTTCCTTTAGCAGTTGTGCTTTTTGCTTATGAAGGTGCCAGCTTTGCCACCATTTTTGGAAAATATTTAACATCGGTCACCTTTGTCCTGTCTTCCTTCATTGACTTGGATCTTATCTGCCTGTCAAAACCCGTTTTGGCAACATAAAATCAGTAGCAACTAAGTTCTGGAAGATGCCTTTGCTGACACCTATTTTGAGTGTGCCATTTCTTCGATGCAAGTTTAGTCACTGTTGTTGTCACAGAATTTCCATCCATGTTCCAGGAAATAATTCCTTTGCCACAGCTGCTTAATTAAACCGAATTCTCAGTGAAGCAGTAAAACACAGTGGAACTTTCTGAGGGTTTCTGGGGATGTGGGGGTGCGGCAAAGGGGTGGATGCCAATGAGGACATTAAGCAAAGGCCTTGAGAAGGGTCTTCATGGCTTCCTACCACCAGGCCACAACCTTGCTTTGATGAGCAAGATGATGTTTAAAGCCTGTTGTAGTAAACAGATTTATTTTACCTTTTTATTGTTGGCTATCTGCCAAAATGTTGGTTTGTGTTCTGTGCTGAACTAGTGAGAAAATGTGACAAGCTGAAAATAGAGGAATATTCTCATAGAATGACAATTAGGCTGAACACAATGTAAATCTTAATATAAACGAAGAGACCAAATAGAAACTTCCTAATAGACATTTCTGATCTGTTTTTCTAATATCATGTGCTAAGAAACTTTAAAACTTGAATTCCTAAACTTTAAAATGGTAAAACTAAGGGCAGCTATCTTAGTTTTTGCTTTAAACACTCAGCCAAGAAAGGAAACTAAAATTGTTTAGAGTTACTGGGGCATCTGCTTATGTGTTTATATGCCAGCCAATTTAAAGCTGAAATGTTATCTCTTCAAAGTGGAGGCAGCCTGGAGTCACATTAAAATAGTTTATTTTGAAAAAAAATTTTTTTTAAGATTTCTAAAGGAGTAAAGGAGAAGATAAAACCAGTGCCGTTTCTTTGTCCTTTTGGAGTGTTAGATGGCAGAAATCATTCAAATGGACGTTTTTAGTGGGTGATATCCCAATTACAAAAGTTAAAAAGATAGTGATAAGCTCTCTGCATACTTAGCTGCTTATGTCAAAATATATTGGTAATTTTGAGTGCATTTAATGTGGCATTTTGCTTTGGTATTCTAAGAAGAATGAACATATTAACGATAGAATGCAATGTAGTTTTTGTATTACTTTAGAGAGACTGCCATGGAATGCTGTTAAGGACATACCATAGTAATACTGGACTCTAAATCAGAACACTAGAGGAATCAAAATAACTGTTACAAGTGACTTTAAAACAAACAAAAAACTAGGTAGTTTTATTAAATTTAATTAATATTTTCTCTCTTTTCTAAATCAGCTTTTATTTTCTTATCTACAATACATATGCATACACACACACACACACACACACACACACACACACCATTAAATGAAGCACCACTTAACTTGTGCTGGAAATGTAGCCATTTAGTTGGACAAAACTTGTTTTTAGCACTCAAGTTCAACTCCAAAGTGAAAGGGTCTGTCATTATCCTATTTCCTGGATGGAAGTGGTTATTCTTCTCTATTCATCATTTTTTTTCCTTTCCTTCCTAACTTAACCCCTGTGCCACCTAAAGTTCAGTAGCAATCTTGGAAGATGCTCCTGTAACAAGGATGCCAGATTCTGCTCATTAAGAGCATTGAAGTAAAAGTCGCAAGTTATAAATGGCCTGCTTTTTTTTTCCTCTTTTTTTTTTTCTCCCCTCATTTACCACACTAGACAGAGGGAATGTCCTGGCCTTGTCAGAGAGAGAAAAGAACTGCCCTGGCATTGGAAGGGAAAGCATAAAGCTAATTGTTGGTGGCTTCATGTTACAGACCACTTAGGAGACAAAGTTAGAACTTGACGTCTTTTAGACCTCATTTAAGGAAACTAAAATGCCATTTTCATTTAATTTAGGGAATACTGAAAGTGGTAGTAGACACCTTGCTGAATGTCTCTGGAGATTGGAAAGAAGCCATTTTTGCTTGATGTTAGGGTTGCCTAGTAGGTTTAATAAGCTGGTCATGGCATTCCCATGAGCAGAGTCTAAGGTGAGATCAGTCCTTCCATCATACGTTTGTGAGCTATTCACTGTCATAAGTTGGCCACCTTGAGGGTGGACTCCTACAGTGACAGATTGTGTGAGGTACTGTGGTTTTAGGTGAGTACAGACCAGAGGCCATCCTGTCCTATTTTACTTGCGGAGTTTTCTCCCTTCCTGTTGTTAAATTTTGTTTTGGGTGCTGAAGGTGCTTATGGCTGCCATGTTTCCTTGGCAGAGTGTGACCAGATGGACACATAGCGAGAATGGGAGGAGGGTGCAGAATATCACAGTGGGCTAGTGTCGGGTATCTAGTGGAGTTCACGCATATGTTCCCAGGTGAAAAGGTCTAAAAACCAGTGCTGAGAATATCAACTGCTAGCCTGAGGCTATTTTCGCCATATAGTTAATCTGTTATTACACGATCCACAGAAGTGCTTATGTAGGAAGAATTTACTTCCATAAAATTCTACCTCAGTCATAGCATTGAGCAGCAATATGTATAGTGGATAAGGGTAAGCTAGCTCTGTGGGTTTGAATCCCAGCTCTGATATTTTTGCTACGTAGCCTTGGGCTAGTTCCTTAAATTTTCTGGACCTTCATGTTCTTGCCTGAAAAATGAGCACGACAGTTTCTATCTCATAAGGTAGGTGTGCCGATTTAAATGAATTAAGATGTTAGGGACTGTTAGAAGAGTTCTTAGTACGTAGCAAGTCCTCAGTGACATTATCACATTATGATTATTGATAGTTTCCATTGTTGAGTGGCACCTGTATGCAGTTGAGTACATACACAATGAGCTCAGGCAGTGAGTTGGTCCAAAAAATACAAAATAATGTAAGGATATATCAATAGAAGTATCACTGAATAAGCTGGGGTTACATCCATGTGATGAAATAGTACGCATTTATTAAAACCAATGAGTTATATCTGTGTCTGTTGGAGGAATGGGCTGTTTCCTAATGTGCTATTTCATTTCGTTGTCCCCACAACACTGCAATAACCATAGTATCATTCTCACTTTACAAGTGACACCACTATGACTCGGGGTAAGTGCCTTCTCAGAGGTCACACAGCTGACCACTGGGGATGACAGGATCTGAATCCATATCTGGCTCTGTGTGCTCTCCATTATGCCACATTTCTGTCTAGCCAGATCCCATGCCAGTGGATAGTTGGAGCCTCATTAAGTTGTTGGAGCCTCATTGAGTGAACAAGTGTATACAAAACTGTGTGTGTGTATAAACAATAATCATCATAAAGACATTTAGCCAACTGTATATATATATATATAAAAAAATATACATTTTGTTTTAAAATTTATTTTTGTTAATATAGGTATAGGAAATAATGAGAATTTGTACACAGCAGGTTGCCAGCAGTGGCCTATCTTGGCGAGTGGAGTGGTTTCTGAGATTTTTTTTACTATAATGTATAGTTCATTTTACTTAAAAGAAATATTTTATTGAATGCACCGTCCCCCAAATTAAAATGTTATATTGAGTTGCCACAATCATTGAAAAACAGACATTTTAAAATAAAAAAAGACAAATCTCCATGTGCCTTCCTCTCCTTTTCTTCTTCCCATACCCTGAGGTAAGCAGTTTGCAGCCCAGCACAAAGCCTTCCATAGCCTTCTTCATGATTATGCAAAACAGAAACACATGACCGGAGGAGCCAAGATGGCCAAATAGTAACAGCTCCAGTCTACAGCTCCCAGCGTGAGCGACGCAGAAGACGGGTGATTTCTGCATTTCCATCTGAGGTACGGGGTTCATCTCACTAGGGAGTGCCAGACAGCGGGCGCAGGTCAGTGGGTGCGCGCACCGTGCGTGAGCCAAAGAAGGGCGAGGCATTGCCTCACTCGGGAAGCGCAAGGGGTCAGGGAGTTCCCTTTCCTGGTCAAAGAAAGGGGTGACAGACGGCACCTGGAAAATCGGGTCACTCCTACCCGAATACTGCGCTTTTCCGACGGGCTTAAAAAACGGCGCACCAGGAGATTATATCCCGCACCTGGCTGAGAGGCTCCTATGCCCACGGAGTCTCGCTGATTGCTAGCACAGCAGTCTGAGATCAAACTGCAAGGCGGCAGCGAGGCTGGGGGAGGGGCGCCCAACATTGCCCAGGCTTGCTTAGGTAAACAAAGCAGCCAGGAAGCTGGAACTGGGTGGAGCCCACCACAGCCTGCCTCTGTAGGCTCCACCTCTGGGGGCAGGGCACAGACAAACAAAAAGACAGCAGTAAACTCTGCAGACTTAAATGTCCCTGTCTGACAGCTTTGAAGAGAGCAGTGGTTCTCCCAGCACGCAGCTGGAGATCTGAGAATGGGCAGACTGCCTCCTCAAGTGGGTCCCTGACCCCTGACCCCCGAGCAGCCTAACTGGGAGGCACCCCCCAGCAGGGGCAGACTGACACCTCACATGGCCTGCCGGGTATTCCAACAGACCTGCAGCTGAGGGTCCTGTCTGTTAGAAGGAAAACTAACAAACAGAAAGGACATCCACACCAAAAACCCATCTGTACATCACTATCATCAAAGACCAAAAGTACATAAAACCACAAAGATGGGGAAAAAACAGAGCAGAAAAACTGGAAACTCTAAAAAGCAGAGCGCCTCTCCTCCTCCAAAGGAACGCAGTTCCTCACAGCAACGGAACAAAGCTGGACGGAGAATGACTTTGACGAGCTGAGAGAAGAAGGCTTCAGACGATCAAATTACTCCGAGCTACGGGAGGATATTCAAACCAAAGGCAAAGAAGTTGAAAACTTTGAAAAAAATTTAGAAGATGTATAACTGGAATAATCAATACAGAGAAGTGCTTAAAGGAGCTGATGGAGCTGAAAACCAAGGCTCGAGAACTACGTGAAGAATGCAGAAGCCTCAGAAGCCGAAGCAATCAAATGGAAGAAAGGGTATCAGCGATGGAAGGTGAAATGAATGAAATGAAGCGAGAAGGGAAGTTTAGAGAAAAAAGAATAAAAAGAAACAAGCAAAGCCTCCAAGAAATATGGGACTATGTGAAAAGACCAAATCTACGTCTGATTGGTGTACGTGAAAGTGACAGGGAGAATGGAACCAAGTTGGAAAGCACTCTGCAGGATATCATCCCAGAGAACGTCCCCAATCTAGCAAGGCAGGCCAACATTCAGATTCAGGAAATACAGAGAACGCCACAAAGATACTCCTTGAGAAGAGCAACTCCAAGACACATAATTGTCAGATTCACCAAAGTTGAAATGAAGGAAAAAATGTTAAGGGCAGCCAGAGAGAAAGGTCGGGTTACCCTCAAAGGGAAGCCCATCAGACTAACAGCGGATCTCTTGGCAGAAACTCTACAAGCCAGAAGAGATTGGGGGCCAATATTCAACATTCTTAAAGAAAAGAATTTTCAACCCAGAATTTCATATCCAGCCAAACTAAGCTTCATAAGTGAAGGAGAAATAAAATCCTTTACAGACAAACAAATGCTGAGAGATTTTGTCACCACCAGGCCTGCCCTAAAAGAGCTCCTGAAGGAAGCACTAAACATGGAAAGGCACAGCCAGTACCAGCCACTGCAAAATCATGCCAAAATGTAAAGACCATCGAGACTAGAAAGAGACTGCATCAACTAACGAGCAAAATAACCAACTAACATCATAATGACAGGATCAAATTCACACATAACAATATTAACTTTAAATGTAAATGGACTAAATGCTCCATGGATAAAGACTCAAGACCCATCAGTGTGCTGTATTCAGGAAACCCATCTCATGTGCAGAGACACACATAGGCTCAAAATAAAAGGATGTAGGAAGATCTACCAAGCAAATGGAAAACAAAAAAAGGCAGGGGTTGCAATCCTAGTCTCTGATAAAACAGACTTTAAACCAACAAAGATCAAAAGAGACAAAGAAGGTCATTACATAATGGTAAAGGGATCAATTCAACAAGAAGAGCTAACTATCCTAAACATATATGCACCCAATACAGGAGCACCCAGATTCATAAAGCAAGTCCTGAGTGATCTACACAGAGACTTAGACTCCCACACACTTTAACACCCCACTGTCAACATTAGACAGATCAACGAGACAGAAAGTTAACAAGGATATCCAGGAATTGAACTCAGTTCTGCACCAAGTGGACCTAATAGACATCTACAGAACTCTCCACCCCAAATCAACAGAATATACATTTTTTTCAGCACCACACCACACCTATTCCAAAATTGACCACATACTTGGAAGTAAAGCTCTCCTCAGCAAATGTAAAAGCACAGAAATTTTGACAAACTATCTCTCAGATCACAGTGCAATCAAGCTAGAACTCAGGATTAAGAAACTCACTCAAAACCGCTTAACTACATGGAAACTGAACAACCTGCTCCTGAATGACTACTGGGTACATAACGAAATGAAGGCAGAAATAAAGATGTTCTTTGAAACCAATGAGAACCAAGACACAACATACCAGAATCTCTGGGACGCATTCAAAGCAGTGTGTAGAGGGAAATTTATAGCACTAAATGCCCACAAGAGAAAGCAGGAAAGATCCAAAATTGACACCCTAACATCACAATTAAAAGAACTAGAGAAGCAAGAGCAAACACATTCAAAAGCTAGCAGAAGGCAAGAAATAACTAAAATCAGAGCAGAACTGAAGGAAATAGAGACACAAAAAACCCTTCAAAAAATTAATGAATCCAGGAGCTGGTTTTTTGAAAGGATCAACAAAATTGATAGACTGCTAGCAAGACTAATAAAGAAGAAAAGAGAGAAGAATCAAATAGATGCAATAAAAAATGATAAAGGGGATATCACCACTGATCCCACAGAAATACAAACTACCATCAGAGAATAGTACAAACACCTCTATGCAAATAAACTAGAAAATCTAGAAGAAATGGATAAATTCCTCGACACATACACCCTCCCAAGACTAAACCAGGAAGAAGTTGAATCTCTGAATAGACCAATAACAGGAGCTGAAATTGTGGCAATGATCAATAGCTTACCAACCAAAAAGAGTCCACGACCAGATGGATTCACAGCCGAATTTTACCAGAGGTACAAGGAGGAACTGGTACCATTCCTTCTGAAACTATTCCAATCAATAGAAAAAGAGGGAATCCTCCCTAACTCATTTTATGAGGCCAGCATCATCCTGCTACCAAAGCCTGGCAGAGACACAACCAAAAAAGAGAATTTTAGACCAATATCCTTGATGAACATTGATGCAAAAATCCTCAATAAAATACTGGCAAACAGAATCCAGCAGCACATCAAAAAGCTTATCCACCATGATCAAGTGGGCTTCATCCCTGGGATGCAAGGCTGGTTCAATATACACAAATCAATAAATGTAATCCAGCATATAAACAGAACCAAAGACAAAAACCACATGATTATCTCAATAGATGCAGAAAAGGCATTTGACAAAATTCAACAACGCTTCATGCTGAAAACTCTCAATAAATTAGGTATTGATGTGATGTATCTCAAAATAATAAGAGCTATCTATGACAAACCCACAGCCAATATCATACTGAATGGGCAAAAACTGGAAGCATTCCCTTTGGAAACTGGCACAAGACAGGGATGCCCTCTCTCACCACTCCTATTCAACATAGTGTTGGAAGTTCTGGCCAGGGCAATTAGGCAGGAGAAGGAAATAATGGGTATTCAATTAGGAAAAGATGAAGTCAAATTGTCCCTGTTTGCAGACGACATGATGGTATATCTGGAAAACCCCATTGTCTCAGCCCAAAATCTCCTTAAGCTGATAGGCAACTTCAGCAAAGTCTCAGGATACAAAATCAATGTACAAAAATCACAAGCATTCTTATACACCAACAACAGACAAACAGAGAGCCAAATCATGAGTGAACTCCCATTCACAATTGCTTCAAAGAGAATAAAATACCTAGGAATCCAACTTACAAGGGATGTGAAGGACCTCTTCAAGGAGAACTACAAACCACTGCTCAAGGAAATAAAAGAGGATACAAACAAATGGAAGAACATTCCATGCTCACGGGTAGGAAGAATCAATATCGTGAAAATGGCCATACTGCCCAAGGTATTTTACAGATTCAATGCCATCCCCATCAAGCTACCAATGACTTTCTTCACAGAATTGGAAAAAACTACTTTAAAGTTCATATGGAACCAAAAAAGAGCCCGCATTGCCAAATCAATCCTAAGCCAAAAGAACAAAGCTGGAGACATCACGCTACCTGACTTCAAACTATACTACAAGGCTACAGTAACCAAAACAGCATGGTACTGGTACCAAAACAGAGATATAGATCAATGGAACAAAACAGAGCCCTCAGAAATAATGCCGCATATCTACAACTATCTGATCTTTGACAAACCTGACAAAAACAAGAAATGGGGAAAGGATTCCCCATTTAATAAATGGTGCTGGGAAAACTGGCTAGCCATATGTAGAAAGCTGAAACTGGATCCCTTCCTTACACCTTATACAAAAATCAATTCAAGATGGATTAAAGACTTAAACGTTAGACCTAAAACCATAAAAACCCTAGAAGAAAACCTAGGCATTACCATTCAGGACATAGGCATGGGCAAGGACTTCATGTCTAAAACACCAAAAGCAATGGCAACAAAAGCCAAAATTGACAAATGGGATCTAATTAATCTCAAGAGCTTCTGCACAGCAAAAGAAACTACCATCAGAGTGAACAGGCAACCTACAAAATGGGAGAAAATTTTCGCAACCTACTCATCTGACAAAGGGCTAATATCCAGAATCTACAATGAACTCCAACAAATTTACAAGAAAAAAACAAATAACCCCATCAAAAAGTGGGCGAAGGACATGAACAGACACTTCTCAAAAGAAGACATTTATGCAGCCAAAAAACACATGAAAAAATGCTCACCATCACTGGCCATCAGAGAAATGCAAATCAAAACCACAATGAGATACCATCTCACACCAGTTAGAATGGCAATCATTAAAAAATCAGGAAACAACAGGTGCTGGAGAGGATGTGGAGAAATAGGAACACTTTTACCCTGTTGGTGGGACTGTAAACTAGTTCAACTATTGTGGAAGTCAGTGTGGCGATTCCTCAGGGATCTAGAACTAGAAATACCATTTGACCCAGCCATCCCATTACTGGGTATATACCCAAAGGACTATAAATCATGCTGCTATAAAGACACATGCACACGTATGTTTATTGCAGCATTATTCACAATAGCAAAGACTTGGAACCAACCCAAATGTCCAACAATGATAGATTGGATGAAGAAAATGTGGCACATATACACCATGGAATACTATGCAGCCTTAAAAAATGATGAGTTCATGTCCTTTGTAGGGACATGGATGAAATTGGAAATCATCATTCTCAGTAAACTATCGCAAGAACAGAAAACCAAACGCTGCATATTCTCACTCATAGGTGGGAAGTGAACAATGAGAACACATGGACACAGGAAGGGGAACATCACACTCTGGGGACTGTTGTGGGGTGGGGGGAGGGGGGAGGGATAGCATTGGGAAATATACCTAAAGTATAATAATAATAATAATAATAAATAAAAGTGAAAAAAAAGAAAAAAAAAAAAAGAAGCTCAAGACCATCCTGGCCAACATGGTGAAACCCTGTCTCTACTAAAAATACAAAAATTAGCCAGGAATGGTGGCGGGCACCTATAATCCCAGCTACTCAGAAGACTGAGGCAGAGAATTGCTTGAACCTAGGAGGCAGAGTTTGCGATGAACCAAGATCACAGCTCTTGCACTCCAATCTGGGCAACAAAGTGAGACTCCGTCTCAAAAAAAAAAAAAGACCATTAGTGATTTAATTGTAATTTTGATAGTGGATCTACTTTTTGATTCCTTAAATATGTTAGAATTATCAGTGGTATGTATGTGATCCTACATAATGTAAAAGTCATATTTAATTAAATTAATGTAAGTGAAAAAAAAATAGAAACACATGTACACATATGAGATGTCAGTTTTTCTTTTCTTTTTTGAGACAGGGTCTCATTCTGTCACCCAGGCTGGAGTGCAGTGGTGTGATCTCGGTTCACTGCAGCCTCAACCTCCTGGGCTCAAGTGATCCTCCCACATCAGCCTCCTGGGTAGCTGGTACCACAGGCACATGCCACCACACACAGCTAATTTCTTGTATTTTTTGTAGAGATGGGGTTTCACCATGTTACCCAGGCTGTTCTTGAACTCCTGAGCTCAAGCCATCTGCTTGCCCTGGACTCCCAAAGTGCTGGGATTACAGACGTGAGCCACCATGTCCAGCTTTTTTTTTTTTTAATCATTGTCTTTACACAGATGCAATCCTCCTGTGCTCATTTTCCAACATGTTTTCTGTAATAGCATATTGTGCCCATTCCATCAATAGATACAGATATAACTTACTCGTTTTAATAAATGCATGATGTTGCATCATATGAATGTGAGTCCACTTTATTCAGTGACACTTCCATTGACAGAGCCATAAATTGTTCTGCATTTTTTTTGGACCTACAAGCAGTACTGTAATGTCCCTCTACCCATTTCCTATAGTCCTGGGACTCGGACTCCAAGAAGTTGAATGTATAATATACACTCATACAGTTTTTTAAATTGTATTTTCCACAATAAGCAGATACTTCTTTATAATCAGAAAAGAAATCTTAAATAAAATAGAAACGAATTCTTAAAATATAAATAACTAAATCATGCATTCACACCCACACACAGACATACCCACACAAATTCCAAGGCTGGTTATTGAAAGATGTGTCTTCCAAAAGTAGAGTCATGTTTATTCAAAGACAAACATAACATAGTTGAGTGTGTATGTTCACAGCATGGAGAGTGTTTAGTGTGTTTTAAAATATGAGGAAAAATAAAAAACATCATAAGCAAACCATCAGTTCTCTTTGAGAGAAAGCTGCTCACACACACAGGTGATTCTTTCCATGAAAACTCCCAAAGGAATGTTGCTTATGCTTTTGCATAGGTCTGTTCTTCTTATGTAGGAGTACATCTGAACTTTGGAAATTTACATTTGAGTGAACCTCAAACTCCAAAATGTATCCCTCCTCCCCAAAAAAGGGCATTTTACTGAAATAAAATCTGTTGCTGGTTGCTTCTGGTATGTTATGTCAAAGTTGCTAACTGGATACAGCAAAGGCAGCTGCATCGTATTTCAGAATTAGTTTGAGGTAGATTTTATTGTTATAAAGCAAGACGCAATTGAAGCCACACTCTGGGAAAATAGCAGTAACACAAAACATAGTCATTTAGGCAGAATTACTCAGCCACAGATGTCCAGAGAGGTATAGGAAAAGATCCATATGCACTTTTTGTAGGCAAACAAGTCAAGGTTAAATAAAAGCCCTATTTTCAGTCTTAGGCTGGATGTCAAGAAATTGCCTCACAGGTGAAACAGGCCCAGCCACAGAAGAGGCTCTGTTGTTACTTGAGTCACTAAACCATTTGGATGGAGGCCAGTGCAGCCTTCTCCTCTTTATGTCAAGTTCCCATCTGTAGGAAATAGTGCCTGGTGACATCACAGGATCACTTTGAGTCAGTGGTGAGTAAGGCATAATGCAAAGACTAATGGGAAACACTGTACACTTGAGAGAATTCAGAAGAGCAGGGAAGATGCTGGCGTGTTTGCCTCTCTGGCTAAGCCAGCATGGCTGTGAGAGCTGGCTGCACAACAGACAAGAGGCCTGCGTTATCTCTCAGCTCAGATTCTTTGTGATTTGGGGAAGACAGAACCCCATAAGGATCTGAGGAAAGTTATGGATCTTCATGCCAAAAAAATTTACATTCTCAGAGGCTTTCATCCCCTCTCCCTCTCACTTGTATACATACAATTTCATGGGACTTGAGGACTCCTTGGGACCATTCATGAACCTCTGTTAAGAATTCTTAAGTTCTTTGCAGGGTCCTAGACAAAGCTCTGAAAATTGATATTTTTCCTCAGTCAAGATCAACTCAATCCTAAAATGGATTTTCAGTTTTTCAGCTGAATAAATCGACACCCATAGGAACACTTTACAGAATATGGAGACTTGGGAGTCTGAGGTACCAAATAACGTGGAAATGATAGGTGGAGACTTCATGGGGATGTGAAAGGCCTTCCTTTCATGGGTTAAGTTCATCTGGAATCATTGCTGCTTCGGTGAGATTTGAACTTACACATTTTATTGTATAGGTCTGAAGGAGCTTAGTCTAAATATTATGTAAATATGACCCCATATAAATATATATACACACACACACACACTCCATACATAATGGGATAGATCCCATGGAGCAAACCTCAACAGTGGTGCAGTGATTTACAAAATAACCTCTCAGTTGCACCCTTATTACAGTCAGATCCTCAGTGGTGGGCTTCTTACTTCTCTCAGAGTAAAATTCACTCTTACACAGGGGCAACTTGCAGTGTGCCACATTCAGAAAAGCTGGTTAAAGTGTAGTCTCTGTCGTTTACAAATTTGGGCTAATTCTCAATACTTGTCCACCTCCATGTTCTCATCCAAAATATGAAAATCATAATAGTACTTTTAAAATAAGTTTGTTGGAATCTGTAAATAAAAAAACAGCGTAAAGTATTTGTAAGGGCCTTGGCATATCTAACACGCTAAATAACTGGTGACTCAAATTGATTACTCTTTATGATTATCTAGCAGTAGCTGTTTATTGGCCTTAGACCCCACAGAGTAGGACTACCTTTTATCTATGTAGGTTGTTATAATAAAATACCTGAAGCTGGGTAATTTATGCACAACAGAAATTTACCGTTCATAGTTCTGGAGGCCGGGAAGTTCAAGATCAAGGTGCTGACATATTCAATGTTTAGTAAAGGCTGTCTGCACCAAAGATAGTACCTTCTTGCTTTCTCCTCACATGGTGAAAGGGGCAAGGGAGCTCCCTTGAGCCTCTTTTAAAAGGGCGCTAATCCTAGTCCCAAGGGTAGAACCCTCATGACTTAACCACCTCCCCAAGACCCCACCTCTTAATACTATCACGTTGGGTATTAGAGTCCAACATATGAATTTGATGGGGACACCAACATTCAGACCAAAGCAAGGACCTTCCAAAATCAGTGCACCTTGGAAAATTTTTGTCTTCAGATATTACTGAGGTAATTTTAAAAGTCTAGGGAGTAGGGACCGGCTAAGAGGAACGGTGTTTAACCATGTAATACTCTTTTAGCAAACCAAGTGCCTGTGTAATTTTTCACACAGTTCAAGAATGGAGAAAGAATTCTGTCCTAAACTCTTTCCACTTCATTAACTGAAATGTTCACATTTCTCATATCCAAGCAGAAAGGGGGGCAGGTTCCTCATTGGTCCCTAAAGCAAACTTGGATTAATGTCTCCTATTAATTTATCTTTGAAATAAGAAAGAAATCCTGTGGATCCCCAGTGTATTGACAGATTTTTAACATTTTACCCATAAAATCAATCAATCAATCTCTCTCCCTCTCTACCCCTTCTTGCCAGGCTTTTACTTTTTGTCACTCATTCTCCCTTTCTTTTTCGTCAAAACATTTTGTCCTAAAGGAATCTTAAATTTGCTTTTCCCCTATGTAATGGGAGCAGTTATAGTAACTAAAGGTACCTTGAAAGAATGGTCGGCTGGGCGCGGTGGCTCACGCCTGTAATCCCAACACTTTGGGAGGCCGAGGCTGGCAGATCACGAGGTCAGGAGATTGAGACCATCCTGGCTAACATGGTGAAACCCCATCTCTAATTAAAAAAATACAAAAAATGAGCCAGGCATGGTGGCGGGCGCCTGTAGTCCCAGCTACTCGGAGGCTGAGGCAGGAGAATCGCGTGGACCCGGGAGGTGGAGCTTGTAGTGAGCTGAGATCGTGCCACTGCACTTGCACTCCAGCCTGGGCAACAGAGCGAGACTCCGTCTCAAAAGAAAAAAGAATGGTCAAGGACCATATCATAAAGGATCCCAGTAGTAAACAAATGGCACACTTAGGATCCATCAGAGAGTTTAGTAAAAGGACGATTTTCAAGGATATGAGAAGAGTGTAGGACAGAGATCGGCAAACTTCTGTAAAGGGCCAGATGGTAAATATTTTCAGCCTTGCAGGCCACGTGGCTTTTGCTTCAACTATTCAACTCTGCTGCTCTAGAGGGAAAGCAACCATGGACAATACCTAAACAAACAGGTGTGTCTTCCAGTAATATGATTCACAAAAACAGGCTTTGGGCTGGATCTGGCTCCGGGGCCATAGTCCATTAAACTCTGGGGTACAGGAAGAAGAGCATAGGGCAGTAACTGGGCTGGTAGCAATGCTGTGACCGGCCTTTGGCTTGAAGGGCAGGAGTGGAAGGAGGTACCAGAACCTAGAAGAAAGGCAGTCTGTGAAGAGGGCTGTCCAGACAGGAGCTGTGCACTCTGGAGAGAGTGCTATCAAGAGACATCCCACAGGAAGGAACTTTGGGGCGGGGCACAAATCTAGGCTGCACTTCTCCTCTCTCCCTTGGTTTTCCTCTGCTGTGCCCCATTGACTGATCCCAGCTAGAAGCCAGGGAGTGAGGGAGACCAGAGAACCATTCTATACAAGGTATCCTCCCTGGGGACAGAGAGCAGCGTAGAAAAAGGGAAGTTCTCTGGCAGGAGGAGGAAATGAGATATGGCACACGATGCACTTAGCATGGATTCCCCAAGTACCAAGGACTCTTGTTGTTTATTAATCCTAGTCATCACAAACATCTGCGTCTCTGATTACATGTGGGGTTGCAATGTAAAACATAAGTGAGTAAAGGAAGCATGAGTAGAACTTTCCACAGAGATCCAGTCACAGCAGAAGCTAGTCATGTAAGGGTTTCTCATCCCTTGGGTTTATCAAGCTTTCCTCTAGATTCATTGTTCTGAAAAGTTGCTTTTGGAATGACATTATACCGAGCTCTCAATTTGGGTTTGAAAGCTGGGAAAAACCCTCTTTGCTAGAATGAATGAATGAAAATTGACTTCTTATAGAATGATTCATCAACCATGCATGAGTGAGCGACTCCATTTAGAAAAGTATTAATTTAGTCACGTCCCAAAACATCACATCACATTGCAGACTAAGGTCAGCAAAAATGAATGTTTTGACAACCCTGTAATCAGTGCTAATAGAAGCATTGAAAATAAGTATCTTGAGAATGTGGGTTGTGCTTGATTTAATGTGTTATTTTTTTTTTCTTACTCTAATTTAGTCTCATTGTTTCTCCAGAAATTTCACTTATTTCTAAGACTTTGACTTCTTTGTCTATAACTCTAAATGTATAGTAACACACACCAACAAGATGACAGTTCTGTAAAGTCCCACTTTTTTAGCACACAGGGTAGATATTCATGTCTATCAACAAGTGTATTTAGGCCGTGAGTTCAATCATGCAAAATTGAAAAAGGCAAAAGTTGGATGATTTCACCAGGCTCTTTAAGAAACTTGTGTTTAGTGGTGATGCTTGTCTTGAAAAGATAAATTTCCTAGTATTTTGGGGGGACTTAGAATTCTACTTGCATCACCCTGAAAACTTGTTTCTCTACCTTTCATATAGCTGGGATCACTGATTTTTTTTATACAGAAAGAAAAAGTACATGTAAAGTCCCTGCTAAAGTCAGGCTATGGCATTCTTCTTTGGCACACTGGAACCTAGAAACACTAGCAGTTGTCTTGACTCGTAGATTGATTATGGGACACAATGCAACTTAGGTCTTGATGATGCAGTTTCGCTCGGCCTATAGCACGTATATAGATATCAGCTTTATATCAGCTTTAGTTTCGAATGGCTTTGGGTAACACCTCTAATCATATATCTAAACTGTGTTCTTTTAATCCATCTCAATTTAGACCTTATTCTCCCATCCTTAACACTGGATAGAGCTCATTTCCTCAGTTTGGGGTAGTGGAGGGTAAAGGAAAGAAGTTGGCAGAAAATAGGCAGCTCCCTACGCCACTGTGTGTGTGTGTGTGTGTATGTGTATGTGTGTGTGTGAGAGAGAGAGAGAGTATGCATGCATGTGCGTAATTTCTTCCAAAGGACATATAGTGACTCCCTGCAGAATGATAGCAACATAACTGAAGATGACTTCGCTTGATTTTTCTCTTTTTCTCCTGTCCTTCTTTCCTCATCCCTCTGCCCCTCTCTCTCTCTCTTTCTATGATATTTCTTCTGAACTTTCAAATTGTGTGACTTTAAGTTTTGGCAGTCAAATATACATTTGTTAAGAGGCTTACTGCTTAGGTAATATGCAAAAATTGGTTTGATCACCATAAAGAATCATAGGAAAAATTTAAAAACTCAGGGATCAGTTAATTTGGTCTCCTGTTTGTCTAATGAGAAAAAAACAGAGGCATACAGAGCTGAAGAACCTGTTCCCATTCCTTCATCTGATGGCTGCAGAGTTGGGACTAGAGCCAGTCTTCATTTGTCGTCTCTACAACAAAATGCAGGTTCTTTCTAATAATGCCTTTCTCTTTCTTCTTCTGAACTTTCTCGGATAAAGTTCACATTTGTCTATAAGCAATTTATTTTTTAAGCACACCTCACATTTTTGTCCCAACTGTGAAGTAAACATTATGAAATTTGGTAGTTAACTTTCTATTCAATTTGACTGCTGTTTCTCGCGTTTCTACTTGAGAAGGTCACTGTGTTTGATCAAATTCTGGGAGAAAAAGATGAGATGAGGCTTCTTGGAGCAACTTCTTCTTGTGTGGTGCTTCACTGAGCTTGTAGCACATGTTAGTTTGGAAAGGAGATTTGCCTTGAAAATGGGGTCTCTGAACCTTCTGGGAGGGATAAGGTAGTGCAGTGGAGTTGGTCATGCAAGGGTTCCAGGCACCGACGTGAACTGCAAACAGCACACATATTGTATTTGCTCTATAGTTATTTGTGAACTTTCTGAAGAAGTACTTGTGTAATTATAAACCCCTGTTCTTCCTTGTCAGTACAGTATAATGCCGCTTATGTTCATTACTTCTTTAGGCGATCATGTTGAATTACAGAAATACTAATTTTTGTGATAAACATGAAATCCTTTAGAGCTTGGGGATTTTCTGCTATATTAACTTATTAACTTTTTTATTTTTAAAAAACAAAACATCACTTTGCTCTCTTGTACAACACTTCAAAGGAACGACACCTTATCACAGCCCTTTGGTGAGCTGAGAGATATAAAACTCGGTTATATTTGACAGCATGCTCCAATAGGACTGTGCTGTAAATGAAGGGATTGTTTAGCACAGGGCTGAGCTGCCAGAGACGGAAAGGGGCTAGATGAGGGAGGAAGTTGAATTTGTTGTAAAAAGCACCTTCTTATCTTTTAGATTTAGTCAATACTGGTTTCTGCCTTTTGGCTAATTTTGCTGTATTAAAAGTGCTTGTTCCTCCTTTGGAAGGCCAAGGCGGGTGAATCACTTGAAGTCAGGAGTTCGAGACCAGCCTGACCAATATGGAGAAACCCCATCTCTACTAAAAGTACAAAAATTAGCCGGGCGTGGTGGTGGGCTCCTGTAATCCCAGCTACTTGGGAGGCTGAGGCAAGAGAATTGCTTGAACACCGGAGGTAGAGGTTGCAGTGAGCTGAGGTTGCACCAGTGCCCTCCAACCTGGACAACAGAGTAAGATTCCATTTCTGCTCTCCCCCCCGCCCCCGCCAAAAAAAAAGTGCTTCTTCCTCTGAACTCATTGACTTTATTTCTGTTTTTAAAGAAGTGTTGTGAGGGGAGTGGCTAAGAAGGATTTCTCAGCTGTACCAGCTCACTCTGCCCTAATTAGCATGGTCAAGTACTCAGTTTGGTTTTATCCTGGGGCAAGTTCTCTTGATGGTGAGAAGATTAGCAGTCAAGAGGCTCCAAGAGAGGGGTTAGAGTGTACTTAGAGGACAGCCTTTAGCTTTAGAAGATAATTGATGTTTGACATTTTTTCCCTTTATAGGCTGAGTGTCAAATATCGGACAGGGCTAGAGCCCCCTCATTAATCCTGACAACTGTTACTTCTCTGTGATGTTAGAATAAAGGGTATTTGCCCTTTTAATGTCAGGCCTTCTTGCCTCTTGCAAACCACTCATGTCCAGAGGATGTACTAAGAAGCTAGCTGCATGCTTTTCCAGGCAGCTAGAAGTTTGCATATATGGCAAGGCAAACTTGACCAGCTTATCTTGAATGGGATAGAAACACCCTTCTATATTTGCTGTGAATTTTTTTAAAGTGGTACAATATGGGTTAATGTTTAGAGCTGACTATGGTAAGGACCGTATATATATATGTATATGTATATGTGTGTGTGTATTTGTGTGTGTGGCTATTTTTAAAGCCTGCTAAAGTATTTTTGGTGGACTTGCATAGATTGGGAAAAATGAAAATCATCTCTGATGCTCACCTTTTACAACTGAGGTACCACCATAGAACAGGGGTTGGCAAACTTTTCCTGTAAAGAGCCAGATGGTAAATGTTTTCAGCTTTGGGGGTCATGCAGTCTCTGTTGCAGCTACTGAACTCTGCCATTGTAGTGTGAAAGCAGTTACAGGCAATATGTAACTGGATGAGCATGGCTTTGTTCCAATAAAACTTTATTTAATAAAACAGGTGGTGGGACAAATATGACCTGGTGACTGAGGTGTGTTAACCTCTGCTAGAAAGTCCTACTGCTTAAATATAGCTCTGGCTTTGCGGCTAGATTTCATCTTAGAGGACACTTTGCCCCTCACTTTGCCTTCTTGTCTTCCCAGACGCCACATTGCAGATTGTCACTTGCTGCAGTCTGTAACAAGAACATATGATTCTGGGTGCTTTATATATACTCTGTCTTTCCCTGGCAACTGAAGGCCCTGGAAATCTTGCCTAGCTGTTGATCTGCTCTGGGGTCATACCTTAATATGTTCTGGGGTCTTGTCTTGCCAGAGAGGGTCACTGTAGGACCTCAGAGAGGCCCTTGGGACAGGTAAGACAGATCAGCATTTCAACAGATCACCCCTGGTTTCCAGTCAACTATCAACAACCAACCTCTGATTAGAGGCTCTGAGATAAGCCTTAATTCCGGCACATTGTGGGACAGAAAAGAGCCTAAAACCTCCCTTTTGCTAATGAGTTGTGTGGTATTTTCTCACTTTATCTCAGGTCTCCAGCCTAACAGCTCCTGGAGCTATCTTTTCAAAATTCCAGCAGTTTTTTCCAAGTTTCCCATTAAATCATTGAAATCCAAATGATACATGTACGTAGTTTTCCCAAATGCAGGAGGGAATCTGCATTTTTTTATTGAAAAAGGGAGGGGGCACTCTTGCAAAATAAAGCTGCTCCCTCTGCCTCACTCCTCTTGGCTTGATGTAATTATTTCTCTGAGTATCTGATTTGTTGCTGTCTCTGGACAGTGCTGCTCCTTTTTTGTACTGCTATCCCACTGCTTGCAGTGACTCAGGTGTGCTTGGAACTAGGACGCAACCAACTGTGGTTGAGTTATATGCACCCTGACAGCCGGAATGTACAATGTGATTTATGGGAGTTGTTCACACAGAGATCCCCAGATAGCTTGGTTTTCTGACATACATGTGAAGTTTTAAGGCCCAGGGTAGAGGAATACACTCCAAGGAACCAATGGATGCTAATGACATTTCTAAGCACTGTGATGAATCGATCCAGGACTTTTTTATGTCAACTTAGAGTATGCTGGAATAGAACACAGCATTGGATTTCCATAAAACTGAGTTAGCAGCTAGCAGTTTAACCACATGAACTTTGTTACTTTGGAAGAGCTTATTAAAATCTCTGAAAGAGGCATAAGAGATAAAGGAAGAAAATCAATCCCTGTGACCACACATTAAATGAGTCAAAACTTAGCAAATTCACAGCCTGGGCAAACAGATTTAATGGTTTATTTTTATCAATATTTTACAATAGAATTTGAAACAAGAATGACTTTGGACACCTGAATTCTACCTATTCACTCCAGCTTGCTTTTCTTTAAAAGAAAGATACCAAATGAAATGATTTTTAAGACCTTTTTTTTGCATTGAATCAACATTTTGTTGTCGCAAACCTAATTAGATTTCTAAAAAGTATCATACTGTCCCTTGCTCAAGTTAAGTACAAAATTGCCTAGGAAATTTTTTCTAAACCCAATGCCATGTTCCATTCTTTACCCTGCCGTATCCCAGCCCGAGGATTGGAGTGAGTGGAAAGTATGTTCCTGTTTTTTCAAAACAGTGCTCGGGACACATTTGTGACCACACCAGCTTCCATCGCACTGCCGCTTCTGCTCTTCCGGTTCTGAGCAGCCGTCTTAGAGATCAACTCTTGGAGCAGTGTGTTGATGAGGTGAGGGCTGCCTGCTCAGGGGAGATAAAGGTAGAGGTCTCCAGACTCTTCTCTGGGGGCAGGACTCTCACCTCGGCAGCTGCGGCTTTGATTGAAAAGGTATGTGGCCCTCTGGAGCTGACTTCAACCAAATGGCATTGGTCTTTGAAACATGTACTTTAGCACAGCCCCTGTGGAACATGTTTACTTAAGGATTTTACCCTCACTTTAGAAGTGAGAATGTGACTACAGCTGGACTGCCCCTCACTGAAAGCATTTGCTGCGAATGTGTCTTCTGCTAATATGTTTAAGGATCTATAATGAAAACAGAGTCATTCTGAAATAAAAGGACATTGACATAAAAAGCAGTAATGGTTGATGCTATCTGTTTTTGAAGATAAGGGTTTTGTCACAAAGGCACGATTTATGGTGGGAATACTGAGTAGCGGGAGTGTGGCAGGTGATAAATCACTGTTCTCACCACTGGATATTGAGAAAAAAGGGATACAAAGACCTTTTAAAAATAGGAAAAATAAAAGAACTCTAGGGCATGTAGTTTTGTGGAAAACATAATAGAGAAAGTGCAATAGGACTGAGATTGTGTGTATGTTGTTGACTGAAATGTTTTAATCTCATTTGGAGGAAAACCATAGTTAAGATATATTTTTGTAAAACTGAATTTTGAAAAACTTAGTCCATACACTGGGCAGCATATAATCATGCTTTTTAATGTAGGACTTTCATGGTAGCTATGATGGTGATAAAAATCACAATCTTTCTCTTCTCTTTATCTTGTGCACAAGTTTTCTTCTGCCCACAGCCAGGTAGATGAGAGCAAACAAAAGCAGATGCATTTATAGGATGTTAAGGGCAGGAACAAAACTAATACCTTAAGAGACTTTTTAGGAACCTCTTGGAAGGCATGAGTCCAGGGAGGGGTTATAGAGTCTGGGGACCTCTTGGGCACCTTCATCCTCCTTCTCCTCCTCCTCTATTCTCTATGCTGCTTGAAACTTAATACATTGCCACGTGGATGGGAGCTCATACAGGCCACCATTGATGCTTCCTTGTAGATGGGAAGGCTCTGCTCCCGAGTCAGTCAAAATCAAGGGCTAGCTTTTGAGGAAACCTGAATCTAGGCAGCCGGTCAATTGGAGCAATAGATTATCTTAGAGAGGATTCCTTCTCTTTTAGAGGACTCTATGAATGCATAATCCCATCAGTAAGTGAGCATGTGGGTTAATGCCGCATTAATTACATATCTGGGGATATGTCAGTTGCAGGTGTGAGGACTCCTGTGCCACATAGCGGAACACCAAAAATCAATTCAAGAATTGTAGTCATATGCAGCCTTTACTTTTTGGCCAGTACAAAAGCAAGTGAAATATGCCTGTAATTATTGCCATAAAATAGCAATTCATAGTCTCACATTTTGTTAACATTCGTTGTCTCTTCTAGATGTATGCCTCATAAGTTAGTATTTGTTTGTTTTGTCATTCATTTGTTTTCTCATTCATTCATTCATTCGAGAAATATTTGAGACCTTCTCCATGCCCATTGTTGTCCTTGGTGCCAATACACAGCAGAGAAGAAAACAAGAGTCCTGCCTTCATGCTGCTTAATCCTAGTAGGGCAGAGCCAGGCAGTAAGCGAGACCAAATATATAATGTGTCAGCGGGGTAGTATAAGGGCTTGGAAGAAAAATGAAGCAGGGTAAGAGAACAGAAAGTAATAGACGGCTAAAGGCTGACATGGCATCATTTTCTCACCCCCTCTCAGGAGTCAGTGTCACCCAACTCCTCTCTGCCTCCTGCCTTTTATCCTAAAAACAGCCCTGTGAGGGGGCAAGCAGGACTGTCATTTCCATTTACAGATGATGAAACTAAGTCACAGTGTTTAAGAGATGGCCAAGATGGCACAGCAGGTAGATGTCAGGTCACTCAGAGCCCCTCTTCTCAACCCCTCGAGAGTTCCTTCTCTTCACCACTGCCAGCCCTAGTCCAGCCCAGCGCCTGGCCCTTTGGCCAGGGGCAGGCTCAGTGAGTGCATGTTTGAACCGAGGCACTGTGCTAAGCACTAGGGAGGAAGAGAAAGGTAACCTCAGGTCCTGCCTGGAGAAGACCCCAGACACAGGGCTGAGGTTTGGCACAGGGCTGGCTGTCCTCTGTGTCTGTCAGTGTGTGTGCGGGTGTGGGGGTGGGAGGCTTCTGAGAAAGCTTCACTGAGGAGCAGCTGATCTCATTGCAGAGGAGAGGAGAAAGGCATTCTGTGCAGTGGAAATTGTCAGTGTAGAAGCCTCGGGACTTAAGAGAACGTGACATGGAAGAGACAGGAAATATGTACTCTTGTACAGGTATGCGGCACACATGTGGCCCCCTCCCTCCCAGCCTCCTCACTAAAGATTATTAACCTGCTTATTCTCCTGGTTCACCTGAGGCTGTTTTGAGAGAATCTCAGAATCTCAGTCTTCATTTCATACGACATTCTTCGGGCTCCTCTTGTTCATCTTTGCAGACTGAAGTATTTATGAAGGACCTTCAGAAATCTGATTCCTCCTGATGAATCAAAGAGTAAAGAAGAATCAAACATGATTAACCAGGTGAGGCAATGTGATGAAAAGGGGTGTGTGATTTAGAATAGGTGAGCTGGGTTCAAAGTTCAGCTGCAGCACATACTTTGGGCCAGTTATTTTACTTCATAGGACCTCAGTTTTTTCATCTAGAAATGGGAATAATGATACCTACCTCCTGAGAGATAAAGGGCAGAACAACAATTTCAGCAGAGCTCTATCATTTCAGTTATCCTTCCCTGCTACAGTGCAAATCTCTCTTAAAGACTGTAGGTCTGGCTTCCGCCAATCAAATAGAAACAGTTACAGCATAAACCTGGGCCACTGTGTTGCCCTGGGATATGCATATCACCCATTTTAATCCCAGGATTTTACTTTCCTCCTAGTGCTGTGGCTGATTATTTAATTTTTAGATAATCGTATAGCAAACATCATGTATTAGAAGGTAGGGCTATAAAAAGAGTATGCCACAAACAGAGTTTGGTTGTTGGCCAGCAAGTCCCAAGCTGCCTCTGCTGCCATGTGCTACCATATCAAATGAGTTGCCCGGGAATCCCCTGCTGACATTGGTCTGTCTCACGTGGGTGATATTTGGAATGTAGTTTTGGTGTGTATTTGTGTTGATCATTATAGTAATGACATGCATTTACCACAGTTTTGTAGGAGAGTGACTCTAGCTGCGGTTTAGAGACATAGCCCTTTGGATCTCCAGGTATCTCAAAGGCTGTAAAACTTCTCAAGTCAAAACTAGTTTTAATTTTACTGCTTGAGAGATGCAGTATGAAACATATGACAGCAATGAGTGCCTATTTTTGTAGCAACTCAAGCCGCCTGCTTTTTTAGGGGAAGATTTATAGTAAAGGCACATAACTATAGAGCTTTTAACCTTGATTAAAAAAAAAAAAAGACTTTCCTGTTCATTATCATATCTAGCTCTGGGGAGATAGACAGGTTAGTGATGATCTGCACCATTTTACAGATGAGATCCCTGAGGTGGCTTGTGGCTTTGGTCCAAGAAGCCATTTATTTTTGATTCCTGGCTTCACATGGCTCCTCCCTTGGCTGGCTCCTTCTTATCCCTAATCCCCTATCTTTGTAGCTTGTCTATTACCTATCAAAAGAAGCCATGCCTGATTTCTCTATTGGAAGTTAAACTGCTTTTCCCACCTCTGGTTTCCCTTCAACTCCTTATTTATTTCATTATCGCATTAGCCACTAGTTTTATTTCTTGGGTTTTCAAATGGTAATTATTATTTAATTTTATTGATTCGTCTGTCTCCAGCATTAGAACAAAAACACATAAACTCCATGAAGGCAAGGACCCTATCGTTGTATTTCTGTTTCCCTGGGGAGGTGCCTGACACACCAGACACCCTTTGTTAACGTGTTTGGAAAGGAAATAGAAGCTAAGTTTTAAAGACTAAGCTGATCATTGAGTTCCTATGTTCCAACAGTAGGAAATGGACTGGAGGAAGGCTGTTTGAGGTATGAGGATTATTATAAAAGGACATTTTTACAAATGAACCGGGTTTATACTTCAATATGTGTAGATTTCTCTGAATCATGTCTGGCAGATAAACAAGACTTGCTTTTGGGGGAGTTTTTTTAAATTCAGTGGGCTTTGAATTAGAAGGAATTCCAATGCTTGTTCTTGTTCTGCTTGAGTAGAATTGATAAAATCTGTTAATCATCAGTTTTGCTTTAAACCCTTGAGGAATTTTTAAACTTTGGGAACTCAGGTCATGATTTTGAACTTTTATTTCTAATAATGTACCTGGCATTTTTTAAAAAACAGATTTTATTACTATTTTTTTAGATCCTTCTCATATTCACATATAGTTTGAAAGTCTTGTTCCTAAATCCCCATTTGACAGATTGTAGAGTCCAACACATGGAAATAATTAAGGCATTGTCTGCTTGATGTGGAAGTATCCAGGAAAGTTATGAAAAGCCCCAGGAAGGATAGATGTCCATGTTGATCAAACTACCAGATTCTTATAATATGTTGCTTTTACATTGTGTCATATGGGTGAACCAGAACAATTCTGTTCTGGATAACTTTTTGAGGGCATGTCTAATAACAACTAGGTTTTTCTCTTATATTTTTCCACTGGTTCAACTCTATTACTTTAGATATTTGGGGCTACAAGTAATAGAGATTTCAAATCCAAATAGCTTAAACATATTATTTTAGGTACAAGGACAGGTGATTCCCAGGTTAGTGAGTTGAGGAACTGAGTGGCCTTGTCAAGGATCCAAGTTGTTTGTGGTCATCCTTAGCATGTCGGAGTAGTCTCCTCATGGTCAAAATATGGCTGCCACAGATTCAGGCATTGCATCTCGGCAGGAGTCTCCAGAGACACCAGCAAGACACCGTTTTCTTGTCTTTATAGGTGTGAAGAAAGCTTTCCAAGAAGCTCTAGAACAGACAGCCCCTTGTCAGTGGTTTGCTGGACAGAATGAAACAAACCATTAATCCTACTGTGGGCCATAAATTACCATGAATGGCTTGGACCAATTGGGATTTGTGCACTTTCTCTGAGGGCAAATAAAATATGGGACACACCATCAAAGGAAAGGCAGCAAAGAGATGAATAGGCAATAAGTGGTCATTGCCATACCAGATTCATCCTACTGGAACCCCCCTTTATGGATACATTTTTTTGCTCTCAAATAATGAGCATTTTCAAAATCAGGACAAAGGAGTGGTTCTTTTGTTGCAGAGTTCCTTACATAAATTCATATTTTCCTTCTAAATTTTCTGAGAGAATTTTATGGATAAAGACTTTCCTTCAGTATTTTCTCTTATGAGTTGAATGTTGCGCTCACAGTTCATGTAAATATTTTGAGAAAATGTTATAATTGCATTTTAATCTAAAGACTTGTGAGCCTGCCTGTTTATCGTTGAGGTTTTCTGCAATCCTTGTACTAGAGGAAGTGTCATTTTGTGTAAACCAGGAAAAGAAATTGGTTCAAGTAAGTCTAATTGCAAAGTTGCTGAATGAAGATATCCCTTTCTCTCTCTCACAACAAAAATTTAAAATGTAATTTAAAATTGTCAAACAATGATCATGTCACATCTGGAAATTTCAAGTTTTTACTCCCTTGCCTTTTTTCCTAATTACCTGAATGCTCTGGATATTCAGGCTTTCAGCTGTTTGACTTTTCTGGAGGTAAGAAAAGGTATCCAGTTTATTTCACTTTTCTCAGATGTGACTCATTTCTTTGACATAAAAATCCTTATCTCACAGGATAAGCCTCAGGAATTGGTTTGAAGAATGAAGACAAACCTGGTTTTTATGAGAATAGCGAATTTTTTTTATTGGAAGCATAGTTTTCTCTGTGTGTGTGTGTGTGTGTGTGTGTGTGTGTGTGTGTGTGTGTGTGTGTTTTGTATTTTTAGTAGAGACAGGGTTTCACTATGTTGGCCAGGCTGGTCTCGAACTCCTGACCTCAGGTGATCTGCCCACTTCAGCCTCCCAAAGTGTTGGGATTACAGGCGTGAGCCACTGCGCCCAGCCCCTGAAGCATAGTTTTCAATGAAGAGTCAGCTTGGAAAGCGGTAGGATTTGTCCCAACTTCCCAGGGCATAGTGGAAGGTGAAATAAGACCACAGATTTATCAGCCTAATCCTTAGAGACAACATTCATAAACATGAACTGTCAGTTCATCCAACCTTCTCTCCTTTTCAGATGAGGCCTAAAGAGATTAAGTGACTTGTTCACTTCCATTAATTTTTGGTGGATATAGGCCGGGCACGGTGGTGCACGCCTGTAATCCTAGCACTTTGAGAGGCCGAGGTGGGCGGATCGCAAGGTCAGGAGTTCAGTACCAGCCTGGCCAAAATAGTGAAACCCCGTCTCTACCAAAAATACAAAAATTAGCAGGACGTGGTAGCAGGCACCTGTAATCCCAGCTACTCGGGAGGCTGAGGCAGGAGAATTGCTTGAACCCAGAAGGCAGAGGTTGCAGTGAGCCGAGATTGCGCCCCTGCACTCCAGCCTGGGCAACAGAGTGAGAATCCATCTCAAAAAAAAAAAAAAAAAAAAAAAAATTGGTGGATATAGTATTTCCCTAAAGCCCTGGAGAACAGGTGGTATATACAGTATTATATAGTGCTATGCTGTCTGATATTGTGTGTACAGTTACCTTAACACTCTGTACTTGGGTAACTTTGATAATGCAGATGTAGAAATTGGTAGTGGTGGTAATGATGATGAGAATGATCATGAAAATCATAAGAGAGCAGCTACCTGACATTTATTGAGCACTTACTGTATGCTGGGCAACATGCTTACAGCTATTAGCTGTAACACAATAATTATATTATTGCCCCATTTGACAGATGAAGAAAGTGAATTTCGAGGTTAGGCTTGCCCAGTATCACACAGCTGGAAGTAGCAGAGTTAGCATTCTAGCTCACATTTGCCTAATTTCAGAGCCTGAGTTCTAAATTATGAGGCTTACCACTAATTATTGGGGAGGGAAAGGATAGTATTTATGATGCTGAGAAGGAAAGTTCCTGAGTGGCACCAGGAATGACCTGGAAGAGTGAAAAGCCCTAAGAGGGATTGGACCATCCAGTGAGCAAAGGGGATTGTGTAAATCAGGTGAAAATTGGACCTGCCTCTTCAACCCACAAGAGAAAGTGCAGGGCAGAGAAGAAACCTCAAGGAAGGGAGTTGAGCTTTGAAAGGAGAAGTTGGCTACAGGTGCTGGAGAGGGCTGATGGAATGTAGATGGGGCAGAGGTTGAGATCCTGGCCCTCCCATGTCACACACCCTAAATTGAGGCCACATGGCTGTCAGTGAAAACAGACCCAGGTGCTGGTTTCAATAAAAGGTGGGACTAGGACACAAAGAAGGGTAGGGAGGGCGGAGAACAGCTAAGGTCTGAACAGCTCTGCAAAGTAGGTACATGGCTCCCAGGATTATCAGACACATTTTTCACATGGGAAGACAGAATTTTCGAGATGTTAAGTGACTGTTATAAATCATTCAGCTGAGACTTTCAGTCCCCATATTTGGGATATTTGGTGTAGAGTTATACAGGTTTGGCTACAGAAGACATGACTCGAGCAGAGAGAATTAGAGGAGCGAGGAAGAGGGCGGAATAGACACAGCCTCTAAACCAGCAACCGTGCTCACAGCAGCCCAGAAGCCCAGGGGGAGAACATGTGTGTTCAAGGTGGTTGCATGTTCATGATAATAATTACACTAATACCCAATAACAGAGAGGTTACCTTGTGGTTATGAGCCTGGGCTCTGGAGCCAGCCTGCCTCAAGTCCTACCTCTGCATCTTCTCGCTGTTTATGTTCTGTCAGATTGTTTTCCCCCTCTGGGCCTCAGTTGCCTCTTGTGCAAAATTGGAATAATAATTATACCTCATAGGATGTTGTAAGAGTTTATGAAGCATGTAGAGCAGGAGTCAGAAACCTTTTCTATTAAGGACTCAATAGTAAATGTTTTTGGCATTTATGGCCATATAGCGTCAGTCATGACTACTTAACTCTGCCATAAGTTGGTAGAAAATTCAGGCATTTAAAAAATCTGTTTGCCATAGGAAATTTGCAGAAGCCCACAGCAGGCAAATGTCTCTTGATTTATAAATGAAATCGTATAAAATAGTAGCCATAGAAAGTAGACTTCTGATTCCAAATTATCAGCACAGTCATGCAGAAAACAGGCAACTTTTTAAAAAATATAAGGTTTTAGTCTGTGTAAAGGTGATTATAAGAGGAATGTTCCTTCTACAGGTCTGCTTAGCTTTCTCCTAAACACTGCTTTTGATTTATCTAGTTCATCATCTTTTTTTTTAATAGAAAATATAATTTGGCGGCCGGGCACAGTGGCTCACGCCTGTAGTCCCAGCACTTTGGGAGGCCGAGGCGGGCGGATCACGAGGTCAGGAGATTGAGACCATCCTGGCTAACGCTGTGAAACCCCATCTCTGCTAAAAATACAAAACAACAACAGCAACAAAAATTTCCAGGCGTGGTGGCGGGTGCCTGTATTCCCAGCTACTCGGGAGGCTGAGGCAGGAGAATGGCGTGAAACTGGGAGGTGGAGCTTGCAGTGAGCAGAGATTGTGCCACAGCACTCCAGCCTGAGCGACCAAGCTAGACTCCGTCTCAAAAAAAAAAAAAAAAAAAAAAAAAAAAAATATATATATATATATATATATATACACACATATAAAATTTGGCAAGTTGCAGCCCATGGTTAAATAAGTACCACCAGAAAGTCTGAAAATGTATTTTCCATTCATAGAAGAAAGGATTAAGCTGACTTAGAAATGTTTTATGCTGACAGTATCACTTAAAGGAGATATACTTCATTCTTAATGTGAGAAGTGTATCTTGGAATCATTTCTGGTAAAGAATTATCTTGCCCTTTCCCCAAATTAAAAAGAGGAAGAAAAGCAAATGAAGTACAAAAGCCTTAAATTTCAGTGAATAGACAGCTGTGCTATCTATTCAGGCTTTGATGGTGGGATGGGGGTGAATCCATTGTACCGCAAATTATGTAAGCTTCAGAAGCATTTGCACTACCTGAAGTCCCGGAAATGTAGATGGCGTGCATTTAACGGGGCTGACCTTGGTAAATATAGGTTTGTGGTTGGGAGGATGGTTTTGTGACACAACTTCTCCAAAAGCAAAGTGAGGTCTGAGTAATGATATACTTTGTGTGTAGTTTACAGGGAATGGAGACTTTTTTGTTTTATTCTTTTAAAGGGACTCTGGAAACCACGTCTAATTTCAATCTAATGAAACACCTCCTAATGCCAGGGGTTTCTCAGGTCAGTTTCCTAAGAGAGGCATCTCATGCCCATCTTGTACTGGATGTCCTATGTACAAAACACTATCTATATTACTCACCTACTAGATTTCTTTTATTAGCTTTGACCCTGGTGATGTGAGTGGTATTCTCGTGACTCTTTTTCATCTGTGGGACATGAATGTATTAAGGGTTAGTTAGCTCCCACTGCATGCAAGAGAGAGGTAGGGAGAGAATACTGAGATGTCAGTTCATACATCTCTATACATGTGAGTGTAATGGGGATTTAGGCTTTTCTATTCTGTTTTAGAAACTGTAAATCAAACCAGATCAAAAGATGGTTTTTGACCAGAATTTATAAATTTCCTAGTGAGTGTTGACACAGCACTGAAATTTAAGGAGCAGATGTATCTTCTTGAAATTCAGGAAGCTCACATGAATTCCTAATGAAAAACAAACAGCTTTTCCAGCAAAAAAAAAAGACTTGGGTTTCTCTGTGATGTTTAATTGTACCAAGTTCTGATTATGTGTTTCAAATCATAGTAAAAATCGAAGAAAGAGGGGTTTTTGTTTTTTTTTTTTTTAAAGTTTGCTTGTCCAGGAATTGAGACGTGGGATTTCAGGAGTTCTGGCCCAAACACGTGCCTCAGAAAATGGGGTAGACAACTGCACAAGCATCTGCATGTGAGGATCTGCATGCGAAGATGCACGTGAAGACCACAGCTTCCTTTCCAGTGCTCACCATGTGAGTGCATCATTTTTCAACAGTAGTTCAGTTCAGCCTTTCTTAGATAATAGCCTTGCAAGTGAACGGACAAGCAAAGTCAGTTGCTGAGAAATAAAGCTTCCGAGCTTACGCATCCAAATATTTAGGATACACCTGAGATGTCTCTCTTACTGAATAGAAACAACATCCCTGGAAGCTCTAGACTTCTGAGGCACCCCAGCTTTCCCTGGTGAGTACATTAACCTTTTCCCTTCTTGACATGCTGTGGAATCAGCCGGAATGCTCATTTCATTGTAGCCACTGGACAAAAATGCAGCTTGCCCTGGTCACAGCAGTAATGACAGATAAAGTATGGGAGTTTGTCTAAGAGGGGGTGAGCCCTAATGGTTGAAAGGTTGACAGCTTTCAGAATGTTTGCCACCTCTCTTTAAAAGCGGCTCCACCAGAGCAGTTTGGCAAATGTAAAAACAAAACAGTTATACTGCTTGCAGCTCTAGGATTTTAAATCACAAACAAATTCTATATTTTATTCAACCATCCAGTAGATCAATGAGAAGTAAAGCATCCTAACTGAAGGTGAGAAAGTCGTGTGTGTAAAGTTTATTGTAGGGATCTCTTTATGTGGTTATGTTCTGCTAATAGGCAAATTCATTTAATTTTTACATGGTTTCCCCAGATGAGCTGTTTACATAGTTGCTTGTTCTTCTCTTCCCTTCCCTAGTCTTCCCTGCTTCTCTGACCAATACCATCTAGACCTAGCAAATAGACTTTAGTGTACAAATGTGCCAAACTCATTTCACGTGCACGAGCCGTGACTCATTGTCAGTCACCTGGAGCCTAGGGGGCTTTCTGCATTAAGAAATGGTTTACTCCTAATAATGCTGTTTTCTGGATCATGAATGAGGCTCAGCCATGGCTGTGCTAAATACAGAAATATCTGTGTTCTAAAATCTCCATCTCTACAAAATTAATCTGATGCTGATGCAAAGGGATCCATCTGCCGAACATTTCCATCCCATGAATATGGGAAAAGGGGCAGATACAATTGAGTATGCACAGGTGCATTTAAACATTTAAACAACCCTTTGAATGATGAGTAGGTTGAGTATTTCTCAATGGAGCAAAACGTGTCTGACATGCCATTGAGCAGGTATATTTAAATGATTTCCCAGTTCTTCCACCACATATACGGTGGTGCATATTTTCTTATGGAAGGTCTTGTTTCTCCATCTGTATATTGTGCTCCAGAGCTTTTGCTCCCAAACACACCCTTGTATAGTTGGGGGATGAGGAGCACTTAGCCTCAAGGTTGAATTCTGTCCCTTATTCCACTCACTGTCTCTTTGCTGGCCTCTGTTTCTTCATCGGTAAAATGGGGACAGTAATAATGGTAAGTCATAAGATGCTTGTAAGAGTCAAATTTGGCAGATTTGTGAATATTGTCCAGCATAGCTTTTGGCACATAAAAGGAGCTCTTCGAAAATGTTTTTCTTCTCTTGAGGGTTTTCAGGGAAAAGGTTTTGAGGAAAAAGATTTCAAGCCTTATTGGATTAAAGTCATGTTCGTACCTACAGATTGTTGGTTCTCTTGAGAGCAGGCACTGTCTGGTGCAGACTCTGGGAGATGTCCCCTGCAGAAACCTAAGTTTTAACATAACCCATGCTAATTACATCATGTCAGCGCCAGTGGGCATGGCAGAGCTGCTCCCGCCCTTGACAGAAAATAGTGTATGTGATTTGTAAATGAACTGGGTGCTCACATGTTCTCTGGGAATGTAAATATTGACTCTAAGGAAGAACTAAGATAATTTTGTGGTGAGATAGTTTCTAGTTGTTTAGGCTTTCATTTTGCTTTGTTTTAATTGCACACACATTGAAACTATATTCCATCCTTGGCCAAACTTCAGTCATTCAGATACCACCATCCATCCTTCTACTATCCATGTTGTTATTTAATATTTTTATTTAAATCCCCTCTTTTAAAGTGTAAACTTATTTTAAAAGCAAACCGTCTCTTTCTTACATAAATAGGAAACAAGTATCACATGCAGTAACTAGAAGGTGGCCTTGATGTGCAGTGAACAACAACATCTTCAGATCAACTGAAGGCTCCAAGGCCTGAAACCCATGTGCAAGAGGGAGATTAGCAAGTGTGTGAGAGGCGCTTAAGACACTTTCACACCAAACAGAGAGGTTCTCCTTAATATAGACTCCTGAGACAAGTTCAGAAGGTTTTCTTGTTTGGATTCTTGTGTCAACATATTTTGTAGATTAGACCTCATTTAATGTCATAATCTCATCTTTTATTAATACCATTATCATTGAGGGGTTTTGTTACCCCTTTCCATAAAATGGCACTGGAAACAAAAGAAAATAAAGTTCTGCACATTGCTGGGCCAAACTGGGAAACTGTGTTTAAAACAAAACAAAACCCACAGTTTTCAGTAACTCTTTCTCAGTTAAGCCTTCAGGTTGAGAACAACATTGTCAACAGGGCATAATATTAGTTCCAAACCCACTGAAAGGCATCAGCCGGAGAAAGGTTGTGACAACCCCCGCCATCCCACTAATTGTGGTTGTGTCTGCCTGGGTGTTCCAGTTGCTTGGTGTGCCTGGCGTCTTATTGAGGGTAGGAACTGTGTCTCAACACTATTGTAGCATTTCTCTTGAATTCTTAGCCTAGTAAGATGCATACGGTCAATTCCATCAATAGTTCTTGGGTAAACTTGAAGCCTCCCGCAGCTTGCCAAGCAGAGCAGACGCATGTCCTTGGAAGCACTTGTGATCCCTTTGCGTAGGCTGTCAAACAGTGCAGCTCTGGGCTGTTCCTGGCTTGCAGCGTTAATGTAGAAACTCAGGCTTAAGAGAGTCCATGATTAAGAGGTTATTGTAAAGCTTACACAGCATATTTAGTTAATTACAGTTCTTCGTTTACCCTCTCCTGCCATTTGCATTTGCAAGGAATAGAGGGAGCCTGCTGTGTTTGTCTTGGAATGGATTCTCCAAAAGCTTAGAGACCTACTTCTCCCCTTTTCTTATCAGGTCCTCTGGGTCCCAGCCCCTGACCCAGGGAGCGGGACTGAACAGGAAAAAGAGGAGGAAGGAGAGTTTGCTCATTCACATTTGTGTGTCTGAGTGGCTGTGTCTCTTGCTGCAAAAAGGCCAGTGAAGGATGAATCATCTAGTTTATCCACTTTTGCCTATATATCTGTTTTGTTGGAATAGATACCATAACTTGAGAGTATACCATAATTTATTCTGGGGAGAGTTGTTAATGATAAAGAAAATTTAGTTTTGCAAACAATATTTTTGAACCTTGCAGTGATACTTAGACCTTAGAAGAAACTTATCACACTGTACAAAAATTAGGACATTTAAGATTCATATTTAGTACTTTGTTTTTTAAATTATCTCCCTGCTGACTCCAGATATGCTCCTGGATTTTTTTTTTTCACATACCCAAGCAGCTTTCCCTCCATGGTATAGAGCTAGCCAAAGATTTTATTTGCATTACATAAACATAACTGGTTATACTACAGAGGGCTATTTTTGGCAACAGAATTTCTGTATTTGATTTTTTCAGTCCTAAAGAAAAAAAGCATGTATTAAAGATATAAACTTTTTTAATGTAAAAATTATGCATTTTCATTTTATAGAAAATACAGGAAAATATGTGACAAAGTGAAATTCTATACCCCAAAGATAATCACTTAAGATTTTGGTGTGTTTTTTCTTTTTATGCATAGAAAAAAATTGAGGTCATACCATTTAACTCTTGAGTTTTGTATTTTTGCTTCTCACTCTTGTCTGCAAGACATAAGTTGAAGTAAATGGTATTTAATGTTCTAAAATCACTGATTACAGAGTTGTGATTTTAAATGATGTTTTAAAATTTTATTAAATTGCATACCTTTTGAATCATAACAACATAGTCTCCCATATCTTTAAATATTTTTTCAGAAATTTAATGTTAGTCTTAAGACATAAGACACAACCTTTAAATAGTGAGTGGCAGAATGGCAGAAAATTGCCCATGAGATTAATTGGTTAAGAGTGCTGAGATAAGTTCCAGCTTTGTAATTACTTTTCTGTTATTTACGGCCATTAGTTTGATTACATAGTTTGTAATATGAGGCCTTGGATTTAAAGTGTATCATTGTTAACCTAAAATGAGAATAAAGAATAACCACATGCTCAATTTTATTGCCACACAAGAATGAAAAATTCATATCACAAGATGAGAAATAGTCACAGAAATCCAACTTAAAACTAGTGATCAGGTTCCAAGCGAAGATATTTCACATTTTATTAACTTGAAGCAGCTGTTGTCTCTAATATGACACACCCCACAGAAATGGAATAGGTTTTATAAAGAATACTTGTGTTTTTTCTTTTTTAAAGCAGCTGGCTTCCCATCATTGAGCTGTTTTTGAGTTTAGGAACTCCAGCTCTTGGGCTTTTCCTTGTGAGAAGGAAGGCTGAGGCTCTAGAGACTTTTCCCTGTGCAGCTGCTGGAAGGACAGGGTGAAAGGGGAAAGAGCCTTTGACCAAGTTCTGTGCAGGATCTGGGCACAGTGATGGGGGGATTGGGAAAGAAGGATGAATAAACCTTCCTTGCATCTATGAGCACCAGACTTGCTGCTGGGTGTCTCATTGTCATAAACTGTCAGTAACAGGAGGGACAGGACAGGAGACAGTCCCAGGGGCATGTGGGAGGGGCTGGAAAGAGGAAAACAGGCAGATTCCAAGGGGCAGCTGCCAGGAGGGAAGGCTGCTCCTCAGTCAGGTTCAGGGTTCCAGCGTGGAATTCCAGGAGGAGTACTCGAACCGCAGCCTCCGGCATTCTTGAAAGAGACAGGTGGGGAAGACCCTCGGGCTGGAACGTACTGGAGTTCCTGGCTTGCTGCAGTTGACTTGCTGCCTGACCTCTGGTGTTCTTCAAAGAGCTGCTCAGATGTCATTCTTCAGGTCTGCCTTTGATTCCTGGCATGAAATCATCTCCGTGCATTGGGTGGTTGTCCCTACCACAACTTCTAGTTATGTATTAGCATGATTATTTGAGTAATATTTTCCTCCCCGTATTTTATCCAACATTCTATCCCCAGCACCAGGCCCTGTAGCTGGCATCCTGAAGTCCACCGTAAAAATTCATCAAAGGAGATGACCTTTTAAAGGTCATTTTACTTCTCTTTGCTTTATGTAGCTTTCTGAAATCTTTTGTTAAAAATATATATGAAAATTTTGGTAGCTCTTTTTTGGGTGAGATAGCAGTATATTTTCCAACAGGAAAAGGACAAATTACTATTTGCATTATTATATATTTATTATATTTCAATATACTTATTATAAAATAATTTGCTGTTTTATATAACTTTCATATCCTTAGTGTCTGAAACCATTTTTGGAAAAAAAATCTTAACTTTCTATTTAAATATTTTTCTCAAATGAAAAACTTTCATAGATTATGATTATTACTTATTAAATATGAGATTTTCTTGAAGTTTAAGCCACTAGAAAAATTTCAAAGAGGAAAGAGTGTGTTGGCAATTATTATGTTCATTTTATGATGAGGATATTGAAAGTTAAGAGGATTTCTCAGTCAGTGGTGAATTGAGGAAAGGAAATTGGGAGGTGGGGAGCATTTCTAGGAATTTTCTCTTATGAATCCTTAAGCATATTTTGTAATTATTGCCTTTTCTGAATCACCGTCTTCAGTGATTAGCACCATACTCTGCATGTATTAAGTACTGGAGTTACAATTGAATTTATGTATGTAAGAACAATAAGGATGTGGAAGGAAGAGGTATATCCAGCTATAGATAGTCTTGTGTTTAAGCCTATTCTTTTTATTTTTCTACATTTTAAATAGCTGCTTTCAATTCAGAAATAGAAAACCAAGGTTACCATTGACTTTCCTTTCACATCTCCAAAGTTCAAATCCTGAACTTCGATCTTTTCCTAGAGTTTTCTCTTCTCTTGCTGTTAAATTCACTGGGTATATTTTCTGTTAGTGTTACCTCCCCAAAGTATAGGACTTGGTACACATGCCGTTGATTGAGACTCAAGCAGTGTGGACTTGGAGGTCATCATACTGGAGCAAGCCTGAAGACAACCCTTATTTTCCATAAGGAAAGGGTATACCAAAGAGAATAATACTTTTAATAAAATGTCAGTGGGAAAGTTTTAATTACTTTAGAGAGTTGGATTCTTTCTAAACATCCTGGACTGTAGGAATCTCTGCAAATTAGGATTCTCCCTACAGGTTTGTGGATTCAGAGTTTGGCTCTGCATTTCAATAATCATTGCAGCTGTTTTATTTTGTTGTTTTACTTTGAGAACAAAGGTGTTTCTTCTGAGAGCTTCCCCAGGGCCTCACACTCAAATTTTCTTCCTCCTCCCAAGTGACATGGCAAGTTTTAGTAACTAGTGCTTGTTCTAGGGAAACAAAGTTGTCGCTCCAAAATGTTCCTTAAAAATGTCAGTGATTATGGTATAATCATCCTCTCTGAAAGAAAAAAAAAATTACTGGCTCTGATTCAAAAAATAACAACACATTGGCTATAAATCCCCTAATTGCCCCTGAAAAGCAAAAACAGACATGTTTAATTTTTCTATCCCCCCTGCAACTTATCTGCTTTGTCTGGTGATTAAAATAGGCGACAGCCAGTCAGGCCTGTTGGAATCTGGTCCCTTCCCTGCCACTGAGGGCTTGGGCTCAGACCTTATCATGTGGAAAAATGTAAGAGAAAAATCTAATTGTTATTAGACATGCTCTCCAAAAGTCACCTAGAACAGAATTGTTCTGGTTCACCCATTTGGCATGATGTAAAAGCAAGATGTTTTAAGAATCCAGTAGTTTGATCATCATGGACAGGAGCTTCTCATAACTCATTTTACCGATAAATTACCAAGACACTGAGAATGTTTGTGTGAAAGAGCATAGTCACTGCCAGTGAGTGTGGATGAAAATTCTGGGATTTGGCTTATTTTTTTTCTCTTACCTTTATGTCTTGGAGGCCTTTCTAAGTTGGGATATGGAAGTCTTTACCTCAGTTTTGAAAACTGCAGTGTGACAGTCCATGGTATAGATATTTATTTCCTTGGCCATTTCCCTTTGAACGTAGATTATGGTCTGTTTCTAATTTTTCACTGTTGCAAACAACGCTGTGGACCACGCTTCTGTGAAGAGTGATGATGATGATGATGATGATAACAGCAGCAAACAGACACTTACAGAGCACTTATCTGTGTCTGGCCTTGTTCTCATCTTGGGGGTGTGTGTGTGTGTGTCTGTGTGTCTGTGTGTCTGTGGGTCTGTGTGTGTGTGTGTCTGTGTGTCTGTGTGTCTGTGTGTGTCTTCTCTCAACAATCCTATGAGATAGATATTCTTATATACCTTCTTATTCTCTTTTTATATTTGAGTAAAATGAGGCGCAGAGAAGTTTTGTGACTTGGCCAATGTCACACCTAGTAAGCTGCATACTGGATTTGAATCCAGGTGGAACCTGATGGGTATATATAAGATTGTAAAAATACACGTTCCCCTTCACCAGGCCTTTCTTCTGACCTAAGTGGTGGCCATTCTCCACATCAGTCCTTGGCCCTCTATTCTCCATCTAAGGCTGCATATAACCTTCACTCAGCAGCTCTGTGCTGGTCATGCCCAGATATCCAGGCCTCATGGGCCTCTACTTTGTACCTCCAGCTGCCAGTGAGATAGTTGTATACAGTTGTCAGTTTCTTCCTTCCAGCCCCATTCTTTCTCATTCTTGTTTCCATGAGTCCTTATGCCCGTTGTGGCTGTGGCCAGAATGAACTTCCTGGTCGTGTGTGTGCCATGCATATTCCAGCATCTCCTGTCACCCTGTCCGTGCCTTCCTCACCTATCCAGATGCCGCCACTACTTTGCCAGAGCTCAAGTAGGGATAAGCTACTCCCTGTCACCTTGGCCTACTGCTCCAGCCTGTATTGACATTTCTCCCTGCGTGTTCTGAAGTCACAGGACGGAATTCTTAAGGATATAAACTGTGACATTAGAGGGCTTGAGTTCAAATACTGGGTCTGGGCTACTTTGCTTTGCTGACCTTTAGTTTCCTTGTCTCTGAAATGGGGATAATAGTTCTTTTTTTTTTTTTTTTTTAGATGGAGTCTTCCTCTGTCACACCCAGGTTGGAGTGCAATGGCGCCATCTTGGCTCACTGCAACCTCTGCCTCCCAGGTTCAAGCGATTCTGCTGCCTCAGCCTCCCGAGTAGCTGGGATTACAGGCATGTGCCAGCACGCCCAGCTAATTTTTTGTATTTTTTAGTAGAGATGGGGGTTTCACCATGTTGGTCAGGCTGGTCTCGAACTCTTGACCTCAGGTGATCCACCTGCCTCGGCCTCCCAAAGTGCTGGGATTACAGGCGTGAGCCACCACACCTGGCCGATAATAGTTCTTACCTCATAGAATCAGGAGGAATAAATGAGATCATTGTGTCAACCGTGTTAATTATCAGAAGCATAAGCACTATTCTGAACTTGGTGCATGACCTTCCCGTTTTGGTGCATTTTTACAGGCTATTTCTGAAGTTAAGACGTGTCTGCTTACCTTGAGTCAAACATGAAATGTTTTACATTTTCAAAACACTTTCCCTTCCTTATAGTCTCTACCTTAACCTTTAATTATTCCATTTTATATGTTAGCGTTCCCTCTTTCAATTATTTGGACTAGAGTCACCTGATACTCCTCTCCTCACCAGGGAATCAGCCACCATGGTGAGCACGTAGTAGGTTGTGTTTATTATTGTGTGATCCTTAGTGAATCTCAAGTAGGCTGAAGCTGCATGATGAGTCATCACACTGAGCAGCTGTGCTTGGTAGGACTGTGTTGTTTATACTCTAATAGAAACATTTACCTTCCTTCTGAAGATCTGTTTTCCAAATACCTATTTGGGTATCTCAAATCCTAAACAGTGTTTATTAATCATACTTCTTCCAAGGACTAGCACCTATTCTCCTTGGGCAAATAATCCGTAAGCATACATCTAGATAGGTCCAGTTAGAATTCGCTAACATAAATAGTGATGCCTTGTCAGTTATGTTTTAATCATATTTCTCTTATGTTCTCCAGAATCTAGTTGATAAGAATGACTGTTCTTTTGAAAGCTACTGTGGACATACACCCTCACATGAACAAAAACCTCATACACACCATAAACATGCGTTCTTTGTATTTTGTATTTCTTCCAGAGAAGAAAACACCCTAATTTTACAGGGTCATGAGGAATGAATGAGATAATTGTGTAAACTCAGTGAATCTGCTGCTTAGTCCAGTTATTATCCATTTAAAGTTAATCATGAAGACACTTCATGAAGGAGAAAGTTTTGAGTGGTGTGAAAGTTACTAGGGTAGAAGTATAATAGTGATTATGTACATAATGCTATCTCTCCCAGGGACTGTTCTAAGGTGTTTAGGTATACACACACACACACACACACACACACACACACTCCTTTAATTCTCACATGAAACCTAAGAGGCAACATTTAGGTGGGGAAACTGAGGTCCTGAGATGAGTAACTGGGACGATAGAAGATGAGGACTTGAGAAGGAGTGAGAAAAGGAGTGCCCCAGGTGATTGGAGTGTTTCGCTTTGTAGTGCTGACCCTAAACTCAGGACTGTCCACAAAGAAGGAAAGGCAATGAAGGGGGATGGAAGGTCATAGGCATCAGTCACTTGGACAGGCATGGGTATTTCAGCTCAGCCACTGCCTAGCAGTGTGGCATTGAGAATTACTGACCTTCTCCAGACCTCAGGCTTTTCACAGGTACAACAGGGGAAAGATAATGGCCTTTGTGTTGCTATGAAAAATAAATAAAATCACATGCAGGTATAACCATAGGCTTAGTCTACTGCTTCAAGGAGGTAGCATCTCAAAAATATGACCGTTTAGCACTTTTAGGATTTTCTCTGTAGGCTTCTAATATTAGAAGTGGGGAAATAATTATATAAGTTTCTTTTTTTCTTTTTTTTTTTTTTTGAGACAGGGTCTCACTCTGTTGCCCAGGCTGGAGTGCAGTGGTGCAACCACAGTTCGCTGCAGCCTTGACCTCCCAGGCTCAGATGATTCTCCCCCATTAGCCTCCCAAATAGCTGGGACCACAGGCACATGCCAATGACACCATGCCCAGCTAATTTTTTTATTTTTTGTAGAGACGAGGTCTCACTGTGTGGCCTAGGCCAGTCTCAAACTCCTGGGCTCAAGCGATCCTCCCACCTCAGCCTCCCAAAGTGCTGGGATTACAGATGTGAGTCACCACACCTGGTCTCCATAAGTTTCAAATGATGCCAAAGGAACATTAAACAATGGTAGCCATTACTTTCATTTGACAAAGCTGATGATTTTTTGCTACGTTGACTTTTCTTGGTTCCCTCCTTTTTTTCTTTCTATACCAAAGTATTTCAAAGCTCATCCAAGACAGTGTATCATTTTCCCCTACAGACTGCAGTATTCACCTCTCAAAAAAATACATTTTCTTAATAAGCCACAACAGGAGTGACAAAATTAAACCTAAATTAAAAATTGGCAATATTACACCTTTGGCCCTGCACATGCAGGGATGTTTAGCTGGTTTACTTGTTCCAAGTGATATTGTTTCACTCAAATTTAAATGAATGAGATCACAGTTTTTATAATTTCAAACATAAGGTGTCCCTGAAAGCATCCAGTGCTATTCTGTACTGTTCAGCTTTAGCTAGTTTTCTCTCTGATAACTCTCATTATAAACATTTAAAAGAAAAAGAACATTTTGCAACATTCTGCTTCTCCAGGGCAGAGACACTTCAGAGGATTGCTGTCTATGTGACCCTTGTTCCAACAAATCTGCTGATTCCTGAAACAGCCTGTTTTTGTTTTGTTTTGGTTGTGCTTCTGTTTCAGTTTATTCATCCTTTCCTTACCCTGATCATTGGCACTTGTATTTCTTTATAATTCACAAACCTAACATTAGACCAGGACATCTTTGGGTAGAAGCCACCATATACAGGTGTGCCTTCATTTTTTAGAAAGCGGCATTTAATCAATAATAGTAAGTTGCTTTGGGGTAACTACTTGCAGTTATTGGCAAGGTCTGCTGCTGTGAGATTTGGCTTGAAGCTGCACAGGGCAGGTCTACTTACAACAGTGGTTTTCAATTTTGCCTTTGCAGTCAAATCAGCTGGGGGGCTTTTAAATAAAGACTGATGCCTGGGCCCTGCCTTAGAGATTTCTGGTTTAATTGGTCTAGGGTAAGACCAGGTATTGATTGTTTTTAAAAACAACTCTCCAGGTGATTATAATGTGCAGCCAGGATTGAGAACCAGTGCCTTAGAGTGGCCATTCTCAAACTTGAACGTGAAGCAGAATCACCTAAAGAGCCTGTTAAAACGCAGGCCACTGGGCCACACCCCAGAATTTCTGGTTCATTAGGTCTAGGGGGTTGAGGGGTGGCGGCGAGACTTTGCATTTCTAGCCAGTTCCTGGATGATTCTGCTGTTGCTAGTTCTGGGAACCCACTTTGAAAACCACTGGCCTACAGAGATCTTTCCAGTAGCTTTATAAGATTTTATAACAAGAAAAAAAGACAGGATTTCCTGTGCTTTTAAGTAAAACAACTGCTTAAGGCACAAATATTAAAATATGCTTCCCGGTTCATAGGCAAGTTGGACCATACCCTCTGTTTGCTAAGCCAACATCTGCCCTAACAGGCAGCCAGGGCCCAGGATCTGAAAGGACATGGATTAGAGGCAGGTGAGAAGTTGGTTTTTTAAATAAAAAATGCTACAAGGATCTATAGAATTGTTACTAAGGTTAGCAAATTACCTGTGGATTGTACAGCTTTACTGAGATATGTAGCTTAAGATGTGAATAATTCCCTGGGCAGCATGAAATATGGCACAGAAGTACGAAGGTGACTCAAACAAACATGGTACTTGATCCCCTAAAGAGGGCAGTTTAACAGTAGAATGCACTGTCTGTGATGAGACATATCCATTTCTTATTTAAATGCACACCCTAAATTTCTCTGTCTCCGATTCTTGGGACTACTAGTTGCATTTCCTTTTCCAAACCCTTCTCTCCATCTTTGAGTGAAAAACCCTTTATGAAATGTTTGGCAACAAAGGATGCCACCTTTGCCAGTTACCAGGAGTGTACTTGCTGCATCATCGTCCATTTGTCCTTACCTGATTTTATAGAAGTGTCAACTTGTATAAGCAGCTGTTCTGTGTCCAAAGACTTGGGATTTGGGCTTGCAGGGTTGGACTTTGAACCTAAGCCTGCAGCAGACAGGGCAGCTTGATTCACTCTTCCTGCCATGCAACTTCTCTCGGGTAAAGTGCCCTTTGCTGGCTGATAGAGAAGAAAAGAGCCTATTCTATCCATTTGACAGACCCCTAATGAATAGTAATCATGAAAATTGAAGTTGTGCACTGCCACTGCATTCACCATTGTTATATTAGCAATTCCTGGACTTCATGAACAGAACACCCCTTATTCTGCAATTAAATGAAAAATAATGGCATCGCTTAGCTTTAAGGAAGGAAACGTTCAAGTGCAGCCTCTGTATAATTAAGCTTAACATTATTATCAACAGAAAGTGATTGTAGTTGTGTTCAGAGGCGAGAAGAGATATGCCACCAACCATTTGACCTATCAAAAGAAAATGGCTTTTGTGATGTTTGATGTTCTTCCTAACAACCAGCTTTGTGCTTTGCATGGGGCAGGTGCCATTTTCTGCACCATTTTCTCTCTTTTCCAGCTGTTTTAAAGTTCTTTCTCATCATTCTCATGACTGCCTTTGTAACACTTGTCTGTTTTCCATTTTTCCTTATGTCTTCACCAGCAACTGTTGTCCTGCTTTTTGTTTTATCTTTTTCTTTCTTTGGCGACAATCTATTTTCTTGACTCAGACACACTGGCTTTCTGACATATAAAATTAAAACAATCCATTTAATTTTTAACTAAAACAGGTGTTGAGTGATTGACCCTATCAAGCAGCTCCCTGCAGAAACCTCATTTACTACTAGCTTCTTTATTGCCCCCTCATAATTCATTAGCTTAATAAATGCTCGTGTGAAAAGGCAGAGGCCAAGATTACCAATCTTACAATGTGGATGTCTGCCCACTCCCTCTCCAGCCCACATCCCAGGGAAGTCAATTAGGTTGAGCTCTCCGCAAGACAGTTGAAGCTCCAGGGTGTGTGCTTCAAAAAGCCTCAAATTAGTGAGTGCTCTAAAGTAGGATCCCTCCTTTGCTTCGGCATACAGAGTGTTCACCTCTCAGGGACATGCTGCCTGCATCCCCTTTAGTGGAATCTGGGGAAATAAAATGTATCTTCTGCTTCATAACTCCCAGCAGCCAGCAAAATATTCAATATTTTGGAGCTGGTTACAAGAAACTTCCAAATCCTCAAACATCATCAGAGAAAGCCACAGACCCCAAGCACCTGTCACATTTGGGTATGTAGTGCTTGCTGTCTCTCTACGTAGAACCTAAGGTTAGCTGGTGGATATCAAAGCCCCATAGAGGAAGGGGTGTGGGCGCGGGGTTGTTGGCCTAGTCTTAATTTAGGTTCGGCATATGTCTGAAGCTTCCCCCGCTTTAACATTTTCACCAGAACCCAGACTTATCTCTGCAAGCACTCCACAACCTCTTCGTTGTGAAACCCCTGTGTATTATGAAGGAAATGAAATCCATATGTTTCTGATTCATTTACATGTAGCTCATCAAAATGTAGTTTTGTAAGAGCTCTTTGGTGTCCAAGAAGCCTTTGGAGCCTTTTTATAAGACTTTTAACCCTCCCCCGCTTCATTCCCCTTAGAACCAGGAAGTTGGGACTTGCCAAGAGTAAATAAAAGCAAGCTTCAGAGTTGACTCTGGCTCTGGCCTGACCCATCTCTGGTCTGAGTCTGCAGTGGACTCAGCTTCAGCAAAAACAGAAATGACTGTCTTTACCCTTTTTCTGGAGCCATGAAAGTAGGCGCTAATCCCACTTACACCCCACGTGACAGTGAGTTTGGGCTCACAGCATCTCTTGGAGGCAGCCACTTGACTCTATGCAGTTGTTTCCAGCTGAGCCTCTTCTCTCTGTCCTGTGAGCAGAGAGCTGATAGAGCCAGATGGCCACACCTGGACCAGAAGCTCGAGGAGGAGCTCTTTTAAGCAGTCCCCCTCATCTACCCGCTTGGAGGCCACTGCACTATATCTCCAAGACTTTCCAGGCCAGATTCTTACCAAGGGACTGCCTATGCATCAGGGACTTGTATCTTTTCATTGGGACCGTGACAGAGGCACCCACAACTATACCAGGCTTCATGGTGGTATTGTTGGTGCTGCTGTCACTTAATGATACTTTTGAGTGTTTAGTTTTTCTTCATCAAGAAAGGCTTATAAGCTTTAAAGAAAACAACTATCTACTGCCATGTAGATTCCAGAGCTTTTACTCTGAAAAACCACAGAAATGAAATGAGTCAACCTATTTCCAGAGTTCGGCTAGGGAGAGGTTGTGGGGTATTTTTCTCCTCTATCCTAGGATGATGAATTATGGAAAGCCATTCAAGAGCTTAATATTCCTTACTTGGGCTATTGTCGTGAGTGGGGTGGAAGGAATTCTGCCCTAATCTTTGCACGTCCTGGCTTGTTTCCTTGATTCAGAATGGTGCTGTGCCTTTCAGAGGCAGAACCTGGGTACATGGAAATGCATAGGCATGTAGTGGGGAGCAGAGCTGGACCTGGGAGTTCTCACCTCACCTTCCAGCTGCTGAACTCGGGCTTTTTCCAGAGTTTTATTTCTTCATGTGGATGCATGCGGTGTAATAAAAAATCATCTGCTCACTTATAAATTATATCAACTCCAAGCATTCATCTTCAGAAACATGCTTCATCTTCCAGGATACAGAATTTGATAAAGTCATTGCTCAGCTTCAGCATGAAGACACTGCATTTAAATTTTACCATACATATTTTGTGTTATGTGTAAATGGGAGAATCATTCTCAGCAGAATTTTTGAAATACTTCAGGGCAACTATAAAATGTTTTAGACAAGTTGGAAAGCCGTCTGAATTACATATTGCAGAACCTTGAAATCTGAGCTTCACCTGAAATCCCGTGGCAGGGGAAGCCATTACAAAAAAAGCTTGTATTGAAGCTGTTTCCTCACTGATGAATGGGCATGGCACAAGTGTGCTGGGCTTATTTGGTTACATTTATTTCTCAGAATGAACAAGCCAGTACTTTTATGATCTAAGGACAGACAGCTGTGAGTCCATCCAAAAAGTACTTTCAAGTGGCTTTGAAATTTCCCTTGTAGACAGTGACGATCATTTGATGCAATGTGGTGGTGAGATTGTCTTCGTTTTGTGTTGCCTCCAACAGGTCCGTACTCTCCAGTAATACTGGTTTACAGATAATGAAGCACTACACACATCTTCCGTTTAATACCCTCACTGGGCCACCTGTGGTATCATGCCAGGCAGAGAAACAGAAGCTAAACTTCCTCCAGTGAATTTCACCCAGAGTTATTCATTCATTGATTTGCTCATTTATTCAACATATATTGAGTGCCTACCCTATGTTGGGCCTTATTCTGTATACTGGGGACACAGTATACAGAATAAGACACAGGAGGCCCCAAGTCCAAGACACAGGAGGCCCCTTGCCCTCAGGCAGCTACTGTTCTTGTAGATGGAGCTTATTTGTATTTTAGCAGTCCAGGGAGTGGCAGAGCCGGATGGTGAACTTGGGCCTTTTAGCTTTGTTTTAAAAAAAAAACAAAAAACAAAAAGATCCTCCGATCCTCCCCCTCACCTCCCACCAACCCCTCCTCCCCCCAATAAGTGTCTTCCCTCAGAACAACCCTTCTAATGTGGTATGGAAAAAACTCTGCCATGGCCCTCAGCAAAATCCACACACTTAAAAGCCTTTGAGGGAAAAGCATTTTCATCAGAAAGTTGCTGTGGTCAAGAAGTTTAAAGATCCAGGGATTTTTGTTGACATGTTTTGAGTACTTTCTAGTTGATAGAATCTCAAAACTGGAACTGCTGGAGTGTGCTCTGTGAAACTTCCTTTTTCTTGTAGGTCAGAATGGTTGGACATTGGCAATTCCTCATAGTGCAGACTGTGACATTTGCCTCCTCTTTGTATCTGGTGTGTAGTAAGTGCTCAGTAAACATCCCCAGAATTGCTGTTGTGTCCCAGGCACTCAGACATCTCTGAGCAATCTTAACCATTTGCCTCTTGTCCAGTTGCATTTTTTTCTTATGTAGCTAAATTTGTAGAACATATTATTAAAATTTGGTTTTCATAAACTTTACAGCAGTAGCTAACAGGATTTTTCAGTGTGATCCTCTCTTCCCCAGTTTCTTAAACCCTCTGATCCCCAGATTATGACCTTTCTAGGAAAGAGGTTGCTGTTATTTTCACCTATGGAGGCTTTAATGAAAGGGGCCCTGGTGGCACAGGAGATAAAGCAGACTTGAATTCAGCACCATCCGTCACGGTGGGGGCTTCCACTCATCTCTCCCGAGGCCCTGTCAGGAGACACCAGGCGCTTGGCACCCAGTGTGGGCTCACTAAAGGTTAGCAATGATTTTTGTTATTGCTACTAAATGCCGGTATAGGTAGGCATGCCATAAAATGAACAGGATAATCTAAGTGGACCTTTTTTTTCCTTTTATTTCTTCCCTTTTACATAATTTCTGTTATTTTGCTGTTATTTGTATATATGTGTGCATGCATTGGAGATGGGGAATACAGCTACGGAGGTTTTGAAGAGGCACAGTATTGGGTTTAGTTTTCATATCAAATCTCACACATTCTGAAATCTGTGAAGAAATGTGTCACATGGTGATGCCTGGCATATAATCAGCTCCTCAGAAAATGCTGTGATTAACAGTAACTCCAACAGATATTTCCTTCTCAAAAGAAAAGCACATGATGTTATAGCATTTTTAAATGCCAGGGCATGTCATCAGCTCAGTCTTTTCAGTAATTAAGAAAAAAAAAAACCCAGATAGTGGAAATTCAGGGTAGTCAATGGAAAAAATTCAATAAAGCTGAATATCTTGGCACCACAGAGTGGTGTCCTTTGAATGTTTGTTTATCATTCAAATATAATAACACCAAAAAGAAAAAAGCATATGAGGCGATGGATATGTTAATTAGCTTGATTATAGTGATTTCACAATGTATACACATACTATCATATCGACTAGTATACCTTAAATTATTTTTATTTGTCAACTATACCTCCATAAAACTGGGGGAAAAAGCCACTCTTTTAAAGGCTTAATAGGAAAAAAAAAAATCCAGAAATACGTAACAGTTCAAAATGCATTGTTAAAAGAGCAAGTTTAAAAATATTGTGTATAATATGGTCTCATCTGTGTAATATAATAATGGACATGGGAGTAGAATAACAGTAGGAAGAAACACACCAACGGTGTGGGGTTGGATAAGCACACAAAACTTTAACTAGTTCCTTTGTTTTTGAGACAGAGTCTTGCTCTGTTGCCTCGCCTGGAGTGCAGTGGTGCAATCTTGGCTCACTGCAAGCTCCGCCTCCTGGGTTCAAGCAATTCTCCTGCCACAGCCTCCAGAGTAGCTGGGATTACAGGTGCCCACCACCACGCCCAGCTGATTTTTGTATTTTTAGTAGAGACTGAGGTTTCACCATGTTGGCCAGGCTGGTCTCAAACTCCTGACCTCAAGCGATCTGCCTCCTTCGGCAGAGCACTGGGAATAGAAGCTTCAACCACCACGCCCGGCCTTAAATTGGTTCTTTATACATGTTTTATTGTTTAAACTTTTTGTAATGAACCTATATATGTTTTGATAATAACAGCTAAAACTACTGAATCTGAGTTAGGCAAGTTGAACACCCTTTTGGCTTGTCGGTCTCTGATCAGTTTTAATAGTCTGTTTTAGATGTTAAAGGTATCAGATATTCTGTGCAATAGCCCCAGGGATTGACTTTGCTGAGCTAACTCTCTACAGCGCACTTCATTTCTAAGTTAAATAGTTGGTCCAGTTTTATCAGCGTTCTGTGGCATCTGTCAGTGCCAGCTATGTTTACAGCTTTCCCTGAAATTGGACTGTGGAAGAGGTGAAAAGTCGAAAGGAAATATTGAATCCTTTATCTGTTAGAAACCCTAGTAAAGAGAAAGAGAGAGCACCAAATAGGATTGCAAGCGTGCAAGAATAAATTCTTCCATTGTAAACATGCAAGAACAAATTTAAAGTCTGGATGAGATACCTTTTTTCTTTTCAATGTTAAGACTCAATTTTGCCTCATTTATAGAAGAGGGAACCCCCTCACCTCTCAGGTGCTGCCTACATCTCACTGCAAAAGCTACCTTTTTGCTTCTGAGGAGGTGATGGGCCAGTTAAATGTGTATAAGGCAGTTCTGCTGTGCTCCTGGGAAATCCAGTATGCTGGGTGCTCACACCCCAGTGCTGGCCTCCAAGTGCAGGGCACTGGATTTGCTTGCCTGCTAAAACCAAATCCTTCGTCCCCTTTCTGCTCTGGATGCTGTTTGTCTTGGCATGCCACTCCTAATAACACTTGGAAATAGAAAGCAATCCTGAATCCTTGGGGTTTTTCTCTAGATGTCATCTTTACCTTCTTAAGAAGGTAAAGCTGTCTGTGAATATTTGCATTTATCCAGGTAAAATATTAATCACCAAATAGAGTGTGGAGTGTCCAGAAGTACCAGACACTTGGAGTACACACAGAAAAGTATCTTTTGCTGTGGCAAACTCCAGTTATGGAAGGGGTGTGAATGCTTGAGGTTCCTGAAGTACCAAATTTGATGATGACATTCCACATGACTGTATGAAGTTAATGTGTATATGTGTGCCTCATATAATGATCTTCAGCAAGAGAGTCTTTTTATTTTTATTTTATTTTATTTTATTTTTTTGAGACAGTTTCCCACTTGTTGCCCAGGCTGGAGTGCAATGGCGTGATCTTGGCTCACTGCAACCTCTACCTCCCAGGTTCAAGCAATTCTCCTGCCTCAGCCTCCCAAGTAGCTGAGATTACAGGCACCTGCCACCACGTCCAGCTAATTTTTGTATTTTTAGTAAAGACAGGGTTTCACCATGTTGGCCAGGCTGGTCTCAAAGTCCTAACCTCAGGTGATCCACCCGCCTCTGCCTCCCAAAGTGCTGGTATTATAGGTATGAGCCACCACACCCGGCCAGCAAGAGAGTCTTAAAATGCCTTTTTTTTTTATGTCATGGTCCACGTGGAAGACTTGTTTACATTTAACCTATAAATCTCCTAGAACAATCAGTTACTGAAGATCCACTGAGACAATGTGGTTGGCCTGGGATTGACGCCCGGGCAGCGTGATTGTGGGGCCGTTGCTCATGGCAACCATGTAAACAAACACGTCCTTATATTCTTGCCCAGGTGCTGGTTACCTGCTGCTTTCTGGTCATCTAGAGAGACCTGTAAGATATTTCTGCTGATTTCATTTTTGCTTTGCCTTTCTCTGCCCATAATTATTTAATAAAGCCATCAAAGTGGGAATTTCATTGTGTACTTTTTTCCTTAGGTTGTTTATAGAACTGTGAAGACCTGTCCTAATGCAACCCCATTAATAGGTCCCTCTGCAGAAAAACTCCAGATTATTCTTATCTTCTCTTTTCTCCCCCATAATTTTAGGTTCTAATGGCATCTCTTTTATCAGTAGCTTGGGGTCTAGAATATTTCCAAAGGTCTTTTGAAAATTATTACTCAAATACTACCTTTTAGCTTACCACTCTGCTGAAACTATTTCAGGCACCCATAGGTTTCTAGCATTTACAAACATTTACATAGTATCAGAAGATTGGAAAGTGGAAATAAAATAAGATGTGGTCTCTGCACTCAGTGACCTATGCAATACATTGAGCTAAACACCACAGTGTAAAATACTAGATGCTTGAAATTGCCAAATTAGCCACTTAGGAGACTGTGTGGATTTGGAGACACCTAAAAAGTCTTCTTGGTAAAGGTGAGACTTTGCTAATAGTTATTCAAAAAAATTGCTATAGAAGTCCAACATGTATATATCACATATATATTGTAGAAAAAATGACCGGAAAGAAGTAGCAGAATCCCCGCCAAGTGGCAGCATATGTAATGATTCAGAGCTTGCAGCCTTAAACCAGAATGCCTAGTTCTTCCTATTACTGGCTGTTGGACCACATAACTAAGGTTACTTAACCTCTCTCTACATCAGTTTTCTTGTGTAAAAAGGAGATAATTATGGTACATAACTCATAGGCTTATGTGGGTTAAATGAATTAATATCTATCAAGAATTTAGACCACTGTCTGACCTAAAGAGTACTCAATAAATGTTAGCTATATTGGGCATATTTAAATGGTGAGATTAGGGGAGATTATATTTTCTTCATAGTCTTAAATTTTCTGGACTCTCTACAGTGAACATGTTGGACTTTGATAGAAGAAAAATATTTCTAAAGTCAGGTCTTTCAGTAAGCTTTTAAAGATATATATACCACAGGTGAGTCATACTTTGATGACTGAAAAGTCAGTTTGAGCATATTTTAATGAAGGTTAGGCAACATTTTTTGCTGACATTCAACTCAAAATTTTTTATTAACCTCCATAAAGGGAATTAAAAGTTTTCCACAAGTCCCCAGGACCCCTTTGCTTCTTAAGAAGTTTTAGCATACATTAGAGTAGACAGTTTCATTCCCTTTGTCACTTGTAACAGTAAGGTATAGTTTAAGAATTGGGTAAACATGCATCCCAGGGGTAATGTAATGTGTTACAGTTGTTTCCAGAAAATATTAATAGATATAAGTTTTTATACCTTCTTAGAGTAACTTTCTGCTAAATTGTAGTCTCTAATCATTTATTATACTCTTGTGCTTTATCATTGCGTTAGTCTGTTCTCATGCTGCCATAAAGAACTGCCCAAGAATGGGTAATGTATAAAGGAAAGAGGTTTAATTGACTCACAGTTCTGCATGGCTGGGGAGGCCTCAGGAAACTTACAGTCATAGTGAAAGGGGAGGTAAACACGTCATTCTTCACATGATAGCAGGAAGGAGAAGTGCTGAACAAAGAGGAAAATGCCCGTTATGAAACCATCAGATCTTGTGAGAACTCATTCACTATCCAAGAACAGCAGCATGAGGGTAACCGCCCCCATGATTCAATTACCTCCTACTGAGTCCCTCCCACAATACGTGGGGATGATGGGAACTATAAGATGAGATTTGGGTGGGGACACAGCCAAACCATATCAGTCATTTTATAAAATACTACGTATGTCCAATATAGAGGGTAGTTCCCTTATTTCCCAAACAAGATTCAAAAACATGTTTTTTGGTTTTGTTTTTATTGGAGAGGAGTAACCTGAGCAGAATATGTAAATGTTTACAGAGGCATGTGAAATGTCCATTCATAACATTTTTTTTAGCTATATATATTTAGGGTCACAGATAAATCACATATAAAATGCTAAGTGAGAAATACTTTTTCCTGTCATATTTTATGAAAATTTTATTAAAATTTTTCTTAGTATTTAACACCAGTTATTTGCTTTGTTGGCTCTTGAGAACTGTTTTTTTTTTTTTTTTTTTTCATCCAACAGTTTTCAGAGCATCTGTCCTCACTTTTGTCTAAGTCATTAGAGACACGGCACTTCCTGAATCACACATGTCACAGGAGGTATTATCCTGAGCCATAAATCTTCATCCATGCAGTACTTTAACATATTTTTTCCATTCCTTTTATGAAAGTATATTTATGCTCACCACAATTAACCACTTACTGATTGCTTTTTAAATTAATCTTAAAAGTTGTTTTCAGTGCCATCTGATGCTTGGAATTGTGTAGCTATACCTAGCAGGAATAAATACTAAGTCTGTGTCAATATTCTTCCCCTTGGTTTCAGTTATCTATTGCTGTGTAAAAAACCATCCCAACTTTGTTGCTTGAAGCACCCAGGATTCATTGTTTCTCATAAGAATTTTCTGCTGGTCTCATGCAGACTTGCTCGTGTCCTAGCTGGAATGGCTGGATTTTTCATCTTGCAGTTGGTGCTGGACAATGGTGGGCTCTCTCTCAGTGGCTTTCATGCCCAAGGAGGCTCACACAGGCTTCTTGATACAGCAGCCTCAGAGCATCAGAAGGGCAAGAGTGGATGCTGTCTGGTCTTTGAAGTCTCACTCAGAAGTCACCTGTTGTCACTTCTGTGTTCTATTAGTCCAACTGAGTCCTGAGGCTTGCCCGGGTTTGCACTGAGGAAATCGATTCCACCTCTTGCTGAGAGGAGCAGCAAAGAATTTCTGGCCATTTTTAACCCACTACAACCTCAATTTCAACTGATTGTCTCTAATGACTTCTTCTGTAAGCATCCAAAACGTCCCTTGATTGAAACTATCTCAAGATGACCTATCTTCCTTCAACAATATTTTGTGGTTCGAAACTATGTCATTAAGAGAGTGACTTTGAAAACCTATGTAAGGACCCAGATGTGAGGTGACTGCCTAGTCTGAGGAATAATGACTTTATGTTTTATTTGTAGAGAGGTGGTAAAGCCAGCGAAGCAGACCCATAGAGAAATGCAAATTTGTCATCAGCCTTGAAGGATGAGGCAAATTTGGTGGTGCCCTGGTTAAGGGGGAGCAGCACTGTGTCTTGCTGGCAAAGCCTAGGAGACTAATTTATAAAATTAACGTTTCTTTGAGAATATGCTTTGTTACTAGAAAGCAGTTTGATCAATGTACTCTTGTATAAGCAACTAGACTGAGGAACAAAAGAGACACCTTAAAGAAACACAGTGAGCCTTCAGAGGAGGAAAGCCATCATATCACTGTAATTAGCAAACATCTCTTATGCATCAGTTGGGCTGCCATGAGGCTGTAATTACCAGGTCTTAGAGTTTGCCTCTACCTACATCATTGTATAAAATGAAAACCAGATGAAAAATCAAATGTTTTATGCAGGAGAAAAATGGATGCAAAACAAGGCTTGCAAAACTCTTTAAGTGCTCTATATTGCTAAAGGTTAACTGCATTGCCTGACATAAGGAAAAACCAGGAAACTACTCTAAATGAGGAGTAGCATCAAGAAACCACAAAAGAAAGAGCTCGACATAATAAATACATTATTAAAATGCATAGTATACAGTGTAAAAGGCAGTCTGCAATTTTTGAATTATGTGTCCTATAAAAGTACATCAGGTAAATATGTGTAATTGGAGTCCCTGGTGCTCTGGCAAAGCTCATTTTGCTGACCTTCAGAAAACTACACTGACTTTTTTAGGAGTATTATTTTGATTTGAAAAAGCTCTTCTTTGCCAGTAAGGAAAAGTACAGTATTTACAGAAAATGAGACAACCACAGTGTACTTAAAGTGTATGTAGTGCATGCGTGTTCTCTGCAAGAAAATTAAAAGTCTCTGTTTTTCATTCAGAAGTAATTAGAGAATGTCTTTTGTGGCTGCTGGAAAACAGATGCAAGACTCCTAGAAGTCTGAAGTGTAAAATTAAAGTAGACTGTATCACTGGGTGTCCTAATCTTCAGGTAATGGCCCAAGCCTGGGACAAGTGAACAGACTTTGTGTTCCCAGTTGTAAATGTGCTCCATGGAGTCTATGATCATGCCCACTCAAGATGTGACAGAGCATTAAAGAGTCATTTTGGCCCAGAAATCCCTGTTGGAACATTAAACTGGGTGCTGATACTGACCATGATACCTGGAAGAAAGGCCTCCCATCATTTCTTACAGAAGATAACAGTTGGGCCAGGCTCAGTGGCTCATGCCTGTAATCCCAGCACTTCAGGAAGCCAAGGTGGGTGGATCATTTGAGATCAGGAGTTCGAGACCAGCCTGGTCGACACAGTGAAACCCCATCTTTACTTTAAAAAAAAAAATTAGCCGGGTGTGGTGGCGCAGGCCTGTAATCCCTGCTACTTGAGAGGCTGAGGTAGAAGAATCGCTAGAACCCAGGAGATGGAGGCTGCAGTGAGCTGAGATGGTGCCACTGCACTCCAGCCTGGGTGACAGAGTGAGACGCCATCTCAAAATAAATAAATAAATTTAATTCAATTTAAAAAAAGAAGTTAACAGTTAGGTCTTATTGGCCTTTCATTAACTAGTACTCTCCATAATTTCAGAACATTCCATAGAAGGTGGAAAGTTGAGGCCCTTGCCTGGGAATTGTTGATGCCAAATATCAACACATTTCCAAATATGAGACTGATTAGTGTCACAGGTTTAAGCCACCTGGTCATATAAAGCAAATTTTTCACCCTTATTAGAGTAGGTTAACTGTTGTAACAAACAACCGTAACACTTCAGAGGCTTAACACAATATTTATTACTTGTTCAAGTCAAGGGCCAAATACAGTTCAGCAGTCCAAGGGCTCTGTTCTTTGCAAGGATTTAGGAACACAGTCTTCTTCCATCTGTGGCCCCGCCTTCCCTAGGATCTCTGAATCTTTCCACTTGGAAAGAGAATGAAGATCCAACAGGGGAGATTTTTATGGGGCAGGCTCAGGAGTGGTGTATGTTGCATCTGCTCACATTCTATTGGCCAGAACTCTGTTACCTGACCCCCAGCCAGCTGCAAGAGAGACTAGAGGCTGAATTGAGCTCAGAGCCCAGAGCAGCATCAGTGAGCATTAGCAGTCTCTGCCCTAGCTTTCCTGTTGAGGACCAGGGCAGAGGGTCATAGCAACTGGGACTCTCAGACATAGTTTTCAGTCTGAGTACAAAATAGGAGGCCTCTCCAGTGGGCCTGGATTATATGCAATGAAAACAACTCTTGCAATACAGGAGAAATTCTCTGCAAACAGAGAGATTAAGACCCCACCTCTGCGACCCCCATGACCTAACAGAAGTAAAGCCACTTGATCATATTTCTCTCAGCGTCCATTTCCCTTCTTGTCTCTGATGCAGTGGTTCTTGAATGTGGAAAACCTCTTTCCCTTGGGTAGAGACCTACCACCATGTGGGACTTAAGGACCAGGACAGCTGAATAGCATGTGTGGCATTCTAGACACATGGCCTTCCTTTCAGTCTCTAAATTACGTATATTGGTTTAAAGAAGCCTTTGTTTCTTAAAATAAGTTCTCAGTGCCCCAGATTAGAAGCAGCTGGAAATCTTTAGGAAGGAGCAGAGATTTCAGATGTGCTTCTGTGGATTTTTTTCAGTGGACATGACAGATGCTCCAAAATGACACACATACCTGTCATGCCAGCAAAGCCACATCCTCAGGGTGTCTGCCTTAGCAGCAGTGATGCCTGGGTTGTCAGGGTGGGCTCTGGACCACCACAAGCAGTACTGCTGGGGATCCCATTGTGGGAAACTCTCTGCCATTTCCATCCTGTCAACTCCTCTTGCAGGCAGGCTACAAGGACCCCAGGAGAGTATGGAATGGAGCACTGGAATCAGAATGCTCATTCTTGATATTTTATTAATTCAATGTAATGAAGCTTTCAACATCTCTGAGATGTACAGTTGGTTCCTTGGAGTCATTAAAGATAGCAGATGCCAAGACCTGTTAGAAATGGCTTACAGTGGAGTGCAGTGGCAGAGACCTTTGTATTTATTACCATGAGCAAAGGTTACATCCTAAAGAAAGAAATTACAGTTACATTCCTTGGGATTGTTGTTGTTGTTGGTGTAACTCAATCACATTTATTGTTTGTATGTGTTAAGGGGACCTGTCTAAATCATATCATATTTTCCTTTTACTTTGGTGTTACGTAATATATAATTACAGAGAAACCCCAAATCCAAATCCTTGTAAAATTTCCCTTTACCTGCAGTTAATTCCTAAGCCAAGTTACTTCAGGGCATAGCTAGAGTCTGCTTTGCTTGTTTGTGCAATATCCCCTGCAAGTGGGTGCATAATAAATAGTATTCTACAGTCACCTTCAAGGTGTACATTATGGGTGAGATTTACACCATATGTAACAACAGAGGACTGGAGAATGACAGTTTAGGAAATGCAGGTTATAAGTGTGCAATTATTCTAATTATGGACCTAAATGGAACTTGACTTGTTTTCACTCTGTAGTCAGTCCATGTGAATTGTCAGGTGAAACTTTCACGAGATATTCTCTCCCCAAAAAAGACAGCTCTGTGGATATGTGTCTGTTTTTATTTTCTCGAGAGCCTTTGCTTTCACTTTAAGCTTTGGGAATATGGATAGGGGCACCAATAGCCCATGGCTTGGCTGATACATCTTTGCCTTTGCTGTTACTGGGCATTTGTATTACTGATGCTCCAGTTAAGTCTCCATTCAGGTGTAGAGAGAGGAATCCTTGGATACTGTGAGGGCATTTCCAAGTCCTTATTTGCATATCTTGATAATATATTGGAGTGTGGAGAAATGCATGATCATCACAAAGTGATTGTCACTGTATTGCTCTGCTTAGACTAAGCTCTGCTGCAATAACAAACAACTTGGAAAATTTCAGAGGCCTGCAACCATAATATATTTCTTGCTCTTGATACATTTCCATTTTGGGTCAGCAGCTGCTCTGTTCCATGTCATTAACCTTCTAGAACCCAGGCTAAAGGAGCAGCCTGCCACCTGGGTCATTGCTGGTGTTAAGGCAGAAGGAAAAGACAACACAGCAGACCCAGGTGATGGTCCTTAGCCTTAACCCCCGAGAAGGGGCAACCGATGACTTCACAAGGCACATTGCACTAACAAGTGACAGGATGAAGTCTGACATCACCAGGGCAGGGAAGTATCTTCTTCCCACAGGGAGGGGCAGCAAATAGACTGAGCAATAAATAATACAGTCTACTGCACTCAACAAGACACAAGACTGACTTGCTCAATGCTGTCCTTTGTAAACCAGAAGTGTTTTGAAGACTGAATAGCAAACTATTAGAAAGACAGAAATGGCATCTACCCTCTTTTCTGAGCCTCAGTTCCGTAAACGTGTCTTAGAATCATCAGTGTCAAAAGATGTTATCTACAAGATATGAAGAGAAGAATAGGAAATCTGTGAAAAGTGGAGCAGAACAAGAGCTTAAGAAAGGCAGCACTGCCAAAGCAGGACCTAGGGGCTCCTGCTGGTCCACAGACCCCTTGTAAATCTTGACCCATGGTTTTCTGAACCTCTTGAGATCAGTGAGTGAGTGATCACCTACTGATTCAGCCCTTCATTGTTGTGTGCTGGGCATTGTTGCAGGTATTCGGGGGTTAGAGGAAAGACTGAGACAAGCAGGAGCCCTGCTTCTGAAGCATTTACCTCCTAGTAGGTGTGACAGTTAATGATCAATCATTTGCTCACTTGTAAATTAATTATTCAAAAAAACCTATTATTAAATGTTGGGGACTCAACAGTAAGCAAAAGAGTCAAAGGTCCAGTCCTCATGGATCTGCATTTTAATGGGGGAATAAATTGAAGATAAGTTATAAGTAGAAAATAATAACTGCCAAATCAACATATAAGACATCTGGTGGTACTAAGTGATAAAATAAAAAATGAAGAAAGGAGAGTGAGGGTAGGGAATTTGGGGGTAGGGACTAGAGAGTTGTAATCAGATGTGCTATTTGGTATAAGTCGGTCAGGCTAACCTTACTGAAGAGGTGACCTGCATGCAGAGGGGAGAAAATGAAGCTGATATTCAGTGAAGGAACACAAAGTGCAGAGTGGAACACCCAGTAACACACCTATAGCTGATTTCTTTGCTTTCTCTATCCTGGGTTTCTTATTTTGTGTATTACACCTTGTAAGACCCTCCCACTTCAAATGCAGGGGCAACTGATGACTTCACAAAGATAGTGGTGGTTACTGTGGACATTTGGTGGATAATCTGTTTCTTATATGGGATACGTCCCCAACATAATTCCCTAGGCCACTCCTGTTACAAAATTGAAGAAAAAAAAAAAACAAAAAACAATTTTTTAAAGCCCTTTGAGTTTCTAATATGCCATGGATAGATATGTTTTCAATTATTGCATTTAGAGTTCAAAATAAAAAAAAAAGATTGATATGTGAGTTAAAATTCTGGTGATTCTACAGCTCTATAAATAATTGAAATTTGTTTTTGAAAAGATTTGAGTAAGTGGATAGAGGTAAAAGTTTTGGGAGGAAGTTCTGTCCTTCGCAATGGCTCCATTGTCAAGCAAAATTAAGGCAAGTAAAAACTGCAGCTGGCCTATGTGCTGAATCCCAAATTAGTTTGGGATTCAGTTGCTTTTGCCTTAACTTTTGCCAAAAATAAGCATTAAAGAATATGGAAACTTGATTAAGTTAACTTAGTTAAGAGAGATTGCTAGATGAGGTTATTAGACTTCTTTTGTAAAATGCTTCATTTCTGATCCATTTGATGTCAAACATTTTTTCCTGTCTTTGATGTTGAAATAATCAGATTAAAATCAACTTATTAAATGTGAAACCTATGGACATAAAGACCCATTGAGTTCAAGACTTCTCAAAGAGTTCTGGGTTTGCCTTTTTTAAACTGTGATTTTCCGTAGCAGTTTTGTTTGTGAATGCAGTTAGTGGCAGATTTCTAGATTCTTCTGGTCAGGAACACTCTAGCCAGCAATCACTACACCAAAGGGCTGAATGATAAATTTGAAATGAGATCAGATTTCTCACTTCTTAGATTACCACAATAGACCATTGACCCTCTAAACAACAGCCATGGCAATATGTGCCCCCAGCAAATAACATGGAGATCTATAATGCCTCTTCACTTATTCTCCCAGGACTGAACATGCCCTTTCTGCGAGGTCATCTTTGTTCTTGGTTGTTTCTAGATGCAATTCAGGTTGTTTGGTGGAAAGCGGGTAGATCTTAAAGTCATGCAGACCCAAGTTCCAATCCTGCTGCTGTCAGGCTGTGAAAACTTAGACAAGGTATTTTCTAAGCACCTTTCTTCATGTGTTTGCCAGAAGTCACAATATCACAGTGAGTGTGTAATGAGGATCAAAGTGAGATGACACAAGGAACGCCATTAGCACAATGCCTGGTGCACGATAGGTGCTCATTATTGTTTATGTTTGCAAAGCTGGAGAGATGGAAATTATTATTCAGGTGTCCTGACCTTGTTTGGGAGTTATCTCCGCAGTTGGTAGGCTTGAGCTGAATGTCATCAAAGAAGAGTTTTGTTGAACTAACACTGTGTTTAAAAATGCTTGGCATTTGGCTGGGCGTCATGGCTCACGCCTGTAATCCCAGTACTTTGGGAGGCTGAGGTGGGCAGATCACGAGGTCAGGAGATCGAGACCATCCTGACTAACATGGCGAAACCCCGTCTCTACTAAAAAAAAAATACAAAAAATCAGCTGGGCGTGGTGGCGGGCGCCTGTAGTCCCAGCTGCTTGGGAGGCTGAGGCAGGAGAATGGCGTGAACCTGGAAGCAGAGCTTGCGGTGAGCCAAGATCACGCCACTGCACTCCAGCCTGGGCGACAGAGCGAGACTCCGTCTCAAAAAAAAAAGTTTGGAATTTGTTGCCAATGATTCCAAATTGGGAGACTTTTACAGAAAAGTCTGGAGTTTTGGCATTATTTTATGCAACACTCTCCTCTCCCTGAGTCCCAGCTATCAGCAGGGGCTGAAAGTGGCTGCTTCCATTGGGTGGAGATGTATATGCTGGATTCTCTTCCCTCCTTCATGTTTCTGCCTGAACCCTGAATGCAGCTAAAGTGTTGATGACACTCGGTCTAGACATTAGGCTGATTAGACTCAATGAGCAATGTGTGTATTTTCTGTGTGTAGCATTGGGAATTTTGGAGGCTACATGTAGGCCTTGAGATGTGTTTGTCTCTGGACCAGGAAGGCAGTCCCTTACCCCTGACTGAAGGAGAGACGCCTGCTTCTGAGGATGCTCTCTCTTTGATGGAGAAGGCAGCTTTGGTAGCAACTAATCACAAGTAGTATTTGGAAAGAGGGTTGGGACACTGGATCAGGCAGAAAGATCAGCCACTATAACCAGCCATGGAGCACAGTGATAGATACAATCCCAAGTCATCCTCAAGTGTAACACAGGCAAACATGGTTATGATAGAGATAGGAGCAAGGGAAGATTAGGGAAATAGCATCAGTAGAATAGGACACATGACTTACCGTGGAGAAGCCAGGGAGAAAGGCAGGATTCATTTGATTCAAAACAAACAGGATAGTTCATTTTCCAACACCTTTTGGGACAGTGTTAGCACTCTTTTTTTTTTTTTTTTTTTTTTTTTTTGAGACGGAGCCTCGCTCTGTCACCCAGGCTGGAGTGCAGTGGCGCGATCTTAGCTCACTGAAAGCTCTGCCTCCTGGGTTCACACCATTCTCCTGCCTCAGCCTCCCGAGTAGCTGGGACTACAGGCGCCTGCCACCATACCAGGCTAATTTTTTTGTATTTTTAGTAGAGACGGGGTTTCACTGTGTTAGCCAGGATGGTCTCGATCTCCTGCCCTCAAGATCCGCCCACCTCGGCCTCCCGAAGTGCTGGGATTACAGGAGTGAGCCACCACGCCCGGCAAGCACTCTTGATAAAGTAAAGATAATTAGAAATTATAGTCAAGTAATAACTTTTTCCATTTATCTGGCTTTCTTCAGAGCTTTATCCCTTATCTGATCTTCATAACCTGCTAAATTTGTCACAACAAAATAACAGAAGAGTTGTCAATTAATATGCTGGTCCATTGAACGAATTAATGACATCTCTTTCTTAAAATTCAAAGGTTTGATTGATTAAATTTTGAGGTACATAAGAAATGAATAGAAACCAAAGATTTTCCTGATTTTCTCTCTAGGAAATAAATTCAAAATTTCTGGTTTAAATTTACTTTAAAAAATAAATAAATAAAAAAGAACATTTGATCTGCATTGTTCTCATCACAATTTAAGAGACTATATTCAGCTATGAATGCCATTTACGGCTTTGTTCTTGTATTTGACCCGGATTTAGCATAACCAGGTAAACCAGGACTTTTTACAAGATCACTTTAATGGTTACTTTGATTTCAAAAAAATTTCTCAAAGCACCAAGAATTGCCTTGGTTTTCATAAAGACTTGAATATGTTGTCATTGATACTATGGTTATTCATGTTAAGTTCTCAACTAATGTCCATTTCTGTGAAGGATTTTGTAGGGAGCCAGTACATAATCGAGGTTTTGTCATTTGGTAGTGGTCTTATGTAACCACTTAAGTTTTATTGCAAGAGTGTTAAGTCATAAAAAGTGTCTACACTGTGCTCAGTAAAAGAACCAGACCTCTCTAGACATCTTTGTGGTCATTGTTCTAGCATTCCAGCGTTAACTTCAGGCTGACAGAGAATTCAGATCAACAGAACCACTGTGGTGAGGCCAAAATTTGACCCCCAGAGTGCAATGGGAATTTTTGTTCTGTGGCTTTGCACTGGGCTTTCGTAATGGTTATCAGAGTTTAAGAAATTATGATTACGTGAATGGGTAAGAAGTAAAATCATGCTAATAATGATGATGATGATGGTGACAGCTAACATTTATGGAATGCTTACACTTGCCAGGTACTGTTCTGAGTGCTTGCTGTGCATTAATGCATATAGTTTTTACAACCATCCTATAAGGAAGGGACTGTTACTCTGTCCTATTTATAGATGAGGAACCTGAGGCATAGTGAGATTAAATGACTTGCCTAATATAGTGCATTTAATGAAGTGGCAGAACCTAGACTCAACCCAGCCTGGCTGATGTTTGTTTTTGGTTTGTTTGAGGGAATTAATGAGTAAGTCAATCAAGGTGATGTAGTTGGACATAGGCACTTTGAAACAGATTTCTTATCTTTCTATCCAGCCCCTTGCCATCCCCTTGATAACCAGCTTTATTTTACTGTTTCTGTGATTTCCTTGCCCCACCCTCCCACAGCCCTTTTGCTTAACAAAGTGCTTTGCAGATAATAGAAAGCCAGTACTTGCTGGCTTGAATTAGAAATGGATGATCTGAGCCATACCAGAGTGCAGTGAGGCAGAAGGAGTCCCAAAGGTGGCAGTGCAAACGTTCTCACTGTAGCAGGGGTACAGAGCCATAGGGGGAGGGGTGGGGACTGTGGGCAGTGAAGAACATGTAGCAGAGAAACCTCAGGCCACCTGTTTGCAGCCCTGGATAGAGGCAGGTGTTTGTTTGCCCTGGCTTGGTACAGTTTTGTCTTAATGCCTTGGGACAAGCACATGCCAGTGGCAAGGGTGCCGGCACCAAACACTTGCACAGTCTCTTTCCCCGCAGCTACTAAACAAGAAGCTAGACCACCAAGCTCTTGAGATTTCTTAGTCCATGTTTAGAAGATAATGAACAAAACCTAGCTTATGTAGAAAGACAGAGTATAAGATTTTTTCCAGCAGAGGTGCTTACTTTTTATTTGCCTACATGGACCCCGGTTCCAAATCCTTGCTCCAAAGCCCTAGCCACAGAGGCACAAGACAAAAACCCCTGAAATATTTGTAAGTATACTTTAACCTTGTCAGAGTGATTTTGGAAAACAGGGTGATCAGCAAGTTTTATCACCACTAACCTTTGGGTTAGTGATTTTTTTGTTTACAAGGTTTGGTGTGTGTGTGTGTGTGTGTGTGTGTGTGTGTGTGTGTGTGTGTGTGTGTGTGTGTGTGTGTGTGTGTGTGTGTGTGTGTGTGTGTGTGTGTGTGTGTGTGTGTGTGTGTGTGTGTGTGTGTGTGTGTGTGTGTGTGTGTGTGTGTGTGTGTGTGTGTGTGTGTGTGTGTGTTTCCCGCAAAAGATTCTTAGGACTAAATGTGTCCACCTTACCTTGCCATTCCCCTTCTTCCTCCGCTCCAAAAATCATTGATGCACAGACCTCATTGCCAGATTGTGTACAACAAGAAATTCTTTACCAGTATCCAATCCCGCAATCTAGTTCATGCTGTTTCACCATCCTGTAAAAATGGTTCGTTTTGTTACTTTTTTTGATCTTCACAACATGGCCCTATTATATTCACAACATGGCTGTGAATATAATTGAAATCCAGCTGGAAATAGAGTGAAGAATAGCATTTAATGTTTAAATTAGCAGAATTTGAGATCATCCATATTACTTCATAATCGCATGTGAAAGATCATTCTCTTTCTGAGTCAGTTGTTTATTCTTGACAGTTTATCCCCAAGAGTCTCCCTTGGGCTAAAACTGGGCCGTGTTTTCTTTTGGTAACGTTAATCTAACTTTAACAGTGCTCCCCTGTATATTGCGTGATTTGTCTAATCTTTATTGATGATTGCTTGCCTCCATTGGCCATTCTTCCCATTGAAATGTTTTTCTCTACACTGGTAGCCTCAAGACTCCTTAGGAAGCTTCCCCTGGCCTTCAGTGAGGTTATAACAGATAGTCAGCCTTCCTGGCACACCAGTTAAAGCAGGACTGGGCGTTGGAAGGTTTTTAAAGCCAGCTGCTCAAAATACCTGCATCCCAGGCAGGTCTAAGGAGGAGAGATCGAAGAACCACATCAGTAATAAGGAGCCATCCAGCTCTCAATCTCTTTAGTCTGGGGGAGCAGCCCTTGACCTCTGAGCCCACTGCTTTTTGACCTTGACCTTCATACTTTTGAGTGTCAGCAAGAGCGATTTGTCCAGGTTTATTGTGTGTGAACATAAGCCGGTGGGCTTTTGGCTATGCCAGCACAGAGAGACCTCATGAATGGAGCCAGTGAACATCTGCTCATCGTGGGATAAGAGTTCTCTGTTGTTCGTGTTTTGCCTCGTCCGAGTAAATAGGGGTTTATTTCCATCCTTTGGTTTTTAGGTCAAGTGGTCTTTCTGGGTGGTCTGGGACATGACATGAAAAGTGATTATTTAGGATTCCTCTTGTCCTTCTTTCAACAATGCTGAGCCCACATTAACCAGAGTTCTGGAAAATGAGTCTTTCTACTATTAGGAGTGGGCCAATTCTTTTCATAATTAGTTAGACCACTTTAAATAGCTCAAAGAAAGACAGCCACTTTCCCTGAAACAACTTTATTCATAGACCTGAGAATTCTGAGAACAGCTCAGAATGTATGTTTTTTTTCATGTCCTAGATTTAGGAATTGGAAATAGCGAGGCTGACAGTCAGATTCTAGTACAGATGGAGTTTTTGATTCTTCATGTTTTATCATAAGAGAAATTAGAAACTTCTAGAAAGAATCGCCTAACATAATATCTACTGCACATTCAAGGACGTCAGCACTCTAGCTGCCCTTTACTATGAAAGCAAGATATCCGTTTCTAATGAATTTTCAATATTGAATTGATAAGATCTAGGATGAAGTATAACTTGTGGCCTTAAAAACCATTTACTGGTTCATATCCTGTGCGGAGGATAGGAAGTGAGTAATGGAAGCTGCCTTTTACTGAGCACCTACTTGATGCCAATCCCTGCATGAGGCCTTCTCCATATATTGTCTCCTTTCATCCTTACCACTGTGCATCAGGAAGGTTATATTGTCCCCGTTTCACAGAAGGTAAAAACTAAGACTCAGCCAGGTGCAGTGGCTCACACCTGTAATCCCAGCACTTTGGGAGGCCAAGGCAGGTGGACTGAGGTCAGGAGTTTGAGACCAGCCTGGCCAACATGGCAACACCTACTAAAAATACAAAAAATAAGCTGGGGGTGGTGATGAGCACCTGTAATCTCAGCTACTCGGGAGGCTGAGGCAGGAGAACCGCATGAACCCAGGAGGCGGAGGTTGCAGTGAGCCAAGATCATGCCATTGCACTCCACCCTGGGCGACAAGAACAAAACTCCAACTCAAAAAAAAAAAATTAGCTGGGCATGGTGGCAGACGCCTATAGTCCCAGCTACTTGGGAGGCTGAGCCAGGAAACTTGCTTGAACCCAGGCAGTGGAGGCTGCAGTGAGTCGAGATCACGCCACTGCACTCCAGCCTGTGCGACAGACCGAGACTGTCTGGAAAAAAAAAAAAAAAAAAAACAACAACAACAACAAACAACAACAACTAAGACTCAAAGAGTTTATGGGACAGGACTGGAGAATATGCACATTCTCTACATTGCTCCGTCTGTATGTCCTCAGTTCGTAATTGAATAAGCTTTTGTTTCATGGCTACAGATTTGTTCTTCATAGATATATTGTACTTTGTTTCTGACTGCTCCTGGATGCAAAGTTGATATGAAAACCTGACAGGAGAGATGTAATGCAGATAATGTTCTGAGTTTATGCTGGCGAGGTGCTGGCAAGGCCGGGGCTTAGAAAACAGAAGTCTCCAGCTGTCTAGTTCCTAATCTGTGGCATGGGTATGGGGATATTTTATGGGTTGGTGTGAGAATACTCTGATTTAATTATGAATATATAAGTAAATTGATTTGATGACTACTTATTCAGCATCTTTTAGTATTGAGGCTGTGGATGGCATTAGATACACAGTGGTGAATAATAATAGTGCTCATTTTACAAAGGGCTTATTATGTACCAGAGAGCATATTAAGTGCTTTCCTTGCATCATCACTTTTGATTTTAAGCACAGAAAAAACATGAGGTAGGTAATATTAACCCTACATCTACTTAAGATGAAGAAACTACCGCCCAGAGAGGTTCAGTAACTTGCCGAGATCACATAGTCCGTGCACAGCAGAGCTGAGATTGGGAGGTGACAATCTACCTCTAAAGCCTGTGTTTTCACCATGACATCCTAATGTCTGGCTCTATCTAATGACACAGAGGGTCCCTGCCCTCAGGAAGCTCACAGTCCAGTGGCGAAAGGACAGAAGCGAAGCAAACATAAAGACAATGCACAGCTAAGTGCCAGGAAGGAAAGGGACAGAGTGAGATGAGAGAAACAAGGAAAACCACGTGAGACTGGTGAATGCAGGAAGCCCTTGCTGAGGGGGTGAGATCCAGAAAATGCAGGAGGCAACAAGTAGGGAGCAGCATGCCTCGCCTCGGTAGGGGGAACACCATGTGTGAGCCTAGACATGGGAAAAATCTGGATACCAGGGGCTCAAATAAAGTAGCTGCTCGTCATGAGTGCACGTGGTTATTGGTAAAGAATACTTTGAGCTTAAAACGTATTCCCAATCAGTTGGAAGAAGAACTCCGCAGCTGCCTCTCCGGATTTAGTGCCTTCTCTATTTTGTTACATATGTTCAAATTTATGAACATGAAAGGGATTCAGCCTTTGCTTGAATGCCTATAAGTGGCCACATTTCACAAATCCTCTCCCTTCTCCCAAATGTGGGAAAACAGAAGGAAGGAGAAGTTTTGAAGTTCTGCCTCCAAATATTTCCTCAGTGGTCTTTTGTGGGGCTTGATTCCTTAGAAACTGACATGTGTTCATAAAACGTGGCATTCCTCTGCATATATATACACACACACACGTATACATAGATTCATGACTTAACAAAATTATAACTATGAGCAAGGAAGCCCTCAAAAAAGCAGTTATTATAAATGCTGAAACATGCTATGCATAAAGTTAATGAATGTTAATTTATTTGCTCTGCTTTTAACAGAGCCACATCATGGAAACCACCAAAAAAGATTTCAAGAAAAACCTTTCTGCTAGTACCTACCCAGACCTTTTGACTCTGCCATAGAAGGCAATATTTAAAAAAGAAATTATATAGATAATATATATAATTTTATTTATATAAATACATATATATTTTATTATAAATTTATAATTTCTTATATCTGTGATTTTCATATATATGAATCAGATCTATGATTTTCATATATATGAATCAGATCTGTGATTTTCATATATATATGAAAGATGAAAGATCATATATATATGAAAATCATAGATCTCCTGCCCTTCTGTGGTATGTTTCACCTCCTGAGACACACTGAATATTTTCCCAAAATTTAAACTAGGATTATGTTCACTTTTAATTTGCATGCCTGGATAACAATGTCACTAACCTTTGCTACTCCTTTATAAATCGAAATTAATTAAACTGGAGCTTGCCAATGAAAACACAGCCTTTTAAACATAGATTTCTGGTCTGTAGCCCCGTCTAGGAAAAAAAAAAAAAAAATCTCTTTTATTAGAAATTGTTGATCTCACATCAAAGCAGCAAGAGAAAACCAAATTCTCTTTCATTTTTAATAAAAAGGCTTTCTGATCTCCAAGGGCACACCTGACCATGCCGCTTGCAGTACAGGCAGCCTGTGATGAGTGGCCCACAGCAGTCAAAGCCTGTGCTTTCAGAGGTCACTGTTTTTTCCGAACTTGAACTTGATCTGTTCAGAGAGGCTAATTTGTTACTCAGAGGGAACTTGAAATCTCCCTGTGATTGCCTTGATTGCTGGTGGTAATATGCATCACTGTGGTTTTTAAGCTTTTTTTAAAGACTTACTTTGACTATCTTTAAGAGAAAGGAGTTTTGTATTTTCTTGCTTTACATAAATTAAGCCTCAACTTTAAGTTTGCAGCTAGATTGTCTTCTAGTCTCCAAAATTCTTTGATATATTTACAGCCTTGACTATTAAAAAGGATGATGGTATCTTGCCATGCCTTCTTTTTTGCAGGATTCTATATTAAATAGTAAAAGTCAGCCTGTTAGTCCAAATGTTTCCCAAATACCCTGAATATAGTGCCTTGTGAAAGGAGAGGTCCCGGGGAAGTGTAAGCATGCCCTGTGGTATCTACTTGTAAGAAATATTTCATTTCACTGAAACTATCCATTACTGATTTTTGCAAATCCAATAAATTGACTCCCAGGCTCTGAACTCCTTTTACGGAATGCTTTGGATCCTTTGCCAGGGTCTCAGTGAATGCGTTCTCTACTTGTTCATTTCCTGCTGCTTTTTGAAAAACCTTCTGCCTCCTTTCTGCCAGTTGCATCTGTTCATTCCTAAATGAGTGCAGCTTCCAGAAAGCAGTGGCCAAGGACATCTGAGCAATGGGAGGGCTGTGTGCTCTCCTGCTGTGTAACACTGAGGTTGATGCTTGTCTTCTGAAGCCGTTCCATCCCTGTAGTTGTGCCACCGTATTTTTCTTTGGACCTTTAACCAACTGTTCTGTTTTTTTGGTCATATTTTTCACTTATTTGAAGTGCTGTAATAAATATTCTTTCATAATATTCCTTATGACCCTCAGTAAAACATTGGGTTTTTTTCTTCCTGCAAAGAACCCCTATACAATGCTTTTGTTGTTTGATATTTTATATGCGTAAATGTGTGTATTTGTATGTATGTACATATATTAATATGTACATATATATAGCTATTGCAATTTGTGACTATTTAAATAAATGGTATTATAATTTGTTCTAAAGTTTCTTAAGGTAGTCCATTATGTAATCTCTAAACAATGAGAATTGTTTCTCTCTTTCAAATATCTCTTCCTTTTGGCCCGGTATGGTGGCTTATGCCTATAATCCCAGCACTTTGGGAGCCCAAGGTGAGTGAATCACCTGAGGTCAGGAATTTTAGACCAGCCTGGCCAACACAGTGAAATCCCGTCTCTACTAAAAGTACAAAAATTATCTGGGCATGGTGGTGCATGCCTGTAGTCCCAGCAGCTATCAGGAGGCCGAGGCAGGAGAATCACTTCAACCAGGGAGGTGGAGGTTGCAGTGAGCCAAGATTGCGCCACTGCACTCCAGCCTGGGCGACAGAGTGAGACTTCTTCTCAAAAAAAAAAAAAAAAAAACCTCTTCCTTTTATTGATTTTTCTTGTCATATTTCACTGGCTAGAACATCCTGTGCTATCATAACTTTTCATTTAGACACACATCATTGAGGTTTGAGTGAATTCATAGTTAACAATTATGTCCTAGAGTAGTAATTCCAATTTTGTCATAAAATATAAAAACTGCAGACTGATACAAGTAATTCATATTAGGTACAACTATTGAAGACCAAATTATGTCATCTCTAAATAATGAGAATTGTTTCTCTCTTTCAAATATCTCTTCATTTTGGCCAGGCATGGTGGCTTATGCCTATAATCCCAGCACTTTGGGAGGCCAAGAGCAAATCTTCTGGAAAGTGAAATATTCCTCCAAAAACAAAGAGGAAAATTATTGTAGTTCCATTTATCAGGTGCTTCCAAGAGGTCAGATACCAGGTTCAGAGGTAAAAACTCACTGTATTTGATTCTCACATCAAATTTCTGAGGTCTTACCATTGTGCCCCTTTTACTGCCGAGGAGACTAAGGCCTAGAATGTAAGTAACTTGTTAGACATTGTCATAGCATGGTGATAAATGCAGACCCTTCTGAGGAGCACACAGCCTGCTCACTTTACAGCACTAGCATGTTTTGATGCTTATGCCTCCAAGGTAAGTTAAAATGTCTCTCATTTTTATGTCAGTAACTGGAAAGTCTAAAAGTTAAATTAAAAAGAATTCCACTTGTGAGGAAGATCATATTTGGATGTCTATCTCATGTGTACCTCCACATTTAGTGTTACTGTCAATCAGGGGCCAGCATACTTCTTTAAAGGGCCAGAGAGTCAATATTTTAGACTTTGTGGGTTATGCTGTCTCTGTCAGAACTACTCAACACTACTGACGTGGCATGAAAACAGCCGTCGACAAGATGAAAGTGAATGGGTGTGGCTGTGTTTCAATAAAACTTGATTTATGGACAGTGAAATTTGAATTTCATATAATTTTCACATGTCATAAAATATTATTATTTCAACCACTGAAAAGCTTATAAGCCTTACAGAAACAGCCCATGGGCCAGATTTGGCTCACAGGCTGTAGTTTGTCAACCCTGCTCACCACACTGAAGTCTTAGAACTTCGACAAAACAGAGAGGGAGAGCTGCATGCAACCACTGCTTCTACAAATCGTCCTTCCCCGTGACAACAGGTATTTTACAAACATTTCTGAGGGCCTGCTACTGCATGACAGCGCCAATTTGGGCAGGAAAGATACAGAGACAAGACAAATTTTTTTCTGGAGGTTTTGTAGTCTACTTGGAGAGGCGTTGCAGGGTGGAAGAGGTTAAAAAAATAATAATAATAATTACAACGCAGCATGCAAAATGCTTTAGACTTACAGCAGAGTGTGCAGCAGCCATCATCTTCAGCAGGCATCTGGTGGATGCTGGGCTTCTAGAATCTCACGCCCTCTGGAAGTGCATCTCAATTCCCCTCAGTATCTTGTAGCAGGCTAAGTCTTTTTGGAGAGACTCAACAAGTTTTTAGGAACTCCATCGTATGATGGAGTTCCTGATTCCACACTGCTGTGCTGGAGGCAATTCAGAGACCTCAGAGCAGCGAGCGAGCCCAGCATCTTTTTAATCTGGCGCCATCTGCCCGCCTACCCCTCCCAAATGCACATTTTGATCCTCTGAAGCTTGGCAAAGCTTTCCTCAGCTGATCTCAGCTCCTCAAAATGAGAGTTAATGGGGGATAGGAGGGCTGCGCACTGGCCCCAGAAAAGATGTCCAGAGCGTGAAGTCTTTCTGCAGGCTGAGCAGAGGAGGGGTGCTGACGGAGTGGCACGCACACCGACCCGTTTAAAGAGTCCACCGGCAGACCAGTGCTCCTGAGGGAAAACATACATTGGCAGCACTTCCCCATGCCTGTCTCCTCCTTTTTCTCTTGCTGACATGTCTCACTTGAATTAAATCCTGGGCTCTGCCATGCCAAGAGTTCTTTGGTTGTATTCCTGCTGGCCTTTTCCAGCTGCCTAGCTTCCAAGCCATGTGCAACACATTGCTTCACTAGCTCCTGTTCTTAAATGTAGAGGTTCTCCGGAGCTCTGGCCTCAACCCACTGATTTTCCAGTGTTTACATGCACCTTGAGTGATCTTATCCTTGCTTATAGTTGTATTACCATCTGGGTGCTGATGGCTTTTGAATCAGTATCGCCAGTGAGACCTGCCCCCTAGCTTCAGGTTTCTTCTTCAAACTACCTCCCCAAGGGGCTCACCTCTTCCTCATCAACACCTGCTTGCCCCTGCTTCCCCTAGCCCTGCTTTCATTTTTTTCTCTGTGTGTGTGCTTGTGTGTGTACAGACATGCATGTAATGTAGGACCTGGGAGTCTTTCATTGTCCTCCTTTTTCCTTTTCCTGCCCCTCTGCTAATTGAGACCCAAGTATCTGGAGGCCTTGATTCAGGGTTGGGCTGTAAATACAACTTGGATTCTATTCAAAGAGTCTTTTACTTTAGTTCACTCCTTTTGTTGTTGTTGTCGTTGTCACAGGGTCTTGCTCTGTTGGCCGGACACGAAAATGCAGTTGTGGGATCTCGGCTCACTGCAGCCTTAGCTTCCCGGGCTCAAGCGATCCTCCTGCCTCAGCCTCGAGTTGCTGGGACCACAGGCACACGCCACCACACCCAGCTATTTTTTCATTTTTAGTAGAGACAAGGCCTCACCATGTTGCCCAGGCTCCTCTTGAACTTCTGGGCTCAAACAGTCCTCCCACCTCAGCCTTCAAAAGTGCTGGTATTACAGGCGTGAGCAACCACACCTGGCCTAGTTTACTCTTGATATAGCTAATTAGCAGCCCCAAAGATATTTAGGAGACAAAGCAGTTTGATATAGCTCTCTCTTACCTCTTTCTTCTCTAAGCAGAGTGCCAAGGGTGTCTTTCCATATGCAAACCTGATGATGTCATCTACCTGCTTAAAACTCTTCTGTGTTCCCCCCTGCTTTAAGGGCTGACAGGTATGGGTAGGATGCAGGTTTTCACTGCGCCACCCCCAAGGAATGCCATTCTCATCATAGTGTATGTGAATAACACCTCCTACAGTTGTAGAAGCATTGTACAGCCTGTACTGCTGTCTATGGCAGCTCTGGCCGGTAAGGTCTAGCAGTGCTTGGCCTTAGACTCCTGTCCCACCACATCACACATGACCCTGTCCCTGGTAGACAATCCCAGGGTTTCTGAGTCAGTAGTTCTAATCTGCCTTCCTATCACGTTCCCGGGTGATGTGATGCTACTGATCTGGGGAACGCACTTTGAGAACCACTGGCATAGCCATAGCTTGACATAACTTGATGTTTTTTCTGTTATGACTCTACTCACTTAGGGCTTCCAGGACATGCCTGGACATGAGCTGCCTAACCCCATTTTGCAAAAGCTGGGGGTATCTCCATTTTATAGAAACAATTAATGATTCCACTTACTCTTTTTAAATTAATATTGAACTCTCCATGAAGCCCATAAACACATTCCTTGTGGAAGAATTTGAAACACTACAGATTAGTCTACAGTTCCTTCTTTCTCTCATCTTTGCCCCAGAAGTTAACACTCTTGTCAGTTTGGTATATATCGCTTTTAGACTCTATTCTGAGTTTGCTGGTAGAAAATAGCCTTCGTGCTGGCATTTCCCCCTCCTCTTACCATGAATCACATCATACTGGACCTCCTGTTCCACAGCTTGCTGTTTTTCATTCAGCTGTATGCTCTGGCCTCCTCTTTATGCCGGCGTGTATAGATTTTGCTGAATCTCCTTGCTCTTCACAGCCACTCTTTCCCACCCTACTTTCTGCCCAAGGGACTCCATCAACCAGTGATCCCTGGCTTCCAGGTGGGTGTGGCCAGTGGGAGGAGATCAGAGTGAAGTAGATAAGTGAGGTTGGGATCTCTCCCTTTGAGGTGGTCTCATGAGGGCTGTGGCTGTGGAGGAAGTTTCCTGAACTCACTGCACCTCTTCCAAGCACATTCTGCCCTCTGCACCCACTTTGCAAGTAGACCTGATTCATCTTAAGTATGTCACCTCTCTCCTCAGGGAACCTCACTACGTAGGTGCTATGGGCTGGATATTTGTGCTCCCACAACATTCATGAGTTGAAACCCCATCTCCACGGTGATGGTGTTAGGATGTGGGGCTTTGGGGAGGTGATTAGGCCATGCCAACTCTGCCTTCATGAATGGGATTAGTGATTATAAAGGAGGCCCCAGAGAATTGCATAGTCCTTTCCACCATGTGAAGACGGAAGACAACATCTGTGAACCGGGAAGCAGGCCCTCACTAGACACTGAATCTTCCAGTGCCTTGATCTTGGAGTTCTCAGCCTCTGGAACTGTGAAAATAAATTTCTGTTGTTTATAAGCCACCCAGACTGTGGTATTATGTTATAGCAGCCCAAGCAAACTGAGGAAGTAGGTATACCTCAGTCTTTTTTTTTTTTAAGTTTTTAAAAAATTATTGTGGTAAAATATAAATAACATAAAATGTACCACCTTAACCATTTTTATGTGTACAATTCAGTGGCATTAAGTGCATTCATATTATTGTACAACCTTTACCATTATCCATCTCCTGAACTTTTTTATCATCTCAAACCAAAACTGTATCTGTTAAACAATAATTACCTATTTTCCCTTCCCCCAGCCCATGGCAACCACCATTCTCCTTCCTGCCTCTTGAATTTGATTACTCTAGATACCGCATAGGTGGTATCATACAGGCTTTGTCTTTTTGTGACTGGCTAATTTCACTTAGTATAAGGTCCTCAACGTTATTCCATGTCATAGCATGTATCAGAATTTCCTTTCTTTTTAAGGCTAAATAATATGACATTGTATATCAAATTTTGTTTATCCATTCATCCACTAAATGAACACTTGGGTTGCTTCTACCTTTTGGCTATTGTGAGTAACACCACTATGAATGTGGGCATCCAAATATCTCTTCAAGACCCTGCTTTCCATTCTTTTGGGTGTATACCCACAAGTGGAGTTGCTGAATCATATGGTAATTCTATTTTTAATTTTTTGAGGATGGCCATACTCTTTTCATCTCCAGTTATGTGTATTCTTTGCTTTGACCTGAAAGACATAATAGTTATAATTGCCCTATCTGTATGGTATCCCACATCAGAGAAACTTATTTTAGTCGTGCATGTGAGGTCAGCTGTTTTTGTCTTAACCCATTTATAATTTTGATGCTGGAAAATATTTTGGTGCACAAAACATATTACCAAAGTATTATGCATTACAGAAACTCTACATCATCTTGCTTGTGAAATATGAAGCCATTTTCAAAGCAGATGTGTAAATTACAGATATGGATTCAATTATATGGCATACTGAATATTTTGATTGCCATTGCTACAGATTCTACAAATATCCTCTAGTTTCCTCCCTGCCATTTTGAGAATATTCTCTTGTGTACATTTCATTCAGCCTTTTAAAGAATCTCTTAGCATCCTTTCGGGCCTAAGCCTCGCTGTGACGTTAACTTTGAGGGCTTTTGTTTACCTAGTATCTATTCTTCTATAATTAAATTTTAGGTGCCAAAGAGCTCTCGATAATTATGCAACGTTGTGTTGAGAGCTCTCTCACATAGAAACATGACCAGCATAGCTTTTTTCACATAGAAAGAAGACCTGTTTGGAAAATCCTTGGCAAACTAGGATTATAAATTTAAAAGAAACTGTGATTTGTTCTGAATTGTATTATAACTTGCCAAAAGTTAGTCACACATATAAATTATGGTTAACTAAGTTAGCCGAAGTCATAGGGCTAGGAAATGGAGGATCCAGAATTTAAGTGTGGATCTTTCCACTGTATCACCTTTCCATCCTTCCACATGTGGCCACCTGTGATAGGGTAAACGCACACACACACCTCCTTTCAGATGTTTGGACTGTTTCAACATGCCCTTGGTGGTAGACCACGAGTACTCTTCCCAGATAGGAAGTGAAATAAACACTTTGTATTCTCCCTCTAGTGATGGAATTCGGGTTACCGGGATTGAGGAGGGGCCACCAAAACTTCAGCATGGCTGTGATAACCCAGCACAGCAACTTGTCCTCATTTTCCATTGTGTGTAGTGTTTGCTTTGACCCGAAAGGCTCCTCATAGCCCATTCCGTAGGCACATGAGCACAGCCAGCACCAGACCAAGACCATAAATGGATCTGTAGAAGGTTTGGGCAGGTGTCCAGGACTCCGTGTCCTGTAACAAGTGTAAACGTTTTCTAGAGTGTTTGTTTTAAATGTCAGAACTTGAGGATAATTTTGGCCAGGGTTGTTTTTACATTTTTCATGGATGCCTATTTATAGGTCTGAATCTAAATCTATTTTTTATCCAGCCTACCCAGAAACCATAAAGAAAAAGATTTGTCATTTGACTATATAAAAATTTAAAACTTATATATGGCAAAAAACAAACTGGCAAGAGCAGATGAAGGGCTAGTTTTCTCCTTTCTTAACGTGTTTCTACATGTCAAGGAAAAAGTCACACTACCCAATAGAAAAGTAAACTAAGAATATAATCAATAGACATGTGAAAAGGTACTCAACTTCATTCATAATTAAGAAAATACACAACCAAATGATGTTGGCAGTGATGTAACAGTTGGATAATAGGCAACATTGATGGGTGTGTTGACATAAGCACTCATAAACTGTTGGTGGGAGTTTACATTGGTGCAGCTTTTGGCAATATCTATTAAAATTAAAATGTTCATTCTGTCTGGCTTATAAATTCCATAATCTATACTGTGGATGTAATCACAAAAGAGTATGCCAAGATGTGTATGTATACAGGCACACATACATGCACACAAGAATGCTACTTGTAACATTATGCAATGGAAACCCACCACAACAATATATCCCTTCCTCCCAAATTAGAAACAAGATAAATGTTAAATAACAATACATCTATACGGCAGGAAGCCTTATTAAAAAGAATGAAGTAGAGCTCCAAACGCTCAGACAGACAGACCTACAAACTTTGTGGCAAGCATTTATAGAAGTTATTTCTTAAAATGAGATCTCTATACTGGTATATGCTTTTATCTGAAAGGATACATTAAAAATGAGCAGTAGTTAAACTTTGGGGACTGTTGTTTTAGGTATGTGCATAGTCCTGGTTTGTCTTGTTTTGATTTTATACTTTTTAAAAGGACTTTTCACCCATGCATTATTTACTTAAATTAAAATTTGATTGAAATCCATGTGAAAATGGTTCTAACAGTTATAGATAACTAAATTTAGCTTTAAGTCTTGATTTCATCTCTACAATATAATTGTCCAGAGCTATGCTTTTGGAAAGGAAAAAATGGAGCTGAGAGCTGATTTCCAGAGTATAATCTAGATATATCCTGGGCTCTGCTTTTCTGTGGAAATCGATCTTTAAAAAATATTGGGTGGAGTTACATTTGAAATAGAGATTCTGTAATGTGTGGATGAGGTCATTTCCTTATAGGAACTTTTTGGAGTCGGAAGAGAAGCACATTTATTTCTAGGTGTTTAAGAAGGGCTGATTGGGCCGGGCGCAGTGGCTCACGCCTGTAATCCCAGCACTTTGGGAGGCCGAGGCGGGCGGATCACGAGGTCAGGAGATCGAGATCATCCTGGCTAATATGGTGAAACCCCATCTCTACTAAAAATACAAAAAAATTAGCTGGGCATGGTAGCGGGTGCCTGTAGTCCCAGCTACTTCGGAGGCTGAGGCAGGCGAATGGTGTAAACCTGGGAGGCGGAGCTTGCAGTGAGCCGAGGTCGCGCCACTGCCTTCCAGCCTGGGCGAGAGCAAGACTCCATCTCAAAAAAAAAAAGGGCCGATTGTTGGTGGAAAAGGAGGCTCTCACCCAATTACCTAGTCAGAAAAGGACACCTAGGCCTTTTGTGTCCTTGGAGTCCTTTGTTTCTATACCACCAATGAATCTGTTAGGGGTAAATTACTGGGGTGGAGTGGTTATTCATGTTAGAAAACAGTATAGGGGTATTTTGCTTTACAATCAGGTATACTAGATTTAGATATGGCTTCCATCGCTTTCTCACTTTGTAATCTAGCTGAGTTTGTTTCCTCATCTGTAGAATGGGTTTGTCGATAATATCTCCGGTACAGAATTGTTAAGTGCTAAATGAGATTATGCAGGTGAAATGCTTATCTTTGTACCTGGAACATAGTAAGCCTTTGTTGGTATCTGTCATTATTGTTGGACCACAACTGTACAATTTTAGCTCAAGATTATGTTCATTTCTGCCAAGATGAAACCAGCAAGCTTAGTTCATTGCTTGGAATTCTGATAGTTAATTGGGTTATAGAACCAGCACTGGTCAACCAGGAAAGCAAGTCAGAAGATCAGCCCTCAACCGTTGGCTAGGTGCCTGATGAGAAGTGCAAAATATAGAAGATTCAGACCAATTGGTTGAAATTTCTTACGTCATATATTTACTGGAAATGTAGGAATTTAAGTATATTTGTGTATTCATGGCCCTTAAAGCCCAAATCAAGACCAGAAAAGTTGCCTAGATAAGATGTAAGTAAACCCTAAGTATCACTCTCCTTCCTCCACCCAGTCTTCCAGCCCAGCCCTTTTATCATTAACTTTTCTCAACCAAAATCTTGATAGAACTATATTTTATTGTTACACACATGCACAGATTACACATTATAGTCCATTTGCGTAAGTCATCCATCTGCCTCAGACCTGCCCTAACCCTGAAGAGTAGTTTAGGGTTGTCCCAAATGTTTAACAGCATTAATTCCAACTTGAACTAAGTAGAATAAACAGATCCCAGACCTCCTACCTTAGAGACCCAGCTTTTCAATCTTTTTTCTATCTTCCTTTCGACATGATCAAAGCAGCATTCCCTAATCCTGAAGACAACACAAGTACTTCTAAGTATCCTTTGTTTGTCTTGCTTATCCCAACCAAAGGTAATTTTACATTTGCATTACTAATCACCTTCCTCAAATGCATTGTTCCTAAAATTAGATTAAATGTCTCTAAATGGTTTTATTTTGTTTGACAGCGGCAGCCTGACCCTTAAATATCCTATCTGTGAATGTACCAACTAGAAGGACATAGAAGGTTTGTATATAGAAACAAATAAGATTGTTCTATTTTGTCGTCTCTGAAGTATAATTTCATCAATGCGCTTAAATTTTGTGGGTATCTCTTTTTGGGTGCAATAAAAATTCATCCAAGAACAATAAACTAAGCTATTACCAATTACCATTCAACTGTGGGTCAGAATATTCTAGTCTAGTGGGAGAGTAATATTTCTTTGGTTGGTTCAGTAAAGGTTCAAAAGTCTTAGAAAATGGAATGAGCTTTATGCTTAGGTCTTAGTTCGGGACCTCCATGTTAAATTCTTGGTTTGAGGCAGGGAAAGATGAAAACTTACTTGCAGTGTAGTTAGTATAGAGAGAGAAAACAGTGGCTGTAGTTAGGAACAAGTGAATGTTAACAAGTTTGCTTCTCAGGGGCGTTGGTTAAACAACTTCTTAACTGGCCAGGGTCCAGCACGTTAATCATTAACCTAGGGCTGAGCATCTGCTGCCTGATGTATCCAGAATTAGTTTATCATTACCTCTAACGACTGTCTTTTATGGTTCCGAAGAGCCTCTATGCAATCTCTTATCACCACCATGCCTAATCTTCATTTACCGGGAGCAGTGTGCTGATGTTTCTTAGTTAGACCAGAGTAAGAAGTTTATGGTCAGTTGAAGAATTTTTAATTATAACGTTTAAAAAGAAGATGATGACTATGAACAGCAGCTCACTCGTAGAAATCTTTGGACAGTACTTCGAAGTGACCCACTTTCCATTTAACTCTTGGGAAGCATGGGTTGCCCTGTTTTCGACTTTGGAGGTCCGTGGGCTAGTTTCAGAGTGCCTTGGCAGGCTGGCTTGGTTTTGAGGCTGTGGCCGCAGCCTCCACAATGCCCTATCTCAGCACCTGGGAACTGGCCCTTGGTACCCGATTCTTTCTTCTTTGTGTGTATGTGTAAATCATTTTCATTTTTTCTAATGATCAAAGTATACATTAAAATAAATGAAAGCAATACAAGTCCATGTATATGGTAGAAAATCTGGACAATACTAAAAATGTACAGAAATGGCTTTTAAAGATTAATTTTCAACCTATAAACTAAGCTACTTTTCATTTTAGTGACTTTTTAAAAACAGCTTTTAAAAACATTTTAAAGGGCTCATCATGTTCAAGAATGAGGGGATGTTTGGCCACAAGGCCTTCAGTATGACTCTATCCTATAGCTGGAGGTTTAATAAACAATTATATTAAAGCTTTTCTAAGCCTCCAGAAGGGTTTGTCTGGGTCTTATTTACTATAACAGGCAAGTTAAAGAAACTTGAGTTTAATTTATATTTCAGTTGACTTTTTTTTAGACAACAAGTGCAATTTGGGCTTTATTTATGGAAGGAGAGAGTTGTCTTCTCCCCGGAAAAAAAAAAAACAACAACAACAACTAAAATTCCCATATGACGCTATTAAATGCCTGCCATTGGATTTTATGTTTCCAGGATATTGTCCACATAAATATATGCAATGTTAAAAGAATGTGGACGCCTAGTAGCGTGTACGTTTTAGCCTTCTGAACCAAGGGTTTATGAAACTGGTTGAAGAGTGTTTTATTGAAACAAGACAAATATTTATGAACAATTTAGAATCATCTGTTTTGAAATATAAAGTGCGTTCCGAGTGGAGCACGGAGTTCCAGGTGTTTCCTGTCTGAATTTGGAACGGTTCGCTGCTGTGATGGGCTTACAAAGTTGTGCTCTCCTAGCTTTTAATAGGAACTGAAGAATCACGCAGCTTCCCTGCTAATGCCGGAGCGACTGAAAGCACTCACAGGAACACACTTGATTGAGTGAAAGCCTTCTTGAGACACTTAGGTGTGTGTATGCTGATCTGTTACATTTGTCATGGAATTAACAACAACAAACTTGCTTACCAAAGGAGCGTGTTAACTTCTGCAAGTGTATAAGTGTATAAGCTCTGCTGCTTAAACACATTCGTACCAATCAGAGGTTTACTTTCTGGTCTCTCTGGCTTCTGTGTTGTCACCATCCCTGGTTTCTGTGAAATGGAAATATTGTGTATTCGCCCAGACGGTTGGAAGCCGTTCATGTAAATATGGGCCGTTGTGATTTAACTGTCAGCCTGAAAGGCCCTGCTTCCAAGGGCTCCTTTTAAACCAAGCACAATGAGGTGTCTGTTTTAGATGCGACCGCCAATCCTTGGTTGCAAATACATGGATTTTTTAGCCGTTTGCCAGCAGAACTGCTTTTTACAACATCCCCTGCTTTGTCTGCTGGCGTGGTGGACGGTACTTTAGGGCAGTGAGAAATGCTGCCATTATCTGCCTCCATCCCCAGATCTGTTCCCCTCATTGGCTCCAGGATGGGATTGTAGGGGGAGGCCGTGCAGCAAATCATCTTCTCTAGGAGCAGTCGGAAAATAAGAAGAGAAAAGCTTGCCCCACAAAGAATGTCCAAATGCACAAGCAAAACCACATGTGAAATCCCACCACATTCACCCCCTGGAAACCCAGCTCTAGAGGATGCAGACGGGGGGCCCAGCCGACACCCAGGGCTGGAGTAGAGGTGTTTTATAAAGGATGACCTTTTTTCTAGCATGGACAACAAAGGGCTAAGAGAGTCGTCCCGCTTCCTGCTTGGGCCTTTCTGTTTTTGTGTTGGCTGGAGGCTTCTTCAGTAGACTTCACTTTCCCTGATGATGAGCGTCTCAGAGACCACGATGGGATACAGGCTTGCTTAATTGTTTTTTTACTGGGGGTAAGAGAGAGGTGAAAAAGAGAGAAAAGCATGAAAGAGAAATGAAGTCACCATATTTCTGCCGTAAAAAAGTAGCCACTGGTAACATTTTGCTGCCTCTGCCTTCAGTGTTTTGTTTTCTCCCTTTGTATATGTTGAAAAGCGATATCTGAATATTTTTCCTTCATATTTTCATGTCAACTGTAGAGTATTTCAGTGGTCCTCCTTAGCCACAGTTTCTCTGTCCAAGGTTTCAGCTGCTTGTGGTCAACCATGGTCTGAACATAGATGAGTATAGTACCTATCATAAGGTATTTTGAGAAAGAGACCACATGCATATATAACTTTTATTACAGTATATTGTTTTAATTGGTCTATTTTATTGTTAATCTCTTACTGTGCCTAATTTATAAATTAAACTTTATCATATGTATTTATGTATAGGAAAAAATGTATGTAGGGTATGGTACCATCTATGGTTTCAGGCATGCATTTGGGCCCTGGGCAATATATCCCTAGAGGATAAGGGGGAGATGACTATACGTATATAATTAAAGCTGTCCTTGGATCTACCTCCTCGACTCCAAGCTCCAAACCAGCCTCCTCCCCGCTGCAGGAGTCAATCTCTATGAATGTTATGTGTTCTTTCCTTCTGTATTTTGTGCTTATGTGGTCTTTTAAATTTCCTTCTGACTCAGGCCTCTTCACTGGCATAGAGCACATGCTTTATATATTCCCCTATAACTGGATATTTAGACTGCAGTTTTTTTGCTTTTCCAAGCAATGGTGCTGCGAGCCTTCATAGACCTTTTTCCTTGTGCGTGTATGTGTGCTAGTGTTTCTTCTCGTGTAGAGATCTAGAAATGGAACCACCAGTTTCCAGGCAAGACTAGACGTAAAAGGTCGTACATAAGGAGCACTAGTTTTATATACCCATGAACTATATTTATTACAGTCGTGCTTGACTTCTGGCTGAAGAATTACGTGACACAGAAATGGACAGAGTTAGCTACAGGAGGCAGAAAGCGTGCAGTAGGGATCCTGTTGAATTCTCAAGCTAAGTAGTTTACCAAGCTGGTTGCAAATCTATTTGGTATTTTCCTGATTATCAAAATACTTGCCTCTGATAGGAAACATTTGTTTGAGGGCCTCTTCTCCTCCACCCCCAACCTCCAGTGTACGACAAATTGAATCAGTCATGGTAGAAGAAACAAATGGCTTTCTGTTGTTGCTGCTTCTTTAAAGAAAATCCGTTGCTTTCAAAACATTTGCAACGATTGCTTTCAAGGAAAGGGTGGCTGGAGGCCCTGGCCCCTGATTTCCCCAGGTGGAAACATTTGCAGTGGGTTTTCAGGGAAGTCACAGAGAAGAGCCGCCCATCCGTGCCAGGATTCAAGGCAGGAAGTTGTCTGTTTGGTATTTACTCAGGCATCTTTGGGCAAGAATTGATTATTCAATCAGAGTTGAAAGTTACTGCTAGGAGTTGCTTAGGCAGTAAGAGAAGAGACTGTTTTCCTTGGAAAGGCCTAAAAGCCTGAATCTCCAATTTAAAATTAAATTTTGCTGTGACTTTCCTGCAGGATCTCAGGTGAGAGATACTTCTTGCCCTCCAAGACTGAAAGCCTAGTTTGTCAGTACGTTAGTTGACTGAGGGAATGCCCATTTGAGCCATAGCACTGGGAGATCCAGAAGGGACATGAGCCACCATCTGGTTCAATGACCTTGTTTTCACCATCTCGTTCAATGACCTTGTTTTTATGGAAGAGGAAACTGAGCCAGGGGAGATGAAATGATCAGCTTAGTTCCCACATGTTGGAGAAATTACGGGACAAACAGACAGAGGTCCAATTCCTGCACCTAAAGGGCTGAGACCGCATGGGTCCGTGTCCTCCTGGATCCACCCTGTCCTGTGCCTGTTGCATGGTGGATGCTTAGTGAGCGTGTTGCCCTGAGACCATCCCATCCCCAGATGGCTGGTTTCCAATGTGATTATGAGGGCAAAGTCACTTCCTCACGGGGGGCTCGGAAAGTGAAAAAGGAAAAGTCAAAACACATAAGAAATGGAAATAACAGAGTAAGCCTGTGTGTTTTAAAAATTACTATTTATATCTTGCCTCCTTCCACAAAGGATTTAAGGCAGCTTAGGAGAGTTAAACACCAACACCAGAGCCCTCACTACATGGTAAGTAACTAATTGCCACGTGAGGCTTACAGATAAATGCTGAGAGCCTGGGTGGGGGAAATTGTCTTTGCTGCTGCAAAAAGGTTTTAGGCCTGTCTGGATAAACCATAGGCATAATATATAAATAGAACCTCAAAGGGACACTAGGGGCTCTGTTGCCAGAGGTTTATTTTTCTTTTTTGGTTTTTGTATGAGAGGGCCTTGGTTATGGCTAGGGAAGTTGACGGGGGAGAGAAAAAATATTTATTTTCCAATGTATCAATTTTGTGTGCCATACCCTGCCTTTTCACATATCTCTTTCAGAAAGTTCTCCACGTTTACATTTCCGGAGAAGTTAAAATGAAAGACCCTGTTTACATTTATAGTTAAAATTAAAAACAGGATTTACCTGGGAGCTAGTACCCTCCAGTGACTTAAGGTTGGAAATTAAGGCTTCCTGGCTTATCTTTCTTAAGGATAGAAAACTGTTCACTCCTAAATCGCCCCCTAGTGGTCCCTTAAGTCACTGATAGTCTCCTGCCTGAGGAGCTGCACGGCAGGTCCCAGTTGGAGGCACCATCATCTGTTGCATTGCTCCAAGGTGAAATTGGCCATGACGATGACAGAATTCTGCAAGGAGAAACTTCGGTTGACTTTTCTTCTTTCACTCCCAGGGTTTTCCTTTATGTCTTCGCTGCTGTTTCCAGATTTCTGAAGAACAGTGCAGGACTGAGTTTACGCACGAAGCTCTGAGGACCAAAGCGGGAGGGAGGTCTTCCTTGAAAATTACTTTGCTGAGGTCTTGCTCCTTGTTCAAGGCAACACTATGGGAGGGGTTGTATGGAGGTGGCTGCCGCTCAGCAAGGGTGTCCAGCATGTGCGGGGGAAGAGAGGTTTTTTGAAGTACATTTCTAGTCAATAGCCAAGCCTATTGTGAAGAGTGGGAACAGGGCTGGCAATAGCTGCATCTCTTTTTTTTTTTTTTTTTTTTTTTTTGAGACCGTCTCAGTCACCCAGGCTGGAGTGCAGTGGCACAATCTCGGCTCACTGCAACCTTCACCTCCTAAGTTCAAGCCATTCTCATGCTTCAGCCTCCCAAGTAACTGGGTTTACAGGCATGTGCCACTACGCCTGGCTAATTTTTGTATTTTTAGTAGAAACGGGATTTTACCATGTTGGCCAGGCTGGTCTGGAACTCCTGGCCTCAAATGATTGCCCACCGCATCCTCCCAAAGTGCTGGGATTACAGGCGTGAGCCACCGCGCCCGGCCAGCTGCATCTCAGAATTTTTGTTAGCGAGTCTGACTTACAATTGCCAATACCTGAGAGTTCCTTTAGTATGCAGTTTTAGATCTCCACTAAGGCTTCATTTAAATACATCTTTTCTTTGCCAAGTGTTCAGCTGCCAGTAGTGATTTCTCATATGGCTGATTCTAATTAGACCTGACATTATCAAACTCCATAACTTCTCCAAGTTACAGAAGTGATACAGTTTCATTTCTAAAAGCACTGGAAAGCTCAGAGTGAGAAGTAACCTGTCATCTCACAATACAGAAAAATACCTATGCCTTATGTATGCTTCATAAGGGGGTGGTAGAAAATGAGAATGAAATGGCCAGGCATGGTGGCTCACGCCTGTAATCCCAGCACTTTGGGAGGCCAAGGCAGGCGGATCACCTGAGGTCCGGAGTTCGAGACCAGCCTGGCCAACATGGTGAAACCCCATCTCTACTAAAAATACAAAAATTAGCCAGGCGTGGTGGCAGGTGCCTATAATCCCAGCTACTCGGGAAGCTGAGGGAGGAGAATCACTTGAACTCGGGAAGCAGAGGTTGCTGTGAACTGAGATCGCACCATTGCACTCCAGCTTGGGGGACAAGAGCGAGACTTCATCTCAAAAAAAAAAAATGAGAATGAAATCTATGCTTATATGTGTGCATAAATTTTTTTTAAAAGAGATCATTTTCTGAGTGTATTGTTGCCTACTTTTACTTTGCAGTGTTCCATAAACAATATTTTGTCATTAGGTAGCTTTTCAGCCTCAAGGCTTTTAATGGCTATGTAGTATTCAACCTATATCTGTGCTGGCTGTGATGCAATTTACCTCACCTATTACTATGGTTATTTTTACCATTAAAAACAATGCTGGGTTGAAGTTTTTTTTTTTTTTTTTTTTTTTGAGACATAGTCACCTGGGCTGGAGTACAGTGGCACAGTCATGGCTCATTGCATCCTCAACCTGGGCCCAAGCCATCCTCCTGCATCAACCTCCCTAAGTACTGGGGTTACAGGCATGAGCCACTGTGCCTGAAGATAATTATATGTAAATCCTTCCATTAACTTATGCTTTCCTTAAGAAAAATTTCTAGAATTGGAATATTTGTGTCATTATTTTAGATATCTCTCCAGAAAAGTTGTGACTATTGCTTTCCCACAGATCATATTCGAGTAAGTCTTTTCCCTGCCCCTTCCATAATACAGGGTTATTTTCAACTTTGGCCATGGTGTTGAGTAAAAAGTGGCACTAGATTATTTAAGTGAGTAGCTGATTGTTATCTAGTTGGATTGAATTTTATTTTCTTTTTCATTAGTCAATTGTATTGGCTATTTCATTAGCCAATTCATTAGCACTGTATTTGGTGCAGTGCTTATCTTCCCTGTTACTGGGCTGGTCTGTTTATCTTTTTCTTATTGATGTAGAAAAGCTTTATTTGTATTAAAGATGTCAACCTTTTCATCTTTGTTGCACACATTTATTCCCTGAATATGGTTTGCCTTTTCCTGAGAGTGGGAGATGCGAATCATTAATTATATGATCAGAAAGCTGTTATGCTGCCTGGGCCTGACTTCAGAAACGGACATTGCAAGATCAACCTGACCAGCCCTGGGGCCTGTGCTCTCTCATCCCTGAGGTACCACCTGCACCCTGTTATTCTGCTTGTGTTGATATTCGGACTTAAAATTGTTCTGAAGATATCTTGTGTATTTTATCTCAGTGCAGAGAGAATGAGTTTCACATGGATGGGAGGATCACAGTGGACACCATTTCCTTTATTTTTTTTCTACCTTCTCTCTACCTGCCCATACCTGAGTTCCATGGTTTGTGGCTGTGTTGATTCATGGGAGTCTTAGGGGGGATACTTGTCATATTTAAATGAGTTCACTTGACCATCCAAAAGATGGTTGAGTGCCTCCTCTGTGCTCATTACAGAGGGATTGGTTGGAAAGTCGGTTGGGGTCTCTAATCCAGCACAATTTTATTTTTTGCCTCAAATTTTTAAATAGAGCTTATTTTTCCTCACACTGACTTTATGTGCTTTTTTTTTCAAAAAAAAACAAAAGGACATATAAAATCACCTATAAACTGATGCAGTTTGAAAATGTGTGCTCTTCTGATACCCAGTAAGTTTCTGATGATGAAAATACATGACCTTTAATAAACAAGTTATTTAGTAGTATGTATATTAAACAAATAGTAATTCATATTATAAGGTTCCAAGCTTCAAAGGCTTGACAAATTCAATAGAATATCATCCACAAGGTAGACAATTTGAAAAATCCTGATTTTCTGATAGGTCTACCAGTTTGTTAAATAAAATGTTTTTTTCTAATTTGAATAACCAATTGATATTTTGCAATTTTTGTTTGGGAGAGGTATTTTTGCATTATTATTTCTACCCAGTGTATTTGTAGTCTGATTCTGCTAAAACAGTAACAAAAATCTTGACGGAGTAAAGATAGTTGGGTGAATTAAATTCTTTGACTTTTAATTCTGTGCCTTGAATCCTGAAGCAAAGTCTATCTTTAAGGACTGGCGTTTTCTCAAAGGGCTCAATCAGAGGGTAATTTCATATCAGAAGTGCTCCCAAATGATTATTCATGGGTAACCAGTTACATAAAATGTCATCGTGTATAAAAGTATAGTTTAGTTCTTAATTAAAAAGCAAAATCTTTGCCTTCAGCTTCGTAATCTCATACTCTCAAATTCCAAGCCACCTCCCATGGGTTTCAAGCTATCTTAGACTAGGAACGGGATTTGGCTATAAATAAAAAACTAGATAGAATATCATTTCCAAAGAGCCAAGAGCACTTGCTGGAGTTGCTGCAGAGACTGTCCTTTTCGTATCACAAGCGCATTCATATGAAAACGTTGTTGTTTTGCTTTTTCCATACTTACTTGGAGAGAATTTCCCAGGAAGCCTTTTTGTGTATTTCCCCACAGGTCAATCAATTATGTTGTTAATTAATATAATGAAAAATTAGATCATATACATGCACTTAAATGATACTAATGCAGTTATCCTTATATATACAAGCTAGTGACTTATGTGGGTATAAGACCTCCTTAATAAAAAGTGGTATACTTTGGAGATGGAAAAGTGGCTTGTGGTTGCAGGGAGGTGTTGAGTCACAGCATTATTTCATTCTTGAAAATGAAGCCCTCAGAAGATGGAGTCATTACAAAATATGTCAGATCTGTAATCACCAACCAAATTTGGTGATTTGTCAGAAGCAGCCCAGGTTAATAATGGCTGTCCAAGAAAGAGTGTTCAGATGCATGTCAGGGCCGAATTGAGTCCACTGGTGTGGCTGAGATGAGGAGTCCAGAAAAATAACATTCTCTGTTTGGAACCAGGAAGGTTGTCATGGAGATGAAAATCTTCCTGGTCCCATAAAAACCCTGCTTGTCATCTGACTTGAGCCCCGTATTTGCACAGGTGGTTCTCCTAACTGAGAAGGGCTGAGTAAAAACAAATCTATTCTTCCTGAATGGCGCCTTTATGTGTCCAAGAGAATATGTTTCCTTTCTTCAGTCCCTCAATTAATGACCCATTATCAGCTAATTAAATCATGTAAATTTTATGTGTGTTCATTTGTTACACCATATGCTAATAACTCTATTCCTGTGTGTTTAACCATATAACTGTTTTAATTGTGAGAATGAGGTACATCAGGTGGGCATCTGGAGAGAATAATACTCAAGAAAAGCAGACACACATACACAGCAGTGTAATATTAATTTCTGTTTATAAAGAAGGCAGAAATATGAATAAGTGAATGTCTAGCACATGCCCTGTGACTTCGGGATACTGTGTTCAACTCTATTCTCTACAGAAAAGGAGTCACATGGCTGGGTTTCTGTTTCACTGAGTTATGTTTCAGATGCAGAAGTCGACTGCATAATACAAAAACACATCTGTTTAGACTCTCCCCCTCTCCACTCTTGCTTTCTTTCCTATGTGTCAGAGAGCAGAACTTGATCTTTGTATACATTTTGTATAAAAGCCTTAATTGTAGGTTTAATTTCAGTTTGTGATACCTTTCTGCCCCAAAAAAGTTCAAAGCTTTTACCAAGTTTCTCAAGGCACATTCATGGTTGCACTAAGAGAGTTGAGTTCAGACACAATAAATGCTGTGTTATATTTTTGGAAACGTACTTGTATTGTCATTTAAGACCTTGCAAAGTACATAGGGAAAAGCATTAGATGATGTCCTCTATAGTCAAAAACTACCAAACTAAGCGAAAGAAGAATTTTTTATTGTTCATTGGATAAGGCCAAGTAGACAGCAATAGGCATAATACTTTGATTAAAGCTTTATGGATAAAGAAATGATTTAAAGTGAAGAAATTGTACTTTTTTTGAAGCCTGGTATTTAAAGAATGAAATCATACTTCCTTGAGGTTTAAAAATATTCATGTGTAATGCTAGACTTTGGTTATGCATTCCCAGATGTTTAACACACTCATCATTTGTAAGTGGAACTTACATCAGATTTATGACCTCAGTAGAATCTTCAAGTAAATAAAGGACCACTTATACATTTGCTTGTAAAGGTAGCACCTAATAGAGAAAATTTGAGGGAACCATTAAAACAAGTGTAGGTTTAGCTTATAAAGGAAACACTAGTATCTAAAACTAGTTTAATTTCTTTTAAATAGAGTGGGTTGCCAAAGTACTTCATGACATTTTATGTTAGTAAAATGTTAAAATTTTAAAGTTAAAATCAAGAAAGCATTGAGATAAAATTGCTTTATTCAAAACAACAAAACTACTATCCATGATAGTATAATGTTCTCTGACCAACAGTATTCGTATACACAGCCCCAGAAGTACAAAACCACAGCTGTGTTTTCACACCTGTCTCTTGCAAATTCTTATTTAACAGATCAAAATGACCATCTTGTACAAAGTATTTTGTGTAAGACACTGTCACCTGTGAGCCAGCAGGTGGTGCTCTGGTACCACGTCTTGATCATTCCTTTCAACTGTGAGAGGAGGGCTGCAGTCTCAATGGTACCAGGCCCTAGGATTTTCTGTAAGATGCCACACAGCTGATCTTTAGAAATACCTGGCTCCTGAGGGATTTGCTTTCCATCTGACCATTTAGCATTCTTGACCGAGCTGCCTTCTGTATAGCTGTACTGTTGAAATTAGTCATTTCTTACAGCTGCCTGGTCTCATGATGCCAATCTCAGAACAGCATACCACAAAACAGGAACTCTGACCATGCAGCCTTATGGGTAATGCGAGGGAGGGAGTTGGAGGGAAACTGCTATAGTAAAAGAAAACTCAGAAAGATAAATATTAAATAGAATCAGTGGATATTGGAGAAAATAATTTTAGTTGTTGGTGGCCTTAACTTATGGAGAACTCAGTGTCTTTTCTCAGCTCCACCTAACAGTTCCCCTCTTATAGGAAAACAAATTATTTAGATGCCAGAGAACACCATTATGGAAATAGAATCTTTTTAAAATAAAAACCTATCATTTTGACTGCAACCAAGTTATAATTTTGACTGAATGCATAATTATTACCCCAAACAAAAGGTTTTATACCTGATTCCGTGCCATGATTCTTCATTGTGACCCTTCACTTGATTCTCCATCATGAGCAACTAAATCAAGATGCACATGTGTAAGTAGCGCCTTATTTTTTTTCTCACTTAGCCCACTGTTGTTTCTCTTAATAGCACAGCTCTAAGAAAATGGTTGCATTTGGTCTACAAGCTAGCAGCAATTTAAGGAGCTTCATTTTCTAATGACTTGTTTTATTTTATTTTATTTCATTTCATTTATTTATTTTGAAACTGAATCTGGCTCTGTCACCCAGGCTGGAGTGCAGTGACGCGATCTCAGCTCACTGCAACTCCGCCTCCCAGGTTCAAGTGATTCTCCTGCCTCAGCCTCCTGAGTAGCTGGGATTACAGGTGTATACCACCATACCCGGCTAATTTTTTGTATTTTTGGCAGAGATGGGGTTTCACCATGTTGGCCAGGCTGTTCTTGAACTCCCTGACCTCAAGTGATCTGCCCGCCTCAGCCTCCAAAAGTGCTGGGATTACAGGTATGAGCCACCATGCCTGGCCTTCTAATGACTTGTTTTAGAATGTAGATGTCAATGTCACCCACCTTATTCTCACCAAATATGGAGCCAGAGAGCCAAGTTTGACGAGGTTTTCCTTTGACACCCTGAGAGCCTCGCATTGCATCCACTTCTTTCCAACATTATTGTTTATGCTTTTTACATAGTAGTCACACAGCAGGTATTTGTTGAATGCGCCATTGCTAGATTAGAAGTGGGAAAGACTGACAGTAGAATCGTTAGGAGTCGTCTGCAGTCGTCAGGGTGAGTAATGGCAGTGGCCTGTATAGGGAAAGGGGGAAGCTGGAGATGGGATGGATGTGCCCTGTTGGAGAGACAGATTACACAGAATCTGTGAGCAAACTCCAGGAACATGTTAAAAGTAGATGAGATCCTGAATGGAGGGCATCACCTCCGAAGCCCATGTCCCAGTTGACAGTAGAAAGGACTCAGAGAGATGCTTCTAGCTCAGGTGAGGAGTGGATGTGAATTTAAGCCAAGGTGGAAAACAAATGGGGAAACCGATTCTGCTGTTAAGAGCCCAACAGCTGTGGCTATGTGTTTGGATTTTGCAACTCGAATCAGGTTCATTAATTATGGCCAAATGTTAGCAAGAGTTTATAATGATAAGCTGTGCAAAGAGTTTCAAAAATTACAAGTATTTCTGAATTGCTTACACGGACATTGGTAGGGCAAGAGAAGAGAAGATGGAAAACAGAAGGAATATACAACACCATGCTTGCCCTTGAGAATTTTAGAGTCTGTCATGGGAGACCAGACTTGCACATAAGAGGCAAAACACCAAGTAAGAAGAAAAAATGATATAGCTCAAAATGAGCAAGAAGAGTTGGTGGATAGATTCACATAGGCAGCAGTGGATCAGTTAGGCTGTGTGAAGAAATGAAAGCCTTAAGATTGAAGGCTTTGGAGAGAAACAGAGGTTTCTTTAGAAGGCATTGATATGGTGGACAGAGGTAGAAATGACCTGCAATATATTTGTAGGTAGTTTAAAGGGGTGACCCAGCTTGGGTGGAGGCAAGAACTGGCAGGTGGGCTAGGCTAGGTTAGTAAGATGCCAACATAAAAAGATGAGGAGCTTTACCCTTAATCCAGTCTAGAACAAGAAGGCATTGTTGGGAGGAAAAGAGCATGTTAAGGCTGTGTTTTAAGAGGATTATTCTGGCAACAACACTTATATAGACTGGAGCCATGGCGATTAGCATTCAGCAGTCCTGGTAACTCGGCTCAGAAATATTCAGGGCCCAAAGTGAAATGTGGCAGAGCTCACGTGGAAATGGGGTTGGGGAGGGGAGTATCAGAAAGCATTTTAAAAGGCCAAGTTCAATCTTAGTAACAGATTAAAATAATAATAATAAATAATAAAGACAGCCAGGCACAGTGGCTCATGCCTATAATCCCAGCACTTTAGGAGGCTGAGGTTGGAGAATTGCTTGAGCCCAGGAGTTCGATATCAGCCTGGGCAACATAGTGAGACCCAGTCTGTACAAAAAATTTAAAAATTAGCCAGCCATGGTGGCATATGCCTGTAGTCCCAGCTACTCGGGAGGCGGAGGATCACTTGAACCCATGAGGTCAAGGCTGCGGTTAGCCATGATCACGCCATTGCATTCTATCCAGGGTGACGTAGTGTGACCCTGTCTAGAAGGTGGGGGAAAAAAGCAAGGGCTTTCTTTGTAACCCCCATTCCTGTGGTGATGGGGTTTTCCAAATAATGAAAGAAATCTTCAACACTAAATAGCAATAACAACCACAACAATAATATTAGCCAATATCCACCAGGCTTTCTGTGTGGCCAGCTGTGGTCTAGGCTCTGTATGTTGACTCATTTCATCATCACAATAATGTAGAGGTAGGTAGTTTCATTATCATCATTTACTATAGGCAAGGAAGTTGTGTCATGGAGAGATTATGTAACTTGCCAAGAAAATACGACTAGGAGGTGGAAAACCCAGAAATGAGCCAGGGAAGCTTCCCCAGATCCCCTTACTGCTTTTTGTAATCTAACAGAAGACCCAACCACCACCACCACCTCAGGCTTTGGGCATTTTAGAGGATGTCATTTAGGTGCCACAATATTAAAATTTCATCAATTTCTTATCTAGCGATTGACTAGAATAGTTTCAGAATTAGGACCATTCCAGAAAATCCAGAACTTGTGGTTGTTAATACCTAGAGCATCCACCCTGGAGCCTTACACAAATAGTAGCAGATGCCTCAGATATGTTTTAGGTGGTGAGTTGGTGTAAGGACTCGAGACAGATGACTGTGAGTCAGGTCTGAAAGCCTGGGAGGGGAGCGGCTCCTGGCTCAACCTACATGTGTGAAAACCACAGCTTGTGGCCATGTGAGTTACCAGCGTCACCTGGGGCCAGCCTGGGCCTCGTAGGTTTATAATTTGGTCATGGGTACTCCCTAATCACACTATACGGATTACAAATGAAAACTCCATGAGATCAGGACTCGCCGGTCTTCACTGCTGTTTGTAACCAGTGCCCAGAGCAGTGCCTGGCACCTGGCGTTTGCTGAAGGGAACAAGGAAAGAGGCATGCTGTTGGCAGGTGGCTAAGGGATCCAGGACACTCGGCAGAGTGATTATGGAGCATGAGAACCAGCCATGTGGTTGTTTATCCCTTTCATGCAGTGTCACTGGCCACTGGGAATCTCCTGGTTAAACCTCATCTCTCAGGCAGGAACAGAGCCTGGTTTCTGCCTACGCTGGGACCCTGCTACCCCCAGCTTGTATCTCAGAAGACAAGCAGCAAGCCTGACCAGTGACCCGCACAGCCAGCATCTGGGTCTATGCTGTGTGTATTGTAAAAAGTTAACATATGGGCTGGGCGCGATGGCTCACACCTGTAATCCCAGCACTTTGGGAGGCTGAGGCAGGTGGATCACGAGATCATGAGTTCGAAAACCAGCCTAACCAACATGGGAAACCCTGTCTCTACTAAAAATACAAAAATTAGCCAGGTGTGGTGGCGTGTGCCTGTAATCTCAGCTACTCAGGAGGCTGGGGCAGGAGAATCGCTTGAACCCAGGAGGCGGAGGTTGCAGTGAGCCGAGATTGTGCCATTGCACTCCAGCCTGGACAACAGAGCTAGACTCCATCTCAAAAAAAAAAAAAAAAAAAAGTTATGAATCACCGTGGGCTTGGAGCATCTCCCCCTTTCTCCTGCTAGCACAAAAAGGTAGCATTAGGTTATAGGGAATAGCAATTAATTCACTGTTTTTGATGTTGCAGTTAGGGAAAAAGTACTCAAACGTACTCGACCATTTTTCAGATGCTTAGTTGTTGTTGATTGACTCTGGTGAAAGCAGCGCTTAGAGTCCTGTGTTCTCTTTTGATACTGGAGCCAGCAGTAGTTTGGTACATACTACTACCAACTGTCCCCCAACACTAACCACTGAATGTCTACTTATCCCAGCTGGGAAGGCCAGGAGCTTTTCAGGTTAGTCGGGATACACATAAAGTCACTGTGGATGGACTTGATAGATAGAAACTCAAGTCAGGAGGATGGAGAAAAGGGGATGCGTCTGGGAAGTATTTTCAAGTGGAGTGACAGGGGTTGATGACTTACTATATCTGGAAAGTGAGGGGGAAAAAGATGATTTTTGTATCTATACATGACAGAGGCAAATAACCAGGATCTGTGGCCTTACCTTCTCTGGCGGAACTTCAGATATAACAGATCTCTGCCTAGAGGAGAGGAAGGAGTTAGAACCAGCAAGCTCAACTGTTGTTACCTCAGCATCTTCCCAGACCCTACCACCCTTTCAGGTCTCTCTTCAATGATCAGCATACTACACCTAAAGTGCTTCTCCCTTGGGCAGTGGTGGGGGTTCTTGTGGGTGTGGGCCCAGAGGTTCAAGTTGTGCGCCCATTACGTCCCCATCACTGCGCCGAGCTGTTGGCGGGGGGAGGTGGGGGCTGCGCCAGCCCTAGATGAGTTTTCTTTCCTCCGTTATATTCCTAGATATATATGGAGACAAATCTGTTGCTGTGTGCTGTCCCTGTTGTAAAACCATTTGAGGTATATTTGAAACAAGATTAACACGTTGATAACTGTTTAAGCTGGGTGATGGGTACATAGAGTTTCAGGACGCTGTCCTCTCTACTTTTATATATGTTTGGAATTTTCCAGAATAAAAAAATTTTACAATGGCAGTAATCACCTTTAATTCTTGAGCCTTTCTGTACTTTGAGTTTTCTTAAATCAGGATGCACCTCTAATATCAGCAGTGATAATGAATCATTTGCTTTGTAATAGTAGCTGATATTCCAGCTCTTTTGGTTAGTAAAAAAGTTTAAAAAAATTTTCTAAAGTAGCTGAATTCACAAAAATCTGATCATTTGGCTTAAAGATGAGTTTTCATGGCTTTCTTCATTACTGGTAAATACACCAAGAAAAGCAGGACCAAAATCCCACAGAAGCTGTTTCCACATTTACCTAAGTCTCCCTGTAAAATGCATGTGTGTTACTGCTCTCCAAATGTACATTTTTTTTTTTCTGTTCTGAATGTAAAAAGCAGACGGAACAGGGAAGCAAATGTTCCTGAATGGCCACATTTAAATTAATCATATGCTGTCTTAAAGAAAGCAAAATAAACAAGCTCCAAACCCAAATACTCTGTAGTATTTACCCAATTATTTTTAAGCTTAGAAAATAAGGCTCAAAGTGTGTATTAGTCACATTTTAACATCAGAGTCACCATATAATTTAGTTCATTTGTTAACTGCATCAGCACACATGTGAGTCTCAAAACCCTACCGGTTGCTGTGCCCATACGTTAATGATTCTGCTGAAGACAAGGCCAAATACAGGACGGGAGAGGAAGAAACTGTGTCCTCAGTTAGCTTCCTTGAATATAATTGGTAATGTTCAGTGAGCTATTGATTACATAATAAAACTCACTATTGTTTGCTAATTTGAGGGATGGATTGGCCACCTGGTAAAGCTTTAAGTAAAATATTTTTTTAAATAATGTGGGGTTTTCTTGGGTTTGTATCTTTTTAATTTTTTTACCTTTTTTTATTACTAACTATAAAAGGACTTTGTGTGTGTTGAAATTTGAATATGGATGGATGTTAGATGAAATTAAAGAATCACTAATTGTGTTATGTGATATTAGCATTGTAGTTATGATTTTTTTTAAGTCCTCTTTACTTAGAAATACATTATAAATTATTTCTGTGTGAAATGACATGGTCTCTGGGATTTGCTTTTAAAAAAAACACCCAGGAAATAAAAAGAATGGGGAGTTGACATATGAAACAAGAATGGCAAAATGTTGATTAATCATTCAAATTGTGTTGGGTACATGAGAGTTTATTAAGTTAGTCTCTCTATGTTCATATATATTTGAAAATGTTCATAATAAAGTGTTAATAAGGAATCAAAGGAAAGATAAACATAAAAATAAGAACATTTACCTCTCCGAAGAAAAAGAATGAGGTAATTGGACTGTAACCCTCAATAGGCATCAACAACTTGGAGAATGTTCTTAAGTTAAATGATGGGTACAGGGTATTTTTTATTCTTTGTACTGTATATACCGTGTGTGCATTATTTTGTATGTATCATACATTTCACTTTAAAAATAAATGAAGTCCATCAATATGGAGCAGTTTTTTTTTTTTTTCAAGTACATATCTTGACTTGAGACTTAGTCTTTCAGGCTGTACTTTGATGCATAGATAATCCTTATAATTAACACATCAATTAAGAACAGATATATGGTGCTGAAAATCTTGGCAGGGGGGATGGGGATAGGGGGAAGGGTAGGGAATTAGATCAAGTAAAAAATCGATGTTGAGTACCAGCTATGGTTTCTGTCTTAATTAGGCAACCTTCCTTAAAGATATAGCAGTTCTTGAAAAGCAAGAAGAGTGATCTGATCCTTAAAAAGTGGAGAAAAATAAACAACTTTCATTTATATAAACTTTCTTTGGCACTGTATTTTTGCTATTGCCAATATCATAAAAGTCTGCCTTGTGTTTTATAACACTGGAAAAGTGAGCATAAATCAGCCCTAAAGAAGTTCTAGCCTTATGTGTGTAAAGAGGCTTATGCCTCGATGTTCATTGCAGCATTGTTTGTAATAGGGAAAAAGACAATCAGAAACATCCTAAATGTCCATCAGTAGCAGAATAATTAAATAAAGTATAGAATTAAAAATAATGAGACAAATATATGTGCACTGATAAGAAAGGTCCCTAAGACATGCTGTCGAGAGAAAAAAAAAGTTACAAAATAATACATGATGTTTGATAGCATTTATGGGAAGATGCATATACATGAATCAATATAAATCTGTAAGTAAAAAGATCTGTGAGGGCACACCCCAGGTAGATGTCAGTGGTTTCTCCTTGGAAGAGGAGATGACCAAAAGGAATTTTAGCTATATTAAGCATGTTCTAATTTTTTTTACAAGCAAAATATATTTGTTTCTTACTTCCATAATTAAAAATTCTTTTAAAAAGCAAACCACTTGCTGAAAGAATCTTGCTATCAAAAGAAGCTTTTCAATAAATGATTTTGTAAAATGATTGTTTTTCAGGGTAAAGTGATTGTTACATTTTGTAAAGTGATTGTTACATGGGTAATATTGCATGATGCTGAGGTTTGGCGTATGCCTGATCCCGTCACCCAGATAGTGAGTAATAATACCCCATAGGCAGTTTTTCAACGTTTGCATTCCTCTGTCCCCTCTCTAGTAGTCCCCACTGTCTGCTGTTGCCATGTTTATGTCCACGAATACCCAATGTTTAGCTCCCACTTATAAGTGAGAATATGCATTATTTGGTTTTCTGTTCCCTTGTAACACTATCTCTTTAAGTTACATGTTTTGTCGATTTGGTGTTGGAAAAGTAAGCTGTATCTTCTATACTGTGGAAAGTTAAGGAACCAGAAATCATATTTTTCATTCTCTAAAAAATCATATGTGCTCTTAAGATATTATCTTTTGGCATTGAGACTACATAAGTGTCCTTCAAATAATGCAGAAGAAAAAGACCATAGGCAGGCAAAAATTACTTAATAAATTAAGCTCTTTAAAGAAATGAAAGAATTATATCCAGAACCAACAGCTCTTAAATATTCTATTTCAATAAAAACAATTTATATACAATTGCTGTGAAACTTATTTTTGGCAAATTCTCTTCCATAAGTTATGAACATTTCTCTTGATAAATTTTATACTAGGTATATGAATTCCTTTATTGGTGTTTTGGATGACAGCAAATGACTTTACGTAAGGCAGATGTAGATTTTATTCACACAACTTCTCAGGAGTAGCTTTATGTAAATATGTTAGGACTGTCCTTCCTTGAGCTTCACAGTTAACCAATGAAAGTGAGTTATTTTAGGGAATGGTTAGATTTGGACATGGACCAAAATTAGTTTTCTAATGAGTGGTGTTAAAGATGTGTAACTACTATTATGGAGATAATGTAAATGGCCTTCTACTTTTTAATTCTCTGATTCTGATCTTGTTTTGTAGTAAGAAAGGCTCAGTGTGAATTTGGGATACTTAACTAACTCGATACAGTGGTGGTCAGTGAAGAAAGATTCTATTGGTCAGGACTCTCTGGAATGCATGTGTCAGAACCCCAGCCCAAATTGGCCTCAGCAGAAAACAAAACATAGCGAAAAGCAAATGACAATTCATTGGCTAAAGCAATGGAAAAATACAAGAATATCTAGCTTGAGACTCAGCTAGAGCCAAGTATTCAAATCTGGTCATCCAACATTGACTGGTCTCTTTCGATTTACTTAGCTGTGCTAAACTCTGTTGGCTTGGTTTTGGGGCATGTACTTCTCAAACATGGTGAAAGTGGCCCCTAGCACCGCCAAGATTGATCCTGTCACAGCCCAGCAATCCCAGTGGTTGCTAAAAGCAAGTCCTTTTCTTGATAATTCTAGCAAAAATCATAGGGAGGTCACCCATTGGCCCAGTTTAGGGCGTGTGCCATCCCTTAACCAATCAGCAATCTGATTAGCCAGGCCCGAGGCACGTCTTCATCACTAAAACTAGTCGTGATGGAATCAACTGAAGTGGAACCCTGTTGAGAGAAGGAGAGGAGGGATGGCTGCCCAAGTGGAAATGAGCTATTACCAAGAGTGGATGAGGGCGGGCAGAAATAAGAGGCTCACGTTACAGGGATACCAGGGATTTGAGTCTGTAGTCTCTCTGGTTTTCCAGGAGTACTTATCTTCTTGGGGGAGGTGGGGGCGATGTGTGAACATCCACACAGCCTCCTGCTCCTCCTCATCTACTAGGGCGCTCAGTCACCCAGGTTTGAAATGCTTCTGAGATGATACCTAATGTTACAGTTCATGGTCACATGCTCCATGTATGTGAGGTCATGTGTATTGTGTATTGTCACTGTCTCTCTTACCAGTTATTTTTTTCAGTCAGGTGCTAGGGAATTCTTTTCTTACCATGTCATGGCTGTCCTCCCCACTCCATGGGGCTTTCAGAAAGACAGGTAGAACATAAGAGTCTAGAGAGACCTTGGGTGTCACCCAGGCCATTGAGGCTCCATCTGGGCTTGAAAGAGCCCTCACCTGCAGTAAAGGTGCCTCTGAGGCCAAGGAGAAGTTATGGCATAAGAAGGGAACACCAAGGAGATGGGGGCCCGGACATACCCTCTCCCACCCCCTTCGGATTTCATTCTTTATAAAATTTCACGTAAGGGAAGAGTCTCCAAGGTGTAAGGAAGGCCGAAAAAAAAAAAAAAGGTTGAAAAGCCTTCCATCTACTCTAACCCTAAAAGCACTCATTTATTTTTGTTTTAATTTTTAAAAATTGATACATAATAATTGTACATATTTATGTGGTACATATGATATTTCAATACATGCATACAATATGTAATGATCAGATTAGATAATTGGCATATCCACCACCTCAGCCATTTATCATTTATTTGCATTGGGAACATTCAAAATCCTTTCTCCTTGCCATTTTGAAATACATAATACTGTTAACTATAGTTACCCCACAGGCCTATGGAACAGCAGAGACTTTTCCTCCTGTCTAGCTGTCCAAATGCCAGTGCTTAGCAGCAGGGCCTAAGTACCACACTGCCTCCTCGGGTGCTTCTCTGCTTAATGTGCCTTATCTTTTCACCCTGCTCTAAGCTCCTGTGAAGAGGGGTGTTCTTAAATACCTCTGCAGCCCCAGATCACTGAGAACAGCACCATGCACCCAGACATCCAGTGAACACCCTTCACTTGTGCTTTGGATAATTGTTAAGTCCCATATTTTTCAGAGCATATTCAAGGCAAGGGTCATAAATTCAAATGCCCCCTAGGGCCAAGAAGGCAAAGGACAAGAGGGAATGAGACCAGGGACCGTAGCGAGCTCACAGGCACACAGCCCAGCCTATGATATAAGCTACTCCAGAGCCCTAGTTATCCCCAGAAGGAGATACAAGCCCACAGCTGCCTGCACATCCACATTTTTGCAAGAGAAGACAGAAATCTGGGTTTTTCTGTGAAATATTTTGATAATTTTATTTTGGAAACCAATTTAGAAATTTCAGAGGTCCCTTGAAATTGGTTTGGGGTCCTGATATGCTCAGGAAAGGGATTCTACAGTTAGAGAATATGAGAAGCACTAGTTGAAACTTTTTTCACTGCTAGTTTTCAGAATCTTTTTAAGATCGTTCTTTTCAGTGGTCTGTGTGTTTTTCCTTTAGAGAGGGCGGGGTGTGAAGAAGCACCTACCAAAGGCAGAGGTCCCTGAATTCATTTCTTGCTAGAGCCTTGGAGTACCCTGAGACGTGTGAACCCTGCACCTCTGGTCCAATCAAGAACCTTGTGGCTTCATGGTCGCTCATGCCTGTAATCCCAACGCTTTGGAAGGCTGAGGCAGAAGGATCGCTTGAAGCCAGGAGTTCAAGACCAGGCTGGGCAACAAAAAGGGACCCCCCGCCCATCTCTATAAAAAATAAGTTAAATATTAGCCATACACAGTGGTATGCATCTGTAGTCTCAGCTACTCTGTAGGAGGTGGGAGGATTGCTTGAGTCCAGGAATTCAAGGCTGCAGTGAGCTATGATTGTGTCACTGCACTCCAGCCTGGGCAACAAAGCAAGACCCTGAAGACCCTGCTTCTTAAAAAAAAAAAAAAAAAAAAAAGGAACCTTCCACACAAGGTTTTTCTTTTGCTCTTCCTGTTGACTGGAAGTCTCTACTTGAATTAACAAGGGCTCTTCTTCCCATGACCTCATACTCTCAGTTTAAAATCTGCATTTGAGCAATGGATGCAAAACCTAACTGGCAATATAAATTTGCATCCTCTTGAAATGGGCTCCAAGAAGCAAGTTTGTGGCCAGCAGAGCCAGCCCAGAACCCAGGAGTGGTACAAAAAGCATTCTGATATCAAGATTCCCCTCCTGGCTGCCTCTTCCGTGGGGGAGGCCATAAAAGGGGCCCCTGGTGAACCATTGAGTCATTTATAGGCTAATCTTAGTACACTCCCTGAAGTAGGGAATGACATGGGCTGCGAGAATTCTTCCTAAGCACCCCAGAGAGAACTTCACCGATTTAAAATATGAGTTTCTGTAACCTGAGCAGGAGCTTGCATGGTACAAGGGCTTATGCAGCCTCCCTGTGAGGAGGCCAGAGGGTCGCACTTATGAGCTTGAGCAAATGGGGCTTTTGGGAATCAGCAGCCTCCCTGAGCTTTCCTGGAGCGAGCTGAACTGACCCTGAACTTGGAGGGCTTGCCTGGCAGGCTTTTGCTGGCTCCTGATATTGTAGTTTCAACATGAGAGGGGCAGGAAATAGAGGCCCCGTGCGTTGAAGGAGTGCTGTGCCTGCACTTACCTCTGACCAGGGAGTCCTTGGACACTGTTTTCTTTGGCAGCCAGCTGGTCTGGGTCACTTGAATTCCTTTGAAGAAGCGGTAGCCACTGCCTGCATTCCTTACTCAGGAGGCAGGCATGGGGTCTGCCATTGCTTACCTGCCAGAGAACCAGGCCTTCATTAGAAAGGTCATTTTTATGTGACCATAACTGAATAGTCCAGCCTTTTCCCCTTAAGTGGGATTTTGTGCTGATTCAGCAGTAAAGAATAAGCCCATACCCCCCATTTTTGTTGCCATTGCTCACATTTGAATTTATAGGTGGAGAATTGGTGAAGAAAAAAAACCTTTGATCTTTGGTACAAATACAGCTGTGGGGCTGTTGCCCACATTTGCCATGATGTAGATGCTCATCCCAAAGGAGCCAGATCTGCTCTTGCAGTGGGTGTTGGGAGGGGCTAGGAGGCTTTTTCAGTCAAATATGGAGCTGAAAACTGTCAGGATGTGCTGGTTGTACATTATCAATAAGAATCCTAACCGGAGCACGGTGTGATTTCTCTTCGTAGTGGGCGTACACGGTCTTGGGTTTCCATGTGCAGCAATGAGAGTTGGTCTCCAAAGCAGAATGGTCAGCATTAACTTCAGCCAAGCAAGCATTCTGTATGGGGCGCTCCCTTTAAGCCCAAGGAAAGCGGGCTCTGCTGCTTTTGCCACCTTTCAGAGGGAGAGGTGTGACCCACCAGGGCTGCAGGTGTGCTGGGGCGTGAAGATAAAATTAGTTGTTTGGAAAAAAATACTGTCTTTAAGTTTCTGCAGGGCAGATCGTGCCAATTAAAATCAGTTCATCAAAGGATTTTTTAGTCAATCCATACATTCACATATAAAGAGATGTGATTATAAGTAACTTGGCTGATTCCACAAGCTACTCACAAAATCAGATCATTATTTTGTAATCACATTTGTGGGTTTAGATGCCTGAGAGACATTCTGAACCATCACCGTTTTGGGTGCCTGTGAGAATATTTGAAACTACCGGCTGGGCGTGGTGGCTCACGCCTGGAATCCCAGCACTTTGGGAGTCTGAGGCTGGCAGATTACTGGAGGTCAGGAGTTGGAGACCAGCCTGACCAACATGGTGAAACACCATCTCTACTAAAAATACAAAAATTAGCCCAGCATGGTGGCGGGCACCTGTAATTCCAGCTACTGGGGAGGCTGAAGCAGGAGAATCGCTTGAACCCAAGAGGTGGAGGTTGCAATGAGCCAAAATCATGCCACTGCACTCCAGCTTGGGTAACAGAATGAGACTTCATCTCAAAAAAAAAAAAAAAAGAAAGAAAGAAAGAAAGAAAGAAACTGCCTATGTGCATGGCTAGGACAGCCTTGATATTGTTGATATTGTATTTAGTCTTATGCAGTGCAACTCCTCTGAAGTCCTCCTTTCACTGCTCACTATCTTACACTATTTGTGATAGACAATGGAGAAAGAGGGTTTTCTTCAGCAGAGTTGGAGTATCTACTCTGTACTGGATGCCAAGGATACAGTGCTAAACAGGATCAGCCACATAATTTGCAGGGACCAGTGCAAAATGAAAATACGGGGATCCGTTGTTTGGAAAAGCAGGAAAAGGTACCATTAAAGGTACGAAAGTATAAAGCCTTTCCTTTTCTTCCATGGTCTCTCTGTCTCCCTGTCCTGCTATTTGCTGTTTAATGTCATCATGCATTTTCAGGCAAGGAAATACAGGACAAGTGGGAGAAGCTGCACCCTGCCCACCAGCTGCTGGGTACCTCTCCTGCTAGTCACCTGCTCAGTGCACTGTGCCTTGGCTGGGGCTGGGGAAATCAAGCCAGGTATCTCCCCCATCCCATGGGCCTGCAGCCCTAATCCACACCCAATGCGTGATGCCCAAAGGTATGGTAAACAATGTGCCAGGATGTGTTAGGCCTATCGAACACACTGTGGCACTGTCGTGCCCACCCACTACAGGCACACACACCTGATTCCAACCCTCGCCTCTCCCAGGCCCCACCAAGGACGGAAGTCAGCAGCAGAGACAGGGAGGAGGGGCCAAGCCTCCAGGTCCCCAGTGTATGCTCCATGATCCCATCAAATTTCACTTACAAAACACAAATTTTAAGATAAAATTAAGAATTTTAAGACAACCACTAGAGCATTAAGCCCCAAGCACAGGGTTCTCCTAAGTGCACGGAGCTAGCCCTGTTGGTAATAGAAAAATAGGAAGATGCCTCCCCTTACCTATGAATATAATTTCTGCTAAGGGCTAGGTAAGACATAAACAAAGAGGTCGGGGCAAAGAAAGGCCAGGAAGGTGAGAGACTTGTAGAGATGGTAGGTAGGTGGCTTCTTGGATGACAAGTCATTGAAGCCAAGTCCCAAGCTATGAGAAGGTAGCATCCAAGGGAAGAGCTGGGAAGATTGTTCCAGGCAGCAGGGACAGCCTGTGCAGAGACCCTGTGGTAGGAAAGAACCTGGCTCATTGGAAAAACTGAAAGGAGGTTTTGTGACTGGGGCCTGGGGACTAGGGAGGAGAGTAACATGGGAGATAGTAGGTAAGATTGATAGGGGCAGGCAGATATTTGGAGACAGGGTAAGTTTTATCATCATAGTCCTTAGTTTCCCCAAGTGGTGGCTGTATCTTTCTACTCCACCCCATCTTGGGTTAATTTCTTCCTAAAAGGCAGAGGCTTTAATCCCAAGGAAACCTTTAATAGAAAAATTTACATTTTAGTTCATTTGTTTCCTTAAAAGGGGGTTTCATCTGGTAGCTATCAGACCTGTGCTGGCACCTGTTGTGGCAGTTAATTTAAAACTCAGAACACACTTTGTGCCTTTCATTTGCCCCCTTGAAATATAAAAGCCTAGTGCCACCGTTGCAACCTTATTGAAAAGAGCTTATCTAAAATTGGGGAATATCAGCCCACAGTAGGCATATAATGTGTTTTTCTCCTGCACACTGCTGTGAGATAAGAAAATGGTTTCTAGGGTTCTCATTAGGTGATGTTTCTGGGAGTCTTTGCCCTGTTGTGAAATGGCCTTAAAGGTGAATGCTTTAAGTAATGAGCAGTGAAAGGCCCCGCTTCTGGCAAAGAGCAAGAAATTGCTGGAAAGGTCAGATGGGTTTCAAAAATGTTCTGCATTTGCCTCAAATAGTGACACAGGAATTATTCAGCTTACATAGGAGCTGTTTATAGATACTTGGAGAAAATCAAGGTTGTGATTGTTTTGGCTATTTAATGGGGCATATTTGTCCCAAATTTATGGGGGAAAAAAAAGAAGGAAAGTTTTAGCCAGAGAAGAAAGCTTAGGGTCACAAGAGAACAGAGCTTCAAAATGGCCTGGACAGTCCCAGCAGTCATTAGCTGGGATCAAGCAATTGTGACATCTTCATCTTGTGTATTGTAATGAACTGATTAGTCCAGCCCTCGGAAAACATAGAAGAGTGAAGACAGCCTTCTCCTGGGAGGTGTAAAGAGTGAACGTTTAAAATGACTATCTAGGTTCTTCTGCTCCGTTTTATTATTGAAATACTTATATTGGTGGCTTTTTCCCCCAGAGGTAAAAAATCATTTGCTTCCTTTTTAAAGAAGAACATGACCCTCTAATAATAAGGCACAGAATTAAATGCCACTTAAATTTATTATAGTTAAAAAAATTTTTTTTAGAAAGTGCCTTGAATTTTAGAACCTGACACTATCATGTAGGACATACCTATAAATTTAGAGATATTGAAGTTATTGAAAAAAATACAGCAAGTTGACATTTAGATGCCCCTATTAAAAGTCAATTAATAGTGTGGATTTTTTTTATTATATTGCTGTAAAAATCCATTTGATTCTCATGTAGATGAGAAGTTTTGAATATTTAGATGTTTTAACTAATTTATTGGGGGAAAGAGGAGACAAGGTGTAAAATACAATGGGCACCAACTTTGGAGCAAAAAGACATTTTAACTAGACAAAGAAGATTTAGCTTATAATAGGCCATAAGTTTAAGGCTGTTTCTTAGGTTGATTTATTTATATCTCTCCGGTCCTTTCCAAATAATCAGTTTTCCTGATATGAAATAAAATATCTGACCTTTGATATGTCCGATGATAATGTTTAGTTGTTATCTATGCCAATCAGTTACCGCCAGCTTTGCAAATAATCACAAAACAAAATATCTTCCAGCTCTGCCTCCCACCTTAACCAATGCTACATTGAGGAAACTTTCATAGACCTGACAAATTGCATGTATGGCTTTTTCCTTCTTTTAAAATTATGGTAAAATATACTTATTATTTTACCATTTTAACCATTTTTAAATGTACAATTCAGCAGCATTCATTACATTCACCTTGTCTTATATCCATCACTTCTATTTCTTAATCTTTTCATTACCCTACACAGAAATTCTGTAACCATTGAACAAATGCATGGCTTTTTGTTTATTTTTTGGCTGGTTTAATGGGGCTGTTTTCAGGCTTTTAAGAATCATAATGCTTGGTGGATTGATTTTTTTTTTCCTTCCACCTCATGCTCTTCTCCATTCTATGAGTGCCCTGCCAGCTCCAAAGCCATGGGAATCCCCAGCTGTACACTTGTGCCTGGATTGGAATCCCACCCCTCCTATCCACGGGCTCTTACACAGGCCATAGAACTTGGAGTTATTGCCCATCAGAGTCAAATTCAAGCTGTTGACCTAAAAGCGAGCCATTCCCAGCCACTGGCATCTCCCAGCTCCCACTGTCTGCTAATGTGCTTATTATTTTTCTGTTTCCCTCACTACGCAGTCTCTTCTTGCAGCGTGCTCTTTCCCAGCTTCCTGTCAGCTTTATCCACTTACCTTCCTCTGATGAAGATAAAGGTTTTTTGCACAAAATCTGCTCAGCCGCATTCCATGCTGTGTGCTGGCAAGGGCATTGGTAATAGCTTTAAAATTCACTTAAAGAAATTGGAAACAGCAAGTCACGTGCAATCATTGTCAGCCATGTTGTTAATTACTTGATAGAGATGCTATATGGACTGCCTTTTGGTTGTAATTAGAGGTTTTTATCATCTTTGCCTTGCCTGTAAGCTTTTCCAAGTTTCTTTATGAACGTTACAAGTGGAGATGGATAGGCTAACACATATCAGATTACCTGCCAGTTTCCCTGAAATTGTCTTATTTAATTGTCACTCTTTGCATGCCACTTACATTTCTTTGGGTGCTTGGATTAGAAAAATGATTTTTCATCGTCTTATAGTTTAAAATTAGCATTTCCTGCTACCAGTAAGTTTGGACTTGACCAAGATCTCATTCAGGAAGTTGTTGGAAGATTAAAATACTCTCACCTATGCTAAAATAAGAGCTTAATTCTTTGCAATGCTTTGTAGTATTTGACTTTGAAGCTGCCAGAAGTTTTAGTAGCCAAGTAGTAGTAGGAAAACTACTTCAACCACAAAGAATCTGAATTAGGAGCAAGATCTAAACCAATGAAAAATATTTCAAAATTTGTTTGAATCTGTAAGGGTCTTCTTTTGCAAAGAAGTAAAAAGAGTTTGAGGAAAGCATTTCTTATTCCACGATGATGCTATTAAAATATTAATATTATAAATATTAATATTATAAAATATAAATTATTTTGATATTACCAATTATAAGTTAATTGGTAATTTTCTTGAGTGCTGAATCTGTATGTCAGATTTTTTTCTGGGGCTATATGTGTCTATCATGTAATATTAGGTTGGTGAAAAAGTAATTGCCACTCAGTGGCAAAACCGCAATTATTTTTGCACCGACCTAATATTTCATGCTCAGAACAGTCTTGAGACAGGTATCTTCATTCTTCTTGTTTTACAAGTCAGAACTGAGACTAATAAAAAGCTTGTTTTTGTCATTTATTTGGGGCAAAGGAAGAAAGGTTAGAATAGATGAATGCTCCTTCTGGTTTCATTTTGAAGTTAAATTTACTCTATTTTAATCTCATCTCACTTCCTCTAGGAGAAGGTTGGCTCACCCTGGTTTCAGGTGCCTCCCAGTCTGCTCAAAAAGAAAGCCCAGGCCTCCTTTATACCAGCTTCTAGGACTTTCATATGCAAACGCATCTGCTGGTAATCTTGCTAAGAGGCAAGTTCTGATTCATTTCCTCTGCAGAGGAGCCTGAGATTCTGAATTTCTAAGAAGCTCATGGGTGTTGCTGGTGCTGCTGGTCTGTAGACCACACTAGGAGCAGCAAGTATATTTCTGTATTTCACTCCTTCCCAAAGCCATACCTAGTCCTCTTCAAGGTACTGCTACATTTCTCTCTTATCCTTTAGTACTAGTCAGCTTGAAAGAACAATCTGCTGCTGCTTTCTTTTCTTTCCTTACTATCTGTGCTATAGTCTATCTTCTTCCCCCAGCTCCCCATGAAGCTCTTCTGGCAGAGGATTTGTAGGGCCTTTCTGCCATCACATCCAACACATACTGTCAGTTCTCACCTTTCCCTCTGTTCTCTGGGGCATCGAACTAACCACCCACCTCCGTTGGAAAATGATCCTCTGACCTCACCACTCTCGTGCATATACTGGGTAATCTCATGACTTTGGCAACTCCCAAATCACCCATGCCTCTGCTCCAGAACCCTGATCTGGGACATCTCTGCTCAAATGTCAATATACCTCAAACCTAAGGTATATGAATCCAAACTCTTGCACTTTCTCTCTCCTTCTCCTCCTCTTTGCCTTTCCAGTCTTTCTTAACATAGGACACCTTAGAGATGCTTTAGACTCTGCTTCTCACACACCCCCTGTCAATTCCTTCCAGTTCTAACTTTAAATTATTTCTCATATCATCCTCTCCTTATCCACCCCAGGCCCCCCCATCATGTTTGCCAGGATTGTTATACGTCCTTCCATAGATTCTACGTCCCTCCACTTTTTCCTCCACTTTTTCCTCCACTTCCTTCCTGCAATCCTTTCTTTTATAATACCTTCAAGCATTAAAATTTTTCTAAAACCTTGATTTGATATATATTTTCCTAATGGGTAAAGTTCTGACGGCTTCCCAGTAGAGAATATGGTTCTAGTCACTTTGCCTGGCCTCCAAGGCCCTTCACAGCCTTTCACGCACACCACTTCCCACTGTAGCCAGCTCTGCCCAACCCAAACATCAGCCAAACTGCCTCCCAAATACATCTGGGAATGTTCTGCTGCCACGCCTTTGCATTCACTCTGTCCTTCTCCTGGGTTACCCTTTCTGGTACGGTCAATTAAACCCACCTCACCTTTTCGCTGATTGGGTTGTAATTGTCATTTCTAGATTTCATATTATCTACCTCACTTTGTAGCATATGCAGTTAATTTATGTCACTTCCATATATGCCACTTAAAAAATAAGTATATATTTGCTTAACTATGTGGCAGCCACTTTCCCCAGACAAGAGAGAATGGCAGGAAACCTGAAAGAGCATCATGATAGCATCTGGAAAATGCAAAAATAAATTTCTTCTTTTCTGTAAACACTTCAGCATTTGTGAACCCAGGGCACATTTCCTCCCTGGGACAGCCAACAGCACTGTGAAGATATGGTTGACAAGAGTATCCAGCTTGCATTAAAAATGCATCTAACTAAAAGGCTTTAAGTCAACTGCTCTTTCTTGCATCTTCACTGTGTTGACTTTACAAATGGGGAAAAAGCAGGTTCAAGAAGGAACATCTCTGTGGCTTCCTATAGATTGCTTCAAAATGAAGCCTCTTCCCTTCATCCTTGTAGATTTTTCTTGGTGACATTCTCCTTTCTGAGTGCTTTGAGCAGCCACTCAGATGCCTGGTATCTCTGTGACAATCGCAGTAATCTTTTCTTCATTAATTGACCTCCTCTGAAGTTCAGAGAAAGTTTTATCTTCTACCCTGGATTATAAAGTGAAGGCAAGGCATGCGTGTTTGTTCTCTTCTGTTCTCTAATGCACTAGAGTTTAATTTACGGTAAAATAAGTACCATCAAAAGCAATTTCCTAAGCCCCTTGGTGTCCAAGGAAAAATCTGCATATGTAATGATGAAAGCTAGAGAGCAGTGCCTCCTTTGGATTGACCCAAAGCAAGTAGCATAGCTTCTGAAATTGCACTGAATAAACAACAGGTTGTGGCCTCTCCTCAGAAACAGTGTAAGTTAAAGACCCCATAAATTCTGTGTCACTACGTAATGGTGTCTTGTAGCAACTGGGGGTCCTTTACTTTTGTTGCTGAGGGGCTGTCCAGACCAGCCCTGAGGATATCCAAGGGCACTACTCGACTCCTTAAAGTGTGTTTAGGTATTTAATTGAGCTTGCCCAGGGGATTTCTGAGATACAGGAGAATTGCCACCTTTGGGGTACATGATGTTTTAAAAAATGGAATTGAAGACTGTCAGAGATTTAAAAACAAATACAATAACATCAACAAAAGCCTCAAAGGAGCCAGGTAGTAAATGTGTGATTTGGCCATTCTGAAACGCCTAGATGAATGACAGTCGCTATAGACGCGTAGGAGAGGTTGTGTCTATCTAAAGTTGTCCACTATTTTTTTTAGAAGAGAATGAAGAGTTGAGACTCTCCAGTGGATTTCTCTCCTTTTCTTTGTGGCTTTCCTTTAAGGATAGGCCCCGGGTTTATATCAAAATATGTTTTCTCTTAGAAACAGAGAAACAATCTAATGAACTAAACCTGTGGTGGTATGCATATAATTGTTCTTGAAATGAATTATAAATACAGTACAATTAAATAGACACAGTTCTGTGAAAAACAAACTTGATAAGGGAGCAGCTAGCTCTTCCCTGCTTCTATCTCATACCTGCGTCAGACGTAACTAGTCATCATATTCTTATCCTCAGAGTCCACCCATGGCTTCAGAGTGCTCTCAGTGTATCACTCCAGGCAGCCACTGTCAATCTATCAAGGATGCTCTTAATGTTGAAAACCATTTGTTTGCCATTTTCGCATAATGGAAAGAATGCTAGGCTGTGATTTAGGACATCTGTGTTTAGTCCTAATGCTACCACTAGCTAGCTTTGTGTGGGGGTGCGAAGGGATGGTTTCTATTTTTTGGAAGGGAGGGAGGAATTCTTTTTGTCTTTTTCTCTCTTCTGGACTGTTCTGTTCTTTTCTATAAAATGATTGAATAGTCGTTGAGGTCCATTATACTTTTAAAATTACACTCTTTAAGTTTTATGAACAACCTATTTATAAATTTGAATATTTCCATTTTTAAGGGCAAGAAGTAAGAGGTTTGCTGCTCATGAACTCAATAGGTATCTCTGAGAATTATTGAAGGTAGAATAGGATTCAGGCCACATTTCTTTTAAATGCTCATGGAAGTCAGTCTTGATAGTGAACAGATATTCATTCAGTGCTGAATTATTAGGTTGTGTCCAGCTTTCAGTCTTATAGGAGATAGAATCCTGCCCTCAGGCCAGGTGTGGTGGCTTACGCCTGTAATCCTAGCACTTTGGGAGGCCGAGGCGGGTGGATCACCTGAGGTTGGGAGTTCGAGACCAGCCTGACCAACATGGAGAAACCCCATCTCTACTAAAAATACAAAATTAGCTGGCCGTGAAGGCGCATGCCTGTAATCCCAGCTACTTGGGAGGCTGAGGCAGGAGAATCCCTTGAACCTTGTGGTGAGCCGAGATCGCACCATTGCACTCCAGCCTGGGCAACAAGAGTGAAACTCCATCTCAAAAAGAAGAAAAGAATCCTGTCCTCACACATTTTGTTAATTTTAATAAATTGTATTCTCTTCATTCTTGGTTATTTTTAAGTCAAGGGAAAAGATTAGTCTCTGAAGTGATAAACTCCTGGCTGAGCACTGTGACCCATTTACCCTCTGCTGTGCCTAATGACCGCACATAGTCTTTGTGTCAGAGGGCTCAGAGCCATGTCAGCATCATTAGAGATCAAGAAGTCTATGTGCATAGAGGTGAGAGCACGGGTATCTGCATCAGTACAGGCTGGGGCCACATTTCAACTCTGCCGTTTACTAAACATGACCGTGGGCAAGTCACTTACTCAAGCCCTAATTCCCTAGCTGTAAATGAAGAATAATATGAGTATGTAATTCTTAGGATGATTGGCATTAAATGAAATAGTATATATAAACAAGCCATCAGTGACCAGAAGAAATTATAGAAACAGCTTGTGCTCTTATTTTGTTGGGAGACAAAATGTTATGGAACATGTTAAGAAAGTAATATTAATGCAAGAGTCTTTCGCCAAAATATGCATACTAGGTTGGGAGCAGGGCTTGGGGAAGGACACTGTTTCTTTAGACAGATATATCATCTGGTGATGCTGTTGTACTGGATGCCGGAGATACAGAATCAATTAAAGACAAGACTTTACTTTTAAGGAACACACCGTATAGTGGGGAAAGAAGTGGAAATATCAACCCTGCTTCTCCATGTGCTTTTACAGAGGCAAGCATGCACTCTGGGTGATGGGGTAGGCAGGAGGGCCAGGGGACAACTTTCTATGTCAGGCTTGAAAAGCTGGCTAGAGAGTATGTCCAGGAAAGAACAGGGTGGAGTATGCAGTCAGCATGATTGAGAAGAGAGCCAGACAAAGAAGTTAGACTAAAATTTGGAAGCCTTCCCAAGCCGAGAGACCTATGTGTGCAGAAAACCAAAGGTCTGAGACTTCTTGCCTGGATCTTGAACAAGAGCCAAGAAATTCTGCTTGAATTTCAACAGAGGCAGAATATGGAGGGTCAAGGGAGGTGTTAAAACCAGATCACGAAGGGTCCGCCCCAGGTGCTAACCTCTGAGAGGTTTGAATTCTTTCAGCCATTATAGCCTGTTGGCCACTGTTTTGACAACAGTGGCTTCAGCCAGGCTGGCCTTCATGCCCTAGTGGTTTTAGAATCAGGGCATTCTCTGACAGGTAATCACAATGGCCAAGGGCAGACTGCTATGTCTAGTGATGGCCAAGGGCAGACTGCTATGTGTAGTGATGGGGAAGTATTAATAGAGTTATTAATAGTTAGACCCTGGTCTCAGGTCTTACCCCAAGGATGGTGGCTTGAACTTCTTCATAATTAGATTGCCCCCAATAAAATCACATTACAAACAAAAGAGTTTATTGGAACACCTGGTGCCTGCATCTGTATTGGAAATTGTATTCCAATGTACTACCCTGTCCCTTGCAGCTAACCTAATTTCCTTTCCTTCCCCTCATCATCTACCCCCCGAACTCATACATGTTTAGTTTTACAAAATAATACCACCTATAGCCATGTATGAATCGTATTTTTCTTTTGTAGTGAACGTGAGTCCCCACCACATTTGTGAAAGGGGAGTTGAGTTCACATAGGAATTGGGAGCACAGGCCTGGGCTGGGGTCAGGCAGGGGAGATGGGATTTTTGGGGGTTGCTCCATCTATCTGGTTATATTATTTGAGGAGGCTGAGACCAAGGGAAAAGGGAAAGGCTTGGGCCTGTTCTGCAAACTCTTATTACAAAGACCATTTTGAAGCACTTTCCTGTGCCAGCACAAGTTGTGATTGGCTTCTCAGGCTGAGCCATGCATCGATGAAGGGTTTGAACAATTCCAACAGGTGCCTGGCCTGAGCTACAGCAGGCTGGTGGATGACTCCCCTTGGTATTCCTGGAGAGTTATTGAATATGGCCAAGCAATGAAATAACAGTGAAAAGGGAAGTCACTTTTTTTACTTCGAGAAGGTGTATGCTGGCAAAAAGGAGCCTGTCCATGCCAGAGAGACCCTTGTGGTCATATTCTGCTAATTGGTCTCTTTACAGCTTGAAAACATTGATAAACAGAAGGAATTTAACTTTTCTTCCTTGGGGCTGAAAGAGCATGGATGCTCAGAGTGGCGGTTTTATTTGAAGTTGCTGGGTTATTCTGATATACGATGATAGTATCCTAAAGAAATGAGATCTTTAAAAGCCAGGACCTTTTCCAAGCAGTCTAAGCTCAAAGGAGCAGAGAACTATTGAAGGTAGAATAGGATTCAGGCCATATTTCTTTTAAATACTCATAGAAGTCAGTCTTGATAGTGAACAGATATTCATTCAGTGCTGAATTATTAGGTTGGTGCAAAAGTAATTGCGACTTTTGCCATTACACATAGAACCTAAGTTTCTGCTCTGAGAATAAAGGCTATATGCTGATTAATCCATTCTGTAAGACTTGGCCAAAATGTGTTTTTAACCATTATTAGCGTGTAGTTTCTTTTAGCCCCATTTTAATCTTGTGTGGGTTAAACCCCACTTGGGATGCACTGAAGAAAAAAGCAACATGGTTCAGAGAACTGGACCTTTCTTTTGACAGTTTAAAATTCTACAACTATTACTGACCTTTTACAACTATTACAACTACCTTTTCAGTCAGTGGTCCCCAACCTTCTTGGCACCAGGGACTAGTTTCATGGAAGACAGTTTTTCCACAGACTGGGCAGGGCAAAGGTTGATGGTTTGGGAGTGATTCAAGCACATTACATTTATTGTAATGCTATTATTACTACATTATTATTATTATTACATTATTATATTATTATTACATTGTAATATATAATGAAATAATTATACAATTCACCATAATCTAGAATCAGTGAGAGCCTTGCAACTGGATGGTCTCATCTGGGGGTGATGGGAGACAGTGACAGATCATGAAGCATTAGATTTTTATAAGGAGTGCACAACCTAGATCCCTCTTAAGCACGGTTTGCAATAGAGTCCATGCTCCTATGAAAATCTAATGTTGCTGCTGATCTGACAGGAGACAGGGCTCAGGTGGTGATGCAAGCGATGGGGAGCAGCTGTAAATATAGATGAAGCTTCACTCACTCACCCGCCTCTCCCTTCCTGCTGTGAGGCCCAGTTCCAAAAGGCCACAGACTGGTACCAGTCCTGGGGTTGGGAACCCCTGTTTTAGGTCACAGTTCTATAAAGGTTCAGGATTTGGCCAAAGTAATGCAAATTCACCCTTCTTTGCTTTGATTTCATCTCAAAGTGATGTCATTTGGCTGTGTCCCCACCCAAATCTCATCTTGAATTGTAATTCCTATAATCCCCATGTTTCATGGGAGGGACCCCATGGGAGGTAATTGAATCATGGGGGCAGGTTTTCCCCATGCTGTTGTCATAATAATGAATAAGTCTGATGAGATCTGATGGTTTTATACAGGACGTCCCTTGCCTGCCGCCATGTAAGACATGCCTTTGCTCTTTATTCACTTTCTGCAGTGATCATGAGGCTTCCCCAGCCATGTGGAACTGTGAGCCTGTTAAACCTCCTTTCCTTTATAAATTACCCAGTCTTGGGTATTTCTTAGAGCAGTGTGAGAATGGACTGATACACAAAGATAGTGATGATTTAGGGATTCATGGCAGCATCTAGCCAGTTCCATACCCTAAATGTCATTGATATTCAATAAATCCTTAAATACAAATTTAAAAATCTTGATTTATGGGTGATTTTTTGCTTACGAGTCTTTGTTTTCATTATTTTTGAATGTTGGAGAACATTTTTGGACATTAGGGAATACTGTTGGCTCAGCAGCCCTAACCAAGCAGACTTTAATTTTAATAATCCAAGACTATGGTTAATCCAAGACTGTGGACAATCCAGGAATTATCTGTCTCACTTTTAGCATGCATTTTTATTTGTTTATTGGAGACTGCTTTGTCAGAGATGACATTCTGAGTTAAGAAGATACATCTTGGAACCAGAGAGACCTGGAATCTATATTTTTTGCTTCCTAGTTATGTGTCCTGGAGCAAGATACTTCCTCTTGCTGAGCCTTGGTTTTATCCTCTGCCTAATGGGTATAATAATAGTCTTTATAGCTAACATTTAATAAGTGCCTACTGTGTGTCAGGCACTGTTCTAAATGCCTTGTCATTTAATCCATAATACAACCCCATGAGGTATATCAAGGTATAATAATGATGGTGTCTGCATAATAGAATATGATCCATTATTAAGCGAGATAGTTCATGAAAAACATTTCACATGCTGTCTGATACATTATAAGAACTCAATAAGTATATGGTATCACTGGTAGTTACTGTAGTTATCTATTGCATGTAACAAATTGGCCCAATATTTAGTGCTTAAAAAAAAACCGATTGTCTCACACAATTTTTGAGGGTCATAAACCTGGAAGACACTTAGCTGGGTAGTCCCATGAGGTTGCAGTCAAGCTATCTACTGGTACTGCAGTCATCTGAAGGCTCAGCTGAGGGTCGGCTTCCGTGATGGTTCACTCACAGGGCTGTTTGCCAAGGCCTCAGGTCTTCACTGGCTATTGGTAAGAGGCCTCAGTTCCTCTCAACATGGGTCTTTCCAAAGGGCTCCTTGTGATACGTCAACTGGCTTCCCCCAGAGCAAATGATCAAAGAGAGGGTACATGTGTACAAGAACAAGCAAAAAATGGAGGATGCGGTGTCTTTTGTAACCTAACCATGAAAGTAGCATCATTCCTGCCATCTTCTGTTGGTCACACAGAACAACCTTGGGACAGTGTGGGAACATACTACCTGGTATGGTTTGGCTCTGTGTCCCCACCCAAATCCCATGCTGAATTGTAAACCCCGATGTTGAAGGGGGGTCCTGGTGGGAGATGATTGGATCATAGGGGTGGTTTCTCATGGTTTAGCACCATCCTCCTAGTGCTGTCTAGTGATAGAATTCTCACAAGATCTGGTTGTTGGAAAGTGTGTAGCACTTTTCCCTTCACTGTCTATCTCTCTTCCCTGCTCTGGCCAGGTGAAGATGTGCCGGCTTCTCCTTCACCTTCTGCCATGATTGTAAGTTTCCTGAGGCCTCCCCAGCCATGCTCCTGTATAGCCTGTGGAACTGTGGGCCAATTAAACCTCTTTTCTTTATAAATTATCTGGTCTCAGGTAGTTCTTTATAGCAATGCAAGAACGAACTAGGATATTATCCAAGGGCATGTGTACCAGGAGGCAGGGATCATTAAGGCCATGTTGGAGGCTGACTGCCACAGTGGTCTATGTTTCTAAGAATGTTAAATCACATTCCAAAACCATGAAGGTGGGAAGCTGAGCTTAGGAAAACTTACCTGAAATTAAGGATTTGCCACCAAAAGCCTATCAGCCTAAGCAATCTGTCTGTGGTACATTTTGCAGGTAGGTGCAACCACCATGCATGTTTGAAGGGTGTTTGCTGTGGCTTCTAATTTGCATATCCTGAGATGGTGTCAAACGCTTGTGTTTGCTCCTCTGCCATTTGTTCACTCCAGCTTTTATTTTAATATTCTGGTAGGTATTTTTTGATCATCCAGTACTGTGGGCATGGCTCATCTTACAGTCAGTTCTAAAAGTATATAGCAACCCCTAGGTAAAAGTTCATTTCATTACCAACTGGCTGAAGGCAGTGAATTTATATTCAATCACCCATCTGAGTGTTTTCCCCCAATTTTCTGGGGACAGATTCACTGCAGTATTCCCTTAAATGGATTTTTTGGCCTTTCTCTCAGGCCCGCTTTTGACATTTTCTCAAGAATGTTTATTTTTTAATTTACAACTTTGAGAGGTTTATTTTATGAGATGGGTTTTATGCAACAAAACATAATGGGTTCAGAGTGGGGGGGAGCCCTGTGAATTTGAAATTGACTGCCATGAGGAGGAATTATTCATTTCATTTGTGGGAGAAAAATGACAGCTAACAGGAAAGTAGAAAGGTTTCAGGTCTCAATTCACAGATGAACAAATCGCCTTTCATAAGTCAGCACGCCTGGTGTTTTGTATTTGCCATAAATATCTATCTGTGAGGCTTTTGGAAAGATGTGATTAGGGTATGATCTCTCAGTGGAGGGTTTTTGCAGGGTCCTCTTAGTTAAAGGGGCCTTTTGAATTAAAACAGGAGAAAATGAAGGCCCTTTCCTCATGAACATCAGAGCTTGGAGTCAGACTGGCCTGTCTTTATTCCCTTTCTTCTTTGTAGAGCTGCTGGTCCCTTCTGCTTTTCAAAAAGAAGATGCTTGGATACTCAATGCCTGGACTTCCTCATTCTAATAATATAATGGTGAAATATTAACTTATCTAAGTACCAGAAGCTTCGGTAACCATTCTGCCTGACTCTTTGAGCAGAAAAGACTGTGGAAAAACCACTGTGCACTCATTTTCACCCTCACACCCCACAACACTCCATTAATTTCCAGGCATCACCCTTCATTAGCCACCCCAGGGCTGAAGGACTGTGTTATGAGGCTGCAGGGTCATGAACCTCACCATCCACCCCTTGGTTCATTTCACAGCTTGCTCCTTTCTTAATACCTTATGGCCCATTTTCCCCCCTTCACTTGGCAAGGGGAACCTTTCCCAGGGCCTGAAATGGATGGGGCTCCTGCTGCTCCTCTTTTGTTTAGTGCCTCCCTATTCTGTGATCTTAAAAGTGTACACCCTTGCCATAACCATAGCATTTGCTCAGTACTCTCAACATAAATGAAGCTTAGATCGCAATGAAACTGCGGACCTGCAGGCCACCTTCTTCACTGAGTCAATTTTTAAATGAAGATGGAACACAAGAGGATGATCTGATTGTTCAGTAAATTTACTCTAATACATAAACCCCGTGGTGGAAGATGGTATTTGGTGAGTTTAATCTGCTCCACCTTTTTTAATGAATAAGATAATTATAAGGTGTGATTGTATTTACTCATTATACACCACCGATAGCAGTTTGCTTTAGAAATACTGCATATGTAAAGTAAACTTCCTAAGCTGATCAAAGCAAGGAGAAGGGCGCACCTGCCAAGCACTGGGAATTTTCCCATCTGTCTGTACCATGAGCCATGTTACCTTTGATCTTTTTCCTTGGTGATTGACAGGCTGGTGAAGACCATAGCCACTTCTGAAAGTGCCTATCAACGTGGCAGTGGGAGCAAAATTAATGTGTGTTTTCCCTCAAAGAAGATACTAGGTGTGTAAAGGAGTGGTTTAGAAGCATCAGGGAGACAGGGTAGCACTGTGGTTAAGAACATGGACCCTAGAGCCAGATAAGCTTAGGTTTGAGTCCAGGCTCTACCGCTTAGTAGATGTGTGACAAGTATATTAGTTATCTATTACTGTGTAATAAATTACTCCAACACCTAGTGACTTAAACAGCAACCATTTATTATGTCATGCAGTTGCTGAATGTCAGGTACCCAGGAGTGGCTCACCCGAGTGGTTCTGTTTCAGGGTCTCTCACAAAGCTGTGTTAGGATGTTGACTGGGGCAGCAGTCATCTGAGGCTTGACTGGGCCCAGAGGATCCACCTTGAGGTTCACTCCCATGGCTCTTGGCAAGAGGCCTCAGTTCCTCACCACGTGGGTCTCCTCCTGGCATTTTACTCAGAGTGAGTGCCTAACTTCTCTGAGCCTCTGTTTCTTCATATATCATGTAAGGAAAAGAGTAGTGCTTCAAAGGATTATAGTGAAGATTGAATTTCAATGAAAGTGCTTAGCATGTCATCTGATTCATGATAAATTCTCCCTTACTATTCTTACCATTTTTATCATCATTGTGATCGTCACCTATCCCATAATTCCTATAATGTTTAAATGAGCCTGTGTATCTCCAATTTCTGTTGTTTTTTTTTCCTCTTTGCCACCAACAATCTTCCCATTCCTCTGAATTTCACATTCTTTCTTGACTGCCTACAATTAGAACCCATCAAAATGTCAATACCCAACGACAGATGGAGCCCTGCTGGGGTCTCATTTGGCTGCCAGGACATGGAAGGATGTGGCTAATGGTAGAATTTGCAGAGAACTTGAAGCAAATATTGACGCTGTCATTAAAGCAAAGAAAAAAAATATTTCTGCGAAAGAGTTTTTGGTCAGAGAACTATAACTACCGTTTGAGAGGAAACACAGGAAAAAAGACATAGTGGAAGGTTGTAGAATATATACACAGAGTTCACTTAATAAGAAATATTAAGTAGAGAGCATCTCTATCTGTTACACCCCTTTTAGGGGCTCTTGAGATCTTTGGACTGTCTTCAGTGATAAGGCTCAGGTGTACACATCCAAGTTTGCCTAGAATTTTGAGAGGTCCCCAGATATCATCCATTCACTGCAGGTTAATTAAATCTGTATAAACAGAAAAAGAATGCAGTAAAGACCAACATAGTATATCTTGAATGCATATTTGTATTGGAAAGTGAATAGTAATTTGATATTCCTTTGTACATGTCAAACAATCATTTATACAACCACACATATTAAACTTCTGGTGTTTTTGACAATTTACTTGCTAATCCAGCTTTCTGAACGATACCAGCTACCCATAATTTGTTTTTCTCAGCGATGATGTAATCATTAAGTTGCCATAATGAAGACTGAAGGTTTAATAATGGAAAGTGTTACAAATTTCAATTTAATCATTCCTAAATTGATTAGCAACTTTCCCCAAATGCCTGGCCACAGAAAAACAGAGAGCTAAGAGAGACAAAGTGCTGTGGTCCGAGTTTGATAAATGGTGCTTTGGTGCAGCTATAATTGAGTTATTGAATTTACTCATCTTCCAAATGATGTTTGTGTTGTCTCAGCCATATGTGTTGAGGGCCAGAGAAAGGTCATTAGAAGCTTCAGACCGAGGGCATATATGGGTTACAGCAATTTTGAACAGCAACACCATGGTTAGTCAATTAAAAGGAACACCCAGCAAGGTGTCCCTGAGCCTCTTGCCACAGAATGGTCAGTGGTGAGATCCCAAAGGCCTATTTAAAAGAGTCTGAAGATTCTGTAAGTAAATGTCTACTCTTGGCCTCAGGCTATTTAGCCCTGACAAATGACGTGGGTGAGCCCCTATGGGCAGATTTGAAGGAAAGGACACCTATAAACAAATCCAGCCTGGCAGCTCTAACAAAGCCAGAATTGAAATAATTAGATAACAGCACTGGCCTCGCTCACCAAAGAGAGGAGCTGTGTATTGTTTTCTGCATTGCTTTGCTAACACCAGATGTGAACTTTTTAACTTTCACCTAGATTTCTCTCCACAACAGTATCTTAAAAATAGTAAATCAGCATGACACTTCAGCTCAAGACATTTTGAGGAAAGGCTTTGTTGTTGGTCTTTTCCCTGTAGCCCACTAACTTATCCATGTCTTCCCACATTCCAGGTGAGTGTGAACATTAATGCCACTTGTGTTTCAGTGATTACTAGTCTTCCTTTTTGTCCTGGACCCATTTATATAGCTGTCACATGGTAAATTTTTAATCTAAGATGTGATATTTTACAAATCCATTAGAATTCATGTGAATAAACATTCTAAACGGAAGGGGCTAAAGCCAGGAGGCCATTTTGCCTGGGAACTAGAAAAGACAAGCCTTCAGGATGTAGACTGAGAGGCCAAGAAGCAGGGAGAAGCCAGTGACAGCAAGGGAGTCCCAGCCCTCCTTGAGGGCAAAACCAGTGGGGAAGGCTGACTGGGCCCAGCTGCCAGTTGGCATGGGTGAGGACCCCTCAGAGGACATGGCCCGGCTCCAAGACTTGCATATGGCAGGCACCACTTGGATGACAAGCCACCTCAGAACACTTGGTTTACTTTACAGTCATAAAGGTAAAATAAAGTTCTCTAGAAGCCCCTAGATTAATTCATTACATAGATACTATATGAGTCTTTTAGGGCTGCATTTACAAAGTACTGTAAACTAGGGGCTGAAAAAAGAGAAATGTATTGTCTCAAAGTTCTGAAGGCTAGAAACCCAAAATCAAGGTGTTTTCAGGGCCATGTTCCTTGTGAAACCTGTGGGGGACCTTTTTTTGCTGCTTCCTAGCTGCTGGGTGGTTTGCTGGCAAGCTTTGGCATTCCTGGGCTGGAAGATGCACCACTCCAATGCCCTGTCTTCACATGGTGTTCTATATCTCTTCACATCGTCGTCCCTGTGTGTCCAAATATCCCCTTTTTATGAAGACACCGGTCATGTTGGATTAGGGCCAACCCTAATGACCTCATTTTTATTTAATTGCCTCTGTAAAGACCCTTTTTCCAAATAAGGTCATATTCTGAGGGACTGGCCATTAGGACTCTAGCATAGCTTTTGAGTCGGTCGGGGGTGGAGGGGCACATTTCAACACATTACAGACATCAAGTTTTAAAATTGCAAAACGGAATCTAAATTCTTTCCTTTTGTTGTCTAAGTCAATTTGGAATGTGTTTCTCCCAGATATTTTCATTGAAGCTTAATTTTCTGGATGTTTTAGGGGAAAAGAATAGCACATACTAACAATGGATCTCAAAAATGTCCGTTTGGGACTAGTTGGTTGGAATGATTGGCACAGTGGGTCTTTGGGTCCTGCATGTAGACTTGAGTTAACCATTTCAAGTGGCTTCAACTCTAGGTGACAGATTTCACTCCACCTGTGGCTGGCTTCTCTAGATGTCTGTGCATTGTTTCCAGAAGGACTTGTCAAGGAGCATAGGAGTATTTCCCTCTTATTCAAGAATAGCATCCACAGCATATGGCGGGCAGTAGGTGGGGTGGGGGAGCATTAGGCTTTGGAAAGTTACAGCCCTAGATTCAAATCCTACGACCACCTCTTACTAGCTGAGTGACCTTGATCATGTTCTTCTCTTTCCTGAGCTTTTCCTCCTCCATAAAACCTAGTGGATGAGGCTCAAATGAGCTGGTATGAACAAAGTACTTAGCACATAGCACAGACTTCATAAAGGTTAGTTCTTCAAGCAGCCCATCCTTTATATAGTCTCAGACCACACTGGTATAATTTTAGTTATCTAACACTATATAGTTTACACGGCAATTTCACTTACTATATTTAATTTATATTTATTGATTGAGGGACATGATTAAAAATATAAAAATGCTTCTTTTAAATTATTCACAACTGGTAGCCATAACTATGAATCTTTCTATGTTCAATATTTTAATTATTTTTTTAGCCAACAGCCACTAATCTTGGTTAGTTAGTAATCTCAGAGCTGATATCATACCCCAATGCAGTGGTTCTCACCTGGAGGCAATTTTGCCCCCAAGGAACATTTAACAATGTCTGGAGACATTTTTGGTTGTCACTGCTGAGGAGGAAGGACAACTATCATCTAGTGGGTAGAGGCCAGGGATGCTGCTAGACATCCTACAACGTACAGCACATTGAACAAACTACCCGCTTTCAACATAGAACTATCTGGCCCAAGATGTCAACAGGGCTGAAGTTGAGGAACCCTGCCTTAAGCTACCAAGATATTTTCATGAGTAAATGCTCACCTTCAATCAGTGTATCCAATCAGAAAATGGGTGCCATGTAAATAGCACTTTGTTTTTTTAAATTTCCATCCTGCAAAGAAAACATTTAAATCAGAAGTAATATTTTCTAATGTTATGAAAAAAAAACCCATCAGCTTAAGTCAATAAGCGTTTGATGAGTACATTGCCCTGGGGTATTGTGTTGCTGATAAATGACAGCTGTGGACAAACCTGGCATTTGGGTCAGGCTTTAAACGTGAGTTGGCCAAAAGCTTCTGGGCTGACCCCTACATGAACAGTGATTGTAATCACAGTGAGTAAGCGCAGAGTGTTGGTGAATTTCACTAAAAGCAGAGCCATCCCCAAGAGCATGCATACCCTGCCTTGATGGAAGACTCCAAAGTCACCATGACACCAAATAATGCGACCTCCACTGGTGGCTAGAGTTGCTCAGATCTCATTCGTATTAAAGAGATGAATCATGACCGGGAGCGGTGGCTCACGCCTGTAATCCCAGCACTTTGGGAGGCTGAGGCTGATGGATCACGAGGTCAGGAGTTCAAGACCAGCCTGGCCAACATGGTGAAACCTTGTTTCTACTAAAAATACAAACATTATCTGGGCGTGGTGGTGGGCACCTGTAATTCCAGCTATTCGGGAGGCTGAGGCAGAGAATTGCTTGAACCCGGGAGGCGGAGGTTGCAGTGAGCCAAGATTGCGCCACGGCACTCCAGCCTGGGTGTCAGAGTGAGACTCCGTCTCAAAAAAAAAAAAAAAAAAAAAAGATGAATCATTCTTTTTCTTGAAAGAAATAAAATAGATATTTGGTAGCATCAGAATGCCTAGTAATAATAAGCATAATCATAATAATAGGAGCCAATATTACTTGAACACCTATTAGGTGTCAGGCCTGAACCAAAAGTTGTCATGCTTCTTCTTTGATTCTCATAGTAGCTCCTTTGAGGGAGGTACTAATGATCCCATTTCTCAAATGCAGAAACTGAGGCTCTGAGGTTAGGTGATAAGCCCAAGTTTATTCAGCTGGTAAGTGGCAGAGCCAGGGTTAAACCCAGGATCGCTGGCTCCAGATCTCCAACTTAACCTCTGGTGCACTTTTGCATCAGTCAACACAATGAGAGGGTTTGGGTGGGGGTGCTTTTAAAAATTAAAGAACACTGCCTCAATTGGGGTTATTTAAAGCATGTTAAATACCTGTTTCAATGTGTCACCATGGTAATGATGCCTTTTGTGTATAAGAGATCTTGGAAAACATGATTTGACTTTTACAGCCCAGGAGATAGGGCTTCTGTTCAAACATTAAGCATTCTCATGCCATCTTCATGGTTTTTCCATAGACATGTACCTCGTCACTATAATTTCCAAATGTGCTTTAATTGATTCAAAGAAAAAAAAAGAGTGAGCGACTGTGTTTGGGGCATGGGGAGGGGGAAAAAGGTGCTTAAAACAACACAAATTTGTAAGCCCTGGAAGCCAGAATCAAAATGTGTAACCAAACTATAATCAAGGTGTGAACATGGCTGCATTTTTTTCTGGAGGCTCTAAGGGAAAATCTGTTTCCTTGACTTTTCCAGCTTCTCGAGGCTGCCCACATTTCTTGGCTCATGGTCGCTTCCCATTTCCAAAGCTAGCAGTGTGTTCCATCTCTCTGATGCTGCTTCCATAGCACAGCTTCCTCTGATCCTCCTCTCTGCCTCCCTCTTCAGCTTTTTATTTAAATTATTATTGTTATGGTACAATATACATAACATGAAATTTGCCATCTTAACCATATTTAGGTGTGCAGTGCAATGGTGTTAAATATATTTGCATTGTTGTGTGACCAATCTCCAGGATTTTCTCATCTTGCAAAAAATGAAACTCTTTATCCAATAAATGACAACTCCTAATTCCCTCCTTCCTCTAGCCCTGACAGCCTCCATTCTACTTTCTGTCTCTATGAATTTGACTACCCCAGGTACCTCATATAAGTGGAATTACATAGTACTTGTCCTTTTGTAACTGGCTTATTTCACTTAGCATGAGTAACTGTATTTTCCATGAAAACATTCTCTAACTTCTAGAAGTGGAAAATCAGTAATGCTTGTCATAAATAGAGGGAATAGCCATAAAAATGAACAGAATGAAAGCAGCCCATTATTAGATGCTAGCTGAGTTCTACTGTGTGACACTCTGAGGTTCTTATCTCCCACTGAGATTAGCAAATATTAGCAAGGTGCAAAAGATGTAGCAGCACCAAACTGAGACTCTTTCATAATCTGGAAGATGGTAAGACGTTTGATAAAGGCAAACCCTCTTGCTATGGGATTCAGTGTTAACTCAAGGCCTGCCTTTCCTTCCACTACTTAAAAACAGTTCAGGTGTTACTGGGAATCGCTGTGTAGAATATCTAGGCAGGAAAGAAGAAATGAACAGGAACGCTGAGTGAGCAACTAATCTAAGTGGAGAAACAAATATTGGTCCTTTTGTATTTGTGTGTGTCACTGAGTATACTGAAACAAAAAAATTGGCTTTGCCATCCTGCTGCTTCCTTCACCTGGGTAGATTCCAGTTGATTGTCAATTATATGTCACCAGGTGGTATCAAAAGGCAGTTTAATTCCCCATGAAAATTAGGACTTAACCTGACTCTGTGGCTTTACTGCGAGTACATGGTGCTTGGAAGCTGCTCATTAATCCCGTTCTGTAATGCCCTTGAGATCACCAACCTGAAAGTGAATCTCCATTTCCTGCACCATCTCTGCAGCTGGGGTCAGATGGAACATCAGATGGGGTCTGATGACAGTCCCTAGATTATGGCTGTAGACAATGAACTGGGGGTATCTTAGCAGCAGATCCAGGATAAATTCCTGGGGACCCATTTTTGCCCCTTTTTAGAATCTACCCAAATGTCCTACAGAGGAAAAATGAAATGATGCATCGCTTAATATGTTCAAGTGGAAAGAGAACGCAAATCCTTGCTCTGCTTTTTCTGGAAAATTTGCATACATTCTGCCTAGTGTTTTATGTTCCAGAATAATCTTTCTTTCATTCTTTTGTTAGTTAAAACAGAAACCAGAGACCTCATTGGGGGTGTATGGTTTTAAACAAGATTTATATTATAATAAAGAAGCCCTTTTTGGATCCACATCAAAACAATTTGACCCTTTCTACAAATTCATTCTAGAGTTTCTGCGTGTTAAGGGAGAGGGTGAGGATAAACCCAGAATTGTTGCTGGTTCTTGCATGTCTTTTATTTCCTCTTACTTGCTCTGTGGACCAGCCCCATCCTAAACTGAATAGACTCACTAAGGATTCTCTCCTGGGCCAGAATCCTCACTCCAAATGCCCTAGCCATAATCAACTGTCGTTATTGAAGCACCAGTTCAGGTGAGGTTTTTATCATCATTTCATCACCAACTCTTGGAGACACAGCCACCGTGAGTGTCTTACTTTTGTTGTTATTAATAGGTTTTTTGTTAAGATCACAGATTTGCAGGCCCCATGAAAGAACTCCAAGGGCCTTTTTTTTTCTATCACTCTTTGTAGTCCTATCCTGTGATAACTGCATTTGTTTGGGGAGATAAGGAACTTTTGTTGGTCATTTTAGATAGGATACCTTATGTCAAATTTGTAAAATCTTGTTAACACAGTGTTTTCTTCACTAGAGAATTACCCTCTAGTAGGGGAAAATGGAACTGCCAATTACAGCAGGCTCCTGCTGTGAATAAACTGGTGTTATATTCCCAGACATCAGGCTTTGCAAGGAGAGAGCCCCCAATTGCCTTTTCCTTTCTAGCCTGATAGACAAAGCTTTAGAATAAAGCATAATTAGCTTGACTGACAATCAGGAAAATACAATCTTCAGTATCTGTTTTTATTTTAAGGTCTACTTGTTTTGGAGACATATTCCAAAGTCATTCAGCAATTCATTCCTCAATGCAAAATTCAGTCAATTGAAGAGCCAGAATTTGCTTAAAACATTCAATGTGTGTTTCAAAAGAAAGATAAATGAATCCACCTAGTGACCAACAAAACTTATGGCATATCAGACTATAACTATTAAAGGAGAAACTGCAAATCCCTGTGGCAGTAGAGCTAATAAATTTTTTTAAGCTGATCCCTTTGGGGGGAATTTGGATCTTACACTACGTTCTTAATTTTATTGAGGCAAAGATATTGCAGAAAGAAAATCGTTTCTCTGGCACTAAACACAAATAATGTACAACCATAATCGTGACTTTCTAGTAGCCGTTTTCTCATCTGCGGGCCAGCTTCATCATTGTATGATGGTGAGATCTTGTTCATCAACTTCTGTCCCTTAAGAATTTTCCTTGCAAAATTGGAAAGGGATATTTTGTGTTTTGTTTTGTTTGTTCATTTTGGGTTTTGTTTTCCAAATCTTCTTCTCTAATTCTGCAGGCTGGAAACAGGTAGCTCAGTGAATGTTCAGATCACATCCTCTGGCACCATCTATGGAAGGCAATTTGTTATAGAAAGAAGTTAATTGATTTAAGGTAAAGGAAGGGAAATATACAGAAAAAGAGGAGAGACTGAGATTCAAAATGCAAAAACTAAAACACATAGAAGAAAGTACACTTCATCATCCATTGGCTATTTAGTACCTGCTGTGTACCAGGCACCAAGCTGGGCTCCGGAGATAAAGTGATGGATTTTATACCAACTCTGCCTGTGAGTGCTTTCATTTAGCATGGGAAAGAGACAGTGCATACCCTGTTCCAACATAATTAAGACTCATTATATTACAGATAAGCAACCTAGAGACAACTTAGCAACGGAAACTTGTGATCACAGGTATTCAGAAATTTAGCAGAGCAGATGGTTGGGAAGACGTTGGTCAAAGGTTACAAATTTTCACTTAAAAGGAATAAGTTCAAGAGATCTATTGTACAACATGATGACTACATAACAATACATTGTATTCTTGAAAAGTGGTAAGAGAGTAGATTTTAAGTATTCTTACCACAAAAATGACCACTATGATAGGTAATGCATATATTAATTAGCTTGATTTAGCCATCCCATGATGTATATGTACTTCAAAACATCATGCCATACATGATAAATACATACAATCTTATCTGTCAATAAAAAAATTAGAGCAGAATCTAGGTTCCAGATTTTTTTAAAAAGAGATACCTTTTTTTTCTTTTGAAATATAGGAAAACTTAAGGATGCCCTTTATTTTAATAATGATTCAACGTTGTACTGGGGATTCTAGCCAATATAATAAGAAAAATAAACAAGATACAGAAACTGGAAGGGAAGAGACAGAATAGTTATCATTTATAGATGAGATAATTACCAACATAGAAAATCTTAGCAGAGTTTAGAGCTTATGTGAGAGTTCAACAGTGTCAATTAGAGCTCATATGAGAGTTCAACAATGTTATTTGATGTAAGGTCAACTTACATAAATCAGCTGTGCACTTTCTATACCAATAATAACCAACTAGAATATGAAAAAAAAGGATATTACTCACAATAGTGAGTAGCAAAACCCATAAAGTATCTAGGAATTACCCAATAAAGAATACATAGGGCCAGGCACCGTGGCTCATGCCTATAATCCCAGCACTTTGGGAGGCCGAGGTGGGTGGATCATGAGGTCAGGAGTTCAAGACCAGCCTGGCCAACATGGTGAAACCCCATCTCTACGAAAAATACTAAAAAATAGCTGGGTGTGGTGATGTGCGCCTGTGATCCCAGCTACTCTGGAGGCTGAGGCAGGAGAATCCCGTGAACCCGGGAGGCAGAGATTGCAGTGAGCCGAGATCGTGCCATTTCACTCCAGCCCAGGAGGTGGTGTGAGATTCTGTCTCAAAATAAATAAATAAATAAAAAAGAATACATAGCACTTTTTTTAAAACTTTTAAGTTCAGGGGTAACCTGCAGGATGTACAGGTTTGTTACATAGGTAAACGTGTGTCATAGGGGTTGTACAGATGATTTCATCACCCAGGTATTAAGTCTGTTATCTATTAGTTATTTTTCCATAGTGTATATGTACCACATTTTCTTTATCCAATCTATCACTGATGGGCATTTAGGTTGATTCCATGTCTTTGCTATTGTGAATAGTGCTGCAGTGAACATACATGTGCATGTGTCTTTATAATAGAATTATTTATATTCCTTTGAGTATATACCCAATTATGGGGTTGCTGGATATTTCTGTCTCTAGGTATTTGAGGAATCACCACACTGTCTTCCACAGTGGTTGAACTAATTTACACTCCCCCCACAGTGTAAAAGTGTTCCTTTTTCTCCACAACCTTGCCAGCATCTGTTATTTTGTGACTTTTTAATAATAGCCATTCTGACTGGGAGACACCCTTTTCTAAGTTACAGATCCCTTCATAGTAAATGTATGCATATGGAGTTTTCAAATAATGGAGAATGTCTGTAATAAGTAGTAGCATGTGACTGAAAAAATGGCTTCTGGTGCTACTAGTGTCTCCAGTCATCTCAGGGACAACACCTTTTCAGAGTAAGTAACCAGGCCCCTTTCAAATACTGTGTCATAGGAATTAGCTTCTTCCACCCGAGAGACCAAGCTCTCTGCTTCATGCTTTGGGTAATCCTTTCCTGCTGGAGTCTGAACAAGTAAGGATGGGCCTTGCTTGAAGTCACAATGCAGCAAGCCCTGGGAAAGCAGGAATTTGGCCATGGCTCGCCCAACAAGATGACCATCTCTTTTTGACACTGAATAATAGCAAATATAAAATAAATCTTGGCCAGGTGCGGTGGCTCATGCCTGTAATCCCAGCACTTTGGGAGGCCAAGGTGGCTTGATCACCTGAGGTCAGGAGTTTGAGACCAGCCTGGCCAACATGGTGAAGCCCCATCTCTACTAAAAATACAAAAATTAGCCCAGCATGGTGGTATGCACCTGTAGTCCCAGCTACTCGGGCAGCTGAGGCAGGAGAATTGCTTGAACCTGGGAGGCAGAGGTTGCAGTGAGCCGAGATTGTGCCACTGCACTCCAGCCTGGGCAACAGAGCGAGACTCCCATCTCAAAATAAAAGTAAAAAATAAAAAACAAATCTCTGTGTTTCTGCCTCACCATAGAAAAGGCTGTGTTAAATTCATTTACTAGATGAAAATAAGTATTATTAATTTGTGTCTTTGTTCTTTGATCAACTTCTTATTTAAGAACTCTTACTAAGAGCACCTTCATGCTATATTCAATGCTATAACTCTGCATTTAGAAAATGTGGTTATCATAAAGAAAATGGCGAGGCCACATTTGTCAGATACCTGACATACTCCCTGTGGAGAATTTTTAAATTTCTTAATTTGTAAGAAGCCTGTCGTTTCCAGTGGATGGTCAAGATGAATCAGGATTTGAGGCTGAAGATTGTTGGTAGTGTTTACTTTGATTTAATGACTCCAACAGATGAGGGGCCACTGGGCTTGCTGATTGGGTCTGTACTGACTTTTAGCCATCATGATGGAGAGTAAAGCTCATGTCCATGAAAGACACAAATCATAATGCAGGGAGGAAGGATCAATGGAGAGAATGTTAGCATAGGTAGTGATTTGCCCTGTCATCGCGCTCTCACCTATTGATATATTTTTTCAGTGACAGGATTCTTTTCGCTCAGACTTTTTTCTTTTGCTGTTATAATAGTTCTTAAAATCGACAAACTTTTAGTTGCTTAGAACAACCACCACAAAAAAGAATATGAATGTGTTTATTACCACTAAACTGTACACTTGAAAATGGTAAAGATGATACATTATATATGTATATTTTACCTGAATAAATCATTTTAAAAGCCCCCATAATGTATATATGAGAATTCTAACAATAACAGATTCTGTCATCTTCCACAAACATTGTCATCTACATTTTTCACTTGGAAGGGGAAGTGCAATGAGCTCTAGTGAAAAGGCATGCATGGATTTCCACAGGCAGACATCTGGATGTGACTCCTGCCTGCCACGTATTAGCCGGGTGACCTGGGCAAGTTCTTAACTGTTCTGAGTCTCAGGCTCCCCATCTGTTAGGTGGATATAAAACAAGAGTGCTTCTATTCACAATAGCAAAGATACGGAATCAACCAAAATGCCCATCAATGACAGATTGGATAAAGAAAATGTGGTACATATACACCATGAAATACTATGCAGCCGTAAAAAGAACAAGATCATGTCTTTTGCAGGAGCATGAATTGAGTTGGGGGGCATTATCCTTAGCAAACTAATGCAGGAACAAAAAAAACCAAATACCACACGTTCTCACTTATAAGTGCGAACTAAGTGATGAGAACTCATGGACACAAAGAAGGGAACAACAGATACAGGAGTCTACTTGAGAGTGAAGGGTAGAAGGAAGGAGAGGAGCAGAAAAAAAATAACTGTTGGGTACTGGGCTTAGTACCTGAGTGATGAAATAATGTGCACACCCTCATGACATGAGTTTACCTGTAAAACAAACCTGCACATGTACCTTTGAACCTAAAATAAAAGTTAAAGATGAAAGAAAATAAAATTAAAAAGTACTTAATTCATGATATGGTTTGGCTGTGTCCCCACCCAAATCTCATCTTGAATTATAATCCCCATGTGTTATGGGAGGGACCTGGTGGGAGGTGACTGAATTATTATGGGGGTGGTTTCCCCAATACTGTTCTTATGATAGTGAGTTCTCAGGAGATCTGATGGCTTTATCAGCATCTGGCATTTTCCCTTGCTGGCACTCATTCTCTCTTCTGCCGCCCTGTGAAGAGGTGCCTTCTGCCGTGATTGTCAGTTTACTGAGGCCTCCCCAGCAATGCAGAACTGTGAGTCAATTAAACCTCTTTTCTTTTTTTCTTTTTTTTTTTTTTTTGAGATGGAGTTTTGCTCTGTTGCCCGGGCTGGAGTACAGTGGCACAATCTTTGCTCACTGCAACCTCTACCTCCTGGGTTGAATCGATTCTCCTGTCTCAGCCTCCCAAGTAGCTGGGGCTACAGGCGTGTGCCACCGCACCTGGCTAATTTTGTTATATTTAGTAGAGATGGGGTTTCACCATATTGGCCATGCTGGTCTCGAACTCCTGACCTCGTGATCTACCTGCCTCAGCCTCCCAAAGTGCCGGGATTACAGGTGTGAGCCACCACACCCGGCCCAAACCTCTTTTCTTTATAAATTACCCAGTCTCAGGTATTTCTTCATAGCGGTGTGAGAACGGACTAATACAACTCAAAATGTATGAGATGCTCAAAATGCATGCTTTGAGATCTATGAGATCACGCAGGTCAGTTTCCTAGCATTGTACCTAGTATGTGATAAGTGTTCAATAAATGCTAGTTTGCCATGAAAACTTCAAATAAGCATAAACGTTGGAGAAAAATTACTTTAAATGGGAAAAAAAACTATTTAAAAACATCTCATTGAGGCATAGGATCTGTGCACAGGGAGTTTACCTGACCCTGTAAGATAAAGTCCCTTGGCTTTCTTCAGCAGTAGAAGAAACCAGTACTTAGAGGTGGCCAGTCTCTGAAAGAGAGGTATTGGCATCAGACTTGGGAGTGGTCAGTTACAGCTGTTACGGGCATCTACTGGGCACCGAGCAGAATCCACTCATGAAGACTGCTCTGTTGCCTCCTGTTTTCTCATTGTGTGGATGAAGAAAGCAAAGCCACCCCAAGCTAAACTGTAACCCATTGACAAGGGCCACATTTGGAGGGTCCACTGTGCTCAGAATCCTTCAAGGGAGAAAAAGAATAAAAAGCAAGGACAGACCACATTTTTCCCCACTGGTAACCGAACCTCAGTCTCTGAGCCCTGTGCGCCTGTCTCTCCAGTTTCCCTGGTGGAACTGCTGCTGCCTCTGCCATTGCATGTCTGTTTCCATCTGGTCAGGCTGCTATAACAACATACCATAAAATAGGTGGCTTATAAACAACAAAACTTTACTTCTTGCAGTTCTGGAGGCTGGGAATTCCATAATCAGGATATCAGTAGATTTGACGTCTAGTGAAGACCCATTTCCTGGTTTACAGATGGTGCCTTCTTGCTGCATCCTCACATGGTGGGAAGGGCAAGGGTGCTTTCTGAGGCCTCTTAGAAGGGCGCTCATGGCATTCGTTGAGGTCTCAGAATCACCTGCCAAAAGCCCCACCTCCTAACACCGTCACATTGGTGATTAGGTTTCAAAATACGAATTTTGGAGAGACACATACATTCAGACTACAGTAACATCTCTGTAGTGGCAGGTACTGGGCTTGCAAAATGATGAGAAACAGGACCAGGCCAGATACCGAGGAAGAGGTAAGGGAATCCAGGGGGCACGTGGAACAGCACGCACCCTAGGAGTGTGGCTGTCAATATCCCAGAGTTGCTTCTCTCTGGAACCCAGCAAACCCATATTGGGGCCATTCTCCACTCAGTATACCATTTCTTCACGAACACTGTTTCTCTACTCCAGAGCCTTGGTGGTGCTCTTAATATGAGCTAAGGTACGGCCGGGCACGGTGGCTCATGCCTGTAATCCCAGCACTTTAGGAAGCCGAGGCACGTGGATCACCTGAGGTCAGGAGTTTGAAACCAGCCTGGCCAACGTGATAAAACCTCATCTCTACTAAAAGTACAAAAATTAGCTAGGCATGGTGGTGGGCACCTGTAATCCCAGCTACTTGGAAGGCTGAGGCAGGAGAATCACTTGAACCCAGGAGGCGGAGGTTGCGGTGAGCCGAGATCACGTCACTGCACTCCAGCCTGGGCGACAGAGTGAGACTCCGTCTCAAAAAAAAGTGAGCTAAGGTAGAAATTTCTTTCTCCCTGCCATGAATCCATTCCTATTACTTTTTTAAAGTAAGCATTTTGTTTTAACATACCAACAGGATACATACATTTTAAATGGTAATGTCTATTAAGTACCAGGTTTTTTTTCCCCCTACTCCACTTCTGGAGAGACCATCCTCTCAAAAATCAGCAGAAGAAATTCATAGTACAGAAATCAAGTTCTTTATATATTATTTATCTCCCTGGCTAAATTTTATATCACGCTGGGCAGTATTTATGCCTGTGGTATGATTATAGCTACCTTTAACATTTGGCCTAGTCTTGAATATTGGTCTAGGAAACAAAACTTTTCAGCCCTACCTATCTTGCTTAACCTATCAATGGTTGAATAAATGGATGCCTTTTATCTTAACTCCTATTTATACATGACGATGTTATTGTGATGGGAGGTATATATCTGTGTACCGTCCTATCCGTCATTTTATTCTTCAGGGGAAAAACTGTGAACATCATCTGGCTTCAAATTTGGAAATGGTGACTATTTAAAATGTTAAGCAGGACTTAAGGCAGATAGTTTTTTAAAAAGAATAATTTTATTTTTTCTTTCTTTGTAGTGATAGACATTATTTTGTTTCACTTCTGTCAAATCTTTATTCAACCATAAATGTAAATCTTGATTGCCTCTTAGAAGAATAAGATTGGCTCACTTGGGACTTTGTTTAGGATGAGCAAGGCTAAAAGGAAAGCTCCTGTGATATCAGGGTCAGATACAACAAGTATTTGCCAACTCTAGAAAAGTTTCACCATCTGACTTTAATTATTCCACAGAAGGGAGGGTTTCACCATGATAACAAGGAGAAGCGCATGCGTGCGCGCGTGCACACACACACACACACACACACACACATTTTTCTTCTTTTCAGTACCTAAGAAGTCAACATTTATACGTAGACCATATGAACAATGTATTAGGTTTCTGCCCTAACACCATTCCAAGAAAGCAAAGCCCATTTTCTGATACTAACAATTTAGTTTTTAAATCTATTTCTTCCTTCCACCATTACCACTGTTTTATAAGATACCCAGAAGAAATGGTTATTATTTATGCAGGGTTTGTGCTCCCTCTGCTGGTTCTGTAATTAACTAATAAGTCTAATTCCCATAACTATGCTGATGTCATCAATTATTTTTGTGCATGGACATGGAATTACCCAAATCAGCATGTTCTGCTCAAACATCATCAGGAAAATTAGCAGGGGGTCAGAGGAGGCCAGTTGGCCTAGTGAAGAAAGTGAACCTTTTGATTTGTCCAAGTCTGTATTTGAAAAATCTAAATGCAGTTTTATGCTTTTATTTGCTCCATGCTAGAGAAAAATGATCTGTTATTATTTAAACTAGCATATTACATCCTATCCTTTCAGAGGTAAATAAGGTTGGAGATAAATAAAGGTTGTTCATCTTTCAAACAAGATTTATTATAATATCTGTTTGGCAGGTGAGAAAAAAAATAGAAGTTCAGAAATCATATATGCCTTGCTGCTGAGAGTCTCTGCAGGCTAAAAAAGTAGATTTCTATAAGTGGCACATAGTGGCCAATGCCTTGACTTCCCAGATCTGATATGTCTTTTTCACAAGTGTGGGGTCGAGACATAGCCATTTCTTAATGTCAGCACAGCATCATGTATTCATGAAGACCATAAGCTCTGTAGCTGGGTCAACTGAGGTTTAATTCTGGTTCTAGCACTTATTCTGTAATCCTGAGAAGGTTAGGGTACCTAACCTTCTAGACCCCACCTTTCTTGTCTACAAACTGAAAATAATATTGTTGGCAAGAGTTCTTACCTTGTAAAGTCATTGTAAGGATTAAATGAAATAACAAATGGTACTTAAAGCAAATGGATGATGATGATGTTGGTCTGAAAATACTCTGGTCATTACTCATGGTGATTCTTTTTCCAACATGAGAGCAGCTTCTTTTCCTGATAATAAAAACTTACTGTGAAAACTGGGAGGGCAACTTTCAAATGATAAGGGTTCAATACACCAGGAAATATTATACCCGTAAACAAATAGTCGGAAATAAGAGGGGCATAATTGAATGGAACTCCAGGAGAAATTAGTCAAGATAGTGTAGAAAATCAAGACATTTCGTACAGATGATAAGTCAATCCAACCAAGACCGCAATTTAAAAAAAATGAAGAAATTTTAAAATGGGTAATATCCTAATACATAGAGATGATATTTGAGTATATATCCTCTGGATGTTTTGTATTATTTATTCATGCTTTTAAAAAATCTATTTAGTTACTTGTAAAATAATGCCACACTTTTCAAGCTTTTTTGAGAACCGCCTTATTCTCAATCAGTACCATATTCTGGCCATCTTTCCATGGCAGTAAATGTGGATTAATGGTCAATATTATTCTTGGCCTCCTTGGTCCTGTCACTCTTAGCATTTATAGATACCACTCCACCCAGCTCAATGACTGTATTCTTAGATGATACAGATTAATTCCAATAACAACCCAGGCAAAGCAAACAAGTAAATCTGGAGTCAGGATAGGTTACGTGTTGTCCTTCCCAAAGCCAGGTATCAGGAACTCTTGGACGACTCAAATCAGCCGCTTTTTCATTACCTCTTCCAAAGGAGAGTGGTCTGGAGACACATTGATGTTGCAGGGCCTCACCCTGCTCAGGAGGGGGTTGAGATGACTGATGGGTTTTGGTGAGGGAAAAGAAAGAGGTGGCTCCAAGTGCTAGGCCGCTTGCTCTTCCTACTCCAAGTTTCTCTATACTCTCTGGTTCCCTGGCTCTTGTAGGCTTCTCAGAGACTCTGGGTTTGTATAGATGGTGGTAATTTCTGCCATGTGTGGGAAACTCTTGTGAAACATATGTGCCAGGGCTAGGAAGCCCAGGCCTCCTCTCCTGCCCAGGGGATACCATCATCTATGTTTGTTTTTAAGCTGGTCTTAAAATGAGGAATCTTGTGCTGGAATAGCTTGCTGTGATCTATTTAACTATAATTTTTACCTGTAGTTTTCACAGGCCTGGCCTACTCTCTGTTGTGAAAATATTTGGAATTCATACTTTGAACAGTGTAGGCCACTTTGGTTGTTGATTTAAAACATGCTAGAGGTTTTTATAATGGTTATTTATATTGGCCAACACTGACCCCTCTGCAATGACCTGTTGATGTTGGACAAGGATAAGAGGCACTGAATACAATGCAGGAAATGGAAAGAGATCAAAAAGAATGAGTATGTGAGCTTAGTAACAATGCTTTGTGGCTTAACACGGAGATCAATTGTCTGTGTGTGTGAGGTTTTCAGAATTGCGGTATTTGGCCCACTTACAGGAATTAAGCATTCTCTTTGGAGAAATTTAAGAGTTTTTCAAACTGTGTTTTGCATTACAATATCAACGTTGCTAACTCTATAAAATCATTCTTGATTATATACAATTATATGTAAATGTATATATACTTAAAGCATGAAGAAAATACTTCATATATCTATATATTGAAACTATTGTACCTTTTTTAAAGAAAGCATAACAGCCATTGAGTAAAGCAAGTGTCTCTGGAAAGTAAGGCCATTTCTGTGGACTGTTCAGGAATTAACAGCGAATTCTTTCTTCTTTCTTTCTTTCTTTTTTTTTTTTTTTTTTTTTTGAGACAAAGTCTCACTCTGTCTCTAGGCTAGAGTGCAGTGGCTAGGTCTCTGCTCACTGCAACCTCCGCCTCCCAGCTTCAAGTGATTCTTCTGCCTCAGCCTCCCAAGTAGCTGGGACTACAGGTGCACACCACCACACCCAGCTAATTTTTGTATTTTTAGTAGAGACAGGGTTTCACCATGTTGGCCAGGATGGTCTTGATCTCTTGACCTCATGATCTGCCTGCCTCGGCCTCCCAAAGTGCTGGGATTACAAGCGTGAGCTACCACACCTGGCCAACAGCAAGTTCTTTCTAGCCTGACTGCTGGAAAGGGAAAGTGGCATACTTTCTCCAACCTGTTTCTCTTGCCCCCGTACTCCATTTCTTCCTTGTATTCAATGGCAGAGTGTCAGTTTGCCTGTAGTCCATTTCCTATGTCATTTATCACTGTACAAATGTCAGCTATGAGACAGGAGAACATGCATGTTTGACAGCTGCCCAATAAATTATGCAGAAGAACAAGTTAAAGACAACTGCATGGACTTAAAACACACACACACACACACACACACAGATATGTGGACCGTTAGAGAATTTCCTTTGGAAAGCTTGCTTTGTTGGCACTAGTCGTTGCCTCATGAATATCTTAAAATATTATTCAACTGTAACCACTGAGCGAAGTGTTAGCATGGTTTGAGAGATAGCATCAGAGTAACTCACAACTAAAACCAAGTAAAATCTGGTCCCCCACAAAAAGATCTGAAAGGAGATGCATATGCTTTAAAAATCCAAGTTTTCAGTGAATGCCTGAATAATACCACCAGTTAGGATGGTGGATGAGATGATCCTGGAAACCTGGCCCAGCCAGGACTGACTTGGCCATACATCTTGTTCCCTGTGAAAGTAGAGGTCCCAGCATCTGCTTCTGCCTTCAGTGAAATAATAGAGAGAAGCAAATTTAAATGGAATTACCTTTGCAAAGTTAAAAAGTATATTCCCATACCAGTTTTGGAGAACTCTCTGTGGCAGCTATTTTGTGATTTCTTGGAGAAGATAACAAATAATTATCATGTTGGTGGTAGAGAAAAGCCATGTGTTTTGTGGCTCAAGTCTAAATCCATTTATTTACTCTCTTTAGTGACCCCACCCCTACTTGAGACCCTGCTGCTAACCTACCACCTTGACAGTGTCTTTGAGTCGTGTAGCCCCACATTCCACCCTGAGAGCATGTATCTGTGGAATGATGGCTGGAGATAAAGGAGTCAGTCTGTAGCCAGGAGGTCATTTGTCCTCTTCACATGGGAATCAGACTTATTGCTGTGGCCTGAGCTATATCCATCGTCTAACCAGCTGAGCTAATTAGCCCATAGCTGAGCTAACTAGCCCATAAAGACATGGCAGGTTATTGCTTACCCACATTAGTGAAGATTCAATTCTGTTTGGCTCTCACAATTTTCTCTGTGTTCACAGTTCATACCAGCAAGGGATTCCTGTTCCTTAGGAGAACTGACTTCCCAGTAAACACCCTGAGCACAATCATCTTTAAATCTCTGTTTATAAGGCTGTGTGTGTGTGATGAGAAGCTAGAGCATCTGCGGGATTCAACAGGCAGAAAGCTGATGACCTATCATATGATAGTAAATGATTATGACACGAGTGAGAGTTACTTGGCATCAGCAAGCTGGTAGTTATTTTAAGAAAGGGGAGCGATGTTTTAACACAGTGGGCAGATGTGCTGGGGCAGGAAATATATTTTACCTAATCAAGTAACATTTGGCCAGGTAGTTGGCAGCTCAGCCTCTCTCTAAAACCAACTTTGCTTTGGTATTTTTCTCCCATTTATTTACTTTCTTTAGTGACCCTGTTTGACACATCTTTGCACCATGACCAAAGTGACAGACTTTGGTCTCTGTTGGACTAATCAGTGTGTTCTCTGATCCATGACATATGTTCCCTGTAGACATTTAAAGTCAACATATTCAGCACTTGTGGTCTGGCAGGTCAGAGTTATTAACTGAGCTGATAGACTGGTTTGGATATTTGCATCCAAAAGACTTTCCTCCCCATCCTCTAACACATAGAGCCACACATCCACTCCCAACAACACAAATATTGACTGTACCAATCATTCATTAGCAGTAAAAATTTGAGAGCAATTATTTTTTTACTGCACTTGCCCTGAAAGACACCATTAATTACTTTATTGCCTGTGGATTTGAGCCAGTTTCGGTGTCCCAGGAGCCTGCTCCCCACCCGGAAGAAGTATTTGCAGCTCCGAGGAACACAGCATAGGATGTCATCTGGCAAGCAGTGCACTGACATTGTCTTCTGAAGTGAGATGTCAAGACTGTTTCTGCCATCCTATTGGATTCCTCCTGACTTGGAGTTTACAGGTCTGGATTGGCAGTGACGGTAGGTTTCCCCAATGGCCAGAAAACTCCAAGTAGAGGTGGGTGTGGGTGAAATTTGAGATGTGCCAGTTTTTTTTTTTTTAAGAGCATGAGAAATATTCCAAATCATCCTAGAATAATTATCAGGGGAAGAACTTTTTTGATTGTTGATTCTGCAGGTCTCATCCAGAGGGTGAAAAGAATTAAGACTTCTGATGGGCAGCATCAGCCAGTCTGCCTTTTCAGTTCTGATCTTTCAAAGGCAGGTGTGATGCAGAGATAGTAATGGTGCTGTTGGATGGTTTTCCTCCTCTTCCTACTCTAGTTAGCAGAAATGCAAAAATGCCTTTTGGAATTTAAACTTGTACCCTAAACCAGTTTGACCACATTTTTTGCCCAATTTGGAAAATCCCACAAGCCATTTGGAATGTATGTATGTATTTATTACAAGTGGGCTATTCCTTTGTTAAAAATATACCGATTAGATGTATAGCATGTCCTCCCTGCTAAAAAGAAAATGAATTGTGACTTATTAATGTGCCTGTTACATGATAGGCCTCGATATCTGTTGGCTGCACTGATCAGCTTGAGCCTAGCTCTTCCACACCTTTTGTATTTTGTGTGTGTATTGATTATGATGCCAATCTGCACATCCATGAGCAATGTCACCCATTTTTAAATATAACTTGGAAAATAGCTAAGTAGTATGTTTAACAAGGGCTTGAGAATGTTTAGTACGCTCTATAGGGTAAGGAAGAATTGCTACTGAGAAGGTGTATGGGATCAGTGGCATGTCAATATAGAACACAGTAATGCAGAATGGACTGGCATCATGAGAGGGAAGTCTCTCTCACATTAAATATAAAAATATCTTAGGAAACATTTTCCAAAAACCAATGCTGTTAGAACTTGCAGTGGAACTGGGCTGACTTATTTTCTTCCTTCAGAGGTCTTTAATTAATAAAAAGTGAACTGAAAGTAAAGGAAAAGGCACAGTCCACCCAGTGCCTCCTAAGGACCCTTCTCATCATCGTCCTCCAGAGGAGGTACCTATGGCATGTCCTGCCCAGCTGTTGGTGGTTGGGAGTGTGAATCAGACTGAGACTCTGTCTAGGGGTGCTGGTTTGAGTTTTTTAAGTCAATTGCCTCGTCTACATAAAGCATGCAGTTAGAACAGGCTTTTCTTACACCCCAGACTGAAGCATTTTTTAGTCGCGAAGTCAATTTAAGGGAGGCAATATATTCTTTTGCAGCCTGTGCCATAAGAATAAAAATCCAGGCTGCCACTTATTACAGTTTAACTGAATGATGGATTCTAGCCTGTTTTAATTAAATTACATATTCAATTATTTTTGTTTGAAATTAAAAGCTTGATTATATTACCGAATGCTATGTAATTTTACACGCGTTGTTCGCTTATTTAACAGTGAGGCGTGGGATATGATTAACAATGTGGCTGCCAGTAGAAAGAAGCAAAATAATTATTTGTTCAATATACAAGTCCTCATCATGATTCAGAAATCAATATGCATCCATGGAGGATTTGCTCGCACTGTGGATTATGGACCTCAGGGTGGCCTCCCCTCATTTCCCTATGAATGTAAACCTGGAGACTTTGGTTCACCAGGCAGGATTTTATTTCCCTCTTTCTTTTTTTTTTTTAAGACTGATGTTTAACTACAGCCGTTGGGACTTAAATCAGAGCATCCAGTGCCCGAATATGAATATTAATCAGACGGCAGGCCATGGAGTTCCTCGCCGAGTTTGACAGTTTAAAGGCTCAGTTAGTTAATTAGAAGATGACATGGCACGCTGGGTCCCAAGGCTCTGTCCTGCCTTCTGTCTCCTCTTTTCATTTCCCTTTTTGACAAGTTGGATTACATCATTACTTGTAGTTTCACTTGTTAGCCCCACCATGAAATGAGAATATTTTATGCTTTAATTATCTATGATTTCTTCCCCCTTTCTCTGCAAAGACCAGGCTTAAAATGAAACTCAAAGAAACATAAGAATCAGAGGTTCAAAGGCCCATGAAAATCAGTCTTGTGACTCCAACCATGCCACACACCACACTGCAGTGAGAAATAGAAGGTTTGTGGTAGCATGAGAAACTGAGTTGTGGTAGTCATGGTGACTGGTTTTAAATATAAAAGGTGCCTGTCCTGACTTTCCTGCCGCAAGTACAGATGTATCACACCAGGTGTTTCCATGGCTTCTCTGGCTTGAGGTGTTACATACTGTGAATATCCTCAGGGGTAGCCACAAATTATTCTGGCCTATGTTTCTTGCCCACCCTAGTAGCTAAATGCACCCCAAAGTCTGAACAATTCTGTTCTAAATGTTTTTTTCTTGCCATGATATTGCTCACTTGTGAAGCTTCTATTAAATAAAGTTCACATGTGGTCTGTATAGTAGCTTAGACCCCAGGAAGAAAACAAGATTGAGATTAGTGTTTAGCTTTTCAAATGAAGGTTTTTCTGATGCCCTAAGTAGAATTAACTCTTCACTCCTTTCTCCCCATCTACTCAGCAGACAGCTGCTGTGGCACATCTAAAGTTTAATTACACCAGACACTGAGCTATACAAGGGATGGAACTAGGGTTCAGCATCATCCCTAGCAAACACTAAAAGTGAAAATGTAAAAAAGAAAGGAAGAAAACTAAAATCTACTGAGCATTTACCATTAATGCTGCAAGCCAGCCACCTCACTGAGTAACTCTGTATGAGTAATTTCTCATTAGTCTTCACAACAATCCTAGGTGGTTAGAAGAAAAAATGAAGACTTGGGAAGAATCTTGCCGGGTCACAATGGCATGTGCTAAAGAGGCTGAGCTTGGATTTGAAATTAGGCAGTCTCATCCCAGCTTCCCCTCCTGTGCTGAATCTCACATGGTAGATGCTTATTTACAGGTGATGAAAGAGAAGGATGTTTTTGGTTGTCAGAGGGCATTTCTAATAGGTTGAACTCCCACTGGCAGTATATGGAGACAGAAGAGAGGTGGGAAGAAGAAAATGTGTGTGCTAGATATGATCCTTACTACTGGAAAAGCTATGATATTTAAGGTATATCTACATTTATGTAGAATGCAAGAGGAAAAGGAGCTAGCAGGCATTACCAGAGGGATCTGGGTAGATGAGGAATGTATACTATGAGAGGACCAGGGAAGAGTTAAGAAGGAGTGTATAGTCAACAGGGTCAGATGTTACAGGGAAGATCAAGGCAGGTGGTGGTCTTTAGGAGAAAGAACATCAACATGGTGACCAGAAGGCTGGGGTCACATCTCAGTTCTGCCAGTAAGGAATCTTTTTGGACTGCAACTGAATTATCTCTAAAGCTAGTGGAGGTAAAGCTTGAACTATGGACCTCCACATCCTCCTATTTAGATAGTTTGAATGGAGGCCTTAAAACAAGCTGTTGGTTGCGGCAATTGGGAGGTCATTATGACCCTAGATGGGACAGCTATAGTAGTGTATGTTTGGCTATGGAGGAAGAGTTGCAGAGGGCAAACCAAAGAGAATGGGTGGAGGTGAGAAAGAAGTGTAGACTGCTCTATGGAGGAACGTGGCAGCGAAAGGGGGGAGAGGGAGAAGACTGGAGAGTGGCAGATTTGGGAGCCTTCAGAATGTCTTGAGAAACCTCTGTCGGCCTGGAGAGGGAGGAGAAGGCAACAGGAAGCTAGGACAGACAGCACGGGTGGGAGGGATGGAGGTCTGGGAGAGCCTGAGTCCGAGGGCGCGAGGCTTCGATTTCCTGCATAGACTAAGAGAAGCAGTGCAACTGAAGGGAGGGCAGAGCAAGGATTTGCAGTTTAAGAAGGGGCACAAAGTTTGTTTCTCCACCATGAAAATAATTTGGAGATGTGAGTGAATACAGAGACAAATAAATGGATTGCAAAATTATATATATTATATCTAATATATATATTTTGCAATTATATATATATATATAGTCAAGAAGTTGGCAAGAAGCAGGGAAGGTTCAGCTCACGTCCATCCGAATTAGTCAGGAATCCTTCCATATCATTGTCTGACTGTCACCAGAGGGCTGCAGCAAGCTGGAAAGTGGAAGAAGGCAGGAGCTAGGAGCCAGCTCACCCAGCACTATTGAGATCAACAGAATGCACAAGTCACGAGGGTGAGACATGAAAACCTACTCGCTCGATGCAGTAGGATTCAGTATTTTAAAGAAGGAACTGAGCAGAAAAGGTCCTCAATTCTCCATTCTTCTGTGCACCCTGGTTACCGTTCTTCCTATGGTAAGGGAAGGTTCACATCGCCAGAAGCAGTCTGTTTTCCATCCACGTTCTTCCTCAGCTTCCCTGGGACATGTTGCTGTCTGTCCCCACCAGCAACTGAATCCTTGTACAGAGAGTCAGGCAGATAAGAAAGTGTAGTGAGTATTTTGTAAATTTAAACTTACTCTGTTTTGAAACTCCTGAGGTTATGTCTGATAATTTTTTCAGGTTTTTGTTTTCCAATTAAGGTACTAGCGCACGAAGTTTTTAAATGTCCTTATAAGACAAATATGTATTTGGCCACTCTGTTAGTCCTCAGCATTGTTCCCCTCTAATTTTACCAGTCCATGAAATCCAAATGATGGAATAATATTGGTGTGTAGAGCACACGGTATGATTGGTCATTAGCTGCTGTGGTGGGATCGTGGCATGGCTTGGCCAAGCAAAGCTTTGAAGAAACGCTCACTGCCCATGTAACTGTATTTATTCCTTTTCCTGAAATAAAATGCCTCACACCAAGGTAGGTCCTCATAGATGGACTCAAAGAGAAGGTGGGCAGAACTCAGAGTGCTGACGGGGACCCCTCTGCATTAAAAGGTGTGAAATGAAATAAGCTGTTAATGTTCCCCATTTCATTCCAAAAAATAAATTGTGGTTTCAGAGCACCCACTTATCAGCTTTCTAGTTGATACCATCTAGCACACTTGTGCCTACCCCCAGGGACAAATCACCTGAAAGATGTTGGGGTCAAGGCATCAAAACATTTGGACACACATTAATGGGTTTTACACCTTTGTATCTCTCTGATATTACTGTTTCGCTTCAGCAAGCCCACTAATATCAGATATATCCTATCAGGGACTATTTTAAATCACTTCGATTTTCCCTGCCCCTGGGCTCTGGCCATCAGACCAGAATCCTAAGCATGTGTTGCCTGTGATCTAGTGTTTTCCTTTCCCCCATTTATAGGAGAGGGAACTTTATTAGCTTTTGGACACACATATATCAGTTTTAAAGATTAAGCACAACATCAATAGTTCTTACCCGGCTCTCAAGTCTATCGAGTTGTTATATTTTCTCGGAGAATGTTAAAAAATTAGTATTGCCATTTGTGGAAGCATTTTTCTCTTAAACCATTGGTCATAATGGTGTTTACTTACTTATTCTCTGAAGTACTGTTTTATAGAGAAAGTAAATCCAGGATAGAAGCTTGATAAGTAATTTCAGACTTGATAGCACATGAACCTTATAGGTACGAGTGAATTATGAAGCCTCACTTTGCAATGTTTTTTGTTTTGTTTTGTTTTGTTTTTCTCAAGTGTCTTTCTTGCAACTACTTGTTTTATCTTCTGGGTGACTTTAAAATATTAAACTAGCTTCCCTTTAGTGCCTAAGTTATCCATCCAACTCATGCTTCTCCTAGCCTCCAAATTCTTTCAGACACAAACAGCCAAGTTGCCTGTGACTCAATTACCGACTGTTGGAAAGGACCATCTACTACAAGGGCATGTCCTGAATCCTAGAGTCTGGCCAAGAATAAAAACAAAAATCTGTGTTTCCCAGATCCACTTCTGGCTGTGGTTTGACCTGAGATCTACCAAGCAAGATACAAAGTAATTTGGCAATTGAGATTCCCAGTTCTGAATTTAGATTTAGGTTCTCCCTATCTCTGCCCCAGTGTCACCCTCTGGCCACTTCATACCTTCCTGCTTCACTTCAGCCTACACGCCAGTCACAGGCCTCTTCGCCAGAAATCATTTCTGTCCCATCATTCATTTGCCCTCAAGACTGCCATTCCTGTGGACTCACCTTCCCTAGGCATCACAGCCCATGTACTTGCTTCATCTCTAGTCAGAGAGTTCTCCTTTCTGCATTTCCTCACATGTGGCTCCGGCCTGGCTTGTTTTTCCCTATGTCTGTATTCCCTCCATCTTGCAACAACCAGCTCAGATTGTGCCTTTTCCTCAAAGGCTGTAGTATCCACAGCAAACCAAAAAGCATGGCCCCAAGAGTTATATTGTAGTTACCCCATGGGGGTTATTAGGAGAAACCTTCCTTACTCCACCACTACCTCCGCTCTCTACAGCTGACTTCTCCTCTCCCCCTTTATGGTTTAGGCTTGTTTCCCAGGAGACATCATCAGCTGCTTGAGTATAGAGACAGGCTTTACAATTTTTCTGAATTCCCTGAGCTGGGACGATGTGTAGCACAGATGCTCAGTTAAGCACTTGCTTGTTGATTAATCACGGTAATGAAGCTATTTATTGGTCATAAACCATGGTGGGGTTTTTGTCGTCAAGAACTTGTTGCTTTCCTCTTAGAAGGAAGAGGCTGGCCACAGTCACCATTTTGTCCTAGACACTTAGCACAACATTCACCTGCTTAAATGAAAGGAGTAGGAGGACAGATGGACATGCCCTCAAGAAACTGGCACGGTGCAGACAGCAGCAAATCCTCTGGCAGAGCACCTGGCAGCTAGAGATCAATTCTGATGGACAAATTGGGGTGGGCTTTCATATGCATGGGATTGGAAGGATGGAGCTCACATCTCAACAAGCACAAATGTATGTGTGGAAGGTATTCCAGGTAGGGCTAATGGGGTCAATAAAAGCATCATGGATTGAAAGGATTAGGGATGTCAGTCACAAAGCAGACCCAAGCATGGGGTCAGGGGCAGGATAGCAAGAGACAGATAGGAAAGGCTGATGAGACAGATGTGGGAAAGGTCACAGTGAGGCTGAAATTCAGTACCAATTGGGCATTCGTTCCAGCCATGTTACATATGGTGGGATCAGAATTATGTGGCATAAAGATGAGCCCTTTTTAATTTTGAAATTGATGTGATTATTTTTATAGTAATTTTTAATACATAGCAAATGATGCTGATTTTCCATTTACAGTGGGGATTAGATTTTATTTCAAAAGTACTTTAAGTAAAACCATGTGAATAGCTTTAAAAAAAAAGCTGGACCAGGCTCAGTGGCCCATGCCTATAATTCCAGCACTTTGGGAGGCCAAGACAGGAACATCGCTTGAGTCCATGAGTTCAAGACCAGCCTGAGCAACAAAGTAAGACCCACCCCATCTCTACAAAAAATAAATAAAAAAAATAGCCAGGCATAGTGGTGCCCATCTGTAGTCCCAGCTACTCAGGAGGCTGAGGCAGAAGGATAGCTTGAGCCCGAGAGTTCAATGCTGCAGTGAGCTATGATTGTACCACTGAACTCCAGGCTGGGCGACAAAGCAAGACCCTGTCCCCCCAAAAATAAATAAATAAATAAATAAATAAATAAAGTTAATAGTAGTAGAGGCTGTAAGTCAAAAATCATGGTAGTTCCCTGCAGCTGGAGGTTTGGAATGCACAAATATGGAAGTGGGAAGACCCCATGTGGAAAGTCACCCAAGCCAATGACTCCAAAGACTTGGGGATGGTTGGAGTTTGGCAACTGGGAAACCATCTGCCAACTTAGAGCAGCTGTCATCCTGGGGTGGCTGCAAGTCAGATGCACACAGCAGCTTCAGGAGGATAGGGGGTTTTGTGCGTTTTGTTTACCACTAAACAACAGTGTCTGGCTCACAGTAGGCGATCAATATGGAGGCGTGAATGAATAGGTGGAAGGTATGAGGTGAGGTTTTTATTTCCACCCATGACGCTGACACCCACTGGGCCAGTGGTGGGGCGCGGCTGGGAGCAGCCGGATTCCCACGCCTCCTCTTGAAGTGAGCTCATAGGAGACACAGCCTCCCTTCAGGTGAAGGAGGAAAAAAGGGAGGGAGGGAGGGAGGGAGGCTGCAGTCTCTGCCTGTGATCTTATACCAAGGCTCTTCTGTTTTATATTGTCCTTTATAAACAACATCACAGGGACCTAGGCACCTTAGTGTACTCCAGCTGAAAGTGGCCAGTGAAGAGGCCTGGGAGGAGCTGTGGCATGGGGGGACCACATACCCCATCTCAAGGGACAGCTTTACCCTGCTTCTGCTCATTTTTGTCACATGGGAACGCAAGGTCATATGTGCCACACACTAGGAATTTTCAAAAGATGTAAAAAAAAAAAAATCCACACATTTTCAGACGACTGCTGCTGATTTTTTGAATTAGTGCCTAAGTTAAAATGTTAAAGACACCACAACAGCCCACTATAGAGTTTGTGACCTCTCACCTAATTCTTTTGTTTCAACTTAATGCCATCACATCTCCCTCAAGGATTTGTAACACCCAGTTTTCCTCGTAACATTTTTCCCAGCGTGTTATTCTAGTCATTTTTCTGAATCCACAGTAACACAATTGGTGTCACATTCACGTGCCCTGTAGCGCCAGTTCTGAATCCCTCCCCTTTCTTCATCCTATCACTTGTTCTCCTTTTCTCTCCTTAGGGTCTCTCCCCTTGCAGCTAAGCCTGGCTTAAGCTACCTAGGACTTTGAAGCATGCAAAGGCCACCACCTGACTTCCTACAAATCCTGGCCTGATGCCCTCCCCAGTTCCCCTCTGTCTCAAGTGTTCACCACGCATCTCCGTTTGTTTCTACCATCTGTCCTGCCTGGACTCCAGGTGTCAAATCTCTTTTCCTGCTGTCAGGTGGAACCCCATATCCAAGGGTTGAGGCAGGTCCTCCAGGAGCCCCTCAGGGAACCCCCAGGGTGGCTAGGAGCTTGGCCCAGATCACAGAGCCACAATGCCCACCACTGCCCCACCATGCCATTTAGAATGGAGCCTTTGATACATTGCTCACATTCACATGGGCAAAGAGACTACCCATGGACCACGATTGAGACCCTTCATATCCCCCAGACTCAACAGGGACTTTGTGATCAGGCCATTTGGTAGCTGTAAGTATTAAAAGGAAACCTCATATCTAGAAGGAGATAGTCTCAGCAAGCCATGCCTTGTCCTGTTCAGCAGGCCAGTAATTTACAGACTCTGTATGTTGATCGGCATCCTCACGAGTACATTGTGTTTCCTGGATTGTTTTCTTCACCAGCCCCTGCCATTTTCCAGGAAGCCAGTTTTGAAAGCCTGTTTGCCCGCCTCAGCGTTCCTAATGAAGATGTAAGGTCTTACTTGCTTTGGGGTTACAAATTCTGATCTCATTTCTGCCATTTGCAGGCTGTGTGCTCTTGGGCAAATTACTCTGCCTCCCTGAGCCCCAGTTCCCTCCTGGGTAAAATAGGGGTAAGAGAAATACTTGGTCCTGACCGTATCATCAGCAAGTGTCAAAGAACTCTTGGCTCAGTCTGTGATTGTTTTGTTGTCAAATTATGGTCCACAGGCCAAATCCAGCACACAGCCTGGTTTGGTACAGTTTGCAATTAAGAATGTATTTTACTTTTTTTGGTGGGGGGACAGAGTCTCGCTCTGTCGCCCAAGCTGAAGTGCAGTGGTGCGATCTCAGCTCACAGCAACCTCTGCCTCCCAGGTTCAAGTGATTCTCCTGCCTCAGCCTCCCCACTAGCTGGGACTACAGGCATGCTCCACCACGCCCAACTAATTTTTGTATTTTTAGTAGAGACGGGGTTTCACCATGTTGGCCAGGATGGTCTCTATCTGCCGACCTCGTGATCTGCCCGCCTCGGCCTCCCAAAATGCTGGGATTACAGGCGTGAGCCACCACTCCCAGCCATATTTTACATTTTTAAATGGTTGTTATATAAGTATCTACATACTCTTCTTGATTTTGCCTCTTGACCCACAAAGTGTAAAATATTTTCTGTCCTGTCCTTTCTAGAAAAAGTTTGCCGACCCCTGCACCAGAAAATGCTGGAAGGGCTTTCCACCTCTGGTTTGTGACTGTTCCTTTGGTTTAGTGCACACCCACAGACTGTGCTTCAATACCTTTCAAGGCTTTCTCTCTTTTCATGAACCCTCCCCCTGGTCGGGGGATTGCCCCACTGTTAGTGGGGGAAACCAAGTTCCTAAGAGGCTGTGAATTTCCCACACTCTATGCAAGTTGTTCCGAGGGACTGGGCTGAGTTCACTCACTACACTTCCCTGCCCCATCCCCGAGACACTCACTTTGCGAACTCACAGTTGTTAATTCCAAACAGTTAGCAAGGGCCTTTTGGAGGCTGGGTGTTGTCATAGGCATTTCAGGGGTTACAAAGATGACTTGCTCGGGAACCGCCCTTGGGAATTTCCAATCTAGTTGGGGAAATGGGGGTACCCATTTGTCGCCAGTGTCGGGAAACACAGTGTGTTCTGGGACCTCCAAGGAGTCAAGGTGTCTCACGGGGCATCCCTGAGGCCTCAAGCCCCTCAGAAAGCTTGGGCTGCATGTTGTGACATCAAGGCGCATCAAATCTCCTTCCTGTTGGTGGCCTAGGGCAGGGATGCCTGTATTCTGGCCTCCCCATTCCCAGTTCCTGTGGCAGTTGCAGCAGCCTGTTTCAGGGTCTGTTACATGACTCTCAGAGACTGATGCTCACTGGCCTGCGTGGGGTTTGGAGCTAGCCATGGCAGGCACACAGTAGGCTGCTCTCACCACCTGCCTTGCTTCCCTTTCCAGCAGGCATCAGCATGTGCCTCCTCTCCATGTTATTGTAAAAACCGCAATTACTTTTGCACCAAACTAGTACTTCAAGTGAAACAGTGAGCCATCAGTCTCAGGCAGCCACGATGTTCCTCAAGATCTCTGCAGCCCAAAGAAAATGCCCTCAAGACAGCAGCACCTCAATCAATTTGGCAAAGGAAAAATATTTTTTCATTAAAAAAAAAATAAGAGGCTGGGCGTGGTGGCTCATGCCTGTAATGTCAGCACTTTGGGAGGCCGAGGTGGGTGGATTATTTGAGGTCAGGAGTTCAAGACCAGCTGGCCAATATGGTGAAACCCCACCTCTACTAAAAATACAAACATTAGCCTGATGTGGTGGTGCATGCCTGTAGTCCCAGCTACTCAGAAGGCTGAGGCAAGAGAATCGCTTGAACCTGGGAGGTGGAGGTTGCAGTGAGCCGAGATCACACCACTGCACTCCAGCCTGGGTGACAGAGTGAGACTCTGTTTTAAAAAATAAAATAAGATACGAGGGCCTAAGCAGATGTTCTGAGCTTACATAGCTTTTCAGAAACAAAAACTGCACTCACAGCTGCTGTTGTGTATTTTTTACTTTGACATTTTTTGTGTGTGCATTCTGACATCTTTGAAGTTGCTTTTTTTCTTTGCTATGAAGACACAATTTTCATCCATCTCTTACTCCTTGTTCAAGAACCAGTGGCCACTCACTAAGTAGGGTTCAGACAAGCTGTTGAAAAGTCACTTTGACAAGGGTGAGGGTTCACGAGTGACTAAACCATTTCTTCAACAGATTGTGATTTGGGCTCTCTAGCCATGAATAGTATACAGGGCTTGTGGGAGCAACTGTCCTACCAAAGGCAGAAAAAGCGATTCTTTTAGGTCTGCAGCCTTGACCTTCTTGTGAGAGCCAACTTCTTTGTTCATGTCAGACACTATTGTCCATCTGCTCACTACTGTACTCCCAAAGCCCAGAAAAGTGCCTGGTGCCGAGCAGGCCCTCAATATGTATCTGATGCTGAATTTATTCATCAGATATTTATAGAACATCAGAGGAGGAAGTTGGTGGGCATATACCGCTGACTGAGGCCTGGTTCTTGCACTGGAAGAGTGCTCTCCAGGGAAGAACAGAGGGATGCAAACACAAAGTGACCATCCATGTGAATCGTGCCATAAGGAGGCACCTGGGAAAGTGTGCAGGGCACTGAGGAGGGTGGGACAGAGGAGGTGAGACTTAAGGGGCACCCTGAAGTTGATGGAGTTGAGCATTCCAGGCAGAGGTCATGGCCTATGTGTAGACGTGGAGGTGTGAAGGAACCTGACCCAGTTCATTCAGCACTGCTGGAAAACAGCACGCATGTCCAGAGGACACAGGTGAGGCTGGGCAGACTAAGAGAAGTTGGGTCCATGCACATGAGAATTGGGCTGTGTCTTGAGCTTGATGGGTTTATTGGCTGTGTGTGTATTGTTAAGGACTATTCCAACCCGGCGAACAGTAGCAACTGAAGGGAGAGTGGGGTTCCACCCGGGAAGAAGACAAGTTAGTGAATCTGTGTGATCCAGAAGAAAGATGGAAAGATCCCCAGGAAAGAAGAGCCAGCGGGCAGGTCTGAGAGATTAGAGAGAGGAAGAATCTATCCCGTGACTGGCCGGTGCCTAACAAAGGGATGCCATTGCTCCACACAGACCTGTTTCCTCCTCAGTCGTGCCATCTCACTTCTTTTTGACATGACTCTTCCAGAAGTCTGCATGGCTGGACTGGAAGTTCATAGCATGGTGAGACCTGTGCTCATCATTACAATAGAGAAAACAAGGTTGTATTTCAGGTATCAGGCAAATAGACAATCCAATCAGTATGCTGAAAATAATATGCTTGAATTAGATAGCTTATTCAGCAATTAAATAAATATAAGTTCATGTCTACATCTGCTGACTGTCTGTAGCACCCTGATGACTTACGGAAGTTCAAAGAACGATTATGAGGGATATTCCCTGGGTACTTTAAGCCCTTTGTGTATATGCCTTGTCTATCTGTTTGTCTCATTGTGTGTTCCTTGGTGACCCCTCTTTGCACTTTATTTTTAATTTCCATGAAGGCAGGAAGAGGCAGGCGTCTGATGGTGCAGAGCACCCGAGAAGAGTGCCTTGTGCTCTGGTGAGCTTATTAGGCACTTTCCAGTGATGTGATTACTAACTTGAAAAAGACGTTAAGCATCTTCATCAAACAATGTGTGCCTTTGTGTGGCCAGTAGTTTTTTCATTTTTACTGGGACAGCTGTTCTCTCAAAAACAGTTCTATTATAAACAACTTGCAATCACTAACAGACTTTCTTTGCCCTTACACTGCCTCTGGGATGAGCTTTACTAAATGGTAGGGTGTGTATCATCAAGCAGGTGAACCTCCTTTTTTACACAATTGTGTGTTCCTTACTATAGGAAAGCAACATTTTGAAAATAAAACACCATTCTAAATGTGCTAAATGATTTTCCAAAGTAAAGGGTACTTTAAATTAGAAAAAAAAAATCACTTTGGTATGTCTTGTTTTAGGCATAATGGGTGCATGAGTGTTTTCCATTTTTTATTCCAAATAACACATATTAATCACAAGAATGGAAAGCCAACCGTGAGTTGAATTTGTATTAGTATCCTTTCCATTCCTCTCCGCATCCTGCAGTGTGAGGCTCTTAGACACCAGACTCACCAAAGTACCCTTCTAAGGCAGCTGTTCTCAAAGTGAGGCCCAGGCACCCCTGGGGGTCCAGGACACTTGTTTCCGGGGATCTGTGAGGTCAAAAACATTTTCGTAAAAATACCAAGATGTTATACTGTCATTCTTTTATGAGCATGTAGTACAGTGGAGTTTTCTAGCAGTTACATGACATATCACAAGCATTTGAATTCAGAAGAAAATGTGAAAATCTGGCTGTCTTCAATTACACTAGTCCTTAAAGAGCTTTTAGAAGATGTAAAACTATGCTTTCCTTCTCAAAAACTTCTGTTTTGGAAAATATAGTCATTTCATAAAAATGTTATTTATATTATTATGTAGTGGGTTTGTTATTGCTATTTTAAAATGAATTAATAAATAATTTAAAATTTCTGATTATTTCTAATATGATAAATATTGCTTAATATAACCCATATAAACAACAGTCCTTGAGGTTCTCAGTAATTTTTTTTTTTTTTTTTTTTTTTTTTTTTTGAGACAGAGTCTTGCTCTGTCGCCAGGCTGGAGTGCAGTGGGCACCATCTTGGCTAACTGCAACCTCCGCCTCCCGGGTTTAAGCAATTCCCCTGCCTCAGCCTCCCAAGTACCTGGGACTACAGGTGTGTGCCACCACACCTGGCTAATTTTTTGTATTTTAGTAGAGACAGGGTTTCACCATGTTGGCCAGGATGGTCTCCATCTCCTGACCTCATGATCCGCCCACCTCAGCCTCCCAAAGTGCTGGGATTACAGGCATGAGCCACTGCACCCGCCCGGTTCTCAGTAATTTTTAAGAGTGAAAGAATTCCTAAGGCCAAAATGTTAGAGAGCCACTGCTCGGAAATACAGTGCCATATGCAGTAAAACTCTCCCAGCTTGTTATTGAGATTGGGAAACTTTCTAACAAAGAGTAAAAGGATGTGTAAAATTTCCCTAATCATGTAGCTTAGGCCCATTTCGACTTTTATTTGTGGATGTGCAGGAAAAAGGTGAAGGACTACTTTGAAACCACAGAATCTTATGAAAAACATAACTTAAAGGCCCTCAACTTTGGGGGAGGAGAGCCAACCGTGATTGCAAGCCTTTTTTTGTGGGGATACCCAAGCACACTTTGTTTTCCTCTCCCTGCTGGTACTTGCCAATTGTGCTGTGATTGGTGGGTCTGTGAGACCGCACAGGTCATCCTTCATCTCTTCATGCAGCCAGTGAGTATGTTTTCCTGAGGACCTTCATGGGGCCTGGGCTGGTAGAAATTCAGACCCGGTCCCTGTCTTCAGGAAGCCAAAAGGCTTGCACAAGGGAAACAGTCAGCAAACACATAAGCGTTAAGTGAACTGAATCATTACTGATTTTGGAAAGCGATGCAAAGGAAATGAACGGGGTGATACGACACAGTACTTTAGAAGATCTGAAAGTAAATTCATACAAGATAGCTGGCAAAGGCTTTTTCTAAGGAGGCTTCATTTGAGCGGAGATGGGGATAGGGGGTTGGAAGGAAGGAGAAGGGGAAGAGCGGTTCCAGCAGAGGGCCCTGCAGAGGCCCTGTAGAAGGGCATGGCTTGCTGGCAGTGTGTGGTGACCACCAGAGTGGGTGAGCGATGATGGGTATGAGACATTGATGGACAAAATGCGAGATTTTACAGAGCATTGTAGGCACTGGTGAAGAATTTGGGTTTCAATCCAAGAGTGATGGGAAGTGATCTAAGGGCTTTTCAGCAAACGGTGGAGTCATCCCTTTCTGCTTTGTAAAGACCAGCCTGGCAACTGTGTAGGGAATGAACTAGGGGAGAGAGGCAACTGGTGAGTAGGCAGGAGAGGAGGCAGAGAGCTCCCAGGAGGCTCTGGGCATCACCAGGTGAGAATCCATGGTGTGCAAGGGCAATAGGCAGAATGGACAGGTTTGAGATCTAATTTGGGGTAGAACAGACCAGACTCACTGATGGACCAAGGGTGGGGATGAGGCAAGGAGAGTGAAGAAACATGACCTCTGTTTTTTATTAGAGCTGCTTTTGTTTTCTCAAATCATTGCAACAAAACTCTGCAAGGTAGCTAGCATCATACCTATTATTTAGAGATTAAGAGACCAAAGCGCCAATAACGTGCTCATGGGTCAATAGGGCCCTGCACAGCATCAAAACAAGTCAGCAATTACTGCAGCTGCCCCGCTCCATCTGTGGCTTCCTTTCCCTGGTGGCACGTTCCAGTTTACTGCTCCCCAGGCAATGACACCAGGTGAGGGCCTGGAAGGAAGGCTCCTCCCGCTCCAGCAAGTCAGGGCTGTTAGCTGGTGTGAGCCAAGTCACTGTGCCTCGTCTTCTGTGTCTGAGAAATGGGTCCAGAGGCATCTGCTGGCCATCAGCCCAAGTGGGATTTTATTGGGACTGGTTTATTCACGTCTCAGGTGTGTCTTGGCTTCCTGAGAAAGGGAGCATTATTCTTCAGGCCCCATGGCACGTCTCAGCAAGGGACGTGGGAGTCCTCCTCGGAGACAGTTAAACCTTTGTAAAATGAAACATTTGTAAAATGGTGAAGGCTCTGGAAGCAATTGTGAGAATTTTAAACATCGACCATTTTCGTTGAGAAAAAGGTACCTGTGCATTTTGTTCAGGCAATGGGGCAATCATTTATTTAAAAACAAAGTTTTTAGAAAAGCCGTCAGGCTTACTCAGCAGGACAGAGGCTGAAGGAGGAGAGAAGCAAGGCAGCAAGAACGAAAATTCCTAAATGTTGTCTGTTCTCACCTCCCAGGTATAATCTGGCAGCTCTCTGCTTTCTTCACACACAACTCGGGGCACAGCTTCAGAGGTCTAGGCAGGTATGGAACATCAGATACAGATCCGTAGTAATCAGTGACAATCAGCCCAGCCATATCATCTCTGAAATATCTGCAGCATCTATATGGCTGAGGGGGTGGCATGAAGCTGACTGCTTCTCCTCCTCCCAGTTAGTTGGGCAGCACTTCAACAAATAACTTTCTGCTTTTGGAATTGAAAATGCATTTGGGAATGATTATCTGCTTTCTCACCTGTAGGGCAGCCTCTCTCCTTATAACCCCTAGCTACTTTGCATACTCATGGATATATCCTGCAATTTAAATTTTTATATTTTATTCATATGTGGAGTATTTTCCCTGCAACTTTGTAAAGCACTAAATATTATATGAACATTATTCAAAACATGTCCTTTCCATAAAGTCCGTTTATATGCCATCATTATCTGCAGCATTAAATACATTTTATATCATCAGAAATTTTATGATATATTTAAAAATGAATCTGTACTTAGCCGAAACACATTAGGGATTATCCTAAGAGACCTTGCTAAAAATGCAGTCATGTTTATTTGTAACTGCCAGAAAATAGCTTGCAAAATTGTTAGTGTCTTTTATTATTCCCTACCACTGGAGCACTTGCTTGTTAATTAGAGAAATTTCAACTGTCATAGTTGGCAATTATAGCTTCTGTATCATTGTCTGTTATGAATAGTCAATGAGAGCTGATTAATATGCATGAGCAGCAGTATATATAGCGTGTGCATTGGACCACAATCCAGCTGCCAGAGTCACTCAGAGGAGGGAGTGGTGTGCATGTATGTCTGTGTGTATGTGTGTGTGAGAGTGCACGCGCGTGCATGCATGCATGCTGCGAGGGGAGGAAGGGAAGCGTGGAAGGGGGGAGAGAGTTGTCTAGCCTCTGAGAGCAGCGCCAATGTGAAGCGTTGCAGTCGCCTGACTCACCTGAGGCTCTCCAAGGATACCTTCAATGCCTGCACTGTAAGGGAGCTGCTTTTCCCGGGTGCTGGCAAGGACGGAAGCCTTCCTTTGACGTTTTTCTAAACATGGGATGCAGTTTGTGCAGCCTGCAGAAGCAAGAGGAGCAGTACAAATTACTCTATGAAGTTTGTCAGGTAACACCCTGCATTTTATTCCGTAGAAGTGCATAGGCACCCACCTGGCCAAGTGTAACTTCTAGGAAAGGTAGTGGGGATTTTTATGTGTGTTTTTGTGCAGATTTTGTGTTCTGAAAGAGGCAGCCTTTCTGACTTTTTTGTGTATTTTGTCTTAAGTCTGTTATAAAATTTTCCATCCAGTGGCACTTTGGTGCCTGCATTTGAAAATATAAATAGATGTTGATGGTCATAAAATGTGTTTCAAGCAGTCTTGTCACAAGGCTCCTTCACAACTGACCTCTCTCCGGAGTGTCGAACTCAAAGGGTCAAAGAGTGGTCATGCACCCTTTGAACAAGTTAGAGAAGATGTGGATGATGATTAATGCTTGCAAGGTTTTGTCTGTGTTTACAAATAGTTATAAGGCCCTCCTTTCAGTACAGCCCAAGCCCTCTGCTGACTTGGTTCTTTTAGCAATTCTTGTAGTGGGACATATGGTTCAAATTGGTACTTCTCACTTGCCATTTCTGTACCTCTGTCTGTGAAATTTTTAAGAACTTCAAAAGCAAGTGACTTGATCTTGGGTGCTGTCATTCACATCAGATGACTTGTGTCTTCTAAGTCATTGTGAGCAACTGAAAATTTCAGTTGAGATGAAATGGGATATTTACGATACAACCCAGATAATTTATCTTACATCTTTGTCACATGTTTTATTTTTAAATATTCAAGTCCTACTCTCAACTAGGAGGTTTTAATACTGCTGTTGGTAACCTACCTTGGCAGGTAAGGATTTTCTCCTAAAATCATTCTTCAAATTTGTGTTGGCAGTAATAAAAAAAAAAAAAATCATAATCCAGCTAAGGTTTTCTTTTTAGATAAGCACTTTAGAAGAAGGTTGTTATAGCAAGTGAGAAACAAAGGCTGGGTGTTTCTTGATTTATAACAATCAATGGCATATTAATATATTTTTTAAAGAGCCAGACTTTTTAAAAAAGAATTTGATTCTCCATCAATTGAGTGTCATTTTTTGCTTAGGCCACCAGGGGGTGATATGCTTAAAGAGACACAGTGAGACGTGGCAAAAGGTGGGTTGGCTGCCTCTCTGGACAAAACCTAAAGATAAAATGACCCTGGGTGAACAAAAAGTGTCTCTCTGTCTGTCTGCCTTCCCCACTGAGAGAGAAAGAGGGTCAAAACAAACCTTTTGAGGCTTGGTACTCTCCTTAGGCAAGGGGTACATATCTTACAAAAAACAAGCATCTTAAATAAGTCTTGGGAATAAATACATTTCTGACCTGTGACTTCACACTCAGGACTTCGCTGGACTCAAGTCCTTTTCAAAGCATTCGGGAGACATGTTGGAGATCTTGGGCAAAAGCGCTGTCACCACTGGTGATCTGGCCCCCATCCCTTGTGTGATCATGTGGTGAGTTGTAGTCCTCAGTTTGCCAAGTTATCCCACTCAGTGAGCTGGGGAGTTCTCAGTGAGTCCAGCACGCAGGCAGGAAACAAGTGGAACAGCAGACACTGCCATTCGGGCAAGGTGGTTGTGTTACAGACTTTTGCTGCTATATTTGAAATAGCTCAACATAGTAAGTCAAAAGGTAGTTTTTAAAATTTGCCTTTTAAAAATGTTTTGGTTTTTACCATCAATGCACAGAAAATATCATTCAGCAGTCACAGTTGTGGATGTATTAATTACATTGGCACCCTCCAAAAAGTAACTCTACTACATCTCTGGCAAATCTAAGTGAACCTGTCTTTTATTCTTCTGTATTATTTGTGCTCAGTCCCCCCAGCCCCACCCCCAAACACACACACACAACTGCCCCCAAAAGAGGGAGCCTGGATTCTGTTGTTTGTTTTTTGCTAGGTGAATTTATGTGGAAATATTTCTGGCTGAAGCGTTGCTCAGTAAATTGCTGATAAATGACTTCCATCTGGAATATACTTGGTCAGCAATTTAGGAAGCCATGCAGATTTATTTTCAAGAAACTCAAACTACTTTTCAGACCCATTACCCTTGTGCCAACTAAGTAAAATCCCCCCTGCTCCTATTCTTTGGGAGTCCTGAACCGTAGCATAAAGGAATTCACAAAACACTTGCAGGAATTAATAATTGCATTCTCGCTCTTATTATGCAAAGCCTTATTAGAGCAGAGAAATTAAGGTTTCCATAAATTACAGTTCCAGAAGGTCCGGTGCGTCTGGCTTCAGTAAGCCCTCGTAACAGCAGCACAAAGAGGATCAAATATTCCAGGGCTCAGACTTTATCCTTTCCTCATCCAGAGATAATTCAAAGAGATGCTCTTCATTAGGGCCATTGGCAAGCTGCCTACAGTTTCTTTTTGGGGGCTGCTGTGAGCTTAATGGTGCAGAACAATGGCTTTGCCTCTTGTTGCACACATACCTCATTGTACCTTTAATCACATTAGAAAAACAACACCACCACATAAAGTTGCCTGGTCATTAAAGGGCATTGCAAAGAGTGCAGACGCATCAGTGATTGGGGCCATGCATTAAAAGATGCACCAAGACATTTAGGGACACTCAAACACTTCTATGGGGAGGAAGCCTCCTGCCTATCTGGGGTTGTAAGGTCAGGACAGACAAGTATAGCAGTTCTTTATGCTTTTATGATAACTGTGGTGTCCAGGTGGTGGGGGTTGCAGGGCAGTGTGAAACATCAAGGCAGGGCCTCTGCCTACCAGAAATTTGAAATTTAACAGCTGCTTCATGATTTGGAAAACTTTAGCCTGTCTTGAGTACCTTTGAGTACTCAGAAGCACTATTAAGGTGAAAGGACAGGGAAGTAAGGAAGATGCTTTAAGGTTATCAAGGAGTACAGTCTCCTACTTGGATAAATTAATTGGCACAGGAGATCTCATGTTCTGGGAGTAATGGGATAGGGAGCCTCACAGCGCTTGGGCTGTGGCTGGAATCCAGCTAAGGGTGGTTACCAGGTGTTGGGGCCAGGGAGTGGGAGTTGGGGGTGTAAGGATGGGAAAGTCTGTGGCTATGTGGGTTTGATGCCAGTGACTCCAGCACAGGCTAAGCACCAGCCTTGTTTGTAGCCATGTACTGTCAGGTCAAGGGGACAGCCAGTCTGTGGATGCTTTGAGGAGGGCCTTCCAATGGAGGCCAGGAAGAGGGGAACAGAGTGGCACCCCAGCCAGTATCATTTATTCCCTCCACCTCTTCTAACATCGACCAGAGACTCTTTGTAAAATGGTGACCTTTGCTAATTTGATGAGGCAACAAGGAAATAATTCTGATTGGGAGTTAAGCTTCAAACTAGAAATTATGAGTAGCACATTGTCATAAAGTCTGCATGCACATTTTCAAGATAAGGAACACTTATCTATAGTCACAGGACTATTCATTACTGACAGCCACAGCATTATTTATTGTGCACTTACTATGTGCCGGCACAATGCTAAGTGTCAACTGTGCATTTTCCCATCAGATCTGCACACAAGCATGAAGAGATAGGTGATACTGTCATTCCTATTTCAAAGAGAAGAAACTGATATACAAAGGAATTATAGTGGGACTGGGAGTCAGATCTGCACTATAATTCCCACGTCTGTGAATTCTTTTCTTGTATAAATCATTTTCCAGCAGTGTCAATGAATGAATCATGATCAACTTTATAGGGAACTTGCAGATCAGTTTCCAAAAATCATGCTTGCCTTTGTGGGGCTAACATAAAGACCTTGCAGTCTCAGACAGGCCCAGGTGCTACGTGGTACCTCCTGAGAAAGGTTCCTACAGTGTTGCTGGTCCTTCGTACCTGGAAAGGGTGGTGTGCAGAGAAAAATGAGCTCCAGAGTAACACAAAGTTCCCGTTGGCTTATCAGGCAGCTTGAAGAATGGATGATTTGAGAATGCTCATGTCCTTTTGCCACTCAGTAATAACAGGAAACATCACATAAGATTAATTTGTGCCTCCTATGCCACTTGAAGTTGTTAGCTTTGAGAAGCAAAAACTTTACCACTAATTGTGACTTGCCAGAAAACTATAGATCTGATACAGATTTGTGACCCTTTATACATCAATCTCGTAGCCAGTTGGATAGAAAAACACAGATTTCCAAAGTAAATACTAATCAGAATCAAGTTTATGGAGATTTCCAAAGTTTATCAAGATTTCCAAATCAAGTTTATCAAGATTTCCAAAGTAAATACTAATCAGAATCAAGTTTATGGAGAAGTCTGGAAACTTGACTTTGAACAATCCTGCTTGCATATTTAATTAGCTAGATGCAGTACTCAGATGAGTTTACTGCTGTGGAGCAAAGCGACTCTGCATCAGCTGAGAGTCAGATGGGTCACGGTTCGATTAAGTATGGACCCAATTAATGACGGTTAATTGGATGAACATAAACTTGACCTCCACACGGCAGTTTTGAACCTGGCAAAATTTTCCTGCAAGTAGGAGTGTGTTTGCTTAAACAGCCTATTAATTCTAAAAGCCTTGGTTTAGAAGCAGCTTTACATTCTGAATTCATTTAGGTGAAGTAGGTGTGGAAAAAGAAAGCTCATCTTGGCCGGGCATGGAGGCTCACGCCCTATAATCCCAGCACTTTAGGAGGCTGAGGTGGGAGGATTGCTTGAGCCCAGGAGTTCAGGAATGGCCAGGGCAACTTGCTGAGATCCCATGGCTACAAAAGAAAAAAAGAAAAAAATTTAACTCAGCCAGGCATGATGGTGCATGCCTGTACTCCCAGCTACTCAGGAGGCTGAGGTGAGAGGATCACTTGAGCTTAGGAGTTGAAGGCTGTAGTGACCTATGCTGGTGCCACTGCATTCCAGCCTGGGTGACAGTGACAGAGCAAGACCCCTTCTCTGGGGGAAAAAAAAAAACAAGCCCATCTTCTCCTCCTCCCATCTTGACAAACAGGGCCCTTTATTGAATATGGGGCCAGCATATGGCTGAGAAAGTCACATTTTAATACATGGCCATTATTTGTCACTAACTGTTGTTTTCTTGTCAATTAACAATGGATTATAAACCACTTTTATGTTGATTCTGAAAAGAAACGACCTAGGGTGGGACCAGAGATTACCTCTCTTTTTTCTCTTGGTCTCCTCTTAAGACACAAAGCTTTAGAGGACCATAAAGGAGTTTTCCTTCCTTTCCCTTAGGACTAGGGCTTGATACCCACCATCCTAGCTTAGGTGTCCTTCTGAAGTGTTCCCAAGGTGCCCTGCACTTCCTTCCACCTTGTTTCCATATATATGTTAATTTGACCTCCCATGTTACACTGTAAACTAGGAAGTCTCATCACCACTGTTACTCTCAGCACATGGTTGGTTGAATAAGTTGGATTTTGTAGTGTTTGTTAGGAAGAGTGAGGAGCAAGAAAAGAAGAATACAAATTAGGAATTTAGAAAGAGAACTAGGTGTTGAATGAAACGACCATGGTTTGGACCAAGGAGGTGAGGATGTAGAACAGAGGGGACACAAGACATTCATTTTTCATTCATTCAGCCAACACGTTCACCCAACCCACCAAGTGCTGAGAACCGAGGTGCTCACCCACTTGCTCGCTGGCTCCCAATGCCCTTGGAATTCAGTGAATTAACTGTGGCTTACAGAGCCCTGTGAGATCCAGCCTCTTCTGACCTCTCCCATAAACCTCCTCCCCTGCTCATCTGCCCTGGTCCTGCAGGCCTCCTTTCAAGACCCAGAACCCACCTTATTCCTTCCTGCTCAAGACTTTGCAACTGGCTGTTCCTCTCTGCCTGCAAGTTAGTTCACCAGTTCATCCTTGAGCTCAGCTTAAATGTCCCTCTCCCTGGAGGCCTTACCTGACCTAAGAAAATCCCCCCACCCACTCTAACCTCTCTGTGCACTGTTGTTGTTCCACTCCTGCACTTTGTTGACTTGCTTATCACCTGTTTTCAGCCCCAACCTCCTGGACAAATGTCAGCCCCATGAAGGTAGGGACTTTGCATCGTTCTCTGTGAAACCCCAGGTCCTGGCACATGACTAGTAACTGTTGAGGATGTGTTTACCAAATTAACTTCTGAGTGAGAAATGTATCAAGTGGATCCCACTTTGGTTTGGGAAGGGTTTTACCCTGACAAATGAGTCCATATCCCTGGTCTCTAATGGTTTCCACAGATAACAGCTGCATGTTGCCATGAGGCAGGTGGTACGGGGTCACAAGGGAGAAGACAGCCCCTCTCTCTGTGTTCCTGTCACCTACCTGCCATGGCACGCAGAAGGAAACATATGGAACAGTGAAAAAATCCAGCTTTAATAAATGAGTTCTCTTGTGTTCATTAATAATGCAGGAAGAGGTCATGGTTACATGTGGGCGGCGGGGGGGTGGTGGGTAATGCCCAAAAGAATACCGTCAACAGTTCGGTGTGAAGGCACAGCAGAGCCACACTAACCCTCCTGCATTCTCCGACCAGTGTGGAATTAAGCAGGGAACAGCCTTCACTCTCTAAAGCGCACAAAGCCAGTTTCTAGCAGTGCCACCATCATTTATGTGACAGGCGTCATAACGTTGGTAAAATGTAGTCGAGCTGTGCTGCGGAACAGCTGGTGCTGCCCTGAGAAGTGTCAGGAATGAATGTGTCCTGCCTAGAGTGACCTGTTTGCCTACTTGTTCATCAAGGGCGTTTTGAGTTGTGTGTTCATTGGTGAACTTCAGGGAAAGGATCCCTTTTCCATCTACTAATTGCCTGCCTCATGGGATAATTTTTTTTTCCAAATACATTTTATGATATTCATCAGCTTGTGATAAAGAATATGCCAAAATTGTGCGGAAGTGAAAGAATATTATTGGCACTAATGTTCAGTTGTGTTGCATGCTGATCTTGATTTGAGTGGCAGTAGGAAGCAAGGACAGCTTTTGACTGTGGAAGAGTCTCTGGAAGTTTCTTTTAAGTCATTAGTTCTCAGAGTAGGGTCCTGGCCCAGCAGCAGCATCATCACCTGGGAACATGTTTGTTAGAAATGCACTTTCTCAGGCCCCACCCCAGAGCTGTTGAATCAGAGACTCTGGGGTGGGGCCCAGCAATTTGTTTCACAAGGGCTCCAGGTGGGTTTGGTGCAAGTTCACATTTGGGAGCCTCTGTTCTATATTAAATCAAAAATGCTGGAAGAGGGAGGACTGCTAGGTGACCTAAGCCTTCTGACAGATTTTCTTGAGTCTTTGTCGGATGAGGAGGCAGCAAAGAAGTCACATCTCAGACACTTAGATGTGGATCAAAAATTTAGCCATCTGTTGGTTAATACCAAAAATAAATTGTTTTGTTTGAGAACCTTTTTCAAGCAAATAGTTCTGTATTATCTAGTTTACAAGTAGAAAATTGAAGGTTATTGAAGTTTTGTCTGTAAAGGAGAGAGAATATATAAAATTTTCAGATATATCTGATATTCATCAGCTTGTGATAAAGAATAAGCTGAAATAGTGCAGAAGTGAAAGAATATTATTGGCACCAGTATTCAGTTTTTGTTGCACACTGGTCTTGATTTCAGTGGCAGTAGGAAATAAGGACAGCGTTTCTGACTGTGGAAGAGTCTCTGGAAGTTGCTGTATATACATTATAAATATTATGTATACATTATATACATAATGTATACATATGCATGTGTGTATATATATCTCTCACCATATTCTTTCTCTGAATCACTCCAGGCTCCAGCATTATCCTATATCCTCCTAAACAAGACACCCCCTACTCCTACAAATACTCCCTTCCCAGTAGTAAATAAGAAGGTAACCTGATTAATTTCCAATAATGTGAATGATGATGGGTAGAATTCTCCTGCCAGAAGAGAATGGATTTTTAAGAAGGACCTTATTACCCAAATGAATCCGAATTGGCAGAATTCTTGTGGAAATAAGTTTGAGCAGGGGCCTCTTTCTGATGAGAGCTATATAGCTATCACCATAATGACAGGTCATGATTTATAGACACCACTTCTGGGGGGCTTTCAGGTTACAGTCTGTCAATTAAACAACATCATTGGTCAGTCTTTAGTGTACATTTCTAGAAGTAGATTTTTTTGTATCTGAGGATGACCATTTTTAAAAGTCTTAATAAAGATTGCCCCCGAATGAGTCTGTCTGCGTAATACCCACCAGTGTATAAGTATCTGCCTTACCTCGCTCTTCACCCCAGTACTCACTGAGTGAGAAGGGGATTCTCTTTTTTTTTCTTTTCTTATTTGCCTCTTTGATATTCAGCTTGTCAAGGTGACAGACTGGTAAAGGATGGAATCCTGTTTTTAACTCGCAGGCTTATATCAGTCTCAAGGTAGAAAAATTCCGCTAGGGCAGTGGTTCTCAAACTTGAACTGGCATCAGAATCACCAGGAGGGTTTGTTTAAACACTGTGCACCACACTTTACCCCTAGACTTTAGATGCTTCTGGCCTGGGGATCACCCTTTGAAATCTACTGCTCTAGGAGAATCATTATTATATAAGACTTATGATGGCTGGGCGCGGTGGGTCACTCCTGTAATCCCAGCACTTTGGGAGGCCGAGGCGGGTGGATCACTAGGTCAGGAGATCAAGACCATCCTGGATAAATGGTGAAACCCCGTCTCTACTAAAAATACAAAAAAAAAAAAATTAGCCAGGCGTGGTAGCAAGCACCTGTGGTCCCAGCTACTCAGGAGGCTGAGGCAAGAGAATGGCGTGAACCTGGGAGGTGGAGCTTGCAGTGAGCCGAGATTGTACCACTGCACTCCAGCCTGGACAACAGAGCAAGACTCCATCTCAAAAAAAAAAAAAATACTGATGGATGAGTGGATGAGTGAAAGGATGGGAGAAGAGAGGGCATTTATGTGCCTCTTCAGTTCTACTAGTGTCAAATTGCTTTCCATCATTATGGTAGAGAAGTTCGTGTTGCTTCACATCCCTGCCAACACTTGGTATTTTCTGACTTCTTAGTTTTCCAATATAGTGAATATGAAGCGGTATCTCACTGTGGCTTAAATTTGCTTCACCCTGATTATGAAGTTAAGTATAGATTTATGTATATTGGCCATTTTTTAGTTTCTTCCTTGTGTGTAAAGTGCCTGCTCCAACTTTTTGCCTATTTCTCTGTTGGATTTTTCCTCTTCTTCCCTGGTTGTAGGATTTTGAAAAACATAGTCTGGATACCAACCCCTCAGATGTTAAGTGTTGCAAACATCTCCCAGTTTGTATCTTGTCTTTGCATATTTTTTTTTTTTTTTTTTTTTTTGAGATGGAGTCTCACTCTGTCTCCCAGGCTGGAGTGCAGTGGCGCGATCTCGGCTCACTGCAAGCTCTGGCCTCCCGGGTTCACGCCATTCTCCTGCCTCAGCCTTCTGAGTAGCTGGGACTACAGGCGCCCGCCACTGCGCTCAGCTATTTTTTTTTTTTTTTAATTTGGTAGAGACGGGGTTTCACCATGTTAGCCAGGATGGTCTCGATCTCCTGACCTTGTGATCCACCCGCCTCAGCCTCCCAAAGTGCTGGGATTACAGGCGTGAGCCACCACTCCCGGCCTGCATATTCTTTATGATGTTTTCTAATGAACCAAGTCTCTTAATTTCATAAAGTCAAATATATCCCTTTTCTTTTGGTTTGTGCTTGTTGAATCTTCGCTAGGAAATGTGTTTTCTCTCTCTCAGTCATAAAGATATTTACTTATATTTTCCTCCTAAAGTTTTATATAAATTTTGTCTATCACAGTTACTTTTTTATATATGGTAAGATGTTAGAGTCCAACTTCATTTTATATAAATACAGATTTTCTGGTATATCTTATAGACAAGCCCATTTCTTCCTCATCACGGGGAAATGCCAGTTTCCCTCTGTGGTTGGTAGGTTTACAGGCATTCATTGTAACATTCTTTGTAATTCCATACATATATCTTAGAAATTTTAAAACTTATTCGACATTTAAGAAAATATTAAGAGGAGACCCAAGAGTAAATATCTTTTATGAAAAGCCTCCACTACCCCAAATTCTGAAGGAAAGTAAATCAGAAATAGTAATAAGGGGAAGACGGAGTTGGCTGGCTGTAAACATCTTTACAAAAAGTACAAAAAGCCGCTTTTAAAAATGTATATATAAAGCATTCTTCATCTGTAAAAAGATTTTCTCAAACTGTAACATTTGTTATAAAAGAAGAGAAGACACATCTGTAAGACTACAGTTAGAACTAATGTTTTTATAAACACATTTCTTAAGTTTACATGTTTCTAGCTAAAGAAATCTTAAGCAAAAAGTTTATCTTTTTTTGTGAACAAACAACACGTGAACCAAATACGGCAAACAAATGCTTACTATTCACAGCACTAAACCAGTGAAAACAGAGGTAATTTGTCAGACATCTGGGAGAATAACAGTTTTCTCCCAGTACGTTAAGCAGTTTACCATAACACAGACACATTCCTGTTTTGCCACACATGACAATTATTCCCCTCCCTTGCCCAAAAGTGTCAGCGGTTGTGGCACATAACATTAGAAGTGACATGCATTTTAATAAAGTAAAACTCTAAAGAATATGAACCAATTTTCCTTTATCAAGCAGCTGTTTTCTATTTTGGGAGTCTCAAAACAGAGAAATTACTATCCTTCATAACAATATTTCAGTTAGCAGTGGGAGATGAAAAGCAGCAGCTATTTCCCCTCAGAATCACAATGGTATTTTATATTCAAGATTAAGTTCCTTTTAGTTAGTTAGGGGATGACTGGCAGGAATAACTTGTAATGTACATACTGTACATTTTATATACTAGTTACTATATGTTGCAGCTAACTGCATCCATTGATGTGTTCCTATTTGGACTAATTCCTTAATAAGACATACCTCTGTTTCCTTCACTTGGTATTTTCTCCTTTTTATTTCTCTCTCTGGCAACTTTGTAAATCTAAGATTTATAGCATTGGACTGAGTATCTGGAAACTTCCCAGTATTTAAAGTTTGAGTTGTTTAGCATGTCTGTCTAATCTCTCCCTCCCCAGTTAAATTAACTTGAACTTTTTGTTCCAAGTTGCGCCATGGATTGGAACAGAGAAGTAGTGGCTGTTCCCCAAAGAGGGAAGGGAGGGAGTCAACCACTACCGAGAAATTGACCAAAAGGGTCCGTGCATCCTTTTTCTCAAAGTTGTCCATGAAGTCTCAGAACCAACTCTACTCCATATCCAACCATGGTTAAGAAAGCCAGGGGAGGGAGGACACAGTTCCAGTGTTGTATTATTTATCCTTGAATTAACAAGTGACAACCAAATTAATATTTCAGTGATTTTTTTTCCTGTCCTCATAAGAACAAAGATAAATAGCTTTTGAGTGTTACTTATCCTACACAGGCTTTAAATGCATGAGTTATATACAAAAGCTCATGTGTTTCTCACACAGCCCCTTAAAAGTATAGATACTGTTATTATTTCCATTTCACAGATGAGACAGCTGAGGGTTAAAGTAGTTGACAAAGCAGCCTGGAGTCACACAGCTGGTAAGTTGCAGAGACAAGATCATAACACAGGACTGTCTGACTCCAGTGACTTTGGGCAGGCTCCCTCACTCATCCCATCACTCATTCCATTAAAAGACATTAGTGGGCATCTCCCTCTAGTGTTCCTGGAGGAATGTTCCAATGTAGTGCAATGGAAAGGAAAGTCCCTGCCCTCAAGGGGCTTACATTCTAGAGAGAGATGGGGTCAGAAGTTAAATACTACACTGCTGAGAATATAATTACAATGTGGGGTAAAGGCTCTAAAGGAATGTGGTTCTACTGCAGAAACATCATATAAAGACCCAAACAAGAAACTCTGCCCAGTTTTCTCTTCTGTAAAATGGAGGTACTTGGCCAGACACAGTGGCTCACGCCTGTAATCCCAGCACTTTGGGAGGCCGAGGTGGGCAGATCACGAGGTCAGGGTATCGAGACCATCCTAGCCAACATGGTGAAACCCCGTTTCTATTAAAAATACAAAAAAAGAGCTGGGCATGGTGGCACACACCTGTAGTCCCAGCTACTTGGGAGGCTGAGGCAGGAGAATTGCCTGAACCTGGGAGGCGAAGGTTGCAGTGAGCCGAGATCATGCCACTGCACTCCAGCCTGGTGACAGAGCAAGACTCTGTCTCAAAAAAAAAAAAAAAAAAAAAAAAAAATTGAAGTAGTTTTGTAGCTTTAGCAGTTAAATTGAGGTATCGAGGTGATATCTTGCGCATGTGGAATTTCATCCTGTTTTGTTAAAGCAGGAGAAGGATTCCATTTGCAAGTTACCACAGTCTAGAACCACTGGATTGTCTTAAAGGCAGCATTTACTGAGTGCCTACTATGTTCTCTGGGTCATATGCTGTGCAGAGGGAGAGGTTAAAATAGCCACTTGCTCACAGTGTTCATGTCCTACTTCAGAGGACCTCCCTCTCCCTCAGAGCCTCAGTTGTAAAAGGGGAAGACTTGGGTTCTTTTTATGGCTCTGCCATTGAGTGACCCTAGAACAGTCTCTGGGCCTCTCTGAACCTTAGACTTTTCTTCTGAAGCTCAGGAATATGAGCTGTTTCTCCTAGGGTGTTAAGAGTGTCCAGGTGAGCTTTAATGTGTGTGTGAGTGTATCTGGAACCTGTATGGCATGGTGTAGGCTCTGTATGTGGGCATATAGTCAGCACTTCATATCTATGGGTTCTTCATCTGTGGATTCAACCAACTGAGGATCAAAAATATTTGGAAAAAATAATTCCACAAAGTTCCAAACAGCAAAACTTGAATTTGCCACATGCCAGTACTATGTTTAATTCCCATGATGTAGGCATTGTATTAGGTATTATAAATAATGTAGAGATGATGTAAAGTATATGGGAGGATGTAGTTGGTATGCCAAGCCTACAATAGCAATTAGGACAAGTATATGGCCATGTGATTTAAACTATATGGGAGGATGCAAATACTCTGTGTGCCATTTTATATCAGGAACTTGAGAATTCATGGATTTGGGAGGATACTGGAGCCCATATCTCATGGATATGGGCAGATGACTCTATTGTCTAATAAGCCAATCTAGGGGTTGAAGGAAAAAGCCAGCATTTCTAGAGAAGGTGGGGGCAGCCAGGCTTCCAAAATTGGGTCAAAGAGGGTCATCGTTATGGGTTGAAAGTCTCTTGGGGGACAGTTAAAATGATGGGAATAGATCCAGAAAGGTCAACTTCTGTGGACATCTTCGGAGATCATTGGCGCTACATCATTTTCTTTAAAGGAACAGCGGAGAATAAGGCTTTCAACAGAAGTATGTAAAGCCAAAGCTTCTTAAAAACAATATATGGCGGTGGAAATATGCAGTACTTTTAGAGAAAATTCCCAGATTCAGTATTTGTTCAGCAGGATATTTATTGGACACCTCCAGTGTGCCAAGTAGGGGCATCCACTGGTGGGACTAGCAGTGGTCCAACTAACAAGGTCGTGGTGCTCTTAGATGGAGGAAAACACCCACCAAGTTTTATCACACAGATGAAAATGCACGAGCAGCCAGCACCTGGGGTGGCCAGTGCCAAGTGCAAGGGTAACAAAACAGAGGATGGGACCCAGTTACGATGGCCAGGCTGGGCTTCCTGAGTCATCTGAATATGGAGCAGTCAGTGTCAGCCAGGCAGAGGCTCCAAGACAGAAGGAGTCATGGATTTCTAGGAAAAGCATTTCACTGATAATACTTTAATGTGCATCTGTCTCCTACACTGTCTTGTATCCAGAGTGGGCCGTGTTTCTAAGGGGCTATCCCAAGTTTGACACATATTCCTGGAGCTAAAGCAAGTGAAAACACTCAGGAAAGTATGAAAGCTCTGTGTGGATGGTGGTGTATGACTCTCCAACGTATATTTTAAAGAAGAAATGTTTTGGAAAGTCATTAAAAATGTTAACCACATCCCCCTGCAAACTAAAAAGCTGATGAAAGGAGCATATTTTCCAATTACACATTTAAACACATATATGTTTATATCAACAAAAGATAGCCTATGTTAGACCCAGATATAGTTGATATGCCGAGCCTACAATAGCAATTAGGACAAGTATATGGCCAGAAATGTCCTCTGGACATACTCAGCAGATGGTACCACTGCAAAACACGTTTTTCAATGAGCTCATCTGTAAGGCACGATGAAACGAGGTCAAAGAAAAGCTTAGAGAGCTTCATACTCACGGTTTTAAACTCAACTGAGAAAAGATTTAAAGGAAAAAATCCCTGACCCAAACAAAAGCAGGGGGAAACTTAGTGTTGCGTAAAGCAACTAAAGAAAAACACCGCGTTCTCCCAGTGGCTGTTCTCTGCCATTCCGTGTGCGGGGGATCCATATTTTTGCCTCCAGCATGCTCATTTCTGTTTCTCAGACCCACACACCATTTTGCTGAGACAAAGCTGCAAGTACATTTCCACCCAGCTGGGCACACTTGCTAACTACACTGATGCATCAGATCTGTAAATGTCACCCCCGTCATCTCTTTCTACCCTCTGATAACTTTACTCTTTAAAAATTTGTTAACATCCTTTTCCCAGCCTTACATTTGACATAATCAAAGTCATGTACATGAACTCCCCTCTCTCTCTCTGAAAAACCCCTACATTTCCTCAAGTTCTAATTGCATTATCAAGTGTTTTGTTTGGTTCATTAATTCCTTCCCAGATGATTTGCTGCTGGTAGGTTTCTAGCAAATTCTACCCATGTCTAATAAATCATCTTACAAAATGCTGCAGGTTTTTCTCCATCATAGGGATCAAGTCCACACGCTAATTGCTGTGCCCCTGTGAAGTTTTATTCTACCTCTCACTAAAAGCAACCCCTTTAGCTTCATTGTTAGAACTCTAACAATTCGACAACAGAGAAAAGATTTCAGAACTGTGCTTTGGCCAGGCCAAGTCCCCAGAGTCATTTCAAGCTTGCTGAGCTGGAATATACCCAGGGTTATTCTGTCAACTAAACAAACTTTCTCCAGGTGAACGCAGGCAAGGCGTCCATCTCTTCTGTGTCCCCTGTTGGACCTGGGAGTCAGGGAGATGAAGGATCCATTGTCATGAGGCAACACTACCATGTAACTAACCTGAGAACAAGAAAATGAAGTCAGGAAGTTTTAAGTGCATAGCCATAGGGTGGGGAAGGACGTGGGGCCCAGTTCCTGCTTCCAGGATGTGATAGGATTGTTGGGGCTGGAGATTGTGGAGTTGTAGCTACAAAGGCTGTAAAGCATTCATAGAAGACCAGATGGGGAGTGATCTGAAATAATTCAGACGGGTGTAAGTACCAGTCTAGTGAGGTTCCTCTTATATTAAAAATCATCATTATCTAATTTCCCAGTTTCTACAGATAAGGAAATTGAGGTCCAGAAATGATCAGTGGTTTCTTTAGATGCAAGTATACTATTTTGTTTACTTTACCATTTGATTCCCAGCATGTATCAATGGACTCACCTATACATGAATCTTGCAGTGTTTTTAGCCCAGTTCATACTTCCCACAAACATGTTTAATTTTATTTCTGTTCAGTTCTCCAAAGGTATTGTGGGCCTCCTATGTATGACTCAGGTGTTCTGTGTGGCTAAGATATGGTATTAACCCACCATTCTTATTTTTAAAAATGTAATCACAAAAAGCAAGGATCAATTATTATAATATGGTCATATTTTAAAGCCCTTCTGTGCCTGTGAAGTCGAGAGGGTGAGTCATTTTATTTCCCATTTTACAGGTGATAAATATCTTAGGATGTCATTATTATTCTTTTTGTGCCATTTGTAAATCACATTTATAAATCTTTGAGAAAGAAGTACACACTTAAGTTTACTTTTGATTCATTTACTTTTGATTCATTTAAGTTCTAAATCTTCCCAATTTCTGTGTCTTCCACCGTAGATGTCTCCACTGTTAGTTATTCCTGTTCATTTTCTTTGGTTCTTCTTGCAAAGCCAATATTTCCAGAAATCTGCACCAATTCCTCACAGTGATTGCACATTTCAATGGAGATAGATAGCTTGGAGACAGTTTATACATTCTACTGATAAAAGTTGTCTCTGGTTGCATGGAAGGGTCTCAGCAAACTGAGAATATTTTGGCAATTCAGTACATAGAGCCAGATTCATTATTGCACGTAAGCACTCTTCAATGGAATATTCATACATATTACAAATTAAGTTTGAGCTGATAGGGAGGGTTTCTTTTTCTCTTATAACTTTTAGTCAACACAGCAGAAGAGAGGCAAATATTTTCTCCTCTAACCTAAATTTCACCAAGTTGAGCAATAATTTGCAATTAAAATAACAGAATTTTGACAAAGTTTAGGACGAACGTAAAGTTAAGTTTTTGTGCTTTAATTCTGTATGTGAACTAGATAAGCAATGAAATGGTATTTCCCTGCACGTGCACACACAGCGTCGTTCTCCAGAATAGTTCAATTGTCATAACTCAGTAGAATAAAATATGGACCACTGCTCCTCACTCTAAGAAAGCCTGAGCAGCAAGGGCTGCCCTGCTAACTGCAGGCTTCTATTCAGTTTTCCTTATGGGGAGAAGCAAGAGGGAGAAGATTATCAAAATTTTCATAATGAAAATGAAGAAAATCACCCATCATAATGCCACTTTGAACTGTTGATGTTCCTTAACTTACGACGGAGTTACATCTTAAAAGTCAAAACTAAAAATCATCCAGGTGTGGTGGCTCATGCCTGTAATCCCAGCACTTTGGGAGGCCGCGGCAGGTGGATCACTTGAGGTCAGGAGTTCAAGACGAGCCTGGCCAACATGGTGAAACCCCATCTCTACTAAAAATACAAAAAAAAAATTAGCCAGGCCTGATGGCACATGCCTGTAATCCCAGCTACTCAGGAGGCTGAGGCATAAGAATCGCTTGAACTCAGGAGGCAGAGGTTGGAGTGAGCCAAGATTGTACCACTGCACTCCAGCCTGGGTGATGGAGTGAGACTCTGTCTCCAAAAAAAAAAAAAAAAAAACTAGGGAGGTTAAAAATGGATATGGTTTGGATTTTTTAATGTGGTTCTAAAAACAACGTGGGACAGTTCATGCGAAGAACAGAGTTTTAAGAACGAGTGGGTAGAGCTTCCCCCACTGGGGCTAGGGAATATGCATCCCATTTTGCAGAGAGTTTCAGAGATACAAGATTCAGTGGCTTTCCTAGCTAGTCGCAGAATAAACCATTCTTCCTTCTGCATCCAGCCTCCTTGTGGGGGGAGATAAATGATTCCAGAGTCTTAGGAAGCAAAGTTTCTAGAAATAAATAATACCCCAGGTTGGGGTAAGAATAGTAGGCAGTGTCCTCAACATCCACATGTACTTGTGAGGGAAGCCCCCAAGAAGGAACAGTGATTTGGGATCCAGAGCCCATTACAGAAAGACTATGTCGGTATGGAGTGATCTAGTAGCAGAACAATGAAAATTCTCAAGAAGCCCTGGATCTATCCAAGTCCTAATTTATTTCAAGCTTTTGAAATTTAGTATTTGCATTTGCTTTGTCTTGAGACCTCACCCTCAAGTATTTTAGCTTAACAAAGAATGATGTATTTGGAGGTAAGAGGCCAAGTTCAAGCTCCCAAACTACTATTTAGTAGCTAATAACCCTTAGGCAAGTAAGTCACTTACTTTCTGGAGGGCTTACAGTGGGAGGGCTCCCCTTCCTGTCCCATGTCATCCTAATTTTTTCTAATCTCTTCTTCACACAGCAGCCAACTCCCATGATCATGTCTCTAAGGTACAAACCAAAGGAAAAACAAACAAAAAACCCCTTAATCTTGTGGATTCTCCACCCTCCTCTTAAATCATCTCAAAATCAAAGTCTTTTTTTTTTTTTTTTTTTTTTTTTTTGGTGATGAAAGTACCTAAAATCTACTCTTTTGGCAAATTTCCAGTATGTAACACACTATTATTAGCCATAGTTAATACTAAAAAAAATGAAAAAAGGTAACTATAACATGATGGGTATGTTAATTTGCTTGACTGTAGTAATCACTTCATTACACATATGTACAGGTGTTCCTTAACTTACAATGGAGTTACATCTTAAACCCATTTTAAGTCAAAAATGCATTTAATATTTCTAACCTACTGAATATTGTAGCTTATCCTAGCCTCCCTTAAATATGTTCAGAACACTTACATTAGCTACAGTTGTGCAAAATCATTAAATGCAATAATAAAATTTTGAATATCTCATGTAATTTATTTAATACTGTACTGAATGTGAAAAATAGAAGGGTTATGTGGATACTGAAAGTGCAGTTTCTATTAAATATGTATCTCTTTCACTGTAAAGGTGAAAGATCATAAGTCAAACCATCATCAATTGGGGATCATCTGTATATCAAAATATGCTGTACACCTTAAATATAAACAATAAAAAAATATATTTTTTAAAAACAAAGTCCAACCTGAAGCCTCCAAGGGTCAGCATAGCCTGCCCTTGCTTCCAGGCTTAACGCATGATAGTCTGCACCCCACTCACGTGCACCAGCAGCCTGTCAGTTGTACCAGGTTTTCTCCTACCACAGGACCTTTGCACATGCCTTTCCCTCTCTGGAGTACTCTCTCCTCTCTTCCTCCCCACTTAAATCCTGCCCTTTCTTTGGATTGGTGCTCTCCACCTCTTCCTCAGGGGACCTCCCTCTCCCTGCCAGGTTTTCTTTCCTTCTCTCAGTAGTGGGATTCCTAGCATCCTTCTCCTTCACCAGACTGTCAACTTCCTAGGGGCAGCTTCCATTTCTAGTCTTGCCCACCACTATATTGGCAGCCCCAGGCAGTGTGCTGAGCATGGAGTCATTCGCAATCATTATTTGACCAATAAACAAATGAATGAGCTATTGAATGTACAGTGCCAAGCATAGTGCATGGTATGTAGAAAATAACTCGGAAGTGTTAAGCATTGCTAGAGATTCAAAGAAGCAAAAGATGATTCCTGCAATAAAGTGGCTTTAGTCTTTGAAGAATATTTCAAATGCATGCCATACTCTTTAGTTTATTGCTGGTGTGGAATTATTTTTAAATGCTGTCTAGGAAATTGGAGGCATTTGAGAAGATCTGTTATAATTTATTTAGATGTTGATTATGGACAAGCCAACTAATGATTACTGTTATAGGAAAACAAAAGAAAAAATAGCCCATTCTATCAACATTCACTGGTAGTTTTATATTCATACTGGCACCAGGCTCTTTTCAACTGAGTTGTTTTGTTTTGAACCACTAAAACCACGGTTTAATATAAACAGCATTTTCTTCCAAGGATCCTATCACAATCAATTTAATGAAAGTTTTTCCACATGGTCTGTAAACTGCAAGATGAACTAGTTGGCTATGCAGGAGCCAAAATTAATTTTGATCAAAGTGATACACATCATAATTTTATTTCTTTGGATAGAAAACAAAAAAAAAAGAACAAAAAAGATGCCAAACCACTCTTTGTAGGTTACACTAAAATTCTGAAACACAAATCCACAAGAGCCAGGAAATTCTATTTACAGTGAATCAACTTTAGCTTTGATTTTTCCTGGCATTCATTGGTTTGTTACCTGACTTTTGTGTTTAAGGAATTTTCATACTCTTGTAATAAGAGGAACAAATAAAGTATAGGACATTAAGTCCAATAAGCATTTTTCAAAATTTGCTTTCTAAGATTCAGGCGCTTCAAAAAATGTGTGATGTTGCTTGTTTTCTTGCTGCTCAGAGATTTCTCTGACTCTGAGAAATGACTAACATTACTTTTGTCCTAACTGTACTATTTTTTATGCCATTCCATCCCAGGGGCTTTACGCATTGCCTATAGGACATTTGTAGGACAAACACATCTGATGAGACAACTTAGTAAGAAATGAATTGACAGAAGAAAATCAATTTCCAGTAGGTTAGTGAATATCCACAACTAGTGTTTTTCTCCATCCTGCTTGTTAAACATGATACCATTACCAAGGTGAGTTCCTGGGAAAGGTCAGTAGACTCAGCTGACTTGGTTCTCAGGGTAAAGCTCACGTGCCCTTGCCATGGCATGTACCATGAACGTTCTCCTTTGTCAAGTGTCCTTCTCACTGGAACATCACCTTCCACCTCCGGGCCGCACCTCTCCCTCTTGTTGATGACTGCCCTTTTTCACTACACCCTCACATCTTGGCATCATACAGTCACCGGTGAACACCTCAGCTTCCTTTGCTTTACAGCTCAGGTCAGGTAACAGCACTGCCAGCTGTGCTGCTCGGTGGTTAGAACACGCATTTTGAAGCCAGGCAGACCTGGGTCACATCCCCATTTCTACTTTCATAAGCTGCACAACTTTTAGGAAGCTGCTCAGCTTCTGAGGTGGTAGAGAGAACACCACCTACCTCACCAGTGACATCCTTATCTGAAGATGGGATGAAATCATGTGTGTGAAGCATTTATTGCACTGCCCGACACAGAACAAAAACCCGTGTGTGGCGTTCAGTGTCATATCCTTGAAATGGCTCCTCCCACAGACATGACTGCAACATAAACTGCTTTTCATGGGTTTTCTTATGTGACTTGTTTGGAGTATGGTTTTTACTGAAATTTGGCAGCTGGACTTTTTAGGAGCCCAAACCTAGGCTAGTATTTCCCGTAAAAGATAGCGTTTACTGAGTGTGCTATGAGCCAGGCACTCTTCTAAGCTCCTTACAAGGAATCTTCACAACCCTGTTTACAGATGAGGCACAGGAGGAGGCTAGAAAATTTGTCTAAGTGTGGACAGTTATAACAACAGCTGACATTGGTCACTGTGCCAAGAGCTTTACTTTAATTACATCATTCAGGTATCACCTATGAAGCATGTACTTAAATATTCCTCATATTCTATTGAGGACACTGAGGCACACAGAGATGGAGTAATTTACCCAAAGTCACACATCTGATAAATGGCAGAGCACAGACTTAGACCCCAATGTGTCTCACCCTAGAGCCCCAGTGATGCCCACTCTCACCCGGTGTTACTGAGCCTTGCTCACCACTTTATCAATACATGGCACATTGATTCTGCAAATCAATGAGGATAATAAGTAGCTAACCTTCATTGAGCACTCGGTATGCACTAGGCATGAACCGTAACTACTTTCTACGCAGAGCCTAATTAATTCCAGCAACAACTCTGTGAGTTAGGTCCTGCTGTTAACCCATTTTACAGAGAAGAAAACTAAGGCATCAAGAGATGAATAACCTGCTCAAGATAGCACAGCTCACAAGTGCTACAGCCTACATGAACCCCAGGCAAACAGACCCAAAGCTTTGCACCTTGACAATGGCCCTCATCAGACGTAGAACTCCTGCCTGCTCCTCTGCATCTTCATGCAGCATCCTTAGGGATCCTCTAATTTTAAATGTAAATGACTATGGTGACACAAAATAGAAAACACCATTAAACACTCTTTTTAACTCCGTGTGATAACAATTTCGTTGATGGAGGACTCTTCCTGTCCTTTCCTCTGATGACTAGAGGCTTGAGAGTAGAAATTTTATTGTAGCCAGCCCTCTAGACTCTGATGAAAACAGTTAACAAATTCAAGTTTATTCAAGGTATTTATGAGACCAATATGAAGTTTACACCAGGGAGAGGAAATGGCATAATAAAATGGCTTTCATAAAGGCTTCGGGCATGATGCTTGCAAAAACCTAACCACACCTTCCTCCTTCAATTTGTGGCTGTATTTGCCTTTACAGCAGGAGATAATGCCAATGGATCATTAAATGCAATAACATTGACATGTAAAAAAGAAGCATGTCATCTTCTATATTCTGAACTTAGAGCATGCCTCTCCCAATTCAAGGTGAAAGCCACCAGCATCTTAAATGAAATGTCTGCAGATGCGCAGATGCCCTCTGTGTCTCTCGTTTTTGTCTGTGAAACAGTGATAGTAGCTGTACTTCCCTTGTGTGAGGATTACATGAGTAAATGTAGGTAGAGTGCATAGAATAGTGTCTGGCACAGAGGAAGTGTTGTACCACTATTGGGTTTATCATGATTAAAGTGTCAAAAGCTCCAGCATTTTATTTGAAGTATTCTGGACACTCATATATAAAAAGGTGAGCAATGAAGCACGGAGTGGCTGATAGCGACTTTCATGGACTGTTCAACCGGGAAGTGCTCTGGGAGACACCCTTTTCAAGCCCTTTTGCTATAGAGGGAGCTGAGTCACCCAGCAGCCCCTTCTACGTGTCCAGGGCTGAAATGCAGGAGTCTGGAGGCCAGATCATCACCTGCTGCCACTATGGTGGACTCCCGACCTAGTGACAGCCAGAAGCAGGACCATCACCAGCCCTTACGAGCACTTCTGCATGATTTAGAGGAAGGCTTCTCTTCCTCTGGAGGGACACGGCCTCTAGCCTACTGCCCTACTTGCCACCTTGCCTTTGCTCACACATCCCTAAGCAGGGGTACTACAGAGAAGTTCTAAAACAGAGACAGACAGAGAATCAGTTATCCAAGAAAAGCCACTTTGCATGTTGTGATTTTCTGTGAGGTCTATAAACTTGGTATTTCTTGTCTCTTTCCTCTCTGTGTCATTTTTCACTTGAAATGGCCCCACCTTGTCACTTACAATGCAGAAACCAGAGACAGCAGGAGAGCCTGACCAGAGCCACTTGGTTATTTGCAAACACTCCAAGACCTTTCTGGACCTCATTTTTTCATTCTCGACAAAGCAGAGGATACTGTCCTTGATACTATTTTTATCCTATCAAGAAATGGTCTAGAATAAGCTTAAGAGCAAAAACACTTCTCATTAAATACGTGTGTACTTTTTACTGGAGAAGACCCTCAAGTTCCAAAGAACTTAGGAGATATAGAAGATAGGGAGATTTGGCTGTAGAAACAGCTTGTTGCCAAGTACTTGCCATTGGCTTTCCTATAATATCTGGAGTTGCTGCTTCAAGTTATCACCTGTAAGGTGATGCAAAAATGTACGTGTTAATTTTTCGATTCATACTGGTTCAGATATACTGTAGTTCAATGGACATTTGGATGCCATTGCTTGAAATGAGATTTCATGTGATGATACCAAGGTTTCCAAAGGAGATATTAAGGTGGGATTGGTATCTGAAAAGAAAGTATTTTATAATATTTTGAAAGTATTTATAATATTTTTAAAAAGTATTTACTTTTTAAAAAGTAAGTACATGTATGTTTTTAACCTCTAAGACTCATCTATTTTACTAATCAGAGGCTGATAGCCAGATGTATTCTACATTTAAAAAACAGTAAAGGATTTTAAAACGTGAGACACGTCAGTTAGACACAAAGAAGACTTTTCTAACAAGGAAATTACCCAGGCTATAAATTTATCTGTGCAGGATGCTTGAAATGGAGTAAGGAGGGGATCTGATGGTTGTAAAAATACCAAATCTAGGGAAATAACATCAGGATGCATTTAGAAAATACCATGGACAAACTGCTGAGGTCCCAACTAGAACCCAACACACCCACACATAGAAACTGACAGCTGTGGCAGTGCCGTCTACAGATCTCCATCTCTGAAGTGAAGTACTTTCCTCAGAAACACATTAATTTGAACACCATTCATTCCTGAAACTCACATTTCTTCTTAACTGCCATAATACCTGCATTTTAGGTAAGTTGCCTTCCCTTCTCCAAGCCCTAGAGGAGACTATAAATTTGAAATAAATTAAGACAGACAGGAGTTGCCTAAATGAAAAAAAGATTTTTTTTTATCCAACCTAAATCAGGGCTTGAAACCTTTTACTTTTCAGTATATAGTTTATTAGTTTGAAAACACAGGTGTGATATTTTACAGAATGAAATCACTGCCCCTGTATTTAATTAAATGAACCCTATAAAAGTTGGATTTTAGCCAGGGGCATAATCTATACTAGGCTGAATTTAAAATTGCATTTGTACTTTATATGAGGTCATTTGCACATGTAATAGAAATAGAGGTGACTGATATGCTGAACCTCAGAAACCAAATGTCCCCCATAAATAGGTACTTAGTTTCTAATTTGGAGAGAGTATAGTATGCCTTTTCTAAATACTACATTATAAAATATCCTGAACTGCTTACGATTAAGTTGTAGAAAACTTTGAAGGCTCTCTGGGACTCTGTGTTTTGAAAGGTGCTACTGTATGACAATAGTTTAACCCATGGTATTTCTAAGTAGACCGTGAAAACCAAGCTTCTCTCTGGTTTATGGGCCCGGCTAGCATTCCATCATGTGTAGTCTCTGAGTCACTCGATGTCTTGGTGAAACGCCACCCATAATGCATTCATCTTTCCATTTCTTAAGTGATTCCCATGTGTTGTAGCTTCATTTTTCCTCCAAGAACTTCTTTCAGTGACATTCCGTCAGCCAAGAAGGGAACTGGTCTTACCAAATGAGCTCAGTAAATTCTTGCTGAATGAGTGAATGACTGAAAGATAGACAGATGGGTTGTCAGTGAAATTTACCTCCCAAATGGAAAGCTCGCCAGCTTTCTGTTAGTTCTCAGGACCAACTAGAAAAGACAGCTACAAGTACCTCCTAGGAAGAGCAACAGCAATGTTATTCCGGCCCAAATTGAACCCAGAAGGAGTGGTCCTATGCCCTCAGCATAATTGTCTGTCTTGTCTCAGGAGACCTTATGCTAAAGGACCTCTTTAAGGTCTCTTAGTGTCATGTCATATTTGCAGCAGTGATGTTTGCCTTGAGACTAACTGATTGGATTTTTGCCATAATTGCACCTAAGTCCCAGGGGACCAGCCAGAGCCTTAGGTGAATAATTTAAGCATTTAATTTATAATAAAGATAAAGTTTGCAATCAGCATTTCTTCTTCCAAAACATTCCATTTACTTGGTTTTAAAGCTGCATAAACTATTTTAAAGGCAATCTGCTCAATTGGGCAAGTTAATGATATTGAATTTGACCGGGCCAAACGTCACTGGGTGAGCATCCCGTCTATAATCACAGCCATCATTGCCACTGTTTTGTGTAATGTAGATGCAATGCTAATCCTGAGAATAAAAGTTGTCATTCTCGGTTGACTGACGGCGTGCACCGGAGTCATCATCTCGCTAAGAGTCTCAGTGATGTGATTCCAAGATGACAGTGTAATAAGTGTTATGTGCACAAGGTAATTCAAAACAAATTTGGCTGCAAAAATGGATCCTCTAGGATAGTAAACTCCCACCTTGTCTCATCGTCTTTTAAGAGAATGTAATGATCCCTAAAATACCTTGTCAAGAAGCTCATGTGGCAGGGGTCAAGTCCTGTAAAATTTATCTGTTGCACCCCCCTCCTCCTCCAAGAATCCCAACTCGAGGGCTGAAAATATCCATGTGCATATTGGTACCCCAGGAACACACAAGATGGGCAGGGAGCTTCTGGGAAGTCAAGAAGCCTTTCAGCATACAAATGTCTCTTAAGAACACCTCACTAGGCTGGGTTTTGCTTTGATTTATAGATTGTTTCCTCCTGGGAAAATGTGTCTCTTCTACTACAGGATCCCCACGAGCACTGGAGTCTTAGTAAATTCTTATTATTGGCATTTAGGCATTACAAGTAAGTTATCTCATCTAAACTTTATATTACCCTAAGAAGCATGATGCTATATTTATTTTGCAGATGAGGAAACTGGAACTCAGAACAGTTAAATTGCCCAAAGCCCACAGCCGGGATTCCAATGCTGGCTTCATCCCACAATTGCCGTCCCTGCACACTCCACCTCTGAGCTATAAAAAAGGAGGAGGTCATCTGGCTTGTGGAGGGGCTTATTTGAACTGTATTTGATTGAAAACTGCATGGGCTACTAAAATTGTTTTCTTGGGCACAGTTGTCAGAAATGCCTTTCTGTGGAACCCAGCTGTAGGCAGGGGGGACATTCTTGTGTGAGATGACAGGGCATTTCTCAGTCACCCCAAAGTCCCAGTTCTCCCTTTGGGGTTGCTACTGCTCTTCCCTCTGTAACCTGGGCAGTATGGATGTTGTTGTATCAATGCCGTGTAACAGTACCCAAAGCTGGACGGAATCAGAACAGCTTTCCTGCTTTTTGTAACTGAGTGTGCCTCAACACAGAGGAGCTCTTTGTAGCCAAGAATGCTTTTAGCTTTAGACTGATCCAAGCGGGTCCTTTATGCATCATTTTCTTGGTACCATTTAAACATCCACTCAATGGTACTAGCATTTGGTTTATAAAAATCTATCCAAGTAAAGCAATAGTTGCCATCACCTTGCTATAAAATTGAACTAAGATGTACTCCTAATCAGAGAAGGATTTTCACTAATTATTTTACCCACATAGAAGAATGTCTCTAGGAATGAATGAGAAAACATTTGTGCCTAATTTTACAATATATCTGTGTGATATTTACACTTTTTAGGATGTTTTGGACTGTAGGTAGTTAAGATCCAAGTCAAATGACCTAAAGTATAAGGAATGTATTATTGAATATAACAAGAAGTTTGGGGATAAGAGGTTCTAAACTTGGTTAATTCACTTACTCAGTGATATTATTAGGACCACAATTCTCTCATTTTTCTACTCTGCCATCCTTAGTGTGTTAAGCTGGCCTCTGAGGCCAGTTCCCCACATGGTCCCAAGATGCTGCCACAAGTCCAAGGCATGCAGATGACTTGTCTAGAGGCAAAAAAGGGCCCTCTCCTGTCTCATGTCCTAGTTTAAGGATGAACAAAACCTCAGAGCTCCCTAGCAGCTCTCTCATCCCATCCAACCAGCCAGAATTATACTGCATACCCATGTCTAAATCCATCATGAGGCAAAAGGACCAAGACCACCATGACAGGCGGGAGCCCATCAAAATCCACACCTCAGATCTCCCCCAGAGGGAAAGATATAGGATCTGGTAGAAAGGAAATAAAGAGTTCTTTTAGCAGAGAGGGGAGCATTGGGGTGAGGATGGGTGCGTGCTGCCCAGGCAGCTGACATTGCCTGCTGTAGTGTTTGTAAGAATTATGTGTCTCTAAAAAGTGTAAACCCATAGGTTCCTTTCTGGACGCAACTAGAAGATGGCTGGATTCTAATTCCCCATCCTCTCCTCACTTAGCTTAGTGTTCCTCTTAACAAGAACAGGAAGTTATGAAGGAAAAATACACCATAGTAAGAAAATCCCATTCTTATTCCTTTTTGGCAAAAGGCCTGGTATTTATATACTATTAAATAGAGGAAGAACAAATTTGACACATCTTGTAGCACCCACTCGAAAATCCTAATGTCTGAATTCATTGTGGGTATAACTAACATTGGTGCAAGCCATCCCCAGGGAATACCAAGGGCAGAAGACCAGCATGACTGGGTGGTATTGACCACACCCACACCTCCTAAGGGTGCTATATGTTGCATTAATTTATTCTCAGCAACAAATTTGCTGTAGCATTGTAAATTCCTGTATTATGTGACTCTTGGTGTCACACATTTAATGAAAGATATGGCTCAAATAGTTCGGCCCCAGCATGAATTCCACAGCACCCCAAGTTGTTTTTCATCCACATCTACACCCCATTCCTTCCCATGCCAAGCCCTCAGCATTCTAGGGTCTAGGCAGGGAAGCACTTACCAAGGTCACCTGGGACAGAAAGCTAGAAAGAATTCTTTCTTTCTTATCCTTCCATTCTTTTCTCAAAGGGAGAAACATGGCAACAGTTGTAGTGTTAAACCCTGCTTTCCAAGTCCTCCAGGATGGTGGTTCAGACAGTTCCTTATTTACTGGTGCACTCAAGTCATTTTGTGACCCAGAGTTCGTTTCTGCCGAACTCCCTCATGATGTAAATAAATTACTTAAGAGGATTGAATCCAGATCATTAATAACCTCCACTGGCATGATTCATTTGGGTTTCATTACAAGGAAAGAATTCAACATCTATTTCTCAACCCAACAGTTGTTTACAATGCACTTCAACCTAAGAGTTGTTGTCCCTGCAGGGCCAGAGTGAAAGAGTTTGGGGGGAAGAAAAAGAGAAAAACAGCTTTACAATCAATACCTATGTTCTGCCTGGACAGAGGGAAACTGAAGTGCTCTGAGGATAGACCTAATTGTCAGCATGCTTTGAAGTCCAAGATACTAAGGGAGGAAAATGTATATATGCCAAATAGGAAAAGGCTGTGGTTCAGTGTTCATTATGACATTTATAAATACATGCTAAAAACATGCACATTGCAAGAGTGGACCATTAATCTAAGAGATTTAAACTCAGGAATTGCTATGAGGAGTGACTTCAGTGGGTCAGTGTTCTCCAGAAAAGCTTTGAGAAGCTGAGCAACTTCTGCAGCCATGTGTCCTGTGGAATGTGATTCCTATACCATCATTTTACATTTGCTTTTTAAAAACCAACCAAACCACTTGAGGAATACTATAATATTAAAATATTGTGGAGCCTGAAACATTTTATGCAGTCCAGTCATAAGCTGTTACCAGACTTTCTGCACATAACTACTTGAACATAGTTCCTTTGTTTTATGGAGGAAGGGAAAAGAGAGGATAAATTAAATCATTGGACTTCCATCTAACTTGGAATGACTTTGATTTTTAGAAAGAAGACTCTGATTTCTATTTCATCTTATGTCAGCTGTTCTAAAGATAGCTGGGTTGAGTGAGTTTTGATTGTACCATTGGGGAGAATCCTGGACACAGCGTCCAGCGTTCTGAGCCAGCATAAACTAGTAAGGTCCTCTCATGAGGTTTGAGGCTGTAGGGAGGGAGATGATCTTACTTTCAGTCCTGCCAGCTTCACGGGACTATGATGAGAGAACTATTGAGAGGTATCTTCAGTTAAGTCATGCAGCAGACAGTCGTCACTCAATAAGTGCAGGCTTTGAGGATGCAGTAATAGCAAAGCACTGCACACAGTGGGAAACAAAACAGCAATTAAGCCAGTGGTCACTTCCCCCAAACGCTGGCCATTTGAGTTCCTTCTCCATAATACTTGCCATATGCCACTATGGCCTGAACTGTCATTTACTTAATATTTTCAATGGACTTTTTAAAGAGCGAAAGGATTACTATTTATTAAAAGGAAACTTCATATTACTTCCATGAAGGGAAGACTGGTATCATCTGACACAAACTGGAAAAATACACACTATTAAAACATAACAATGTAATGAATTTCTAGTTAGCTATTATTGCCTGATAAAGGCTCGGAGCCTGAGGCTGGCCTTTTCTTTCACAGGCAAGATTAGCAAGTGATGAAATTGTGTTAAAGACATTCCACGGGGAAGCCAAGCCTTCCTGCTGTGAGATTTATTATTGGATGCCAAATCTGAATACCTCCAAACTCACTCTTTCCACCAGGCATTCTTCGGGAAACCTAAACATAGAGAATTGAAGTTCTCTGACACCACCACCTGCTTCTTTCTTTTAGCTGCTTACACATGAAAGCAGCCAATCCATGTATTTGTCCTTCCATTTTCTGCTTCATTCTAACCTTGTCCCACCCTAAATATTTTTCCACAGGTCAACGGCAAAGACTTATCCAGAGCAACTCATGACCAGGCTGTGGAAGCTTTCAAGACAGCCAAGGAGCCCATAGTGGTGCAGGTGTTGAGAAGAACACCAAGGACCAAAATGTTCACGCCTCCATCAGAGTCGCAGCTGGTAGACACAGGAACCCAAACCGACATCACCTTTGAACATATCATGGCCCTCACTAAGATGTCCTCTCCCAGCCCACCTGTGCTGGATCCCTATCTCTTGCCAGAGGAGTAAGTAACCTAATCTTGAACCCCTAATGCGTTAAGAAGTATTTTCAAGTTGGTTTTTTTCTCTTCTATGTGGCGAAAAAAATTAATGCACCCTTTAATTTTCCTCCAAGTTGCCCGTGTTTAACTTTATTGTTTATAGAGGCAATAAATCGAATCCTGCTCAAAACCGCTCCGACATATTAATTACTTTATTATAACCCTGGAGCGGACTTATTCAAATTATATCCTAACAACAGAATTACTTACAAATGTTGTAAAAGTTGTTTCAGAATAAAATGTAATCACCCCAAATGGTAATTTGAAGATCCTGCAGTTATTACTAGAGGGAATGTTGATCATTCTTTTAAATAGACAACAAAGTAAGTTGTATGTGTCAAGAGAGCCCTGGAGGTTGTGCCTTCTGCTTTCTTGGGTCTCATTTCAAGCCTGGATCCATGTAATAAGCCCACACATGCCTCATCTAAGTACTGCATCAACCAATTAAATAACAGCTGCAACTCAGCACGCCACATGGATTTCTTTACACACACTTCTTCTCTCAACTTATTTCTGCCAGCGATAAAGAGTCCTTCAGAGGCTTCAAGTCAGACAAACCTGATGCTCAAAGTGATTTCTAGTTGCAGAACTTGGGTAACTTACTTTGTTTTGTGGGGCTGTATTTTTCCTATATTAAAATGGAGATAACAGCATCAGTCTCTTATCATTGAAGGATTAAATGAAACAATGTGGGAAGTGCTCACGGGGCATATGGTAAGCACTCAGTAAATGGTAGCAGCGATCACCATTAATTTGCTGGGTGATGTAAAATAGTCAGGAAAAAATGAAGAGCAAGACACTTTCTGTGATAGACTGCTGGCCTCCAAGGTGTCCAGTTCGACATAGCTTTTAACATAGCTTTTCGAGGCCAGGCGCGGTGGCTCAAGCCTGTAATCCCAGCACTTCGGGAGGCCGAGGCAGGCGGATCACAAGTTCAAGAGATTGAGACCATCCTGGTTAACATGGTGAAACCCTGTCTCTACTAAAAATACAAAAAACAATTAGCCAGGTGTGGTGGCAGTCACCTGTAATCCCAGCTACTCGGGAGGCTGAGGCAGGAGAATGGCATGTACCCGGGAGGCGGAGCTTGCAGTGAGCCAAGATCGCGCCACTGCACTCCAGCCTGGGCAACAGAGCGAGACTCCGTCTCAAAAAAAAAAAAAAAAAAAAAAGCTTTTCATGTGTGACTTTGCACATCTGAGGACACAGCCTCTCCAGCTGATGTTAGGGTCACCCCTGTGTTTTCTCATCTCAGCTCCATCTCGGATCAGATCATTGACTTGATACATTATTTCAAAGGGCATTTTCACCTCTTACAGGAAAATCCACTGGGTAATACCTGTTGGATTCCTACTAGTAACTCAGTAGCTGGAGTGAGCACATGTTTCCTGTGGTTCAGTCAAGTTCTGGATAAAGGCTTGCCCTTCATCCCTTGGTCTTAGTGGCTAGCTGTCATTGGAACCCAGGGCTAATACCCCAGGCTTGACAGAGTAGGTTTGGCGGCAGCTGGTAGCATAAAGACAGAGGACAGGGCATCCGTCTCACATTCACTCACAGTGTGCACATGTGCAAAGAACTATTATCTCCTTTATTTCTCATGACTGTCCCTTTATACAGATGAGGAACTGCAAACTCACCAGGTTCCACTGAGGTGATGGAAAGGCAGGTCAGTCAGACCCCGACTCCCAGCTCTGAACCACAGTACCCTGTAGTGGCCCATTCGATCCTCTGGAACAACTGGCTGATTCACTAAGTATGATTATCCAAACCATTTATCTGACGTTATAGACCAAACTGCCTCACATTATTGATGAGGCCTTTAAGGCTACTTCTGACTCTTAAATGTTGACCTGTCACAGTGATGGGCCTTTTAGAAGCTAAACCTGTAATTTCCTCTTAAGTCTAGTTAACATGACATGACTTATCCCCTGGGGGCGACTTGAGAAATGTCAGAAGAGTCCAGAGGTCAGGCCTCTTCAGGTTCTGGCTGCAAGGTCAGACAACAGCAAGAGCGTGTGTCGGGACTGAATGGGGAATGTTAAGTTGATGCTTGAAAGCCCAGACCTTCAACAGTATCCTCAGTACTAAAAGCCCTTTAAGTGCAGGCAGTATATTTGCCTGATGGGTCCAGAAAATTGAAAGCCAGCCCTTGTTTGAATGGCCACTCATGTCTGATCTGTTGTTTCAAAACTAAGTGCCTGAGAGGGAAGACTAGAGCCCATTGATTGCTGTGCTGACCTTTGAGAACGTGAAGGCTTGGGTCCCCAGCCAACAATCAGAGGCTGAAGCTTTGCATCTGGCACCGTGGACTGTTAAGCTCCTTTCAAAGCCACTGATGGAGTATGTTATGATTCCCACTGCCTTTGCTCCTTGAGGTTCCATTAATGACGTTTCCAAAGATGTCGTGAGTTCTGTGGACTGTGTTTTGCATATGTTGTCCTAGGGAAACATAAGCTTCCAGTCTCCTAGCAGAATGAATGTGTGTGTACTCATTATATGTAAACATATACACACAGATGCACTTAGGCCTACATGTTTGTACGTGCATTTCAACCATGTAAGTGCATACTGTACGTTTGTGATATCAAACATATTATTGTGGGTAACATTCAAAAAGACACGGTCCTAGGTAACAGCGGAACAGTTTCAGTCTCAGCCTTTTGAACTGATGTCAGAGGCCAGCACATATCTTAGACTGTTGCCTGGGCTCGAGCCTAGTTCTCTGCAGAGATAAAATCTAACAATGAAGCAATAAGCAGTAAAATATTGCCCTGTTTCCTGCATAGAGATGGAGTTAGAAATTAGTCACGCTGAATCACGTGACTGGCAGGCTCCGGGATGGGCTCTGCAAACAACAAAGCCCATCAGGCCGGCACTTTGCATCTTAAGTCCTTCAGGAGGAAATGGACTAAAGGCAAATGGTAAAATTAGGATGATGGAGGTCCTGACTGTGCTGAGAGCCCCATCCAGAGGGAAGTGAGTCATGAAAGGGCCTACACCCTGGGAATTGCTACTGTGCCACTGGCCTGACAATGGGTGTAAGAGAAACAGATACTGACAATGGCAGCAGGGCTGTAAAGATGTTGCATCTCTTTTCAGGCATCCCTCAGCCCATGAATACTACGATCCAAATGACTACATTGGAGACATCCATCAGGAGATGGACAGGGAGGAGTTGGAGCTGGAGGTATGAAGAACGTCCTTGTCTCATTTTTAGGAGTCATTATTAAGAACACAGAATGCCTAATAAGTTCTCTATAAGCATAAATTAGTTTACGGATGCCGATGGAAAATAACAAAAGCAGAACCACTTTTACTCATGCCCTTTGAAAGGCACAGCTGAGATTCTTCTTCCCTCCTTGGAAACAGAGCTTAATAATCAAGTCCCAAAAGCAGAAATGTAAACTTTTTTTTATTTGAATCACTTAAAAGATAGGACAGTAAATCGTGTTGTCAACCTTTGAATCCACATAATCCATACATTCTTATAACTAACATAAGCCTCCTCACCTTCCTCCCTTTTATGTCATCACCACTCTTTACTCAAAGGCAGATGGCTCAAGAGTAGGTGGATAAATTACTTGAGTGAATGCTAGCCCGCCGCAACAAAAGGGTTTGTTCACTGCTTCACTTGCTTCAAGTTTGATATAGAAGAAATTAAACAAGTCCGTAACTCTTCTTAAGTGTTATTTGAGGCCACACAGGAGTAAAGATTCAAGATGCTACATAATGTCAAATAGGTCTCTGTTAAGGTTTAAAATATTTAGAGGACACCAGGTTGCCAACAGAGTTCTACTTCCCATTTTCCTTTTAATAAGGGTGACAGAAAATACAGAAAACACTAACTTGTATAATATATTTATATTTTGGGGGAAACACTTTTATATTTCAATGGGGTTTCAAAAAATATAACAGCATTTTTGAAAGCTGATTTTATGGAATAAGGTAAAAAGACACCTGATGTTGACAGGTAAGCCCTTGGGTACCATCAAAAGGTCACCCAGGAAAAATCGAACATTTTATCCAATTTCATGGCTAACTGTTGTGTAATCTATGCTGTCCTACCAATACTTCTGAAGTTGAATTGTTTAGTGGCAGTAGGTTTTGTGCAAGGACAGAAGCAGTCGAATAGTAGAAAACAGCTGTATTCCTCAAAGTTACCAAGAGTTCTCATTCCAAGACAGAAGTTAAAAATCAATAAATGTGTGCAAACGATGACTTAACTGACGGTTAGCCAGATACAGTCAAATCTAAGGACTTGTTGCCAGTGGCATGACTGACTCTATGCAAGTTTTCAAAAATTTAAAATTTTCCCTAAATGCACCTGGTCTAAACAGGAATGGCTACTATTCTCACTATAAAAACTTGACTGTTTCTGCTTGCTGTCAGCCACTTACCAAAGCACTTGCCATTTAACAATTGCTCCAGGAAATGTAGTTTTGTCATTTTCAAAAATCAGGATTCTGCCTCTTATTTAGTGTCCTATCACCCCAGCTTCAGGGCTGTTTGGTGAAGCAGCCGTGACTCCTTCAGGACACTTGTTCCTTAATTTGTTAATGTATGTTCCTTCCAAAGGGGGTTCATAATGAAATACATTTGGGAAATGCCAGACTGAAGAAAACTAAACAGATTTCTTGGAGGACTTCTGAGAATCTTGACTATCTAACTAGAATCCCCTGGGGGAGTGGGCAGAATTTCCCCCACCTCTCTGGCAGAGTTCCTGTTTATATTTCCTCAGTCTACAGTTCTCTGGAACACTGTTGGAGAAACACTGCTCTCCAAACAGAGGGCTATTTCATAATCTTTATGGGACGACACTGCTTTTTGATGATGTAATTGTGGCAAAGTAGAGTTCTTTTAAAAAGCTGTAAAGTGTTTCAGAAGCTAGAGTTATGAAGGTAGTAGAGACTTTGCAGTCTTTGGTATTTAGTTAAACTTGACTTTATAGCAGTGGGTTCTTTAGCTCTTTTTTTAGTTTCTAATACCTTTGAGAATCTGATGGAACCTACAGCCCCCCTCTGGAAAAATGCTTCTGTCTGTGAGAGCTTGCATATGGTTTCAGGAGATTCACTGAGCCCCCACAGTATCTGCCCAATTTGGGCCATTCTGCCTTACAGTTTTTTCTTATTTTCTTATATCTGAATATCACCAGAACTCTTATGTGCTTTCTATTTCTCTTTAACTCGACTCAACTTATTTAAACTACAGTAATTTTATTTTAAAGGAAACACTATACCACTGCCTCAAGCAGAAAGTCAGCATCCATTGCCTTAAATAGAAAATCCCATACAATTAAATACAGTGGACACAAGCCAGTGTTATTAAATCCTGGTGCTCAATAAGGGTGCCTGCTGAGGGTTGGGAGCCCGGGGCCACTACATCCTGCCTTTTCTCTAAGGAGATTAGCTAGTATTAAAGAAGTGTTAAGACTAGCCCAAACTGAGTCTTTCTCCTCAAAGCATGAAGCACCTGAGAGCATCCTGCTTTCAGCAGGAGGGAGCCACTCAGAAACTGTTCCCTAGAACCCTGTTGTTCAAAGTCTGGTAGGAGGACCAGCAGCCTGGCTGGTCAAAGTAGAGTTCTAACCTAGGAGATGTGGGCACTGCAGAAACTTGGCCCCCCAGATCTTCAGAATCAGAATCTGCACTTTAACAAGGTCCCTAGGTACCTCGGTGCCCATTAAAGCCAGGGGACCCTTGACCTACAGGCCACAGGCCCAGATAAAGCAGCCCAAGCTGTCATTTCCTCTTCTTCTCTTGAGTCACACCAGCGAGGCTTTGGTGGTGCCTTTCATTCACTGCAGTGTAGAGATGTGCCCCCAAGTCACGAATATTGTCCACACTGTCCATGCAGTGTAACATTATCAGGGCCTAGGAACGACTGAGCCCCTCGCAGGCATGTGACACTGTGTTCCTAAGACTGCTTCTCTCTTTTCATGAATAAAAGCAGACACAACGCAGGTGTTTAGAAAACTAGTCTTGTATTAATATTTTAAGCTAGACCTTGGATGCCATCAGACTTTATATTCGTGTTTATTTTCAATTCTGTTCATTTTACTGTCTCTTACATTAAATATACTGTTTGGCCCTAGAAATGCAAAATCAGGAAGTCACCACTCTGCCTGCCCTTAAGGAGCTCACCAGCCATTAGGACCATTAGACATTAGCTTTTCATTTCTTCTTAAACAACCAGAATAAGGGCATTCTCCATCTCTAGCCCCTTTGAACGGTTACCCTAGAGTACTGTGAGTCCATAGCAGCCAGGAAGTCTTGCTTTAACATTTTGTCCACAGCAACTCAGATGTCACCAGGTCATTTCTCTTACCTAAGTACCTTCTCATAAAGTGAACCTGGCAGTTTCGGACAGATGTCATCCTCAGTTCTGTGGTTGTGATGGCTCAGGCCTCCTAGGCTAGGAACATATCAGCTAAGGCCCACTGCAGCCACTCACCAGAAGGGTCTCTCCACTAGAGAACAGTAGCTGTGCCTCCAGCATTGCTCTGTTTCAGAGGTGTGTCTCTCTGGTCAGTCAGTTCGAGAAGGTTAATTAATAAACCCCACATGCTGAGAAGTGAGTTTCCTAAAGTGGGCCCAGTTTTCAGGGAGACTGGCACATGCCTGTCATCCCTGCTTCTACACGAGATTTCTTAGAACAGTCGCAGTCTGCCTTCTAGATTCCATCCTGTTTTGTCTTAACTCTTGGGTTCAATTTTAGAAAAATCAGGCTGTTATTTAAGTAAGGGGCCAAGCTCAACAGACCACTTATCATCTAAATTGAATTGGACTAAAGTCAGCGCCTTCCAAAGAACAACTAGTTCCGTGGATATTATATACGAGGAAAATATGTATGAGTGTGTTGAGATATTATTAAAGCAAATGCACAGAGAAAAACAGGTGTTCTGGCCAGACACAGCGGCTCACACCTGTAATCCCAGCACTTTGGGAGGCCGAGGTGGGTGGATCACAAGGTCAGGAGTTTGAGACCAGCCTGGCCAACATGGTGAAACCCCATCTCTACTAAAAATACAAAAATTAGCCAGGCATGGTGGCATGCACCTGTAATCCCAGCTACTCGGGAGGCTGAGGCAGGAGAATTGCTTAAACCCAGGAAGAGGAGGTTGCAGTGAGCCAAGATTGTGCCACCGCACTCCAGCCTGGGCAACACAGCAAGACTCTGTCTCAAAAAAAAAAAAAAAAAAGAAAAGAAGAAAGAAATAACAGAAAAACAGATGTTCTCCCTTTTAAAGTACACAAAATGATCATATTTAGGTAAGTGTCAAATCCCTGTTATTATGAGACTTCTTAGAGTTAAAGGGATTACACCCAAGTGTACCCTAGGGTTGAACAGACAAATAATTACCCATAAATTTTCAGGCACTGAACACCTGCTCTACATCATCCTGTAGGCAATTAAGAAAGAAAATACATGCCCAAAGAAGGCTTTTTCTTTTTTCTATTGTTTTAATTTCCCAGGCGATTCATCAGTAGCATCCTATGTAGGCTGCGCAACTGCTGTCACGGTATTGTATTCTCAGGATGTAATTCTGAGACCAGAAAGGAAAGGAAAACTACAATTTCAATAGGAGACTAAAAGGCTCTCCAAACCTGGTTTTATAGAGGAAGCTAAGTATATCAGAAGGGAACCAGGATTGACCTGGAGATTATGCAGGATGCCCCAGCCAGTCTAGAATTTTTTTCTTTAGCCTTTGAGGCACAGGACAAGGAAGAGATCCTTAGGGAACCTTTCCTGGTCAGCCCCATCCTGGATTGAATTGGCTTTCTCATTACTTTTCCAGTGTAATCAGGGTCTTTGCCATTTTTTGTACTACGCCTGCAAACCAGGACCTATCTCGGCCTGCGTGGCACTGCCCCAGATCGTTACATGCCTCAATCTTTTCCCCAAATGTCACCTCCCCAGAGGACCTTCCCTGGCTACTCTCTGAAGCACCCCTATGCCACCAGTACCATTATTTACTTTTTTTTTTTTTTTTTTTTGAGACTGCATCTTGCTCTGTTGTCCAGGCTGGAGTGCAGTGGTGCAGTCTTGGCTCACCGCAGCCTCTGCCTCCTAAGTTCAAGCAATTCACCTGCCTCAGCTTCCCAAGTAGCTGGGATTACAGGCATGTGCCACCATACCTGGCTAATTTTTGTATTTTTAGTAGAGACAGGGTTTTGCCTTGTCGGCCAGGCTGGTCTCAAACTCCTGAGCTCAAGTGATCTGTCTGCATTGGCCTCCCAAAGTGCTGGGATTACAGGTATGAGCCACTGCACCCAGCCCATTATTAACTTCTTGTCTTTCTTCGCCACTAGAATACAAGCTCCCTGAGAGCTGGACTCTTGTCTAACTCATTTACTGTGTATTCCTTTTGCCTAGACCATGTCTGGCATATAGTAGGCACCCAGGAAATATTTTTTGAAAGAAGGAATAAAATGCCTTGTTACCCTATCTCAAACATAAGGTCCTTGAGGGAAAATGCAGTCTTTAGAAATACTTCTATATCCCACATAGCACCATGACTAGATACAGAAACTGTTGAGATAACTTAAATGTGCACAGCAACCTGGACCAGTAAGTTGAAGAGTTATGCTTTAGTGGCCAGTCTTCCTGGAGGTGGATAAAGCATTGAAATTAGTCTTTGAGATCCCCTTTGATTAAAGTAGCTGATGCTGAAACAGAGAGTTTGAATCAACAAGGTGGAATGGCCCTCTTAATACTCTTAATTGGAATATCGTTTCAATTTCATCTGAAATGTCAGGCTTAACTGTTCATTTTTATCAACAGTCCATCTAGACCAGTAAGCAACAAGATACCAGTAACAGGGGTAGCTGTAATCCAGATAATGCTACTGCATTATTCATACCAGTTTGATTAATAGTCTTCTTTGAAATCTTATCTCCATCACAGACAGATAACATATTGATAACTTCTGTGCTTTCAGCAATATGCTCAATTGTGTAAAACTAGATGAGAGTCAAAAACTAGATGAGAGTCACACAGAAATGCTGAGAACTTACAAACCACCCAGTAAGTTTGAGGAATTTTACTTTCCACTGAGCCCCAAAATATTGTATCTTGTTTTAAAACCACAGAATGGCTGAGTAAGTTTGTCGAAGTTCAATGACTTGCTCAAGAAAACCTCCCTCATTAAAGATGTAGCCAAACTGGTTTTTCATTTGATCATCCTGCCTTGGACTCTCAAGCTCATTCATTCAATTTTATTGAGCACCTACTGTGCACAGCATACAAGTCTAGACACTGCTTTCATTGCACAATTCATTATTAAGCTACTATTGCCTTACTGTAATCTTTATAAGAAAACAAGGTAAACCATAAATCCATACAGATCCAGAGGCAATACCAGCTCTTACACTGTTGTTTTTCAAGAGCTTTTGAAGGCCTATTATGGATCACTCTGTGCTTAACTGTCAGCAACCAGATTCTTCTCTGTGATGTTGAACCATCCCTTGAAAATTAAATGACCAAGGCTAAGTGGTATCCTGTGCCTTCTAAATGAAGCTTTTTCTAGCTTTTGTTTAGAGTTCCTAAGAAGGGCCAGATAAGGCAAGGAAATATTATAGCCCACACCATCCTGTCTCACATCAATGTCAAGTAAATACATAGAGTAAGCTCCAGAATACCCTTTGCTTTTTCATTATTGGAAATGTGCTTCACCAGCATTTGTTCATCCAATATCACTCATCCTTTGGTAACACAGACCACTTCTAAGATAGAAAACTGCTCCTGGAGTGCTGCCCTTGAAGTAGAACACTGCCATTCTTATGTCTGTTTTAAAGATCCAACTGAGAATGTGACTGTCCCCATGACGGTTTGTCCTGAGAGGATTTGTGATGGGAGTTAAAGGCTAAACGCAGCGTTGGGCTCTACGCCATTCTGCTATTGTGAGGGAGCATGTGTTCTAAAATGAACACTAACTGGGAACAGAACTATTAATTGGACCCTCTTCTCTCCCAAATGTCAAACAGCATTTATGGAGAATCGATTACTAATTTACTAAACACAGGTGAGGTTAGTGGCAACGTATAAAAAGTGTGTAAGGAAGGAAGCATAAGTGGTTCTTGATTCAGATGAAAATATCTTAAAGCAATAAATGTTTTGAATATCTTCTGTTGCAGCCTGAAACCTTGTTCTAAGTTTTCTCCCTGATTTAAAAAAAAAAAAAAAAAGTCATAAAGATTTGTTGGAGGAATTGACAGATTCAGAAGGAAAAATGTACAGAAAAATCATGATTAGCAACATGAACAATGTCAGCTACTCTATAGCTTAATAGTCCTCCAAATCTCTGTCAATCAAAATACTGACAAAAGATAGAACAGAAATGCTTTTCAGGTTAGGTTTTATCAAAATTGTATTCTAAAGTCTAGTGATATCAGGCCACCTACATGTTTGGTAGTAGACCAAATAAATCTAATCGTTTTCTACGTAACAGACCGTCACTATCACATTCTTTAGGAGTCTTTTTCTTACTTGAATACCCCTCGTACTTTACGCCTCTCAAATGGAACACTCAAATCTAGAAGTGTATTACAGAGTTGTGCTTGTCAGACTGTGCTGAAAAGCCACAAGGACCAGGTTGGCTGGTTTGTTTACTTTTCAGTCTGTCTCTAACCAATACATGGTCCTACTGTGTGTGACTGTGTAACTCACCCCATCTGCGACACATTCACCAACACCTGAACTGGTCTACACCTTGTCCAGTGAGACAAGTCTGCTAATCATGCCCTTGGTTGTCATGACCAGGAAGCACGCTTTGAGTAGTAGTAGTAGAAGAAGACAGTCCAGTAGAACTGTAGAATCTTCTGTACTTCCTTGAAAGATAGTCACCTTGGCGGCCAGCCATTCAGAAAAAGCTGCAACTTGAATTATCAACATTTCTCGTCTTTCTCATTTTTCTTCCTACAATCTTCCCACTGCTCGCTCTCTCTGCTTGGGTTGCACGTGGACCTGTTTCAGCAAGATGTGTCTCCTGCAGAGGTAGCACTGGGCGAGCTACATCTGTGCAGTTGGACCTAAACCGTCATGATATTTTGTTGATTCACACGAACCTCGAGGAAATGTCAAAACTGAAAAAGTGTTCCCTCTTACACATATTCAAATGAAGTGTACCCTAAGAGAGACAGGGGGATGTGTTTGAAACATAAGAGGATGATGTATGACTAGTATATTTGTGGTATGCAAATTGGTTATTCCAAAGTATTTGGAAACCCAAGTATTTAGGCTTGCTCTCATTGTTAAATATGACCCTTAAACCCACTTAGTATATATCTCAAGAATGAAGACATTTCCACCGAACTCAATTATCAGAAATTAATGGGGTTTCATTTAATAAGAACTTACCATATTGCTAGAGCTATAATTAGGAAGCTGTTGAATTAATTAACATATTGGTGTTCAGAAAATAATCTTATTAAGAGGGGCACTGAAATATACCCACTCGGCCACAAACAACTTCTTGTGACTTCAGGCAAGTAACCATACCTGCATGTAATTATTATACTACTGGTGACCGTGGACTTTCTATGGGGCAGTCAGTGTGCCAAGAGCTCTTGTGTGCCTCATGTTGGTGACTCTGGGAGGCAGGATGACAGGTACTAGTGAGGACACAGACCTTAGATATAATAACAAGCTCATGATCAAGCTGCTAGAAAGAGGGAGAGTTGGGATCTGAACATCTGTCTTTATAGTTCCAACTCTTCCCCACCACATTATACCCCGTATATCAGCAAGACAGACTGCTGAAAGTCATTAAGATCATAGCAGTCCTCACTTAAAACCTTTTGATGGGTTCCCATTATGCTGAAATAAAATCTTAGCTGCTCATGCTGGCCTGTGGGCCCTGCCTGGTCTAGCTCTGCCACCTGGCCACCCTTAGCCCACTTCTTTCTTCCTTGAACATGGGGCTCTGGCCATGCTGGCTTAGGGCTTTTGCACCTGCTGTTCCTCCACCTGGGAAGTGTCCGTGGTGCTTGGCACCCTGCCTTTCATCGGGGAAAGTTCAAGAAGTATCTTCCAAATAACTGCTTTGAGCTTCTCCACGTAGACAGCTGCATTCTCCTTCCCCTCTAAGAAGACCCTTGAGAGAGGCCACTTGGAAATAGTCCCCAGATAAAGTGGCACGAAGACCCCATCTCAGAGCCCCTCCATTCTCCTGCTTGGTGAGCAGATAACACTAAAAATTAGACCAACGGATCTGCTGGAGAACTTATCACCTGGCCCTTCAAATAGTCTTGCAGCTTGGAGCTACAAAAACTTGCACAAGTCATTGGCAAAGTGGGTGGGGGAGTGACTTAGCCTGGTTACACTGAGAGCCCCAGGATGGCCCCCTAAGGCTCCAACAATTTCCAAAGTTCTGACTTCATTCTGAAGCACAGACTAATTGGCAAATACAATAGCATGTATCCCACGTTTGGGCTCACTTTGCTTTTCTCTTATTTAATTTGCAGTAATAGCGGCTGAAACTAATTTCTCAACTGTAAATATCACAGCTGTTGTGGAGAACATTAATTGCACACTATCACATTACGCTCCTTCCTTGGATCAATTTATGTGTAATCTGTTTGCAAGTTCTATGACTGTGAATATTAAGGGAACGCAATGTGAAATGATCTAACCAAACACATTGGAAACATTTGTACTGAAATGGCTGGGTGGTTTGGGGTATGGAAATATTCTTGTTTGTGGCAGACATTGAAAAAATGCTTTTGAAAAGCCGTGCCCCAGAAGTCTTGACGCTGAGTGAAATATGGGTAATTTTTCTTTGGGGGATCAATGAAATAACTATTTTCAAAATGACTTTATATTGAGTGAAAGGTCAGAAATGCCCTAGGCATTGATCCTGTGTCCATAATCACTTTTTGTTTAGTAAGTTAACCAGCCCTACACAGTTGAATGCAAAGAAATCCAGTTCATCATTTGAAGATAATATTTTTAAAGCATTTGACATCCCCTCAACTCGCATTGCCTGCTGGAGTCTCACTGGGAATGCCTTTCTTTGTCTAGGAAGTGGACCTCTACAGAATGAACAGCCAGGACAAGCTGGGCCTCACTGTGTGCTACCGGACGGACGATGAAGACGACATTGGGATTTATATCAGTGAGGTACAAAGACTGATTTTGTTTTTGTAACTATCGTATCAAGACCAAAAGGGTTTTTTTTTCTTTTATATGTTCACCAACCCTAACCCACCTCATCAAGAACTCTTTGGAAAGACACAAATTATTCTGTCCCCCTCATCACACTCCATGGCATTGCATTTTTCCACGGAGGTTAAGTTCTAATGTCAGTACTTACTGCAAAATTACCCTTGAGAAGCCTGCAAATCAGCCATAAAATGGAGCCGTTTACGTGGTTTTGTGTGTTTAGCCCCGAGGGAAGAGCAGATTCACATTTCCCAACTCATGTTCATTGAGTGGAATGGTGGATGGAACCACTTAACACTTTTTAAAGCCTCTCTCTCTCTCACACACACACAATGTTTTTTTTTTTTCTCTTGGTGGAGTATATATAGTTAACTTCATATAAGTTAAATGTGACTTATATGTACTTATCAAACTACATAGATGCACGCTGTTTTGATCTTCCTTGAGAAGATAATGCAAAGCAACTGATTTCAGTATGGAAACTTTACAGTGCACACCCATCCTTGCAAACACAGAAACCCAATTTTGTCAGGAAATAAAATTTGTCGCTACAGAATGAACTACTAGACTTAATAATTATCTCTTTGGTTGTATGTCACCCACCAAGCTTAAGTTAACCCAGCCTTTCTGCATTTGGGGACATCCCTCCCCTTACCAGTCCCCCTCGTCCCAATTATATTTCAATTTTAAAGTTATTTTCCAAATTTTAATACAAGTGTTTGGTATAAAATAAGGTATGGTTGCTAGTCAACATAATGAAGGGTATCCTTTAACCTGTTCTACATCATTGATTTGATTTTAATTACTGTGCATGCAACAAAAGTCAGCTGTGCCTCCTCAGATCACCAGAGCCTGCACACACTGCTGTGTAACAGGGTTGCTACACAGGGATCCAAGAACCGGCCCTAGAAAGGGCTTAGAAGCAGATCAGCTCATGTTTGCCTCTCCTTGCACGACACTAAGTCTTGTTTATTTCTGTGCAAAACAGAAACACAGGGATGAGCATGACTGTGTGTTAGAAATGGTTTTGAAAGTGCTGTTGCTTATTTTCATGCATGTCTGTGTTTGTGCTGAGATGGTCCACGTGTGTTTCAGATTGACCCTAACAGCATTGCAGCCAAGGATGGGCGCATCCGAGAAGGAGACCGCATTATCCAGGTAAGTCCACTTCCAAACAATGGCCTCATAATGGGCCTATCACTAAAGAACAAACTGGTTCTAATGATAGGTCTAGGGTTAAAAATGCAGAAGACGTTAAAGAACAGGGATCACAAACGCAGATGTGTAGTGAGGCCAGACAAGTTAAACTAATTGTGAGGCTATCTCTGAGTCATAAGACACAACAGGGAGTGGTGAGGACTGAGACAAACTAGATGGGGCATGTTCTCCCCAAAGAGGGCCTTGCAAAATTTGAGCCAGTTCTTCTCATTTTCTTTCATTCTATTTGGATCAAAACAAACATCAGTGAGCCAAAGTCAGGCCAACAGTTTACAACTTGTGAACTAAAATAATTCTCATTTTAGATTTCTCTGAAAGATTAACTTTGGACCAAGCATTTCAGAGTCTCGTCCAGAAAAGGAGAACATTTTTGGCAAATTTAGCAGAATCGATTGAAAAGTCTTAGAAATTTTCTGACTCAACATCTAACCATCCTGGAATCGCTTCTAAGGGTCATTACTTGACCTCGAGCCCTGTTGCTCTGTCTAGTCCAAATGAGACCATTCATGTCTCTTTTGGCTACAACCTTCTTTAATCTCACAGAATTGAAATTCTTGGCTTCATTGTGTCCACAAGGCTGAGCTTTCTACCTCTTCTCATCCGTATCCTCTCATTCTTAATCCACTGTGTTTTTCTCATTGCATACCTCACCACAAGTCATTTTGATTTTCTTCTTCCACTGCCTACTCTAGGTTTCTCTAGCCTTCAGCCAGAACCTGTGCTGCTCAGGATCGCTTGCCCTAGGGAAGTGACCCAAACCTTCACACCTGAAGGGTCAGGGTCCTCAGCATACTGCCTCTTTTTTTTTTTTTTTTTTTTTTTTGATTGCTGGAGTTTTCCATTAACCTTTAGTACTGAGAATGGAAGCACTCAGAGTTACTCCAAGGAATCCCCTAGGTTCCAGACACAATCCTCCCTGCCTCCACTGTGTCACAGCAAGCCCATCTTCCTTGGTAATTGAGGGCAATCACTCCAGCCAATAGAGTCACCCCTTTTGCTGCCTGTTGGCTCACTGGTGTAAGGAGGCATGTGGAAGGCTCCACTTCCAATTCAGTGGAACCACTGCTGTGTCCCCTGGAGGGGACACAGGACTAAGACCTCCAGACCAGCAGGGCTCAAAGTCACCAGGACATGTAAGCAAAAATCCTGCAAGAGGGTTAATCAAGTGTGATGGTGAGAGTGTCACGCCCATTTGACCCTCCGCCTGGCCTAAAGAAGTTTAAGTGTCAAACTGGGGACACAAAACACCATGTATAATTCTATTCCATTTTCTTAACCTCAGTTTCCATAATGTTCATATCAGACCCACTGCTGCTTTTTCTTCTATATTATCCAATAATGTCTACATATACTCCTGCCTGAATATTATGTCTAATTGCTTCCATTTTCCCTCCGCAGAGCATTATGATTTTTCTCAGTGCCGTCTTCTGGAGGTCCAGCCCCTTCTGTTCACACCCCACACATCAGTCACCTCATGAACTACACTCATGGAGGCTCCCTTATAGACCAGAGAAACTGCATTGGTCTGAGCAAGACCCTTCCTTCCTAACATCAGTATTCTTTTCCAGCTACACGGAAGTTTTATGTTCCAGCTGTGAGTGGGTGACAAATGCAGGTCTGAAATAAAATAGAATGATTTTGCACCATCTAATCATGCTGTTTGTCTCCCCACTCTCCCCCGGCCTTTTTTTTTTTTTTTTTTAAGATTAATGGGATAGAGGTGCAGAACCGTGAAGAGGCTGTGGCTCTTCTAACCAGTGAAGAAAATAAAAACTTTTCATTGCTGATTGCAAGGCCTGAACTCCAGGTAAATCGGCTTCCTACAGATGAAACTGGGTCTGTATTTCTAAAATCAAAAGATCTCCAGGCCTGCAAAAGAGCACCTGAGTATTGGCTGTGAACTTGAAGGTGCTTTGTTCCCTGGAAATGTAATCAAACTTGCTGTGACTCAGAATTCACTTTATGATTTAGCCATTTAAGGTTGGTTAGATACCCACGCTGGCATCTATACTGCAGGCCCACCATGTTCGTTAATGCAGGGATCGTAGGGAAGGAAAAGGAAACAGAATTGAATGGAAAACACAACTGGAGTCATGTCAAGACATTTGATTTCCCAAGGCCTGACATATTTTCCAGCCTTGATCTGTGCAGGTTCCATTTACAATAGCAGAGTATGGGGAATTAAAACTTGTTCTTTCAAATTAAAAGAAACATTGAATGACAAATAATTAAAACTGATATGACCACCGAATAAGTGCTAGGCCCTCCGTGGAGCACTTTACACACAGGAGAGCCTTCCCAGGAGATGGAAGTTTCCAGAGGTTCAAAAGTCACCCAGGAAAGGCCCAGAAGGAGGGTGGTAAAGGAGGGAGGGGTTCAGGCCCAAGTAATCTGATTCAGAAACCACTGTGTTGTAATAACTCCTTCCACAGAAGGAATCATGAACTCACCCAGGTGACACTCTTGATCCACTTAGAATGGCTCCAGCAACACATCTAGGGCAATCCAGTAGTAGATCTCTTTAGATATGTGTATTAGTCCGTTTTCATGCTGCTGATAAAGACATACTCGAGACTGGGTAATTTATAAAGAAAAAGAGGTTTCATGGACTCACAGTTCCACATGGCTGGGGAGGCCTCACAATCATGGTGGAAGGCAAAAGGCACGTCTTACGTGGCAGCAAGGAAGAGAGATGAGAACCAGACGGGGTTTCCCCTTATAAAACTATCAGATCTCATGAGACTTATTCACTACCACAAGAACAGTATGGGGGAAAGTGCCCCCATGATTCAATTATCTCCCATGAGGTCTCTTGCACAACACATAAGAATTATGGGAGCTACAATTCAAGGTGAGATTTGGGTGGGGACAGCCAAACCATATCAGTGTGAAACCCAATTGAAAAAGTAGCCTAGAGACAGTGGCATACAGGGCATCTGATTCTCCACAGATGGGAGCCTCATGAGCTCAAAGAGAACTTCAGCAATCATCTCACCCACAGTCACAGACTTTTTCTTAAAGGGCCAGATAGTAAATGTTTGACTTGGGTGGCCGTACCATCTCTGCCATGACTGCTAGACTCTGTCACTCTAGTGCAAAAGCAGCCATAGACAATTATGTCAGCGAATGAGTATGGCTGTGTTCTCATTCAACTTTTTTTTTATTATTTATAAAAATACCAGGCTAAATTCAGCCCATGGGCTATAGAGTGCCAACTTCTGAATAGTTCACTCTTTTTTGGGCAAGGCAGATAAAGGCCTCTTAAAAGTGATATCCAGCCAGACTCAGTGGCTCATGCCTATAATCCCAGCATTTTGGGAGGCCGAGGCAGGAGGATCACTTGAGGTCAGGATGAGGCCAGCCTGGGAGGTCAGGATGAAGCCAGCCTGGCCAACATGGTGAAACCCCATCTCTATTAAAAATACCAAAATTAGATGGGCGTAGTGGTGCATGCCTGTAATCCCAGCTACTCGGAAGGCAGAGGTTGCAGTGAGCCGAGATTGTGCCACTGCAGTCCAGCCTGGGAGACAGAGTGAGATTCTGTCTCAAAAAAAAAAAAAAAAAAAAAAAAAAGTGATATCTTGCCCAAGCCAAACAGCTAGTTACTGTATCAGAAAGAACTCTTTTCACACTAAAAATCATTTTTCTATGGGACCTGTTAAACTCGTGTCTGGTCCAGCAAGCAGGTGGAACAGCTAAATTTACCTGACCCTCCTACACAGGTGTCCTACTGCACTGAAAGTAGCTGAGATGGATGAAAGAGTTTCACCCTGAAAAAAAAATCATGGATATTAAAGACTTCCCCAGATGCAGTGTAGGGTTGGAGGTCTCTTTAATGTAAGGGTGGGATAGTTTCCTGACTTAACAGCAAATCACTGGGCAGACTGCATTTTGATGACTCTTGGAGGAAGCCCTAGAAATATTTTCCCCCAAGGTAATGTCATTTTTAAAAAAACATAAATGAACATGAAAGGAAACTTCTAAGGCATGTGTTGGCTGCTCTTGCCTGCAGCTGGATGAGGGCTGGATGGATGATGACAGGAACGACTTTCTGGATGACCTGCACATGGACATGCTGGAGGAGCAGCACCACCAGGCCATGCAATTCACAGCTAGCGTGCTTCAGCAGGTAATGCCCACGCACCAGTCCCTGACACTCTGCCCTGCTGAGCTGGAGGAAAATCTGCTTCCTCCATCTCCCTTTATGGTGCTAAAGACCATCAGAAGCCCATCCACCTGGAAGACAGCAAGAAAACAGCCTCAAGTACTTTTCTGTTTGAGCACCAGACCAGTGAAATGCAAGCTGGTACTGTCCCTAGCTAAGCTTTTAAATCTAAGCAACATTGCCAAAGCAAAGCTGACCTTCTGATAATTTGTTTGGAAAACATATGCGTCGGCATTACCGTAAATAGCAGAAAGCCATGTTTTCCAAAGTAAAGCAATCCCCTCTGTTTAACAAGAGCTGCTTGGAGCTCTCTAGCTCCCTACTATGCTACTACCATTGTCAGAGTCTTAATGAGCCACTTATTGAGTCCTGTATGAGCTAAACAGGGACCTTTATACATCCTTCTACCTGTGTACTGATTCATTTAACAGAATCATTGAGAATCATTCATTGAGATAAAGTGACTATTATCCTTGTTTTACAAAACTGAGGACAAGAACAAGAATAAGTGACTTGCCCAGGTAGATATGGGTAGATGTGGCTAAGGCCCATGCTCTTGACGTGGTCCTACTGTCAGATGCTGTCCCTTGGCCTTAGAAATGTACAGCCTGCCCTATCCAGAAACACTGCAAGGAAAGGTCAACCTGCTGCGCAGGCCTCCCTCACTGTGACCCTTTGTTCTTGTTTTTATGCAGAAGAAGCACGACGAAGACGGTGGGACCACAGATACAGCCACCATCTTGTCCAATCAGCACGAGAAGGACAGCGGTGTGGGGCGGACCGACGAGAGCACCCGCAATGATGAGAGCTCGGAGCAAGAGAACAACGGCGACGACGCCACCGCATCCTCCAACCCGCTGGCGGGGCAGAGGAAGCTCACCTGCAGCCAGGACACCTTGGGCAGCGGCGACCTGCCCTTCAGCAACGAGTCCTTCATTTCGGCCGACTGCACGGACGCCGACTACCTGGGGATTCCGGTGGACGAGTGCGAGCGCTTCCGCGAGCTCCTGGAGCTCAAGTGCCAGGTGAAGAGCGCCACCCCTTACAGCCTGTACTACCCTAGCGGCCCCCTGGACGCCGGCAAGAGTGACCCTGAGAGCGTGGACAAGGAGCTGGAGCTGCTGAACGAGGAGCTGCGCAGCATCGAGCTGGAGTGCCTGAGCATCGTGCGCGCCCACAAGATGCAGCAGCTCAAGGAGCAGTACCGCGAGTCCTGGATGCTGCACAACAGCGGCTTCCGCAACTACAACACCAGCATCGACGTGCGCAGGCACGAGCTCTCAGACATCACCGAGCTCCCGGAGAAATCCGACAAGGACAGCTCGAGCGCCTACAACACAGGCGAGAGCTGCCGCAGCACCCCGCTCACCCTGGAGATCTCCCCCGACAACTCCTTGAGGAGAGCGGCGGAGGGCATCAGCTGCCCGAGCAGCGAAGGGGCTATGGGGACCACGGAAGCCTACGGGCCAGCCTCCAAGAATCTGCTCTCCATCACGGAAGATCCCGAAGTGGGCCCCCCTACCTATAGCCCATCCCTGAAGGAGCTGGACCCCAATCAGCCCCTGGAAAGCAAAGAACGGAGAGCCAGCGATGGGAGCCGGAGCCCCACGCCCAGCCAGAAGCTGGGCAGCGCCTACCTGCCCCCCTACCACCACTCCCCATACAAGCACGCGCACATCCCGGCGCACGCCCAGCACTACCAGAGCTACATGCAGCTGATCCAGCAGAAGTCGGCCGTGGAGTACGCGCAAAGCCAGATGAGCCTGGTGAGCATGTGCAAGGACCTGAGCTCTCCCACCCCGTCGGAGCCGCGCATGGAGTGGAAGGTGAAGATACGCAGCGACGGGACGCGCTACATCACCAAGAGGCCCGTGCGGGACCGCCTGCTGCGGGAGCGCGCCTTGAAGATCCGGGAAGAGCGCAGCGGCATGACCACTGACGATGACGCGGTGAGCGAGATGAAGATGGGGCGCTACTGGAGCAAGGAGGAGAGGAAGCAGCACCTGGTGAAGGCCAAGGAGCAGCGGCGGCGGCGAGAGTTCATGATGCAGAGCAGGTTGGATTGTCTCAAGGAGCAGCAAGCAGCCGACGACAGGAAGGAGATGAACATTCTCGAACTGAGCCACAAAAAGATGATGAAGAAGAGGAATAAAAAAATCTTCGATAACTGGATGACGATCCAAGAACTCTTAACCCACGGCACAAAATCCCCGGACGGCACTAGAGTATACAATTCCTTCCTATCGGTGACTACTGTATAATTTTCACTTCTGCATTATGTACATAAAAGAGACCACTACCACTGGGGTAGAAATTCCTGCCTCGTTCAATGCGGCAAGTTTTTGTATATAAGATAAGTACGGTCTTCATGTTTATAGTCCAAATTTGCAAACCCTACAACTGTGGGTGTCATAGGTCTATTTTAAGGGAAGAGAGAGAAAAACACCCTTACTATCTTGGAAGGCAATATTAACAAACAGAGCTTTTTTCAAATAGCAATTGTACTTTTCTACCTGTACCCTTTTACATAAAGTGTTTAAATTTCAGAAAGATCTTTTATTAAGCATACTTTCACAGAATAATTTGTTTAAACTATATTCATATAAAAATGTTAAACACGCTTTTTTTTTCTGCCTAAAACACAAATACAACTGCCAGTATGTATTTTTAATGGAACCCTATTTTATAATGTTACATTACTGAATGTGTTTCATATGCGTGACCGTTAAGATATTATTATTTAGGTGAAGGTTTCAACTCAAAACCACCCAACCCGGTGGTTAACGATTTAATACATATAACCAAACCGGCAGCGTTTAGAGTTGGGATATACATTTAAACATTTTCCTGGTTAAGGTTCCCAAGAGAGTGTAAAGGTTTTAGCAGAAAGCAAAATATCATGCAGCTTTATGGAAGTTTAAAGCATGTTTGCAAATATTGCAGCCCATTGAAAGAATTTGCATGTACAGGAAAGTTGTGGATGGAGACGGTTTGTGGAATTTTAAGTGCTCATTGTAGTAAACTTTTGCTTTGTAGATTTGAAGGTACAGACTTATACAGGCAAGTACACAAAATCATGATGAGTTACAAGCAGTAAAATGAAGTTAAAATAAATTATTATTTTCTATTTGATATGTTTTGATGTGATTCCTCATTTTGAAGTGGTGCCTATAAAATAAAAGCCTTTTGCAGTGTTTGCTTTTTTTCCCTTGGTTGTGGTTGTATTACATGCTACTTTGGAAGGATTTAAGTATTTTAGACCATCTGATGTCTTCACATTCAGCCTCAAACCTAATGATGGATATAAAGCCAAGGTCTAGCAGTGAAGAATACAGAGTCAAATTTACCATACAACCCTGCATTCTGACTGCCTGTCCCACAGAAAGTTTCAACCTGGCCCAATATCCTATAAATAAGAATAGCTGTGAGCAAGTTTATCAATCAGGGTCATGTTTACAGTGAAATCTCTTTTGTTTATTGCAACCATTACTGCCTGTCAGTAATAACTAACAACTCCAGGTGGCTAGGTCCAGCTTTCCATTTCTAAGATGCATCTGCAAATCAGGCAATATTTTCATAGAATAACAGGGGTCACCAAACTGGGTGGGCTTCAAATCTGGTATCTTTCTGACTACTGCAACCACCAGGATCCTAAATAATGAATTTGCTACAAATCGTTTCCTGATTGATTGTAATGTTTACACCAATTTCAGCTGTAAGTAAGTAATACTTACTGAAAAAAAGTAAGATAAAGATAGGATTAGGAAGGGTGTCATTTTTATTTGCCATGATGCCATACATCTGGTTTACTCTCCAATCCAAATGGAATTTGGATTGAAATGACCAGGTGTTTTAGGCATTTCAGACATATATTCCCCCCACAGACCCTGCTGGAACCACAATCCCTCCTTTGGGGCCAGAATCTTGAGACTAATTAGTAGTCATGCTTTTAATAAAACAACTTAATGAAAATAAAACACTGAAATACTTATTCCTCATTATTAAGATGTCTGTTCATTACCTCTTCCAGAACCAGGCATTGTTAAGATAATTACATCTGCTACATTATTTCTAATCAGCCCTCCGAGGTGAAATTTTTGCAAAGAGTGTACTATTAGGGCCTCAGTTTTCCAATATTCTCCAAGTTTTAACTTTCCACAAAATCTGATCCTTACCTCCCAGGAGAAGCTCCCCTTTCCCAGCCATATCACCTCATACCCTGTCTTCCTAGTTAATGTTTCACAGTGAACAAACATCAGTCAGATGAATTATAAATTGCTGCAAAGCACATATAAGCATATGAGTTTATGTGGGGAAATAGCTTTCCTCCCCATGTAGCCAGAGGAGGCTGCATGGCCACAGGAACAGCTTTAACCTAAACTGTCAAGCACAGGGGTTTCTAACCAGGTCTCCCCATGTGTTTCTGGATTTGGGGGTCAGCTCATGCACTTACGAAAAAGTAGAGGGGAAAAATTGCGTGCATTCAAATCCAATTCTAGATCCTTTGATTTCAACTTATTTTTAAATCACTTTGTCATCTAGATATACTTGGTCATAACATGCAGCGTAATATGAGGCTTCCCAAATCTAATTTAGCCGATTAACTTCTAAAAGAAATTGGAAGAGATCTTAGAAATCATCACTTTATCAATGAACAGGGCACTCAGGGAGGCAAAGAAATACAGTGCAGCTCATTCATAACCAAACTGGGATTTGAACTCAGAACCCAACACCTGGTTCCACAATTCTTAGCACCCCATACTCTGAAGAATCGTCCTCATGTGCACAGTTAACTTAAATGCATTATATCCTGTGCCCTCCACCAAAAAACAAATGCATTTCACCAGTGGATGCCCCAGAGTGAACATAAGAGGAATCATGAATCTGCCATTTCTTCAACAAGCATGAGCTCCAAGTGCCTCACAGTGCATTTCTGAGCTGGCGGTCGGGATGAAAATTTTCCTGGGTAATAGTGATGAGACAATTTCTAGCTTCTGTTCTCACTGATGTAAAGCCCCAGCTTCTGTGTAAACAGAACGTCCACTATAACTAACAGGTCTTTCTACCGCCCTGGCTGCATGTACTTTACTTCTTGGACCCACTGAAGGATCTGATGGAAGCTATAGATTCTATCTGCAGAAAATGTACCTTATAATGAATAATACATTAAAAAGTGCATATAATAAGAGACTTCACATGCCCCCAAAGTCCATTCACAGATCCCCTCTAAGCATGCAAGAACCCCAAGTTTAGAATAACCGAATTTGATAGCTTTATAGGTTTATTTCTCAGACTTCTATTTCAGCTGCATCTTATAGCACACTATTTGATTTGAATGCCTACTTTTAATATCAAGGACTACTTTTCTTCACTATTTGATTTGAATGCCTACTTTTAATATCAAGGACTACTTTTCTTCACTATTTGATTTGAATGCCTACTTTTAATATCAAGGACTACTTTTCTTCACTATTTGATTTGAATGCCTACTTTTAATATCAAGGACTACTTTTCTTCCTATTAGAACTATATTGTTTAACGCAATTAAAATTTACCAAATCACTAGTACCTATACTCTTCCAGTCATTGTGCAGTTTTTCTCACAGCTACGTAAATTGAGGAACGATGAATACAGATTTCTGATTCTCCATAGCAGCCACCCCACTGGCTGGATGACTCAGGCTTAAACTAATTCTAAAATACAAAAGGAAGGAAATGAGAATGTTTTGACCATCTAGAGCTGCACTGCCCAATACCATAGCCACTAGCCACATCTGGCTATTAAGCCGTTAAAATGTGGTTAGTCCAAATTGAAATGTTCTGAGAAAATGAATTTCAATGACTTTGTATTTAAAAATGAAAAATATTTTGATAATTTTTATGTAGAAATCATTTTGCATATGTTGGATTGAATAAAATACATAGTTATCACTAATTTAACCTGTTTAACTATTTAATGTGAATGCTAGAAGATTTTTAATTACATATGTGGCTTGCATTATACTTCTATTGGGCAGCACAGATACAGAAAATATCGGGCAAGTACATGCTAAACCCTTGCCCTCATCATCTCACTAAATCCTTGGAGCAGTTCTATGAAGCAGATGCTTTATCAATAGTTTAGACTCAGATTAAGAACTTCGCCCAGACAAGCATAAAGGTGTGATTTGAATTGGCATCTGCCTAATACCAAACCCTTTACCTGTGCTTCCATCTCCTTCTAAGAAGCAATTCAAAGTATGTTCAGTTTAGGTTAATATTTGTAACATATTCATAATCACAAAGAAATTACTTCAAAGTAGCAAGCATTTCACTCAGTTCCCTTTGAGTTCTAAATTGCAGAATATTCTAACTCTCGGCAAGAACACATGACAATGCATAGATATCTAGTAATGTGGGGGCACAAGCTAAGTTTTTCATCTTTTAAATGGAAACAGGAGATCCCAAATAGCAAAAATCACAAATATGATAAGGTGGGATTATACATCACCTAAGGAATACTAGTTGGAGAACTAATTAAGACTATAAGCTGAAATATGAGAATTAACCAAGTAATTATCTACTTGTAGCCTTCAGAAGTAGGTTACAGGTTACTTGTTGGCAACATTGCCCAAAACCAAGGAAGCAAACACAATTCTGCCACAAGCAATTGAGACTTCCACTTTTATTTCTGTTTCTCGGTTTTAAGTATTTTAGGATTTCTGTGGAGCATCAACTAATTAAAAAGAAAATCACTAAAACTGAGATAAGATGCAAGAATTCTCCTGGCAAATGCTGTAGCCTTCAATTTTGATTAAATATGAATTCCCTAAAGCAGTCATAAAACAAAGTGTCGTTCTTTGAGTTTCATTCAGATGGGGTTTTTCTGCTTAAATGGTTCATTTTTCTTTAGCTTTCAGTTGCAACTAATCCTGAAAGGGCACAGTCCACAGGGACATGCGGTTTGCCTATAATGTGGTTTTGCCTTTCAATGGCAGAATGCTGACCTCCATGCACTCAGCATCTCTTTAAAATGAAAAATGGGGAATTAATGATCCCTCCTTCATTGGGGCTATTGCAAATTTAAACTTGCTCACCAATTAGTAAGTCTCGCTAAAATCCTCAAAAGCCAAAGGAAACTCCCTAAACCTCATCAGAGTCTCTCAAAAATATACCAGGAAGTAATTAAATTGTGTTTTTAGTTCTCTTTGGAGAACTACATGTCTCCCAGACATTATGGGTTTGACTTAGCAGTTTCAGCTCTGTGGAATTATGACAACCTTATGCATCCAGGAGCCATGTCAGAAACCAGCACGGATTCCTTCATCCACTAGTTACTATGTGCATACTCAATCTAAGGCCATGGGGAGGTCTCTGGAGCTTACAGTCTGGTGAGAAAGAAAACAGTAATCCAATCATCACACAAATACTTATAAAGCATCAACAAGATTGGAGTAAGGGTCAGATAGGAGAGCCAGTGCCACAGATTTCACAGAGAGTCTCCCTTAAAAAGTTATGTTTGATCCGAGAGCCAGTAGATGAATGTGAGTTAACTAGAAAGGTAGTTAAATAGAGAAAATAGCATGTACAAAGGTCCTGAAGTGAGAGAGATGTGGCCTATTTGAAACAAACAGAAAAAGACAGTCAGGTGTGACTTGAGCTCAAAAACAACGGGCAAAGAGAATAGAGAGGATTGAGTGTGAAAAGACAGGGAGCTAGGAAGGAATGACACTGTCTACTTGACCATAAATACCTATGCGTTATGGCCAACCTTTATTGAGCATCTAATATGTGCCAGAAACTGTGCTAAGTCTTTTACATGTGCTAACTCCCTTAACCATAAGTAGCCTACCTGATGGGTGGGATTGTTCTTATTTTGTGGATAAGGAAATAAAGAAGGCTTAGAAAAGCAACCAGCTGGTACATGGCTGAGGGGAAAAGCGAAACCATCTCTCTCTGACCGCACTGAATCACTGGGCTGGAAGTAGCACCTCCATGACAGGCACTGTGGAAAAGGCTCATATATTTCAGCAGATACCTAATATCTGGAGACCTTTGGTGACTATTTTGTGCCCTGCCTTTTTCTACTCAGGACTAAATCTGTTTATAACCCTGTTACTTCCCATTTTTATGCCACAGCAGATGAAAACTTAACATGCTTTGTCAATCCACTTCTGCAAAGTTAACCACCTTGACCACTAGATAGAACACATTTCCCAATCCAGGGCTCCATTTTCCATCATCCACCAGGAAACACACAGGAGCTTAGGAAGAGAGCTTCCTTTCTCTTGCTTAGCAGCTGCAGTCTTTACCACCAGTTCTCACCACCACCCCAGAGAAGTACCTGATCTGATGAGATGGTCCCATTGAATGCATAATGAAGAAGGCAATTTAAGCGGTTTGAGGACCACAGCTTCTCTGCTTACCCACCCCTGTGAAATACCTGTCCTGAATTGTACCTTGCTGTGTAAATTAATGTGGGTGATTTCACATTGAAGAGCAAGGTTCTGCAATCCCTGCTGCCACCCAATCAGATCTTCCTTCCATAAATGATCTCCAAAGCATTGTAAGCAGAGGCCACAAGGTTTCACAGGCACTAAACAGCCACCTTTATAAAGAAGTTTCTCAGTGCCCATGAACTGGAGGCATGGATAGCACACAGGGGCTAAATGAATGCCTAACTATAATTTAAGCTTTGCCATTTTCTGAGATGCAGGAGATTTAAGACATAGAATGTGGGTTTTATAAATGCTTAACAGTTACCAGAACAAACAAAATCTGCCTGTTGGGTTTCAGAGGAGAGTCTTATGGATAAAGGGGATTGAGTTTTGACCGAAAAATGAGAATCTAAGTACCACTTTCAGTATGACCTGTGTCTTTGGAGGTTGCCAGTTTAAACTGGGCCTTGTCACAAACATTTATGGACTTCGTTACCTTAAGAACATGGGCACATACACTCTGGATTCCAAGCCACCAATGTTTAAAGTGGCACTTTTTTGGGAAGGCTTATCAAATATAAACCAATATATATGCAATTATAAATATATATATAATACCAATATATACCAATTTTTTTAACTGGCTGCTAAACTTCTGGCTCTTTTTGAGGCAGTCTTTACAGGAATGAGACCTGTTTCTATTTCTAGTCCATCAACTCTCCTGCTTTTTCCTCCTCCTGACTAGGGACACTTCTGTAATACTAAGATATCATGATGTTTCCCTTATGAACAACAGGTACAATCTATAAAACAGGCTTGGAGTGTATTCCTTCATTCAACATCAAGCATAATTCCAAAAGAAGTATGTACACTGGGGCCGGGCGCGGTGGCTCACGCCTGTAATTGCAGCACTTTGGGAGGCCAAGGCAGGTGGATCACCTGAGGTCAGAAGTTCAAGAGCAGCCTGGCCAATGTGGTGAAACCTCATCTCTACTAAAAATACAAAAATTAGCCAGGCGTGGTGGCGGGCACCTGTAATCCCAGCTACTCGGGAGGTTGAGGCAGGAGAATTGCTTGAACCTGGGAGGCGGAGGCTGCAGCGAGCCAAGATCGCACCATCGCACACCAGCCTGGGCAATAAGAGTGAAACTTCATCTCAAAAAAAAAAAAAAAAAAAGGGGAGTATGTACATTGGTACATAGTTTTGCATTTAGAAACAAAGCCAAATATTTAATGGTGTTTTTTAAAACACACAAGAGCTCAGTGAATACCTCAGCCTACACGAAAAGCCCTGCAAGTATGATGGATCCACAACCAAACCCAATTAGCATATTCACAATCTTACCATACAGTGAGCATGCCTTTCAACTAATGCTTTGGGAAATGTCAGTAGTCAGAACCCCAAAGCAATCAACCAGTAATTCATAGTATACCAAAATGCTTCCTTGTTATTTATTTTTGACACAGAGACTCTTAAAACTCCAGAGAAAGCTACAAAGAATGCACACAATTATTCATATAATTGGGAGGGATTTATAGAACCAATGCTCTGTCTTAAGCAAAGACATGATAAATGTTGACTTGATCTCCTATCCCAAAAGGCATCATTCGTCTTCACGGCCTTGGATTTTGCAATGGATTCTTAGATAAGACACCAAAAGCATAAGCAATGAAAGAAAAAAATTGATAAATTGGACTTTATCGAAATTAAAAACTTTAATGCCCCAAAGGACTCTATTAGGAAAATGAAAAAATGACCTATAGAAGGGAAAATATGTGAAAATCATGTATCTGATAAGGGTCTAGTATCCAGAATACATACAGAACTCCAGCCGTTTTGCATTAGGAGACCATCTCAACAAAACAGTAACCCAATTAAAAAATGGGTAAAGAACTTCAGTAGACATTTCTCCAAAGATAATATACAGATGGCCAATAAAGCACAGGAAAAGATGTTCAACATCACTAATCATTAGGTAAACAAAAAATTACGATGAGATATTACCTCACACCCACCAGGATGTCTACTATCAAAAAAAAAAAAAACAGAAAATAATAAGGGTGGGCAATGATATGGAGAAATTGGAACCCTTGTACATTACAGTTTGGAATTTCCTAAAAAAGCTAAACATAGAATTATCATATGATCAAGCAATTCCACTCATAGGTATATACCAAAAAGAATTGAAGATAGGGACTCAAACAGATATTTGTACACCAATGTTTCTTGCAACATTATTCGCAACAGCCAGAAAAGGTGGAAACAACCCGTCAATCAGAAGTTAAATGGATAAACAAAATGGTATACACATACAGTGAAATATTACTCAGCCTTAAAAAAGGAATGAACCTTAAAATATTACACTAAGTGAAATAACCCAGACATAAAAGGACAAATATTGTATGATTCCAGTTATACGAAATATCATAGAGACAGTAAGTTTAAAAGTTGTTACCAGGGACTGCGGGAGAGGATGCAGTTGTTGTTTAATAATGGCTGATTGACTTGCCTCTTGTATTGCTATCATTATTAATAACTGCATCCTCTGTTTCTGTGTGCAATAACAAAACATTTTGGAAGTAGATAGTGGTGAAAGTTGTACAATATTGTAAATGTAATCAATGCCACCAAATTGTGTGCTTAAAAAATGGTTTAAATGGTAAATTATATTTTATATATAAATATAATTTTATTTTATGTATATGTACCTAATTACAATAGTTTTTAAAAATCATGCTTTCTAACTTAAACCAAATTCCCTTTGGTTTTGGGGAGCATAGATTGCCTCAAGCATTGTTGAAATTTATGTACAGTCACCCAAGAAATGAACATATATGCCACATTTTATTTGCAACCCCAGGGGGTTCATAGTTTTTATAAAAGCCCTCCTAGATGCCAGAATGGATCTGAGGCAAAATGAGTCTGGTGTCCTTGGTCTGCATTGAGAGTGCTTTTATTAACTTTGTGCCCAGGAAATGAATTATGCCCATGTTTCCTAGGTCTGAAGACTGTTCAGGGCATGGGTTAAGGATTCTTTGAGACCTGTTGGAGGAACTATCAATTATAAATTGTGTCAAATGATACCAAAAGAATTTTTAAAAAAAATTCCTTCAGCTGCCCAGATGTGAGTTCCAAAGACACTTTGTGCTCTGGTATAACTGGTAGGTACAGAGGTCTGTCTCGAGAAAGGAAGTACAGCTGATTGATTTGCCTCTTGTTGCCCTCATAGGGAGATTTCATGGCACAGAGTTCTCTGGGTTAATTCTAGCCTTAAAAAAAACTAGGCATGAAGGGAGCTCTCAACAAGAGTCATTTTACTGCCCAATTTCTGGGACTCTTAAAAATTGCCTGGATGTTTAAATGCTACAGGGTCTATGGCTGCAAAACCTTCTCTCCCACTACCGATCCCATAGCTGTGGACATCCACTGTTAGAATCCTTTGCTCTCACTCTCATTTACTTACTCACCTGCTCCATAACATTACCCCTTGTGGCATTAAGCCTTGTTTGCTCTGCAGTAACAGAACTCACAAGATTTTGAGGAGGGCATGAGAAGCTAACCCAAGTTCTGCCTGTTCCTACTGCCAGGATTTCCCATGGGAAATGGAAGTGGCTGAGTGAAGAAAGGCACATACGGAGAGATAGAGAGGAGAAGTTTTGCTTGCTGCCAGCCTTTCCACCTTCACCCCTTCAAGTATTTATAAAGCACCTACTGTGTGCCGGGCACCCGGATGCAATGAGAACAAGGCAGAGATGGTCTCCCCTTCAGAGACTGCCTCTTCTGGTAAGGGAGGCAGAAAAAGCAACACAAGGAAACAAAGAAAGAAAAGACAAGATAGCAAACCATGAGAAGGAATAAGCATAGGACCAAGAGGAGCATGACCCATGAGACCAACTGTTCTCAAAGTTGGGTTCCTGGGCCCGAGCACCAGCATAACCTGGGATATTGCTGGGAAGACAAACCATCAAGTCCTGCCCCAGACCTGCTGATTCAGACCCTCAGGGGAGGGGGACTAGCAATCTGTTTTCCCAAGCCTCCAGATGACGCAAATGGATACAGGCTACAGTTTGAGAAATACTCAAACTAAACAGGGGTTTTGACTGGTCCCCCTCCTCATCACTGAACCTCCTGTCAGTCCTTAGAACAATTCCTAGACATAATAGGCACTTTGTAAAATCTGTTAAAAAGATGAAAAAGCAATTGGATGGAACCAAGGCGGGTACTTTAAGTTGGGTTATCGGAGAACTCTCTGAATATTTAAGCTTAGACCGAAAGTTGGAGAAATTGTCACAGTGAGTCTGAGGAAGAATATTCCAGGCTGACTAAAGCAGCAAATGCAAAACCTTGGGGAAAGAACTTTCTTCAGGAGCAGACTGCCTGACAAGCCACCCTTTGCAGATCAAGAGTCCAATTTCTGACCCTGGGACCCAGAGTCTTAACTATCCAAGGAACAGAGTAGGTATCCTCTTAGCTCAACTATCTGGTTAAAAACTTGTCTTTTCCCCGAACACAATTGCCTTTCTTGTTTGGCTATACATATGTAAAGCCACCAACCAGGGCCACGCTGCAGACACGGGCATCATTTACAGAGCCTGGCTTGTTCTCCCGTCAGGATGAACTCTCAGCGACCTTGGACAAAGGGGTTCCCAGGTGTCTCCCAGCGAGCAAGGAAGGAAAACTGGCATAAGATGGAGGAGCTCCATGCCAGGAGCTCTGACTTTCGACAATTTATTCTGAAGCTAGCCCAGTCCCCATCATTTCAAGACAATAAACAAAGACTGTTCCAAGACAAATTCAAAATGGCAACACAAAGAGCAGATGAAAGGCAGCACAGGAGAAAAAGCAGTGAGAAACTCCACTGTAGTGATTCAAGCCTCCTGGAGCCAGAGCAAGGGAGCTGGAGCCAAGTCCAGCCCGATGCAGATGACATCATTCAGACCCAGGCCAGGCCAGGCTATGCACAAAGCCAGTCAGCCAAAGAAATATGGACGAGGCAGCTAGGAGAAAATGCAGGCTTTATTCTAAATTATACCCACTGGGAAAATTTCCTTGATTTCGTTTTTAACATGAAAAAATACCTGCCAAATATTAAGAGATTTTTTTAAAAGGGCAAAAAATAATCATGCTGTTGATATTAAGATACCCACAATAGGCCGGGCATGGTGGCTCACACCTGTAATCCCAGCACTTCAGGAGGCTGAAGCAGGTGGATCATTTGAGGTCAAGAGTTCGAGACCAGCCTGGCCGACACAGTGAAACCCCATCTCTACTAATAATTCAAAAATTAGCCAAGCATCGTAGTGGGCACTTGTAATCCCAGCTATTCGGGAGGCTGAGGCAGGAGAATCGCTTGAACCCAGGAGACGGAGGCTGCAGTGAGCCAAGATTGCACCACTGCATTCCAGCCTGAGTGACACAGCAAGACTCCATTTCAAAAAAAACGATACCCACAACTTGGACAAAGGGTTGGCAAACCTTTTCTGTAGAGAGTCAAACAGTAAATACCATGCATAGGATGCAGGAGCCAAGAGACAAAATCAAAGCTGCTATATAGGTATTTACGCAAGAAGAAAGAAAATAAATTTTCACAATTTTTAAATTGATAGATTGCAAAGTACATAAATATAATTGTGAGTAATATAGTTCTAATGAGAAGAATGGAATTCGAGAAGCATAACACTTTGTTTGCTTGAGATTCTAAGTTAGTGTTCCCTGTCATCAAATTGGTTACAAATATTCATTGGTAAAAATCATTTTTAGCTCACGGGCAATAAAAAATAAAAACAGGCATCAGGCTGGATTTGTCTGGTGGGCCATAGTTTGCTACCTCCTGGCTTAGACTATGTATCGGTTAGGTTTCCCCAGAGAAACAGAACGAATAGAATGTGTGTGTATGTGTGTGTGTATACACATACATACATATTAAAACATATATATACACAGACACACACATATATATGTAATACACATAAATATTTCTAAAATATTTATTGGAAATAGTATATTACATGGAATTGGCTTGCATAGATACAGAGGCCAGCAAGTCCCAACAGCTTCAGGATGAATCAGCAAGACAGAGACCCAGGAGATGTCTGGGTCCTCTCCAGTGTAAGTCCAGTCCCAAAGCTGTCATTGCTCAAGACACAGGATAAGCTATATTTCAAGCTTCAGTCTGAATGCAAAAAAAAGCTGATGTCCCAGTCCAAAGGCCATCAGGGCAGAAAGAACTCTTACCTGAGTGATGATCAGCAATTTTGATCTATTCAGGGTTTCAACTTATTGTGTTTGCTCTGTTAAAATAACAGTGTTGGCCGGGCACATGGCTCACACCTGTAATCCCAACACTTTAACACTTTGGGAGGCCGAGTCGGGTGGATCACCTGAGGTCAGGAGTTCGAGACCAGCCTGACCAACATGGAAAAACCCCATCTCTACTAAAAATACAAAATTAGCCGGGCATGGTGGCGCATGCCTGTAATCCCAGCTACTTGGGAGGCTGAGGCAGGAGAATCGCTTGAACCCAAGAGACGGAGGTTGTGGTGAGCCAAGATCATGCCATTGCACTCCAGCATGGGCAACAAGAGTGAGACTCTGTCTCAAAACAAATAAATAAAATAAAATAAAATAGGCCAGGCACGGTGGCTCACAACTGTAATTGCAGTACTTTGGGAAGCCGAGGCAGGCGGATCACAAGGTCAGGAGATCGAGACCATCCTGGGCAACATGGTGAAACCCCGTCTCTACTAAAAATACAAAAATTAGCTGGGTGTGGTGGGTGCATGCCTGTAGTCCCAGCTACTTGGGAGGCTGAGGCAGGAGAATCACTTGAACCCAGGAGGCGAAGGTTGTAGTGAGCTGAGATCACGCCACTGCACTCCAGCCTAGGCAACAGAGCAAGACTCTGTCTCAAAAAATAAATAAAATAAAATAAAATAACAGTGTTATTGCAGAGTAGATGGGTACCCAAAACAGTTCTCAAATGTTATACAAAACATGCAAATCGTCTGGTGCTATGTAGACATGACCTGGGCCTCTTACAGGTCACATCAAGGCAGTGTCTACAGCTCCCTTCCTCCAGCTTTCCATGAGGAGTGGGAGATGCTGTGGTATCATCACCCTTCTGGTGATCACCAGTGCTCAATATTATTAAGTGAATTGTGCCCCCTTTCCAAATTCATATGCTGGAATCCTAACCCCCATGCCTCAGAATATGACCTTATTTGGAAATAGGGTCTTTGCAGTGGTAGACAAGTTACAATGTAGTTATTAGGAAGGGCTCTAACCTAATATGACTGATATCCTTATAAAAAAGGGAAATTTGGAGACAGACTCACACACAGGACACCACGTGAAGAGGAAGGCAGGGACCGAAGGGAGGTGTCTGCAAGCCAGTGAACACCAGATCTTGCCAGCAAACCACCAGGAGCGAGGAGAGAGGCATGCAACAGATTCTTCCCCCAGGCCTCAGAGGGAACCAACCCTGCCAACACCTTGATCTAAGCCTGCTGGCCTTCAGAACTGCAACAGAATAAATTTCTGTTATATAAGCCACCCAGTTTATACTACTTTGTTATGGTAGCCCTCACCAACTAATACTCAAACAGAGGACGGGGCAAAATGCTGCCTTGGCCTCTGTTTATTCCGAAGTGGTTTTCTGTTTTGTTTGTTTGTTTGTTTCTTTGTTTTTTTGAGACAGGGTCTCAATCTGTTGCCTAGGCTGGAGTGCAGTGATGCAATCACTGCTCACTACAGCCTTGACCTCCCAGGCTCAACCGATCCGCCTCGTAGCTGGGACTACAGGCATGCGCCCCCTCACCTGGCTAATTTATTGTAAATTTATTGTAATTTATTGTAAATTTATTGTAATTTATTGTAAAGACAGGGTTTTGCCATCTTGCTCAGGCTGGTCTCGAACTCCTGGTCTCAAGTGATCAGCCCACCTTGGCCTCCCAAAATGCTGGGATTTTAGGTGTGAGCCACTGCACCCAGCCTATTCTAAAGTTTCTTATCATTCTTCTCGGTTTCTCTCGATAGGGTCATTGCCTGTATTTATGAGTGCCTACTTTTAAAAAATGAAATAAAATCACAGCCAGTTTCAAAGTGCCAGGCACAGGTACCACCCCTGGGTCAATATGTGGGGGAAAAGGCTGGGGCTTGCTAGGGTAGAGACAGGGAGTGTCAAGTCTCCTGGCAGGAAGCAGAGGACTTAGGTTTCCATTGTTAGAAGATTTTAGGGACCAGAACATCTGCTTGAGCACTGGCCTACCTCAGTTCTGCAGAATAGGAAAAGGGCTGTCCAAGAGGAGGTTCTACATCCCTCATATCTGATTCCAGAAGCCTGGCCCAGCTATAAAAAGGCCCAAGAGGCAGGGGAGAGCGATCTCTCACAGCACCCCAAAAGGTGTACACAATCTGGTAGGGAAGGCAGGAGAATGAGTGAGCCTCAACAAAGAGAACTCATACAGTTGCATCTTAGCTGGGCGGTTGGTGGTCAAATCCAGAACCCTCCACAATGGTTCTTCTAAATAGAAGCTACAGTTTAGGGTTCAACTCTGCTCAAGGGGCCAATGCACAATCTTGACTGTTTTCAAAATATTAGTTCACCAATGTGCCAGGGAGTGTTATTATTTACAAAAGGGTTCCATATTCTGAAAAGATTATGGACACATTGGATTAAACTACATGGGAAGTGTTAGTGTTTATATAACAAGGTACTTTACAAATATCAAAAAATAATAAAAGAGACACACAAGAGAAAGCAATGTCACCAACATCTAAACAGCCTCAGCCAGAGCCAAGGCCCACAGCACCCTGCAAAGAAAAGAAAAGTGTGTTGCTGCCATTTTTTTCCTAATGGGTTTCTCCCTGGGGCAGAAATAGCTGGAGTTTTCCAGAACTATCCACCAGTTCTCCCACACCAAAGAATCAAACTATCACTTAAAGATTTGTTAGGCAGTAAAAGCAAGCAATTATTCGAAGCAGAAAAACTCGAAGAGCTTAAAATGTGATTAGCTCTGCTGATAAGAGCATGGCATTGAGGTGACCATAAATTGTTGATAACAGCCTTCTGCAGGCCTATCAGCCAGTGCAACAGGATCAGGAAGCAAATAGAAACAGAATTCTTTGTTATTAGTCCCCCAGTGATCCCTTCTAGCCTAGGGCACAGATAACCGACCTCTACCTGGAAGGTGGAACTAGATAGTCAAATAGGTTTTATCTGGTCCTTAGACCAGGCAGTCACCGAATTAGAGACACAGAAGTTTTCCCAGTCTAACTTAAATTTCTTTAAAGTTAAAGAAACAGTAGGACTAAGTGGTACCGAAGGTCATACAGAGGATTTATGGAAAAACAAGGGTAGAGAAACCCAATTTTTGCTTACAGTCCAGTGCTTTTCTCACTACACCATCTTCCTTTCAGCGTGGTCCCCAAAGGCTGGAAAAGTCAAGTAAAATTGAGGGGAACTTGTCAAGTGCCTGGAAGCAGGTAGTTACAATCTGTCTAGATTTATCAAGCACTCTAATATGTGCCAAGCATTGAGCCAAGCTCTTGAATGTCCCCTGGCTCTTAGGAACCCCTCTGAGGTTGTGCGCCTTTGCACAGGTGAGGATGCCAAGCTTCTGCAAGGCTGAGTGACTTGTTCCAAGTCTCACGCATAGCAAGCAACAGAGCTGGATACACACTCAGGACTCTAAGTCCAGTGCTCCCAACCAAAATCTATGTGGCCTGCTGAGTACTCATTGTGGAGGGTACCACTCCAAATAAACAACTGAATATTTTTAGATTTTCTTTTAGGGGTACAAAGACAGTCCTAAAACCAATTGTATGAGAGAGAGTGGCCTTGTGAGGTCACTCTGCCTTGGTCCTTACGTCAAGGCAAGTGACCATCTAAATCCTCACGAAAGCAGTCTTCTTGTTTTTTCCTCATGCCTTAGTGAGAGCAAGCTATGAAGTTTCTTGCACAAGAAAACACTTTAAAAAGCATTTCTATATTTTCTTGGAAGCTGGCATATGCTTTTCTGTTTATTAACAAAAATAGGAACACAATTTCTGTAACATTCTTTTTCCCCTAAAAGAGGTCTTGTGGACATTTTCGAAAATAATTTCAACTTTTATTTTAGATTCAGGGGCTAGATGTGTAAGTTACATGGGTGTATTGCATGATGCTGAGGTTTGGTGTGTGCTTGCTCCCATCACCCAGGTACTGAGTATAGTACACCCAATAGTTTTTCAACTCCTCCCTGTCCCTTCTGCTTTAGTAGTCCCCAGTGTCTGTTGTTGCCATCTTTATGTCCATGAGTACCCAATGTTTAGCTCCCACTTATAAGAACATGCAGTATTTGGTTTTCTGTCCCTACATGAATTTGCTTAGGATAATGACCTCCCGCTGCATCTATGTTGCTGCAAAGGACATGATCTCATTTTTTATGGCTACGTAGTATTCCATGGTATATATGTACCACATATTCTTTATCCAACCCACCATTGATAGGTGCCTAGGTTGATTCCGTGTCTTTGCTATTGTGAATATTGCTGCAATGAACATATGCATGCGTATGTCTTTTTGGTAGAACAATTTATTTTCTCTCAGATATATATCCAGTAATGGGATTGCTGGGTTGAATGGTAGTTCTAAGTGCTTTGAGAAATCACCAGCTTTTCACAGTGGCTGAACTAATTTACATTCTCACCAATGGTGTATTTCTCCACAGCCTCACCAATATCTGTTGTTTTTTGACTTTTTGAGAATAGCCATCTGACTTGTATGGGATGGTATCTCATTATGATTTTGATTTGCATTTCTCTGATGATTAGTGATTTATAGCATTTTTTCATATGTTTGATGGCCACTTGAATGTCTTCTTTTAAGAAGTGTCTGTCCATGTCTTGCCCATTTTAAATAAAATTATTTGGTTTTTGCTTGTTCAATTGCTTAAGTTCCTTATAAACTCTGGATATTAGACTTTTGTTAGATGCATAGTTTACAAATATTTTCTCCCATACTGTAGGTTGTCTCCCATACTGTAGGTTGTCTCTTTACTGTATTGATAGTTTCTTTTGCTGGGAAAAAGCTCCTTAAGTCCTACTTGTCAATTTTTGTTTTTGTTACAATTGGTTTTGAGGACTTAGTCATAAATTCTTTCTCAAGGCTGATGTCTAGAATGGTGTTTCCTAGGTTTTTTTCTAGGATTCTTATATTTTGAGGTCTTATATTTAAATCTTTACCTCATGTTGACTTAATTTTTTTATATGGTGAAAGGTAAGGGTCCAGTTTCATTCTTCCGCTTATGGCTAGCCAGCAATCCCAGCACCATTTATTGAATAGGGATTCCTTTCCCCACTTAGTTTTGTCAAGTTTGTCAAAGATCAGATGACTGTAGATGTTCAGCTTCATTTCTGGGTTTTCTATTCTATTCCATTGGTCTATGTGTCTGTTTTTGTACCAGTACCATGCTGTTTTGGTTACCATAGCTTTATAGTATGATCTGAAGTCAGGTGGTATGATGACACTGGCTGTGTTCTTTTTGCTTAGGGTTGCTTTGGCTATTCAATCTTTTTTGGTTCCATATTAATTTTAGAATATATTTTTCTAGTTCTGTTAAAAATGACCTTAGTAGCTTGATAGGAATAGCATTGAATCTGTAGACTGTTTTGGGTGCTACAGTCATTTTAGGGATATTAATTCTTCCAATTCATGAGCATAAGATGTGTTTCCATTTGTTTGTGTAATCTATAATTTCTTTTGGCAGTGTTTTGCAGTTCTCCTTGTAGACATCGCTCACCTTCTTGGTTAAATGTAGTCCTAAAATTTTGTTGTTGTTGTTGTTTGTTTGTTTCAGCTATCACAAATAAAACTGCATTCTTTATTTGGCTCTCAGTTTGAAGGTTATTGGTGTATAGAAATGCTACTGATGGCTGGGCACGGTGGCTCATACTTGTAATCCCAGCAATTTGGGAGACTGAGGCAGGTGAATCACCTGAGGTCAGGAGTTTGAGACCAGCGTGGCCAACATGGTGAAACCCAGTCTCTACTAAAAATACAAAAATTAGCCGGGCATAGCAGCACATACCTGTAGTCCCAGCTACTCAGGAGGCTGAGGCTGGAGAATCGCTGGAACTCGAGAGGCAGAGGTTGCAGTGAGCTGTGATTGTGCCATTGCACTCGAGCCTGGGCAACAAAGCAAGACTCCTTCCATCTCAAAAAAAAAAAAAAAAAAGGAAAGAAAGAAATGCTGCTGATTTTCATACACTGGTTTTGTGTCTTGAAACCTTACTGAAGTCAAATGGTATTTCTAGTTCTAGAACCCTGAGGGATCGCCACACTGACTTCCACAATGGTTGAACTAGTTTACAGTCCCACCAACAGTGTAAAAGTGTTTACACTGTTGGTGGGCACTTTATATTTATTGCGGCACTATTCACAATAGCAAAGACTTGGAACCAACCCAAATGTCCAACAATGATAGACTGGATTAAGAATATGTGGCACATATACATCATGGAATACTATGCAGCCATAAAAAATGATGAGTTCATGTCCTTTGTAGGGACATGGATGAAATTGGAAATCATCATTCTCTGTAAACTATCACAAGGACAAAAAACCAAACACCGCATGTTCTCACTCATAGATGGGAATTGAACAATGAGAACACATGGACACAGGAAGGGGAACATCACACTCTGGGGACTGTTGTGGGGTGGGGGGCGGGGGGAGGTATAGCATTAGGAGATATACCTAATGCTAAATGGCGAGTTAATGGGGGCAGCACACCAGCATGGCACATGTATACATATGTAACTAACCTGCATTGTGCACATGTACCCTAAAACTTAAAATAAATAAATAAATAAATAAACTGTATATACAATTCTGAAAAAAAATTAAAAAAAAAAGAAACTTTACTGAAGTCATTTATCAGTTACAGTAGCATTTTGGTGAAGTCTTAAAGGTTTTCTAGGTATAGAGCCATATCGTCAGCAAAAGGAGATAGCTTGACTTCTTTTTCTGTTTGGATGCCTTTTCTTTCCCTTGCCTGATTGCTCTAGAAAGGACTTCCAGCTCTATGTTCAGTAGTACTGGTGAGAATGGGCATCCTTGTCTTGTTCCAGTTCTTGCCCATTTAGTATTATGCTGGCTGTGGGTTTGTCATAGATGGCTCTTATTGTTTAGTATGTTCCTTCAATGCCTTATTCCTTGAGAATTTTATTATGAAAGGATGTTAGATTTTATTAAAGGCTTTTCCTGTCTATTGAGATGATCACATGGTTTTTGTTTTTAATTCTGTTTATGCAGTGAATCACACTTATTGATTTGTATATGTTGAACCAGCCTTGCATCCCAGGAATGAAGCCTACTTGATCATGGTGAATTAGCTTCTTGATATGCTACAGATTTGGTTTGTTGAGGGACATTTTTCCATGTTGATGAATAACTATGTGCTTTATCATTTTTCATAAATGAATAGTACACCATCACATGGATACACCATATACTCAATTAGGCCATGAGAAAGGCCATTTAATTTGTTGCCAGTGTCTGACTATTATAACCAGCACTGAACTAAACTTCTTAATAGAACCATATTTGCACATTTGGTCAATTATTTCATTATTTTACAATCCCACAAGTGGAAGTACAGCATCATTTTGCAGTTTGAGAGATACCACCTCCAGGTAGGCTATGCCAACTGATACCCTGCCCAGCTGTGTAAGTGTGTGTTAGGAGATGACCTTCACTTGACAACTACACAAACACCCAATCACACAAATGTCTTTTTTTTTTTTTCCAGAGTATTCTTTCGCACTCAGGGTCTTTGAATATGCTATCTCATTTTCTAGAATCCCCTGCCCCCTGCCCCCTCTTTCCCTAGTAACTTCTCTTCTTTTAGGTTCTAGATAAGATGTTACCTCCTTAGAGAAGCTTTGACATTCACACTCACCGTCCAGACTAAGGGAGGTCCCCCATTGTAAACATGCAGAGCACCTTGGAGTTTTCTTTCTTAATATTTACAGAGTGGTAACAATGCGTTTAATGTCTGTTGCCCCTGATTTATTGGAAACTCCATGAGGACAGGGCCCACAGCTCTCTTGCTGAGTACTACATGCTACACAGTGCCTATGACACAGTAGATACTTCATAAAGATGCGATGGATGGAGGTATAAGGAGAAGTAGCAAGTAGAAGGTATAAGTAGAAGTAGGGTGGGAAAAAGGAAGGGAGGAGGAAGAAAGGGAAGGCAAGAGGAAGGCAGTAAGGGAGAAAGAGACGGAGAAAGAGAGGGAGAGAGAGGGAGATAGATTTTCCATGGAGGTTTTCCAAAGAAATGGGAAGGGATGAAGAAAGAAAAAGAGGGAGGGAGGATCAGAGGAAGGAAGGGGTTTTCCACTGAGATCTTCCAGGGAAGTGGGAATAAAAGGAGAAAGAAGGCCGGGCGCGGTGGCTCATGCATGTAATCCCAGCACTTTGGGAGGCTAAGGCGGGCAGATCAAGAGGTCAGGAGATCGAGACCATCCTGGCTAACATGGTGAAACCCCGTCTCTACTAAAAATACAAAAAAAAAAAAAAATTAGCCAGCCATACATAGTGGCTGGCACCTGTAGTCCCAGCTACTCAGGAGGCTGAGACAGGAGAATGGCATAAACCTGGGAGGCGGAGCTTGTAGTGAGCTGAGATCGCGCCACTGCACTCCAGCCTGGGCGACAGAGCAAGACTTCATCTTGGAAAAAAAAAAAAGAGAGAGTGAGAAAGAAAAGGAAAGAAGATGGGAGAGAGGAAAATTTTCCACAGAGATCTTCCAGGGAAATGAGAAAGCAGGAGGAAGAACTTAGTGAAGAATGGGAGGTGGAGAGATATTTTATTATCTAGAACTTGCTCTAGACTTGGACATTAAATACTTATTAATCAGGAGTTTATCATGTGCCAGGCACTGTTCTAGACACCAAGGATATGGCAGGAAATAGTTCAAACAAGGTCTTTAGCCTCCTGAAGCATGTGTCCTAGTTGGGTAGGGGACAAGAGAACAAATGGATGATCAACAAATATCTGGACAAGGCAATCTTTGACTGTGCAGGGTGCTAAAAAATCCATAAAGCATGATACTAGGTTTCGCCACTACTTTTAATGGCAAAAACCGCAATTACTTTTGCACCAACCTAATAGTGAGCACTGCTGTTCCAGAGGAGACAGAGGGGATGGTCAGAGAAGGCCTCTCAGAGGAGATGACATCAGAGGAGATGGCTACAAGAACTGGGGCAGGGTGCTCCATGGCTGAAGGACACCAAGGGCAAATGCCTTGAGGTAAGAACTCACCTGAAGAACCCGAAGGGCATTTTTGAAAACAAGATAGAGTCAACGTTCTCTAAAGCTGAGGTTTAAAAAGCTTCCAATTGGGCCGGGCACGGTGGCTCATACCGATAATCCTAGCACTTTGGGAGGCCAAGGCAGGCAGATCACCTGAGGTCAGAAGTTCGAGACCAGCCAGGCCAAAATGATGAAACCCACATCTCTACTGAAAATACAAAAATTAGCCGGGCTTGGTGGCACACACCTGTAATCCCAGCTACTCAGAGGCTGAGGCAGGAGAATCCCCTGAACCTGGGAGGCAGAGGTTGCAGTGAGCCAAGATCGCGCCACTGCACTCCAGCCTGGGCGACAGAGTTCTGTCTGTCTCAAAAACAAACAAACAAAACCTTCCAATTGGAAGAAACAAACTGTCATAGAAATGACTCCGCAGTACTTGGATTCCTTTCCTAGGGCTACCATAACAATGTGCCACAAACTTGAGTGGCTTAAAACAACAGAAATGTATCATTTCATTGTTCTGGAGGCCAGAAGTTCAAAGTCAAGGTGCTGGCAGGGCCACGCTCCCTCTGAAGGTGCTGGGGAAGAATCCATTCTATGCCTCTCTCCCGCCGCCTGGTAGCCTCAGGTGTTGCTTGGCGTGAAGATGCAACGCTCCAGTCCCAACCCCCACATCACCTGGCCACCTCCACAGGGTCTTCCTGCTGCGCATGTCTGTCTCTATGTCCAGATTTCCCCCTTTTTATAAGAACTCCAGTCATATAGGATTAGAGCCATCCTACAGACTTCATTCCAAGTTCATCACCTCTGTAAAGACCCTATCTCCAAATAAGATCACATCCCAGGGTACTGGGGGTTAGGACTTCAACATATCTTTTTTGGGAGATATGATTCAACCCATAAGAGCATTTGTGTACAAATATAGCCTTGTGATATACAGAAGCCAATCGGATATAACTGTAATATCAGTAAGAATTTGATTCTGCAAACAGAAAAATTCATAGGATTTTTAAGGACAGAGGTCTGCAAAGTTCAAATATTTTAAAGGTCAGAGAATTACAAAATTCAACACAGGCTGTGTGGATCTGTATGACCAGTGGGCTGAGTTACGGAGACCCTGGTATAGACTAACAATTTTGCAGAGCTGTGTCTATCAGGGCCATGATATAAATCTAATCTGCATTCTAGCTGGTATCTCTGCTCTTTCAGAAACTTCAGAAACCTGAGAAAATGAGCTCAAATACATTTGAAAAGGTGGCCCCCACATTTTTGAAATGACATCTGTTTCCTGGTATCTTTTATATAAATATTTAGAATTAAGTAAAGAAATATTTATGAGCAACAAAGCCATTTAATATTTTTGCATTAGAGAATCTATGCTCATTTCTTTTCTTATATGGAGAACTTTGCCTGATTGAGTTAATCAATCATCTTTATAAATGCCAGTTTGAAATGTGTATTTGAGTAACAGATTTAGGCTTGCAATACTTAAGTGGCAATCTATTTTAAAAACAATATTGCAACATTTAAGAGATCTTAATGCTCACCATATTGACATAGTTCAATTTATTAGAGTTATAAGAATTACTAAAGCACATGGAAAGTTCTAAACACTCATACAACTATAGTAAACCAAAGTTCTTAAAAAGGAAATTAAATATAGTCTGCTAATAAATGCAGTTTAAAATGTTTAGAAAGAATTAACTCAGTTAAATAAGCTCCAATGGCAAAGTCTCCTTTAATGAGATTGTTCAAATGTGAGATTTATATAAATAGGATAATGAGATTTATAAATTAGAATTAAAAGTTTGAGGAAAAATTAGAGTATAACTTTAATAACTTGAATAATTTAAAAATAACTACTTAGTAGTTTCTATAACCTCCAAGACATCACAAAATTCACATTAATAGGAAGAAGCAAGCCCCCACGCCAAAGACTGGCATAGAAAGAATTGAAAATTAACCCCTGTTTTGCTGTGTCAGAATTTCCTCATTATGATAGGACGGTTGCTTGCTCTGTGTGTGTGTGTGTGTGAGTGTGTGTGTGTGTGGATTAGATTTTCCTTTTTGAGTCATTTACATACTTTACTTCACATCAGTTTAAATAGCTGAAGGATTCTTTGAGTTCCTGGAGACTCTGCAAAGCCACAAAATCTGTAAGCACAACCTTTGGGCTACTGATAAGGGACACAGTATTCACACCTCTCCCTCCCTCCAGCCTGGCCCTTACTCCCAGCCTTACAGCCTTCCCAGATTGGTAGTGCCTTCGACATCGCACTCCATTCAGACAGAAGGCCCCAGGCCCAGGCTGGTTAAGTGGCCTAGCTCAGATCACACTGGGTGCTGGCAGATAAATCAGAGAGAATGGACATTTCCTCCCTGGCTCTCTGGAGCAAGTGGTTACATTGGTGGCTTTCTGGCCCCAGACAATGGCCGAAGGGCCAGTACTTCCGCCAAAGAGCCAGAGGAACAAAAATTCCAAGGCAACCCCTAACATATTTGCCCTCAAGAAAGGTCAGTTCATAGCCTGCATTTTATATGCATCCACTGCAACTTACAAGCAACTGTCAGGGGAGAAGTAAAATGGGTTGACTTTAAGCCTTGAAAAGAGAAGATTAATCCTAACAAATGGGGTGGGGGCCTTTGACAATGACTGGGATGTGTTAATGGTGTGTCTCTGCACACCCAGGCACTATCCTTTATGGCTCTGCTAGGGCAAGGATAAACCACAGGACCCATAATAGCTCCCTCCGAAGGGTTGTGATAATCCTAGCTGTTGTCTGAGCTGAGTGAGTAACAGTGAAAATGGATGAAAAGTATATGTTTATGTCTTTGCTATTAAATCCAAAGCCATAAACACGGAGGGCACTAAAGTTGATAGTGTCACTGACAAATGCCTTCTTTTGAAGAGCGCTGAGAAGGTTAAAACAACAAAGAAAAAGGCAGCAACTCTGGGAGCTGAGATTTTCCATCTAGCCGTCTCCCGCCCTTTGCCCTTCCTTTCCCCCTTCATTTAGTTTAATTTCACAAATACACTTTGTGGGTGGAAGGAGAGAATGTGAAACCAGATTTTTTTTTTTCCTGGGCTTGGGAATTTAGCCTTAAGGTGACCCTGGAGCAGTTCCTGAAGACTGGCACTATCCCAAAGTGTCACATGCACAATCGATTCCTATTCTACATCCTCCAGCTAATTGGGAAACTCTTAGCCCCTAGAGTTCTGAGGTCAGTGTATGATTTAGATTTTCTGAGATTCTTAGAGAAAGAAAACATCCAGGGCTAGAAATAGCACGGGACAAGGGAAGCATTCACCTGAGCTGTAAAATTTAAGGGGGAGGGGCCAAAAACTCAAAATTAAGAATATTATTTTAAGGCAATAATATTTTTTAAATCAAGTCATTAAACTATGGCTCTTGTGTCAGCCACCTGTTTGTGTTAATATAGTTTTGTTGGAAGTCCAGGGCCAGGATTAGGGTAACGCAAGTGAGGCAGGGCGCACGCTTGCACGCTTGCAGGGTCAGATCATGTCATTATTTAAAATTTTGTTCATCATGGAGTCTGATGTTTTTAAAATATTATAAGAAAGTACTACTTATCTGGCCGGGCGCGGTGGCTCACGCCTGTAATCCCAGCACTTTGGGAGGCTGAGGCAGGCAGATGACAAGGTCAGGAGATCGAGACCATCCTGGCCAACATGGTAAAACCCCTTCTCCACTAAAATACAAAAAATTAGCCAGACATGGTGGTGAACACCTGTAGTCCCAGCTACTGGGGAGGCTGAGGCAGGAGAATCGCTTGAACCAGGGAGGCAGAGGTTCTCGGCAGTGAGCTGAGATCACGCCACTGCACTCCAGCCTAGTGACAGAGCAAGACTCCGTCTCAAAAAAAAAAAAAAGAAAAGAAAATACTACTTGATTACTGGTCTCTGTGGTACCCCCTTAAATCCTGCACTTCCAGTGAGTACCCCATACTCTTCACCCACTTGGTCCTACAAAGACCACATCCCAATCTTCCCATAGGCCTCTTACATCATAACTTGATATCACTGAGTTCTTACTGTTCCCAGGCACTGTTCTAAGAACTTTGTTAATACTTATATTCATTCACTGAATTCCCCTTCTTGTGTGCAAATTGAGGCACAGAGAAGTCAAGTAAGTTGCCCCAGGTCACACAGCTAGTACAGCAAGTGAGCTGGGATTCAAACCCAGGCAGGCTGGCTCTGCAGCTTGGCTCAGACACCACTACATTCCTCCTCCCTGATTTTTTATTTTTTTTGTCTCCTCTCTTCCCTTTCTAAATTTATTCTGTCCACTTTGTCAGCACACAGTGATTTCTTAATCTAATTTTCCCAGCCTTTATGCTGATAAGTTATTTCTACCGTCAGACACAGATGGCTTTATAGGAGACCAGCCAGCTAAGTGCACTGCCTAAGAATGCAATAAAACTTGTTTTTTTAACCAGCTAGATTGGTTTACGTGGTGAGATAAATATTGCGCTAAGAGCAGCTCCCAGCACACCTCGGGAGAGAATTGTTGCCCCCACTCCGGCTGGTAAGAGAGACAGCACTCCCTTCCCTGGATGCCCCAGAGCCAAGGGCATGAGGTAGTGGCTTCTTTGCCTTGTCTAAACCCTGATATCCTTGTTTTGGCCTGCAGGCACTGACGGCTGGGAACTGCCTGCCCAGGGTCTGCCAGGTATCTGTGGTCTCATTGTGTGGTTGCCCAGACACTATCTACTCCCCCAATTCCCTTTCCTTTTCTGGAGAAGGACAGTTAGAGGCGATAGGCTTAGCACAGTAATTTCAAGTGGTGCCTTAGGAACAATTACTACAAACTGTCATTATTGTCCTCACCGCCACCATTTATTGAGGGCTTAGTAGGCAGCAAAGGAGGTTCTCCCCTTCTCCTCCATGCACAGTGTCCTACATAAGCTGTAGCATTTCATAATCTTCCAGGATAGCGTTCCTCAAAGTGCGGTGCACGGATGGCCAGTGCCAGAATCTCTAGCAAACACTGGACAAGACAGCTCAAGTTACTCAGGCTCTGTGAGTGTGGAGCCTGGGAATCTGCTCTTTAACAAGCACCCCAGCTTTCTTATATGCATCTAAACTGGAGAACACTTACTCATCACGCCTGTTTTGAAACGGTGGAACTAGGAGTGTGAGAAAGTTTAAGTAATGTGTTCAATGTCATATCTAGACATGAGCAGAATCCACAGGACCCCACGTCTGTCTCACTCCAAAGCTCAAGCTCTTAACCCCTGTGCAGTACTGCATTTCGGAGGTTTATTTCTGCTCAATCTGTCCCTTGTCAAATTCAGTTATGCCAGCTATAAATTTTGTCAGTTTTGTGGGAGCTGCCCCAAGAGAGTCCTTGTTCAAGTAACTGACTGTCTTAAGTTTCCCTGAAAGAAGAACCTGGAATAAGAACTTAGGGACATGGGGTTTATTTGGGAGGCAGTCCCAGATAACAGGAGCAAGAGGGCAGAAAGAGCAAAAAAGGGAGTAAGAAAAGGCCAATGTAAAGGTCACGGAGGCAGCCGTGAACATTGGGGCAGTGTCCCCCGGGACCTCCTGAGCAGATGGACTGCCTCCCAGAGTCACCCAGAAAGGTGGGAGGACTGTGATAGTCCAGCTGCCAGACCCCTTTGGTTGAAGGCTGGATCCAGGGACATTTTTTCTGTCCCTCTCTCTCTCTCTCTCTCTCACACACACACACACACACACACACACACACACACACACACTCTTACCTACTTCTGGGTGGTGCATGTGCCAGATAAGTGCGCTTCCATGACAATGCCCCATGCCCTGGGGCAGAATTCAGAGAGATGGGTGGACTTCAGGTGGGGTCACGGGAGATTCAGATTGCTTTTGAACTTGCACAAACAGCCTCCTGTGGCTTTGGCTGAAGCCAGAGGCAGGCTAAGGGGATGTGACTCAGGTACCAACGTTGCCTTCTACTGTGATAGATTGAATTCCTTACTATTTCCATCAGTCAAGAAGATAACACAGGTAGATGACACCACATGTCACATAATCCCCAAATGATGTGCTAGATTGTGTGTGGCAAACTGATCCTTTACAAATGGAAGCAAAGCGAAGAAGATCTCCTTTGACAATCAGACCTGGAAGAAGCCAGAAATCAGTTCTGCTTCCTGATGGAATCAGGAAAAGCACTTGTCAGGTTAAAAACCAAAAAGCACCAAATTTAAGTCAGTCACCTGTTCTCTCTCTGTGCTTGCATACTGTCTCCGCACTGTGACAGTGGCTCTGCAGAGGGGAGCAGAGCACACACCACCTTGTAATCAAGTGGCCTTGCTCCAGCTCCACCACTGGCAAGCTCTGTATCTCTGGGCAGCTGACCTCATCCCTCCTAGGGTTGTTGCTGGAACTAAGTATGTCATTTATGATGTATGTTCACCTGTGCCTCACTGGTACCCAAGCATTTGAACATGGCTGGAGAAACAAAGTTACAACCGTGCTGATTGGTTGCATTTGAAATTCACACTTGCAAATCTCAAGTAGACACTGAGAACTTCATGGCCAACAGCACCTCTCTGGTATGTTTACTTCCTTAGTTTCTCAATTATTCTTTTGCACCTTCTTCTCCATCCTCAGACCCCTGTATCTCTCGCCTCTCTACCCCCTTCCCAGACAATGTTCTTGCCTAATACTTCAGGAAGAAAATGAAAGCAGGGAGATGTGAATCCACCACCTTCCCTGCATGAAAAACTCACTCTCTCTGCCTATGGTTTGTTATCATCAGAGAAATATCCTTATTCCTTAAAATACATTTGTGCTTTGGACCCCTCCACTTCCCTGGGACATAGACTCACTCTTTCCTGAGTCATCACTTCCACTGGATCATTCCCAAGAGCTCACAAACTTGTATGCCTATCTCTCATCTTTAGAAAATCCTCCAGGTTAATCCCATCAGCCCCGCCAAACACCATAGCATGTCTCTGCTCCCCTTCACAACAGTTATCTAATTTTGTGTCCTCTTGCTGTTTCCACTTCTTCACCATCCTACTTCATTCTTCACTGACACCAGCTGTACATCTCTCCCACCAACAGGTGAAACTGCTCCTCAGTGTCACCAGGGTCCCTCATGTCACTCAGGGCAGAGAACACATTTCTAGTCTCTTTTTACTCATTCTTTTAGCAGCTTTCAGCATATTTGACCATTCTCTCCTCAAAACACAATCTTGCCCTCCAGCCCACCAGGGAGCCACTGCCTCTTCTACCTGATGGCCCTGCTGAGTTTCCTAGTATGAGTCTGCCCATTCTGCTCCAAATCCAACTGTCTGTACCCCCCAAGTTATGACAGTAAGGAAAACCTTCTGGGTTCCAGCCATCATCTCTTTGTTGTTAATTTCATCTAGTTCCATGGCTTTAAATATCATGTATATGCCAAATAGCTCCCAAAGTTTTCCCTGTAGCTTGTCCTCCAGACACTTACTTAATATCCCTACTCGGGTGTCTAGGAGACTTCTAAAACTAACACATTCTGGGTGCCGGTAAGGTTCAGTGTCTTGATCTGTGAAGTGCTTATGTGAACATGTTCACTCGATAAAAATTCATCACTGATGATGGCTGTTGCTTTTCTGTACATAGTTAAGGTTTATACTTTTAATTAAAAGCCTTACTTTTAAACATTAACATTCCTGAACAGTGCTGCCAATTGCTTTTTCTGAAAACTTGCTCCTCTAGAATCCCCCAAAGAAACCCAAAATCCCAATATTATTCTTTTTTTAAAAAAAAAATTATTTCCATAGGTTTTGGGGAACAGGAGGTATTTGGTTACATGAGTAAGTTCTTACTTACTCATGTAAGTAAGACATGATTTGTGAGATTTTGGTGTACCCATCACTTGAGCCGTACACACTGAACTCAATTTGTAGTCTTTTATCCCTCACTCCCAACCCATCCTTTCCCCTGAGTCCCCAAAGTCCATTGTATCATTCTTATGTCTTTGCATCCAACATTATTCTTGATTCTTCTTGTTCCACATCTAATCCAATTGTATGTCCCACCTTCTCTACTGCCAATCAAATCCCATCCACTTCAGCTGCCTGCTTGCCATCTGGCTGAGCCATCAGCACCTCTACCTGAGTTACTGAAACAGTTTTCTACTGGCCTTGTGGGTTCCATTTTAGCCTCTTGTTATGGACTGAATTATGTTTTCCCAGAATTCACAGGTTAAAGCTCTAACCCCAATGTGACTGTATTTGAATATAGGGCTTTTGAAGAGATAATTAAGGTTAAATGAGGTTATAAATATGTGGCCATAACCCAGTAGGACTAGTGTCCTCATGAGAAAAGGGAAGAAGCCGAGCGCAGTGGCTCATGCCTGTAATCCTAGTACTTTGGGAGGCCGAGGCAGGCGGATCACCTGAGGTTGGGACTTCGAGACCAGCCTGGCCAACGTGGTAAAATCCCGTCTCTACTAAAAATACAAAAAAAGGGGCTGGGTGCGGTGACTCACGCCTGAAATCCCAGCACTTTGAGAGGCCAAGGTGGGTGGATCACAAGGTCAGGAGCTCAAGACCAGCCTGGCCAACATACTGAAACCCCGTCTCTACCAAAAATACAAAGAATTAGCTGGGCGTGGTGCTGGGCGCCTGTAATCCCAGCTACTCAGGAGGCTGAGGCAGGAGAATCACTTGAACCCAGGAGGCAGAGGTTGTAGTGAGTGGAGATCACGCCACTATACTCCAGCCTGGGTGACAGTGCGAGACTCCATCTCAAAAAAAAAAAAAAAAGAAAGAAATTAGCCAGGCATGGTGGCGGGTGCCTGTAATTTCAGCTACTTTGGAGGCTGAGGCAGGAGAATCGCTTGAACCCAGGAGGCAGAGGTTGCAGTGAGCCAAGATCACACCACTGCACTTCAGCCTGGGTGACACAGCGAGTCTCTGTCAGAAAAAAAAAAAAAAGAAAGAAAGAAAGAGAGAGAAAGAAAGAAAGAGAGAAAAAAGGAAGGAGACACCAGGAGTACACACACAGAGGAAAGGCCATGTGAGCACACAGCAAGAAAGTGGCTGTCTGCAAGCCGAGAAGAGAGCCATAAATTTCTGTTGTTTAAGCCACGCAGTCTGTGGCATTCTGTTGCAGCAGCTTGAGCCAGCTAATACACCTCCTATCATCCTTTCTGCTCAGAATATCATCCAGAGTGGACTTAGAAAAGCTGCAATCAGATCATGCTACTTCCTCTACTTCCCCCCGCAGCAAAAATTTAAACTTACCAAAGCTTCAACTTAGGGTGAGATTCAAATGCCTCACGTCTCCTAGAAACCCACAGTCTCATCCTGCTGAATATTCAACCTCTTCTAAAACTGCTCTCTTCCATAACCCCCTGTACCCCAGCCATCTCTCTCTATGTTTCTTGGATGCTTTATGTTTCTACCTTGGAGCTTCTGTTCTAGATGTTCCCTGTGCTTGTGCAGGCTTTGCCATAGCTGGCTCCTTCTGATTACTCAGAGGTCAACTGAAAGTCCCCTTTCCAGGGAGGCCTGCCCTGACTACCCAGTCAAAACATGTCCCGTCATAACTTTCCAGTATTCATCTATTTTAGTTTCCACATTGCACAGCACTTAAAACCACCTGACAATGTTGACATTACTTTTTTGTTTACAGCCTGTCTCCCCACCACCACCTAGAATACAATTTCCCCCAAGGAAAAGATATTATCTGTTAACCTCTGCATCTGCCCCTCTCCATTTAAAATTATGTCTAGCATATGGGAGGTGCTCAATAAATATATGTTGAAAAAACCTAATTTGTACAGCTCTACCATAATGCATACAGCCCAGCAAAAACAGAAAAAATCAGTCTCCCCTGCTTTCTATCACATTCCTCAGCGGTGCGTAGACTTTAAGATATGTTAACAAAGAGTAATTGAGACTTCGGAAAGCATTGATTGAAAATATGCAGTTATTTCTGCTTCCTTCCGAAATTCCATTTAAATATCAAGAAAGGTACAAAAAGATAGAAATTCACAAGAACAAAGAGAACAGGAGATAAGATGCCAACAGTTGAAAGACATCAGCAAACTTCTGAACACAAAACGCTGAGACCTAAATGTGTTTGGGTTGTGGGGGTTGCCAATGTGTGCTGGACCCCAGAAAGATTCAGGAATTGGAGCACCAGATATCTCTAAAAGAAGGGCAAGGGGTAAGACTAAAAAGAGACTGAATTTTTTTTTTTTTTTTTTTTTTTTTTTGAGACAGAGTCTTGCTCTGTTGCCCAGGCTGGAGTGCAGTGGCGCGATCTCGGCTCACTGCAAACTCTGCCTCCTAGGTTCACGCCATTCTCCTGCCTCAGCCTTCTGGGTAGCTGGGACTATGCCCAGCTAATTATTTGTATTTTTAGTAGAGACGGGGTTTTACCGTGTTAGCCAGGATGGTCTCGATCTCCTGACCTCGTGATCTGCCCGCTTTGGCCTCCCAAAGTGCTGGAATTACAGGCGTGAGCCATCGCGCCAGGCCAAAAGAGACTAAACTTTTAACTCAGCGTTCATGAAAGGAACTGTTAGACGTCCAGGGCACTTTTCACAACACCTCACAGCCAGTTTGGAACCCATTCTAACCCCAAGAGTTAATGGGGTTTTTAAGATGTCAAACCAGACATGTTTTCCAAATCTGAAAACTCTTAAAGCACAGTAAAAATATAGATGAAGAATTGAACAGAAAAGGGGGATGCAGTAAAAGTCTACATACCAAATAATGAGAGCCCCTGTTCCTTCTGCCCATTGTGGTCCCTAGAATCATCCTGGGAGCTGAGCTTATTCTTCCTGAGGCAGGAGACTGAAAGATTCCTAGGTTGGGATATATTGGGGGGAGGAGCCAAGATGGCCGAATAGGAACAGCTCCGGTCTACAGCTCCCAGCGCGAGCCACGCAGAAGACGGGTGATTTCTGCATTTCCATCTGAGGTACCGTGTTCATCTCACTAGGGAGTGCCAGACAGTGGGCGCAGGTCAGTGGGTGGGCGCACCGTGAGCCAGCCGAAGCAGGGGCGAGGCATTGCCTCACTCGGGAAGCGCAAGGGGTCAGGGAGTTCCCCTTCCAGGGGTGACAGACGGCACCTGGAAAATCGGGCCACTCCCACCCGAATACTGTGCTTTTCCGACGGGCTTAGGAAACGGTGCCCCAGGAGAGTATAGCCCGCACCTGGCTCAGAGGGTCCTACGCCCACGGAGTCTCGCTGATTGCTAGCACAGCAGTCTGAGATCAAACAGCAAGTCGGCAGCGAGGCTGGGGGAGGGGCGCCCGCCATTGCCCAGGCTCGCTTAGGTAAACAAAGCAGCCTGGAAGCTTGAACAGGGTGGAGCCCACTACAGCTCAAGGAGGCCTGCCTGCCTCTGTAGGCTCTACCTCTGGGGGCAGGGCACAGACAAACAAAAAGACAGCAGTAACCTCTGCAGACTTAAATGTCCCTGTCTGACAGCTGTGAGGAGAGCAGTGGTTCTCCCAGCACGCAGCTGGAGATCTGAGAACGGGCTGACTGCCTCCTCAAGTGGGTCCCTGACCCCTGACCCCCGAGCAGCCTAACTGGGAGGCACCCCCCAGCAGGGGCAGACTGACACCTCACACGGCCTGCCAGGTACTCCAACAGACCTGCAGCTGAGGGTTGTGTCTGTTAGAAGGAAAACTAACAGAAAGGACATCCACACCAAAAACCCATCTGTACATCACCATCATCAAAGACCAAAAGTAGATAAAACCACAAAGATGGGGAAAAAACAGAGCAGAAAAACTGGAAACTCTAAAAACCAGAGTACCTCTCCTCCTCCAAAGGAACGCAGTTCCTCACCAGCAACGGAACAAAGCTGGACGGAGAATGACTTTGACGAGCTGAGAGAAGAAGGCTTCAGACGATCAAATTACTCCGAGCTACGGGAGGATATTCAAACCAAAGGCAAAGAAGTTGAAAACTTTGAAAAAAATTTAGAAGAATGTATAACTAGAATAACCAATACAGAGAAGTGCTTAAAGGAGCTGATGGAGCTGAAAACCAAGGCTCGAGAACTACGTGAAGAATGCAGAAGCCTCAGGAGCCGATGCGATCAAATGGAAGAAAGGGTATCAGCCCTGGAAGATGAAATGAATGAAATGAAGCGAGAAGGGAAGTTTAGAGAAAAAAGAATAAAAAGAAATGAGCAAAGCCTCCAAGAAATGTGGGACTATGTGAAAAGACCAAATCTACGTCTGATTGGTGTACCTGAAAGTGATGGGGAGAATGGAAACAAGTTGGAAAACACTCTGCAGGATATTATCCAGGAGAACTTCCCCAATCTAGCAAGGCAGGCCAACATTCAGATTCAGGAAATACAGAGAACGCCACAAAGATACTCCTCGAGAAGAGCAACTCCAAGACACATAATTGTCAGATTCACCAAAGTTGAAATGAAGGAAAAAATGTTAAGGGCAGCCAGAGAGAAAGGACGGGTTACCATCAAAGGGAAGCCCATCAGACTAACAGCGGATCTCTCGGCAGAAACCCTACAAGCCAGAAGAGAGTGGGGGCCAATATTCAACATTCTTAAAGAAAAGAATTTTCAACCCAGAATTTCATATCCTGCCAAACTAAGCTTCATAAGTGAAGGAGAAATAAAATACTTTACAGACAAGCAAATGCTGAGAGATTTTGTCACCACCAGGCCTGCCCTAAAAGAGCTCCTGAAGGAAGCGCTAAACATGGAAAGGCACAACCGGTACCAGCCACTGCAAAATCATACCGAAATGTAAAGACCATCGAGACTAGGAAGAGACTGCATCAACTAACGAGCAAAATATCCAGCTAACATCATAATGACAGGATCAAATTCACACATAACAATATTAACTTTAAATGTAAATGGACTAAATGCTCCAATTAAAAGACACAGACTGGCAAATTGGATAAAGACTCAAGACCCATCAGTGTGCTGTATTCAGGAAACCCATCTCACGTGCAGAGACACACATAGGCTCAAAATAAAAGGATGGAGGAAGATCTACCAAGCAAATGGAAAACAAAAAAAGGCAGGGGTTGCAATCCTAGTCTCTGATAAAACAGACTTTAAACCAACAAAGATCAAAAGAGACAAAGAAGGCCATTACATAATGGTAAAGGGATTAATTCAACAAGAAGAGCTAACTATCCTAAATATATATGCACCCAATACAGGAGCACCCAGATTCATAAAGCAAGTCCTGAGTGACCTACAAAGAGACTTAGACTCCCACACATTAATAATGGGAGACTTTAACACCCCACTGTCAACATTAGACAGATCAACGAGACAGAAAGTCAACAAGGATACCCAGGAATTGAACTCAGCTCTGCACCAAGCGGACCTAATAGACATCTACAGAACTCTCCACCCCAAATCAACAGAATATACATTTTTTTCAGCACCACACCACACCTATTCCAAAATTGACCATATACTTGGAAGTAAAGCTCTCCTCAATAAATGTAAAAGAACAGAAATTGTAACAAACTGTCTCTCAGATCACAGTGCAATCAAGCTAGAACTCAGGATTAAGAATCTCACTCAAAACCGCTCAACTACATGGAAACTGAACAACCTGCTCCTGAATGACTACTGGGTACATAATGAAATGAAGGCAGAAATAAAGATGTTCTTTGAAACCAACGAGAACCAAGACACAACATACCAGAATCTCTGGGATGCATTCAAAGCAGTGTGTAGAGGGAAATTTATAGCACTAAATGCCCACAAGAGAAAGCAGGAAAGATCCAAAATTGACACCCTAACATCACAATTTAAAGAACTAGAAAAGCAAGAGCAAACACATTCAAAAGCTAGCAGAAGGCAAGAAATAACTAAAATCAGAGCAGAACTGAAGGAAATAGAGACACAAAAAACCCTTCAAAAAATAAATGAATCCAGGAGCTGGTTTTTTGAAAGGATCAACAAAATTGATAGACCGCTAGCAAGATTAATAAAGAAAAAAAGAGAGAAGAATCAAATAGATGCAATAAAAAATGATAAAGGGGATATCACCACCGATCCCACAGAAATACAAACTACCATCAGAGAATATTACAAACACCTCTATGCAAATAAACTAGAAAATCTAGAAGACATGGATAAATTCCTCAACACATACACCCTCCCAAGACTAAACCAAGAAGAAGTTGAATCTCTGAATAGACCAATAACAGGAGCTGAAATTGTGGCAATAATCAATAGCTTACCAACCAAAAAAAGTCCAGGACCAGATGGGTTCACAGCCGAATTCTACCAGAGGTACAAGGAGGAGCTGGTACCATTCCTTCTGAAACTCTTCCAATCAATAGAAAAAGAGGGAATCCTCCCTAACTCATTTTATGAGGCCAGCATCATCCTGATACCAAAGCCTGGCAGAGACACAACAAAAAAAGAGAATTTTAGACCAATATCCTTGATGAACATTGATGCAAAAATCCTCAATAAAATACTGGCAAACAGAATCCAGCAGCACATCAAAAAGCTTATCCACCATGATCAAGTGGGCTTCATCCCTGGGATGCAAGGCTGGTTCAATATACGCAAATCAATAAATGTAATCCAGCATATAAACAGAACCAAAGACAAAAACCACATGATTATCTCAATAGATGCAGAAAAGGCCTTTGACAAAATTCAACAACCCTTCATGCTAAAAGCTCTCAATAAATTAGGAATTGATGGGACGTATCTCAAAATAATAAGAGCTATTTATGACAAACCCACAGCCAATATCATACTGAATGGGCAAAAACTGGAAGCATTCCCTTTGAAAACTGGCACAAGACAGGGATGCCCTCTCTCGCCACTTCTATTCAACATAGTGTTGGAAGTTCTGGCCAGGGCAATTAGGCAGGAGAAGGAAATCAAGGGTATTCAATTAGGAAAAGAGGAAGTCAAATTGTCCCTGTTTGCAGATGACATGATAGTATATCTAGAAAACCCCATTGTCTCAGCCCAAAATCTCCTTAAGCTGATAAGCAACTTCAGCAAAGTCTCAGGATACAAAATCAATGTGCAAAAATCACAAGCATTCTTATACATCAATAACAGACAAACAGAGAGCCAAATCATGAGTGAACTCCCATTCACAATTGCTTCAAAGAGAATAAAATACCTAGGAATCCAACTTACAAGGGATGTGAAAGACCTCTTCAAGGAGAACTACAAACCACTGCTCAAGGAAATAAAAGAGGATACAAACAAATGGAAGAACATTCCATGCTCATGGGTAGGAAGAATCAATATCATGAAAATGGCCATACTGCCCAAGGTAATTTATAGATTCAATGCCATCCCCATCAAGCTACCAATGACTTTCTTCACAGAATTGGACAAAACTACTTTAAAGTTCATATGGAACCAAAAAAGAGCCCGCATCGCCAAGTCAATCCTAAGCCAAAAGAACAAAGCTGGAGGCATCACGCTACCTGACTTCAAACTATACTATAAGGCTACAGTAACCAAAACAGCATGGTACTGGTACCAAAACAGAGATATAGATCAATGGAACAGAACAGAGCCGTCAGAAATAATGCCACATATCTACAACCATCTGATCTTTGACAAACCTGAGAAAAACAAGAAATGGGGAAAGGATTCCCTATTTAATAAATGGTGCTGGGAAAACTGGCTAGCCGTATGTAGAAAGCTGAAATTGGATCCCTTCCTTACACCTTATACAAAAATCAATTCAAGATGGATTAAAGACTTAAATGTTAGACCTAAAACCATAAAAACCCTAGAAGAAAACCTAGGCAATACCATTCAGGACATAGGCATGGGCAAGGACTTCATGTCTAAAACACCAAAAGCAATGGCAACAAAAGCCAAAATTGACAAATGGGATCTAATTAAACTAAAGAGCTTCTGCACAGCAAAGGAAACTACCATCAGAGTGAACAGGCAACCTACAAAATGGGAGAAAATTTTCGCAACCTACTCATCTGACAAAGGGCTAATATCCAGAATCTACAATGAACTCCAACAAATTTACAAGAAAAAAACAAACAACCCCATCAAAAAGTGGGCGAAGGACATGAACAGACACTTCTCAAAAGAAGACATTTATGCAGCCAAAAAACACATGAAAAAATGCTCACCATCACTGGCCATCAGAGAAATGCAAATCAAAACCACAATGAGATACCATCTCACACCAGTTAGAATGGCCATCATTAAAAAGTCAGGAAACAACAGATGCTGGAGAGGATGTGGAGAAATAGGAACACTTTTACACTGTTGGTGGGACTGTAAACTAGTTCAACCCTTGTGGAAGTCAGTGTGGCGATTCCTCAGGGATCTAGAACTAGAAATTCCATTTGACCCAGCCATCCCATTACTGGGTATATACCCAAAGGACTATAAATCATGCTGCTATAAAGACACATGCACACGTATGTTTATTGCCGCATTATTCACAATAGCAAAGACTTGGAACCAACCCAAATGTCCAACAATGATAGACTGGATTAAGAAAATGTGGCACATATACACCATGGAATACTATGCAGCCATAAAAAATGATGAGTTCATGTCCTTTGTAGGGACATGGATGAAATTGGAAATCATCATTCTCAGTAAACTATCGCAAGAACAAAAAACCAAACACCGCATATTCTCACTCATAGGTGGGAACTGAACAATGAGAACACATGGACACAGGAAGGGGAACATCACACTTCGGGGACTGTTGTGGGTTGGGGGGAGGGGGGAGGGATAGCACTGGGAGATATACCTAATGCTAGATGACAAGTTGGTGGGTGCAGCGCACCAGCATGGCACATGTATACATATGTAACTTACCTGCACATTGGGCACATGTACCATAAAACCTAAAGTATAATAATAATAATAATAATAAAAAAAAAAAAAGAAAAAGACAAATATATATTCTCACTTATATGTGGGAGCTAAAAATTTGAACACATGGAGGTAGAGAATGGAAAATAGATAATAGAGACTGGGAAGGGTGAGTGGGGGAAAGGGGAAGGATAAAGAGAAGTGAGTTAAAGGGTACAAACATACATTAAGATAGGAGTAGGTTCAATGTTTGATAGCAGAGCAGGATGACTATACCTAACAAAAATGTATTGTACCCAGTGATGAACATCCTGAAGACCCTGGGTTGATACTATGCATGATATACATGTAACATAATTCCTCATGTAATCTGTAAATTTGCACAAATAAAAAGAGGAAAAAAAAAAGAAAAAAAAAAAAAAAAAAAAAAAGATTCCTAGGTTGGTTGATCCAAGAGAAAAAAACCTCCAGACACTTACATTTGAAGAGTATCATGGCAAAATGGCTGGAGTGGGCCTGCGTACTTTACAGTGAAGCCACTAATCTTTCCCTGCCAAACATACTCCAGACACACACACACCCAAATCCACATATACCCCAAATGCATACACACCCTTCCAAAGACATACACAGTCATACAGTTCATAATGACATTTCAGTCAATGGCAAACCATATATGTGACAGTGGTCCCATAAGATTATCGCACTGCATTTTTACTGTACCTTTTCTATGTTGAGATATATTTCGATGCACAAATACTTACCATTGTGTTACAGTTGGCTACAGTATTCAGAACAGTAACAAGCCATAGAGGTTTGTAGCTTAGGAGCCACAGGCTGTGCCACAGAGCCTAGGTGCATTGTAGGCTATACCACCTAGGTTTGTATGAGTACAATCTATGATGTTCACACAAAGACAAAATTGCCTAATGGTACATTTCTCCAAATTTGTCCTCATCATTAAGCAACGTGACTATGTATGTACACGTCCCAAACACACACCCCAAATACATATCCCAAACACACACACACACCCCTCAAATACCACACATTCCAGGCATGCACACATACTTCAAACACCCCAAACACACACACTCAATTTTAAGCAGCTTTTTCCCTGATTCCTAATATATGAATGGACAATCAAACCAGATATGTGAATAAACCTCCGAAAACAAACGATCAAAACCAAGACAAATAGATGGTGGTGAGTTGGCGAGGAAGGAAAGGAGGAATTCAAATACTATAATCACAATAGTTAGCTTCAAAAAAAAATCACATCCATGAAACAAGAACAGGATTCTGTAAAAGGAAACACTTTGAGAATAACAAAGAGTGTCTAGAAATTTAAAATACAATCATAAAAAATCAATACAAGAAATGGTATAAAGAGTTGCGAAAAATCTCTCAAAGTATAACAAAAAGACAAAATATATGGGAAGCAGAAGAGAATCAATCAATTCAGAGGCTCAATCCGGACAGTCCAAAATCAGAGACTCAGAGGAGCAAACAGAGACAATAATGGAAAGAAAACCATCAATGATAAAAAGCAATAAAATGTGCCAGAGCTGCAAAACCTGAATCTCTAGAATGAAATGGCCTCTGGATGTGGAGCAGAAGGAATTGACAAAGTCTGCTTTAAGGTGTATCATTAGGACATTTCAGAACACTAGCAATAGAGAGAAGACTTTAAGCTAAGGACTTCCTAAGAGACAAATATTTACAACACATCACCTGCAAACAGGAATTAGCATTAGACTTCTCAACAGCAAAACTGAAAAGCAGAAAGCAATGGAGTAAGGCCTTGAATATTCTGAGAAATAATTACTTCCAACCCAAAATTACATAGCCTAATAAATTATTAATCAAATGTAATAAAAAAAGTCTTTATGGCCAGGCGTGGTGGCTCACGCCTGTAATCCCAGCATTTTTGGAGGCTGAGGTGGGCGGACCACGAGGTCAAGAGATCGAGACCATCCTGGCCAACATGGTGAAAACCCGTCTCTACTAAAAACACAAAAATTAGCTCGGTGTTGTGGCATGTGCCTGTGGTCCCAGCTACGCGGGAGGCTGAGGTAGGAAAATCGCTTGAACCCAGGAGGCGGAGGTTGCAGTGAGCCAAGATCACACCACTGCACTCCAGCCTGGTGACAGAGTGAGACTCTGTCTAAAAAAAAAAAAAAAAGTCTTTATATTTGCAGACATATAAAGTCTTAATATTTTGGTTTTCAATGTATCCTTTCTTAGCAAGTTACTGGGAGATGTGTGCCACTAAAATGGGTAAGTAAACCAATAATAATTTCCAAGAGATCCAAGAGAAAGAGCACCAATGAAAAGAGGAAAAGGAAACCCCCCATTTGATGGTAAAAGGAAATCTCTGAAAGATAATTGTACAGCTCACCTACAGGACAACTAGCTCAGGTGGGTGCAGGAATGCCTTTCCAGAAATAAAACTGATGGTTTGCCTTATGTGTCAGCCTATGCTGTGAAGAGTCTTTTACTTTTATCAGTGTTTGAGAAAAAATTAATAACAAGAACACGGAAAATTAAGCAAATTAAAATAAATAATCAAAGCAATTATTAACTACTGGAAAAAGAAAAGGTTGTACAAGAAAGGAAAAGTTAGCTATAGTATATTCCATGGTTTGGCAGTGAACAATATTTACATAATAAAAACAATATTAACACAGAATAGTAATAGACCAAAACTTATGACATAATAATGGAAGAATGTGGAAAGGGGAAGCTTGCACGTGGGCTGTGTCTGCGTGTGGTGGGGGACATATGACAAGTACATCTATCATCTTCCATTTTAGGAGGTCAATAAATAGTCTAAAATGAATAAGCCAAGAAATAGCCAGGTAAGTGTATTTCTTAAAAATATGGAAATAAGGCCGGGCGTGGTGGCTCACACCTGTAATCCTAGCACTTTGGGAGGCCGAGGCAGGCAGATCATGAGGTCAGGAAATCAAGACCATCCTGGCTAACATGGTGAAACCCCGTCTCTACTAAAAATACAAAAAATTAGCCGGGCTTGGTGGTGGGCGCCTGTAGTCCCAGCTACCTGGGAGGCTGAGGCAGGAGAATGGCGTGAACCCAGGAGGCGGAGCTTGCAGTGAGCCGAGATTGTGCCACTGCACTCCAGCCTGGGTGACAGAGCGAGACTCCACCTCAAAAAAAAAGGAAATAAACATCACATAAGAAACAGAGAAAAGTGAAAAAAGTAGTTTGCCTCTATAGAGGAAGATCCAAGAATGGGAACATGACATTTGGTATACATTTATTACTTTAGTGAGATTAAAAATTAAATTAAAAATAGAACAAAACATAAAGTAAATTAATAAATGAGGATATATCATCACAGATAGGTAGAAAGCTGGACCTACCATAGATAAGCTTCACTTTGAAGAGGCCAAGCATGAATAACTGTAAGCAGATCATATGGAGTCCAAGTGCGTGAAGCTGAAAGTGTCCTCACTTTTCATGCTCACCTCTTGCCAAATCATCCTAACAGTAAAAACAACAGCTAACATTGAGGGTGTACTGTGAACAGAGAATAGTGCCAAGCAATTTCCTAACAGAAGCTAATTCCTTTCTCCACTGCTTAGTGAGAACAAGATTATATCATTTCACCTTTTTCAAATGAGTAAACCAAGGCCCAAAAAGGATAAATAACTGATCCAGGGTCTGCACAATTCTCTCTTGTCCCTGAATAAGAAAGGAAGGGAAAGAAGAAACTGTACCTGGTGTTCTGCCTTTCCAAAAAATAAATGGCCAAAGGCTTGCAATTTTAAAGCCTTGGGAAAACTTGGTGAAAGACTAAGCTGACTTAGACTAGAAAAAGTGAGGCCGCCATGAATCCGGGGTCGTGGGTGGTGAGATGACGCACTAAAGAAACAAAAAGCCCAGGCTGCTTAAGCCAGACACAAATCTGTCCAATCATTTAGGGAGAAATTGTCAAGCTTGAAGCATTTATAAATCACCCCCAAACTAATCAGCCATTTAAGGACAATCCCATAAAAATATAAAAGGGAGCACAGCAGGCTGCTCTTGAGAGATAAATGGCTTTGCAGCCTCATCTGGGGTATGCAAATTTGAGGATATCAGCAGGCATTTTCTGAATGATAACTTGGTTTATTTTTGATGGCAGCTCATTGGGAAACGGAGCTGAAAACCTGGAGAGAATTCTCAGGCTTTGAGGTGAGCTATGTGTCCGAGGAGTTCCCGTGTAGCTTTTCTAAGAAACCCTTGTGCTGTGAGCTTGGAAGGCAGACAGGGAGTCAAGCACCTCAGCTTCGGGTCTGGCACTAGAATGCAGTCAGTGAAACCAGGTTACTATAAAAGCCACTGCTGAGACACGTCCTTTCTTTCATCTCGGTGTCCCTTGAATTTTTTTCTCTCTCTCTTCTCTCAGTGCCATCATCCTAATGCAAGGTAGACGGTTTCAACATTTTAGGGCTGGCTAGAATTGTCAGTGTTACTGAGTTTCTTCCATTCCAAAATGGGGGGCAGAGACCCAGTGCAGTGGGTTAAATGACAGACTCCCAAAAGATGTGATCATTTTTAATCCCCAGAATCTGTGAATATGGCCTTATTGGAGAAAGTCTTCACATATAGGCAGGGCGCAGTGGCTCACGCCTGTAATCCCAGCACTTTGGGAGGCCAAGGTGGGCAGATCATGAGGTCAGGAGATCGAGACCATCCGGGCTAACATGGTGAAACCCATCTCTACTAAAAACTACAAAAAAATTAGCTGGGCGTGGTGGCACGTGCCTGTAGTTCCAGGTACTCGGGAGGCTGACGCAGGAGAATCACTTGAACCCAGGAGGCGGAGGTTGCAGTGAGCCGAGATCATGCCACTGCACTCCAGCCTGGGTGACAGAGCGAGACTGTCTCGAAAAAAAAAAAAAAAAAGAAAGAAAGAAAAAAGAAAAAGAAAGAAAGTCTTCACATATAATTAAGAATCTGGAGATGACATCATCATGGATTATCTGGGTGGGCTCTAAATCCAATAAGTGGCTGGGCATGGTGGCTCATGCCTGTAATCCCAGCACTTTGGGAAGCTGAGGGGGGTGGATCACAAGGTCAGGAGTTTGAGACCAGCCTGGCCCAGAGGGTGAAACCCCATCTCTACTAAAAATACAAAAATTAGCCGGGTGTTGGGGTACACGCCTGTGATCCCAGCTATTCAGGAGGCTGAGGCAGGAGAATTGCTTGAACTCAGGAGGCAGAGGTTGCAGTGAGCCAAGATCGTGCCACTGCACTCCATCCTGGGCAACAGAGCAAGACCCTGTCTCGGGGGAAAAAAATAATAATAATTAAATCCAAAAGTGTCCTTATAAGAGACAGATGAGAAGAAGATAAATAGGAGAAGGCCATGTGAAGATGGAGGCAGAGATTGGAGTGATGTGGCCACAATCAGCTGGAGCCCCCAAAAGCTGGAGGAAGCAAGGATGAATTCTCTCCTCCAGTCTTTGCAAGGAGTGTAGCCCTGTTGATGTCCTGATGTTGGACTTCTAGCCTTCAGAATTGTGAGAGAATACATTTCTGTTGCTTTAAGCTGCCCGGTTTATGGAAGAGTTTTAGTGCTCCAAACAACTGATATAGTTACCTAATTTTAGAAATGAGGAAAATGGGGAACAGAGAGTGCTATCTGAAAGTCGCACAGCTTCTTGGTTATGGTTAATGGACCCGGTTTGACTTTGAGTGAGTTGCTTAACTAACTTACCTCAGTGTTTTCATCTAGAAAATTGAGATAACACCACCTGATAAGGTTGTCCTAATGAACAAATGGAAGAAGAGATGCAAAACCCTATCACGTTGCCTGGCCTGGAGCAACTGAGGACAACAGCATTGCCTAAACCTCCATTTTTGATTTACTGGATGAGCTGCTTCATTCCATCAGTCCACCGCACAATTCATTCCAAAACTCCTTCCTTAAATGCCACTCTAGACCCATGAAATGTCCTGAAAATGGCTCCTACTGCCTGTCAGATTCATTCATCCCATACATATGGTGCCAGCATCAGCCATGGGCTATGTCATGTGTTGGCACTGGGGTTTCAGGGGTAAGCAAGATGACAGCATGTCACCTCACCAGCCATTGCCCACTTAATAGCTGTGCCCATCCAGTGACTAGCTGGTATCACAGGTGGGACAGGAAGTGTCTGAACAGGGAGAGGATCAAGGAGACGCTGAGCCTTGGGGCTTGGTTCTGTTTCATTCCCAAAGCACACCAAGAAATTTCATGCTTTTAGGCCAGTGATGCTTAACAAGGGTGGGTGGGTAGATTTTTTCCCCCACGGAACATGTGGCAAGATCTGGAGACATTTTGGTGTCACATAGGCAGGGGTTGGGGGGTGAGCAGGAGGTGTTTCTGGCACTACTGAGTAGAAGCCAAGGATGTTACCAAACATCCTACAATGCACAGGACAGCCTCCCACAACAAAGAATTCTCCTGCCCTAAATGTCAATCAGCCCGAGCCCAAGAAACCCCGCTGTAGGCCCAAAAGAATCCGTGCTCAAACACAAGAAGGCAGTGAGAAAGCAGCTTAGGAGACTGTGGTGACAAAGCCATGGGAACATGTCCCATAAGTGACCAAAACTATATGTCATGCTTTTTTCTCAGCAAATGACCTGCCCCTGGGGGACCTGGGAATGGATCTATCATACTGGTGGGGCCACTTGCGAGACTGGGCTCAGCTTGATCCCATGGACACACATGGGGACCAGAAGAAGGCAAAGGACTGCCTGGTAATGAGTACCCCACCTCAATCTCACCAGCTGCCTCTTTAAGACCCACTCAAGGGTTCCAAGATGGCCGAATAGGAACAGCTCCAGTCTACAGCTCTCAGCGTGAGCGATGCAGAAGACGGGTGATTTCTGCATTTCCAACTGAGGTACCGGGTTCATCTCACTGGGGCTTGTCGGACAGTGGGTGCAGCCCACGGAGCGTGAGCCAAAGCAGGGCGGGGCATCACCTTACCTGGGAAGTGCAAGAGGTCAGGGAATTCCCTTTCCTAGCCAAGTGAAGCCATGACAGACAGTACCTGGAAAATTGGGACACTTCCACCCTAATAATGCGCTTTTCCAATGGTCCTAGCAAACAGCACACCAAGAGATTATATCTCGCACCTGGCTTGGAGGGTCCCACACCCACGGAGCCTTGCTCACTGCTAGCACAGCAGTCTGAGATCGAACTGCAAGGCAGCAGCGAGGCTAGGGGCGGGGCATCTGCCGCTGCTGAGGCTTGAGTAGGTAAACAAAGCAGCCAGGAAGCTTGTACTGGGTGGAGCCCACCACAGCTCAAGGAGGCCTGCCTGCCTCTGTAGACTCCACCTCTGGGGGCAGGGCATAGCTGAACAAAAGGCAGCAGAAACCTGCAAACTTAAATGTCCCTGTCTGACAGCTTTGAAGAGAGTAGTGGTTCTCCCAGCACGGAGTTTGAGATCTGACAACGGACAGACTGCCTCCTCAAGTGGGTCCCTGACCCCCGAGTAGCCTAACTGGGCAACACCTCCCAGTAGGGGCCAAATGACACCTCATACAGCAAGGTGCCTCTCTGAGACAAAGCTTCCAGAGGAAGGATCAGGCAGCAACATTTGCTGTTCTGCAATATTTGCTGTTTTGCAGCCTGCACTGGTGATACCCAGGCAAACAGGGTCTGGAGTGGACCTCCAGCAAACTCCAACAGACCTGCAGCTGAAGGTCCTGACTGTTAGAAGGAAAACTAACAAACAGAAAGGACATCCACACCAAAACCCCATCTGTACGTCACCATCATCAAAGACCAAAGGTAGATAAAACCACAAAGATGGAGAGAAACCAGAGCAGAAAAGCTGAGAATTCTAAAAATCAGAGAGCCTCTTCTCCTCCAAAGGAATGCAGCTCCTCGCCAACAATGGAACAAAGCTGGATGGAGAATGAGTTTGAGGAGCTGACAGAAGTAGGCCTCAGAAAATCAGTAGTAACAAACTTCTCCGAGCTAAAAGAGGATGTTCAAACCCATTGCAAAGAAGCTAAAACCTTCAAAAAAGGTTAGATGAATGGCTAACCAGAGTTAACAGTGTAGAGAAGACCTTAAATGACCTGATGGAGCTGAAAACCATGGCACAAGAACTATGTGACGCATGCACAAGCTTCAGTAGCCAATTCGATCAAGTGGAACAAAGGGTATCAGTGATTGAAGATCAAATGAATGAAATGAAGTGAGAAGAGAAGTTTAGAGAAAAAAAAGTAAAAAGAAATGAAGAAAGCCTCCAAGAAATATGCGACAATGTGAAAAGACCAAATCTACTTCTGACTGGTGTACCTGAAAGTGACGGGGAGCATGGAACCAAGTTGGAAAACACTCTTCAGGATATTATCCAGGAGAACTTCCCCAACCTAGCAAGGCAGGCCAACATTCAGATTCAGGAAATACAGAGAACACCACGAAGATACTCCTTGAGAAGAGCAACTCCAAGACACATAATTGTCAGATTCACCAAAGTTGAAATGAAGGAAAAAATGTTAAAGGCAGCCAGAGAGAAAGGTCGGGTTACCCACAAAGGGAAGCCCATCAGACTAACAGCAGATCTCTCAGCAGAAACTCTACATGCCAGAAGAGAGCGGGGGCCAATATTCAACATTCTTAAAGAAAAGAATTTTCAACCTAGAATTTCATATCCAGCCAAACTAAGCTTCATAAGTGAAGGAGAAATAAAATACTTTACAGACAAGCAAATGCTGAGAGATTTTGTCACCACCAGGCCTGCCTTACCAGAGCTCCTGAAGGAAGCACTAAACATGGAAAGGAACAACCGTTACCAGCCACTGCAAAAACATGCCAAATTGTAAAGGCCATTGATGCTAGGAAGAAACTGCATCAACTAACGAGCAAAATAACCAGCTAACATCATAATGACAGGATCAAATTCACACATAACAATATTAACCTTAAATGCAAATGGGCTAAATGTTCCAATTAAAAGACACAGACTGGCAAATTGGATAAAGTGTCAAGACCCATCAGTGTGCTGTATTGAGGAGACCCATCTCATGTGCAGAGACACATATAGGCTCAAAATAAAGGGATGGAGGAAGATCTACCAAGCAAATGGAAAACAAAAAAAAAGCAGGGGTTGCAATCCTAGTCTCTGATAAAACAGGCTTTAAACCAACAAAGATCAAAAGAGACAAAGAAGGCCATTACATAATGGTAAAGGGATCAATTCAACAAGAAGAACTAACTATCCTAAATATATATGCACCCAATACAGAAGCACCCAGATTCATAAAGCAAGTCCTTAGAGACCTACAAAGAGACTTAGACTCCCACACAATAATAATGGGAGACTTTAACACCCCACTGTCAACATTAGACAGATCAACGAGACAGAAAGTTAACAAGGATATCCAGAAATTGAACTCAGCTCTGCACCAAGCAGACCTAATAGACATCTACAGAACTCTCCACCCCAAATCAACAGAATATACAGTCTTCTCAGCACCACATCGCACTTATTCCAAAATTGACTGCATAGTTGGAAGTAAAGCACTCCTCAGCAAATGTAAAAGAACAGAAGTTATTAACAAACTGTCTCTCAGACCACAGTGCAATCAAATTAGAACTCAGGATTAAGAAACTCACTCAAAACCGCTCAGCTACATGGAAACTGAACAACCTGCTCCTGAATGACTACTGGGTACATAACGAAATGAAGGCAGAAATAAAGATGTTCCTTGAAACCAATGAGAACAAAGACACAACATACCAGAATCTCTGGGACACATTTAAAGCAGTGTGTAGAGGGAAATTTATAGTACTACATGCCCACAAGAGAAAGCAGGAAAGATTTAAAATTGACACCCTAACATCACAATTAAAAGAACTAGAGAAGCAAGAACAAACACATTCAAAAGCTAGCAGAAGGCAAGAAATAACTAAGATCAGAGCAGAACTGAAGGAAATAGAGACACAAAAAACTCTTCAAAAAATCAATGAATCCAGGAGCTGGTTTTCTGAAAAGATCAACAAAATTGATAGACTGCTAGCAAGACTAATAAAGAAGAAAAGAGAGAAGAATCAAATAGATGCAATAAAAAATGATAAAGGGGATATCACCACCAATCCCACAGAAATGCAAACTACCATCAGAGAATACTATAAACACCTCTATGCAAATAAACTAGAAAATCTAGAAGAAATGGATAAATTCCTGGACATATACACCCTCCCAAGACTAAACCAGGAAGAAATTGAATCCCTGAATAGACCAATAACAGGCTCTGAAATTGAGGCAATAATTAATATCCTACCAACCAAAAGTCCAAGACCAGATGGATTCACAGCCAAATTCTACCAGAGGTACAAAGAGGAGCTGGTATCATCCTTCTGAAACTACTCCAATCAATAGAAAAAGAGGGAATCCTCCCTAACTCATTTTATAAGGTCAGCATCATCCTGATACCAAAGCCTGGCAGAGACACAACAAAAAAAGAGAATTTTAGACCAATATCCCTGATGAACATCAATGCAAAAATCCTCCATAAAATACTGGCAAACCAAATCCAGCAGCACATCAAAAAGGTTATCCACCACAATCAAATGGGCTTCATTCCTGGGATGCAAGGCTAGTTCAACACACACAATCAACAAATGTAATCCATCATATAAACAGAACCAAAGACAAAAACCATATGATTATCTCAATAGATGCAGCAAGGCATTCGACAAAATTCAACAGCACTTCATGCTAAAAACTCTCAATAAACTAGGTATTGATGGGACATATCTCAAAATAATAAGAGCTATTTATGACAAACCCACAGCCAGTATCATACTGAATGGGCAAAAACTGGAAGCATTCCCTTTGAAAACTGGCACAAGACAGGGATGCTCTCTCTCACCACTCCTATTCAACATAGCGTTGGAAGTTCTGGCCAGGGCAATTAGGCAGGAGAAAGAAATAAAAGGTATTCAATTAGGAAAAGAGGAAGTCAAATTGTTCCTGTTTGCAGATGACATGATTGTATATTTAGAAAACCCTATCGTCTCAGCCCAAAATCTCCTTAAGCTGATAAGCAACTTCAGCAAAGTCTCAGGATACAAAATCAATGTGCAAAAATCACAAGCATTCCTATTCACCAATAATGGACAAACAGAGAGCCAAATCATGAGTGAACTTCCATTCACAATTGCTTCAAAGAGAATAAAATACCTAGGAATCCAACTTACAAGGGATGTGAAGGACCTCTTCAAGGAGAACTACAAACCACTGCTCAACAAAATAAAAGAGGACACAAACAAGTAGAAGAACATTCCATGCTCATGGATAGGAAGAATCAATATTGTGAAAATGGCCATACTGCCCAAGGTAATTTAGAGATTCAATGCCATCCCCATCAAGCTACCAATGACTTTCTTCACAGAATTGGAAAAAATCACTTTAAAGTTCATATGGAACCAAAAAAGAGCCTGCATTGCCAAGTCAATCCTCAGCCAAAAGAACAAAGCTGGAGGCATCACGCTACCTGACTTCAAACTATACTACAAGGCTACAGTACCCAAAACAGCATGGTACTGGTACCAACACAGAGATATAGACCAATGGAACAGAACAGAGCCCTCAGAAATAATACCACACATCTACAACCATCTGATCTTTGACAAACCTGACAAAAACAATAAATGGGGAAAGGATTCCCTATTTAATAAATGGTGCTGGGAAAACTGGCTAGCCATACGTAGAAAGCTGAAACTGGATCCCTTCCTTACACCTTATACAAAAATTAATTCACGATGGATTAAAGACTTAAATGTTAGACCTAAAACCATAAAAACCCTAGAAGAAAACCTAGGCAATACCATTCAGGACATAGGCATGGGCAAGGACTTCATGACTATAACACCAAAAACAATGGCAACAAAAGCCAAAATTGACAAATGGGATCTAATTAAACTAAAGAGCTTCTGCACAGCAAAAGAAACTATCATCAGAGTGAACAGGCAACCTACAGCATGGGAGAAAATTTTTACAATCTACCCGTCTGACAAAGGGCTAATATCCAGAATCTACAAATAACTTGAACACATTTACAAGAAAAAATCAAACAACCCCATCAAAAAGCAGGCGAAGGATATGAACAGACACTTCTCAAAAGAAGATATTTATGCAGTCAACAGACACGTGAAAAAATGCTTATCATCACTGGCCATCAGAGAAATGCAAATCAAAACCACAATGAGATACCATCTCACACCAGTTAGAATGGCGATCATTAAAAAGTCAGGAAACAACAGGTGCTGGAGAGGATGTGGAGAAATAAGAACATTTTTACACCGTTGGTGGGACTGTAAACTAGTTCAGCCATTGTGGAAGACAGTGTGGCAATTCCTCAAGGATCTACAACTAGAAATACCATTTGATCCAGTCATCCCATTACTGGGTATATACTCAAAGGATTATAAATCATGCTACTATAAAGACACATGCACATGTATGTTTATTGTGGCACTATTCACAATAGCAAAGACTTGGAACCAACCCAAATGTCTATCAAAGATAGACTGGATTAAGAAAATGTGGCACATATACACCATGGAATTCTATGCAGCCATAAAAAAGGATGAGTTCATGTCCTTTTTAGGGACATGGATGAAGCTGGAAACCATCATTCTGAGCAAGCTATCACAAGGACAGAAACCAAACACTGCATGTTCTCACTCATAGGTGGGAATTGCACAATGAGAACACTTGGACACAGGGTGGGGAACATCACACACTGGGGCCTGTCGTGGGGTGGGCGGAAGGGGGAGGGATAGCATTAGGAGAAATACCTAATGTAAATGACGAGTTAATGGGTGCAGCACACCAACATGGCACATGTACACATATGTAACAAACCTGCACATTGTGCACATGTACCCTAGAACTTAAAGTATAATAATAAAAAACGGACCCACTCAAATCGGGATTAAGAAATAACCTTTGGCCTGCAGTGATGAAATCTGGAAAGTGCTAATCCACATTTAGCCAGGGATATGTTGTCTGGCATAAACCACTTCCCCACATTTTGTGAAATGAAACCCTAAAGAAACAGATACCCCCTCCACCTGATCTCCCTTGTAGGACAAGGTAGGCTGAATTAAGGCTTCTGGTCTTTCTGGATGGCATATCAAATAATATTGGATTCAAAACCAGAGAGAAAGCTGTTTCCTTATTAATTCTCTTTCAGTTCTTTTGAATAGCCTCAGATTCATGTAAATTGATCCTTAAAAACTTCAGTAATATTTGCCATTTCTTTTTCAAACAGAGGCTTGGACCTGTGGCTCAGAGCCCTCAGACAACAGTATTTAAATGTCGGTTTGAACTAAACATCAATATTTGGTTTTCATAGCATTTTTTTTTTATTGTTACTGCTATCTATTGTTTTTTTAAATGGCCATGCAGGAATTATTCCAGGGATGTGAGGGTGGTTCAATATTAAGAAATCATTAAGTTATAAGAAAATATCATATAATCAAATCAATAATGTATTTTACTTTGTTAAATTTAGAAAATACTAATAAAAACACTAGCTAAAATAAAAACAAAAATAACCTACTTTGCCAAGAACAGCATATATAATTTTTTAACTTTGTTAGTGTTTGAAATAATTTTGAACTTATGAGAGTTAAAAAATAGCATAAAGAATTCTTATATACTTTATATTCCAATTCCCCAAATGCTAACCTCTTACATATCCCTAGGACTATTAACAATAATCAGGAAATTTACACGCATAAAATACTATTTTCTAGTTTATAAGCCTGATTCTAATCTCACCTATTGTCCCATTGGTATCCTTTTTCTGGTACAGGATCTAACCCAGGATCAAATGCCTCATTTACATGTGATGTTTCCTTATTCTCATTTAATCTAGAACATATTCTCAGTTTTTCTTTTTAAAAACTTTTTAAAACTTAAATACATTTTTTGCTAAAATGATACTTGCACACGTGAGTATGTGAGTATGCAAATTTATAGCGGGAGCAATGCACAATTGCAAAAATGTGGAATCAACCCAAATACCCATCAATCAATGAGTGGATAAAGAAAATGTCATGAATATATATATGATGGAATACGAGTCAGCCATAAAAATGAATGAATTAATGGCATTTGCAGCAACCTGGATGGGATTTGAGACTATTATTCTAGGTGAAGTAACTCAGGAATGGAAAACCAAACATTATGTGTTCTCCCTCATAAGTGGGAGCTAAGGTATGAGGATGCAAAGGCATAAGGATGACATAATGGACTTTGGGGACTTAGGGGGAAAGGGTGGGAAGGGGATGAGGAATAAAATACCACAAATTGGGTTCAATGTATACTGCTTGGGTAATGGGTGCACCAAAATCTCACCAGTCACCGCTAAAGAACTTACTCATGTAAACAAATACCTCCTGTTCCCCAAAACCTATGGAAATAAATTTTTTAAATTAAACATACTTTTTTGAGAGTAGTTTTAGGTTCACAGCAAAATTGATCAGAGAATTCTCATATATTCCCTGCCCCTCCCCAGACATAGTGTTCCCTGTTATCAACAGCCCCCACCAGAGTGGTCTATTTGTTGCAATAGATGAGGCTACATCAATTTGTACATCAGTAGCACCCAAAGTCCATAGTTTATATGAGGATTCACCCTTGGTGTTGTACGTTTCATGGGTTTGGACAAATAATGACATGTATTTATCACTATAGTATCATACAGAGCAGTTTCATTGCCCTAAAAATCCTCTGTGCTCCACCTCTACCCTCCCTCTAACCCCTGGCAACCACTGATGTTTTTACTATCTCCATAGTTTTGCCTTTTCCAGAACATCATGTAGCTGGAATCATACGGTATGTAGCCATTTCAGATTGGCTTCTTTCACTTAGTAATATGCATTTAAAATTCTTCCACATCTTTTCGTGGGCTGACAGCTCTTTTTTTAGTGCTGAATAGTATTCCATTGTTTGAATGTACCACAGTTTATCCATTCACTTACTAAAGGCCGCCTTGGTTGCTTCAAAGTTTTAGCAAATACCAAAGAGTGTAACTGCTGGATCACATGGTAAGAGTATGTTTACTTTTGTAAGAAACTGCCAAACTGTCCCAAACTGGCTGTACCATTTTGAATTCCCACTAGCAATGAATGAGAGTTCCTCTTGCTCCACATCCTTGCCAGCATTTGGTGGTGTCAATGTTCCAAATATTTGCAAAAGACATCTTCACTTTTTACTTATTTTCTTATTGTTGCACTTTAAGAGTTCTTCATATATTCAGAAAACAGTCTTTAATCAGATATGTCTTTTGTAAATATTATCTCCCAGTCTGCGGCTTATCTTCTCATTCTTTTGACATTGTCTTATGCAGAATAGAAGTCTTTATCTTTAATACCATTCAGCTAATTATTTCTTTCATGGACTGTGCCTTTAGTATCGTATCTAAAAAGCCATTGCCATGTCCAGTGTCCTCTAGATTTTCTCCTGTTCTTGTGCAAGAGTTTTATAGTTTTGCATTTCATAGCATAATATTTACTTTCACAGTTACCTCCAAAATAAATGTCAACATCTATTTTCTACGGACAGTTGCAACTTAGTTTTTTTCTTGTGCATGCCAATTTAAGAATAAATTTATTTTTAAAATATTAAGTAATTAATAGCAAAGGCAGCAAGTGGATATGTAAAAACATGACATGGAATAGAAATGACTCAAGTTTGGGGAAACATAATTACAGGATGTGGGATCTTCTGCCAATAGAATGAAAGCAGAGCATTATAAGGAAGGCTTAAATGGCTTCCTCCGACAGCCTGGGAGCTTCTGAGTTCTCTAGTCACCAAGGAGGGGGTTTTTACTTGTGCCAGGCATAGGAGGAAGATGGAGCTAGAAAAAGACTACATACTTTTTGGGGAATCAAAGAAGAACCTGAGCCAAGACCTAGGGTTCTTTCTTCACACAAGGTGTTGGGGGCCAACTTAAAGGAACAAAAAGGCTCTTGCAGATAAACTCAGCTCTGAACCAGAAATGTAAGCTGGACTTAGGTACCACTTACCCTTAAACCTAGCACACTGGGTCAGTGCACAACCTGAATAATCATACCAGGAGCCCTGTCAAAAGCAATCAGCATTCATTTAACTGTATAAAAAGATCACAAATGGAGGAAACAAAATAAGACTAAGCAAACTTGATTGCTCATGGGCTCAGCATAGCTGGAGCTGAGTATTCAGTCTATAACCTTGTAAATGTCATCCTTCTAAAAATTCTGTGGGAGACTTTTGCACCTGGGGCTGAAATGGGAAACATGTTTAATCAGCATACTCATGAACTGGCAATGGCTACTTGAAACTCTTTTTAATAAGGTCTGTGGGACCACATCTACATTTACAATTCTGATTGATTAGTTAAGTCTGCTCTAAGCATGGGATTAGGGAGAGGCAGTACCTGGGCCATGTACCTGTAGGGTCCTGCATAGGAGCGTCACTGCCTGCTCAGCACAGTAACAGGAAGCTATAAGACTAAGAGAAAAAGGGATTTGTTGGAAAAGGATTCTAGACCTACCATGCCTCTTCCTGACATACCTCTGGCCCCCACACTTCCATTTCTGAGGAGTTCTATCTATCTTTTGGCCCAAACACCATCTCCTCCACAAAGAGTTTCCTGACCCTCTCAGATGGGCAATCTCCTCTCATTCTGACTCCCATAATCCATATCACAATCACTTGAGATGTGGTAGACGAAGTTCTGTCTATCCACCTTGATCTCAGCTTTAACCTGGATTGTAGGAATAGAATTCAAGGGTCCCTGAACTTAGATGCAAAACAAATCTACACCTCCACTTTCACTGACATCTAACAGAAGTTGAGCATATCCTTCAATTACAAATAAAGGCAACAAGTATCCGTGACTTCCCCATTAATAGAAATTGTATATTTTATACATCATAGGCATTATAGATATATAAAAATATTATTTATACAAATTTTTAATCTGAAATTAGTTATTAGCCCTAACATTAGCTGAGTTATTGAAGGCATTAAGAACCATATTCACTAATATATCAAATTTTTAAAAATCTTTTAATAATTGCCAGTATAATTGGTTTCCTTTGTGACTCTGCCATTTAATGCATTTTTCTCAGCTTTATTGAGGCATAATAGATGGGATGGTTTGAATCCGCATCCCCACCCAAATCTCATGTTCAATCGTCATTCCCAATGTTGGAGGTGGGGCCTAGTGCGAGGTGACTGGATCATTAGTGCAGTTTCTCATGAATGGCTTAATACCATCCCTATTGGTACTATCGTGGCAATAGTAAGCTCTCATGAGATCTGGTTGTTTAAAAGTGTGTAGCACCTCTCTGACTCTTTTGCTCCTGCTCCTGCCGTGTAAGATGCCTCACTCCCTCTTTGTCTTCCACCATGATTGTAAGCTTCCTGAGGCCTCCCCAAAAGCAGATGCTGCCATGTTTCCTAAACAGCCTGTAGAACTGTGAGCCAAATAAGCCTTTTTTTTTTCAAATAAATTACCTAGTCTCAGGGATTTCTTTATAGCAATGCAAGAATGGACTAATAGACAAATAAAAATTGTATATATTTAGGGTGTAAAATGTGATGTTTTGATGTACATATACATTGTGCAATGATTACCACAATCAAGCTAATTAATGCATCCATCACCTCATGTGGTTACCTCTTTGTGGTAAGATCTACTCTTTGCAAATTTCAAGCACACATTATTGTTAACTACAGATCTCACTTATGTGTGGAATCTAAAAAAGTCAAACTCATAGAAATAGAGAGGGAGGAGGGCAATTGCCAGCAATGAGATGATGTTGGTCAAAGGGTACAAACTTTCAATTATAAGACAAATAAGCTCTGGAGACCTAATGAACAGCAGGGTGCCTATCATTACTTAATTTTTAAAACAGTGTTCTGAGAAGGGAGCCCAAGTCTTCATCAGATAGCTAAAGGGATCCATGGCATACAATAGGTTAAAAACCACCTCTCTCCTCCCCCAGTAGCCCAGAGGTTGAGCTCTCTGACTTGAGGACAAAGTCCAGGCCTCACTCACCTTTGAACTGCTGGCACCCAGCACAGTGCCTGGCACATAAGCGATGCTCAATAAGCAGTCCCTGATAGGCTGCTCATCGCATTGAGGTAAGTACAAAAAGCTGCATTTTAGAGACAGGCTGGGTTTTCTTAGCCATTTCAGTCCTGGAGAGAACTGACCATTTCTACTGCCTCTCACTCTTCCTTACTGATCTGTGCCCACATGTACCCATTTTGATGTGGAAGTATCTGCTCTCCCACTAACAACAAGGCCGAATTTGATGTTTGATGTCTGTGTTAGAGATGGACAGTTGGACCCCTTTCCACAATCTACATGAGGACTCCACTTAGGAGCTGAAGTGAGAATCTGAGGGTGCTGACCAGCCAAGTGGGTATGTTTGGTGCCCTCCAGAAGGCATGTGAATCACTGCTGCCCCATAGCTGTCAGGTTGCAAATTTCTCCATACTCTTGGTAGTCTCTCCTTGATTTTTGGCTGTTTCATTATTTAACTCTAAGTCTCCTCTCAGAGGACAAGAACAACCAATAGTTAATGTCATGGCTCAGAAAACATGGCAAGAGCCAACCAGATACCTGAAACTCATTGTGCCAGGGGATGGTTTGTAACAAACTCATTTCTCCTGCAACAGGAGCAAGTGGGACTCGGGAGAAACTTCACTGTGGTGTGCAGCAGGCAGCAAGGCATGGCCTCACTGTGAATGTGCTCCGCTTCTTTCTACAAATTTCCTTCTTATTTTAGGATTACTCTGATTGGCTAATGAGATGTCAAAAGCATGAGATTAATCAATGCGAATCATAACCTCAGCTGTGCTTACCCTGCAATAGCCTTCACTGCCATCACCAAAAATATAGGCTCTCTCCACAATAAACACTTTTTATAATACCAATAAGACCACTCCAGGGAGTGTTGTTATCATGAAATAATCATGGCCCTGTGGGACTCAGCCTGGCTGTGTTTCATGCCTCATAATGCTGGGGAGGGGGATGGCGGAGGGAAGAAAGGAGGGCAGAGATAAGGGGTGATTATATCAAAATAATGGCACCCCCTATTGTGCCCTTTTGCTTAAAGCTTCAGATACCTCAGCTGAGAACATGTGCCTGTGAATTGTACCGGGTTGAACAGCTGTGACTTTTGTGCATACAGCCATCTGCATTCATGTATTTTTAATGGGCCACTTTGGGGCTGTCAACCTGCAAACAAAACTTAGGTTAGGTTTTGAATCCTGGTCAACAATATTGAATTCTAGCTCTTGGTTACTCCTCCTTACCAACTTACTTCTTCTGCAAGAATTATTAACAAAATTGAAGTTGTAAGAAAAACAAGAAGAAAATGCAGTATCTTGCATCTCACATTCACAAAAGGGGTCCTGACAATGGATGGGAGAGGTCTCCAGGGTTGGTGACTCAGCCCATTTGACTTGATTTGGACTCATTTTGATTACATGTGAATTTCCTTCCCTGATTGCCAATGTGAATTTTTGGATACTGTGGCAAATTAATCAGGTTTACATGGTAGATAGCTACTCGGGTGGTTCATATCTGTCCATAATAATGGAAAATGACAGCCAAAAGCAAAGACAGAGGCTTGTGAAAACTGCTGTTAAGATGTGTGATTTTAAGGAATATGGCATGTGTGTATAATCTATATTCTGCTAGTAATAATGACTTAGTGAATGAAAGCAATTGTTTACCAAAAATGACTTCTGAACTCACTTAGGTTTTCTCCACACATTCTGTGAGGCTGAGAATGCCATATTTCCTTCCAGATGCATTATAAATTTGAACATGTATAGAATCAAAGGTAACTTTTTAAAGTTAAGGTAATATTATAGCCTAAATAGACCAAGAGTTTGCTTTCTCATAACAGCTAAACTATTTAAAGGGGTTAAGCTGATGGTTTGTTTTATGGTGATGGTTGTTTAATGTCAGTCTGTATTATAAGGAAGTCTAGATATGGCTCAGGTGCAAAGGTGATTATGTCCATTTCTCCTCCTGCCATAAAGGAACCACACAAAAAAACCCAAAGAAATCAATCGAAACCAACATTTATTTGAAGCAATTTTCCTCTTTTCAGTTCTTTAACATTAATTCAGAATGGTATCAAAGTTACAAGAGTCAAATTGGACTCTGAAACACCAAGAAAATTATTTTTCAAAAACATGCACACTCAGTGGGCAGGAAAGTAATGCCATCAAATGCTCCCATGCTGAGCCCTCAAATCCCCTCCTAAAATAAAACCATAACTTGGTGTCTTCCCCTGATAATTATTCTCACTAAGCAACTATCTTCTTTTTAAGCTCCTTAAAATCATTTCGTGGCCAAAGAAGAGAGGAGCAAGATGGTTTTGATCTTTTAGTGACAGTGATTCAACCACTTCAGCATTTGTTGGAGACTGGCTGTTCCTTTTTTAATTTCATCAAGCCAAAATTGTTATAAAATGTCCTCTGTGAAAGAATATTCCATTTTAATCATGATTTCTCTTAAGAAAAAGAAACATAAACATGTCAACATGACACTAGAGAACCACAATGTGTCTTCCTAATACAATAATAGCCATGGTTTTATGAACCATTCGATGAAACAGCCAAAGGAGAAATTAGATCCTTTGGCCCTGGTTGCTGAATGTAATAGATCTCCCCTCAGTTAGATAACTGGGAACAGGCTGAAATGATTAATAGGAAAGCTTGATGGGTGTAAAAACTGCTTAATGTAAGAGTGCAATATGGCATGCAAACCAAACTAAAACAGCCATAAATATTTTAGGCACCTTATAAAGATTTAAGAACATTTATTCCACATATAAATCCATTGTGTAGTATCAGTGAAAGCTAAGAGTCCAGAGGTCTGGCAGCCTGAAATACAATGCAGTGGATGAGGGCTGTGTGTCTTCTCTCTGTTTGCATTTTCCTGTGATGATTAAACCAAATTAGTTGGCTAACTGCTTCCAAAATGAGGCGAAACTCCCAAGTGCCAATCCTTTTACAGCTTTGTCAGCACTTACTGCTCAGAGAAATCTGATCTCCAAAGCTTTGCGACAAGAAGTAAGGTTGGGGCCAGAGACTCCCCCTGGTAGTTTTATCTCACATTTCAGGTCTCTTACATCTGTGCTAACCAAAGTGTTATCTTGGGTCAGCTGCAATGGTATGGCCTGGATGCTGGTTAGAAATGCAGAATTCCAGGCCCCAGCCCGGACCTACTGAATCAGAGGCTACAGTGTACCAAAATCCCCTTGCATGCATGCTAAAGTTTGGAAAACCCTGGGTTACACCTTCAGCTCTCTCACATCTCCCATTCCTGCCTTTATCCCCAAGCACCAGATGGCTCCCAGAGTGTAGCTAGTGAGATGGCAGCTTTGTCACTGACAGGACATGGATTTTTGTAATCTTACTTAGCCTCTCTGAGCCTCCATTTTCCCATTTAAAAATAAAAGGAAATAACAATAACAATTTCACGGGGGTGGTGAAAAGACTAAGTGAAATAATGTATTCAAAAGCTCACAGTGAGATGTCTGGTATATAGCTAATGCCCAATCAATGGTTGAAATTGAGGGTGATAAAAAGGCACAGATAGGACAAATTTCAGTTTTCACAAAACCGTTAAGAAATCCCTTATCAATTTCTTTATCTATTCGATGGGATCCATAAAACAAAGATGTCTGGAAGTTGGCATAAGAGCAGAGAAAAGTGTCAGTTACTAAGGGAGAGAAATAACAGCAATAAGAGTGTGACTGTGGATTAGTTATCTTGTCCTGTGTGTCAATTACCCTAAAACTTAGTGGCTTAAAACAAACATTTATTATCTTGTCATGTCTGTGGGTCAGGAATTCAAGACCATCTCAGATGGGTAGGTTCTATCTCAGGTTTTCTCATGAAGGTTAAATCAAGAAGTTGGCTGGGGCTGCAGTCAGCTGAAGGCTCAACTGGGGCAGGAGAATCTTTTCCAAGAGAGTTCATTCACATAGTACAGAATGTTAGCAGGAGGTCTCAATTCCTTCCCCTGTGGACTCTCCATGGGCTGAGTATCTTCATGGTATCATGCCTGGCTGACAGAGAGGACATGGAGGAATTCGTGGTGCCTTATATGACCTGGCCTCAGAAATCATGCACCAGACACCCTATCTGAGAAGCATCCATGGTTGTGGCACTAATAGGTGGCCAGAGGTAAGCTTTGGTCCTTAATCTCTTCAGACCCTAAACCCCTGCTAAAAACAAAAATTAGATCCACGTACAAATTGTTCTTCTTAGGCAAATACTACTTCAAAGCAATTCTCTCTTTCAACCAAATTGTTGCCCCCAAATCTCTACTATATAGAAATGCTGGAGTCCCCAATGTGTCTCTACTCAACTTGTAAAATAGCTTCTAAGGTGTCATAAATCCAGATAGTCATAAGAGTTTTCAGTGATTACATTTTCAGTTAAGTCTGAAACACTTCCCCACTCTCAATACACATTTTTATCCAGCTCAAGTCCCACAATCCTTCTAGTTATAGGTTAAATAACCCTTTCTCTGGGAGGCCCTAGGTTAGATACGACTGTTGCAATATCTCCCAGAACCCTCTCAAATTCCTTTATCATAATACTTTTCACATATTCGGGAATTTATGTGTTTGTGTCAGTACAAGCTTTTGTGATTGATCTTTTAATCAATCACAAAATTCAAGATGGCAGGGACCATGTCCAGTCTTGTTCAATCTGTATATACTGGAACCTGATACACGGCTGGCACAGAGTAGGTTCACAAAATCTGTTGCATAAATTTTTGTGTATCCATTTATTCAATAAATAGTATTGAGGGCCTACTGTGTGCTGGGCAGAATTCCATGCACCGCAGATATAGCTGTGAACAACATCAAACAAGTCCTAGATGGGTGAAGGCAGATAGATAAATAAATAAATAAATAAATAAATAAATAAATAAAGAGGGGAACAACACATACTGGGGCCTGTCATGGGGTCGAGGGCTGGGGGAGGGAGAGCATCAGGAAGAATAGCTAATGGGTACTGGGCTTAATACGTGGGTGATGGGATGATCTGTGCAGCAAACTACCATGGTACACATTTACCTATGTAACAAACCTGTGCATCCTGCACACGTACCCTGGAACTGAAAATAAAAGTTGGAAATTTAAAAAAAACTAATAACCAAACAAAAATTCACCACATCAGGATACAAAAAAATTATTCAAAGAATAGCAAAGAGCAAGAAGACAGAGTGATGGAGTGGTTCCAATTTAGAAAAGGTGGTTAGGAGAGGCCTCCCCAAGATGGTGATATTTGAACAAAGCCCTGAATAAAGTGAAAACACAAGCCATGAAGATAGCCACAGGGAGAGTATTCTAGAAGGTGGGAACAGCTAGTGCAAAGACAAAGGGGGGAGAATATTTGTCATATCCAAGGACCTGCAAGGAGGCCGATATGCTAGAGTAGAATAGGACATGGTAGGTGGCAAGGTCAGAGGGGTACATGTGGGGACAGCAAATCACATAGGGCACTGAAGGCCATTCTATGGGAGGCTTGACCAGGGGACAATATGATCTGATGTGAAAGGTGTTATAAAGACCCATCTGGCCGTTTCGGTGGAGGAGACTATGGGAGCAAGGCTGGACATACAGAATGTGATGAAATTCAGCCCACTCTGTTGGACACTGAGAGGGATAGAAGATGAAGACAGCATTTGGTCTTCTTTGATGGAGGAAAGAAACAAGTAAACAAATAACTCAAACATGGCTAAGCCATGGTACGAACAAGAGCCATCAATTCTGACTCAGCGATAATGACTGCCACTTCTTACTCACTGAAAACATGCCTCATATTCCTCACAGTTTATCTGGCTCATTCCTCCAAAACACTCCACAGGGAGGAAGCATTAGCCACAGGCCATCAAATGGCAAATGCCCCCCTCCCCCCCCGCCCCGTTTCTCAGCACCGACGTTGTCAACAGCATACAATGACAAATGGAGGCCCCAAGAGGTCCATTTTTGTCCTTCCATTTTTGAGCAACTTGCTCAAAAATCAAGCTCATTGTAAATGGCAGAGCTGGAATTTAAACCCAGGCAGCCTGACTCCAAAGCACAGCTCTGAACCAGGCTACCACATTGCCACCAAATGTCTTCCCTGTAGGTATTTGGGCTTCTGGCCTCTGGTTTGGAGAAACAGAAAAATGAGCAATGAAAATACAAAGAGCTCTCAAAGTGATAAAGCAGAGTTTTATGATGGTGAGGATGGTTGTAAAAGCAGCAATAGGTTTTAATGAGCTAAGAATTATTTTAGCCCAGAAAAGTGATTTGTATCTTTCCCAGTGCTATACTCCCAAATGACAAAAATCATCATTTTTTCCCAGCCTCCTACAAGTTGCTGTATCTTATTTATGTTGTTCTCCACACAAATGGAGAAAACTCTTTTCTTCTTAAAATTCAAATCCATTCCTGCTTAATTTTCCTCTCCTTTTATTTTGGTTTTGTCCTTTCAGGGAAGTCCCCCTGCTAATTGTAAGGGCAGTTGTGATGGACATCCACTAACCCCAAGATGGCAAATGTCTGGCCATTGTGCCATCTCTCTCTCTCTCTCTCTCTCTCCTCTTGTGTCCACAGCAGACATCTCTAATTGATACTGGTGTCCTCCGCCTGTCCTTTCTGAGATTTCACAGTGCTTTTCACAGCACTCCAGAGCATCAGATGCTACCAATAGATCAACGTTAAACCCATGTGCCATCTTTGAAGTTATAGTCTTTCTCAAGGCCTTGGTTATGAAAACGGGGATCATCTCACTCAGGGATACTCTTTGAAATACCCATCAGGTTTCTTAGCTCAGAAGCCATGGTGAATGCAGATATCTGGTAAGAGGCAGCATATGCATAGTAAGGAGGGCTGGTGGGTTGTATTAAAGGGGGCCTGGAAAGGGGAGAGCCGAGAAGCATGAATAGCACTTGGGAGGCTACCATCTCATAACAATCCAGACAAGAGAGGAAGATGGCCAAATTGAGGTAATAGCAGCGGAAATGGGAGGCGGTTTTGCAGAGTTTTTTCAAGCTGTGGGTCATGAAATCAATTTGCCGGGTCATGACCACCACTTCTTAAAAATGAAGTAATAAAATAGAATAGGTATTGTTTAGTGAAGCTCATTTCAGCCCTTATATTACATGTGTGTATCGGGTTGCAACGTAAAAGATATGTCTTACTATGGGTTGCAGTCTATGACAGGTTGAGTAACAGTCCCCAGGTCCCTCACCAAAGACCTCCATACCCTAAGCCCCTGAACCTGTGAATATGTTACATTACATGGCCAAAAGGACTTTGCAGATAGAATTAAGGTTACTAATTAGCTAATCTAGAAATAGGGAAATTTTCCTGGATTGTGGACCCAGTGATTTCAGACTGGTGGGACCTCAAACCAAGAAAACAGCCTGGCCTACAGGACTTTTGGCCTACAGAATTTTTAGATAATAAATAGGTATAGTTTCAATCCTCCAAATATGCGGCAATTTGTTATTGCAGCAGCAGAAAACTAAAAATGGCTTGAAAAAAGTTTGACAGTTTCTGGTATAGCAGTTTAGAATCAGATTACTGGGTTCTACTTACTAGTTATTCTTGTATTTAGTAGGCTGTGACCTTGGGCATGTTATCCAACATTTCCTTGGATATAAAACTGGGGTATAATAGAGCAAACTCACTGGGTGTTGGAGGGACCGGGACCAAAATCAATGGTGGTAATGCACATAAAATGTTCAGAGTAATAATTATTATTATGACCTTGATTTAGTAGAAAGGCAAGCTTCTTGACCTTCAGTTTCTTATCTGAAAAATGGAGATAATACGACTCCGTCATTTGGTTGGGGTCAAGAACTAATCAAGTATTATAAAATGAGGCCCAGAAAACTCCCTAAAAATTATAGATAAAAGATGACAAGAAACTACTAGTTCTTTACTTCAATATCTGCTCTCTCCTTCTTCCTTATTAATATAACCTCCAACTTTTAGCAGAGACATGTCTGCTCAGGATAAAGAGGATGTGACCCAGTCTCCCTGGGAGCTTGATGTAGCCATATGACTTAAGTGCTGGCTAGTCACGTGTAAGCAGAAGTGTTATATGCAGCTTCCAGAAAGTCTTCTTAAAAGGCTGTGAACAGACCCTTCTTCTACCGTCTTTTCTGTTCACAGGCATGAGGTCATGATGGCAGGAATTCAAGCAACCATTTGAGACTATGAGATTGAGAACTCCAGAGCAGCAGGATAGAAAAAAGCTGAGTCCTTGGGGATTTACGGGGCCACATTTGCAGCCTGAATTGCCTATCTCAGTGCTTTGTTTAGACAGGAGAGAAACAAACTTTATTAGTATGTTTTCATACTGTTGTAAAGAACTGCCTGAGACTGGGTAATTTATAAAGAAAAGAGGTTAATTGTAAGTTACACCTGAGGCTAGAGAGGCCTCAGGAAATGTACAATCATGGTGGAAGGTAAAGGGGAAGCAAGGTACCTACCTTCTTTGCAAGGCAGCAGGAAGGAGAAGTGCAAGCATATGGCAGATGCTTATAAAACCATCAGATCTCATGACACTATCAGATCTCATTCACTATCATGAGAACAGCATGGGGGATCCTGCCCACATGATCCAATTACCTCCACCTGGTCCTGCCCTTGACATATGGGGATTATGGGAATTACAATTCAAGATGATATTTGGGTGGGCACAAAGCCAAACCATACCACTTCTGACACTTGTGTTGTAGAACTTATAGGGCTCACAGCTTTACAATTTGCTACTCACAGCATCAAGCAACTCACCACAAGTTGAAGCTCTTTGATCAACCAGTTTATGATATTAATGACGCTTTAAAACTTTGCAAACTGCTATACACATATGCCAAGAGCTCTCCAAAGGATCCCAAATATTTATAAAACAAATATATAGATTCATTTAAGTGCTTAAAGTAAGGTGAAGTATTTACATGGAAATGTTTTAACTCAATAAGACATTTTTCAAATGGCTCAATTTGTCTCATGGATCAGTCATCAGGAAAAAATAAACTAACCTGGCATCTTTGTGTGGACTCATAAAGGAAATTAGCTTGCAGTCCAGAAGGAAGTTGCTTTTCATGCACCCAATTGTGTTGTGTCAAAAGAATCAATAAAGATGAACGATTTCAAGATGAACATCCCAATATAATCCATTAGAGTGCATGGGTCATTTGCATTTTCTAAAGATGCAAATAATGAAATCAGGATGAAGAGTAATCCAAAACAATTTTCTACCTTCCAGAGAAGCCAAAGTATACAAGCGGAATGAGAAGCTCTCTCTTATGTTATTCAGAGCAAGACTCTGGCCCAACCAGTTCATCTCACACATAACTCCGAGGTCCCCAAATCCAGAGGCATTTGAAATTTATTAAATGAACTGACCCTTCCTGACAGAAATCACGAACCAATTTTAATTCAAAACGAAGCCTCCAAAAAAATACATCATTGTGTGATTCGAGAAAAGAAGGGCATTTACCATGACTGGTACAACATACTTATGATCTTACTTAGTCCTTATAATATCCCAGGAGGCAAGTATTGTTCTGTCTTGCAGATGAGGAGTGTGAGATATGAAGCGACTTCTGCCAGATCACAGGGAGACGCCAGCAAAATGAAGGAAGAAACCAAACTCTGTTTGATGTAATAGCCTACAGCAGAGCTGTGTAGTAAACATCTAATATGACCCACATATGTGATTTAAACATTTTAGTAGCCACATTAAAAGAAGAAACAAGTGAAATTAAAGCTACCACTCTTTCTGATTTTGACCCAATAGATTCAAAACATTATCATTTCAACATGTAATCAATATAAAAATTGAGATATTTCACACATTCCTTTGTATTAAGTCTTCAAAAACTGGTGTGTATTTGACATTTATATCACATCTTCATTCTGACTAGCCACATTTCAAGTGCTCAATAGACATGACAGCATAGGCCTAGAGTAATACTCAGCATTGTTACCTACCATTTCATTTTTACATACAGTGAAAAGCCCCAAATGCCCGAATTTGTAGACTTATAAAATTGTAATAACCTGATGAGGCCCTACAGGGTTGCCTATATTTAATTTTGCCAAGTATATTGGTTTACTTAGGCTACGTCATGATGCACCAACAAGCAACCCCAAATCTCAATGGCTTGCAACAACAAAATTTTATTTCCGCGCTATGCAACATACCTATTATGAGTTGGCTGCCACTCTGCTCCTCGTCATCCTCAGTCCGAGACCCAGGCAGATGGAACAGGCAATACCCTGTGGAAGAAGGAAGAGAGATACTACAGAATGTTTCTCTCTAGATATATACTGTCTCTTAAAGACTCTGCTAGGAAAGGGTACATTTGACCAATGAAATAGCCAAAGCAAGTCTCATGGGCAACCCTTATATATTGGGGGACAGAGTAGGAAAGGATATGGGGTTCTCCTCTGCAGACGGGCAACAAATATTTTGAATAACAACCTAATCTCCAACTCCAAGGAAGGACTTAATAACACTAACATCTATTATCATTTCAAAAATGATCTTTTAAGACCACAAAAGTAGGAAGGAGAGAATACATTATTCTTATTTTCTCATCTCACCAGAAACTGGTGAAATCTATCCCTTGGACAGACAGTCAGGATTTGAGATCATTGATCTATGGAGTGACCACACCTACTCTGCTTTGCCCCATTTCCTAAATCGTATGGTTTCCAGACATTCTGAGTTTTCCAAGTCTTTTAAAATCCATGTAATGTGATATGCACGAAGTAATAATTTATTTCTAAAAGTGATTTACACAGATTTTCACTGTCTACTTTTTTACATTTCTGTACTATTTGATTTTTTAAAAATATATAGTTTGGCCATAAGAAAAAAATAAACATAAACATTTAGCTCAACTCACAGGGGACCAGTGATGGGGTTGAGGGTAGGTTTTGTCTCCAAGTATGAGTGAGGCAAACAGCCTCCTGTGTATCATAGGGGTGCCAGCCACTCAGGCTCATTTCCCCTCAAGTTTTGCTTTATAATGCAGTTTAAGACTTAGGAGATTGGACAGGTTTAAATTCCTCAAAGGAGCCATGTTGACCCATCCAAAGGAACCATTCAATAGCTTACAGAGTGAATTGAAAACCTGCCTTCTCCCTCCAAAGCAAATGTTTGCCACAAATAAAACACCCAGCAAATATTACACCAGTAATGCAAAGATGTCCATTTCTCTTAGATGGATGAATTACAAAGCCCCAAATTTCCAGTCACAGTTCAGTAAAGTCCTCATGAAATCACAAGGCATTTTCTTTTCTGGAAAAAAAAATGAGGTAAGTATGACCAAAAGTCATAGCACCTTGTATAGCCCCAGGAAACCAGCAGAACTTTATTAATCTTTAGATTAATATTTGGCCACGTTAATTTAAAAAAAAAAAAGCAGCTACCCTGGGTCTCTCAAGAAAATGTATTAGATCTTTAAAGTATATCTATTTTTAAAATAATAAATATCTAAACAAATAAATGCCACAGGCCCAAAGTCCCACAATTCACAGGAACAATTTCATTGCTCTTTTTATTGCTCCCAATATCACAAAAGTTTACAATTAACAGCCACCAACGTGAAAGAAGAAAAAGATAAAGAAAATGTTTATTGCTTTAGAAAAAGTGGTGCTCCCCTCTCAGCTCTGTAACCACCCTCCTTTCTGAGTGTTGCTGAGTAAAAGAGACAGAATAAAACATGTTCTTAATGTCGACACCACGCATTTCCACAGACAGAAGCTGAGACGTGGCAGGAAGCACGAGCTCCAGAGCAGGGGGCTGGAGGGAGGAGGGTATCGATGATGCTCCCTAACGCAATTACTGCCAATGACAGACAGTGTAAATTTCATATCGCCTCTGAGCAGGATAAAAAATGTGCCGAGGGGCGTCTGAGTTTGAATCAAGGTCATCAAAATGCCAAAGGGGGAAGAATATCTGAAGTTAAAAAGAAAAAAAGGGCTCATCTTGAGATTCGTGAGTTCTTTTCTTTTTTCCTTCTGCATTCTTGATTTCAATTATATATGTAGTTCATTCATTTATTCATTCAATAAACACATGCCAGGAACTGGAAACAGTAATAATAGTAAAATACAATATTTTTATGTTCCTAAGTATGAAATTGCATCAATTTATTATGAATTAAATTGGAAAAATGTTACAGATTTAAAAACAAAGTACAAAAGTGACTGATTCTTTTTAGTTCCACAAATACCTAGCATCCCGAAGTAACATGTAAACAAATTTCTATGCGCTCAATGCATCCTTCCAATTTTGATAATAACCTAAATAATATCAGATCTAGTATATGACTTTCACGTGTAAGTTATGGTTTTATCCATTACTTTGACAATATTATTGATGTAACAGAGAGAGAAAATTTTTCAACTATTGTAAAATACAATATTTTTAAAATCCAAATAACTTAGTATTTTTTAAAATAGTACACATTCTAATCTTGCCATCTGTTAATAGTATTGTTAAAAACAACAACAACAACAACTTTTAACTAGGTTTCTTGTTAATTTGATGTTCTTGATAACTGGACCAGGTAGAATAAAAGCTGATTTTTACTGCGTCTCCAATAAAATACACACACACACACACACACACACACACCATGTTTCCTCTATATTGCAGGAAATAAGCAGCTTTTGCATGTGTCAAAAGGATATTTTACTAAGTATTTTTCCTTGTGATTTTTTTTTCTTTTTATTTTCCCTTCAGCCCTTTCACCACTAAGGCTAAGCCATGATGCTAACTGAGAAAGGAAAAGGCAGTTTCCCCCACAACAATGAAGTCCACAGAGCAGGGAGACATCAAGACACCAGAAGCAGCAGCTCAAGAGAGAAAGCAAGACAGAGACTTAACAGCCCAGAGCCCTCAATTTGCTCCTTCCTCTGCCCTTAGGGTTGAACTTTGAGAGAAGGAAATGGTAGAAACTTTGGGGCTGGCACCCTGCTTCCCCCTAGATCACCTGGGGGGACCCTTCACCCCTTTGAGAGAAGTATGGGAAGGGGACAGTCCCAGGTGAAGGTCTTGGCCTCAGGTCTGGCCTCCGATTCCCTCTACCTGCATGTGCTTAGATGAGACGTTCCTAAGGGACCCAGGAGGCGGTGGTGGAAGTTCTCATAGGACTAGAAAGATCTCATGAACAGAGGTGTGGCCAAGTCTGCAGTCACCAGCAGCAGGGGACAGGTGCAAAACTCACAGACCGAGCATTCACCAGAACGACAGCCCAGCCCATCTCAGCCACACCACAGCAGGCACCAGTCCAGGCACAGAGGGTCTCCCACCACCCAGCTGTCCCATGAGGTGGTTAGCCTGCTCCTCAAGCAGATACCACTCAGGGCTAATAGAAAGGGGAAGAAAGAAGAGAATCAACATTTATTCAAAGAAGACACAGTTACCCTGAGAGTAGCTGTTTGAAACCAGAAGAGGCACAGCAACATTTACTTGGCAAGTCTGTTTCTTCGGCCTAGTGGAATAAGCAGGTGGCAAACATTACTGTTTTTTCAACTTTCTCAGTAACAGAATCCTGGTTTTCAACTGGGTACGTTGCCTTCAAACCAGAAGATTGGACTTCCCAACCTCCCTTGCCACTAGGTATGACCAGGTAATTAAGTTTTGGCCAATAAGATGTAAATAGATCCCAATAGTTTGTTCTTTTTGCTTAGGATTGCAGTGGCTATTTGGGCTCTTTTTTGGTTTCATATGAATTTTAAAATTTTTTTTCTAGTTCTGCAAAGAATGTCAATGGTAGTTTAACAGGAGTAGCATTTCATCTATAAATTGCTTTGGGCACTATGACCATTTTAACAAAATTGATTCTTGCTATCCATGAGCATGGAATGTTTTTCCATTTGTTTGTGTCATCTCTGATTTCTTTGAGCAGTGTTTTGTAGTTCTCCTTATAGAAATATTTTACTTCCCTGGTTAGCTGTATTCCTAGATATTTGTTTTCCTTTCTGGCAATTGTGAATGAGATTGCATTCCTGATTTGGCTCTCCGCTTCACTGTTGTTGGTGTGTAGAAATGTGAGTGATTTTTGCACACTGATTTTGTATCCTGAGACTTTGCTGAAGTTGTTTATCAGCTTAAGAAGTTTTTGGGCTGAGATTATGGGATTTTCTAGATATTTCCTACAGTGCTACAGTAACCAAAACAGCATGCTACCGGTACAAAAAGAGGCACAGAGACAAATGGAACAGAATAGAGAACCCAGAAATAATGCTGCATACCTACAATTATCTGATTTTTGACAAACCTGACCAAAAAAAGCAATGGGGGAAGGATTCCCTATTCAATAAATGCTGCTGGGATAACTGGCTAGCCATATGCAGAAGATTGAAGCTGGACCCCTTCCTTGCACCATATACAAAAATAAATTCAACATGGATTAAAGACTTAAATGTAAAACCCAAAACTACAAAAACCCTGGAAGACAATCTAGGCAACGCCATTCTGGACATAGGAATGGGCAAAAATTTCATGATGAAGATGCCAAAAGCAACTGCAACACAAGCAAAAATTGACAAATGGGGTCTAATCCAACTAAAGAGCTTCTGCACAGCCAAAAAAAATAAAAACTATCAACAGTAAACAACCTATAGAATAGGAGAAAATTTTTGCAAACTGTGCATCTGACAAAGGTCAGCATCTAGCATCTATAAGGAACTTAAACAAATTTACAAGAAAAAACAATCCCATTAAAAGTGGGCAAAGGACATGAACACACACTTTTCAAAAGAAGACATACACGCAGGGCTGGGCATGGTGGCTCACACCTGTAATCCCAGCATTTTGGGAGGCCAAGGCGGGTGGATCATGAGGTCAGGAGATCAAGACCAGCCTAGCCAACAAGAAACCTAGAAACCCCGTCTCTACTAAAAATACAAAAATTACCCAGGTGTGATGGCAGGTGCCAGTAGTCCCAGCTACTTAATTGGGAGGCTGAGGCAGGAGAATCGCTTGAACCCGGGAGGCGGAGGTTGCAGATTGCAGTGAGCCGAGATTGCACCATTGCACTCCAGCCTGGGCGACAGGGCGAGACTCTGTCTCAAAAAAAAAAAAAAAAAAGAAGACGATGTACATGCAGCCAACAAGCATATGAAGAAAAAGCTCAAATTCACTGATCATTAGAGAAACACAAATCACAACCACAATGAGATACCATCTCATACCAGTCAGAATGGCTACTATTAAAAAGTCAAAAAATAACAGATGCTGGTGAGATTGCAGAGAAAAGGGAATACTTATACACTTGATGAGAGTGTAAGTTAATTCAACCATTGTTGAAGATAGTGTAGAGATTCCTCAAAGATCTAAAAACAGAACTACCATTTAACCCAGTAATCTCATTACTGAGTATATACCCAAAGGAATATAAATGATTCTGTTATAAAGACACATACACATATATGTTCATTGTAGAACTATTCCGAATAGCAAAGACATGGAATCAACATAAATGCCCATCAATGATTGACTAGATAAAGGAAATGTGGTACATGTATATCATGGTATACTATACGCAGCCATAAAAAGAATGAGATCATATCCTTTGTAAGAAAATGAATGGAGCTGCAGGCCACTCTGCAGGCCACTATCCTTAGTGAACTAACACAGGAACAGAAAAGCAAGTACCATGTGTTCTCACTTATCTGTGGAAGCTAAATGATGAGAACACACAGACATAGTTGGGAACAACACACACTGGGTCCTATCAAAGGGTGGAGGGTGGGAGGAGAGAGAGGATCACGAAAAATAACTAATGGGTACTAGGCTTAATGCCTGGGTGACAAAATAATTTGTACAACAAACCCCCATGACACAAGTTTACCTATGTAACAAAGCTGCACATGTACCCCTGAATTTAAAATAGAAGTTAAATAAATTTTTCAAAAAGATGTAAATAGAAATATTGTGTGAGACTCCCACAAAGTCTCCTTAAAAGATTGTGGGCAGAGACTTCTCTTCTTCCTCCCTCATGCTGCCTGGAACCTGGCTGTGATGCTTGGCACTCCAGCAACCATTCTGGGCCATGAGCCAATGATCACACATTCTAAGGATGGAGAACAAATGGCTAGAAGCAGCCAGGGTCTCCAATGCCTTTGTGGTACCATCATATTAGCCCTGAACTTCCATCTCTAGACTTAGTTTTTTAAACATAAAAGAGAAGTTAAGTTAATCTTATTTTTTCCTTTCATTTTTCTGTTACTACAATATACAGCTGAAACAGTCTTAATATAGTGGCATGTGAGCTATATGACATCAATAACAGCACATAAGAAAATAGAATTTTTAGATACCTAATAAATAATGTAATATTTCTCCTACAACAACAAATACATCTTTTTATATTTTGTACCATGTTGGAAGTAGTTAGATGTAACTACAGTAGGGGCCAAAATTTATTTTTAAAATAACTATTAAAAACTGTCAAAACAGGTTAATTCCAGTCTTTTGGAGGACAAACTGATTTGATCTTATTGTCTTAAGAGGATGACAAACTATTCAACTGATTGCTCTGGTATAATGGAAATGTAATTCAATTTTTAACAATTCTGTAAGTTTGTCAGCTGTGACCATCTTAAATAGAACCTGAAAACCCACACGCCACTCTGAAAGCATTTCTCTATGCCCACCTCCCCCAGCTTCTAAGATAAAGGTGTGCATAGGGTTCCAAGGAATTTCAGTCACGTCATGATTGTTTCAAAACTGCATTTTGACACTTCTGGATATATTAGTCAGACTCACATCACACATTTCAGAATTTGCCCTTGCCTTTCAAAACTCAAGAAAATGTGCATGGTAGAAAGTGGTTTAATAGTAAGCAAAATAGGAGCTATTTCCCCCAAAGCTACCAAATCAAATAGTGGCCAAGATATTGCTGGTTATTTGGAATTATTTATGTGCCTGTAAGAATAAAGAACCTAAGATGAGGGTATTTTTTTATCCTAATGATAAACACAGATAGACCATAAAACTGCCTGTTAGCTGGCATAGACAATTGTATTAAAGGAAACCTTAAATGTCAAAAGCCTATGAACAAGATGTAGAAAATTGCCTACGTTTATGGTGCCATTTATCAAAAGACTTCCATAATTGTTAGAAACTTATGTGTGTGCTCTTATGGGAAGAATTCACATGGACCCTAAAATGAAACAAAATTCTTTTTTTTTTTTTTTGAAAAAAAAAAATCACAGCATCAACTCTAGCCCATTAAGAGGGAGTTTAAATGGGCTAGAGTCAAGCCTTTATTATTAAATGACTCGCAAGGACACCAAAACCCCATCATTTATCCAGGTAAGGAGAGAAAATGAGACAAAATTTAACTGATTGGATTTGAAAAAACGCTGAGCAGCTATTTTGCAATATTGCTTTAAAAATACTTGGGCTTTTTGATTCTGAGCTTTATTTCGATTCTACCAAAGCAGCATACAGTTTTTTTTTCAGTAGCAGAAATGCAATGTCCTGGAATTCAAAGTCTGGCTGGAGTAAAGCTCTTAAGCTGATATGGGTACTGACACAACAACAACAACAATAACAGTAATTATAATAGGAAGAAAAGAAAAATGTCAACATAACCTATCAACTGTTTGATAATGTGGTCTCACTGCCTTGTCACATATCCGGAGGACTCGGAATGTTATGCCATCTATTTGTATGTTCCAAACCCCATAAGGCAGGGATTTGTATCATTTGATTCATTTCAGCATCCCATCCAACATCGAAAACAGTGCCTGACATATCATAAGAGTTCAAAAAATATTTGCTGTACAAATGAACAAAGGAACAAGTCAGAAGCCTTCTCATCAATAGAAATTGCCCAGTTTGGCTAGGTGCAATGGCTCACGCCTGTAGTCCCAGCACTTTGGGAGACCGAGGCAGGCAGATCACGAGGTCAGGAGTTCGAGACCAGCCTGGCCAACATGGTAAAACCCTGTCTCTACCACAGATAAAAAAAATTAGGTGGGCGTGGTGGCATGTGCCTGTAATCCCAGCTACTCAGGAGGCTGAGGCAGGAGAATCACTTGAACCCAGGAGGCGGAGGTTGCAGTGAGCCGAGATTACACCATTGCATTGTAGCCTGGGCAACAGGGTGAGACTCCATCTCAAAAAAAAGAAAGAAACAGCCCAGTTCAGGTATGCAACCTGGGCTTCTAAGCAGACCTTATCGTACTTCTCAGGGTGACAAGAGGGATTGCAATTTAAAACCTCAGCTCTGCGGATACGTTTCATCCTTGCTGCCATCTAGGGTGAGGACAATGGGTGTAACATCTAACTTCCCTGTGGCTCAGGCTCCAACTGTGCAGAGTAGGAAATAACTGCTGGTAGGCAGCTGAGTATTAAATGCTTTAATGTATATAAATCACTCAGCACAGTGACTTTCAACTGGGGCCATTTTGCCTCCCAGGGGATATTTGGTAATATCTTGAGGCATTTTTAGGTCTCACAACTGGGAGTAGGGTGCCACTGGCATCCAATGGATAGAGAAAAGGGATGCTGCTCAACTCCCTGCAATGCTTAGGATAGCTCCCTACAACACAGAATTATCTGTCTGATAATATGTTGTTAATGCCCAGGTTGCAAAACCCTTAGTGATGTGTCTTACTCAGAGAAAGGACTCAGTGGGTACTTAATATATTTAAGTAAGGAGTGACTAAAATGAGCAAGGAAAAAAATCCAAGGTGCTGTTTGTAAATTGATTTGTTTTTCCCCTGAAGTCTAGATCAGTTTCTTCTCAGTCCATCCTGGCCTAATCTCAACAACCCCCATCCCTAAGAAAGGTAGTCAGTCACACCCCAGCAGTCTAAACGGACCAGCATCTGGCTCCATGTTGTGGTATCCCTGTAGCTTCTGTTTAAAAATGCCTTCCTCCAAGTTTCCCCAGCTGATTTCAGAGAAAAATGTGCCTGGGACAGTGCTCTTGCCTGCAGAGCCACAGGGCAGGGTTTTAAACAGATTTATAGGAGGCTAACTACAGAGCAAGAAGTGCCAAGGAAACTAGGACCCTTCTGCAAAAAAGTCAGTGCAGTTTTCTTGTAGGAACCTTGAAGTTTTCCAATGTAGATACAAAGAAATTATAAAGAATATCTTGTTCCAACTCCTAAGATGGAACAGTGACATACAAATCCCTATGGGCTGAACTATGTTCTCCCTAAAATTCCTGTGTTGAAGTCTTAATACCCAGTAACTCAGAATGTGATTGTATTCAGAGACAGGGTCTTCAAACACATAATTAAGGTAATGAAGCCTTATGGGTGGGTTCTAATCCAATCTGACTGGTGTCTTTATGAAAAGAAGAGATTAGGACATACAGAGTGACATCAGATATGTGCATGCACAAAGACCACGTGAGGACATGGCAAGATGGTGGCCACCTCCCTCCCAGGAGAGAAGGCTCAGAAGAAACCAAACTTACCGGCACTTTGATATTGGACTTTGAGTCTCCAGAACTCTAAAAAAATCAATGTCTATTGTTTAAAGCCACCCAGTCTGGGGTATGTTGTTATGGCAGCCTATGTGTACCCATCATAGATGGTCCAGCATGACTGGTACATATTGTTGACCCAAGGTAGAATGGGCCACTATTTTATTTCTAAAAAATTTTCTAAAGGCTGATTTTCCCTCATTATAACTGTTAACTCTTACTTGGAGTAGACAAATGATTCAAGAGATCCTGGGTCCCCTGCCACCTTGGGCAAGTCACCTAATCTCTCTAGACTTCACTTACTGCGTCTTTAAAATACTGATTCATTCGTGGATTCACATTAATTTTTTGAATCCTCATTTGCTAGACACTGCGTTAGATACTAGCAACATATTGGTGAACCAGAAGAAATGATCTCTACCTTCATGAAGTTCAGATTCTTTTTTTTTTTTTTTTTTTGAGATGGAGTTTCACTCTCGTTGCCCAGGCTGGAGCGCAATGGTGCAATCTTGGCTCTCCGCAACCTCCGTCTCCCGGGTTCAAGCAATTCTCCTGCCTCAGCCTCCCGAGTAGCTGGGATTACAGTTGCCTGCCACCATGTCCAGCTAATTTCGTATTTTTAGTAGAGACGGGGTTTCTCCGTGTTCGTCAGGCTGGTCTCAAACTCCCAACCTCACGTGATCCGCCCGCCTCGGCCTCCCAAAGTGCTGAGATTACAGGCATGAGCCACCGCACCCGGCCTATGAAGTTCAGATTCTAATGGGGGTAAGGGGATCAAAACAAAAGTAAACAGACAAAATTGTTACAAATAGTAGGGACCGTGACAGTACCTCTTTCATTGGGTTGCTGTGGGGCTTAAATGAGATAACACATGTCAAGGCCTTAGTGCAAAAACTGTTCCCTAGTCCATGCTCAATTAACTCCAAGTATTATAATTTTTGTTATAATCTCACCCCAGGAAGATCTATCTTTCCAGCATTAAAAAGCAGCATACTGCTAACAAAAGGATGTCCACCCAGTATTTATTTACTGTCTCAAGGTAAGCATTATCTTCAAAACCAAAAGGCACATGTGAACAGCAGTTGGGGTTGGGGACATGGGGAAGGATTTAGGACTATCATCACTAAGAGCACAGGAGGCCTCTGGAGTCTGAGAGGACTGGGTTTCAATCACAGCTCACTGTGCATTAGCTGTGTGATCCTAGGCATATTATGTAGCTTCTCCCAGACTTGGCTTTCCCATCTGTAAAATGGGCTAATAATGATGCCACAGATGGGTTTTATGAGCAGCTAATGAAATGATGTATGTAAACCATTTAGCATAGTTCCTGTTGCATAGTAAACTCTGGGTACACATAATATGCTTTCTAAATTATAAAATTAGGGTAGTTCAATTCATCTCCAAACACATCTTGAAGTGCATTTTCAAGGGTCTGTCTGGATTCCCTTAGCCTGTTTCCCCTCCTTCACATCCTATAACACTCATTAAAAAAAAAAAACTTGCTAGCACCTCCTGTTTCCTCTCAAACTACCATATCTTGTGCCTATCTTGTGCCTACTAGGACCCACTGTCCTCTGGCTTCTCTGTCACTCCATTGCTTCAGTCACTGTTGTCTACAAGTTGAGGAACGGTTGTAATTGCAAACAAAGTCTGTCAGTCATTGCAATAATCTCAGAAAGAATCACAAGGAGTAAGAGTGAGTATGGGGACACTTAAAAATAGATATAGTTTTGTGTAAGGCTTTTTAAGAAGCTGTGCAACTGGACCCAGGTTAAACTCCTTTGATGATACAGAACTGTGCCTTACATGTATGTATATGGGTGCTCATGTGGGCGAGTGCATGCGTGCACACACATAGCCTTCCTGTCCCCTCCCTACAGAGTAGCCCTGCAGGCTCCAGAAACCAAAAGACAAACAAGCCAAGAATTAGACATCTACAGACATCCCAGGAGACAAAGATCTACTGGGGGACTGTCAATCCAGATGTCAGAACTGCCTGAGTTTTATAATCTGTCATGTGCAGGTGATCTGAAAGCAGCCTTTGGTGACATAAAGAATAATTCCAGCTTAAATAAAATGCCATGCATCAATTCCTCTATTTAATGCAGGAAGGACTTTAAAACAGGAATGCAGGGACATTTTCCTGGAGAGTAAAGGGCTGCTTGACTTGTCTCTTGTTTCTGTTTTGTTTGGTTTATGCGTGGCTTTAAGAGAGAAAAACCCCTGCCCACTCTGTTCAACATAAAATCCACCCTCTCCCCGCAGCCTCCTGGGCCACAGTGGGCCCACCTCCTGCTCCAGTTAGCACCCAGTTTGAGGCCAGAGGAGATCAGGCCATCTCACAAGCAAGATTTCAACCCAGATGTGGGAAGAGCAGAAATCTACAGCTAAATTGTAAACCAGACAGAAAAACTCATCAACTCTTAGTGATGAGGGTAGCGGCTTCATCACTGGATCTGTGCCTGCCGCTGCAGGAGAACAGGGCTCTAGGCTATAAATTGATATATGAGAGCAAAGGAAATCATGCCCAATAACATGAGCAGCCTGATGCAAACTCCTGCTGAGAGACAGCACCTATCTGGGGCCCAGGAAACTCATTCTCTCGGCTACTTGATGTTACTCATAAACAGATTTTCTCTCATTGTGTGTGCTTGGGGAGAAACTGTAGTTACCAGGCCACTACTAACCTATTCTCCTATCTTCCTATCTAAGGCAGAACACACCCTTTGACCTTGCAATTCTACTTCTAAAAATTCATAAAGATATGTGGATAAGAACAGTCATTAATTTATTGCTAATAATAACAAATATTTGAAAATAACCCAAAACATCTATGCATAGAAGGAGTAAATATAGCATGAAATGCCATGTAACTATTTTAAAAATTAGATGTAGATCTATACATATTAACATGAAATTTGGTATCAATAATATTTAAATTAAAAAGACAAAATATTACATACAACACTGCCCCATTTATGTTAACATGTGTGCATGCATTTGCATATACATACATTTGTTTTTAAATAACAAATAAGTCTGGAACAAATAACAAATATATCAAAGTGTTAACAGTGTCTATTTCTTTTTTTTTTTTTTTTTGAGAGGAGTTTCGCTCTTGTTGCCCAGGCTAGAGTGCAGTGACGCGATCTCGGCTCACCGCAACCTCCGCCTCCTGAGTTCAAGTGATTCTCCTGCCTCAGCCTCCCAAGTAGCTGGGATTACAGGCACCTGCCACAGTGCTCAGCTAATTTTTGTATTTTTAGTAGAGATGGAGTTTCAGCATCTTGGCCAGGCTGGTCTTGAACTCCTGACCTCGTGATCTGCTCGCCTTGGCCTCCCAACGTGCTGGGATTACAGGCATGAGCCACCACGCCCAACCAACAGTGTCTACTTCAGGTAGGTGGGATTCGGGGTGCTTTATATTTGCTTCATATTTTGCGTTATCCAATTTTCTTAAAAAAAAAAATAACAGTGATAACCTGAAACAAAGTTTGTTCCTTTCTTAGAGAAAACAAGAAAGGAGTACAACGATTTGTCTAAATGTAACATTTTGCCAAACATAAAGTCTGGGGAATGTGACCAGGTTCCCAGTTTGGTCAGGGCGAGCCTGAGTTTTGGTTACCAGATTGAAAGGGACCATGTCTTGCCAGCTCTGCAAAGTCATTGCTAAGGTGTCTGCCAATAATGACTGGCCACTTAGGGGCATTTGCAGTTTAGAAGTGGGTGGGGGAAGCCAATGTGCAAAGCTTCCAGAGCAGACTTTTTGTGGTTCTTGTAAATCTCCCCAATGCACAGGGATAGGTGTTCTTTCTCCCCACCCCTAACCCACCATGTTGATTTTGTTGGAGGTACATGCCTGTCACTTGACTCAAAATAGGCAAGTCAGTTTCCATCTTCTGGAGGCTTGAAATTTCGACAGAGAAAGAATTGGTGTCACAGGTTGAACTGTGTCTCCTGAAAATCCATATGTTGGAATCCTAACCTCCAGTTCCTCAGAATGTGACCTTATTTGAAATAGGGTTGTTGCAGATATAACTAGTCTGGATGAGGCCATTAGGATGGGCCCTAATCCAATGACTGGTGTCCTTACACAAGGAGAAATTTGAACACAGACACATGTACTCAGGGAGAACATCATGTGAATGTAAGGGCAGAGATGGAGGCGATACTTCTACAGGCCATGGAATATAAAAGTTGCCAGAAAACCACTGGAGAGAGGGGCATGGAAGAGATTCCCACAGCTCTCAGAAAACCAACCCTGTGGACACCATGTTCTTGAGCTTCACACCTCCAGAACTGTGTGACAACAGATATCTGTTGTACTTTAAGCCACCCAGTCTGTGATACTTTATTATGGCCACTCTAGCAAACTAATACACTGGTCTCTGTAGGTGTCCACAACTATAATATATAAGCTCCAGAGGTGGATCAGCAGGGTACATGTGGCCACTGAGCCCAAGACGGAAGAAAACCCATAGGCAAAAGCAGGCACAAGAGGTGCACAAGAAATCCTCAATCCTTCCTAAGCCTATTTCTGGTTCCTTCCTGAGGTCTTGTTTCCAAGGTATGTTCATCACATCCCACATTCTGCTTGAGCTAGTGCTAGAGGATTTCTGTTTCTCCTAACTGATACCTCAGGGGACTGACTATTTATAGATCTTGAATCTCCAATCCACAATAATAGTAACAGAGCAGACCACTAGCATGTAGAATTCAATAACATCTTATTGGATAAGACAATCCATAAGTATGCAAATACGTTTATCTGACACAAACTGATCAGTAGCCACAAATCCAAGAAGGTGGTTGCTTTAAAATTCACAGGAACTTCTAGGCAGAATGAGACTGCCTAGAAATAAGAAGGGAAGAAGGAGACATTATTTGGTGCCAAAATTAGACAATATCAGACAAAATTAGATAATATCAGATTTGGCTGTAAGCCAAAGGGCAGAATAAAATGGGACCAGTTTGTAATTTTGCTCTCTGCCCCTATACCTTTCCTCCTCTCCTTTGATAAAAGTCACCCTCTCCCTACCCCTCCCCCTTCCAACCACATGATTTTGCTGTAACTTCCAATGACAATTCCTACTCACCCTCACCCTAGGGCCATTCACACGTCTCATGCCCCCCTTCCCTGGCCATAGTGATTATTTCAGTAAAAATCTATCATCCAAGTCTGGCCTGTCAGAATCTTCCTCTTGGATTTTGTGCACTGTCAATTTGTCAGCTCACGTGGCCTGTTTCGGATTTGTGAAGTGGTAAAAAGAGAAGAAGAGGAAGAGAGAAGACAGACAGACCCTTGATGGTTTTGAAGCTCCTGAATCCTGGCATCCCCAGGCTAGTTAGACCTCTGCTCTTTATAACCTTCCTCTTGGCTGCAGTTAGTTCAAGTTGATTTTCTGTTGCTTACAGCCCAAAAGCTCTGATTTGTAGAGAGAGAATATAAGGCTTTATTCATGCCAAGAATGATGAACATTGCCCATACTCCAAGACAGCTGAGCAAACGGCCCCCGTCTGGGGAATCTCAGAGTGAAGGACCCCTCTCCTGTGGGTGGCTGCATCACAGAGGTTGGCTTGACTGAGGCTGCCAGTGGGGTGGGCAGCAGATCTACAAACAGGTTATGGCATTGGAAGCGGTCTTGCCTGAGAGCTCTGCCCACGAGGAGTGCTGCAGTGAATGGCTGCAGGCTGACTAATCAGTCTCTCCTTTAAAGCATTTGATCCCAAAAGCTGCAGAAAGGAGGTGTTAGTAGATAACGCTGGAGCAGTAACAACAGAGACAGACAAAAGCTGAGCCACAATAACATGAGTTGGAGCAGAAAGTCAACTCCTGACTGAGCACCTTGTAGAATTGCTGTTGACAGAAGCAGTATAGCACAGTGGCCACTAGAGCAGACCCAGGCTCAAACCCGGGCAGCTCCACCTCTAGGGGCATGATTTATGTGATATCTCTGAGCCTCAGTTTACTCATCTATATAATGGGAACCTGAGGCCAACCTCAAAGAATTGTCATGAAAATTAAATGAAATAATGGTGTATAAAGGCAACATCTCAAATCAGAGAGAAAACATGGGTTTTCGATAAATGGTATTAGGATAACAGGATAGCCACCAGAAACATACAAAGAAATACACACATCTTGTACCAGAATAAATGGCAATAGACCAAAAATGAAAATTCAAAAATGAAGCTTTAGATGTACTAGGAAAAAAACATGGGAGTATGTGTGGGTAACATCACAATGGGAGGCACCCTTTCGATACAGCACAAAACCTGGAAGAAAAAATTCAGTTACATCAAATGCTTTAAAATTAGTACAGCAAAACCACATGTATAAAGCTTAAAAACCAACTGACAAATGGGGGAATATCAGCAACTCACATCACGGACAAAAGATTCGCCTCTCTCATGAATAAGAACTTCTAGAACCAGTCGAAGAGATAAGCCAAAGCAGAGAGAAAATATAAATGCAAAATGCAAATCATCAAACACACAAAAAGATGTTCACTCACAATAAGACCAGTGCCTGTTTTAACTAAACTAAGGCGGCAGTTTTTGCCTAGCTCCCTAACAATGACGCAGAAGTCGAAGAACTCAGTGTGTTGTGGGGAACAGAAATGTGTCCGCTGCCATATAAATAAATAGACTGACCACCATGCAGAGCATATTGGCAATATCTACCCAAATTGATAAAGACATATACCTATTGACAGGCCAGGTGCGGTGGCTCATGCCTCAAATCCCAGCACTGGGAGGCTCAGGTGGGAAGATCACTTGAGGTCAGGAGTTTGAGACCAGCCTTGCCAACATGGTAAAACCCTGTCTCTACTAAAAATACAAAAATTAGCCAGGCGTGGTGGCAGGTGCCGGTAGTCCCAGTTACTTGGGAGGCTGAGGCAGGAGAATCACTTGAACATGGGAGGCAGAGGTTGCAGTGAGCCGAGATGTCGTCACTACACTCCAGCCTGGGCAACTACAGCAACTCCGAGAAAGGGAAGGGAAAGGGAAAAGGAGAAAAGAAAAGGAGGAAGGAAAGAAGGAAAGAAAAAAAAAGAAAAAAGACATACACCTATTGACTTGGCAATTCTGCTTCTAGGAGTATCCTACAGATCTACTGGTAATGGAAATATCTTCACACAAGAGGTTTTTCATTGCAGCACTATTTCCATTTGTAAACAAAAAATTTCAACAGTTATTAACAGAAGACTAAACAAATTATGTTAATCCAAACAATAGGATATAATGCTGCCCTCCCCAAAATAAAAATGAATGGGTTCTTTTATGTTCTTCCCTGGAAAGAACCACAAAATCACGACACATCGTTCAGTGAAAATGCTGAGTCTGGAGCCGGTATACCGAATGCCTTTGTTTGTGTTTAAAAAGCACAAGAGGCCGGGCACGGTGGCTCACACCTGTAATCTCACACTTTGAGAGGCTGAGGGAGGGGGGCAGATCACGAGGTCAGGAGATGGAGATTATCCTGCCCAACATGGTGAAACCCTGTCTCTATTAAAAATACAAAAATTACCTGGGTGTGGTGGTGCACGCCTATAATACCAGCTACTCAGGAGGCTGAGACAGGGGAATCGCTTGAACCAGGGAGTTGGAGGTTGCAGTGAGCCGAGATGGCACCACTGCACTCCAGCCTGGTGAAAGAGTGAGACTGTCTCAAAAAAAAAAAAAAAAAAAAGTAAAAGATAGGGTATAGAATAGATACAGATATTTGTTTATGTATGCATAAGACATCTCTGCAGGGTTATACAAAAATAATAACACAGTTGTCCAGGGGACAGGAATATCCATTTATGCTTCTCTGAGTTGTGACTCTGTTATCTATTTTTAAAAAATAAAATTTAGAAATGAAATGAAACAACAACAAAAAAGAGGTAAGGATATACAGCTTAGTGCAGTGCCTGGAATGAAATAAGTTCTCAGCAAGTATTAGTGGTTTTTGTTACAATAATAATTACCATCATCATGGGAGCCTTTATCAGACACTCAGACTCCTGCTGTGTCCTTAGTAATAGCCCTGATATCATGGGATGTCCTGTATTCCTTACACGTTCTCCTTATGCTAACTTCCCTCTACCCTTCCCCATTATCACCTAAGGAAGCCGGTTCATCACTTTAATCCTTTCGATCTGAAGGAGCCTGCCATCTATGCAAGGTAGATGTAGGGATGTTGACAAGCACGAGACAATGAAATGCAAACTTCTGGGTTCTCTTCTTACCCAAACCCACCCAAGCCACCTCCGCCAGCACACCTGTGCACACAGAGGATTTCTTTAAGGGAAGTCCTGGCACAGTGCGGTGGGAGGGGAGAGCATACTGCTTCACATCTACTTTCCATCCATGGTCCCTGTTCCATCAGGTATAAAACTCTGCTAGCAAGAAAGAGGCGATTTTACAGATGGAAAGTAGACACATGGGCCACCTGCTGTGGTTTTGCTTCTGTTGCTACTCTGTCTCCACACCCCTATACCCACTCTGACAGGTGTGTTGCTGTTAGGCGCATAGGAAGAAAATGTATTCCGGAGCACTTTGTAATTTTAAAATACTGTCTTTGCAAGGTACTATTGTAAACCCATACAGAACAGGTGTTACATCATACATGTCTTCTGTATTCCTCCTAGAATTTAACTTAGTGCTAATCAGTGCACAGCAGTTCCTCAATAAATGCTACTTAGTTGAATGAAAGTGCAGCACAAATCAGTTACGCACATTACAGTCCAGTTGGAAGAGTCAAAGATCTTTACATGGTGCTCTCTAACCCTGAGTAGAATATTTTTATGCAACATAAGCAATTTCCAGGTCTGGTTAGGAAAATGTTACATCTTTTTATGTATACACACTCATTCAGAGATATGTGCGGTAGAAATTGGGAGGAATGCATTCTCCACTCTGTTAAGAGATAGTTGCAGTGGAAGCATTGACAATGGATTCTTGGTGCCTCCTTCCTGTTGACTGGATCGTGCCTCAGAGGTGCTCAGGGAATCATTTCTGGAGGCCAGGACTTGAAGTATTCCTTCGATGCTTCCTGGGATTTTATAAGCCTCTTATTTCCAACATAAAATCTCTGCCTGCTTAAAATACCTGGAGTAGTTTCCTTCTCTTGCCCTGGTCCCTGATTGATCATTTGTCAATGGAATTGTCTTACTCATATTAGCACATTCGGTGGCCAGCACAGTATCTGGCAGCAGATGCTCAATAAATATTTCCTGAAAGCTAATGAAATTAAAATATATGTGTAATTTCTTGGCAACCAGAGATTTATTAGTACTACAGACCACCCAAGCATGTCTGGTCTCCTATGTTTAGCTTTCAAACCCAAGTCTTGGTACCAGATATCCTGCTGTTTGGGAAAACAATGTAACTACGTTTGACAAAAGATATCCACAATCTCTGAGGGACAAAGGGCACCTTTCCTTATACAAACATTGACCCGTGGTTTATATAAGCACAGGCACTGAAAACACACCGGCGTTATTAACAAAAGAAAATTCTATGATCCTGACATGGTCTGGTGATTTAGCACCTGCAGGTAACTTTTATTCTGAATCTTAATTTACTACCCACTGGTGACCCTTGTATAAAAATCAGGACAGGGGAGATTTGATCTTGCATGTAAATTTTATGTTTTGTCTGCTGGCAGATTTATGGTTTGGGCTGCGCCCAGCACATTCAATGAGGGAAAGCCACATAATGGCCATACGTGTCATCACCCAGCACATTAAGCTGCCTTGCAATATCCCAGATTACAGTAGTACATTGCAAAGCATGGCCATTTGAAGGTAATTCATTCCAAATTCAACTTGGATTGCTTTTCCTCTCAAACTGACAGAGGGCTATGCAACAAGATCATCGGTGTGTGTCTCCATCCTAAAAATGAATTTCTTGTTTTTGGAGTGCTTACAACAAGAGGCCAGGATATTCAATCCATAAAGAGAGAGCAGGACAGGGTGAGAGAGAGATCGAGATATCTCGAGAGAGAGATCCTTGTAAGATCAGTTGCCCCAAACAAAAGAAAACAGAAATGCCACAGAGACAGCTGAAAAAAGTGAGTAAGAGAATGGACATTCGGGCCATTCAGATCTGGGGTCCTAACTCTAACTCAGCAGGGTGTGCCATGGACGGGTAACTCCACTCCCTGAAGCCTCAGTTGCCCAGGTGTGCTGTGTACTTGCCCTCAGGCTCATCGTGAACATTTATGGTGCTATGTACCCAATGCTTAACACAAGATAAGTACACAGTGTGAGGGATGATTACTTTTTTCCCTGCCTAGTCAGTTCTTCTGGAACTTTTTCCACTAAACAACTTAATGGCAAAGAAGATTCTGCATGTTTTCCTGGAGAAATAGACAGCAGCTTTTCCGGGGTCAGAACCTACAGTGACCCATGAAGAGCTCTGACTTATTTGAAGTCTGATATTTATTTTTAAACATCAGATATATTATTGTAATACATCTGTACTTGCTTTAAGTAGACTATGTGATTAAAATTGACACTCCAGGAGTGATTATGGGGCACGTGCATAGGTTGAAAATTTGAGTTGTGCAATTGTGATGTGTGCTTTTCTGTCTATGTGTGCGTATTATACTTCAACAAAAGTTATTTTAGGGCCAGGCGCGGTGGCTCACGCCTGTAATCCCAGCACTTTGGGAGGCCGAGGCGGGAGGATCACGAGGTCAGGAGATGGAGACCATCCTGACTAACATGGTGAAACCCGTCTCTACTAAAAATATAAAAAATCAGCCGGTCATGGTGACGGGAACCTGTGTCCCAGCTACTCGAGAGGCTGAGGCAGGAGAATGGCGTGAACCAGGGAGGCGGAGCTTGCAGTGAGCCGAGATTGCGCCACTGCACTCCAGCCTGGGCGACAGAGTAAGACTACACCTCAAAAAAAAAAAAAATCTTAAAAATGACTCTTCAGGAAAATACCCTGGGTTTATTCTGGAGCTCTGAGGCGACCCCTAGGGGAAGCCTCCCTTGTTCACAAAGCTTGCCACAAAGGAAGCAAAATCTGCATTGAAGTGACAGTATTACTGGGGAAAACAGAAAGACTTCTTCACATGATGGGGGACATGATGGAGTCAGGAGTTTATCACAGCAGATGTGGACTGGTGCTGACTGCCAATTTCCAAACACTCATTTGGAAGCTCGCAGTTCAGGCAATTAGGGCTGATTCTGTGCTGTATTTGAAATACAGGATTTTTTTTTTAACCAAAACTCATCATCCACGACCATTGAGTCACTGCACTGGTTCATTTTTTCCAGTGGCTGACCTTTAAGTGTCAATTATAAAGTTTTATCATTTTTACCCCCTTTTCGACATTACCCCCTTGGGAAAGAAAGAATTCAGGGCTAAGAAGAGTACAGAATTTGAGGCCAGAATTTGATTAGAAACTGCAATTATAAAATCTTTAAACCCAAACACCATAAACAAATTTCCAAGAACAACATTAATATCAATAGCACAGATTCCCAGGCCTAAATGTGATTTTATAAAATTCGTGAAAAGATAATTCATAACATTATGATGAGGGCATGGGGTTGTATGACCTTTAAGATTCTGTCTAGCTCTAAATGTATATGGAATATATTGATCTTGAAATAATGCCTAGGCTACTGCGTCCCAAAATGTTTTATAAAAATAAGGGTGGCGGTGGGTGAAGCTCGTGTGAAATACATTTGAGAAATGCAACACCTTATCTTCTGCTCCCAGAGCTCTGTGAGTCATATTAAAGGCTCTGAGAAGTCCTGCAGTAAGTAAATACATTTAATTTTCTTTAACCCAGCATTTCCCTAACCTATCTGATATGTAATACCAAAGAATCATCTAGAAATTGGGGAAATGCTAAGTTCACCCTGGTGAGCTGCTCTACTAGTTGTCACATTTAGTGTGGAGCTTCTAAAGCAGGATGCTAATGCAGTGGCCTCCGGGCCCCATGTGGCACATATTCATGTATCCTATGGCTCTCTGGAGTTTTGAATTTTTACTTGTGAATTTTATATTACACTGAACTCTTCTGGGCAAGTTGTTATCATAGGTCTCCTTGGGCTGACAGTGATTATACTGTAACTCCATAGTCCCACAGAAAGTAGAGCTGTCAGGAACTGTGAATAACAGTCATTCCATATTTGGTTGAAAGTGGGAAACAGGCTGAACTGAAAAAAGAGCTCACATTTGCACAAATAAAATCTAAGAAGCTCTTGCCTTCTGCCTCTCCACTTACTTTTTCTCCTCATTCTTCTTCTAAACCTCGTTATTTTTCCCCATTTCCCTCCTTTTCTTCCCATCATATTTAGCCAGTACATCTTTATCAATGTCAAGGGGTGGTAAAGTTTCTCTGTAAAGGGATCAGATGGTAAATATTTTAGGTTTTGCAAGGCCATTTGGACCCTGCTGTAACTACTGATTCTACCACTGTAAGGTGAAAGCAACCATAAATAACACGCAAACAAATGAGTGTGGTTGCGCTCCATTCAACTTCATTTGCGAAAACTGGTTGTGGGCCAGATTTGGCCTACGTGCTGTAGATTGCCAATCCTGGATCTACGCTTTAACTGGCCATGCTAAGGAAGTCAAACATGTTTCTTCATGTTTTTTAACTTCTTGAATGATGTTACCCATTTTCCTGTTGCTAATCCATTCCCAATGCTCTTCTGTAAAACCGATTCTCATTTCAAAGCTGATTCCAAATCCCACCTCCATCAGAGAGCCTCCCAGAACTGCCCCCAGCCACCTACTCTCAATTAGTCTTTCCCCTCACACTCCTAAGTCAATGTAAATTGACATAAATCCTAGTACTTCATACTCTGCTTTTCCTTAGAATTTAAAATATTTTGTCTATTTCAAATGCAGTATCTCTCATGCTTGCAGCTCAAGCCTTACACACAGTTTTCTATCAGTAGATTCAAATGTCTGAAATTCTGATTTAATTTTTTAAGGAGAAAAATTTCTAGGAATAAAAATCAATCACAAAAAAAAACCTAAATAAGGATGCTTTTTGAACGAAGTGTTTGATGAGCATTTTCTTGGAATTGATGAGTGCTGCAAGGGAAAGTAGCATGAAATGGAAAATAATCTGGAAGAATGTAAGAAGTACCTTTCTCCTCTCATGCCTCCAAAACATATGCCCTACTTATGCCGCCGTAGCATGAGCACCAGGGCTTTTAAGACATACCAACTAAATTTATTCTAACAGGGACTCAGTCGTAACTCCTAAAAAGCAATGCCTTCAAAGGAAAAGCAAGGGACGCTCACCTTGCAAAACCATCAAAACTATTCCCACAGATGCCACGTGAGCCCCCATTTATCTGACTTAAAAGAAGCAGGGTCTGCTGGGATTCGAATCCTCTGGTTCCAGAGAGAGAACGTATTACCAAGACCTGCTTTAGCACGCGGCTTAAGAGGCACGCCACTGAAATGTGCCTTGGCCCACTAGGTTTTGAACTAAATCTTCTCCTCCCTCCCAGATGCAAATGAGGTCATTACTGAGGCTTGTTTCCCCAGGATGAACGGATGGGCTGCTGAGGAGGTAGGGGGCACCGAGGAAAGAAGGCGGGGAGCAAGCTCTCCAAAGATCAAAGACAGTTGTGGCCAGCCTGGATTAGGCTGTCAGAGTCACCATGGAGGGTGACAGCCTCACCTGTTGGTGACACTGCTTCTGTAAAAATGCTGTAGCCGCGGTGTGTTCTCAAAAGTGCTTGCTGGCTGGGCACGGTGGCTCACACCTGTAATCCCAGCACTTTGGGAGGCCGAGGCGGGTGGATCACCTGAGGTCAGGAGTTCAAGATCAGCCTGGCCAACATGGTGAAACCCCATCTCTACTAAAAATACAAAAATTAGCCGGGTGTGGTGGTGCACACCTGTAGTCCCAGCTACCCGGGAGGTAGAGGTTGCAGTGAGCCCAGATTACACCTCTGCACTCTAGCCTGGGTGACAGAGCAAGACCCCATCTCAAAAAAAAAAAAAAAAAAAGTGTTTGCTTAGGGTAGGGCATGGTATTGAGGGGTGGGGGCCTGGAGTCTAGTTCCTGCTCACTGTGTAACCCTTGGAAAGTCATCTGACCTCTCCATCCACATTTTCCTCATCTATCAAATGCAAGGTGAGCACCTGTTCTCTAGGGTTGTATTCATAGATGTAAAAGTGCCTAGAATTGTGCCTCTTGATGTCTCAATTTCCTCACATGTAAAGAGGGGGTTAATGATGACATCCGATTCAAAGCCATTGTTGAATTAATATAAGTGCCTAGAACAGTGCCTGGTCCATGGAAAATGTGATATAAATGTTCACTATTATTAGTGATGATTAACAGGTAGGTAATCATGTAATGATCAAGAGCAGGGGTGGGCAGAATTTTTATGTAAATAGCCAAATAGTAAACATCTTAGGCTTTGCAAACCATATAGTTTCTGTTGTAATTAATTACTCTACTTTGCTGTTAAGTAGCGGAAGTAGTTCAGACAGAACATACATAACGAAGGCTTTGTTATAATAAAACTTTGTTTACGGACACTGACATTTGAATTTTATATCACTGTCACCTGTCACAAAATATCATTCTTTTGATTTTTGTTTGTTTGTTTTTTTGAGACAGACTCTCGCTCTATTGCCCAGGCTGGAGTGCAGTGGCGCAATCTCGACTCACTGCAAGCTCCGCCTCCCAGGTTCACGCCATTCTCCTACCTCACCCTCCCGAGTAGCTGGGACCACAGGAGCGTGCCACCACGCCTGGCTAATTTTTTTTGCATTTTTAGTAGAGACGGGGTTTCACCGTGTTAGCCAGGACGGTCTCGATCTCCTGACCTTGTGATCCGCCCACCTCAGCCTCCCAAAGTGCTGGGATTACAGGCATGAGCCACAGTGCCCAGCCCATTCTTTTGATTTTTCTAAAGCCATTTTTTTTACCATTCTTAGCTCGTGGGCCACACAATATAAGGCAGAGGCTGGATTTGGCCTGTGGGCCATGGCTTGCTGACTCATGATTAAGACTGAAGGTTCTAGAGTGATCCCTATTATGTGACCTTGAGTGACTTAACTCCAAGCCTCAGTTTTCTTAGCTCTGAAATGGGATAATAATATCCCCTACCTCCTAAAGTTACTATAAAAATTGACTGAATTAATGCGAAAAAGTCATCATGATTCCTGGCACATAATAAGTGTTTAATAAAAGTCAACTCTTATTATGAACAAACTTCAACCACGTTTAATGTGAGCTACATAGCCACTTTCTTAGTGGCAACACCAAAACACCAATCTCATCACAAGACCAGGACCAGGTTGTCACCATTTCCAATGTTGTTGGCATTGACCAGGCGGTGTTGGCAACTGACAATTTGATGTCTCCAAATGAAAAGTGATTCTCGGCATCCATGAATACTGTCCTTTAGACAGCCTGGAATTGGTCAGTTACAAACTACAGAGTGCACGTCCCCAACACTAAATCCCTGGGAATGTGAATGGTCTACAGGTGACAGAAATCACTTGAGAATGGACCCACACTCTTCCTCACTTTGGAGCAACTTGGAATTTCTAAAACACCAAACTCTGCATACTCCAGACAAAATATCAAAATATCAACTAGTCAAGCAGCCAGACCCCATTTTCCTGTCTTCTTGAGATCTAGTTTGAGTTGCTCCTTCAGGTGGGAACATTTTAGGCTGGTTTTGGTGGTGGTGGTTGTTATTGCTTTGGTTTTTGTTTTCTCTTTTACTCTCCCTTTGAAAACATCAAAGCAAAGCCCAGCCTACCGTACGATTTATGGGATAATTGGAAACTGATAGCCTGCCAAGTCTCCCTGAGTCTTTAGATGCTCAAGCAGACCCATTCTTTAATGTTCTGGCCTAAATTGAGTGTCGGGCAGAAAATTCATATTTTTTTTAAAGTACACATTTCAAGATTAAATCCTACTAATTCAAATTGAGCCAATATTAGCACACCTGAGAAGGTGAGAGGAGGGTCTAGTTTGTGGAAATCTTGACCATGAATCCTCCTCATCAGAAAAGGGTAGCAGAGAGATTACTTTCAAACAAATAAGCAAGGGTGAAGGGAAGAGCAGCACTAGGGAGGGACTATTTTAAGAAAGGCTTGAGGCTCATCCAATAGTCTGTCTCCCTACAGCACTCCAGGTAGTAGTAGTCAAGATAGTAACCACAGCAAGAGTAATAATAATACCCGACATGGACAACTGACATCATAAATCTTGCATAAAATGTGAATGAACACTTCTTTACAAACACTTGCTGTTTTATATTTTAATCCATCTGTAATATGCACTCCCCTTTGGAACAGTCCACGCCATGTACAATCAGCCCCTAACAGCAACACACAGCCACACTCCACTCAGAAGCCCTGCCAGTAGAGAAGTGCTGGAGAACCATTGCCCACAGGGAGCTCAGGGCTTCCAGTGCCTGGGATTCAGAGAACGGCGCCTCCCGGGGAGGTTAACTCTCTCATGCCCTCTCAGCCACTAAAGGGTTGCTGGGCTCTGCGTGTGGCTGCCAGCACCACCCCAGATGCGAACGGACTCCTGTGAATCCCAACAGTTGCGATGGTATGGACAGGTGTCTGATTACAAATCACACTGCCATTATTTACCAGGCCACATCTGAGCACCCCTCAAATTACGAAGGCAGGCAAACAAATGGGAGACAAAGCAGATTGCAGTTCTCTCCGGCGGGGCTTTATTTAAAAGGTATCTTGCCTCCATAATTCATTAAGCCAAAGCTCGGTTTGGGCCAGCTTGGAACCCGAGATGGTTATTGCAGAGCAACAGCAGATCAACTGCTCTCCCTTCTGCCAAGGCGGAAGGGACTGGTCTGCCTTAAAAGCAACAAGAAAATGTTGAAAAGTAGTGCTCTGACTCAATATGGTTCTGAATTGTGTTTCATTATTTAGCAGTAAAAGGAGAAAATACTTTAAAGACTCAGTTTCCCTGTAACAGCAAAAACTTGGAAGTAATTTAATGTCTACTAATATGGAAATGATTCAAAGAGCTATTTACAATACCATGAAACACCAGGCTGCGGTTAAGAGGAATGAGGAAAAGCTACATTAACGCTGAAGAGAAACCTCTAAGACCTGCTGTTAAGTGAAAATATACACATTAAAAGTGGAAGAAGACAATTTTAAGAACAAGATATTCTAGCACAATGTGAATGTACCTAATGCCATTGAACTGTGTGTATATTTAAAAATGGTTGATGGTAAATTTTGTTATGTGTATTTTATCTCAGTGTTTCATAATTTTAAAAGACAAGGTGTTCTTATAATATCATCTATAAAAAACTAAGCTATATTTTCTCATATGTATGGCTTAAGCATGTGAATGAGTGCCAACAAGGCCAGATATTGACCTCCAGAGAGAGGACTTGAATTGAGGATAGAAACAGCACAGAATTTAGCTTTGGCAGCATTATACAAATGTCTTATAACAAGAATATAGCCATAGATACTATACTTAATAAATAATTTAAATGAAACCTGCAAGTGAAGATCAAGTTTCTTCTCTAAGATGGGGGTATTGAACTAGGTCAGCATTTCAACCATTTCTTCCTTTAATAGTGATATCTATGGCATTGAAAGATTTGTGTCTATGGAATTACTATAATTACTAGGCATCAAATTGATCTCATGCAATTCTCCTTGGTCTAATTTCTTGAAAAATATTATTTAACAAATATTTATATGGTGCTTGCTATGTACCTGATACTGTTCCAAGTGCTTCACAACTGTCAGCTCATTTAATTATCACACCAACACAATGACGTAGGGCTATCATTGCCCCCACTTTACAGATGAGGAAGACAAAGCACAGAGAGGTTAATGAACTTATCCAAGGCCATAGAGCTAGTAAGCAAGGCAACTGGAACTCTAGTGCAGGCTCTTGAGTCCATGCTCTTCGAAACAACTCCATGCTGCCTCTTTTGTCATTGTCTACAATTCCTCTCTCCTAATCTCCTTACTGTTCTTCACAGATACCAAGTTGATTCCTACCATGGGGCCTTTGCACTTGCTGTTTCCTCTCCTTATAATGCTCTTCTCCAGACCTTTGTATGGCCCAGTCTTTCTAATGGCTTAAGTCTTAGGTCCAGTGTTGACTCCCCAGGAAAATTTTCTCTGATCATCTTATCTACAGTGGCTCTCCCTCATTTCGTTCCCTCTACCACACTGTTTTACCTCTCTTATGGCAGTGACCACTATCTGAAATTATTTTGTTGCCTTTTAAAAATTATGATTAATATTTTGTTCACCTTTTTGTCATTCTCCAAATAAACTGTGAGGTTTGTGAAGTTAGGAAGCCTGTCTGCCTTGTTCACCACTGTGGCCCTGGCTCCTAGCACATAGCAGGTGTTCAAGAAGAATACTATTGTAGAAATGACTTTGAAATCATTAATTTACTTTTTAAAATAATATATAGTTAGATGGCTTTGATACTTTGCTTATTAGGATCAAATCACTTGCAACACAGCTCACAATGAGTAGAGACATCCGTTGATGGGACTAAAGAGTCTTTATGACAAATGTTTTAGTCTATTAAGAAAAACTACCCACCTTGAAAGGAAACAATACCATTAATGCACTGCAGCAACATAATTTCAGGCGGTAAGGACTCCTAGACCCTGTGCCAAAATCCTCAGCCACACAAGAGCACAGACGAGTGACGCAGCAGCACCCAGGATTCAGCTGTTTATCTGGTGTGGCTAAGTGCTATATTTGCATGCAATTTAAACACTGGTTTTCTCTGGTCTTCTAATCTCCTTTCATTAAGCACTTTTGAATTCTTTGCTTTAAAAGAAAATAAGAGAAAATATCCCATAGCATGTTCCAGATATTAGGAATCTAAACAAGTAATCTCCAAGAGTAAAGTATGAGATATTGAACTGGGTTCCCTGGAACAGCAGTCTACTACATGCAAGTAATTTTAGGAAGATGGAATTGATTTCTGACCTTATGCCTTGGTGTATTTGTAAGCATTTGTATTTGATGAAAAACAGTCAAAATAAAGGGCAGTTTGATTTTTCAAGAGTTGCGAAGTATAGACAAGGATAACAGGGGGTAACTTGCATATTATCTGGCAAGTGGACAAAGGAAAGTACTGACGACAGCAGGCAAAAAAATAGCAACAACCAAAACCAAACAAAATTTCCTTTTTCATTCTTTTTCCTTTTTATTTTAACCTTGGTTGGATGAACTCAAGACAGACAGCTTTGTTCAATAAGCACAGTTCTCCTCCCTTTCTTATTCCCTCACAAGCCCTTAGGCAGATCTGAACATTATGTAGCTCAGGAAAATTTCCTTGGTTTCATTGTGAGATGGGTCTCACGGACCCGAGGGAGTGAGATTTGAAGGTCCCAGACCCTATTGAAAGAGAAATCCTGATACCAACTCCCATACCGAACTCTCAGGTAGCACTTAAGTGATTTCAGGCCGTGAGACTAGGTGATCATTCTGCAGAGCAAGTTTGGCTTGCAAGACTCACTTGTCCAGGGCTCACCCAGGAAAGAAACCCAAATTTAGACCTAAGTAATGCGGACATGCATCTAAAAAGATTAAATGAACATGTAGTATATGTAACAGGAGTCTATTATCCTTACACACACTTTTCTTTATAATTTCAACAAGTTTACAGTAGATCTAAGCTCTTCTAGCTCAATGACCTTACAGAAATTTAGATACCAAACTTGCTTTGCACAAGTAGAGAGAGAGAGAGTATCACTAACAATTTACAACTTGAAGACCCGTGATTAAACCTTTAATAAGATTTGGCTTCCATTTCAAAGGTCCATCTCAACGTTTCATAATTAAGGAGTGATGAGTCTGATAAACATGGTTCAAGTCAGACATAAACAGAATTGGGAATTTCATGCTATATCTACCCCATAGCAAATAAACTCAAGAATGGGACAAGGCAGGAGGCTGTACCAACGGAGCTGCCAGCCTAGAGAAAGCAATTGGTTCCTCAAACACTAGGGAACTTGTTTGAGAACTGTTCAATGATCCAATGAAACAGCAGCCCTCTTGGTTGCCAAGGCTTTGGAGACAGATTGGTACTCAAGGAGTACCAATCACATGATTTAGTTGAAACAGCCTAGAGGTAATTTCAGCATTCACACCTGAGATTTGGGGGAAATTCTAAAGCCCGTGTGACTTTGCCAAAATAGAAAACTCTCATTCCTGAAAGTTTGTGTTTTGTCTGAATATACAGTTTCTCATGGCATTTTCCAATCCCTTTTCTTGCAAATACTCTCCTGCCTCTCCTTTAACCATCCCACCCCACACAGTAGGCATGAGAGTAGCATCAATTATCTCCTCAATGCAGAAGCCAAAAATTGCAGCAACAGAATTTTATTGAGATACCTACTCTGGATAATCATTGTGATCAGAGGTAACTATCATTTGCAGAGAGGTGTTTGCAACTCTGCCTGGGAGAAAGATTCTCTTCCTTCCAAAGAATTCACCAAGGACCTCTATGTTTCATACCTCTCATTTCTTCTACAGTGAACAAGCACAAAGATGGTGGCTCACATAATATTTACTAAAGGGCCGCGCTGCCCCAGGGCCTACACCTGGGCACCACAGTAGAAGTAGCCCTCATGCTTGGAAACCAGAGTAAAGGGTGCAAACCTTGCTAAGGCATTCTCTTGGCTGCCATTAGAAAATAATATGTAATTAGAAAAATATGCGATATGCATAATGAGTGGGTAGTAATAAATCACAAAAATAAGTGCAGCAGGTAACTGATGAACAGAAGCTGACTCCAAGGTTGAATCTAGTAAATTATCAAATTTAGTTGACACTCTCATGACGTGGCTCAAATTTGCTATTTTCTTAGCCCCAGAGCTCATTAGCACCTACGTGGACCCACCTGAACCATACATCATTCTCTGTGCTCCCAGAACTTTCTAAGACCCAGCTCCGTCAATACACCTTTAAGAACCCCCAACTGGCCATTCAATGGCCTCCTCTCCTCCAGCCCCACAAGTCTCCAGACGGTGTGCTCTCTGCCAGCCCCACTTCATTTCAGGCTCCCAGCAATGCTTTGAGGTGGGCATTATTACTGCCATCTTTACCAATGAGGAAACAGTCTGGGGAGGTTTAGTAACTGGCCCAGTTATACAGTCAGTAAGCAAAGGAACAAGAGTGTGAAATCAAGCCTGCCTGATCCAACACGTTTGTTCTTTCCCTTCCATTTCTCTAGCCAGATGGAGAACAATATTTTACTTCTTGAAAAGTGCTTATGGTATAAAGTGAAAACTCAGGAACTTTGTACAGAACTATTCTGTAGAAGGCACAAGAAGGATGTCTTTGGACTCCAGAAGGGAGGCAAATAGGAAGATAGAAAGAAACATGGTGGCACCAGGAGGTGGCAGAAAGAGCCACATGGATCCTAACATTGCTCCTGTCTGTGCGCACCCGCAAATTTTCAATAGTTCCTATGCTCACCAGTTGCTAGGGTGTGAGTTGGTGTTCTGTGGAAACCAGGGAAAGACCTGGGCTTTGTTCTTCATGTATTAACTAAAAAAGATCAAAGCAGCATGCCCAGATGAGGGCGGAGTAGAGGCAGAAAGACACAGGCAGAAATGAGCGGATGCTGGACTCACAGGGTCTGGTAAAAAATGGAGCTGAATCTCCAAGGGGCAAGGAAGTTTCTGAATTTTATCTAATGAAGCACTGAGCTCCAGTGTGTCCCCAGAACCACCTATGTATTTGGTGTTATCCTCACCCCTCTTTACTTCTCTCCCCCTGACCCTTTTACCGTCCCCCAGCCAAGGAGCACTCTCTTGTTCTCAGAGGTCCAAGATTTTCTGTCACCTCCCACCAAACCCCCATAGAGGGAAAAGGCTTAGAAAACATTCATTTACCTTAAGGAGTAAAAGTGATTCAGTGCTAACATTATCACCCCTCCAGGGCTAAGATTTTCATTTTTCAAGCAAAAAGGAAAGGAGCTGCTGAGGTGGAATTCCAGGCAATAAAGAACAAGTCAGGGCTTTCCTGAATGTTTAGGAAGCTCTACTTTCTTTTTTGCTGATGATGGCCAATCCTACACCTAATATGATATCTCTTGTTTTCTGGCTTTAAGAAAAAAAAAAATCTATTTAATGAAATTAGGAGTTTGGGGATAGCCAAAGACACACAAACATGAAGATATAAATTGCCAAGGGCTCTGAGGTGGATACTATATGATTGCATTTATTTAAATGGATCTTCCTTTGGCTAAATAGCATATGTAAGAAGACTATATAGTATTTAAAAAGAAAGCTATAAGAACACACACAGAGGTGTACACAAAGTGAAAAATGAAGCTACACAATAGCAAAGATTCTATAGAGCATTCCTCTTTTTTTTTAAAGTGTATGTGTGTGCACGTGTGTCTAACTAGCATTATTTCCTTTTTCTACTGCCAGCAACTCCCTCCCTTCAGTTCATGTGGTACTGTCATTTGCAACATCCAATGACAACCATTTGCAACATCCAATGATAACCACCACCCCACCTGGGCACAGAGATAAGAAGTAACCCAAGTCCAGCCTGTTAGAATCCCCACTAGCTGCAGAGATTGGTCTAAGCAGTAGGAACACGGCCCAAACAGAGCAAGAAGTCACTGTCCTTCCCAGGGATTGATCTACAGGGTTGTGGCTACAGACACTCCTCCTTCTACAGGAATCACTGAATAGGTGCATTGTGAGTCTGGGGGTGCGGGTGAGCATCTTTCCCACCAAGGGAGGGAAATCCATCTGCAGTTGATTGAAATGAAAAGAGAAGAACAACTAAATGAGGGAAAAGGCAAAAGGCAGAAAGAAGAGGGAAGACTTCAAATTAATCCCAGGATCGAATCATGCCAGAAGCCAGATCCATACCTGCACTTCCCAATAATATAAGCGATTGATTTCACTTTGGTGTAAGCTAGTCTGAGTTGGGTTTGTCTTGTGCAAGTAAAAGAACTCTCCCAGATACCATGAATGTACACATAGATACCTACGTATGACCCCTCCCCAAATTCAAAACATATCCAGGCAATTTAACAGTACTCACATCTGATTGAGATTTGAGTTAGGGAAAAAAAATTATCAACCTTATTCACTAATTTTAACTTTTTCCAATAAGCTATTATTTTACAATTTTTTAGTAAAAAATGTTTTTTTTTCATAAACAGAATCTGTATTCACTCTTAAGGTAGGAACCATGGCATACACTGTAGGCAGCAATATTTGAAACAGGCAAAACTGCAGATGCTGTGCAAAATCACACCTCTAGTCTGTTTGCTTGATTCAGTTCATTGTACAGTGAACGGCTGCAAACTAGAGTCTTCCAGAAACGTAATTTAGCCTCCCTTCATCTTTGCCATTTCTGCTAAAATGCTCTTCTTCCATGTAAATGTGACTCTGGGCACTAGGAAAACAAGATTTCTTACAGATTCCAGCTTGTCGCTCTATCATTCGAATAACCCCCAAATTATGCTCCATTTTCTCTCTTTATGCCAACTAAGAACAAGCAAGTTACCTCCGAGGAATACATAACAACATGGCCAGATTCTGTCAGATTAAAATATGAGACAAATTAACCCTCATTAAGAGAATGCACCTGCAACACTGCCTACCAACTGTGAAAAAACAACTGGCCACATCTCTGAGTCCATATTGTCTTCACCCCTCATTAAGCAAACCCCCCTGGATTTTGCTGAACAGCCACTGCCATGAGAGGCTCTGCAGTAGACAGCTCTGGCTGGACTTCACAGAGGCGGTTTTGCGGGCACATTGAGGCTTTTCAGTCTGTTCTAAAATACATTTTTCATGAGAAACAAAGGGAAGTTTGATTTTAGAAATGTATCTTTATTTTCTCGACGAGAAATAAAGTTAACATGTTTAAAGGATGCCAGTTACTGTCTGGTTTACTCCTTGATTTTTAAAGCAAAATATTTTTGGTAGATAGTTTCCTTTCTGATCCCTTATGTTGCTCAGAGCCCCAAGTGGCCACAGGATCGTGTTTTGCCAAGGTTAAAAGAAGGCCTAGTCTTCTGCTTTAAAATAGGATTTTTTTTTTCTCTCCTACTAAAGAGATTCCATTTCTAAGAAGAAGGTACACAATGTTCCTGATGTAATTTCTCTGAGTTGATAACAGCAATGTGAAGGCATGTGCATTTTCCTCATCAGAGCTCTTTGATTCCTCCAAACTCTAATAAGTTCAGGGGAGTCAGTGTCCTCCCCAAGGTCACAACACCAGAAAGCCGTGGAGGTGGCATCTGAAACCAGGTGCGTTTCATTCCAGAATTCACATTTGTAATTACAATGCTATAGTGCAGGGGCATGCAAACTACAGCTTGCAGGGGCCAGATCCAGACCACCTTCTGTTTCTACAAAGTTTTATTGGAGGCCAGGCACAGTGGCTCATGCCTGTAATCACAGCACTTTGGGAGACTGAGGCAGGAAGATCACTTGAAGCCAGGAGTTTGAGATCAGCCTAGCCAACATCATGAAACCCCAGCTATCTCTACAAAAAAAACACAAAAATTAGTGGGTATGGTGGTGCATGCCTGTAATCCCAGCTACTTGGGAGGCTAAGGCATGATAACCGCTTGAACCGGGGAGTGGAGGTTGCAGTGAACTAAGATCACACCACTGCACTCCAGCTTAGGTAATAGAGCGAGACTCTGTCTCAAAAATAAATACATAAATAAAGTTTTATTGGAACACAGCCTCGCCATTTGTGAATGTACTGGCAAAGGCTGCTTTCAAGCTACAGCAGCAGAGCTAAGCACAATGAGCACTCACTTAACACCACTGATAGGTGTTTGGAAACTGTGGCACTAAGTGAAACAATGTATAACCAATTTTTTTCCTCATCAACATTATAATGAAATGACGTTATTTGAGGACCTGCTGTACGTTGTTTCATTTCGTTGCAGTTTCTAAGAACCTATTAATAACATTAAGTGAAGACTTACTGTATTTGTGACAAAGACCCCTTGGCCTGTAAAACCAAAAACATCTACTCTCTGGCCCTTTACCAAAAAGTTTGCTGACTGTTAGCACCATACAATTCCCTAGTTCACGTGAAAAGCGGAGCTCTACTCAACATCACAGGAGACCAAAAGATGTCACTGATAATGTTCATTGCCAAAAAGAACCCCACATTGTGGCAGATACCAAGCCCAGGGGGCTGCCTTTTATGCCATGATGACCCAGCCTTATCTGACCAACTCAGCTCTTTCATAGACTGCATTCTGGCCCACAAAACAAAGTTCCTGCTTACTGGAATCAAGAGGTCAAAGGTAAGAAGACCCAGAGGTCTTTCTGGATTGTGCACAAGCTCTTTCCCTCTTCAGCTACCCCCACCCCCAACCCTGTTACACATAAGGTCCACTCCAGATGTGGCAAGGACTCACAGGTGTTCCAAATACTATATGCCAGCTTTTCAGTGATGGCCTTTTATTGGGAGTGGGGAGACTTAAAGGATAAAGATGCTGAGCAAAAAAAAAAAAAAAGGAGGCCAGGCACAGTGGCTCATGCCTATAATCCCAGCACTTTGGGAGGCTGAGGCAGATGGATCCCCTGAGGTCAGGAGTTTGAGACCAGCCTGGCCAACATGGCAAAACTCTGTCTCTACTAAAAATACAAAATTAGACAGGCATGGTGGCACGCACCTGTAGTCCCAGCTACTTGGGAGGCTGAGGCAGGAGAATTGCTTGAACCCAGGAGGTGGAGGTTGCAGTGAGCTGAGATGGTGCCACTGCACTCCAGCGTGGGTGACAAAGCGAGACACTGTCTCAAAAAAAAAAAGAAAAAGGAAAAAAAAGAGAGAGAGGGCAAGAAGAAACTACTCCCTCTATAGGACCTGCTTCCCAGAATTTTATTTGAGAGAATACCACCAAAAATTAGCACAACTTCAGTCTAATTGAGGCAAAAAGTCATATATGGTTCACATTTGTCATCATTTTTAACTATGTTAAAAATTTATATACCTTTCCAGGCCAACAAATTAGATTCTAGCAGCTCAGGTTTCTTTGATATAATATTGCTCTGGTATAGTTTTTCATTTATCAGATATTTATTATGCACTTACTATGTGCTCAGTGCATGAGATACAATGGTCCCTGTGCTCATGGAGCCTCCATTCTAATTGAGAAGAAATATAAATAATAAGAATATTTTAGATAGAGGTAGATGTTTATGAAGAAAATGAATAGGATGTTTAGTATGGAGTAATGGTGATTGGAGATAACTTTAGGCAGGAAACATACAGGCACCTATCTGCTCTGTGCCAGGAGTTGTGGTAGATGTTAGGGACACAGTTGGGAAACAGTAGCCAGAGAGAGAAAGATGGAGTCAAACATCAGATCTACATAAAGGCGGCTCAGGAAATGAAGGTAGAGTTGTCCTACAAAGCTAGGCCTATGAACCATCTCTGGTGGTAGAACAACAAAACATTTTGTAGGGAGGCCTTTTGCCCCCTGTGATGTCACCACAAATATATTACTTCCTTACTTAGCTCTCTCTTGTTCCAGAAATAATTTTCGGTAACTCCATCAAGAACCTAGGAATGACAATATAAGTATCAAACAATGGTGAAACAGTTCATTAAAATGCGGTGTAATTTTTTTTTTTTTTTTGAGACAAAGTCTCGCTCTGTCGCCCAGGCTGAAGTGGCATGATCTTGGCTCACTGCAACCTCTGCCTCCTGAGTTCAAGCGATTCTTCTGCCTCAGCCTCCTGAGTAGCTGGGACTACAGGTGCCCGCCACCATGCCCAGCTAATTTTTTTTGTATTTTTAGTAGAGACAGGGTTTCACCATGTTAGCCAGGATGGTCTTGATCTCCTGACCTTGTGATCCGCCCTCCTCAGCCTCCCAAAGTGCTGGGATCACAGGCATGAGCGAGCCACCGCACCCAGCCTAAAATGTGGTATAATTTAAAAGGTGCTGCAGAAGACTATATAGTGAAATAGGGAAATGTTGCCAATATGTGATGTGGAAAAAGTAATTCTAAAACACTATTGTATTGTATAATGCCATTTTTGCTAACAATATGGGTGTATAAATACAAAAAACTACCCATTAAACATTAACTGAGTGGTTATAACTGCATAATGGGATTACAGATGATTTCTATTTTCTTTTTGGTGCTTCTCTGGATTTTCCGAATGCTAGTCTAACAAAATTTTTTTCTTTCTTTGTTAAAGGCAATTTGGAAAAATTTTAGGCAATAGATTTTGAGTCTTTTAGTCTCATGGATAAAGCTATCCCTGGACATCTGGGAAATGACAAAAACAGGCAACCTCTGCCTACAGCCTGTGGACTTACTTCATTCAACACCCTGATGTGAGTTCCCTGCTTCCTGAGCAGCCTTCTGGGTAGGGCGTGGCTTTCCACCTGGTTCTGCTAAGAGGGAGAGAAGCAGGTTGTCATCTGGGCGTGAGCATTTCTATCTCTTTGGCAGCTACAGTTTTCACTGGAAATGAATAAGTTAATAGTCTGGTCTTCAGGTCACAGGAGCCTGGTCAGCACAAGTGCTTCCCTGAAAGGCATAGCGGTGACGGTGCTGAGACAGGAGTCTGAGGCCCAATGGCTGACAGCCAGACCCCAAACCAAAGACAGCTTCTGTCCACACCCTAATTAAGTCTCTAAATTGACGCTTCCCATCATTAAGCTTTACCCAGTAACAGTTCCTAAGAATCACCTGCCAAATGGTGATGTTTCCTGCTCTCATTTCTAAAACTAACCCATTCAAAGGTCAAAGGGTGCTCTCCAATTTTAGTCTCTCCTCTCAGGATGTGGTCTTCAAGCCCTCCAATCACACTTGGAACTCACCTTCATTCAATCTTCCATGACTCAAAGCTGAAAAATACTAAATACAGAAGAAAATAATACTAAACATTACACTTCCCAATACAACTTCAAGTAATAAGAGAATGTGATCTGAGTCTTAGGACAAGCTTCCACGGCAGTAGGCATGGCAGGCAGGCATCAGCAGCCCTATTGTATGAGTGAGGACACTGAAGCTCAGGAAGCCCCAGCTAGACCAAGGTCGCACAGCTTGTTAATGGCACAGCCCGGCTTAGTCTTTGTTCTAACGAATGGCTCCAAACCAAGAGAACCATCTACTGGAGCCTGCCGGCCTTTGTTCTCTCTTCCCCACCCTCAAGTGTCCATCTTCATTCCCCTCCCACTCAGCAGTGACACCAGGTATTTGAAGGCATGACATATAAAGGATTTGAAGGATGATGTTATGCTTTGAGCTCATTCCTACAGCCTAGAAGGTGCAAACTTAATAACCTATAAAAGTCCAATAGGTCATGTAAATAAAGCAGCAGTCAGTTCATGGGAGGGAATGGTCTGTGGGAACCTGAAGAGAACATGCCCTATCTACACAGTGAAGTCTCTACAACCACTATATCAGAGGTCAGCAAACTGCAACCCATAGGCCAAATCCAGCATGCTGTGAATTTTTGTATAGCCCATGAGCTAAGAATGGTTTTTGCATTTTTAAATGATTATATAAATCACCACATAATATCCTTGATTTTGTCTTTTGACCTACAAAACCTAAAATATTTACTATCTGGCCCTTTACAGAAAAAAAAAAAAGTTTGGCAACCCCTATACATTACAACCCATGTTGCCATGGATGAATGCAGGCCTGGTGTGGCCACATCTTCTAATTGTTCAAGAACTGTTATCTTAACTTTCCTATTAGTAAATGTTCATAATTAGCATTTGAACTCAATGCAACACAGGTCAACTATTTGCAAGCTTTCCTGTGACCTCAACAACTGAAAGGTAGAAAATAAACACTTATTTCAATTCATAACTATAAGTTCTTCATATACCATTTTCCATGATCTTATTTTTATTATCTGTAAGGTGGGAATGAGGTATGGGGTTGCTGGAACACTTCATTCTAATTTTGAAATTACTAATGAAAGTTCATAGGGTTAATATAATGAGATAATATATACAGAACACCTTACACCCTTCATAAAGAAAGCACACAGTAAATATTACTGACTGTTATTAATACTTATTATTTTCACTAACCATATTACCACTGTTTCCCTAAACATACTATGTTGTTTTCACTAAACATATCTACCATATACTATGAATTACACTAGATGTTGCAGACACTGAGATGAGAAAGAAAAGCCACTCAACCAACTTGGAACCTAACCAAAGAAAGTATGTAATCAGCTCATTTCAGTCAGGTGTTGAATGTGCCAACAGGGGCATATGTGAGGTGCCTTGGGAGCCCAGAGCAGGACCCATAACTCAACCTCAAAGGAAACAGGATGAGAATGGGTATAGACAAGCCCAGAAGTGGGTGGTTATGGAAAGTTGAGGTGGCTTATAACACATAAACATTTTCAGTTTTTTAATGAGATAGTCTTGGGTTTTGTATCATTTTATTATAGGCCACAAAAAAAAATTAGTCTCTGTGAGGTATCTAAATCTGGTTCACATTATGTAAGTATTGAACAAACTCCAGAATCAACTATATAATTACAAACCAAAGGAGAAGTAGACACTTGGGCATAATCTCTGTTGCCCAAAAACCAAAGCTGTGATATCCTCCTCTTTTGTGTAAGAGCTGCCTGCAAACAAACTAGAGACCATGGGTCATCACTATAGAAGCTCCTCTACTTGTGAGTTTTCAACCTGTGAACACAAGTGTTCACCAAAACCACCTCATGCCAGAGTCGCAGTCCATCAACAATTCCCTCTACCAGAGGGCATCTGCAGTTACTTTGCAGCAGGCGTTGGCAAACCTATGACTCAAGGGCCAAATCTGGTCCACTGCCTGTTTTTTTAGATGAAGTTTTACTGAAAATCAGCCATGCCTTTTGTTTATATATGGTCTATGGCTGCTTTTGCGTGGCAGTGGCAGACTTGAATAGCTGGGACAAGCACTGAACAGCCTGCAAAGCCTAAAATATTTACTATCTGGCCCTTCATAGGAAAAGTTTGCCAACTTTTGCTTTACAGTCACTTTAGCCTTCAGAACAACTGGACACATATCTACCCACAGAACCTAAGCAAAGAGACCTATTTGTCTATTAAAACTCTCCAAATCAATCATTAAGAATGAGGCTATTTTCCAACCTATGTAATGGATTTGCATTGCATAGTACTTTTCTGGGATAGCACCTTAGCTCAACAGTAACTTGGTGACAGCCACTGCTTGATACACACAAAACCATCCTCCTCTCATCTTCACGGCAGACATCACTAATCAATTGTGGCACTCTTTCTTGCCAAGGCCAGGGATGACCTATGAATCCTTCTCAACACGGCGGTTCAGTCATCTACTACCAATAAATCAGAGTTATCCAAAGAAAGAAACCCAACTGTCATTATGGGTTGTGATATTGGAGCAAGACTTTGAGAGATGTTTTGAGTGTTGCTAGCTACTTTCTTCCCTTGAATCCCACAACTTGGGCCCATGTCCACACTTAAGGCCAAGAGCTGGCTTGATTTTCACAACGTTTGGTTCAGAGAAGGAGGAAAGAGGCTTTATTTGTCCCATAGTGCTTCCTCAAAGTCTGTATTTAGATTTGAGAACTGAAGCTCCATTCAAAAGCCTCTGATTACTGAACCTTTCTGTGGCTAAGATTTCAGCACTAAAACTGTATTTTTATTTTAAATCATTTTCTTTTCTTCCTGCATTTTCCATACTACTGAAGCTGCCTCAAAGAAAGCTATGTGAACATTGAGCACAGTGGATATCTATGATTTGTAATTACTTCTGGCTTCTCAAAGTCAGGAAAAAAAATAAAGGCATCCAAATGCATTGAATCATTTGCTAGGTTCCAGTTTTCCAGTTCTTCTTCCACTCTGCTGCTCCCCAGTGACAATCCCCTTCCCTCAGAATCCTGCAGAAACCCAATATGCCTTTACACTCCCTCAACCACACACTTTATTATCTTAAGGTCAATACCTTTATAAACGTGCTTTTGACTGGCTTTTCTTAGATAACTTGAGGGCACTTCTTCTTTGCAAGCAATAAAAATAACCTGACCTGGGATGTTATCAAGATGAAAGTAATTACAAAGTCCTGAGCTGAACTGCCTGAGAAAGCCAGCACCCCTTATTGTTAATTCTGTGAACAAGGAGGACCTAGCTTTATGTAATTATCAATCTCATGCCTGCCTTATTTCAAAGGGGCCTCACCCTTAAAACATAGGTCATAAGAAATTATATATTCGGTTTTGCTAGCAATTCTTCATCACATGTTAATATTTTTCCATAGTCATCTCATTGGAACTTTCCGACAGGCAAGTAGATATTGGGCCACCCTTACCTTTGTAAGTAACCTTGACAATTCAGTTTTCTACATAGTATCCTTTTTTCCCCTCTACCCCCCACTGAGATCTCGAGTTAGTTGGATGCTAAAGGCTATTCTAGCAGCACCAAGTTCAGTGTCAACAGTGTCAAACATAATGAAAGAAGCGGAGCATTCGAGGGAAATCAGCCTAACCTGTCCTTTTGGCATTTCCTCTATTCAGATTTTTCTGAATCATGCATCCATGGAGAAGAGCCCAATGGGGCCATTTCAGTAGACAGCAATAAGGATGTCTATGAGCTTTATGTCATTGTTGGGAGCTGGGATTCTACTCTTCCAGAAGAATATGACCTCAAAAGGAGCCACCACAGGTAGAAATCATGTTCACTTGGGATGCTTTAGGACGAAGTTCCAGACATCTGTTAAGAACACAGACCTCTGGGTGTGAGCCACCCCTCTGCCGTTTTCCAGCTGTGTGACCTTAGCCAACATAGTCAAACTCTTTGAGCCACAGATATTTCACCTAAAAGTGGGGATAAGGAAGAGTGGTTGGAGGATGAAAGAGCTAAGACCAGTAAAGCATTCCATAATGATACAGCAGCCAGGAGTTACTACCAATGCCTTGGCTCCTTTACCTATAAAACAAGAGGGTTTCTTCTGAGTACATTCAAGATCCATCAGCACCAGCATTCTATTGGTCCAGTTATTGCAACAAGAGACTCAAGGAGCCCAGCTGGAAATAACTTTAGCTTAATGGACTTTGGAGACTCAGAAGGAGAAGGATGGGAAGGGAATAAGGGACAAAAACCACATATTGGGTACAATGTATACTATTTGGGTGACAGGTGCACTAAAATCTCAGATTCACCACTATACAATTCATCCATGTAACCAAAAACCACTTGTACTCCAAAAGCTATTAAAATATTTAAACTTTAGCTTAGAGTTCAGGAGATGTGGGGTCCAAACCAAAGCCAATTCACTACTCTTACAAGTGACTCCTGACAAGTTACCCCAGGGAACTTCTAAAACATTGTATCATCTCTTAAGCCAATACCTATGTGAGATGGGTTTAAGCCTTTAACTCACTTACTCTTCACAACAACTTAGTAACATTGGTGCTATTATCGTCCCCATTTTACAGATGAGGAAACTGAAGCAAAGAGAGAATGACTTTGCATATAGTCACACAATGGAATACTATGCAGCCTTTAAAAAGAAGGGAACTTTGTCATCTGCAACAACATGGATGAGCCTGGAGAACATTATGTGAAATAAGCCCGGCACAGAAAGACGAACACCACATGATCTCTCGTATATGTGTGATATGATTTGGCTCCGTGTCCCCACCCAAATCTCATCTTGAATTGTAATCCCCGCATGATGGGGGAGCCTGGTGGGAGGTGGTTGGATTATAGTGGTTTCTCCCATGCTGTTCTCATGATACTGAGTTCTTGTGAGATCTTATGGTTTGAAAGTGTGGCATTCCCCCGCCACCCTGCCACCATGTAAGATGTGCATTGCTTCCCTTTTGCCTTCTGCCATAATTATAAATTTCCTGAGGCCTCCCTATCCATGCAGAACTGTGAGTCAATTAAACTTTTCTTTATAAATTACCCGGTCTCAGGTAATTCTTTACAGCATTGTGAAAATGGACTAATACAATGTGGAATCTTACAAAGTCAAAACTTTAGAAGAGAGTAGGATGGTGATAACCAGCATCTGGGGTTAGGTGATAGGGAGATGTTGATCAAAGGGCAAAAAGTTTAGACAGGAGGATTAAGTTTTAGTGGTCTATAGTACAGCATGGTGACTATAGTTAATAATGTATTCTATGTGTCCAAATTCCTAGATGAGTAGGTTTCACACATTCTCACCACACCACAAACAAGTTAAGTAGATGAGGTGTTGGATGTGTCAATTAGCTTGATTTAATCATTCTGCAATGCATACACGTATCAAAATGCCCCATTGCCCCCTATAAATATATACAATTATTTGTCAATTTGAAAAAAGGTGTTGAGAGAAATAGAGGGTGTGACATGCAAAATAAGAGTGAGATGATAGTATAGACTGGACAAGGAGGCATCTTTACACTGGTGTTCAAGGAAGGTCTTCCTGGAAGAGGGTCACTTGAGCTGAGGCCTGAAGGACAGAAAAAGCCAGGCACACAATGATCTGAGGAAAGCTAGTCCAGAGAGAAGTGAGTATGTGACAACCCCAAAGCATGGAGGAGCTGGATATGAGGTAGTGTTTCTCAGACCGCACATGTATCAGATGCACCTGGAGGACGTGTTAAACACAGATCGCCGGGCCTCATCCCCAGAGTGTCTGATTCAATGTGTCTAGGGTGGGGCCAGGAAATTTTCATGTCTAACAATTTCCCGGGGATGCTGATGCTACTGAGTTAGAAACAATTTGAGAACCACTAGTCTAGAAAAAGAGTCCACTAACTTTTTATGGAAAGGGCTAGTTAGTAAATATTTTTCATTTTAAATGACCAGAAGGTCTCTTGGTTGCAACTACTCAACCCTACCATTGTATCACAAAAGCAGATACAAATAGTGTGTAAACAAATGAGCACGGCTGTAACCCAATAAAACTGTATTTATAAAAAGAAACAGCAGGCTGGAGTTACTTCATGGGCCATAGTTTGCTGGCCCCTGGTCTAGGGGAAGCAGGGGCCAACTATAAACCCGCCTTAAACTCCCTTCAGGCTAGAAAGCAAAGCAAATCCCTATTGCCCCACATCATGGCCCCCACCAGAAACAACTGCATGTTTCTCTTCATTTTGATTACATTTTCGTGTCTCAGCCTAAAAGCCACTTCCCTGGGAAGCCTTTCCAACTCCCTAGGTCTGGGTTGGGTGTCCATCCTCTGTACGCCTATGGTGCCACTCACTTGCTCCATCACAGCACCAAGTCCAGTGTGACATGAGTGACTAGGTGGTCCTCTTTCTTGGAGAGGGGGACCAGTTCTGTCCCCTCCAGGCCCCATCCCTGGTACCTGGCACAGGGTCTGGTATACAACAGGCCACTGAGAGCATTGCTTCCGTTTTTCCCATTTCCGCATCCATTTCAGTGGCCTTGAGCTGCTGTCTCCATGCACACAGTTGACCTGGGGGGTCTTGTTAAAATACAGAGTCTGATTTCTTCAGCCTGGGGTGAGACCTGAGACTCTGCATTTCTAAACAAACGGGATGAGACGTCAAGGCTGCCAGCCTGTGGACCACACTTTCTATGGCAAGAATTTAGAAAACAGAATAAAAGCATCCCTCTGAAGCTACCATAGAAGTGGAGGCCCTTGAATCACTTTCTCAAACACGATTGACGTAGAAACCCAGGACCCCGGGCCTGGCTTCCTAACTGATGTTGAAAGAAACCATACTTAACAACAAACAAGGGAATTATACTTCACAAGCCTCATTATATTTCCTGTTATTTTAACTATCATTGTAATTAAACTCAAAGATTTACCACACACAGCTCACTTTGGCACATTGTGCACATTTTGATTTTCAGCATATTCAACCTACTCTGGTGCCCTTGAAATTCATTTGTCAAACAAAGGGATGTCACTGGCTATAAATCATAAGAGCACTTTATTAGGCAAAGCTCCCAACTCTCTTGTGCCAGGTTTGTCAAGAAACAGAGCATTTCGATATGTTCTAAATTGTATGTTGTTCTCATGCTCCTGGCCACTGGCATCTGCCGCACAGAAGACTCTTAAAATCAACATGGAATGATAGTGCCTTGGAGCTAGCAGGGATCTTGTATTTCTTGGCTCCAAACCCATTTATTGACAGACAAAGAAGTTGAACTCAGAGAGGTTAAGTGAGCCACACAGCTCACTTTTTTGACAGCCACACAGCAAGGTACATGCAGGAACTAGAATTGGTGATTCCTGAATTCTGAGCCTGAAAGCTTTCATTTTTCAGTAATGATTCTCAAACTGTGGCCCATCCTGGCACTGGTTCATGAACTATTTTTTACCTGTCTAAAATGAGATCAATAAAGAAATTGAGAATATGTTTACTAACTTTTACAGCAAGTTGACACTGCTGAGACATCTGAGCCTAGGGTCTGTGGCTTGTCTCACCACACCAGGTATAGATCATTTGGGGTGCTAGCTCTCTGATAAGTTTGGTGTGGCCCAAGCTGTGTCGGAAGTAAGGCCATGAACAGATCTATGATGAACTGGAAATAAAGCCTAGTACTGGCCAGGCGGGGTGGCTCACACATGTAATCCCAGCACCCTGTGAGGCCGATGCAGGTGGACCACCTGAGGTCAGGGTTCGAGACTAACCTGGACAACATGGCAAAACCCGTCTCTACTAAAAATACAAAAATTAGCTAGGCATTGTGGCACACACCTGTAGTCCCAGCTACTTGAGAGGCTGAGGCATGAGAATCACTTGAATCCAGGAGGCAGAAGTTGCAGTGAGCTAAGATCACACCACTGCACTTCAGTCTGGGTGACAGAGCGAGACTGTCTCAAAACAAAATTAAACTAAAACCTAGTACTTCACCATGACTGCTAGTTTGAGAAGCATTGATTTATACCATGAATCTCTTCCACTCTATCACCACAAATCTGTAGTGCTGCCCTAATTCATAGTTTAATTCAAAAACATATTATTGTATTACTTATCAGTTGGAAATCCCTAAGAAGCAAAACTCTAGCTACTTCCCAAGACAAATCTTCAATCTGGTAGGGGAATGAATGCAGCCTCTTGCAGCTAAGAACTTCAGCTCTTGGAAGAGCTCATCTGTGGGCTCATCCTGGTCCACCACTTCCCTCCCATTTGACTTTAGTCAGTCTCCTTCAAGTCTATAAGCCTCAGTTTGCTCTTCTATAAATTGGGGGTAAGAGTAATATCCACAGCCTGTAAGATTGTTGTGAGAATTAAAAAAAAAAAAAAACACAAAAGAAAACTCTGATAATTCACATGAAGTACATAGCACAGTTTCTGGCACATAGAAAGTGGCCCCCAAGGCCGGGCGTAGTGGCTCATGCCTGTAATCCCAGCACTTTGGGAGGCTGAGGCGGGCAGATCACGAGGTCAGGAGATCAGGACCATCCTGGCTAACACGGTGAAACCCCAATCTCTACTAAAAAATACAAAAAAATTAGCCAGGCGTGGTGGTGGGCGCCTGTAATCCCAGCTACTGAGGAGGCTGAGACAGGAGAATGGCATGAACCCGGGAGGTGGAGCTTGCAGTGAGCCGAAATTGCGCCACTGCACTCCAGCCTGGGGCCACACAGAGCAAGACTCCGTCTCAAAAAAAAAAAAAAAGAAAGAAAATGGCCCCCAAATGTTCACTGTTGTAATTATTAGTACAAGAGGTAGCAATATAGACCCATGAAGTCAATTTGCTTGTATTGGAATCCCGGTTTCATCACTTACTAGCTGGGTGATATTAGGTAAGCCACTATCCTAAAAACCTCCTCACCTGCAAATGAGAATTAAAATGTCACTGCCTCTAGAAGAGTATTGTGAGTATTAAAGGGAATAATCCATACAAAGCATTGAGCATCATACCAGACACTCAGCAAACACATAGCCAACATCTAAGAGGGCTGTCTCTTATCATCTCAGTTATTTTGGAAAGAATTTGCCTTAGAGGGAATTCAGATATAACAGTTTATGTGGGTAAATTCCTGGCCTCTTCTTCCATTTGTGGAACTATAAGTTATGATTAAAAAATAAAAGGCAATGATAGTCAGACCACAGGGGACCAATGTAGGTTTACTCTTAGAACAGTTAGACAAGTTGCAATGTCCTCTTCAACCGAAGAGCAGATTCAAACATTTTTACCATTTCTTGTGGCCTGTTTCTTTTATGGGTTTGAAATGATTTGATCTATTTACAAATGAGATTATCCATAGCTTGGGCTTGCCAAGAATTAAGTAACTAGACAATACAGTATGACATTAATTTCTCTTCTGCTGTGGTCAGGAGTAGGCCACAGGGCATCTCCATGTCTGCCAAGAGCCATTTGGCAGCTGTTTCCTTGGGCAGTTTGGTCTCGTTCAATTCTGGCCCCACTGGTCAGGGATGAGCAGATGGAACAACGCTTTGCAAAGGGACCTGGCTGACTCTCCATTCAGAGGTATTGACCTCGGACCTGCAGTGAGCCATACTGTGTCACTAGTTACATGGACAGAACAAACAATACTGAATATGTTACAAGCTAAGCATTTGAGGAGTGAGAAACCGAAACCCTAGATTCTAAGCAAGGACTGTCATCTGTTGTTGAAGAGGCAGAAGGAAGCAAGCTTACCAATTTCCAAACAAACACACAAGCCAGGTGGCAAAGCAACAGAAACAGCTTTTCTGGGGCTTCTATAACGCCCTGGAAATAGGTCTAAATATAACAGGGTATGAGAAGCAGCAACCTTGGACAACAGAGAAAAGAATATAGTCAATTACTGGGTACACAACTTAAATCCCCTATAATGAAGAAGTGTCCCCAACACTCTGGGCTGGTGGCCTTCTGAGAATACTGCTGAGTGACACAAGAAGAAAAAGGAAGATTACTTCCCAATAATCATCCCTGGTGGTTGTCCTGCTGTGTCACCCAGCTCCCAGCACAGATAGAAGAGAGCCCTATATGAGCTCTAGAGTAGTAATGCACTCTGTGTTCATAGTAAAGAGAGTGCAGAGATGAACTGCCCAATACAGTAGCCACTAGCTGTATGTTGCTATTTAAATGTAAATTAAGTTAGAAATTCACTTCCTTGGTTTCACTAGCCATATTTCAAGGACTGGATAGCCCCATGTGTCTATTAGCTACCAGGTTAGGCAGTGCTGATACTGGACATTTCCGTCACTGCAGAAAGCTCTATTGGACATCACTGGGCTAGAGAAAAGAGTATTTACAAAAGTGAGTGAATGAAAAGAACACTGAATGTTGGTGAAGGTATGGTGAAATGAACACTGTTAAATCCAGCTGCTGAGAACATAGGATTGGTGCAACATTTCTAGAGCACAATTTAACAATATATTTGTTAAAAGACTTAAAAGCAATCATGCTCTGGGACCTAGTGTTTACACAGACAGGACTCTAGACAAAGGAAGTAACCAAAGAAATGGTCCAGAAATGTATGCCTAAAGCTATTTGTTAAAAATACTTGTCATAGAAAAAACTTAGACACCACGTAAATACACAATAGAGGAAGAAAAAATAAATTTCATCATATGACAGAACATAGTGCTAATAAAGAATGGGTTTCTAAAAACCAATGACATGGAGGAAATGGCTATGATGTAAGAAAAAGAATAACCAGGTGTCTAACAGAACATAACTATATTTTGAAAAGTTACATACAAAAATATTAATAAAACGAATACACTAAAATGTTAATAGTGGATGCCTCTGGAAAATGGAACCATAAACAGTAATTTCTTCATAGTTCCCTGAAAAATAAGACTATCTATATTTAACATTGATGGAGTGATCACTATGTGTTAGGCACAGTTCAAAGAGGCTTAATCCTCACACTTTAGGTAGTTCTAGCCCCACTTTACAGATGGGGAAAACAGAAACAAAGTAGTACAGGAATTCCTCCAAGGTCACACAGTTCTGAGGTAGATGAACCAGGATGCAAAAGCAGACTCCTGGCTTTGTTATCGAAACACCAGGGTTCAGTCTAGGTCCTGCTGCTCACTGCACAGGAAACCAATGACTGAGACAATTATTGCCAAGGAAGATGGCTTTAATAAGGTACCGCAGCCAAGGAGATGGGAGCTCCTGGGAGCTCTGTCTCAAATCCATCTCCCTGACCAACTAAAACTAGGGGTTTACACAGCAGCGAAGAAATGTAACGATGTGTAAGAAAACAGGAACTAGGGAGGGGCAAGGAAGCAATCATGATGAATGAAAGGTCTGGCATCTCATTGTCTGGATGTGGTGATCTGGTGAGTTTCAATTCTTTGATACTTTTTTTTTTTTTTGAGACGGGGTCTCGCTCTGTCACCAGCCTGGAGTGCAGTGGCACGATCTCGGCTCACTGCAACCTCCATCTCCCAGGTTCAGGCAATTCTCCTGCCTCAGCCTCCCGAGTAGCTGGGACTACAGGCGCACGCCGCCACATTCAGCTGATTTTTGTATTTTTAGTAGAGACAGGGTTTCACCATGTTGGCCAGGATGGTCTTGATCTCTTGACCTCGTGATCCGCCTGCCTCGGCCTCCCAAAGTGCTGGGATTACGGGTGTGAGCCACCGTGCTCGGCCTCTTTGATACTTTTTTTGAGAGACCTTAAGGTCATTTCCTGAGGAAGAAAGTCAGAGAAATGTAAGTTTCAAGTTTTAAGACCAGAAGGCTCAATTTCTAGGTTTTATCCAAAAAACTGTCTCTGGCACTACTGGGTCAGTTTCAGCTTCAGAGCTCACAGTGTCAGACTTTATGCTATAATAACCAGTTCAACTTACAGAAGAGGACACTGAAAGAGGAACTGCAGAATAACCCGCATGAGGTAGCCCAGCTAGTAACTGGCAGGGCTAAGATTTGAGCAGACTGTGAGTATTGCCAGCCTCAAGAAATGAGGGAGTGGGGTGGGGGTTCTGAGCTGCAAATTAGATTGAGTTATAGAAAACAAGCCAATTTTTATTTCTTGCATAACAGAATTCACAAGATTCAAACTCACTGCATAATAGACTCAATTTTCATTGAATGCTTGACAGGTAGGCCCCTCATACTAAACCCTTCACATATATTATTGCCTTTAATCTTCAGAACAACCTTCAAAAATAGTAGCCATTATTCTTCCCATTTTAGAAATGAGGAAGCTGAAGCTCAGAAAGCTGGTTGTCAGGGCCCAGGAACATACACTGGGGAAAGGGCAGTCTCGTTAATAAATGGTGCTAGAGGCCAGGCACGGTGGCTCACACCTGTAATCCCAACACTTTGGGAGGCTGAGGCAGGCAGATCACCTGAGGCCAGGATTTCAAGACCTGGCCAACATGGTGAAATCCCGTCTCTACTAAAAATACAAAATTTTGCCGTCATGGTGGTGTGTGCCTGTTGGGAGGCTGAGGCAGGAGAATAGCTTGAACCCAGGAGGTTGAGGTCGCAGCAAGCCAAGATGGTGCCACTGCACTCCAGCCTGGGCAACAGAGTGAGACTCCGTCTCAAAAAAATAAAATAAATGGTGCTAGGAAAACAAGATATCCATATGCAGAAGAATGAAGCTAGGTCCCCGTCTTTCACCATATATTTAATCAACTCAAAATGGATTAAAGACTTAATTTTAAGATCCAAAACTATGAAACTACTACACTTTCTGCTACTTTCTGTAGAAGAAAATGCTACAGGACATTAGTCTGGGCAAAGATTTTTTGAGTTAAGACTTCAAAACCACAGACAACCAAAGCAAAACTGGACAAATAGGATCACATCAAGCTAAAAAGCTTCTGCACAGCAAAGGAAACAAAGTTAAGAGAAAAACCATGCAGTGGGAGAAAATATGTGCAAACTATCCCTCTGAGAAGAGATTAATAACCAGAATATATACAGAACAAATGAAGACATACAAATGGCCAATGGGTGTATAGAAAAATGCCCAACATCATCAGGGAAATGCAAATCAAAACCACAATGAGATAGCTCCTCATCCCAATTAGAATGGCTGTTATCAAAAAGACAAAAAAACAGCAAATGCTGGCAAGAATGCAGAGAAAGCGGAACCTGCATGTGCTATTTGTGGAAGTGTAAATTAGGACAGCCATTATGGAGAACAGTATTGAGGTTCCTCAAAAACCTAAAACAAAACTACCACACAATCCGGCAATCCCATTGCTGGGTATATACCCGAAAGAGAGGAGATTGGTACATTGAAGAGATATGTGCACTCCCATGTTTATTACAGCACTAGTCATAGTAGCCAAGATATGAAATCCACCTAAATGCCCATTGATGAATGAATGGATAAAGAAATGTGGTACATATACACAATAGAAAACTGTTCACCCTTGAAGAATGAAATCAGCCAGTTGTGGTGGTACATGCCTGTAATCCCAGCACTTTGGGAGGCCAAGACTGGAGGATCACTTGAATTAAGGAGTTCGAGGCCAGCCTAGGCAACATGAAAAGACCCTGTTTCTACAAAAAAAAAAAAAAAAAATAGCCAGCTACTTGAGAGGCTGAGATGAGAGAATTACTCGAACTTGGGAGATTGAGGCTGCAGTGAGCCGAGATCACACCACTGCCCTCCAGCCTAGAGGACAGAGTGAGACCCTGTCTCAAAAAAAGAATGAATTCTGTTATTTGCAGCAACATGAATGGAACTGGAGGGCATTCTGTTAAGTGAAATAAGCCAGACACAGGAAGACCAATGCCACATGTTCTCACTCTTATGTGAAAAGCTTAAAATGTGACTCTCGGGGAGGTAGAAAGTAGGATGGTGGATACCAGAGGCTGGAAAGGGAAGTGAGGAGGGGGAATGAGAGAAGGTGGTTAAGGGGTACAAAAATACAGTTAGAAGGAATAAGTTCTAATATTCAATAGCACAGTAGGGAAATTATAGTTAACAATAGTTTGTTATATATTTTAAAATAGCTAGATTTGTTTTGGGGAGATACTTTTAACTTTTATTTTAGGTTCAGGGGTATATCTTCAGTTTTGTTACATAGGTAAACTCGTATCACGGGGCTTGTTGTACAGACTGTTTTGCCACCCAGGTACTAAGTCTAGAATCCAATAGTTATTTTTTCTGCTCCTCTCCCTCCTCCCACCCCCAACCCTCACGTAGGCCCCAGCATCTGTTGTTCCCCTTTGTGTCCATGAGTTGTCATCATTTAGCTCCCACTGATAGGCAAGAACATGTGGTATTTGGTTTTCTGCTCCCACATTAGTTTGCTAAGGATAATGGCCTCCAGCTCCATCCATATTCCCACAAAAGACATGATCTCATTCTTTTTTATGGCTATATAGTATTCCATGGTGTATATGTACCACATTTTCTTTATCCAGTCCATCATTGATGAACATTTAGGTTGATCCTATGTCTTTGCTATTGTGAATAGTGCTGCAGTGAACATATGTGTGCATGTGTCTTTAAAATATAATGATTTATATTCCTTTGGGAATATACCCAGTAATAAGATTGCTGGGTCAAATGGTAGTTCTGCTTTTAGCTCTGTGAGGATTCACACTGCTTTTCACAATAGATGAACTAATTTACACTCTTACCAACAGGATATAAGCATTCCCTTTTCTCTGCAACCTTGCCAGCATCTGTTATTTTTTTACTTTTTCATAATCACCATTCTGACTGGTGTGAGATGGTATCTCATTGTGGTTTTGATTTGCATTTCTCTAACGATAAGTGATACTGAGCTTTCTTTCATATGCTTGTTGGCTGCATGTATGTCTTCTTTTGAAAAGTGTCTGTTCATGTCCTTTGCCCACTTTTTAATTGTTTTTTTTTTCTTGTAAACTTAAGTTCCTTATGGATGCTGGATATTAGACCTTTGTCAGATGCTAGTTTGCAAAAATTTTCTCCCATTCTGTAGGTCGTCTGTTTACTCTGCTGATAGTTTCTTTTGATGTACAGAAGCTCTTTAATTAGATCCTATTTGTCAATTTTTGCTTTTGTTGTAATCGCTTTTGGCATCTTTGTCATGAAATCTTCGCCTATTCCTATGTTCCTATGTCCAGAATGGCATTCCCTAGGTTGTCTTCCAGGGTTTTTATAGTTTGAGGTTTTACATTTAAGTCTTTAATCCATCTTGAGTTTATTTTTGTATATGGTACAACGAAGGGGTCCAGTTTCAATCTTCTGCATATGGCTAGCCAGTTATCCCAGTAGCATTTATTGAATAGGGAGTCCTTTCTCCATTGCTTGTTTTTGTCAGCTTTGTCGAAGATCAGATGGTTGTAGGTGTTTGACCTTATTTCTGAGTTCTCTATTCTGTTCCATTGGTCTATATGTCTGTTTTTGTACCGGTACCATGCTGTTTTGGTTACTGTAGCCCTGTAGTATAAAGTAGGGTAGCGTGATGCCTCCAGCTTTGTTCTTTTACTTAAGATTGCATTGGCTATTAAGGCTTTTTGGTTCTATATGAATTTTTAAATAGTTTTTTTTCTAGTTCTGTAAAGAATGTCACTGGTAGTTTGATATGAGTAGCATAGAATCTACAAATTGCTTTGGGCAATGTGACCATTCTAATGATATTGATTCTTCCTATCCATGAACTTGGGATGTCCTTCCATTTGTTTGTGTCATCTCTGATTTCTTTGAGCAGTGTCTTGTAATTTTCATTGTAGAGATCTTTCACCTCCCTTGTTAGCTGTATTCCTAGGCATTTCATTCTTTTTGTAGCAATTGTGAATGGGATTGCATTCCTGATGTGGCTCTTGGTTTGGCTGTTGTTGGTGTCTAGGAATACTAGTGATTTTTGTATGTTGATTTTATATACTAAAACTTTGCTGAGGTTGTTTATCAGCTGAAGGAGCTTTTGGGCTGAGACTATGGGGTTTTCTCAATATAGAACCCATGTCATCTGCCAACAGGGAAGTTTGATTTCCTCTCTTCCTATTTGGATGCTGTTTATTTTTTTCTCTTGCCTGATTGCTCTGGCCAGAATTTCCAAGACTATGTTGAATAGGAGTGTTGAGAGAGAGCAACCTTGTCTTGTGCTGGTTTTCAAGGGGAATGCTTCCAGCTTTTCCCCATTCAGTATGATGTTGGCTGTGGTTCTGTCATATATGGCTCTTATTATTTTGAGGTATGTTTCTTCAATACCTAGTTTATTGAGAGTTTTTAACATGGAAGGCTGTTGAATTTTATGAAAGGCTGTTCTGCATCTATTGAGATGATCATATGGTTTTTGTCTTTAGTTCCATTTATGTGATAAATCACATTTATTGGTTTGCGTATGTTGAACGAACCTTGCATCCTAGGAATGAAGCCTGCTTGGTCATGGTGGATCAGCTCTTGGATATGCTGCTTGATTCACTTTGCAAGTATTTTGTTGAGGATTTTTGCATCAATGTTCATCAAGGATATTGGCCTGAACTTTTCTTTTTTTGTTGTGTCTCTGCCAGAATGAGTTGGGGAGGAGTCTCTTCTTCTCAATTTTTTGGAATAGTTTCAGTAGGAATGGTACCAGCTCTTCATTCTACATGTGGTAGAATTCGGCTGTGAATCCATCTGGTCCTGAGCATTTTTTGGTTGGTAGGCTATTTATTACTGATTCGATTTTGGAGTTCATTATTGGTCTGTTCAGGGATTCCATTTCTTCCTGGTTCAGTCTTGGGAGAATGCATTTGTCCAGGAATTTATCCATCTCTTCTAGGTTTTCTAGCTTGTGTGCACAGGGGTGTTTGTAGTAGTTTCTGATGGTCATTTTTATTTCTGTTGGGTCAGTGGTAACATCCCTTTTCTCATTTCTAATTGTGTTTATTTGGAGCTGAAGATTTTAATGTTCTCAACACACAAAAAAAAATGTTAGAGATGATGAATGTCCCAATTACCTTGATTTGATCATTACACATTTTACGCAGGCATCAAAATATCACATATACCCCTAAAATGTGTACAACTATTATACATTAATTTTTAAAAGAAAGCTAATTGTCCAAGGTTACACAGCTGGTAATAGGAAAACCCAAGATTCCCACTTCAGCTATGGACTCCAGCACCTGCATTCTTTACCATGTCATAAAATGACCATACATTTTCTTTTCCAACAGGACACTTTTAAGAGTGAAAGAAGAAGCTATTAATAAGTATTCCAGGACAATAAGTACAAACTGCAACTGTCCTAGGCAAATCAAGATGTCCCAGCCAAAGCTCTACCACTAGGCTATGCTGCCCCTTATAATGTTGCTAAGAGAGTCTGCTGGACCCTGGGAGCCATCAGGGGATCTCAGTATAGCTGAAAGGACAACATTGTTGTAGGTTCCCAGGTACCTGTTACATGACAAATTATAAACACTTGCATTTTGGTGCTCCCAAAATACATACCAGCATCTGACTGCCGAAACTAGCCTTGTGGGCTGACTTGGGGACCCCAGAGCAGGGAACGAATAAGACAAACCCAAGCTTATATTTCCATGGGATGAGGGTGGAAGGTTCCATCTTCAGCCACTGAGAACAAATTCTTGTCAATGAGAACAAAGACAAGTCTGGGTCAATTTCATGCCAATCATAATTCATCATCACAGGACTCCCTGCACAGTCCCTCACATATTATTTAGAGGAGGCAGACCGCATTAAGGGGAGAAGAGCCTGCTAATCAACAGATCTGAATCACTGCTCTGCCCCAGGAGCTGTGCTCTGTGGAGCTCACCCACTGCAGAATGAGCTCTGCACCCATCTATGAATGTATTGCTAAGGATCAGCGGGGATGGGGTGACCCAGAAGTGAACTGGCTTCATGATCCATTAAACAGTCACCCTGAAATCCACAGTGCCAGTCAACTAATGGGGCTTGGAGCCATCATTAGGTCACTGGAAAATGATATCTTCCTGGAGGCTGATACTGGCTTCACCATTCTGAGAGCAGAAGGCTTGAGGGAGGAACAGCCTACTGGGCCTGGAGGCACCTGCCATCCCACATCAAATCACAGAGCTGTGCTTAAAAGGTGGGTGGGGTGGGTGAGGAGAAGACAACAAATGAGGACAATGGGGCAGAAGGCCTGGCTCTACCATCATCTTGCTATGTGTCCCAGAGACCATCTCTTAAATCCTGTATACAAATGTCTTTTTGCCCATCTATAATGAGCAAAATGATTATACTCATCTACAGGTTTTATGAAGATTAGATGAGATGATAGATGAAAAGTATCCTTAGTATCCTCTTTAGCACAGCATCTGGCTCATATTAGGGGCTCAATACATGTTACTAGTGATAAAAATTATTATTATATCAGCAGTGATAAAGTATACCATGATATCAACTAGTATATTAATATTATGCAATATATTAATGATATAATAACAATGGTTATCATTATTGTATATTGTTATTACATGTTGAATCAGAGTTATTTGCTAAATGTGATACTTAAAATCAAAGACATACGGCCGGGTACAGTGGCTCACACCTGTAATCCCAGCACTTTGGGAGGCCAAGGCAGGCAGATCACCTGAGGTCAGGAGTTTGAGACCAGCCTGGCCAACAGGGTGAAACCCCTGTCTCTACAAAAATACAAAAAAATTAGCCAGGCGTGGTGGTGTGCACCTGTCATCTCAGCTACTTGGGAGGCTGAAGAAGGAGAATTGCTCGAGACCAGAAGGCAAAGGTTCCAGTGAGCCAAGATCACGCCACTGCACTACAGCCTGGGCAACAGAGTGAGAGTCCCTCTTGAAAAATAAAAAATAGGATAAAATAAAAGAGATAGAATGGAGTAAAACAAAACAGATTACAGTGAAAATATACAAAGAATGAGGCCCCAAATTCCTAGGTCAAAGATCAAGGTCAAGATATCACTTATACAAAACACCTCCAGATTTCAAGATTCTCCCAAAAGTCACTCTTTGACGAAACCCAAGAGTGTAGGGAGGGCAGGGAAGGGAGTAGAATCAGTATTCCATGGCCATGTCTAAATGAACATTGATAATCAACAGAAGTCAGCTTCAGATCCCAAATCCTAGCTGAGCAGAGAGGGAAAAATGTACCCATGGCACCTAAGTACATGGTGTTGGGCAACATTAGATCTGCCCCACTAACACCCACCTGATCTACTGTCTCCATGAACAAATCTTCCTTTCCGGGACCAATTTTTCAGCAAAAGAAAAAAGAGACAGAGACAGAACGAATTAAATGCTTTATTTATTATTTATTTATTTATTGAGACAGAGTTTCACTCTTGCTGCCCAGGCGGGAGCACAGTGGCGTGATCTCGGCTCACTGCAACCTCCGCCTCCCAGCTTCAAGCGAATCTCCTGCCTCAGCCTTCCGAGTAGCTGGGATTACAGGCATGAGCCACCACGCCTGGCTAATTTTGTATTTTTAGTAGAGACAGGGTTTCGCCATGTTGGTCAGGCTGGTTTTGAACTCCTGACCCCAAGTGATCCACCCACCTCAGCCTCCCAAAGTGCTGGGATTACAAGAGTGAGAAATAACTGTATAATATGGAAATAGCAACATTCCAAACATTTACTTTCCCCTCTCTTCTTCCCCAGGGATGCCTCTGATTTCAAGGGTGAGAGCTACAGTCAGAATGGTTTCCTTCGATCCCTGATTGACAGATGTCACCTTACACCTTGCCTTATTTACGTCACCTCATGTTTGGTGATCTTCTCACTAATACTCCCCTCCCCAAATCCCAAGCAATCATCTACAAGCACAATAAGATTTCATGCTGGGCTATTGCTAAACTAGTGCAATTCACAAAAGACTTTTGAAAATCTGGAGCTAGAAAAAAAGGGAGGGGCTTCCATGAATCACTGCCACCCACACAAAATCAATACCATGCAAGTGGCAGTACAGCATGGAGAGCTGTTTCCCTTCTGAGCAGGATGCAGCAGTTATCAGTACAGCTAATATAACATGTGAGTGACAACTTAGTAAAATTGAAAAACTCGATGACTTCCAGCCATCATTCAAGGGCTGGGACTATAATTCATCATATTACTGCCCAGAGTTCAATCGTCATCTGTCCTTCTGTATCCACACCCTTCCACTAGCTCTCCGCTGCCCTACATTCTAATTCTCTCACTGTTTCTAAATTCCTTCTTTTTAAATAACTCATAAAGGGATGCCCCATGGTAGATAACTTTTACCTCCAATTCTGACCACAATAGACAACTCCTCCGGTCCAGAGCTCCTTGAAGGCTCTCCCTCCCTTCTCTACTGTCCTTCAAATTGGCCTATTTATGAGCAATGCCTAAGATTCCCCCAAAGCAAGGTCATAAACTCAAATCCCAATCAGGGCCAGTGGATGACTTATGTGGAAGAAGTGAGCCGGGTGAGGATTTCTACTTTGAGAAACCTTGCTCGAAGCACTTCTTCATGATTCTCTCCTACACAACAAACCCCAAACTCTTAGGAACAGCTCTTAGCACAGGAGCCTCCAACCTGTTTTTCAGCTGGCTTTCTCTCCTTGTTTCTCATTCCATGATCATAGAAAACAGCTCCATTAAGACTCTTTTCAGGTCTACCAAAGAGCTAGTGATTGGTACGTTCTGCTGAACCTCTAAATCTCAAAAACCAGTGACTTTGCCAGCCTCTACAATTAGGGCAACTAAGATAGGAATAGCAGCCAGTAAATTTTCCTGCATTATTGATTTTCACTAAGCGTGTGGCACATTGTATTTTTTCCAATCGAGTGGAGACACTTGTTTTCTTAGCACTCAATCAATGTTTCTTTGGCATTACTGCAAGGGCTGCAAGGGACGAGACCCATATAACAAAAACATCCAGAGTTTTCAACATCCACTTCTGACTTTTCTAGTTCAATCTCCTGACTCCACTTGGAGAAACTCCATAATAAATTTCCTTGTACCTTTAAGTCACCTCTTCTCTTATTCTCTTAAATATACTGTCTGCCAAAGAGAGCTAGCATTGCCTGTGGATTATTTCACTACCTTCAGGGAAAGGACATGATTTTTCCTTTTTGATTCATTGCATATTAACTCTCTCCAGAAATAGCAAGAATTCCTTTTAATTAGTAAACCCAAGATACACACGAAATTCATGTGGAGAAGCCAATCAACCCCAGATGGAGTAGTATGTTGACAAGAGGCATATCCTGAGGGGATGCATGTAAACTAAGAAATGGTGAGGGATGAGAAAATGGGAAAAAACCTTACTGGCTGCTGATCGTCTTCCCCACCCCAACACACCCACCCATGTACCCTACATCCCTCAGATTGGATGATCCTCCTGGAAAATAGGCTGATTTGGTCCAAAGTTTCAAAAAGAATTCATTGATTCAGAACTGGCCAATGAACTTTTTCAGGAACAAATATTCCATATTTGTGCTATCCAATATGGTAGCTACTAGCTATATGATGCTATTAAGCATCTGAATGTGACTAGTGTAAATAAGAATTTTAAAGTGTGCTTTAAATTTTAAATGTAGGAAAAGATTGCCATTTGCTGAGCCTTGCCAACTTTGTCTTCCTGTCAGGGCCAAAGGATGCCAGAAAGAATTTCCACGTTGTGTCCAGAGGCAGTGCAGATATTTGGAGGAAGCTAGCATCCTCTGATGGCAGCATCTGTCTTCTATCAATCGGAAAGCCAGAACTGATTAGGCTAATCCAGTTGATTAAGTAGAGTCTCCTTGCTTTTCTGTCCTCCTCCCTGAACCTCCCTCAGGAAACATCCAGTCCATTCAAAGAATAAACAGGTGATCAAAGGTGCCAGTTAATCCCACTCTTCTCCTCAAATTTTTATGCTGAAGATGTGTAGCAAAGCAATTTTCCTCACAATTCCATCCATAAAACAAAGAAAAAAATGCTTAACCATTTGCTTAGGTCTGAATGCACTAATCCTAGTTCCTAGTAATTCTCAAGCCCCTATATAATTGTTGCTTTATCTCCTTACTTTATCTTGTTTGTTGTTTGTGTCCTTTAAAATCAACTCATACTTTTCTATCTAAATTTATTTGCGCAAGTGACTTTATACCACTATACAGAGGCAAACACACAGGTCTGATGTCCTAATGACATTTTCTAATTTACTATTATTTTTTATTTTTCAGACAGGATCTCTCTCTGTCAACCAAGCTGGAGTACAGTGGTGTTAGCTTACTCCAACCCCTAGCTCCCAGGCTCAGGTGATCCTCCCACCTCAGCCTCCCACATAGGTTGGGACTACATATATGCACTACCACGCCCAGCTAATTTTCTTTTTTTTTTTTTTTTTTTTTTTTTTTGTAGAGATGACGTTCCACTATGTTGCCCAGGCTGGTCCTGAACTCCTGGGCTCAAGTGATCTGTCCACCTTGGCCTCCCAAAGTGCTGGGATTACAGGCGTGAGCCACCACGCTCTACCAAAATTTTTGAATAATATGTGCCTAATACACTCACTGACCTGATGAGTGTGGGTGGGTGGCTACATTTTGGACAATGTTGCCTATTATCCTGAAATTCAAGGATAATTATGAGTTGTTCATTTCTTTCACTTCAGTTTTGCATAGAAATTTGCATTATGCATTACTTTATCTGAATCCTAGAAGAAAATATTGCACCTGCAAAAAGTGTAGGGATATGTATAATTGTGAACAACTTCTTTGTGCTTAAGAAGGAAAAAAATCTGAAGAGGACCTGCTTGCTTCTGATCACCAGATTTTCAGATCCGACCCTTTGCGACTCTACATCCCTTCTCTGCAGCACAGGATTCCTCTGAGCCTTTTCTTACACTAGAAGGGCAACCTTGCAATTGCCATTTAGGCTCCTTGAAAGACTATGCTTCAGCCAGGACCCCTCGTTCTGGGCGCGTGATGCCCTTCACATGCAGACAGCTCTGACCTCTGCGATGCTAATCGCCTGTCTGTGCAGTCACCCCTCACAAGTCATCATTGTGGATGGCCTCCTTGTCTAATTTTACTACTCTTTCAGAAACAATTAATTGAGATTAGCCTGTAAACCCTCCATATAAAATGGGCAATTATCAATTACTGACACTTCTCCAGCTCCACCCCTCTGTAAGAGAAGCACTCCAGGGCTCCTTAATCACCCGTCATGTCTCCCTGCCAAGCACAGTGTGGGTGCTGCTCTGCCAGCCCCTCCCACCACTGTCTGACCTAGGCTGTGATGGGCAAACACTGAGAAGTCAACTCAGAGCAAGGGGAAGCCAGCTTGGCCTCCAGTTTCCCCAAATGTAGCCCAATGGCCATAAAAATCTATCTTCAGGTTTGTCTGGAGTTGCTGATCCCTTGCAGCAGTTGTCACAGAACAATGTACCTGCAGCCCCTGATTTAAAGGATTCATTTATTCAACAAATATATCTGTGGACCTACTACCTGGCAGGGACCTTGAACAGCAGTGACTGAGGCAGACACAGTCCTTACCCTCTGGAAGCCAATTTCTAGTTAGGGAGACAGATTATACACTAGTAATTAAGTAAATAAACAAAACATTAAAATTTGATCAGGGCCACAAAGACGGTAGACAAAGAAATATGAGAGCGTAACCATGATATGAAGGGGGCCCCATCGAATTGTACAGCCCTTAAGCTGCACAAATCTGTGTGGTGTCCATGTAAACATGGATGGCCAAGGAAGGCCTCTCTAGAAAGGGAACATTTGAGCTGATGCTCAAAGAACAGAAGGAAGGAGCAGCCCAGCCAGAGAGGACAAGGGCCAAGACCTGGCATGGGGCGGGGCTCGACCTGTTGGAAGAACAGGAAGGAGGCCCACGTGCTGGTGCATGTGTGAGATGCGGAGACAGTGTGGCTGCAGTGTCAGGAGGGAGTAGGTTTAGCAGAGTCTAGAGGTCAGTACAGATCCTGAGCACATGGGAAAGTAAATGAAGTTGTTTGAAGCAGAGAAATGCCGTGATAATGGCCAATTCATATTTTAAAAATAACCTCTGCTGCTGAGCAGAGAATGAGTGATAGGGCACAATACTGGAAGCATGGAAATGTGATTTAGGCCAAGCCAGTGCTTCTCACCTCTGGCTGCACATTGAAACAACCCTTGGAACAGAGCATTTAAAAAATAGTGATGCCCTGGCCCCACCTACAGACACCAATTCCATCAATGTGGGGTGAGTCCCAGAGGTCCGTATTTTTAAAAGCTCTCCAGGCAATTCTAAGGCAAAGCTAAGGATAAAAACACTGACCTAGAGGTTATGCTGTGACAACCTATAGAGAAAGTCTACACAGTGGTTCTCCATGTGGGCTCCCTGAACTAGCAGCATCAGCTTCACCTGGGAGCTTGTTAGAAATTCAAATTAATGGGCCCCACTCAAATCTACCCTATCAGAAACTCTGGGGTTGGGGCCCAGTCATCTGTTTTAACACAGCTTCCAGGTGATTCTGTTACTGCAAATATTTGAGAACCTCTGGTCTAGATGGTACCTTTCTAGAAAAATGAGAATATTCCAGGGCCAGAATTCCTGGTACTGGGAAGATGAACAATTATGCCAATAGAAAATGGTACTATTATAGAATATCTCAGAATTAAACAATAGTGATAAAGCCGCTCCCCATTTACAAAGATAAGGCATTAGGCATTAAGGTTTCATCACCAGGACATGTGCTTAGAATAGCTTTTTTTTTTTTTTTTTTTAAGATGGAGTCTCACTCTGTCACCCAGGCTGGAGTGCAGTGGCACAATCTTGATCATTGTTCTTCACTGCAACCTAAACCTCCCAGGTGCCAGCAATTCTCCTGCCTCAACCTCCCAAGTAGCTGAGATTACAGGCATACGCCACCATGCCGGGCTAATTTTTTTGTATTTTTATTAGAGATGGGGTTTCACCATGTTAGTCAGGGTGGTCTCAAACTCCTGACTTCAAATGATCAGCCTCCCAAAGTGCTGGGATTACAGGCATAGGCCACTGCACCCAGCCCAGAATAGCTTTTCCAATAGCGGTAATGAATTCATGGTGAATCAGTGATACTCACCGTATTAAGTTCAAGTCCCAGATCTACAAGACCACTTGGATAATAATCAAATAGCAAGGTGTTGCTTTTTCATACCGTCTTACTTATACAAAATGTTTTTGTATACATCACCCAATTTCTGCTCCATGAGGTACATACTGCTACAGCATTCCCACTTTACAGATAAGAAAACTGAGGTTCAGATAGTTTAAGTGATTGAAGGTCATACCGCCAGAAATGGATTCTGTGGCTATGTTAAGCCTTCCACTCCACATTTCTTCCCATCTGTAAAACACTGAGCCCACAGCTTCACATCAGATTTATCAGCAGAGAACAAAAGAAGTACTTGAAATTGCCACTTACAACATTTACGAGTAAACTGGAATCCAAAGTCTGGCCTCTAGCCAAGCAGATGAGTTATCACCAGTACCATGCAAAGGCAGACAGCTGTGTGGGAGGAAAGAGACCTGCAGGCATCTGGGACTGGAGATGAGGAGACAAGGAAGTAGCAACCCTCTGCCCTGCCCAGCCCAGCCAGAGGTCAGGTTCTGACCTACGTCTTGCAGAGCCATGGTGCTCAGCCCCCATGACCATTAGAGTCACCTGGGGAGCTTATAAATTACAACACCAAGGCCTACTCCATGGGATCCTAATTTCAGTGGTCTGGGGTGCAATCTAGACCTCAGTATCTACAGAAAGCTGGCTGTTGGGCTCCACTGTGACAACCCCAACTGCAGAGAGCAAGGTAGCCCGGGAGGCATGCAGGGGCTCTTTTCAGGAAGAACCTCACGGAGCTCTGGGCACACACAAGGTTGCTTTATAGAAGGAATTGGAGAGGGAGCCTTAGGACCTTGCAGACTTAGGCAGACCATGGTGGGTAATAGGAGAGCAACTTTAGTGCTCAGAAGAGCAACTCAGAGTGTCAGTAGTGCCTGTTTGGCTGGACCAGGCTGCACCCTGGGATGCACAGGGTGGGATGCAATGAGGGGGCTGGTGCAGAGAAGCAAAGGAGGTATGCTTAGAGTGCTCACCAGATATGGCCCCTGGAGCCCCCAGAATTAGCTGCTTGCATGGGAAGGAGTCCACAGGTGTGGGTCATTGACATTTGGTTAGCAACGTTGCTCTGTTGTGCAAAATACTATGAATGCGCTAGAGTCTGCTTCTGCAAGTCCCCATCCAGTTGCTGGACTTGTTTCATCCTTCATCATCTCCTCGTTTCCACTTCTAACTCCCCCTGACTACAAGGTAATCAGTCCCCTAGTGCATAGCTGTGGGGGTGGGTGGCAGAGAATGAGACATCCTGATGAGGACCGCCTCAACACTGAAGTGGCAACAGAAATCCTTCAGCAACTTACAGCTCACAACAAAGCTTCCTCCCCCTTGGAAACCTGTTTTTCTTAATTGCAGGGGGAGTCCCTCAGCGGAGGTGTTCCTGGTGCTAAATGTCTTGACTGAGGTTTGAAAAACAACAACTCCTCATTGAAGAATTAGCTGAAAGCCTGTGACTCCAGATGCAATCAAAGGTGCTGATGGGAAACCTTTGGCTAGTGCCCTAGAATCAAGTAATAGACGCGGCCTTTCTCGTGGCCGTGTGTAGGAAAGGGGCCCAGGACAGCATTTCTAGGAGTTATGCTCTCATCCCAACCTTCCTACTAAGGGAACATGAACTTTACTGCAGTGTTCAGCACCGGTTTTCATTTTACTGCACAAGCAAACTTGTATTCCACCAGGAAAATGAAAGATTTCAGGTTCTGAGGCTGTCAGACATTTCCACTTATGAATTTAGTGAGACTCCTAAATCATGGCTGAGGCACAGCTTCCAAAATCTCTCCCCTCATTTTCAGGTTTTCTAATAGTTCCCTGCTCTTGTGGTATCTTGGTGCAATCACGCTAATAGGAACAATTTAATGGAGTCCTGGGGAAGCAAAGGTTTGGAGGATTACATTTCAACACTCAGCTCCTTATCATAGAGGAACACCCTTCCTTAATAGACTCCCTGGATTCTAGACCTGCTTACTTCTCTCTCAGCAGATCCAGCTGCACCTGAGCAGGAGAGAAGAATTAGAAACTTGGTTACTGCTCCTTCTTGAATCTCAGTCCCAGACAAAAATGGGCTGAGGGCAGGTTAAATGCTAATCACAAATTGGGAGGATTCATCAACATGCAGAGACCAAATAATCATTTTTCTCGATGCTCAGAACATCCAGTCTCAAAGCACAGCCCTCTTGTACCTGTCCTATGTGTATTAACCATCCGCCAAGTAACTCCAACTAGAATCCTTGAGGCTTGCTGCTCCAGCTTCCTCACACCCCCCAGTCATCTAGCCAAGAAGTAAATTCCCTTAAAGCTCTCTCTGAAGTTTCTCTGAAACACATCCTGTTCTTTCTATGTTCAGTGCATTTGTCCTGACTTAGGCCTCGTCAGCTCCTGTTCATATTCATCTCAACAAATATTTAAGGGGCTGCCACTATGTACCAGGGCTAGGTGCTGGGATCACAGGATTCCATGCTCTCAAGGGAAAGACACGTTAAACAAATAAGTATGCAAATAGTTATTTAATAACAAATCCCCTAAGTGCTACCAAAAAAGTGCTATTGAAGTTTGTGGGTGTAACCTGCCTCAGAGATTCAACTGTTGGAAGATAAATTATATTACTTCCTTAGAACATATAAGAGTCCAGCTTCTGGTCTGGCTAAAGAGACTCCTACAGAAATCAGGGGTCCCAAACATAACAGCTATAAACTCTGGATAAAACACAAAATAAAAAAAAGAACAATGACCTGAAGGTACTGGAGAGTGAACAAAAACAGACGTTCAAGAGGATAGTCAAAACCTGGAAGAAAAGAAAAGCATAAAATGAGCCTGGGCAACATAGCAAGACCTCATCTCTATTAAAAATCAAAACAATTAGCCAGGCATGGTGGTGTGTGCCGTTAGTCCCAGCTACTCAGGAGGCTGAGGCAGGAGGATTGCTTGAACCTGGGAGATTGAGGCTGTGGTGAGCTATGATCGCGCCACGGTCTCTATGGCTTTAAGCCTGAAGGCAAGCTAAAGTCAGCTCCACATGGAGTAGATAAAACCCTGCAAGAGGAATTATGATTTTTCTGACGTGAAAAACAGGAGAACAGAGTCTGGGGCCATCATAGCCACTAGAAAGTAAGGAGAGAATTTTTGAGAGGAGAAAGCCAAAAGGGAGAATTCCAATTTCTGCATATGTACGCTACCCAAGTGTGTGTCTGACCTGTGAACTAAGTACGCACAGAGCAGATTTTGAAACAGCCTAGACAAGGATACAGAATTGAACTGAGATTTGAGCTGCTGCTCAAAAGACAGAGTGGTTTTTTCTTGTTTTTTTATTTTGAGACAGTATCACTCTGTCGCCCAGGCTGGAGTGCAGTGGCACCATCTCGGCTCACTGCAACCTCTGCCTGGGTTCAAATGATTCTTCTGCCTCAGCCTCCCGAGTAGCTGGGAGTACAGGCACATGCCACCACACCTGGCTAATTTTTGTGTTTTTAGTAGAGATGGGGGTTTCACCATATTGTCCAGGGTGGTCTCGAACTCCTGACCTCGTGATCCGCCCGCCTTGGCCTCCCAAAGTGCTGGAATTGCAGGCGTGAGCCACCACACCTGGCCCAGAGTTTATAATTTCAGTTCAACCAAGTTAATGACTTGATAAAACAAAAACACCAATGCTCTTCAGAGGAATATGATGGTGTCTAATGTGTATCCAGGATACAATCCAAAGTTACTCAGGTAAAGAATCAGAAACTGTGATCCAGTCTCAAGAGTAGAGACAATAAATGGAGACCAATCCTGAGATGACCCAGATGTTGGAATTGAAAAAAAATTTGAAGCAGCTATTCTAACTATTGCCAATGAAGAAAATTTTGCTTATAATGAATGAGAAGAAAAATGGAAATTATTTTTAACAAAAAGAACCAACACCAAGCATGGTGGCTCACGCCTGTAATCCCAGCACTTTGGGAGGCCAAGACAGGAGGATCTCTTGAGGCCAGGGGTCTGAAACCAGCCTTGGCAACATAGTGAGACTTAATCTCTATTTAAAAAAAAAATAGCCAGGTGTGGGGCACATGCCTGTAATCCCAGCTACTCAAGAAGCTGAGGCAGGATTGCTTGAGTCTGGGAGATTGAGGCTGCAGTGAACAATGATCGTACCACTGCACTCCAGCCTGGGGACAGAGTGAGACCCTGTCTCAAAAATAAATACAAAATAAATTTTAAAATTTTAAAAGAACCAAATGGAAATCCTCTAACTGAAAATTGCAAAATTAAAAGTAAGCATAGGCCAAGTGCAGTGGCTCACGCCTGTAATCTCTACATTTTGGGAGGCCAAGGCAGGCAGATCACTTGAGGTCAGGAGTTCAAGAACAGCCTGTCCAACATGGCAAAACCCCATCTCTACTAAAAATATAAAAATAAGCCAAACATGATGGTGTCCTCCTGTAATCACAGCTACTTGGGATGCTGAGGCACAAGAATCACTTGAATCCAGGAGGTGGAGGTTGCAGTGAGACGAGAATGTGCCACTGCACTCCAGACTGTCTCAAAAAAAATAAATAAATAAAATAAAAATAGAAGTCAGTACAGGGGCTTAACAGAAAATGGAGATGACAGAGGAAAGACTTTGTGAAATTTAAGATAGATCAAAAGAAATTATCAAATCTAAAGAAAAATATACAGAGCCTCAGAGAACTTTGGGATAATAACACATTGTCTAGCTTTTGTATAATTATAGTCTTAGAAGGAAATAAAAGAGAGGGAGGGAAAGAGAGAGAAAGAAACAGATGGGTAGAAAAATATTTTAATACATAAAATTCAAATTTTCCCTCATTTGGTTAAGATTATATATTTACATCTTTATAAAACTAAGCAAATCTGAAGCAGCATAAATACAAAGAAAATTATGCCTATCACATCATAACCAAACTGCTGAGAGCCAGAAATAAAGAGAAAATCTTGAAAGCAGCCAGAGGAAAATGACACATTACATACAAGGGAGCAACATTATCACAGACTCCTCATCAGCAACTGTGGAGACCAGAAGACAGTGGAACAACATCTGTAAAGTCCTGAATTTAAAACACACGCACACACACACACACACACACACACACACACAAACATAACTGTCCAAAGAAAGTTCTATATCCAACTAAAATATATTTCAAGAATGAAGACAAGTATTCGCTTTGGCACATATACTAAAAAAAAAAAATTTGAAGACAAAATAAAAACATTTCCAGATGTAAGGAAATTAAAAGAATTTGTCACCATCAGACCTGAACTCCAAGAAATGCTAAAGGAAAATTTTCAGACTGGGAAATAATTTTTCAAAATCAAAACGATTTTTTATTCCTAAAATTATCAATGATTAAAATACTGTCTAAAAATTACATTAAAGGAAGTATAAGGTATTAATAGTTATCAAAATGGGATATTAACTTTAAATTATTAACAGCACTCTAAATAGAAGTCATCAAACTGGAGCAAAATGGTTAAGTAAAGTACAGTAACTGTATACCTGCATATTATTCAAAGAGTAAAATGGTACTTGTGAATAGTTTTTAGTAAATTAGAAAAAATGACTATGTTGCAAGCTAACTAAAAGTTATATCTCTAAAGCCCTAAAATATTTATAGTATTTGACCTAATTATTTCTCTTCCAGGACTCTACCTTAATAGAAAGTCACACCAAGAATAATGTACGAAGAGGTTCATCACTGTTTTTTCCAGCAAAAACCTAAACCTGGAAGTAACCTGTTTTAATAATTGGCTTGTTAAATACACCGTAATTCACCTTTATAATTCACTGTTCTGGCTGCAATAAAAAAATCTATAGTTTTAATGTCGATTTAATGTCAAAAATCATTTTCATTGCAAGAAGCATAGCAATTTTATATTTAATGTGTGTATATTTATACTTCCATAAAAAATACTGTAAAGCCTATTGGAAATATTAATGATTATCTCTGGATGGTTTATCATTAGAAATTTAATTTTTATCTTAGTTTCTAAATTATTTTTAATAAGGAAATTAATTATTTAATTTCCTTATTAAAATTATTTAATTTTAATATTTAATATTTAAATAAATTAATTTAATATTTAAATTTAAATATTTAATATTTAAATAAATTAATTTAATATTTAATTAAATTATTTAATAAGGAAATTAATTATTTAATTATTTCCTTATTAAAAATTTGGATATTCAGTATAATCTTAATTATATTTTGATGTGCATAGAAAAAGATCACTAAAACAAAAGAGAATATGTATATGTTGGTATACTCTTTCTGCCATGCAACTTGGTAGTTTTATATCCAAATTATGGTCCATGATGCTTCCTTGCTTCTTGAAGACAGGAAGAAGCTATATAAGTTGACGGTTAAGGAAAGACCCTGTAGTCAAAGTGCCCAGACTGTAATCCCAGCTCTGGCATTTATTCTGGTTACCCTCTCTGTGGCTCACGTACAGTATGAAGTTTGTAATAAATCCTGACTCCTAGCATTGTTATGAGAATTAAGTGAATTAATTTGTATAAAGTGCTTAGAGCAGTGTCAGGCATTTGGTGTTATTTAATAGTGTTTATTAAATAGAAACTAAGTAGAAAATTATCCTAAGGAAAAATGTTCACTGCAACATTTTTTTAAAAGAGAAAAAAAAAAAAGACATTGCCAACAAGAGATTAATTAGAATTGCAGAGTAGTTAAAAACACAGACTCAGAAACCAGACTTCCCAGGTTCAAATCCTAGTCCTGCTACTCACTAGCTGGATGACTTTGGACAAGTGACTTAATTTCTGTATGTCTCATTTCTCCCCATCTATAAAATGGAGAAATAATAGTACCTACTACATAGTTGTTTAAGGACTTCTAAAACTCTCAGAACAGTACCCAGAGTGTGATAAGCACTATAATTAAGTGTTCCCTCTTGTAGTAGCGATGTGGATATGGTGGTGGCAGTGGTAGTACCTCCATATATGATAATAGATGTCTTCCACACATTGCTAACTGAAAAGATCAAATTACGAAACAGCAGAGGTGCCGACTGTATTTGAGCAGCTTGAATCTGGCACAAACCCAGGGAGGCAGATGAGAGCTGTATACACCAGGAAGAGGGCGCCTTTTTATAATTTGCACAAAAAGCACAGAGCACACGACAGCTGGCTGTCTAGAATAGTTAAGTCGAATCCCATTTCTGTAAAATCCAATAAACGGACATATATGTGTTTTTCAATGTGCACCATGTTAATGTGAATGGTGTGCCTGAGGTATTATTATTCTCTTTTCTGAACCTAGCTACATGTCCCCTCTCTTCCCACCTCCCCCAGCAGGCTTTTTTTCTTTTTCTTTTTCTTTTTTTTTTTTTTTTGAGATGGAGTCTCTCTTTGTCGCCCAGGCTGGAGTGCAGTGGCACCATCTCGGCTCACTGCAACCTCTGCCTCCCGGGTTCAATCCATTCTCCTGCCTCAGCCTCCCTAGTAGCTGGGATTACAGGCACCCGCCACCACACCCGGCTAATTTTTGTATTTTTAGTAGAGATGGGGTTTCGCCATGTTGGCCAGGCTGGTTTCCTGACCTCAAGTGATCCACCCACCTCGTCCTCCCAAAGTGCTGGGACTACAGGCGTGAGCCACTGCACCCGGCCAACAGGCTTTTTTATATGAAAACAACAAAGCTTTGTTGTGCAACATAGACCTGACTATTGGCTTGGAAAGATATCCGTGATAGAATATTAGGTGGACAACATCTCATTTACATATATGTATATGTGCAACAGTCTTCAGGGAGAATAAACAGGAGCATTTATATTCAAAAATGAATGGTTACTATCTCTGTACCCAAGCGTTGCATGCTATTATCACAGCTTTCTGTATTAATAAAAAAAAAATTTAAGTTTTTTAGATTCTGGCACACATGAAAAGGAAATACATTGAGTAGTTGTCTTTTGGTGGTAATGTCCTAGAAAATTCTCATTTTCTTTTTTATATTTTTCTATAATAAATACATATAACTTTTATATTCAGAAAATATATATTTAAACTATATGTGGTTTATCTACATACATCCTTAGTTGTAGTATAGAATAACTAGAATTAAGACAATTTATAGGTGAAAAGGGGAGTTTTGTACATTCTCCCCCATCCCTCCCTCAAACCAATGCAAGCAACTGAAATATTTGTTTCCAGCAGACAACTCTATTTTATCACTTAGCAAGATACATGTCCCTGGCAGATTCACTGCAATAAGCTTCTGCCATGGTAGAAAGTTCAGGAAACCTCATTTCCGAGTTCCACTTATGCCATGTTCCCAGCTTCCCCTAGGAGTGCTCAGGGAAGTGACTGTCTTATTTATAGATTATTTTTATTTCTTATATTCCCAGCTGTGCTGTACTTAAACATCTTCTGAGCTAGAGCTGAGCAGTGAATACCTACGTACATGCGCATATGCACGCGCGCGCACACACACACACACACACACACACGCCAGAGTGGAGAAATACAAACCAGATATTAAACACAGGTCAGAACCTACAGACTGTCAGGCTGAGGGATGACTAGGACACGTGCACTGGCCCACAATCTCCAACGTGTTAAAATAATTTAATTGGGTATTTCATGGCACATTTTGCATTATTATGGCTCCCTTTGGATGCAACAAATGATTTGCTTCAGTAATATAGAGTCCCAAGTAGTGGCATTATGTGATTAAGTAAGTGAGAACATCAACCATTAAATTCAGTTCAGTCAGGCTTACATCCATCTTCTTTCTTTTTTATAATTCAAATTTTCCTGCCAGTATATATTCACTTGAGACCATTTTTAAGTCATATGTTTATGAGAGTTTCTCTGCATACTTTTCATCCAATTACTACTGCATTTAGAGTTTCAAAACTGCAATTTGATTCTCCTTTGTTAAGTGGATTGATTGTTAGGTTATAAGGCACAAGAATACCATCCTCAATTTCCATATTTATAGCAGCTCTCCAAAATATCAAAAGGCTTGTTTTGTGGGCCTCATAGCAATTCTAGTTTATTAGACTTGAACACTTGATTAAAACTTGCCTAGTCATTAAGCAGTGCTCTTAATCAGCCTCTCTGCCTATTAAGCTCAAGGTGTATAGGAGGTTAAAGGGAAACATGGTGAATAGTTGAAAAACAGCTTGAAAATTCTAGAGCAATGGCTCTTAACCTGGCTGAGCCATTGGCCTCCTTGAGAATATAATGAAAGTTGTAGGCACTCTCCCCAAAGCAATGCATGTATACATAACAACATTTTCACATTATTTTAGGGAGTGCACGCATACATATCCTACCCAATAGCTCATAGAACTCAACTTCAGAATCTCTTCTCTAGAACAGTAGTTCTCATCCAGGAGCAATTTTGCCACCCAGGAGACACCTGGCAATCTCTGGACACATTATTGTTTGTCACAAATGGAGAGGGGTGGGAGCGGTACTGGCATCTAGTAGGTAGTGACCAGAGATGCTGCTAGACATCGAACATTGCAGAGCACATTCCCTCACTCATGATGAAGAACTATCTGGCCCCAGATGTCCATTAAGCCCAGGCTGAGAAACCTTGCTCTAAAGAGTATATCAAAAATTCTTATGGGATATCGAGACACCTCCCTCCCACCCCTCAGATGGGAAACATGCCTAAGGAGAATAAATATAAATCATGGAAAAATCCATACATTTTCACCTTGATTCATTTATCCAACCAATTATTTATTCAGCAAACTTTTACTAAACACCAATTTCCTGCCGAGTACTATTCCAGTCACTGGGAATACCACTCATCAGAAATAAAGTCAGTTAAGTAAACAGCCAGTTAAAAAGTTGTACTAGATTAGTTAGGAATGCGTTCAGCCCCGTGTAACACACTAGTAAAATAGGAATTTAACAGAAACATGTCCATGTAAAAAGAAATCCGGCCAGGAGTGGTTGCACGTGCCTGTAGTCCCAGCTACTTGGGAGGCTGAGGTAGGAGGATGGCTTGAGCCTTGGAGTTAGAGGCCACAGTCAGCTATGAGTGCACCACTTCACTCCAGCCTGAGTGACAGAGCAAGGCTCCGTCTCAATAAAAATAAAAACAAATAAAAATTATTTTTAAAAAAGAGAGAAACAGAAATCCAAGGGTAGACAGCCCCAGACACTTAAGGCAGCTTCCTATTGTTGCTAAGACCACAGGCCCCTTCAATTTTCCTGCTCTGCCATCCTTGGTGTTTGCCTTCATTTCTGATTTCCTAAGATGTCTTCTGCTCCTTAAGGCTCAAATCCAAATTCCAAATGGGCAGAGGAGACAATGTGAAGGACAAAGGCAAAACAATGTACAGACTAGTTGAGCCTGCTTCTGCTTTAAATGGAGACAATGACTTTCTGGACATTCGACCCAGCAGGCTTCCCTTACATGTCATTGGCTATAACTAGGGCATATGACCACACACAGCTGCAAGAGAGTCTGGAAAGGTAAGTATTTTTTAACTGAGCACATTGCTACTCTGAGAAAAATCAGGGCTCTACTAATAAGGAAAAAATGTAGAATGGGTGTTGGGAAGGCAATTAGCAGTGCCTGCTGTAAGTGTGGTTAAGTGCAAGAAAACAGGATGCAGGAAATACTAAAGGAGCACTTAACAGAGGTTTGTAACACACTGTTGAGCAATCAGGGGAGGCAGAAAAATGAGGAAGAGTTACCCTGCGTGTCTGCAGGTGTGTGTGTGTGTGTGTGTGTTTAAGGGCAGTGGGATGGGTGTGGGGTCAGTACCAAGGTGATTCAAACAGGGGGAGCCACATGTACAAAAGACTGGAATTGGAGGAGCAAGGAGTAGTGAACAATGAGGTAAGATGGGCAGGTAGGGCAGTGCAGGCCCTACTGTTGAGTTTGGCTATTATCCTAAGGGCAATGGGGGCCTTTCATAGGTTTAGAGCAGGAAAACACACTATCATAACAGTCATTTTAAAAGATCACTCCAATTTCAACGTGGAGTACCCACTGGACAAAGGGCAAGACTTAGCACAAGGAGGCCAGGACAGTGTCCCTGAAGACAGAAACACTGGGTGCTCACCTTTGTAAAATATAAGCACGCTGTCCCCACCCTCAGCCATTCAGCAGGGGTGACAGTTGGAAGGCTTTGTCAGACACAGGGATACTACCTGAATGTGCTACATGGAGGTGTTATAGAAAATCCCCATGGGGATACGTTCCTGAATCACGCAGTGACTTCCATTTTCTTCAGTCCTTGAAGATATAACTTTCTCAAGCCAGAGATATTTTTTCCAGAAATCCATCATTTAACTATTGATCACTCATCCCGGTTTGGGCAAGGTTTGTTCATGATAAGGTCAAAAGACTCCCACCTGTCTCCAAGTGTCTGCCGACTTTGACTGCATTTCCTCAAGCATTTCCCTGCAAGCACATCGACCATTAACTAAATGCAAGTCTTGCATCTACATCTAACTGGAGGCTGTCTCACTGATTCTCTGGAGTAAGCCCCGTACTATGACTTGTGTGCCTCCGATACCATTATAAGTCACAACTCTTCTCAATAACACACAATGGTAGAAAGTCTGTGGATGAATAAACACAAGTTGCTGAACACACTCAACTCAAAATAACATGGGAGAATACTCATGGGCTGAGAGCTTTTACTGTATGATACACACAGCAACACTCACCAGCAAATCGTACACTGCTACCTGCCAAACACCGTTGGATGAGGGTATGTGACATAGCATGCAGATTATAAGGAAGAATTTATTTATAGTCTAACAATATACTATGAAGGAATGCTTTATATTAATATATCTTGAAAGTATTTCCCCAAAGTAGTACTATAAAAAATATGAGCTAGTTGGCATTTAACAGGGCATGTCCCTAAAGGAAGGTACTTATTCATCAGGAGATTTTTGGACCAATAATATCCCACAAAGGTGAATGACTGGGAAAATGGATTCATGGTATAGTTCTGTGTATGTATGAACTATAGGTCCAAAGTAAAATTAAGAAAAGTATTACAAATACTCACAAATACTCATTTCAAAAAGCTTCTCTCATATCTGACTATAAAGATGTCCAGAAATCCAAACATTGGAAGCATTTACCTGACTTGTTTAATGAAACTTTTAAAATAATTCAATATTTTATGATTTAATATTTTTACAAACAGCCTTATTGAGATATAATTTACATATTATAAAACCAATTCATTACCCCCACAAGTTCCCCCGTTTCTATGTGCACTTAATTCCCATTTTCTTTGCCAGCCTTAGGCAACCATTGTTCTCTACTAAATGTGTCTTTTCTGAACACTTCATATGAATGGAATTGTACAACATCTAGTCTTTTTCATCTGGCTTCTTTCACTTAGCAAAATGTGTTTGAGGATTATTCATGCTGTAGCATGTATAGGTTCATTTTAGTTTCTTAATAGTATTCCACTGCATGGATATACCACCTTTTGCTTATCCATCTACCAGGATGGATATTTGGATTGTTCCTGTTTGGGGCTGTTATGAATAATGCTGTTATGTGTACATGATTTTGTGTGGACATATGTTTTCATTTCTTTTGAGTATATTCCTGTGAGTAGAATTGCTGGGTGATATAGTAAATTACTTTCAACATTTTAAGAAACTCCCAAACTGTGTTCCCAAGAGCCTTTACTATTCTACATTCCCATCAGCAATGTATGATACTTTATTTCTCCACATATTGCTAACATTTAGGATTGTCTGTCTTTTTGATTGTAGCCATGCTAAGGATGTGTTTTAATTTGAATTTTGGTAATGATTAAGATGTTGAACATCTTTTTATTTTTTATTTTTTTTTATTTATTTATTTATTTTTTTTTGAGATGGAGTCTCTCTCTGCCGCCCAGGCTCGAGTGCAGTGGTGTGATCTCGGCTCACTGCAAGCTCCATCTCCCAGGTTCACGCCATTCTCCTGCCTCAGCCTCCTGAGTAGCTGGGACTACAGGCGTGTGCCACCATGCCCAGCTAATTTTTTTGTATTTTAGTGGAGAAGGGGTTTCACCGTGTTAGCCAGGATGGTCTCGATCTCCTGACCTCATGAGCCACCCCCCTCAGCCTCCCAAAGTGTTGGGATTACAGGCGTGAGCCACCACTCCTGGCCAAGATGTTGAACATCTTTTTATATATGTTTATCGGCCATTTATCTATTTTCTTTGTTGATTGTGCATTCAAATTGTTTTCTATTTTTTAATTGGGTTGTCTTCTTATTGAATGATAAGAGTTCTTCATATATTTTGTAAACAAGTCCTTCATCACATACATGATTTGTGAACATTTTATCTCGGTCTGTGGCTTGTCTTTTCATTTTCCTAATGGTGTCCTCTGAAACACAAATGTTTTTAATTTTGATTAAACCCGATTTATGAGTTTCTTTTGACAATTGTATGCTTTGTTTTATATTTAAGACATTGTCTTGCTTTAAAAAAAAAATCTAGCTTGACAGTCTCTGCCTTTTTATTAGGGAACTTAGATCATTTCTAGTTAAAGTGAATTACTAATATGGCTGGTTTTACATTTGCTATTGTATTTGTTTTGTGTATGTTTATTTTCTCTTTAATTCCTCTGTTCTTCCTTGACAGCCTTCTGCTGAACTAAATAAATGGTTTATTTATTTATGTATCATTTTTAATTCCTTTGTTAACTATTTTAATTTTTTTGTTATCTTCTTAGTGGCTGCTCTAGAGATTACAACATGAATCTTAACTTATTGCCATCTACTTCAGATTAATACAACCTAATTCTAATAAAATATACAAACTTTGCTCCAGCATAATAGCTTCATTTCCTTCTCCTTGTGTGTGTTCAAATTACTGTTTTATCTTTCTTTCAAAGAGATTAAGAGACTATATAAAATATATATAAAAGAAATATATATTTGTAAAGTTTCCTATATTAGTGTATATATCACTTCTGGTGCTTTATATTTCTTCTGTGGATTCAAGTTATGTCTAGTGTCCTGCCCTTTCAACCTGAAGGATTCCTTTAGTATTTATTGACAGTCGGTTCTGCTAACAACAAATTCTCTCAACCTTTGTTTATTTTGAAATGTCTTTATTGCCTTTATTTTTGAAGGGTAGTTTTCCTGGATATAAATTCTTAGATATACAGTGGGGTATTTTTTCTTTTCTTTTAGCACTCTGACTATGCCATCCCGCTGCCTTCTGGCTGCCATTGTTTCACATGAGATGCCAGCCATCAATCACATTGGTGTTCCCATGTTTGTAATAAGTCACTTTTTTCTTGCTATTCTTCAGTTTTTCTGCCTTTCACTTTCAAGAGTTTGGCTGTACTGTGTTCAGATGACAATCTTGTCTTTATTCTATTTGGATTTTGTTAACTGGTTACATGTGAGTTTTTAAAATCAAATTTGGGTGCTCACTTCAGTAGCGCATATACTAAAATTTGGGATGATACAGGGAAGATTAGCATGGCCCCTATGCAAGCATGACACACAAATTTGTGAAGTGTTCCATATTTTTGAAGCCATAAAAAAAAATCTTCCAGTCAAGAAAAGCCCAGGACCTGATGGTTTCACTTCTAAATTTTACCAAAGGTTTAAAGAAGAATTAATAGCTATCCTACTCAAACTATTCCAAAAAATAGAGGAGGAAGGAATACTTCCAAACTCAATCTAAGAGGCCAGTACTACACTGATACAAAACCAAAGACACATCAAAAAAATGCAAACTAGCTGTGCACGGTGGCTCACAGTGGCTCACATCTGTAATCCCAGCACTTTGGGAGGCTGAGGCAGGTGGATCACCTGAGGTCAGGAGTTCGAGACCAGCCTGGCCAACATGGTGAAACCCCATCTCTACTAAAAATACAAAAAAATTAACCAGGCATGGTGTCATGGGCCTGTAATCCCAACTATTCGGGAGGCTGAGGCAGGAGAATCCTTGAACCTGGGAGGCAGAGGTTGCAGTGAGCCAAGATTGCACCAGTGCACTCCAGCCTAGGCGACAGAGTGAGACTACATCTCAAAAAACAACAACAACAACAATAACAACAACAACGACGATGACGAAGACTACAGGCCAATATCTCTGATGAATATTGATGCAAAAATCCTCAACAAAATACTAGCGAACTAAATTCAGTGATATGTTAGAAAGATCATTAATCAAGACCAAGTGGGATTTATCCCTGGGATGCAAATGTGGTTCAAAATGCTCAAATCAGTCAATCTGATACATTATATCAAGAAAATGAAGGATAAAAACCATGTGATGATTTCAATTGATGCTGAAAAGCCATTTGATAAAAATTCAACATCCCTTCCTGATAAAAACTCTCAAAAGGCTGGGCGCGGTGGCTCACACCTGTAATCCCAGCACTTCGGGAGGCCAAGGCGGGTGGATCAAGAGGTCAGGAGATCAAGACTGTCCTGGTTAACACGGTGAAACCCCGTCTCTACTAAAAATACAAAAACAAAATTAGCCGGGCATGGTGTCGGGCACCTGTAGTCCCAGCTACTCGGGAGGCTGAAGCAGGAGAATGGCGTGAACCCGGGAGGCAGAGCTTGCAGTGAGCTGAGATGGTGTCACTGCTCTCCAGCCTGGGCGACAGAGCGAGACTCCATCTCAAAAAAAAAAAAGAAAAAAAAAAATCTCAAAAAACTGGGGATAGAAGAAACGTACCTCAACATAATCAAAGCCATACATGACATATTTCACAGCTAGTATCATACTGAATGGGGAAAAACTGAAAGCCTTTCCTCTAAGATCTGGAGCATGACAAGGATGCCCACTGTCACCACTGTTATTCAACGGAGTAATGGTAGTCTGAGCTAGAGCAATCAGACAAGAGAAAGACATAAAAGGCATGCAAACTGGAAATGGAGAAGTAAAATTACCTATGCTTGTAGATGATATAATCTTATATTTGGAAAAACCTAAAGACTCCAGAGGAAATCTATTATAACTGTTAAACACATTTAGTAAAGTTGCAGGATACAAAGTCAACCTACAAAAATCAGTAGCATTTGTATATGCCAACAGTGAACAAGGTGAAAAAGAAATTCAAAAAGTAATCCCTTTTACAACAGCCACACATAAAATGAAATACCTAGGAATTAACCAAAGAAGTAAAAGACCTCTATAATGAAAACTATGATACTGATGAAAGAATTGAAGAGGGCGCCAAAAAATGAAAAAATATTCCAAGTTCATGGATTGGAAGAATCAATAGCTAAGATTTGGAAGCAACCTAAGTGTTCATCAACAGATGAGTGGATAAAGAAAACATGGTACATCTACACAATAGTACATCTACTATTCAGCCATAAAAAGAATGAGATATAGTCATTTGCAACAACATGGATGGAAATGGAGATCATTATGTTAAGTGAAATAAGCCAGGCACAGAAAGACAAACATTGCATGTTTTTATGTATTTGTGGGATCTAAAATCAAAACAACTAAACTCATGGACATAAAGAGTAGAAGGATGGTTGTTACCAGAGGCTGAGAAGGGTAGTGGGTAACTGAAGCAAGAGGTGGGCATGGTTAACGGGTACAAAAAAAATAGAAAAAATGAATAAGACCTACTATTTGATGGTACAATAGGGAGACTATAGTCAATAATAATTTGATTGATCAGGCATGGTTGCTCATGCCTGTAATCCCAGCACTTCCAAGATAGGCAGATCACTTGAGCCCAGGAGTTCAAGACCAACCTGGCCAACATGGAGAAACCTCATTTCTACAAAAAATACAAAAAGTAGTAGGGTGTGGTGGCATGTGCCTGTGGTCTCAGCTACTTAGGAAGCTGAGGTGGGAGGATCACTTGAACCTGGGAGGCAGAGGTTATAGTGAACCAAAATTTACCACTAGACTCCAGCCTGCATGACAGAGTAAAACCCTGCCTCAGAATAACAACAATAAAATAATAACTTAATTGTACATTTTTATAATAACTTAAAGAATGTAATTGTATTGTTTGTAACTCAAAGGATAAATGCTTGGGAAGATAGATACCCCATCTTACATGATGTGCTTATTTCACTTTGCACACCTGTATCAAAACATTTCGTGTACCCGTAAACACCTACTATGTACCCAGAAAAAATTTAAAAATAAATAAAATCAATTTTGGCAAGTTTTCAGTCATGACTCATTCAAATATCTTTTCCAACCCCTTCTCTGTATTCTTTACTTTGGGACTTTCATTAATTTCATTCTAAATATATGTCAGTATATTTAATGTTCCATGTTCTCTGAGGCTCTGTTCATATTTTCTTTATTCTTGTTTTCTCTCATTAATTTTTATTGATCTAGTTTTAAGTTCACTGATCCTTTCTTCTGACATCTTGAATCTGCTATTGAGCCCCTCCAATGAATTATTCATTTTATTTATTACACTCAACTTGAGAATTTCCATGTGACTCTTTTTGGTAATTTCCGTCCCATTATCGAGACTCCCTATTTGTGGATTCACTGATGTCATACCTTCCTTTAATTCTTTAAACATGGTTTCCTTTAGTTCTTTGAGTGTATTTATAATAGCTTCTTTGAAATTTTTGTGCACTAAATCCAACCCCTGGGGACACTGAGAGACAGTTTCTATTAACTGTGTTTCCTTCTAAAAATACTTTCCTGTTTCTTTGCATGTCTCATAATATTTTGTTGAAAACTGAACATTTCAGATAATAGGTGGTAACAACTCTGGATTCTGATTTTCCCCCTCTGATGGCTTTATTGTTGCCATTTTGTCTGTTTTAATTACTTAGAAACAGAAACTTAGAAACTATATACTTAGAAACTATATACTAAACTTATAAACTTTAGTATATAGTCACTGATGTCCCTGCTCAGGTTTCTGAGTTGCTGCTGCATGAGCACAGCTTAGTAGTCAGCTAATAGTTGGAAAGAGATTGTGCTCAAATGTCTGAACCAGTACATCTACTATCCTCTGATTATGGTAGAGAGTAGCAGTAGACATTGAAAGTTTAGGCTATTCTCAAATCTATTCCTACTTTTACTTCGTGCTAGACCCTTTTGAGTCTGTGGGTATGTGCAAAGTTTCAGGGTTGGCCAGGAGTACATGAACATCTTAGGCTCTCTCCTGCCTCTGCTGTGAATGTGCACAGCCTCAGCCATGAACATCTTACCCCAAACATGAATGAAAACTCAGGCTACTAGAGCTATTTGCCCTCTCCCACTTGCTGGCCACCAAGAACATCACTTTCACAAATAACACCACTGCATCACCCACTGTTCCAAATCAAGCAGGCCTCTGTGATGGTCAGTTTCATGTGTCAACTTGACTTGGCCATGGGATGCCCAGATATCTGGTAAAATATTACTTCAAGGTATGTCTGTGAGGGTGTTTCTGGAAAAGATTAGCATCTGAATTGGTGAACTGAGTAGAGGAGATGACTCTCCCCAAAGTAGTGGGTGTCATCCAATCCACCAAAGGCCTGAATAGAACAAAAAGGCAGAAGGTTGAATTTCACTCTATCTGATGGCTTAAGCTGAGACATCAATATCTCCTGCCCACAGTGCTCCTTATTCTCGGGCCTTCAGATGCTGACTGGGATCTACACCATCAGCCATGGCTCTCAGGACTTCAAGTTGCACCACTGACTTTCCTGGGTCTGGAGCTTGCAGATAGCAAATCATAGAATTTCCTAACCTCTATACTTGTATAAGCCAGCTCCTTATCATAAATCTCATTCTAGATATACACTAATACCTAAATATACAAAAATAACCAATAGAATATGGCTCTGTGTGTGTGTGTGTGTGTGTGTGTGTGTGTGTGTGTGTGTGTGTGTGGCTGTTCCTCTGAAAATGCTAATACAGCCTCCCTTTGACTGTAGCAGCACATGCCAACCCAACTGAGCAGAGAAGGGGAGCAACTCTATTCCAGACCAGAACACCACAGACTACCACTGTTCTTACCTGAATTTCAGCAGTTGTTTAAGCATGACTGCTTCTCAGATTGTTGTATGCCATTCATTAATTTCCAGAACACTGAAAGGGTTGTTTTTGTCTATTTTTCCCATTTTTGGAAGAAAGAATTAACTGAGTTCCTTACTCAGCCATATCTGGAAGTCCTGCCAATAATTCAATTTTAAAATTGCACCATTGTAATTTGCACACAGAACACAGTGATGGAATATTTGCAAAGATGTGAATGCCTAGTGGGTGATGTCATGACAGACTGATCCATCAACTAGGACAGAAGGGGAGAGGTCAAAATAGCTGGTCATATTTGCATTACTATCAGTCCCACACATAATTTACAAGTCGAGAAAGTTGATGTAGGTCATTTATATGTCTTGGCAGCTGACAACTGTTTTTTTTTGGTTTTTGTTTGTTTGTTTGTTTGTTTAAGACAGAATCTTGCTCTGTCGCCAGGCTGCAGTGCAGTGGCACGGATCTCAGCTCACGGTAACCTCCGCCTCCCGACTTCAAGCAATTCTCCTGCCTCAGACTCCTGAGTAGCTGGGATTACAGGCACACGCCACCACGCCCAGCTAATTTTTGTATTTTTAGTAGAGACAGGGTTTCACCATGTTGGCCAAGATGGTCTCGATCTCTTGACCTCGTGATCTGCCCCCCTCAGCCTCCCAAAGTGCTGGGATTACAGGCGTGAGCCACTGCACCCAGCCAGTGACAACTGTTTTAAAGCATTGAGTTATAATTCTGCCTATAAATGTGTGTATGTATATATATCCAGGTATATGCACATATATCATATTACATATGCACATATACACATTTCATGTAATCACAATATATACATGTGTAGATATATAGATTGATATATAAACATGCATGCTAAAACAGCTTTCCTCATCTTTTTATTCATATTATTGTGATTGTTATAAAGTTTTATAAATTGCAGATTTATTGTTAATCCAATAGAGAGCAAATTGTTATAAAGTTTTATAAATTGCAGATTTATTGTTAATCCAATAGAGAGCAAATCCCAGGAACTCTGGGAACACTCTTCTACAGAGGCAGGGAAAACACTCCAGGTACACTATCCTTTACTTCCAGGCAGAACATTTTGAACAGAAGAAACAAATGCTAATGTGAGCCCAGTTCCATGAAAATTAAGCATAAAACCCTATTATTAAGTCTAAAAGTGATTTCCAAAACTATGTCAATAGTACTTAATACCCAAAACAACTTGATTGGCTATGATGACTGCCTTGGGGGTGAAAGAGGCTAGCACTTAGTTTAACAACATCCCCAAAGTGGTCCAGAATCTTAAACTTGCAAAAGAAAGTAAAAAGTGCAAATTAATTTCAAAGCCCAAAGTGGCTTCAGTACCAATTTTTCACACTAGATCACGAATAATGTCAGTTGGCTGAAACTCTCTGATGATGTGTGTCTCCAGGGAAATGTGTAAAGCACGTGTTAATCTTCATCCTCTACCCAAGAGTTTTTCTTCACAGTCATTTGCCACCTGTCACCATCCTCCCTGTGACAGGGTGAGCTTGGTCACTGCAGTTGCCATGAGCAAGAGCAAAAGAGATGGTGGTGACGAGGAGGTGGATCTGAGACTTGTTGGCAATGTCCTTTGACAAGGACTACTCGAGATGGCAGTGGGGGCTGCTGTTCCTTTTTCTATCACCCTCAGAAGTTGAGAACACACTTGCATTTTCCCTGAAGCCTTGGGTTGAGGCTAGCATAGAAGCGTATTCATAAACCAATATGAATGCACATTACCATAGCAGCCACTATTTATTCTGTACTTACCCACTGCCTGGCCTTGTATTGTAGCTATCTGACATTAATTTGAGCTTTTTATTTACAGTATAACACATGCCGCCGAGAAAAGCCATTGCTCTGACTGTCATTTTTACAGTCACCTTTGTCTATTTTATTAATGCTTCATTCAAATAGATAGCATTGATTCTTCACACCAACTCTATGAAGTAGGTACTATTAATATTCCCATTTTACAGATGAGGAACCAAGAATTCAAGTGGTGATAAGTCACTTGGCCAGTGGCTAGTTAGGATTCAAATAATTTTATTCTACTCTCAGTATTCCTACTTCAGCCATTGAATTAATCGGTTGGAGTCTTTCTATTACAAAATGGCTCCTGCTGTACTATTTTTATTAGGCTAGTTGTAATGTAAAACAGGAAGAAAGATACCGCTGTAAAGGGACTGCCTTGAGCAACAGAGATGATGTGAAACCGAAGCTAATATTTGATCTTTAATGTATCTTTAACAAGGGTATGTCTTGGGTGAAGTTAAGGAAATATAGCAAGGGACTGGGAGAAAAATATTGACTTTTAATGATTTTGAATTCAAAAGCAAGCCCATAGGCTAACACTGGCTTTATTAATTTATCACTTCATTCATTCATTTATCTAACCATTGTTGAACACTGATAAGTTGTAGGGATTTTGCTAGACACAGAGGATACAGCTGTGAACACGATGGCTTGCTCTCAACCTCAGTAGAGTGAAGGGCAAACTAAGAAGAAATTGGGCGAATAAAATCTGTTGCAACAAGTGCGTAGACAGAAGAATTACAGAGTCTTGTATGAGCATATGTAGATGCAAGAGGCCCCAATGTCATCTTGCATTTTGAAACAGAGCTTCCCAGAAGTTCTACATCAGCTCAGACCAGAAAGAGCAGTCTTGGTGAATTGGGGGTGGTGATCATTGTTTCAGGTAGAGGAGAATTTTCAGAAACAGCACCTCATGAGCAAATGAAGGAACAAGAGCAGGAATAAGGATTATTCAAGAAACAAAAATAGCATTAGGAGATATACCTAATGCTAAATGACGAGTTAATGGGTGCAGCACACCAGCATGGCACATGTATACATATGTAACTAACCCGCACATTGTGCACATGTACCCTAAAACTTAAAGTATAATAATAATAAAATAAAAAATTAAAAAAAAAAGAAACAAAAAGAAGTTTGCTATAGTTTATGCTTAGCATGTCAGTAAGTAGCAAGAGATAAGAATAGACTGGATAAAACTGGAGCTGTTTTTAGAGCAATGAAAGTAGAAATGCAAACTTGTATAACCAGAGTCCTTGGCTTGGAACAACAAGCAAGGTTGATGCAGAAAGCTAAGGAAACCATCCCTTACTGATCAAGGTGCATGAAGACATGAACAGTGATTTTTTTTCAAAGCCAATAAACAGGAACATATTAATACTCCCCATCATAATTCCGGCCTGGCTTCTGACATACTCTTCTCTACAAGGTACATTGTGGTGAACCATGGAGTAGACCCTTCTTTCAAAATGAGCCAAAAATATGCTATAAAGGGAAATGCCATCTAATAAAGCATTCAATCTGGTCTTACTGACCCCATCAAATAAGACTCTTTGGAGAAAAATAAAAACAGTAATCACATAGCACAATTAATTCTCATTTTAAGAACAAGGAAGTGTCTTAAAGAGATGAGGAAATGGTGAGTAATAGGCCAGTGGAGATGGAGAAATTGAGGCCTTGGAACCAAGGCTTATTTCTAGAAACCCAAGTATCCATAAAACTCGTACGGCTGCCAGGCAGTTTGGAAAAAGAATGGCCTTGGTTGTAATATAAAACAGGAAAAAAGATCACCACTATAAAAAGGACTGACTGAGACCTGGGAACGGATGAGACCCTTTGGTGGGTGCCATAAACCAAGCTTGCTTATGGGATGAGTTGACCTGCTCTGTGCATGGTGGTCAGTGTGAAATTCCTGACTAGAAGGGAGAGTAGGCTCATTGTCTAGAATATTGTTTCTCCCCTCTCCTCTTTGCCTGGGAAACACCTAAACATTTTTCAGGTCTCAGTTTACACATTTCTTGATGGTGTTGTTCTAGTCAATCTTTTTGATTTTCAAGGAAATATGAGGGCTGCTCATGAAACCCACCCAGAGTGCCAACCCCTCTCTCCCAGCGCTGCTACCACCCTGACACCAGGCATGTTTGTAAAATGTGCTTTGACTATCTCACAGCATCAAACCTTCATAAGCACAGGTCCCTGCCTGTCTTGTTCATCACGGATTACCTAGTTATCAGTTCATTTTTTTAAATGATTCTTTCTTAATTCAATAAAATGTTGCACTTCCAACTTAAAAACAAACATTTGTTTTACACCAACTACTTGCCAGACAGCACACTAGGAATTTTCTCAAGTGTTCTCTCATTGCATCTGTACAGCCGTCAGTGTTTATCAGCATTTGGTGGGAGAGGAAACCGAGGTTCAGCAAAAAGACAGATTTGACCAAGGCCAAGGGCACAAGAGGTGGCAAAGCCTGGATTCAAACCAGTCTGACTCTAATCCCCCATCCTACCCCTTGTCCTTGTAAATGACATCAGCCTGCCTACCATAGTCTCTGCTGACGCACACCTTAGCAGGGCATCCAAACCTTAGTCAGTGCCACCAGCTACATTATTTTACCATATCCAGGCACCACCCACCCTATATATTTATGTTCTATTACATATAACATTAAAAATAAAACTACTAAGATTTTAAAAAGAAACTAAATCAATTGCTATAAGTAAAAGATATCCTTAAAATATGATATTAAAATAAAGCAAAACCAAAAAGAGTTCTATAGTTCTAGCTAGATGTCAAAGCTTCTGAGCCTATAGCCTGCTCACTGTGGATTAAAGGAAGGAAATAATCAAGCCATGTCAGCACCTAGCTCAGATTTCTCTCCTTGATGCAATTAAGACTATCAATTTATAATTGGTGCTTAGAATAGTGTCTGGAACATAACAAGTAGCATAAAAACGTTTGTTAACATGAAAATATGTAACTGATGGGTGTCAGGTGTTACCATCTGGTGAGTATGAAAGAAGGGAAGGAAGGAAGGGAGGGAGGGAGGCAAGGAGGGAAGGAAGGAAATGAATAATAATGAAATAAGAAATGAAAGAAATTATAGACATGAGGCTGGGCGTGGTGGCTCACACCTATAATCCCTGCACTTTGGGAGGCTGAGGCAGGTGGATCACTTAAAGCCAGGAGTTCAAGACCAGCCTAGGCAACATGGCAAAACCCCGTCTCTACTAAAAATACAACGATTAGCTGGCCATGGTGGCACATGCCTGTAATCCCAGCTACTCGGGAGGCTGAGGCACAAGAATTGCTTGAACCTGAGAGGCGGAGGTTGCAGTGAGCCAAAATCACACTACTGCACTCCAACCTGGGTGACAGAGTGATACTCCATCTCAAAAAAAAAAAGAAAAAAAAAGTCTGGGTGTGGTGGCTCACGCCTGTAATCCCAGCAGCATGGTGGCGGGCACCTGTAGTCCCAGCTACTTGGCAGGCTGAGGCGGGAGAATGGCGTGAACCCGGGAGGCAGAGCTAGCAGTGAGCTGAGATGGCGTCACTGCACTCCAGCCTGGGCAACAGAGCGAGACTCCATCTCAAAAAAAAAAAAAAAAAAACTATAGACATGATATATACATAGAAAGAAGAAATATCTACATCGCTATATGATGTGCTAGTTAATATTCTCCCAGGACCCACCTAAACACGTCTTTCACACCCTCACATTGGACATCCACACTTTTAAAAAGAAGAAAAAAAAACATTTAGAAAATGTTTCAGGAAGGAAAAATTGCAACTTAAAATAAAAAAAAATCCCAGATGTTTTCCCACAGAAGAATAGCCTGTTCATATAAGGGGCGACAGCACTTTTTTGGGGGATGTATCTTGATGGAGTCTTCGTGCAGGAGAGGTGAGAGTCCCAAACCCGGGACAGATCTAGAATGAGGCTGTCAAAACAAAAAAGAGACTAAAGACAGAAAAATGAATAGAGTGAGAGGGATTTGGAGTTTCCTAGGTGACCTGGGAAAAGAGGGAGGTATGCAGGAATATGAAGAAGCAGAAAGCTATTAATCTTGCTCACAGTACCCGGTTCTCTACTTCCTTGTCCTTATTACCATGTATCACAGTGAGTATGTGTGCACACGCGTGTGCTGTGCGATGGATCTCTCCTCTCCTCTTCACTCCTCCACTGAAGACTGAAAGCTCCATGGTGTCAGGGCTGGCATCTGTTTTGCATTTACTGCCCTATATCCAAGCATTTTCCAAGGTAGGAATATCTCCATTGCTCAAGGCAGTTCCTTCACAGTGCTCTCTTCCTGTTTTATATTACAACTAGCCTAATAAAGGTAGTACAGCAGGGCCGGGCGTGGTGGCTCACACCTGTAATCCCAGCACTTTGGGAGGCTGAGGCGGATGGGTCACGAGGTCAGGAGATCAAGACCATCCTGGCTAACATGGTGAAACCCCGTCTCTACCAAAAATACAAAAAAATTAGCCGGGAGTGGTGGTGGGCACTTGTAGTCCCAGCTACTCAGGAGGCTGAGGCAGGAGAATGGTGTGAACCCGGGAGGCCAAGCTTGCAGTGAGCTGAGATGGTGCCACTGCACTCCAGCCTGGGCGACAGAGCAAGACTCCATCTCAAAAAAAAAAAAAATAGTACAGCAGGAGCTATATTCTAATAGAAAGACTCGAACCAATTAATTCAGTGGCTGAGTAGGAATATGGAGAGTAGAATAAAATTATCCAAATCCTAAGTAGCCACTGGCCAAGTGACTTCTTATCTCTTGAATTCTTGGTTCCTTATCTGTAAAATGGGAATATTAATAGTACCTACTTCACAGAGTTGGTGTGAAGTATCAATGCCAAATATTAGCCCAGCTCCTGGCTCATAGTGGATACTCAATGTATATTTGTTGAATGAATGAATGAATAACGAGAAGCGGGGGCCGCGCCATGGCAGGAGTCCAGAACCTAAGGAGCAAAGGCCACTAGCGAGGGCTCCCCTTGGTAAGGGAAACCAAGGCACGGTTCAGAAAAGTGATGTCCAGTGTTCAGGTGTAATGTGTCCTCTCTGCTCTCCTTTCTCCCTTATCCTCAGATTTAGTAAAATGTTGTTCTACATTCCATCCACGTGTTAGCGGGACTTCAGGAATGGGGATGGGCAAAAGGAATCAATTCCGATAGAAATGGTGAGAAGACAGTCATTACCAGACTTCTACCAGTTTTGAAAAACCCAGCTGAAGTGTGGGGTGGCCTGGAGAACACAAGGCCCCTGTGACTTCTTAGAAGTCTAGGGAGGCGGCAGGGTGTGGGCTCCAGGCAATTTAGAAGGCTGGCAGGCATGGAGACACTCTTCATCCTGCTCCTCCCCGGCCAGCTGACTCTTGGAACAAACTAGAAGTTCAGCAAATCAAGTGGAAGAGCCACTGAAGTTCCAACCCCCACCAGGTTCCGGCAGACAGGAATGGCATTGCGTGGGTAAACGTCACACCCAGCATAGATTCAAACAAAGACAATCTAGAAAGCAGCCCTTAGCCTCTTCTATAGAATAAAGCACAAGCTATAAATGCCTCTTTCCCTGTGGAGCCATCCAGGAAGTAGATGGGCCTATATTCCAATATCAGCAAAAGCTATTGATTGGTACTTATTAAGTACCCACATGCTCCTGGTGCTGGACAGAAGATTCAGTTTCACTTATAAAAGCACTCACTCACTAAGAGTATCAACACTAATATAAATACCGAATGACAGTCCCAAGATGACCCTTAGAGGCCACATCAGAGAAAACCCTGATGATTCAGAAAATAAGCTGTTGTTGGCACAATCCCCTCCCATATGACAGGCAAGAGCTTCAATGTGCTGGTTACAAAGGACGTTGAAAACAAATGCTGAGATACCTATTGAAATAAAATATTAATTCTTTAAGATACATACAATAGTGAGCAGTGGTCTGTTTCTGTCTTACAATGTAAGGGTTACATCTCCATGGTTTCCCCCAAAGGTAACAAGGAGGTTTACAAATTTCAAATTCTCCTGTAAAGGATTTCCAAAAGGAAGAAGCTGTTCCTCCAAAAGGTGGGGATAATTTAGTATTTCTAAAGCTATAAATGTTTGGCCCTAGGAAGTGGGAAAGTGGTGAAGGACAGGGATTGAGTAAATAGAAAACCTTTGCCATCTATGCTCCACTGCTTATCATGACATCTAGAGGAAAAATAAACAATACCTCAATTCAAAGATCGGTTCATTTGTAGGAATAAGTTCCCATTAATCCCAGGAAACATTTATATCTATGAAGTTTGAACAGCTCTTCTATCAATTTATTGGGGATTTATAATAAGGGGGCTGTCATTTTCCAACAAGGAGATGATACGCCCGTTGATTCCATTTCTTTTTCTGGCACATGAGAAAATGGTGAGTAATGCTTCTCACCCCGTGGGGAATGAATCAAGGGTGGCATAAACACACCCGGAGCCTTACAATGGAGAACTCTGTTGTTCTGCTTGTCATTCGTTCTCCGGCAGCTGATCAATGACAATATGGAAATGCACATCCAAGACAACCCTCCCTGTCTGCCCGAATTCCAGGAGCCCCTCCCTCCAGGGTACCTTTGTGCATCTGTGACAGAGAGGCTTGATGAATGGTCTCCCTGATGCTGTCTATCTCATTAGAGGACAATCCTTTGCTCAATTCTTAATGGAGTTTACAAATTGGTCACCCTCCCTCTGGTACAAGATTATTATAATTTTATTATTCATTCCGGGAATTAGTTGCCAAAAATGACAACGTGATCAGTGCCACTGACAGATACAAGGAACATCTCCTATGGCATCTTAGGAGAAGGACTATCTGAAATCATGTTTGATCGTTAATTAGGAAGAAATGATTGGCTACCTTTCAGCAGGAGATGTGGGAAGCTGCAGCAGATGCACCCTCTGCTCTGAGAAGCCTGCAGACCCCGCAGCGCCAAAAGCAAAAATTAAGCAAGCTAATACATGCTGAACAAAGCCCTCACTATGCCAGCTGTAATATGCAAGTCAAATGTTAGTCATAGTCAACCTCAGTTCTATGTCGTGAGTCAAAAAACGTAGACATGTAGACTCAGACTTTGGATCTGACACCAAGCTGTGTGGGCAGGTCATTGATTCTCTTATGGTGCCAGTTTTTCATAAGTAAGACTACAGGGTAAAGCAGTGGTCATTAAGTCTTTTCAGTTTCAAAACTCTAGCTATGGCTGACACTGTTTATTACCAACACAGCAGCCTGGCACTTCTCCCTTCTGCCCTATAGGCAGCATCCACCTCCCACAACAGAAATGGAAAATGCTAGATACTCACTTCCCCAACCTTCCTTGCAACTAGGGACAGTCGTGTGATTCTGTTCCACCAATGAAACATAAGTGGACATGTGCAGCGGTAGGGAGGTATCTGGGATTTAAAGAGGAGAGGGAGCTAGAGAGAGAGAGAGAGAGAGCACAAGAGAGGAGGGAAGAGAGAGAGGGAGAAGGGAGAGAGAGAAGGAAAGGGGGGAAAGGGGAAGAGAGAGGAAGAGAGAGTGGGGGAGAGAGAGGAAGAGAGAGGAAGAGAGAGTGGGGGAGAGAGAGGAAGAGAGAGGAAGAGAGGGAGGAAGAGAGGGAGTGGGGAGAGGGGGAGAGAGAGGGAGTGGGGAGAGGGGGAGAGTGAGGGAGAAGGAGGCAGAGAGGGAGAGAGGGAGGGAGGGGAGGGGGAAGGAAGAGAGAGAGAGAAGTACAGAAAGAGAGAGAGAGGGAGGCGGGGAGAGAGAGGAAAAACGAAGGGGAGAGAAACAAAGAGAAAGAGAGAGAGATGAGCAAGTAGAGCATGTTTATCCTTTCCTCCTTCCTTCTATCTTTGGGCATTCCTGCATTAGGATATAAGCTTGGAGCTGCAGGAGCCATGTTTAAACCAGGGGTGGGGGCGGGGAGAAGGGTCAAAAACTGCAGAGACAATGCCCCAGGACCATGCCATTAAGGACCTGCTGAACCAACCTGGTAATTCCTAACTTCCCAATGTCTTGTTAGAAGAAACAGAAACGCAAATTAACGTAGCCACTTTCAGATGCTATTTTCTTTCTGGTAGTCAAAAGTATCCCAAATAATTTGTCGTCCAAAGTCATCTCTGCCCCTTTTTTTCATATTTCGTGTCACAGATGACACCTGCCTACCCCACTATGATGGAAGTTAGACCAGCTCCAGTGGGAGGCCCACATAACCCCCAGGAAAGACTCGAGGGAAATACCCAGTCCTTCACAGCCACACTCCCAGCCTGAACTGGGATCAGGACGTTTCTTTTCTTTCCATTTCCCTTTAATTACTTCACTTCTGTGGTCTCAGTCTCTCAATAACTTAGAACCTTCAACTGCTGAGATGCTCCTGAAGTCTTTGCCTCTGGATACTAGTTAAATGTTTTTGTTAAAAAAAAAAATCCTTAAGGAAACATCTTTAGAGATGATGCTGGGTCTTAATATATACAAAAGTTTTGCAAAACAATAGCAAATGTTACAAAAGATGGAAGTTTTAAGTCGATTTAAAGAAACGTTTTTAAATTATTTTTTCAACCATCTCACAATGTTTTAAAAAATAGTTTCAACTTTTATTTTAGATTTGGGGGTACTTGTGCAGGCTTGTTACCTGACTATACTGCTTGAAGCTGAGGTTTGGGGTACAATTGATCCTGTCAACCAGGTAGTGAGCATAGTACCCAGTAGGTTTTCAACCCTTACTCTCCTCTCCCCCCGAGTCGTCCCCAGTGTCTGTTGCTGCCATCTTTATATCCATGAGGACCCATTGTTTAGCTCCCACTTATAAGTAAGAACACGTAGTATTTGGCTTTCTGTTCCTACATTAGTTCGCTTAGGATAATGGCCTCCAGCTGTATCTATGTTGCTGCAAAGAACACAGTTTCATTCATCTTATGGCTGCATAGTATTCCATGGTGTATATGTACCACATTTTCTTTATCCAATCTACCGTTATTAGGCACCTAGGTTGATTCCATGCCTTTGCTCTTGTGAATAGTGCCGCGATGAACATGCGAGTGCATGTGTCTTTTGGTAGAATGATTTGTTTCCTTTTGGATATATATCTAGTAATGGGATTGCTGGGCTGAATGGCACTTCTGTTTTAAGTTCTTTGCATCTCACAACTTTTAAGAATCTACTCAACACCCAAGATATCAGAGATTTTTAGAAGGAATTAAATGTCCACTTTCCTGCTAGATCCAAGAAATCATGACTTTTACTGGCTAAGTGCTCCTTGAAATGCCAAACTAACATACTTTTCTTCAAAAATAAACAATACCATTCTGAGTAACTCAGACAGAGTCTATTTTTTGCCTAATTTTGACATAATTTCCACTCATTTTGGAATAGCAGGAGCAGCCATAGCCGACCTCATATTTGATTAGTTTCAGGGAGTGAAGGGGACAGTTAAGACATGGATTTATGGTCACTGGATACTCTCTGAGCTCTCTGCTCCATACCAAAGCTAAGGAGGCTGGAAGGAAATGTCACTATGACAACCATTTATGTGGCTAAAATGGAAAAGCAAGATTTGATGGGAGGAAAGAAATGCATGCACCTATAACTCTAAAATATATGGCAAGTTTTATGTTTGTTTTTTTTTAAGACTAAATCACCACCTGCCCCCTCCCCTAGATGTGTGTGTGAATAAAAGGGACCGTAATGAAAGCATGAATAGTAAGTAAAGGGCTTCAGAAAGAATAGCACAGGGTCTCCAAATACTCTAATTCAACCCGCACGCGACATATGCACGTGCCCTAACTAGCCAGCGGTCATAGGAAATTCATTTGCCCTTCCCCACTGTTTGTTATTTTCTTTCCCCCATTTGAAATATGTTCGCCAAAACCCCCACAGCAAAATATTCAAAGTGTCTCAATGCTGCCTTTTTAAAACAACAGGTAGAACGAGTAATGAGTTATTTCAACGCATGCTTGGCCAAGTCTGCTGACGACAAACCCCAAACTGCCTTTGGGGGAGTTGACAGTCTCGAAAGCCCCTTGCCAGTCAACTTCATTCTCCTGGAAACCCTGAAAAGGTGTCACTGAAGCCTACAGTTCTGCATGTAAGTGAAAACCAGGGGATTAACAGCCAGGGCTTTTTGTTGTTGTTGTTGTTGTTACTTGGTTGGCCTGAGTTTTAAATGAGCCTTCAGGAAGATGAGAGGCTTCCATAGGTGAGTGATACGGAATAACTAAGCTGTTTCCATTAAAGAAAAAAAAAAGTTGTTGGGCAGGTTTGAATGTAATCTGAGCAATCCCAAACCTCACCAGTGCGAAAAGCACAAGCGAAATTACATCAATGTCTCAATTGCACTGGCTCTGTGGCCCCCACTTCAAAAGCTCCTATTACTGAGGGGAGTTTTTTTCTATGTATCTTTCTTCTCTGGCATCCTGGTTGGCACCTGCTGGGTGGAGCAGCCCCAACATCATCTCCCTCCCCTATTGCCACTGCAGCCCAGCCCCGCAGAGAATGCTGTTTCTCTGTCCAGAATGCAATCTCACTAGTGCTCCCAAAGAAGAAAACCCCGCATGGCACTGAGCTCCCTTCAGTCCTTGCTGCACTAAAGCCATGCTTGATTTCCATGCAGGGGAAAAAAAAAAATTGTCCCTTTTTCAAACTCTGAATCCTGCTCTGTTACCATGGTGCAGGGCAGCCAAGCTTGTGTCTTAAATCTCAGAAGTCCCTCAGGAAAACAATTTTTTTAGATATCTACCTGAGGCCCTCTGGATTTAAAGGTCAAACTTTGTCCTAGCAGCTGAGCTGGAGAATTCCTCTTGTCTCCTCCCACCCTCAAAATGACCAGACATTAGTCTTCCTCCTCTGGGCTGCTGTCCCTACTCCCACACGTATTCAGGAGACAACTGTGAGGATGTGGGATCTGCCCCCATCTATGGGAAGTGGCTGCCCACGGCTGGCAGCCATGTTTCCACCAAGTGGCATTTCCTGCCTGGCCATAGCTAACTGGACTTTTGAGCCAAGCTGGGTTTATTCAGATTCCCTCTCTCTCTCTCAAACCAGGGAGATACGATAATGATGAAGATAGCCATCTCTACCATTATCATCGCCAACTGTGGCTTTAGTAAGAAAGTATTATTTTTTTTTCCCGAGACAGAGTTTCACTCTGTCACCCAGGCTGGAGTGCAGTGGTGCAATCTCCGCTCACTGCAACCTCCGCCTTCCGGGTTCAAGCAATTCTCCTGCCTAAGCCTCCTGAGTAGCTGGGACTCCAGGCTCGCACCACCATGCCTGGCTAATTTTTGTATTTTGAGTAGAGATGGGGTTTCACCATGTTAGTCAGGCTGGTCTCAAAATCCTGACATTGTGATCCACCCACCCCAGCCTCCCAAAGTTCTGGGATTACAGGCATGAGCCACCACACCCAAGAAACAAAGTCTTTTAAGGTTGTCAGAGAATCTCTCTGGATCTCTGTTGACTTGAGCTGAGCGCTGGAAGGTCTGAGCCTGTCACTCCCTTTCGGTAACAGTGAGTACATTCAGGAGAACCTGCCTCACACCACAGTCCAAAGAGTCATCATTACTGCTACAGTGGTCAAAGGCAGCAAGCAGTCACTTGGTCCCCCAAGTCCCTGGCTTCAGTAGGTATTTCCTCACAATCACCCAAATCTGACTGACCTTGATGCCATTGCACACCATGGATTACCAGCATTGCATTTCCCATGGGTGAGAGCTCAGTGTCACACTCGAGCCTGAGGACCCCAGGAAACAAATCCCTAAATCTACCTGTTTCCTGGGATTGACCCTGGTACCAACTTCCATATCATCCAGGGTTCAGATGGGAGACAGAAACACCAAGTTTGGGGGCTTTTTTTTTTTTTTGAGATGGAATCTCACTCTGTCACCGAGACTGGAGTACAGTGGCGCGATCTCAGCTTACTGCAACCTCTGCCTCCCAGGTTCAAGCTATTCTCCTGCCTCAGCCTCCCAAGTAGCTGGAACTACAGGCTCGTGCCACCACACCCAGCTAATTTTTTTGTATTTTTAGTAGAGACGGGGTTTCACCATGTTAACCAGGATGGTCTCACTCTCCTGACCTCATGATCTGCCCGCCTTGGCTTCCCAAAGTGATGGGATTATAGGTGTGAGCCACCGCACCTGGCCAAGGGTTTTTTTTTTTTTAACAGAGGGAATGTAATAAAAAATAAGTGTCATTTAGAGATAAGGATATTAACTTTGTATAGGGCAAAAAGGGAACGTGAAGGTACCACACAGACAGCAACTGCAGGAAGTTGCTCTCACTCTTAGGGATACAGGAAACAAAGGAAGAAGTTGGAGTTATTAATTTAGAGAAGGTTCTCTCAAAGTAGACCTCTGAAGAAAGGGTACTACCCAGATGGTGCTGTTAACCCCGAGGTTAGAGGAGGGATTCCCATGGGGCTGAGACCCAAACCTCTATAAAGAGGTCACTGGCCAGCCGGTACTGGTATCGCTGGGCAGGCATACTGTGGTAGATATTGCCAGCACTCGGAAAACTGCAGATGAGTCCCAGTGCTGTTACGAGAAGGAAATGCTGCTGCCAAGGTGAAGATGCATTATGGGGCAGTCATTTCAGGAATAGAATATCTTCCAGTATCCTCTAGTTCCCCATATGGGCAGAGCCTCACACAAAGCAGTTGGCAAATGCAGAAATGTGGTTTGAACAGTCCAGTCCCAGCATCACAAAGCAGAGTATAGAAGCATAGAAACTGAGAGACCATAGCTTAATAACTGGCACAGAAAGTGTGAGATAATATTTATCAAAACAGAACAAGGGTTCTAAATGGTAGAGGTGAGAAAAGAAGAATGGTCCTGACTGAGAGAATTGCATAAGCAAAAACAAAGACCCAGTGAATGGTGGTTGTTATACACAGCTGAGAGATAGAATTCCTGGGAGTGGAGGGCAGAGGACAGGGGAAGTAGGAAAGAGATGGAAAAGTCAATTGCAGTCATATTGCAGAAGGTCTTGAGTGGCAAACCGGGAGGTTGGGACATTTTCCTGTAGTCATTTGGAACCAACCAAACGTTTTCAATCAGGAAAGTTACATGATCAAAGACGGGTTTTTACAGAGATGGCAGAATGGAGAAAGGAATTGTCACTGTTTTCACTATTTTCATTTTTTAAAACTGTCACTGAAACAGCCAAAAGATAGTTTTATTTTAGCCACATCAACCATTCTGCTTAAGTTTTCTAGGACAAACCATATTTTTCAAATGAAAGCTTTTTAAATGGAGGTTGGGAAGAAGGGGAAATTTTCTCCTTCTGTACAAAATTTTATTTCCCTCATTGCCATGCTACCAAGTTAAAAATCACAGATTAGGTTTTCAACTACAAAGGGAAATATAGTGACTTGACAGGGAAGAAATTTGGCAACCGCCAACTTAGCCAAGTGATCAAGGAAAACACCCTCTGTAATAAGACATATCAACATCACATACCTCTTCATGTGATTCACTGAGGACACTATATTTTTGTGGAATTCTTGCCAAAAATGCATAGCATCAGTCCAATTATGAAAAAACATTAGATAAACCCAAACTGAGGGCTATTCTATAAAATAACTGATCAGTACTCTTCAAAAGTGTGAATGCAGGTCATGGAAGACAAGTAAAGATTGATATACAGTACCAGACTGGAGGAAACTAAAGAGAAATGACCACTAAATGCAATATGGGGGCCTGGATGAGGTCCTGGGGCAGAAAATGGGCATTGGGAGAAAAATTGGTGAATTTTGAATAAGGGCTATAGTTCAGTTAATAGTACTGTACCAATGTTAATTTCTTCTTCTTGATAATTGCCCCACAATTACAAACATTTTGTTTTTGTTTTCTTTTGAGATGGAATCTCGCTTTTTCGCCCAGGCTGGAGTGCAGTGGCACGATCCTGGCTCACTGCAACCTCTGCCTCCAGGGCTCAAGCAATTCTCCTGCCTCAGCCTCCCAAGTAGCTGGGATTACTGGCGCACACCACCATGCCCAGTGGTGTGCATTAATTTTTTTATGTTTAGTAGAGACAGGGTTTCACCATGTTGGCCAGGCTGGCCTTGAACTCCTGACCTCAAGTCATCCACCCAACTTGGCCTCCCAAAGTGCTGTGAGCCACAGCGTACAGCAAAAGTTTTGAGGTTTGTTTTTATTTGAGACAGGAATTCAGTGTGTCACCTAGGCCGGAGTGCAGCGGTGTGATCTCAGCTCACTGCAGCAACCTCCTGGGCTCAAGTGATCCTCCCACCTTGGCCTCCTGAGTAGCTAGGACTACAGGCACATGCCACCACACCCAGCTCATTTTTGTGTGTGTTTTTTGTTGTTGTTGTTTTTGTTGTTATTTTGTTTTTTTTAGAGTTGGGGTCTCACTGTGCTTCCCAGGTTGGTCTCAAACTCTGGGGCTCAAGCAATCCTCCTGCCTTGGCCTCCTAAGGTGCTAGGATTACAGGCGTGAGCCACAGGGCCCAGCCTAAGATCTTATCATTAAGGGCCGAGTGTGGTGGCTCACACCTGTAATCCCAGCACTTTGGGAGGTCAAAACAGGTGGATCACCTGAAGTCAGGAGTTCGAGACCAGCCTGGCCAACATGGCAAAACCCCATCTCTACTAAAAATACAAAAATTAGCCAGGTGTGGTGGTGGGTGCCCGTAATCCCAGCTACTTGAGAGGCTGAGGCAGAAGAATCACTTGAACATGGGAGACGGAGGTTGCAGTGAGCCAAGATCACGTCACTTCACTCCTGCCTGGGTGACAGAACAAAACTCCATCTCAAAAAAAAAAATAGATCTTATAATTAGGGATGTGGGTGAGATATAAGAAAATTCTCGGTGCTCATTTTGGAATTTTTCAGTAAATCTAAAATGAGTTCAAAATGTAAAGTTTTTTTCAAAAAAAAAAAACCACATATTTATTTACATGGATTGGAGCCCCATGAGATTTCCAGCCATTATCATCCAATTTAGCTTGGGTAAGTAAACAATTCCATGGTGCTTTTTCTAGACAACAAAGACATGGGCAATAGTCTCGGCACACCAGACAGGTAGGATGTTACTCAGGACAGAGGCATGGGTAAGGTAGATTAGACAATGGGGCCTAGTGAAGGAGAGATGAGAGGTGAGCAAAGACCAACATTGTCTGCTTCCTAATGGAGCCAGGGACCAGCTGGGTTTACAAGACAGAATAATAAGCCTCCTTCAACCAAACCACACCCGAAACCTGCTCCCAGGACCCATACCTCAGTCATCTTTGCCTCCTCCTTCACATCCCCATAAATCAGTCATCAAGTTCTGTTGACTCCAGCTCAATATTCTTCAACCCACCACCGCCTCTTCCCTTTATCCTGCCTTCAGCCATTGTCTGTTGCTCTCTTGTTGTAATATGACCAAAGCCAAGCGGCCATGGCCAGTCGTCAAGCTCTTTTGATGAATATGGGGGACCTCCAATGTTTGGAGGTGATTGAGAGTTGCAGGATCCTCAGCCCTTCCTCTTACCCAGGTGGCATGTCACAATGCAAGCAAGCCTCAGATCGAGTCCTACCATACCAATCATTTATGGGTAAGTACGTCCCCAGAGAATCAAACCACCTGGACCTAAGCAGGGCAAACTCTCTGTTCTCAGGGTTTTGAGGTACTTTGTAAAGCACAATTAATAGTGTTCTAAGGACAGATTTACTTCCCATCTAATTAAATTAGACAACAGAATTCACCCATGAGTGGGGGACTTGGATCTTTCAGTGTCCTAGACCTGTAATAGCCTTATTCTTGAACCCCATTTGTGCAAGAACAGATTTCTAACCAATTAGATATCTTGAACATCATTTATTTTACCAATAAAAATTATTTCTAACATCCTTTATGTTAATTAACAGACCAGATAGTACAGACTCAGACAGGGATATCAGATGGCAGGCCTGGAATGTGAATTCCTGACTAGATTAATCCAAATGTTAACTACTTCTAAATTAGAATTCAAAGTTAACTTACACCTACACGGAGAGATATATTAAACTGTCTATATTAATTTTTTTAGTAAATTACAAGAAATGTAACAATTTCTATATTCTGATAGGTGCTGGGGATAATGCTGAACTAGAACAGACGTGGACCCTGTCCACAAGGTGCCTATAGTCCAACAGGGACAGACACCACTCATACAATTCCACCAATCAATATACAATTAGCCAGAGATGTGTGCTCAGAAGAAACTGAACACTATTCTAGAAGAACCAATAACAAACAATATGGCCTTTCAGGAAGAATCAAGAAACATCACCATTTTCTGTGCTTTTTTTTTTTTTTTTTTTTGAGACAGTCTCACTCTGTCACCCAGGCTGGAGTGCAGTGGCGTGACCTCAGCTCACTGCAACCTCCATCTCCTGGGTCCAAGCAATTCTCCTGCTTCAGCCTCCCCGAGTAGCTGGGATTACAGGTGCACACCACCACACTCAGCTAATTTTTGTATTTTTAGTGGAGACAAGGTTTCATGATGTTTGCCAGGCCGGTCTCAAACTCCTGACCTCAAGTGATCTGCCCACCTTGGCCTCCCAAAATGCTGGGATTATAGGTGTGAGCCACCATGCCTAGCCGCAATTGAGCAGAAATCTGAAAAATAAAAAAACTTGGTAACGGGAAGTGGAAATGGGAACAAGAACTACAAGCAGAGAGGACAATCTAGCAGGATAGAAGGACAGAAGGAAGGCCAGTATGGCAAGAACAGAGAGAACCCTCTCCTAACCTGCTCCTAACTGGCTCCACCATCACAGTGGTCTGTCTCCATTGACTCCATTGCCTACACCTGACCACTAGCAATTTGCAGGCTGCATTTCAAGGTCGTGACAGTATATTATTCCATTATGTATTTAGAATTTTTTCTTTAAATAGACTCACTTTTCACATTTACACAAAAATGAGAAAGGAAGTTTGTACCCTCTCTCTGAGTATAAAACAAGTATCACTCATCATAAAGGAAGGTAATTCTAAATATAATACAATGCAAATGACATTATTAATTTCAGGCTATAGACAGTCTCAACAGAAAGCTCTGAGTGGGTCTGTTCTCTTAGCTAATAAAGCAGTGTTAGACTTATTAGAGAAAAGAACTCTAAATTAAGACTTTATCCTTGAGTTAACAGAAAGATTCTAAGAAAAACAAGAGAAGACCATTTTATTTAATGCCTTGTCTGTAAAACTCCTAAAACCATGTAAACCTCCCAACAGCGGCATGTGTGTCATATATCGAGAAACAGTCCTGTTAGAAATATTTCTAGAGTGCCAAAATGATAGGCATGAGGAAGGAGGCATTTTTCTCCCATATTGCTGATAAGGAAGCTGAAGTTCAAAGAGTTTCAGTGTCCTGCACAAGGTGCACACTAATAGGATGTGATAGAACCAGAATTGGTACCAGGAAGTCCAACTCTGGAACATGTGTTTTTTGTAACTATGAACTCTGTCATGTTGTACAATTTGTCGGAGAAGGGGGAAGAGGAAAGGTATAAGGAGGAGGAGGGAAAAGAGAGAGACAAAGAGGAGATGGACAGGAAGGAAGAAAAGCAGGTAGGTAGGAAGAGAAAGAGGGAGGAGAGAAGGAAGGAATAAAGTAGGAAGGAAAAGAAAGGAAGGAAAGGGGAAAGAAAAGGAAGGGAAGGAGGGAGGAAGAAAAGGAAAGAATGAAGGAAGGAAGGAAGGAGGGAACGGAGGGAGGGAGGGAGAAAAGGGAGGGGAGGGGGAAAGAGGGAAGGGGAGGGGAGGGGAGGGGAGGAATGAGAGGAAGGAAAGGAGGAAGTCAGTCTTAATTAAAGTCCATCAGATATGTTTCCTCACCATGTTTTCTGACTCAGTCATATGAAAGGAATCAAAAGATAGTGATTTCCACAACCTGGTTCCAACATTGGTCTGCAAATTCGGAGCCACTCCTCCTACCCGGACTCCCAGCAGATAACTAATTGCCTATAGCATTCTTGCCACCAAGCCCAGCTGTAACTTCAGAATTCTTCTCAACACTGCACTCCAAGGAACCTCCAAGAAGAGTGAGGGTAGGTGCCTAAGATAAAGCCTATTGCCAATCCCTCTCCTAGCTTATCCTCCATCCTAATTCACCCATAGTTCTTGACTTTCATGAAGAATGAAATGAAGAAAGGAAGTAATAAACAGGTGATGAAAGGCTATTTTTATATTTTTCAACATTAATAGTCTGACATTAAGTTTCTAACATTCACCCTACAAAAATTGTTCAAATCTCCCATATAATCTTCCTAAATGGCCACTCTCCCTCATTAGGTCTGTATTATAGAAGAACAATGTCAGGTATAATGCCTTCCCAATTAAGAACAAAACAATTAATTTGCTGCTTCTTTCAGACAGGACTTTCGAAGAGAAGATAAGGGGTGGGGGATCACAAATGAAACAAGTAAGTCCCAGGTTTTGTCCTGAGATCATTAGAAATGCCACCTGCTGGCTTATACTTTCTTCATCTGTGGTCCAGTGGGTTAAAGACCCACCAAGAGGCTCCTGGACTTTCCAGATCAGACTTAGTTACACTGGTAAGGCATGCTTCGTAGCTTTCCAGCAAATGAGTCAATGAATTTATGAACACCTTGGTATTTTTGTTGAAAATCTTCCTATCGTCAATGTTCTCCTTCCAGATCTCCGACCCCTTACTTGGCTTTATTTTTATTGCACTTTGCACAACCTGAAATTACATTATACACCTATTTGCTTCCTTGTTTATTGTCTGTGTCCTCCAGGAGACAATCTGCTCCTCGAAGACAGGCATCCTATCTGCCATAAACATGCCTGCTCCTGAGTGCCTATAGCAGAACACAGCATGCAGGGTGTCTGCATGAGCACCTGAGGGAAAGAGGGAAGGGATCCATGTGATTTTCAATGCCTCCCACTAGAAGGACAGACAGGAGGTAGTGAAAACAAGCATAGTGATGAAGAATGTGGACTCTCTAGGTTGGCTGCCAAGATCTTACTCCCAGCTCCATTACTGGTCACAGTTTTCCCTAAATAGGGATAATGTGACCTACTTCAAATGACTTTCAGAAGGAAGAAAATGAACTCATGGATGTAAGACATTCAATGCCTGGTACAGAGTAAGAATTAAATAATAATTAAGTTATTAAGCAAGGCCTTTCCAAACCTCTTTTTTTAAATTAAAAAAAAAAATCTAATCCAGGGAAAATCATAACAAGATCTCAGCAAACAATGAATTTGTTCTTCCTCCTACGGACATCTAGAATAACAACGTCTAACTAAGCTGATGCCACTGATGTTGGTTTATAAGCTTGGAAGCCTTCTTGTGATTCTAATGCCTTCTTAAAAGAATTCCTGGGGATATGAGGTAGTGTGGGAGGTGAAATCCATTTGGATGCCTGGGAATTTTTATCTTCTGATCCTCTTTCTAAAGTATTCATTTCTAAGCTACAGAGATTTGCTCTGGATCATCTTCAACATGCATGGAGTCGCAATAAATGTTCTCATCAGTTAGGTGTTTATAAATCACACCTCAATTTTCTGATTTGGAATCTATTTGATTTTATCACCTTTCCTATAATTATATACTCCCCCTCCTATAAGTAGATCTCATTCAACTTGTAACAACAAGTTCAAAGGCATGCATTGTACTTCAAGCTCTCTGTAACAAATATTCAATAGCAATGGCAATGAGCATCTCAGAAATTTATTTCTAATTTTTAAAATTATAGCAACTGTTATAAATTATGAGCATCAGATGCAATAAGTGTCCGAGATGAAAAATAATAAACTTGTACACTGCCTATGATGCTTAGATTTGCAAAGTAGAAAGCAAAAAGTATTCTGATGTACAAAATAATAGGTAATAAAGCCTTTTTAAAAAATCTGGTGGAAAATTTGATTCCAATAGCCTTCTTGGCAAAGAGATTTCCTGTTGCTATTTAAATGTAAATGAGTCATGAAGGTTGTGGCAGAAATATTTAACTCAAAACCAGATCCAATACAGCAAAAGAAGCAGAGAATGAAGCCCAACCAACCATTTCCACAATAAAATGTTTGAGTTTCCAGATTTTGATAACTTTATATATCTAGAAACAGAGGGAAGTGATAAATGGGTACAATTAAGATACTCTACATGCCATTTATTAAATATTGTGTGACATGCAACTGTATAGATTTCTAGCCTAACCAATCACAAATCTAATCAGAACATTTAACACTTTGTCTTGATGGTGCTTTGGAGAATTCAACTATCGATTAAAACATATTTATGTGTCCTTTCACAACAATCCATTTTAAGAGTCTTTGATTTTTTTCAGAGGAAAAAAAACAGACATTTAATTGTGGCCTTAATGTCCTAACAAGAAACATAAGCTTGAAATCATATCTCTGTTTCGTTCCAGTGAAGCAGACACGCAATTTTAAAAAATTTAAAAGAATTAATCACAGCTGTGAGAATGTGGTCTACAGAGACTTTTACTTAACCAAATATTAATGCAATTCACCCAGCTAATTCTCCTTGTTTGAAGAGAAAATATCCATGTAGACTTGCAATAGAAGATAAACACTAGAATTTGTTCAAGAATAAGAACAACAATAATAACAGCAACAACAACTTATCAAGCACTGACTAGGTACCAGACACTCAGCTAAATTTTTTTTTTTTTTTTTTTTTTTTTTTTGAGATGGAGTCTCACTCTGTCACCAGGCTGGGGTACAGTGGCACCATCTCGGCTCACTGCAACCTCCACCTCCCAGGTTCAAGTGATTCTCCTGCCTTAGCCTCCCAAGTAGCTGGGATTACAGGTGTGCACCACCACATCCAGCTAATTTTTGTATTTTTAGTGGAGACGGGGTTTCACCATGTTGGCCAGGATGGTCTCAATCTCTTGATCTTGTGATCAGCCCACCTAGGCCTCCCAAAGTGCTGGGATTACAGGCATGAGCCACAGTGCCTGGCCTCTGCTAAAATTTTATATGCAAAATCTTATTTATTGAAGACAACCCTGTGATGTGTAGGTATTGGGGTCAGTTGTGTTATTGTCACCCTCTCCTGTTTCCATGTGATTGTCAATGCCTCCCACTAGAATAGATAGTGTGTTTCTGCCTATCAGGCTTGGCCAGGTGACTTGCTTTGGTCAGTGAGATCCAGCAGATATAATGTCATAAGAAACTTCCAGTGGGTTTGCAACATTTTCTTGACCTCTTTTTCTTCTGCCTTATTTCATGGCAAGAAAATGCCCCAGGTAGCTGCCAAGTACCAGAATGATAAAGGCACAAGGAGTAGATCTGAAGCCAATTGGCCTGAAGTCTGTACAAACCACAGTCAACCCACAGGCCACGAGCAGGAAAAATAAATGTTTTCTGCTGTAAGTCATTGAGATTTTTAGATTAATACATAGCATCATTATATATGAAGTTGGCTCATTCAGTGTATTAGTTTGCTAGGGCTGCCATAACAAAGTACCACAAACTGGGTGGCTTACACAAGAGAAATGTATTATCTCACAGTTCTGGAGCCTGGAATTCCAAAGTCAAAGAGTCAGCAGGGTTGGTTTCGTCTGAGGGCTGCAGGGGAAGGATCTGTTCTGGGCCTCTCTCCTTGGTTTGTAGACAGTCATCTTCTCCTTGCATCTCTTCCATCATCTTCCTTTCCTTCCTTCAGAAAACGTGTCTCCGTGTCCAAATTTCCCCTTTTTATAAGGGCACCAGTATTGACTAGGGCCCACCCTAATGACCTCCCTTTAACTTGATTGTTTCTGTAAAGTCTTTATTTTCAAATAAGGTCACATTCTGAAGTACTAAGAGTTGGGACTTCAACATACAAATTTTGGAGGGACATATTCCAACCCATAGCATTCGGGTACTATTTTTAACATCCAGTTTACTTCTGTAGAAATTGAGTTTCAGGCCGGGCGCGGTGGCTCACGCCTGTAATCCCCGCACTTTGGGAGGCCGAGGCAGGCGGATCATGAGGTCAGAAGATCGAGACCATCCTGGCTAATGCGGTGAAACCCCGTCTCTACTAAAAATACAAAAAATTAGCTGGGCGTGGTGGCGGGCACGGTGGCAGGCGCCTGCAGTCCCAGCTACTCAGGAGGCTAAGGCAGGAGAATGGCGTGAACCTGGAAGGTGGAGCTTGCAGTGAGCCGAGATCGCGCCACCACACTCCAGCCTGGGAGACAGAGCGAGACTCCATCTCAAAAAAAAAAAAAAAGAAAGAAATAGAGTTTCAGATAAAGTAACTTTTTCAAGATCAGAGAGCAGAGACATGAGAAGCACTGAGCTTGAAGTCAGACATCTGACAGAGTCTTTGTTCTTAAAATGTCCGCTATCCTGCCTACTCACTACTTTGCACAAAATGCCCGTGGTGAATTTTTGGAAGCTGATGGGTTTATCTGTTATCTATTATTCTCATACAGACATATATAGACACTACTTATGAACATGGCTTTCTATTTTACTATTTTATCAGAAATACAGGGACTCTCATTAAAGCCTTAAAATATAAGGACTGGTATTGTGTAAGACTTCATTTATTAAATATTTCTGGAGCACCAACTGTGAGCTAGGTCCCCCAGAGGGCAATGATGAGCAAAATCATTCTCATTTCCTGCCCGTACCGAGCCCACAGTTAAATGAGGGTGACAGATGGATCAAACCATCACACAGCTTCCTCTGAAATCACAGCTGTGATCCATATTACAAAAGGAAGTTACATGGTTCTATGAGAGTGTAAAAGACTCAACAGTTGTACCCTAGTGAGAGATGCCAAGGGCAGCTAAGAAATCAAGAAACTAGCCGAGATCTCAAGTGTGAGGAGGAACCAAGTAGGCAAAGGCATGGGAGAAGAATATTCCGGAAAGTAGGGAGACAGCATATGCAGAGATTTAGTAGCAGAAGGGAGCTGATATGGTTTGGCTGTGTCCCCACCCACATCTCATCTTGAATTATAGTTCCCATAATCCCCACACGTCATGGGAGGGACCTGGTGGGAGGAAATTGAATCATGGGGGTGGCTACCTCCACGCCGTTCTCATGATACTGAGTTCTCAAGAGATCTGATGGTTTTATAAAAGGATTTTATTTTCCTTTTGCTTGGCACTTCTCCTTCCTGCCACCATGTGGAAGAAGACATGTTTGCTTCCCCTTCCACCATAATTGTAAGTTTCCTGAGGCCTCCCCAGTCATGCAGAACTGTGAGTCAATTAAACCTATTTCCTCTAAAAATTACCCAGTCTTGGGTATGTCTTTTTCTTGGGTATGTCTTTATTAGCAGCATGAGAATGAACTAACACAGGAACACAGCATACCCAATGAAGGGAAAAGAAGTCCAAAAACAAACAAATAAAAACAAAAGAAGTCCAAATCATCTAGAGTATGAAAATTCCAAGGCAACATGGCAGGAGACACATCTGGCAAGGTAGGTGTTATCAAATGTGAGCACCTACTGCTCAGCAATCCTATGCAGTAGGTACCATCACCAGCCTCATTTTCAGATGGAAAAATGGGCTCAAAACCTTTCCCTAGGGCAACCAGCTGGTACACAGGAGAGCAGAGGCTCAAACCCAAGCATGACAGACTATGGGGCCAGGCACTAGCCACCACACTGTGTTGTCACACAAAGCAAAAGAAAAAAGGACCACTACTTAGTGGAATAGCTGCTACAATCACCACCCACACCATGGATGGCAACATCATCATGAAGCCTCTTTTGGGCCTATATATATCTTGTGACCACTGATATGTTTGATGGTATTGTCACAATCTTGTTTTATCATTTCCTGGGTAAAATATATTATATTGAATTTTACACAACTGCCATTTTTTATATATTAAAAAGTGGCCCACTCTTGGCAATTTCATGTTTTTACCTAATTAATATAGCAATGTAAATATAACATGTGAACTGTTGAACCAATGATCATGAAATGAACTGGTGTGGCACTCCCAACCGGATAAAGAGACAGAATGTCAACAGTGCCCCAGGAGAACTCTGCGTCCCGTTCGCAAGGACATGTGCCCATGGATGTGCCAAGGGCTGGGGAGACAGCAGTGGTCCACCCTCAGAGCAGATAAGAAGGAAAAGGGGTATTTCCATGACAAATGATCCACTTTTGAGGTCAGATATGCCGGGCATGTGTCTGCTCGGATTTGAGTCTCAACTCGAGGGCAAGAAGAGAGCCAGATGAAACATTTCTTCAGCAACTGCAACAGTGCTTAGCACCCACGTCACTTAGAGCAATTCATCACAGCTTTTCCACAGACAGTTCTGAGTCTTAATGAACTGCTGCTATCCAGCAGCACTCCCTTGTTGAAGAAAACCCAACTTCCAGCCCCCACAGTAGAATGAATCACCTCGTTGACCATTGTCTGGGAGCCCAAGAAGGTCAAAAAGCAAGGCCCTGAGTTGGCCTCTTCCACAGTCACCCTCTTTGTGTGGCTGCACATCCTCTGTGTCAGGTAAATGCTCTGCCCTGGGCCCAGCCTGACAGCTGGGGCACCTGCGTGTTTAGCTTGGCTCTCAGCAAAGGCGCACTGGAGGCTGGTTTCCAACACAGCTTAAACACAATTAACTTTCATTTGATGTGGCCTGCCTCCCTCTGTTCCTAATGTTCCCTCAGGACCCGGGATCCAATAAAGTCCAGCATCTGACTAAGAAAGCCAGGCAGAGAAACTGACCAAATATTGTTCAATGTGATATTACAAACTTATGGGAAAGGAGTTTAATTAAAGACCACAACAATTCTTTGGGGAAATGTTTCTTTTATTAACCATTCCTGCCGAACAAAGCAGCTTTAAACAAACCCTGACTGCTTGGAAAGTGTGTGTGCCCGAGATTTCTTTTTTCTTCTTAATCTGTTCTGCTTTTTGGTTATTTGGTCATTAGGAAAATCAGAAGTGTCTTGGACCCAAGAAATCCAATTTAAGAAAGCTCATTCTACATTTATAAATATAAGCAGATGACATTTAAAACAGACAAACCAACAGGGACAGTTCTGAGTGTGAAATTGTAGTTCAGCATAAAGTATTACCATAAATATATAGAGGAGCTATTTGTGGATCAACTAACAAGTTCAGGGCATTTCCGTGAAATGTATGCACAGCCTGAATGTGGATAAGACATTTAAAAATGTAGAGGAAATGCAATTGTTTTATGCTGTAGTATAATAAAACCACTAGTTAGTGTCACTGATATGATAGCACCAATTGCAAAACAGTGAAAAAGCAGAAATCAAAATGGAAGACCCACATCTGATAGAGCAAAGAAATTGGATTTTTAGGTATTCTTGGAAAAGAGGAAATACCACTGAGGAGTTAAGACAGGAGTGTATGAATTTTTTAAAACTCAAGAAAAGTCAGAGGATATATAAATCTAAAATTGACTCATGAGTACATTCAAACATTCCAAGGCTATGCAATACGTTGGAGGCACTGATTATTGAAGTCTCGCTCATGAAGAAAGTATGTAGGACAAATGAAACAAATGTGAAAATGTGCATGTGATATGAGTTTGCTTTTCTCAAAAATGCCAAGAAAATATGCAAAGAAACAGAGTAAACATTCTGTAAAGATGGAATTCTATAATATTCTACCACCCACATTTCCATTACCAATAAATGCACTCGTTCCTAAATGATACATATAATATGACCCTCATATCTAGGTATATGTACCTTAGGAGACTGTTTCTTTGCCTAATCTTGAGTGAGTGACATGTGACAGATTGTATTTTCCAAAGATGGCTTTGGAAACCTCCCCAATCCCACATACTCTTTTTGAAATGAGACCTTACAATACCTCATCAAGTAGTGGAGTTTATTTCTATGCCCCTTTGAATCTGGGCAGGCACCATGACTCCTTTGAACAGTGTAATACAGCCGAAGTAACATTGTGCCAGTTACACATGTCACCCTTAACTGGCCTGGCAGCTTCCAGTTCCTGTTTCTTGAAAGTCAGTCACCATGCAAAAAGTACCACTGCCCTGAAACCATCTTGCTCTGAGAAGCTGAGCCACATGGAGAGGCTTTAGAAAAAATTAGATAAATAATGGATGGATGGATGGATGGATAGATAGATAGACAGATAGATAGATAGATAGATAGATAGATAGATAGATAGATAGATAGATAGATAGATAGATAGATAGATAGATAATGTCAAGAAACACTGCAGTAACAGGTATGTGACTGTAAAGGCTGTCTTGGAAGTGGATCATCCAGCCCCATAGGCCCAGCTGATGGCCTGCAGGTCAGACTCAAACTGCCCCACCAAGCTCTTCCCAAATTCCTGACCCACTAAATCAAAAGCAGAACAAAATGGTTATCTTAAGCTACAAACTAGGTAGTTTGCTATGTAGCAATAGATAACTTCAACATTGTCTTCCATATTGGACTTTACCCGGAATACATGTGCATTCTACCCAGGTTGAAAATCCTAAGGTTTTCACCCTTTCTTGAAATTTTGAGCCATGTAACCTTTTAATAATTCTTCAGAAATCTCGATGCTACCAACAACTCTAATGTTCAGTTTTCTTTTGTTAATGAATTAGGAGGAAATATCAGGGTTTTGCAAACTGCTTTCTGAGGACCCTCTTCATCTGCACACCTGGGACCGTTTGTGAAATATGCAGATTCCTGGGCCTCATCTCAACCCACTGAATACTCTTTGAGGGGTACAGCTTAGAAGCCTGTATTTTTTAAACATTCCCACCATACCCAACACACATGCATTCTGCTTTCATGACCCTCCTAAATTCTGAGCCTGCTTATTTTCAAGGCAATTTCCAAAATAATCCTAGAGGCATTTTGGCAGCTGCAATAGTAAGACATTTGGACCTGTCAATACCGTGATTTCACCCGCTTCAACATACTATTTGGTACAATTGTACATGGCATAAGATGAGTCTGTTGTACTCACCCTCTTTGGTTAAGCAACCAATTTTCTGCAAAATAAACTTGGTATGTGAACACCAACAGCTCATCACAAATCTACCAGCCATTTTTTCTGGTGAAGGAAAATCAGTAGTAAAATTCAATTCAAACAAGCTGTCTTAGGTAATTACAATAGGATAGCTTGCAAGGTGGCATTGGTAATGGTATAAAGAAGAGAGGGGCCCCTGACCTCCGGCAACTCAATTTGGTAAGGAAAGCAGTCAGTTACATAAATAACACTTCCCATTATGCAGATGGCAACAGACAGCTATAAAAGAAGCATTCGGCTGTACTTGGCATCTAAGACCTACCGATCTTGAGCAAGACACCGGTCTATGTTTGCAAAGCAGATCTGAGAGGAGCCTTTTATTTTCAATAAGGAGAACTTCTTCCTCCAGGATAGAACTGCCACAGAGCACAGTCAAACCCTTTCACAATAGACGAGGGTGAAACAATAGTTAATTGAGAGGACCAGGGCCACTTATGAGCAAAGCAATGAGTTTGGTAGCAAACTATTAATGACACAGATTAATGATTCACTGAATCCTGTCAACATGATGACAACCCAAACTTTTCATGTAGAAGAAGTAAAATTCCACTGAGGAAAGAGATAGTCTCAGGCCACAAGAAACTAATAAGCAAATAAATGACTTCAATGTCCATGCAGTGATGTCATGGCTGTTTGTGGAGATTTTTAAGGACTGGAAGAGGTGAAGAATATGATCACCCAGGGATTGAAGCAAGTAAAGGCAGATCAGAGCAATTAGAAGAGTTCATTGTGTTATCTGTGTGGTGCCTATAACTCACTAAAGGCTTCCAGTATTTTCATCTAGTCCTAATCATCTTAGAGCGGTTGGTCAAGCCAGTGTTTTAGATTTTAATAATTTTAGATCAAGGGAGGTCAAGTGATTTGGCCAAGGTCACACAACAATAGCAGCATGAAAGCCAGACTTCCAGATGTTCTAACATTAATTCCACAGCTCTGTGCAGAGGGCATTCAGAAGTGCATCCCCGTATGGTGAAGAGTTGGCTCCCACTGATGGAGAGGTACACAAACAGGTTGGGCTTTAGGTGGAAGAACCTAGGCCTAACCCAGCCTCTAGCAGTGTAATTTTGCCCAAATCCCTTCATCTCCACAGGCCTCAGTTTCCTCATCTGTAAAATCAGCATGCTGTGCCAGACTCAGAGAAATAAGAGAAAAAGGCAGAAGCAGGATGATGTCACCTCCTGCCCTGTGTTTTGTAAAAGTCCAAGGCCATGAAAGACATAGTGCAAGAAGAGCTGAGGAAGAAGAGAGGAGAGAAAGACAGCTTTGGGAAAAGAGCAGAGAAGGGAGGAGTAATTCCCCCAGACCAGAAAGGGGACAGGGGTCTCTGTGTCCTTGGAATGGCTGCAACACAGAACCTGCTTGCTGCCTAATCCCTGGCAGGTGGCCAGATCTCAGGAGAGATGGCTGTGTAGAGCAAGGGAAGGAAGACAAGAGGCCCAGGCCTCAGGTGTCCTAGCTTGGCCTAAGAGCCCCATCTCCTCAGATGGACAGAGCCACCAGAACCAAGGGTTCTATGCAATGGACACTTGCAAATAGCAGGTAATCTGTGTGGACCCATGCCTTATCACCCCAGATGTTTTATGGTCAGTGCAGATGTGGCAGGAGGGAACACGACTTAAAAACAACTGAGGTACCACAGTGCTACTAAACTGTCTCACTCATTAATTCCTCCGCAACTAGTTTTTCCTTCAGCACATAACATATCACTCTGTCTTCTACTGAGCCCCAGAAGAACTAGCTCACTTGCCTTAAGGGACGATGTTTTATGAAAAGAAAAAAGCAAAATATTAGACTCACTGAGGGAAAAGTGGATCCATGACTCTGTCATCTCCCGCTTGCTTGAGGGCATCTGCTCATTGACTAAAATGACAAAGCCAGCGAAGACCACCATTATAACACTTCTCTGCTGTGTCATCTCCAATTCCTAAAGATAACTGAATTTAGTTGCATTGGTCTGGTTGCCTTTTGTGTTTCAAACTGCAATCAATATTAGCCGCCAAAAATTCTAATGTGGCTTCCCTGCTTGCCTAACAAGGAAGGTGAACAGGGCATACAGGGCTGCTTCACTAGGACCACCAAATAATTTTTATTAGCAACTCCATCACATTTAACTAGCTCCTTTAGAAACATTAAGGAAAATCTATGTCAGAGGTTTGTCAGCCTTTGATGGATGTTTTCATTCTTGGAGCGTTATTATTGCTCTCCTTATGTGGCCAGGCTGCAATGGGGGAGTGTACGCTGATTAGACACTGTACTCCATCTGCCGCCATGCCCTGGGGCTAGGATGTTGTCGCCGGAGCCCAACACCGGTCTTGACAATTACATAATCCCGCTGAACAGAAAGGACAGGCAATTGTTTCACGGAGGTTTCTCTATTTCTTTTACCTAGAAAATCCTGAGCCTTTCACTGGTGCTGGTCTGAAATATCAAGACGAATCGAGAAAAAATCAGTTCGCTTGTCATTTGGCCAGTCACGCTACCAATGCCTTGTTCTATGTTGAACAGGCTTACTGCAGTCATAGTCAGTGATCAGAGTGGCTAGATTAGGGCAAAAAACCACAATGTATACTGGCCACGGCTTTGTTCTAAGATCCTATACCAAGCATTGTTGTTGTTGTTTTAGCCAAAGTCTCTTGTAATTTTTCTGGTGGTGGTGGTGGTGGTGGTGGTGGTGGTGGTGGTGGTGGTGTTTTTGATGGAGTCTCGCTCTGTCACCAGGATGGAGTGCAGTGGCACGATCTAGCCTCACTGCAACCTCCGACTCCCTGGTTCAAGCTATTCTGTTGCCTCAGCCTCCCGAGTAGCTGGGATTACAGGCATGCACCACCACGCCCAGCTAATTTTTGTATTTTTAGTAGAGACAGGGATCTCCTGACCTCGTGATCCACCCACCTTGGCCTCCCAAATTGCTGGGATTACAGGCGTAAGCCACCGCACCCAGCCAATTTTTCTGGTGTTTAAAGGAATATGTTCTCTTCGAAAATCAGAAAGTTATATATTTTTTAAAGGCTATAAATGTCATCTTTAGTGTTTGTGGCAGTTTGTATTTTCTCAAAGATGGCTACATACACACACCCCTACCCCAATCCTCAAGTTCTTCTTACAATGGGATATTAACACTTCTCTACACTGAGAATCCATGTTCTCTTCCCTTGGAACTATGTGGGTCTTTGTAACTGCATTGACCAATTAAAATTCAGTGGAGATGATGCTATGTAACTACCAAGGTTAGGTCATAAAAGGTAATGTGGCTTCAGCTTGACACTTGCCTGCTCTCTCTCTTTTTTCCTCTTCCTCCTCCTCCTCTTCTTCAACCTTCTCTCTCTCTCTCTCTCTCTTTCTCTCTCTTTCTCACTCACTCTCTCAAAACATATGCTGTGGGGAGCCTTGAGCTGACATGTAGGCAGTCTCCATGCTGGAGAGATCACATGAAGAGATTAGATAGGAAAAGATGCCCAAAAGCCCTAGCCATTCCAACCTTCAGCTGTTTTAGTCTCCCCAGCTCAGGCACCAGACATATGAGTGAGCCTTCAGATGATTCCAGCCTCCTATTCATCCCAAATGACCCCAAGGAAAACAGAGATAAGCTGCCCTGACAACTTCTAGACTGCATCCAGACTGCATACTCAAGAATCAATTAAGTTTTGGAGAGTTGTTTGTCATACAGCATTAGATAACTAGAACAACCTCATCAACTGCAGATAGACCACTGTTACCACATTGGTGTCTACTACTATCAAATGATAAATGAATTTCTTATTCATTCCAAAGAAAGAAAAACTTGCTCAACCAAGCAGTTTTCGTTCCAGATGACTGTTTTTATAAATTATCAGTTTGAAATGTAGAAGCACTTCTCTTTGACAAAGCAAGTTATCTTGGTGGGCCAGGCCACAGAAGCCTGCTCAACCCCTAATCCAACAGGATAGTCCTCCAACATTAAAAGTAATGTTTCTTCCTTTATTTTAGCTTTATAAGGATGTATTTAACCTCAGGGATGCTTTCATGCCTGGATGTGTTACCACCATAAAAAATTTGATCAGTTTCATACAGTAAATGTTAAGAAGTTCAGTGAGGGATAGATTACTATTGATTGTAGTTATTGGCGAAAGTTTCATGGAAAATTTAGAAGCTGTGTTCATTGAACCAAAGAGGTGAAAAAATGGGCTGACAGAAAGGAAATATAGTGGCCATCTGTGTTTTTTTCCATCCCCAGCATCATGACGCCTAATGGTAACTACACTAAAATGTTCCTTAAGACCTTTTTACTCAGCTGGGCATTTAAAGGCTCACGCCTTTAATCCCAGCACTTTGGGAGGTCAAGGTGGGCAGATGGATTGAGGCCAGGAGTTTGAGACCAGCCTGGCCAACATGGCGAAACCCAGTCTCTACTAAAAATACAAAAATTAGCCCAGTTTGGTGGTGCGCACCTATAATCCCAGCTACTCAGGAGGCTGAGGCAGGAAAATCGCTTGAACCCAGGAGGCAGAGCCTGCAGTGAGCCGAGATTGAGCCACTACACTCCAGCCTGGGCAACAGAGTAAGACTCCATCTCAAAAAAAAAAAAAGAAAGTAGTAAATATCCAATTGGCAGACAAATTGCTTGACTCGGTTGTCCTTACTGTAATATAAAAGAGAAATAAAAAAGAAAATAATCCATAATGAGCCATGTATTTCAACATATAAATGTGTGAGATTATTATTGTAGGCCAGCAATCAGCAAACTTTTTCTGTAAAGGACGAGAAGGTAAATATTTTAGGCTTCATGGGCCACATAGGATCTTTGTTGTATAGTCTTTTTTTTTTTTTAACAACCCTTTAAAAATGTAAAGACCATCCTTAGCTCATGGGCTGTGCAAAAGCAGGTCACAGGATGGATTTGGGCTACAGGCCCTAGTTTGCTGATTCCTGCCCTAGGCTAGACCATATAGCGAGACGTCAGGGGCTGGCGCCTTCTTATAATGAGTGAGTTTGCAGTTGACGTGTTGAAATAAGGGCTAAATAAGTACACTTGTGTATAACTGTGCATCAAACCACCCTGGATGCCACAGTCAGTGTGGATTCATACAGGCAAGCTGTATCAAGTGTTCAGTGTCACTAGCAGTGTTGCCATCCATGACAAAATTTCAAAGATAGCAAATAGTTCTTGAATAGGTTCCAGATGAAACAAACTATAATATTCCTTCTAATTTGACTGTACTTGCATTCCTGAATGATGCTGTGTATATTAAAAGCATGCAAAAATATATCATACTTATGTGGAAAATGGCATCAAGTTCCTGGCTTCTGTAAAGGAAACCAGTGTTTACCTACAAGAAGATCTGACTGGGTCATTTGAATGTCATGTGGGACATCATGTGGGGACACAGGAAAATTCTGACATGAGGGACCATAGGGTGCATTGTGGCAGTCTAGCCTCTCTTACCTCTACCCACCAAGGGCCAGTATTGCCCTCTTCCAATTATCACGCACTGAAAACTTCCCATTAACTTCCAGAAAGTACTCCCTAACATCACAGGTAGAGTCAAAGCTTAGACAATTTTGCATAAAAATTATTTTTAAATTTCTAGAGATCCACCCAAAGCCTTGAGAGATAACCTGCAAAGGAGAAGCCATGAGGCTTTAAGGTCATTGGCTTCTCAGTCCATCCACCTCTGTCTGCAGGTGAGAGCATCAGTGGCAAGAACCTCTATCCTGGACTAGAATTAGTGAGGCCAAAGAATGACCCAGGACCTTGAATTACACCTGCCTGGAGCAGGGGTCCAGTAACAAAAACATCTGTGCAAAACAACCATGGGCCTGCAATCAAGACTGGCTACATAATTTGGGAGATCCAATGTAAGATGAAAATGCAGAGTCCACTATTCAAAAATTATTCGGAATATCAAGATGGTAACAGCAGAGTATTAAACCAATACAGGGCCCCTCTGAACACCTATCCTGTGTGACTGCATTAGAACACATGCCCAGGAAGCCAGCCCTGCCATCAATCAAGTTTATGTTAACTGATGTTTTCATATCCATCCGTTGGTTTTGTTTCACAACCTTGGACTTATCCTGACTTCCAAGATGAGAAAAGTGAAGCTTGTGGAGTATTAATACATATGGAGACCCGGCTGGGTGGCTCACGCCTGTAATCCCAGCACTTTGGGAGGCCGAGGTGGGCAGATCACTTGAGGCCAGGAGTTCGAGACCAGCCTGACCAACATGGTGAAACCCTGCCTCTACTAAAAATACAAAAATTAGCCGGGCGCGGTGGCACACTCTCTTATTCCCAGCTACTCAGGAGGCTGAGGCAGGAGAATCACTTGAACCCAGGAGGCGGAGGTTGCAGTGAGCTGAGATTGTGCCACTGCACTCCAGCCTGAGCAAGAATGAGACTCCATCTCAAAAATAAATAAATAAATAAATAATAAAATACAAAGGGAGACATCTAGAACAGTGGGGAAGAAAAATCAGAACCAGAGATCCTGACTTGTTCCCCCATCCCTGGCTGCCATTCTGAAGCTGGGAAGGCTTCTTGCCCCTTGTCCTGCTTGCCAGGCTCAGCAGTAGTGGTTGGGGATTTAAATGAAAGCAAATAGTTTGGGCCTGTGCCCCAGCAGAGAGATTGTTGTCTTAAAATAACCATGAACATCACAACACCTTGATGCTGGCTTTGCTGAGTCCCTTTTCACTGGAATGCCTGCATTTAATTTCAGGAGACCTCCAGTTATTTCAGGAAATCTCCAGTTATAGCAATGGTACCTATGATCTGCAATGAGTTTTAAAACTATGGCCTGGCTAAAAAGGGAGATTTAACTAATTCTTGCCGAAAGCACTTTTGAAATTACTGGGGAAGTATTAGGACTAAGGCCAAGACAAAGGCTGTCTGGCATGACAGTGGAGGCCCTGGTGATTATATTGCTCCTAAAAAGACTTTGCCAAATCCCACCCCTACTGTTGTGTTGAAAGACAGAGCACGTCCACATTTGAAATGTGCTACAAAGCAAGCAGGAGAAAATAGGTGGAGGAAAAGCCTCTGTGAACTGACCTCTTGGGGTGAAAAACTGCTGAAAAACGTCCTTTACGATTCTTGGATTTCCAGAAAATGAATTTGTAGATATTGGCCAGTTTGATGGTGGGGAAACTGTACACTTCTCTATTCCTGATTATCTTAAGCCTCCTAAGTATGTTTCAATCTGTACATATCAATAAATTGCAGTATTTGCAACAAAAAAAATGCTAACAGAAATCTCAAATATACGCTATAATAGCCAGTTCCCACCCTGCAAAAGCAACAAAGTTTAAAGTTTCTATACCTTAAACACACACACTCACTCACTCACACACACACACACACAAAGAAAATAGGGAATAAACAAGTTTATTCCAAGATGAAAACAAGAGATAAAGCAAACAAAGCATAGGTCGTAAGCAAGAGAAGTCAGGCTGAAGGGAACGGGGAGGGACAGAGAAAAGCAAGAATAGTTACCAAGCTGTCAGCAAAAGCCCAGCATGAGTTACAACTTGTGGAACAAAGAGAATACGATTGAAGCACCAGAGATATTTCATCATAATCTACATAGACCACTGAGTTTATTTGGTAGTTAAGGAGGTAATGGCTTTCTTTCAAACTCATTTTAAAAGTTCTTTTTTTTTAATGGTGGCAATCAATGTTTTTTAGTGCTGGGACTATATTCACTAGAGTGGCCACATGGCCACATTCAACCCTTGCTAAGGATGCTTAATGAAGTGACGCTGGTTTAGCAAAAATATTCTGTGCTGTTTCAACAATTTCATAGTTAAGAGAACTAACTCTCAAGGTATGAAGACAATGCAGGGGAGGAAGGAGCTATTTTACCCAGTGTGCAAGGCACCCCAGGGGTTTTTTAAAGTGTGATGCCAACTCTTTCTTTCCCATGAAGTACTAAGTGGCATGGAACTTTAACTGGGGCATAAAAACAGATTAACAGAAGTAATGTATGAAATAAGCTTTTGCCAGTATCCAATTATAGCATGAAGTTATGCTTAAAAGTTGATTGATGTATTTTAACATCAAATAGCATGGAGTTTCAGGACTATGTGTGTTACAGAGTCTCATCCACCCATCAACCCTAAAATTTAAGACCAACCACTAAGATAATAAGGAATTTGCTGCTGTCTCTCTTGCTTGAGAAGACCAGGTTGCCAGTCAGGAAGTGCAAAGCCAGATCAGGTTTTCTCTATTAACCAATTATCTTATGACGAAATGCCATTGTTGAAAGCTCTTTCTCATCAATGCCTACACCATCAAGGCAAGCAGCATTGTTAAAATCATTATAATTGTGTGTGAAACAGCTCATGTTTCCGAGTCACCACAGCTCCTGGGAGCATTTAGCAGTTGGGTTTTGAAGAAAAATAGAAAAGGAGGTATCAGGGGGAAAAAAGGTGAAAATTCTATTAAAAAACTATTGTTTGGATAGCAATTGATGACATAAATACACACACATACATAATGTATATATATGTATGTGTATATGAAATATTTTAGGTTTCTATTTGCTACAACTAAGTCTCCACATTAGTGTTATTATAATGCAATAGATTAAAAACAAAGATAATGCATTGAGGTTGAAAAACAAAGCCAAATCTTGAAAATCAAATTGCATCCAAAATTAAACAAATATGCCCAATATTGAAGAAATGAAAGTATTGCAGGTTGATGAATAATTAAACAACTCAAAATCAAACCAATGGGTGGGGGAAGTTGCTTTAAAAAATATCAGAGACTTAAGGGCATAAATCATGATTTATAACCCATCCCAACTTTGACCTCGTAGAAAGCAGGAAAGATCAAAGGTGATGTTTCATTATGTATTTATTGCTTGGCCAAACCATTTTTCATCAGTCTTCATTTTGAAAGATCTATATGGAGTATGTACAAATTCTTATACATAGAACCATTGCAGGGAAATTTTCATGTACAGAATTTACCATGAAATCTGCAGCTAATAGTACAATATGCCTAATTTGTAATTTCCCTGTCTCTTTCTAGATGTATAGCATTGCAGCTTTATAGCCAAAAGATGCAAGCTGCAATGTGTCATGGGAAGATGGCTGACAGTTCAAATACAGTCACTGTAATTCCGCAGAGACCTTATTCTTTAACGCTGTAATGAGGATATCACTAAATGACAACCACTGCCACCACCATTAACACACATATCCACACATGTGCAAGCTAGAAAATCCCATTTAGAAAGATTGCCATGTTATATCTAAAATGAGGTCAGGTATAAAAGATTTGAGGTGTGATTGCTTTTTTAATTGGGAATGCTTCAATCAAATTAGAGAATATGCTTTTCTACACCTTTCTGTGGGGAAAAGACTAGATGACATCACTAGTTTGCCTCTAACTCCAGAATATGATAATCCATTAATTAAGCACTGAAACCAGTACTGACCCCAAAGGTAGTTTTGAAATACTTAAGAGACCCCTAGTTACCTTGACTGGTGTTATAACTGTCCCAAAATCTATTTTAATGCATTTTAACATTTTAGAAGATGGCACACCAAGTTAGCGTGCCTGTGTATTTGAGGAAGAAAGGAAAGAGAAAGTCACTCAGAAAACATAAGCTATATCTTGCAATGCAGTCCGGTCTAAAGAGGAGCTGGAAATTCTGAACTAGCACCAAAAGGGCATGGCCTAGACTGCCCCCCACCATTGTGGCACAGCACCCCCAAATTACCAGGTTATTTTCCCCCATGCCTCAAAGCAGCCACAGCCCATGGGCAGATCATCTCTGGTTATGAACATCTTCATCAGTTTACCTAGTAGGAAAATGTTGGTACAGTAAAATTTTCCTAAATGATGCTCATTAGAAGAGATGTTAATGAGTATTGTGTGTTCCAAGGTCCAATTAGGTTAGTAAATTCCGAGTTAAACAAAGCTCAACAGGGTTTATTATCTTAAGGCTTTTTGGATCCTCTAATACACTATATGCTGTGAGTCCGTGGAGGGAGATAATCTCCTGTAGCTTTCTCCAGGTAGATGCAACCACAGGTATTTTTGTTTGCCTCTTCTTTGCAGAATGTCTCACATGACTGGAGTTCTCAGGAAAACACCCTGGGGAATGATAGAATGATGGAGAGTCATTGGATCTACAAAGACTAGGATACAGCTCCCAACACTTTCCAGCCATGTGCACCCTTGAGCAAGAGACTCTGCCAGAACCTTGTGAAATGGGATATCTGGGGAGGGTGAGCGGTCACCATAACCAGCTCCTCTGGAAGCAGGTTTTGTTGGTATTGAACCAGGTTCCTTCTGCTGCATGTAGCAAGCCAATTACTATGACGACAGGTTGGGTTTTTCTTTGTTGTTGTTGTTGTTGTTGTTTGAGATGGAATCTTGCTCTGTTGCCAGGCTGGAGTGCAATGGCGCAATCTTGGCTCACTGCAACCTCTGCCTCCTGGGTTCAAGTGATTCTCCTGCCTCAGCCTCCCAAGTAGCTGGGACTGCAGACACGTGCCACCATGCCCGGCTAATTTTTGTATTTTTAGTAGAGACAGGGTTTCACCATGTTGGCCAGAATGGTCTCAATCCCTTGACATCGTGATTCGCCCACCTCGACCTACCAAAGTGCTGATATTACAGGCGTGAGCCGCCATGCCTGGCTGACAACAGGTTTTACAAAAAAGAAAGAGTTGATTCATGAGGCAGCCAAGAAAGGAGGTGGGAAAACAGGTGTCAAATCTGCCTCCCTGAAGATAGAGTTTTAGGGATATTTATGAGATAGAGGCTCAAGGCAGGCCAAGGTGTGGGGAAAGATGATTGGGCATAAGAAAGAGTGAGATACTGGGTGATCTGCACTAGGGTAGTCAAGATTCATGGATCTTCATAGAACACATGTTCAGAAAACAGCGGCATTAGCATGATCTTAGGGAGGAGTTTTCAGCTTTCTGATGCCAAAAAATCACCTCGCAGCCAACTGTGCAGGGCCTAGTTGAAGGACTGTGGTTTCAACCAGTTTGAACTGGGTAAGAGCTGTCCCCTAGTTCCTAAAAAACAACTTTAAGCAACTGTTACCATGGTGACCTATCTGTCAGAGATGTTCTCTCTAAGGAGCTAGTGGATTGCTTAGCGACGTGATGTTTAACTATATAGGTTTCAAGATCAACTAGAGGTGAGCAATTAAAAGCAAGCAAGGCAGGTTCCTTTTGGCAGCTCCATCGGGTTAGCCCTCAGCTTCAAATGGCACAGCGGTTACTATCCCAGGCCTTAGGGTCCGACCCACCTGAATTAAAACTCAGCTGTCTTGAGCCCAGGAGGTGGAGGTTGCAGTGAGCCGAGATTCCACCACTGCACTCCAGCCTGGGCGACAGAGTGAGACTCCTTCTCTAAAGTAAAAATAAAAAAGAGAAATAAAACCCAGCTGTGCTACTTTTCCAGCTGTGTGAACTTTTGTGTTTCAGCTCCTTGGGCCACAGATGAGTCAGTTCATCTATAAACCAACTTAAATGAGATGCTGCTCTTAGCCAAGTGTCAATAAACAGCAGTTACTCTCAGACCCTCCCCGGAGAGACCAGAATAATAATTAACAAGGAGCCATCTTTCATGGAGCATGTGGTGAGTTCTTGTCCCCTGATGGCTGCTCAGCTTCCATGTCCCCTTCCCAACAGTGGCCTGATTCCCTCCAGGGAATCACCTCTTTGTGTGCAGTCTTAGTGGGATCGTTATTACAGAGACTCATGCCCATTATGGAATCCGAATCACAAAGCTCCTTCTTCCCATATCCATGTCCACTGGTACAGACAGAGGGGGCCGTGTGACTCAAGCTCAGCCTCTAGGATTCCCTCTGCTGGGACTCTGAGTTTTGGGGGTCACCATGCTGGAAGATGAGGTTAGAGTCAGCCATGTGGGGGTAGCAGGAGCATCCCTATTCCCAGGGGGCTTCCAGGCTTTCTACCTACTCCCAAGGCTGCAGCTCTAGTATCCAGTTTATTTACTAAGCCCCCTAAATCCATCGGATCAATTAACCTTATAAACGCGAACAATATTTGTTACCAATAGCACACAGAGCAGCAGAGACATAAGTCTGGAATAATTTAGGCCTGGTCCTTGCTGGAATCCAAGGAGGAGGATGAGAAGAAGAGGAATAGACATTCCTAGAAGTGAAGAATAAACTGAACAGCGGCCTCATGTATGGTTCTCCTTGGGGTGCGTCCTTCATGATCCTACCTGAAAACCAGAAACTTCTCTATATTTGAAACAGGAAATTTAAAGCAGGGAATTGGCCACCCAGTGGAGAAAGAGTTAAGAGGCCACCAGGGGCCAGTGAGGCAGTCCAAAGATGAGCAACAGCAGGACACCATCACAGCCTAGAGGTTAAAGAAACAGGTGGGGAGCCGGGCGCGGTGGCTCATGCCTGTAATCCCAGCACTTTTGGAGGCTGAGGCGGGCAGATCACGAGGTCAGGAGATCAAGACCATCATGGCTAACATGGAGAAACCCTGTCTCTACTAAAAATACAAAAAACTTGCCAGGCATGGTGGCAGACACCTATAGTCCCAGCTACTCAGGAGGCCGAGGCAGGAGAATGGCATGAACCCAGGAGGCAGAGCTTGCAGTGAGCTGAGATGGCACCACTGCACTGCAGCCTGGGCGACAGAGTGAGACTCTGTCTCAAAAAAAAAAAAAAGAAAGAAAAAGAAACAGGTGGGAGCTAAACAATGAGAACACATGGACACACAGAGGGAAACAACACACACTGGAGCCTTTCACAGGGTGGGGAATGGGAGGAGGGAGAAAATCAAGAAAAATAACCAGTGGGTACTAGGCTTAATACCTGAATGAGGAAATAATCTGTACAACAAGCCACCATGATGCAAGTTTACCTATGTCACAAACCCGCACTTGTACCCCTGAACTTAAAAGTTAAAAAAAATTAAAATCCTAAGAAAGTTAGCTACAGTTCTTTGTCAACCATCTTAATTCTAAGTTAGTATAAATAATCTAGTTGTATGGGAATAGTCCACACTGTGGACTACTTGGAGGGGAGGGAGAAAGAGAGGGGTGGGTTGAAAAACTACCTCTGTGGTACTATATTCGCGACCTGAGTGCAATATACCCATGTAACGAACCTGCACATGTACCCTCTGTATCTAAAATAAAAGTTAAAAATTTATTTTTAATTTTCTAGCTGGGCATGGTGGCTCACGCCTGTAATCCCAGCACTTTGGAAGGCCGAGACGGGTGGATCACCTGAGGTCAGAAGTTCGAGACCAGCCTGGCCAACATGGTGAAACCCCCACCTCTACTAAAAATACAAAATTAGCCAGGCATGGTGGCATGCTATAGTCCCAGCTACCTGGGAGGCTGAGGCAGGAGAATCACTGGGACCCAGGAGGCAGAGGTTGCAGTGAGCCAAGATCATACCACTGCACTCCAGCCTGGGCAACAGAGCGAGACTCCATCTAAAAAAGAAAAAAAAATTAATTCAAGATGGATTAGAAACTTAAATATTAGACCTAAAACCATAAAAATCCTAGAAGAAAACCTAGGCAATACCATTCAGGACATAGGCATGGGCAAGGACTTCATGACTAAAACACCAAAAGCAATGGCAACAAAAGCCAAAATTGACTAATGGGATCTAATTAAACTAAAGAGCTTCTGCACGGCAAAAGAAACTACCATCAGAAGGAACAGGCAGAATGGGAGAAAATTTTTTCAATCTACCTATCTGACAAAGGGCTAATATCCAGAATCTACAAATAACTTAAATTTACAAGAAAAAAACAAACAACCCCATCAAAAAGTGGACAAAGGATATGAACAGACACTTCTCAAAAGAAGACATTTATGCAGCCAAAAAACACATGAAAAAATGCTCACCATCACTGGCCATCAGAGAAATGCAAATCAAAACCACAATGAGATACCATCTCACACCAGTTAGAATGGAGATCATTCAAAAGTCAGGAAACAACAGATGCTGGAGAGGATGTGGAGAAATGGGAACGCTTTTACACTGTTGGTGGGAGTATAAACTAGTTCAACCACTGTGAAAGACAGTGTGGTGATTCCTCAAGGATCTAGAGCTAGAAATACCATTTGACCCAGCAATCCTATTACTGGGTATATACCCAAAGGATTATAAACCATGCTGCTATAAAGACACATGCACACATATGTTTGTTGTGGCACTATTCACAATAGCAAAGACTTGGAACCAACCCAAATGTCCATCAGTGATAGACTGGATTAAGAAAATGTTGCACATATACACAATGGGATACTATGCAGTCATAAAAAAGGATAAGTTCATGTCCTTTGCAGGAACATGGATGAAGCTGGAAACCATCATTCTAAGCAAACTATTGCAAGGACAGAAAACCAAACACCACATGTTCTCACTCATAGGTGGGAATTGAACAATGAGAACAGTTGGTCACAGGGCAGGGAACATCACACACTGGGGCCTGCCGTGGGGTGGGGGAATGGGGGAGGGATAGCAATGAGAGAAACACCTAATGTAAATGATGGGTTGATGGGTGCAGCGGGCCAGCATGGTACATGTATACTTATGTAACGAGCCTGCACTTGTGCATATGTACCCTAGAACTTAAAGTATAATAATAAAAAAAAAGAAAAAAAAATTTCTAAAAAACAAATAGAAGAAGTGTGATATGGTTTGAATGCTTGCCATCTCCAAATCTCCTGTTGAAATGTGATTCCCAATGCTGGAGTTGGGGCCTGGTGGAAAGTGTTTGGGTCATGGGGGCAGATCCCTCATGAATGGCTTGGTGCCCTCCCCATAGTAATAAATTCACATGAGATCTGATTGTTAGAAAAGAACCTGGGATATCCCCTCTCTTGCCCCACCTCTCACCGTGTGATGCACCAGCTCCCCCTTCACCTCCTGCCATTACTGGAAGCTTCCTGAGGCCCTCACCAGAAGCAGATGCCAGCACCATGCTTCTTGTACAGCCTGCAGAACGATGAGTCAAATAAACCTCTTTTCTTTATAAATTACCCAGTCTCAGATGTTCTTTTATAGCAACACAAAACGAACTAACTCAGGGTGGCTTTATCTAAGCCCGGGATCTGGGGCCACCAGCATAAGCTAGAACCATCACATGCCTTCAGGCATACAATGGAGACAGAGCTGCTGCCAGAAACACTGCCCAAGGCAGAAAGGTAGGGCTAGTGGGAAAGATTCCCTTGTTTATTCCTGCCTCCTGGCCTCTAACCTCCCACCCCCACATCCCATTGGCCCAACCCAGACAGGTGATAAAAGAACCTGAGAAACGCAGCCTGCGAGGGTCATTCCCCTCTTCCTTGAGCACAGTAGTAGAATGACAAAGAATGGATCAGAGGCAAATAGGCCCAGGACTGGCAAACAACCCCTCACACATTAAGTATGTGATGCCTAATAGGCTTTGGTTTGTATTATTCAGGGTTCCTTGGGAACCTCCTGGCCTAATCATGTTTCATCTTTCATGTGAAACAAAGCACTTTCAGTCGCCTACCTCCTACTCCCCAAGTCCCATTTGTTTCTCCCTAAAAATCCTGCAAGAAACATTTTATTTGCCTCTCTTCCAGATGTTCTGTGGACTTATTAGTCTCAGAGGCTTCCAATGCTCCTAATTTCAGTAAGGATTTTATCCCACACTGAAAATGGAAGACACTTGCTGTATTTATCATTTCTATGGTAAAAATAAAATCTCTAAGAAGTGAGCACTAGCAAAATAAGGATGAATGCCTGGGTCTTTTTGGTCTCATCACACAAAGGATATATTTTATAGGGGCTGTCTTTGCAGGTAATTAGGATTCCCTCAACCAAATTTAATACTAATTTTTCCTCCAGGGGAATTTCTGATGAGATTGTCCAGCAAAGGGGCCATCTCCTAATGGGATTAGCTGATCAAGATTGTCTCCTGATACATGGTGCCATTCAGCAGCCATTTTAGAAAAAAAAAATGCAACTGGGGGAGGGGCGATAAGCACAGCTGATGAAAAACAAAAAAAAAGCAAAGACCAAAACAACTTGCCGACATGGCCGGAAGAGCTGGGTTGGCACTATTTCTGCCTCAGGTAGCAAAGGGGAGGGCTGGTATATTTAAGCACCTTGGTAAAGAGACCCAATCTTGATACCGACAATTACCTTTGCTCTATACTAGAGTTATAGGGCATTCTGACCACAGTGAGACACCTGCGGGTTGGGAGTGAGCATGACAGTGATTGAGACAAATTCACCCCCTCTGGTGGGCGACTTAGAGCTCCTATTTCCATGGGGGTAGAACAATGGCTCATACACTCAGACTGGACTACATCCTCCAAAAGACTGCATTTCCAAAGAATCCTAACCCTGGCCCAGATTCTGTTCTTGAGGGCCTCTCATTGGAGAAAAGTGGTGGAAAAAGAGAGTCTTGAAATGGGCTAGAAATAGCTCAAAACATCTGAAGCCAAAGCAATCCTTTCAATAGAGATCACCGAGGGCCAGGCAGGGTGTATGATCCTGAAAATAAAAAACAGGAAATAAAAAACGACAATAAAACTACAGTACCTAGGAGTTGGTCTCCTTTTCATAATCACTACGCACTGGCAATTCTAAAGAATGTTAATGAAAAAAATTATCCATAAAACAAAAACAACAAAAAACTGTCATTGGTCTAAGTCTAAACCATTGTGGTTACTCTGTTCAATTTCAATAATACATATATGTAAGCTTCAAATTAGCATGGCTTTCCGATTTATCCTTTAATAAACATCATATTCTACATGAAAGTAACTTCTGAGAATGTATTATAGTCATCTCTGAACACACAGGGACTCAACTGCCCGTGTTGGTATCAAAAGTAAGTTCCCAGGCTGGGTACAGTGGCTCATGGCTGTAATCCCAACACTTTGGGAGGCCAAGGAGGGTGGATCAATTGAGTTCAGGAGTTCAAGACCAGCCTGGCCAATATGGCGAGACCCAGTCTCTACTAAATATACAAAAATTAGCCAGGCATGGTGGCGCACACCTGTATTCCAGCTATTTGTGAGGCTGAGGCATGAGAATCGCTTGAACCTGGGAGGTGGAGGTTGTAGTGAGCCAAGATCGCGCCACTGCATTCCAGCTGGGTGAAACAGCAAGACTCTGTCTCAAAAAAAAAAAAAAAGTTCCAAATAGTTTCAGCTTGCTGTGGTCACAGCTCCTATTTCCAATCCCCAGAGGACAACATATTTCTGTGTTTACACAGAAGCTCCAGAATAAAGACAAAGACAACACAGTGGTTCTAAAACCAAGAAACAGAATTCGAGTTCATTCAATTGTGTCATTCAGTGTGATCACTTGGAGTGTTTATGTTTAAATTTTTTCAAGTGCAAAGACATTTGAAACCCCCTAAAATCCAACCTGAATAAACAAAGACATGGGCAATGTTGTGAATTCTAGAACGTGCGGTGAAACAATATTTTTATGAATCACTGTCAAATTTAGCCTTATATTTAAGACTTTCCCCAGTATTTGTATATTTGTTGCTGTGTGTGAAATAAATGTTTTAAAATTAAAATTAATAACTGTTCTGTAACCAATCATGAGCAAGGATAGCTTCACAAAACTGGCTACCATCTGCTAAACCTGCATATGTGAAGATCCACTTTATTAAAGCAATTGACAGATTTGCAGAAGCTTTAAAAAGAAAAACTATATTTATTACTACAATAGAATATCTGTATAAAGATTCTCCCCATTTAAAAAAACACATTAATATAATCAAGTTTTAGTTCATTACTTGTTTCCATTTTGGTGCAGTAACATTTATTTTTTAATAGCATGACCATACATAAAGTTGATAAAAGAAAATATAGACTGAGTGTCCTTTTTGTCCATTACTATCCTTTGTTTCATTTCATAATTGTTCCTGAAAATAATTTTGTCGTATAGAGAAGGGAGGGGTCAAATATAGGAGGTCTCCCCTACAGGTAAATCTTTATTGAAGAGGAAAATCATCTTGTTTATTCCCCTTCATCGTCAGCCTCCAAACAACCAAAACAAGAGCTGAAATTCTTGATTTTATTTTCCTCAAGAAATTCTGTCCTAAATTTGACTAAAATTAAATTCAAATCTGACAGGTTGTTTTGTTTGTTTGTTTTTGTTTTTGTTTTTTGAGACGGAGTCTCTCTCTGTCACCCAGGCTAGAGTGCAGTGGCGCAATCTCAACTCACTGAAACCTCCGCCTCCCGGGTTGAAGCAATTCTCCTGCCTCAGCCTCCTGAGTTGCTGGGATTACAGGCAACCACCACCAAGCCCAGCTAATTTTTCATATTTTTTTAGTAGAGATGGGGTTTCACCACCTTGGCCAGGCTGGTCTTGAACTCCTGACCTCATGATCCACCCCCTCCACTGCCTCCCAAAGTGCTGGGATTACAGGCACGAGCCATGGTGCCCAGCCAGGGTCTGACAGGTTTCAAGGGTCATTAGTGGAGCTTACTCTGGGATGCCATTGGTGTCCACCTCCTCTCTTCTAGGATGGACTTCCCAGACTCCAAGCCAGATTTCCACCTTCTCTTTGCCTAAAGATTTATTCTCTTTCTATATGAGAAATACAGCAGGTCCCATTTCACCAGCTCTCATCCCATGGCCAGTCTCACCCCAAACAAATGGAGTATTTCCACAACCTACACCGTCTTGTCTGCTTCCTGGCTCAGTCAGACAACAGTTCCTAAGGAAGACTTCTTGTGGTTGTAACAAGAAGCCCTTCATTGTCTGAGTCCTCCAAGAACTTTGTGCAAGATGTCAAACTAGAGCCTTAGGCATCACTGAACATAGACAAAGCCTCCGGGATGGACCTAAAGTCTGGGATGCCTTGAGCATGAGAGACTGGGTTGGTAGGACCTTGAGAATAACTCCATTAGAACTTGGACCTCTTGAGATTCCATGGGAGTCTTTTCATTGCACTGACACTCCTGGCAGAATAAACCTATTCTGTTCTATGAGGTCACTCAACCAGCAGACATCTTCATGCCATTTTCTAAAGCTCCTTCAGTTTTGGGGAGGACATTTTGTTAATTCACTGACTTTAGCATCCAGGCGACCAGGGGTGGAATCCCAGCTCTGCCACATTAAGGCAAATTCCTTAACCCTCTGAGCCTCAGTGTCTCACTTGTCAAATCATGATGCCCCCATTGACCTCAAAAAGAGATGCAAGGATTATGTGAGTAAATATATTTATTCACCCCAGCACCTGGCACGCTGGAAGTCTTCAATAACTGGTGGATATATGCCACTTCTATTATTTGAACAAAATTGCCACCAAAAGAAGATAGATGGACTGCATAGATTAAAGATTACTCATGTGACAAAGGATGTCAAATAAATGTCATTAACTAAAAGAAAACATGTGGTGGCTATTGGCATGGCAAATATCAAATTACAGCAGTCACAACAGAGAGAAAAATCCACATCACTAGTGTGTCACATGGGTATTGATGGATGAGAGTCCCATGGGAAGGTTTGCTTTCATCCAGACAGAGCCAGCTGAGAAAAGATGGGGTGGGGGGGCAGAAGAAGCAGCAGAAGGAGGAGGAAAGAGGAGGAAAAAGAAGAGGAGAGGGAGAGGGGAGGAGGAGGAAGAAGGAGGGGGAGAAGGAAAAAGAGGAAGGAGGAGGAGAAGGGGGAGGAAAGAGAAGAAAAAAGGGGGAGGGAAGAGAGGGAGAGAGAGGAGGGGGAGGAGATGATTTATTATACTAGTCCCAAATTGGATCTCATAAAACTTCCAAGAGGATGAGGAGAGAGAACCAAGTTGGAAAGGAGTCAGCAACAGAATTGTTATAAGGCCTTGGGGCCATCTCTAAGAACTCCGCAGTTCTTTCTCCTCTTAAGAGGTACTCCGAAAGAAAGGCAAAGTGTGGCTATATAGATCAGATGTTGTCAAAAACATTCTAACAGGGAGTGCTGTAAAATGTAAGCTCTTGAAGAAAATCTAAGTTTGGAAGTTTAAGAGTCAACTATGCCAAAATATTAACTGAATTATCCGAGGGAAGTAGAACTGAGCAATGTTCATTTTCTCCTTTGTATTTTCTTAATCTTTTAAGAATTAAAACTGCGTTACTTTTTGAATCAAAATGGAAACCTTAATTTTTGACCTCATAAGTACAATATAGGAATTATGTATGACCTCAGTGGTCCCCTTGGGTTAGATATGGTGGGAAAAACAGGACAACTTCATAGATTCTGGAATTGAAGTAGAAAAAAAAGTTCTGGTTTTGCAATCAGCTCATTTGAAAATAAATGAGGCACTATAGAACATTGAGAATTTTTAAATGGGGGTAGGGTACAGAGGGGAGCCAAGTACAGGGCAAAGGAAATGCTTTATGCTATTGGAAATAGATGCTAAATCCCAACTAAATCTTTAAACTTTATCTTTAATCAAATATCATTGTAAACACAGGCCCCAAATATTACAAGAAGAAGCCTACAAATTATGTTTTTGGAGCTGGGAACACAATCTTTCTTCAAATCTAGGCCCTAGAGTCTTTAGGCCCCCTACCTCAATTCAAGCCAGAGCTATGAAAAAGGTAGAGATACAGTTAGGTACTCAATGTATGAGTCACTTTTTGCAAACAGTTGTCATTCCATTTCTAGAATGATCTCTGGGATACTATAATATAAAGACTCTGAACACACTGGATGGCCAAGAAGAGGGAAAAACATGCTTCTACATATAAGCAGACTTTAATATTTCAAATTTGGGCCCACCTGATTGGGGGTAGGAAAAATTAAATACTTTTATATAGTAGAAAAACAATAAAACAAAAAGAAGAGCAGCAATGCCAAGGGGAACATTTAATCTACCAAAAGAAACCAGCGTTTTCAAAATGTGTTTCCTTGTGTGTGGCAGTTATCAAATATCCCTGGACTCTACCCAAAACTACTGAATCACTATCACAGAGCAGAGCCCCCAAATCTGCATTTTACCTCATTTTCAGGACGTTTTTGGCACATTCTAGTTTGAAAATCTCTGCTTAGGAAATTATTAAGAGTGAGATATTTCAGTAACTCATTCGAGATCTACTAAACAGCTCTTCATTTTCCTATGTGAAGTAGTGAAACTACTACCTTTCTGAGACTATTTTCTGATTGGCCTTTTGCTAACCAGACATAGGCCAATATAAATTAGCAAGAAGTGAGTTTCTAAAACCAATTGAATTCCCTAAAGCCATACACACATCTTAAGAATCTTCAATACTCCTGGTATAACTGTGGCTACTTGCCTTGAGCCATATATTCCTCTCTGGGTATCTTCCTAAATTCAAGAACCTTTTATGATGAGGAATTAAATGTCTCCAGTGAACAGAGAGAAATTAATTAGCACCCACCAAATGAACAACTATTTCATTCCCTGCATGAATGTATATTTTGCTTTTGACACAGCCCGAAAAACACGGAGAAAATCTCTATAAGAATTAGTTATGCTCTATGGTTACTGGTGGAGCTGCAGAGACTCCCCCTTGGGCTGTTATTTGCAGTGTTTACTTTTTTTTTTTTTTTTAACTGAATTATCAAGTGAAAATCCAATTGTTCCTAATGGTGCTCACTCTGTGTGTTTCCCATTCTCATATATGAGAAAGGGTTTATTATCCATTTGTAGTAATTAAGACACTGATGTTATATAGATCCATAAAAATCCTTCATTAAGCCAGTAAAGAGCTTTTCATCAAAATCACGGTAACTAAATATTTATTTAAAAATAAAAACCAAATTAAAATGAAGGGCCCCCTCAAAAAAAAAAACAACAAAAAATTGCTATGAGACTATTTTGAAAGTTGTTGTGGGTATCCTGAGCAGTTTCAAAGCATGTAACTATATTGTCTTACAAAGTAGGAAACAACCCTAACTGGCAATCCATCATGGCTGGCTATAAAGAAATGAAGTAATTAACCATAAGGAAATAATTCAGCAAGATGCTAACAGTTTAATAACATTTAAGTATTTGCATTTAAGCATTATTGTTTTTAAATGGTTTCATAATTGTTTTAGATTTGCAAAAGGTGCTAACACGTGAACAAAATAAAAAGCAACACAAGATTTTGTGTTAGATATGGTCAGTTGAATGTGTTATTAGATACAGGAATAAGGTTTGTATTGTCCTCATGGAATTTGGAATACAGCCCTTGGCAACGCAGGTCTGTACAGAGAAAACTCCTCAGCCTTTAGAAGCTTACACACCTCCCCAGCCAGGGGAAAAAGGAGGAAGCTAAATAAATCTTTCTCATGCAGAGAAAAACCTCATGTTGTTATCTTCCTTCCTATTACAAGGAAAGTTCATCTAGAGAGCCACAGCTGAGACAGGAAAACATGTTGATTGGAATACGTAAGAACCCCCTGCTGTGTACCACTTGGGGATAAAGATTTTATTAGAAAGACCTTTCTTTATCTTTGAAGCATCTAAAAAATTTACAGCCAAGAAGAAAGCTGTATTTGTCCATTATCAAAACCTTCTGTCCACAGTGGAAGCTTTCTGCATTTCCATAACCAACCATGGGGAGAAACTAGGGCTACTCCCATTTTCCATCAAACACCAGAACAGTGTTTCTCTCACAGGACTCCAAGGATAGATTCTAAAGGTTCTATGAGTCTTCTACATTTTATTTAAATATCCTGCCTTAATTTCTATGATAGCTTAAAAAATATCTGAAGGACTAAGTATTACCATAGGGCCATAGGGCCCTCCCTCCTTTGCAATTGCATTTACGAACATATTGGCACCAATGAACATAGCTTCAATCAATGCGGGTTAATGAGAAGAATAATAATGGCACACTTTAGATTAAAAATTATATTGGTGGCTGGGCACGGTGGCTCACGCCTGTAATCCCAGCACTTTGGGAGGCCGAGGCGGGCGGATCACGAGGTCAGGAGATCAACACTATCCTGGCTAACATGGTGAAACCCCATCTCTACTAAAAATACAAAAACAAAATTAGCCGGGTGTGGTGGCGGGTGCCTGTAGTCCCAGCTACTCAGGAGGCTGAGGCAGGAGAATGGCATGAACCTGGGAGGCAGAGCTTGCAGTGAGCCAAGATTGTGCCACTGCACTCCAGCCTGGGTAACAGAGCGAGACCCCGTCACAAAAAACAAACAAAAAAAATTATATTGGTGCAAAGTAAAAGCCAACAAAACCTGTTGCATGCCCTACGAACAACCATTTTGTAATTGTCTGGAAGCTTTTGTAGACAGACATACTAAGAGAAGTGAGTTATCCTCCAGCTTATGGAGTTTAGATACAACAAACTGAAAAACAACTAGCACCAAAGCAGTCAGGGCCACCCTTGTATTGTGAGCAGCAATTTAATTTCAGCAAAATAACTCCATCCTTAACTTTCAGTTAACATTGAATTTCAATGTTAACTTTGAATTTCAGTGGTTCTTATTTATATGCAGTTTATAAATTTACAGTGTGTTGATTTACAGTTGTGCTGTGATAGCAGATGTGAGTGAAGATCTAAAGTGGGGTTTCTCAACCTCAACACTACTGACATTTGGGCTGGATAACTGTCTGATGTAGGGGACTGTTCTGTGCATTGCAGGATTTAGTAGCATCCCTGCCATCTACTCACTAGATGCCAGTAGCAAACATCCCCAAACCACCTCTAGTTGTGACCATCAACAGGGTCTCTACATGAACAGACACTTCACAAAAGATGACATACATGTGGCCAACAAGCACATGAAAAAATGTTCAATATCACAATCATTACAGAAATGCAAATCAAAACCACAGTGAGATACTAGCTCACGCCAGTCAGAATGGTTAGTATTAACAAGTCAAAAAACAATAGACACTGGCAAGGTTTTGGAAAAAAAAGGAATGCTTATACACTACTGGTGGGAATGTAAATTAGTTCAACCACTGTGGAAAGCAGTTTGGTGATTTCTCAAAGAATTCAAAGCAGAATTACCATTCGATCCAGCAATCCCATTATTGGTTATATACTGAAAGGAATATAAATCATTTTACCATAAAGACAATTGCGCTCATATGATCATTGCAGCACTGTTCACAATAGCAAAGATATGGAATCAACTTGGGTGCCCATCAATAGTAGACTAGATAAAGAAAATGTGGTACATATACACCATGGAACACCATGCAGTCATAAAAAAGAGCAAGATTATGCCCTTTGCAGCAACATAGGTGGAGGTAGAAGTCATTGTACTAAGTGAACTAACAGGAATAGAAAACGAAATACCACATGTTCTCACTTATAAGTGGGAGCTAAACATTGAGTACATATGGGCACAAAGAAGGGAACAGCAGACACCAGGGCCTACTTGAGGGTGGAGGGTAGAAGAGGGGAGAGGACCAAAAAACTACCTATAGGATAATATTCTTATTACCTCAGTGACAAAATGATCTGTATACCAAACCCATGCAACATGTAGTTTACCTGCCCATGTACCCCTGAACTTAAAATAAAATTTAAAACCAACAAAACAAAATAGTGTCTGTAGATACCACCAAATGTTTCCCAGTGGGTAAAATTGTCCCCAGTTTAAAACCACTGACCTAAAGTATGTGTTGCGGTCCAGGCAGGAAAGAGATAACATACTCAGGTTGAATAATTTAAGGAGAATTTAAAATAGATACTAGTTATAAAAGTGTAGGGAGGGTATAAGGAAAGATAATTCCCAAAGTCCTAAAGGAGCAAAATAAGGATGAAGCATGCTGGGGGTCAAGGGAGAGACAGAGAGGGAAGGAGGAGAAGGGGGGTGCAGAGATGGAGATAGGGGCACAGATCCTATAGAAAGGACATCCTATTAGAAGCTGAGACCTGCAGGTAAAGGGTAAAGTGATAAATTAATGCCCTGACTTCACAGTCTGGGCTCCCCATGAGCTGAACCCAATCAGGTGCAAAAAGACGAGGGAGCCCACTGGTAAGGTTCAGACAGGTCAGCCTCCCAGGACACAGAGCAGAGTGGAAAGAGGGAAACTAGCGTAGGTTAGAGAGGCAAGCAGAAAACATCCACCACACCTAGTTCTCCAATTCTGAGAATTTAAGAAATGATTAAAGATGGTAGGGAGCCAAGGCCCTGAAGTCCAACGCTGGTCGGTGGGCGCTTGTGCAGCACGCACTCCCCGGAGCTGAACCAGGGCGAGTAGAGAGCTGTCAGATACCATAGCCATGTGAAGTTGAACATGGCAGAAGAAGAGGACTAACGTCTGATTCCTTCCTTAATGTCCAAGAAGATATCAGACCAGGCTTGCCAATGCTAAGGCAAATCCAGGAAGCCTGTGGAAAAGAAGAAAAGCAACAGGAAGCTAACTTGAAACACAGGCAGAAGAGTTTAAAAGAAGAAGAACAAAGAAGACATAACATTGGGTTGAAGAATGCACTAGGCTGTGAAAACAAAGGGTTTGCCTTCCTCCAAAAGATGGGCTATAAAAGTGGTCAGGCACTTGGCAAGAGTGGGGGTGGTATTGTTGAACCGATTCCTCTCAATATCAAAACAGGGAAAAGTGGCATTTGGTCATGAGGCATCATTAAAACGGAAAGCAGAGGAAAAATTAGAAAGCTACAGAAAAAAGATTCACATGAATAACCAAGCTGAAGAAAAAGCTGCAGACCAGTTTTGAATACGACTTAAAAATAAGCAAGATGAAATAATGCTAGAAGGAGATCTCAGAAGAAGCCAGCAAGTCTGTCAACAATTGGACACCCAGAAAAATATTCAGGTTCCCAGGGAAGCATGGTACTGGTTGAGGCTTGAAGAGGAGACTGAAGAAGATGAAGAAGAAAAAGAACAGGATGAAGATGAATAAAAGAATGAAGATTTAAGTGTACTGGAAAAATTACAAATATTGACTAGTTATTTAAGAGAAGAACTTCTTTATTGTATTTGGTGTGGAACATCCTACGAAGATAAAGAAGACCTATCTTCAAATTGTTCAGGACCAACTTCTGCAGATCATGACTAAGATTATTCCCAATAAACTGGAAACTTGAGAAATGTTATTACTTCCTAGGGGTAGACAATTTCAGCAGTTAGAAATCCCAAATTTTTTATGCCAGTAGAGAAAGAGGGACTTTATATAATGTTTTGTTCTTTTTGTACTTTAGAATGTGAGAGTTCACTGACTTGAAAAAAATAATGCAATGCCATTTCAGAACACAGTGTCATAGAGATGGACAGTTACACTTTATTGCTGTATTGTGATAGGTGAGGGGTTTAAGGACACCAGCAGGTAACTCTCTTATTCCCCTCTTCACTTTGGAACAAATTGAGAAATAAGAAACAGGAGTCAGAAGAAGAGAAAAATATCCACTTTATCAGTGAATAAGCTGAAATAGAGAAGGTTGAATTTTTCTCCAATCAGACACTGTAATATTTCTCCCTGATTGGAGAGAACTGTGGGCCTCTCCCTTATTGGGGCAGAGCTCATCTTTGCATTCTGAGACCAGTTAGCTTTCAAGGTCTACCAAGGGCTGGACCACACATGCTCAGTTCCTTCTTGTATCACCCATGGGATGAGACAGTTCTTTGTTGGGAAGGAATGAATGAGGGTTCAGAGAGATTTTTCCTACACTTCTCACTTTGGAGGAGCAAGGAGAAGTTCCCTTCCCTCCATCCAAGCATGAAGAGGAGGGGAAACATATTCCCCTCAATAAGACTGATGTCAGACGCAATGTTCCACCAGTACTACTAAATTCTAATCCATTTTACAGACAAAATAACTGTGATAATTTCTGGTAAAATCATGAGTTTTCATGACAATGTCTACATCCATTAAATGTGATCTGTTGGAAGTTTTGGCTATAGAAACTTAAGAATTGTGAGGAAACTCAAATATCATGTGATCCAAGTACTTACTGAATTTGGAAACCCCTTGATAGCATTCCCAGTGGGTGATAATTCAACCTTTGCTTTTATTCTTCTAGCCACAGAGAGCTCATTGCTTTAAAACCATTCCAGGCCGGGCGCAGTGGCTCATACCTATAATCCCAGCACTTTTGGAGGCAGAGGCGAGTGGATCATGAGGTCAAGAGATCGAGACCATCCTGGCCAACATGATGAAACCCCATCTCTACTAAAAATACAAAAATTAGCTGGGCATGCGGGCGCACGCCTGTTGTCCCAGCTACTAGGAAGGCTGAGGCAGGAGAATTGCTTGAACCCGGGAAAGCAGGTTGCAGTGAGCCGAGATCGTGCCACTGCACTCCAGCCTGGTGACAGAGCAAGACTCCATCTCAAAAAAAAAAAAAAATCCTTTATTACTGGGTAGCCCTAAATTATTTTCATTGTTTTCTCTTAAACTGGAATCTGCTTCCCTGTAATTTTACTGAATACAGCTAAGGACATACCATGTGGCATACTATGAGAGCGCTCCATCCAGGGTGAGGCATCAAAATCATGAACCTTTTTAAAAGTTCATATGCTCAGGTGTCTCTCCTAGTGATCGATTTTGATTTATCTAGTCTAAAGCGGTTCCTGGATATCTATATCTATATTTATTTTGAAGTCCCAAGAATGAATGACAAGCACCTGAGGATAAGAACTAACGCTGGGATTAAGTATGGTGCATCACTATTCTTTGGATAGAGTTGTGATCACCTGTGTCATTTTAAAGCTCACCTTTTAGTTGCATTGAGCAAGAGATCAACCTCTTCTTTTATTAGAAACAGCATACATAAGAAAATCACAAAAACTAACCTGTACTTGCTAGGGTAAGATAATCAGTAGGACAACTTGTATTAATCTCTGACCTAATATGACCTAATTCACTTTTCAAGTTTAACTTAGGGAACTTTACAAAATAATAATAAAAGGATCCCACCCCAAGAGATTCTGATGCCACTGGTCACTATGACTTGGGCATCACTGCCCTTGATTCTAAAATGCAGCCTAGCTTGAGCCACTAACCTAGTTAACTTCTGGGCCTTAGTTCTTCATCCAGAAAACTAATCATTATTTTTATGAATGTAAATATATGTATATATAATATCTAAGTTTATACGGTTGGATGCTATTGTTTAATAATTTTTTGTTTTTGTTTAAAAAAATTATAAAATTGGCCCAGCACAGTGGCTCAACCCTGTAATCCCGGCACTTGAGGAGGCCAAGGCAGGCAGATCACTTTAAGCCAGCAGTTTGAGACTAGCCTGGCCAACATGGTGAAACCCCATCTCTACTAAAAATACAAAAACTAGCTGGGCATGGTGGCACACGCCTGTAATCCAGCTACTCAGAAGGCTGAGGCAAGAGAATTGCTTGAATCTGGGAGGCAGAGGTTGCAGTGAGCTGAGATCATGCTACTGCACTCTAGTCTGGGTGACAGAGCAAGACCCTGTCTCAAAAAATATATATATATATATAAAATTATATTAGTAGCTATTAATAAAACAGAGGAGTACATTTTACCCTTGCAATTACAGTCAATATTTTGGTGTCACTTCAGCCAACATACCTACGTTCAGTCAAATCCCAAAGCCAAATGGATAATTTCAGATGGAATCGAGATAGACAGGAACTGGCTTCCCTTTCTCCTCTTACTATGGGGACAACCCACACCTGCTCAGTGGCCTAAAATATTTTAAATATGTTCATGACAATTATGCTAAGAATGCCAGAATAACACTGATGGAACCCAGGATTGTGGTCTACATTTACAGGCCTAGGACTAGAACTAGACCAGCTTAGAGAGTGCGAGATATCCCTCCGTTCTTGTCCATCAAAGGATAAAAATATAGGCTTTTGGCCGGGTGCAGTGGCTCACTCCTGTAATCCTAGCACTTTGGGAGACCGAGGCAGGCAGATCACAAGGTCAAGAGAGCGAGACCATCCTGGTCAACATGGTGAAATCCCATCTCTACTAAAAATACAAAAACTAGCTGGGCAAGGTGGTGGGTGCCTGTAGTCGTAGCTACTCGGGAGGCCGAGGCAGGAGAACAGCTTTAACCAAGGAGGCGGAGGCTGCAGTGAGCCAAGATCATGCCACTGCACTCCAGCCTGGTGACAGAGCCAGACTCCGTCTCAAAAAAAAATAAATAAATAAAAATACAGGCTTTCAGCTGGGTGCGGTGATGCAGGCCTATTGTCCTAGCTACTCAGGGGGCTGAGGTGGGAAGTCCCTTGAGCCCAGGAGTTTCAGACCAGCCTGGGCAACACAGTGAGAGACCCCTATCTTAAGGAAAAAAAAAATCAGGTTTTCAATATGAGTAAAAATTTATTTTTAGGCCTTTTATGACTTTATAAATAGGCAATAATGAACACTGAGGGAAGCAAAACATTGAAAAGAATTTTAAAATTTGTTTTAGAACACTCATATGAAATTTGAAACTGCAAAACAATGTAAAATTTAATGTCATGTCATTTATTTTTGTGTATATTGTGCTATGTTTATTTTCAAAGTCCTATCTAGAAATTCTAAAATGTCTTTTCTTAATTAAAAATCAAAAATACTGTAGTTTCTGAAATTCAAAATAAATACTTTAACATACAAAAAAAAAAATTTAAATTTAAATGGTAAATCTACCCTAGAAGTCCACAAGTCAGCTTTCATTTAAAAGGAGGTTGCTTCTCTGAACATCATTCAGGTCTGTAAAATTACATCCCAAGAACCTTCCTAATGTTCATACCAGGCCTATTGCCTGCCCTGGCCTCTTATTGCTGGGCTCATTAACTCAACAGATACTTATTTATATCCCACCATGGTCAGAGAACTGTACTGGTGCAAAGTGGCTGAAGAAAGGGCAGTTCATAGGAAATGTCAGACCTGAGCCTCATGTCTCCATCAGGAAGCAACTAATGCACGTGGATAAAATAGCGCTCTCCTCAGCCATCACCAGTGTGAGGACAGTGTCACAATAATAGCCTCAATGTCAGTGGTTCATGTCCACCCTGCCCCTGCAGGATTCCACCATTGTCTCTGCAGCTGTATCTAGGATTATCAGCAAGAGTCTTAAGTACCTTTGCTTGGGTATCCCTTCCTCTATTCTCTTATTTCCAAGGGGAGGCTTCTTCCCTATTCCCTGAGTGACCCCCTTCAGCTCTTACCTGCTCCACCCCTTGGAAGGAGGAGTAATTAATATGATTGGTGAGATGGGCCCAGCTGACATCCCTTGGGCAGCCTTCGTCCTGGGCAGGGCCACTGCACTAAGCAAGGACAGCAGGAGCCACCTACTCTTGCCAAGCATGGTGGTTGCTTGTGCCATTTGCTCCTTCTGGTAATCAGATGAAGTAGGGCCTGCTGCAGGCCAGCCTAGCCAACCTTCCAATTTACCAGTTCCAGTTCTTCAGCCTGCAACTAAATATGCAAATCAAAGTCATGTAAATCCCAAGGTCTATGTGAGAGAGAGAAGCTCCGTTGCCAACTGACCTAAGCCCATAGGGCTGCTCAACATTATCAGATTTGGAACAAGGAGGCAATATTGGTCACAGCCAAACTTAAAAGGTAGTGGGGAGCTAAGTGGCTCCTCCCCCACAGCTCACTGCTATGTAGCATGTTAGAACAAAAACAAGTCTTAGACCAAATTTTCTGTTTGTGTAATCATTTCTTAGAGCATGTGGGCTCAAAATAATCATGCAACCTGTTCTGTAAACTCAGAGACATCTTGTTTTCTATACTTGGGCTCTCCAATAAGAAAACTTCAAGAGAATTTCATTCATTTGTAATCAGCTCCCTTCTAGTTGGATCAAACAACAGGTGCCTCTGAGAACTGGAGGACACAGAGCTAAGTGACCTTCTAACCTTCAGTTTGTGCTGTCTTATTATCCTGGCCGGGGTCTTAAACCTCCTTGACTCAAGGGTGGTGATGCCTGCAGAGTCTTTCTGGCAAGCAAATATTTTTAACCAATCACTCATCCGGTGAAAATTATTATTTCTACGCATCCCTTATGCAAATAAAAACCCCTCACTGGAGATTTCAGATCAAGATATTTGAAGCCACCTCAGAGAGGTGGATTCCTCATTAGGCTCTTTCAAATCCCAGCTAATTACCCAGAGAGTGGGAATTTCAGATGAGAATTATGATGGATTGGAGCTGGCTGAACATTTTTTTTTATGCTCCTCTGTTTGGAAATCTAATTCCCCTCCCTCTGAAACTAGGCCAATAGGATATAGAGAGATAGAAATAGAAATAGGAATAGAGATAGAGAGACAGAGAGAGAGAAAGGCAGGGAGCGATTCTAAGGAATTGGCTCATGAAATTGGGGAGGCTGACAAGTCGAATCTGTGGGGCAGACCAGCAGGCTGGAGACTCAGGGGAGAAATGCTATCATTCATGTTCAAAGGCAGTCAATGGGCAGAATTCCCTCTTCCTCAAGGGAGAGCAGTCCTTTTTCTCTTAAGGCCTTCAACTAATTGGATGACTCCCACCATCACTAGAGAGGGCCATCTGCTTTACTCTGAAAGTCTGATGTAAATGTTAATCTCATCTTTAAAAGATACCTTCACAGAAACATCTAGAATAATGCTTGAACAACTATCTGGGTATTGCAGCCTAGCCAATTTGACACATAAAGTCCACCATCACAGTCAGCATTGGTGGCAGGAGATGTGATGTCACATGACTTCAAGGCTAAGTGATAAGAAGCCTTGAAACCTTGGCATGGGTCTCCTGGAATGCTCTCTTGGAAGTCTGGCTCCCTGAGATCACCATAATGTAAGGAAGCCCAAGCTAGCACCGTGGGGAGGCCACGTGGAGAAAGAGATGCCCAGCTAGTCTCATTGTTCCAGCCATCGCAGCCCAAGCACTGGACACACGAGGAAATAAATCATCTTGGATGTCCAGGCAGATGAGACTTCAGATGCCTCCAGCCCCAACTGCCATCAGGCTGCAAGCACATGAAAGAATCTGAGAACTGCCCAGCTGATCCCATTCAACCACAGAATCATGAGAGAGATTCATATATTGCTTTCTAACTCACCAAATGTTAGGGTGGATTTCTATGTAAAAAATAGGTAAACAGACTACGAATACTTGAAATATTAACCTACACTCCCAAGGTACATATTAAACTTAACTTCACACATATGCACATCATCTACACCAAAGTATTTTAAGAAAATTACAGCCAGTATAACCGTCCTGCCACATGCTCTATATAATCTGAGCCCATTTGCCTCCTGTATCTGCTTCCAACAAGTTAAGGACATGGAAGCATGTGAGGGGGGTTAGATAGGACCCAAAACCATCAACAGGGGCCCACACATCTTCTCCAACAGCACTAAAGTGTCTGCCAGGCCCTGCCAATAACATAACAGGTGTGGTTATAGTGTGTAGAATAAAACACAGGTGGGTTGCCTGTGGGGTAATGAGAGAAGAATGTCTCTTTATCTCTTTTATGTCCAGCTCTGTCAGAGAGATACCCCAGAGTTTGGAGAGAAAAACTCTTCCTTCCCTACCTGTTGCTCTGTGCTCTAAGGCTACAGAGAAGCCAATAGGAGCTGGGAGAAATCAGGTGTCAGGCACCATGCCATTATCTGATAACTGAGCTTTCTCTAACAAGGCCAGGCTCTCTGTACCTGGTTCTCCTATTTCATCAGGATGAATTATCCCCCAGGAGGGGCCTCAGCCCTTATGCAAATTGGCTTTCCAGGGTGCCTACTCCATCAGCACAGACATGGTCAGACTTTCTGAATTCCTCTTAGACTCAGTCTAGAAGCTCTGCTTCCCATAAATGAAATGGTGGCAAATACTGACAATCTAACAGATTAATCAGTGCAACAGAGCGACCCTGGAGTCAGAATTTAAATCTATTTTTTAGCAAGAAGCTGACAGCTGCTTCTTTGTAGAGCAAGGTTAGCAACTCAAATGGCTCCAAGCAGAGGAGATATTAAAAATATTTAACAACTGGAACCACCTGGGCTCAGTGGGCTCAGAGCAGGCCCTGTCAGCCATAGATATCAGCCCTGCTCCTACAAACCAGGCAGGTAAGCGGGAGGAATGGACACATGGGGGCTATGGAAGAGGACAGCTCATGCTTCATGTAAAGAAGAAGCTGCTATCCAGCTCCAGGCAATGGAGGACATGGGAATGGAAGCCTAATGTTATCAAAAAAAAAATGGAATTTTTTTTCCCAGATAGGCTGCCATGAAATTTGTGAAATTTCCTGATTTAAATGTTAGCAACTAGTTTGAATATTTACAAAAATATCTTTGCAAGCTGCTACGGTCTGAATGTTTGTGTCATTCTCCCAAAATTCATATAGTGAAATTCTCACCCCCTAAGGTGATGATATTAAGAGGTGTGGCCTTTAGAGAGGTGGATTAGGGTCATGAGGGTGGAACCCTCACGCATGGGATTAGTGCCTTATCAAGGGGGCTGGGGGCAGGGCGGGTGGGGTGGCTCCTTCACTCCTTTCACTGTGTGAGGAACCAGAAGGCAGCCATCTGCAGCCTGGAAAAGGGTCCTCACCAGAACCTGACCATCCTCATCTGGACAGCCTCCAGAACTGTAAAAAAATAAATATCTTTCGTTTAGAAGCCACCCTGTTTATGTATTTTGCTATGGCCAGAATGGAATAAGATACAGGCCAAACCACATATATGACCTTCATGCTATCATTGTTACTGCTTTTCCAAAGACAGGCCCAGAAAACTGTCATTATTCTATGTAGGGTCATGTAAGTAGCCTGCGCATTATGCAGAAAAGGTTAATAGGCATTTGCACTTTCAGGGGATGAGCCTACTGGTCCTCTGAGTTAGCAAAACTGTTCTCCACCTTGCTACATAGACCTCTAGAATGAGAAAAGTCAAATTAACATCAAGCTCTAGGAAACTCCTGGGTAAAAATATTGGGGATCCCTACTTCTATTCTCCCAAAATTAAAGTTGGAGCAACTCATCAGGATGAATTTTGATGGACTAGGTGAGTTCTGCCACCAAAGTTGCCCGAATGAATCTTCAAAACCGTGGGGACATCTGGGTGAGCATTCCACGCTCTACCAAGAGCTGGCCCTTTCATAGTGTTTGTGATTTGGGGAGAAGTCACTGGTCATGTGGTGGGAGCTCCAGGAATAGGAGCATGGCAACCTAGGAGGGGCCTGGGAAAGCAAAGGCACCACTGCACTGTGGCTAAGTAGCATCTATTGAAATGTACAGGCTTCACCTTCAACTACAACATCATTGGCCACCAGAAGCAACAGCTTTGTGGGCGCAGCCGATTCTCCCTTCTCTCCCAGCCTGGTGCTTAGAGGTGGTCTCTCAGACTGACTAACCCCAGAATTCAGGGCTGTCTTTGTAGGCATGTGACATGCGCAACCACAGAGGGCCCATAGGTTTGGTTTAATGCTCACCTTGAAAGTCTTAATTTTAATTTTAATTTTATTTATTTATTATTTTTATTTATTTATTTTTTTGAGATGGAGTCTCGCTCTGGCTCCCAGGCTGGCACAATCTCAGCTCACAGCAAACTCTGCCTCCCAGATTCAAGCGATTCTCTTGCCTCACCCTCCCAAGTTGCTAGGATTACAGGCACCCACCACCACACCCAGCTAATTTTTGTATTTTTAGTGGAGACGGGTTTTCACCATGTTGGACCAGGCTGGTCTCAAATTCTTGACCTCAGGTGATCTGCCCGCCTCAGCCTCCCAAAGTGCTGAGATTACAGATGTAAGCCATAGCGCCCAGCAAAAGTCTTAATTTTCCAACAAGGGGTCTTGCATTTTCACTTAGCACTAAGCCCCACAAATTATGTAGCCAGTTCTGCCCTTGAGGTTCTTGAACAATTGCAGAGGGACAGCATCGAAAAGAAGGCCTTAAGAAGTAAGTACAATTGATTCTCCTTATTCACTATAGTTATGTTCTGTAAAGCCGTTGCAAACACTGAATTAGTGAATACTGAACCATTGCTCCTAGGGAAAATATAGGGTTATGTTTATGCAAGCTTCTGTTCATAACATTTTCATCCACCAATCAATACCTAACCTTTTGTCAATGTGGTTTCTGTTTCAATACATGTTATTTAATATATACAGTTGATTAATTGACATTGAACTCACAGCCAAGAGCACTAAAATTCATGCTGGAATGAAACTTACCTAACACACATATTTTCTGTGTAAGACACATGGTAGCCTTCCTGCAGTTGGAAACACCAGACAGCATTTCAGCACTATGCTTGGGGACCATTGTAAATGGCGAAGTCACCAAGAAAAAACACAACAGTGTGAAAAACAGCTCTAAATAGACCATGAGAGGGACGTTGTTGACAATATGAGAGCTGAAGCGAGAAGGGAGAATGTCACGTCATTCCACCTCACCTGGGAACATGCATATCAGATGACTCAAATGTCACCACTCTGTGCAATGTCCACAAATGCCTGTGAAAACCCCTTGAGTACTGGTTTGGGGATTATGAATAAAATCTAGCAAGTAGATGAGTTCACAAATACACAATCCACAAATAATGAGGATCAATCGCACCAACTTCCTTTTGGTATGTTACATGGGAGACCAGATATTTGGTGGGAAAAATAACATGACCAGATAAGACCACATGCTCTTAAGATAGATCAAAGCACTTACAATAATAATGATACCACATACTTATATAGCACTTACAGTTAGATGATATTATGAACACATTACATAAAGTAACTCATGGGAACATCATAACAGCCCAAAGAGGTACTGGTACAAGGTCTGGAATTTACTTTCAAATGCTTTTATATACACAGTGTGATGCTAAGCATGTGCTGGCTAGTCCAACCTTTAACTCTAAGGCCAATTGGTTGTTTTCATAAAAAAGAACACTCAAGAGTGGTGGCTGGACACGGTGGCTCACACCTGTAATCCCAGCACTTTGAGAGATCTGAGGCGGGCAGATCACAAGGTCAGGAGTTCCAGACCAGCCTGGCCAACATAGCGAAACCATGTCTTTACTAAAAATACAGAAATTAGCCGGGTATGGTGGCGTATGCCTGTAGTCCCAGCTACTCAGGAGGCTGAGGTGGGAGAATTGCTTGAACCCGGGAGGCGGAGGTTGCAGTGAGCCGAGACCGCGCCATTGCACTCCAGCCTGGGTAACAGAGTGAGACTTTGTCTCAAAAAAAAGAGTGGTTTAATGTCATATCAGAAGGGCCATTGCCCCAGAGGCATCTGCAACAAAGTTTCTGTTTTCTATATTGCCATCAACACTCAAGGTTGGGCTAATTAGCATAGTGAATGTCAGAACAGGTTCTTATTGGTGAAATGGTTGGCAAAACACCATCTCTACTAAAAATACAAAATTAGCCGGGCGTGGTGGCACATGCCTGTAATCCCAGTTACTCAGGAGGCTGAGGCAGGAGAATCACTTGAACCTGGGAGGCAGAGGTTGCAGTGAGCCAAGGTCATGCCATTGCATTCCAGTCTGGGCAACAAGAGCAAAACTCTGTCTCAAAAAAAAAAAAAAAATTAAATGGTATAATGAATGTTCAAGAAGTACTCTTGGCAGGCAACATTAAAGTAAAATATTTGGGGGACATCCTCCTCTCTTCAACAAGGTGTAAGAATCTAGCAAGACCTGTGATCTGCACCCTCTGGAATGGCACCCAAATCTCAATCCCTAAATGGTCCTGTGTCTGTCCACTGTGGTAGGAGGATTTCTGGCTGCCTGATGCTAACCGCAGGAGAGTCTCAAGTCAGCCTTGCATGAAAGGTGCTAGCCAAAACAGCTAAAAATTACAGAGCGCTGAGAGCGTCTCACACTTGCAGAAAAAATGGTACGCACTGTTATCTATCTGCTCGTGACTATTTGACTAACGAATCTCTGTGTGAGTGATGGGATTTTATCTGAGGCCACTTTGTCATACAGTACACCCTAGTAGAGACAGTATAGGTAAGTAGCTAACCCTCACTCTCCTCCAACTTCTTCAGTGGGTTTTGTTATCCACTGATGGGGACAATGGTCCCCAAGTCACACAGCTACTAAGAGGTAGAGCCAGGATGTCCACCCAGGCCATGTGGCTGCAGCTTCTATATTCTTAACCATATGCCATACTGCCTCTCCACCTAAAAGCAACATGCGACCTAAATCCATTGCGGCTTAGATCAATTTGGCAAATCTACAGAGCCCTAAAAATACACATATTTGCAGGAAAGAGGAAAAAAAGAGTCTGAAATTTAAAAAAAGATGAAGACAATGAACAAGGCTAAACTATCAGGAACTTTAAAACGACACAAAGTCCACATTCATATCTATCCCTAACCCTAACACCATGGTTTCAGGTGGTATGTGAATTTTCTGTCACAGCATCTAAACATGCGCATCAGTTAGAAAACACGATTGTAAACTTATTGAAATACAAAGAAATGACCCTCTCGGAGTTGATGAATTAGGGTATTTTTGTCACTGTCCTTTCAGCCATGGTTGCAAACCCACACCTCCCTGAGCAAGCGTAGGCCCTGTTGACTTGTGGCTCTCCTTATAAAACCATGAGCTCTTTACCAGGCTGAAATGAAATTCATAGATAATATCTACCTATGTGTGTACTTTTTAAAAATTAATATAATAGCCTAACTGTAATATACACAATAAACAAAAGGACAGGAATTGAAAATATTACTTTAATATGTAGATATGGAGACAAGACCCACTGAAAAACATAATGATGCAGACATGTGCTTGCACCTATATGTACAATCATAATAAATGTCATTGTTAAAAGTGCAGACTGAGGTGGGCATGTAGAATTGACAATCTAAATACAAGTAGCTTCCAAGAGCCAGGGAACTTCCTAAAATGCTAACTCTTGGTGGTTACATTATTGGAAAGCTCAGCATATACTCAAATGGTAAAAAAAGAAAGGTTTTATTATATAAAAAAGAGTTAGTGTCTGGCCAGCGCGGTGGCTCACGCCTGTAATCCCAGCACTTTGGGAAGCCGAGGCGGGCGGATCACGAGGTCAAGAGATCGAGACCATCCTGGCTAACATGGTGGAACCCCGCTTCTACTAAAAATACAAAAAAATTAGCCAGGTGTGGTGGCAGGCGCCTGTAGTCCCAGCTACTTGGGAGGCCGAGGCAGGAGAATGGCGTGAACCCAGGAGGCGGAGCTTGCAGTGAGCTGAGATCACGCCACTGCACTCCAGCCTGGGCGACAGAGCGAGTCTCTGTCTCTAAATAAATAAATAAATGAATAAATAAATAAATAAAAGAGTTAGTGTCTAGATAATTACACAGGTTTTTTTCCCATACGCACACCCAACAGGGCATTTCAGAGCTATACAGGGTTTCTGGCAATCACTCTTGAGTAGAACTATCCCGCACATGTCAGGGCATCAAAAATCCCTGGTATCCACCCATCACATGCCATTAGAGCCCCACAATCCTTGTGAGGACCCCACCATCCTTGTGAGGACCCCACCAATTCCCAAAGCACCTCCCAGAAGGCAGCACTGCCCCACTGAGGACCTCTGCTGTAAGGTTTTTTCTGAAGCTTTGCACATCTCTAGGTCTATGGTCCCAGGAAGTAGTTGATGCTAGGGAGGAAACAGCCTGCCTATGGCCTCGGGAAAAAGGAAATTCCTTCAGCTCTCCACAACCTGGGCTTTGATGTGGGGGACTCAGGAGCAAGTTGGCCTGGAAGCAGACTGGGAATCAATGATGTTATTAAGCCCCTAACTCAGTTCCACTAGTGGTTGCTACAACTGCATGATTATAGCAGAACTGCACTCAGCCCACCGCAAGTCAAAGTAACAGCCAATATCCAAATCTTTCCAAATTCAAAAAGGTGCTGCTGAGTTCTCTACCACTATCAAGAAATCAAAGGTATAAAGACTGACCATTTGTACACAAGAAGAACAGTGCAGCTTAAGCTGCTAAGAGTCCTGGTTTGAACCCAGGGTGTCTCAAAGGCTTGGGCTCCTACTCATTGCACCAAATCAAGGTTCTAATAGAATAAGGAGTGATCAGAGCCACAGAATCCTCACAGGAGGCTACTGCAAGAAGGCCAGTCATGAGTAACAGGGAGAGAAGACAGGAACAGAACTTTATTCATGGGGAGCATTGGCCAAGTCTATGCTGTATTACAAAAGGACTGTCATGATTCACACACAAGTCAAGGACTCTTTGCTTCAGGGAGAGATTGGTAACCACCAATAATGATGGAGAAACTGGAAAAACACCACCAGCTTTGCAGGAAAGAAAAGCTTCATTTTCATCAGGATCCAGGAATAGGCTAGACAATTAAAATGAGACTGAAAGAAGGGGAGAAAGAAAGGAAGAGAATAAGCATCTGACAGTCACTGAGCAGGGGCTGCCATCAAAGGGGCCTTGAAGAGAGGTAGAGGGCATGGACGCTCTGAATGCAGATAGAAAAAAGAAACAGACAAGAAAGAGAAGGTGGTAGAAAAGGCGAGAAAAAGCAAAGTCAGAGAGGTGATTAAGAGGGTCCAACATCACTAAGTTGAGAAAAATGCAAGTTTCCAGGAAGAGGGGCAGCCGACAGTGTCAGAATATGTGAGGGACTGAGAAGCTGTGAAATCATCATATTTCAGAACGTGAGGTCAGTAATTCTGAGGATAAAAGTAAAAGCTGCAATGGAATGCAAGATGAGGCACGCAGGCAAGTGTAGAGGGATAAAAAAGTACTTTGCTAAGAAGAAACAAATGCAGATCCTCCTGGAGATAGTGAGCTACAAAAGATGAAAGAAAAAGAAGGTGTTTGCTAAAAGAAGACAGTAGGATAAAGAGGTTTCTTCCCACAATAAAGAAAACTAGCATCCATAGAAATGGAGAAGTGGCCGGGTGCAGTGGCTCACACCTGTAATCCCAGCACTTTCGGAGGCCAAGGTGGGTGGATCACCTGAGGTCAGGAGTTCGAGACCAGCCTGGCCAACATAGTAAAACTCAGTCTCTACTAATAATACAAAAATTAGCTGGGCATGGTGGCGCATGCCTGTAATCCCAGCTACTCCAGAGGCTGTGGCAGCAGTATCGCTTGAACCCGGGAGGCAGAGGTTGCAGTGAGCCAAGATCATGCCATTGCACTCCAGCCTGGGCAACAAGAATGAAATTCCATCTCAAAAAAAAAAAGAAAGAAAGAAATGGAGAAGCAAAGGAGAGAAACTTCAGCTGTAGAACGGGGGTGGCAGGGCTCTATGTGAGTTCCTGTAGGGAAGGACAAGGGATTGGCTTTTGAAGGTTGGACAACCTCTCCCTCCAAACTTCCCACAGAGAGGGTAGGCAATGAAAAGCCAAGAGTGTGGCTCTAGCTATCACCTTTCCTTTTCCAATGTGGGTGTCCTCATCTCAATTTGTGTGCAACCTCTGGTCTCCAAGTAACCCATTTCCACTCTGACGAGCTGAGAGAAACAGCCATGGGCCAAGACAAATTTGAGCTGTGGCTCAGCAAGTGTTCTGTGGTGGGAAGGCTGTGGCTAGGGAGCTTTAGCAAAGGGGAAACTTAATTCTCCCTAACAAAACTAGAGGTTCGTAGTAGTCCTGGAATTGAAGAAGTCCTGGAATTGAACATGTTTAAAGGGATCTACTTTAACAAACCTAGAAGCTCAGCATCTCAGAAAGGACAATTTTTAGCACTGAAGGCCATGCTGAGACAATGCAGCTGACAGAATCGCTACCCAGAGTCTGAAACCAGCTCAAGGCTGACAGCCCAACCTGACTAAGACCAGCCAGGGCTTTGTCCAAAACACCACAGATGAGGAAAATAATCTTCTCTCCAGTAAAAGTTGGTGATGACAGAATCCCAAATGTCACTGCCAACTTGGGAAAAACCCCTCTAATAACAAGGTAAAGATGATTTTGTCAATCTGTGGAAAGGATAAAATTTTAAATTACATTCTATTTCCTAGGACAATTTTTTTGGGTCTAACTTACAAGGTTGGTGAGACTTAGCTCTTTACTATTTTAAGCACCTTAGGCACATACAAAAAAAATGTCTGGAACTTGTTATACATAATTCATTCTCTGGAGCTGAGAATAAGAAACTAAGAGATGAAGTTTGAAATAAAGGTTAATTGAGGGGGAGAAAAAAACGGGACTTATTGGAGTTAAAAAGGATAACAGCTGAGGCACTTCTCACCAAACTGAATAAAAAGAGCCGATATTTCCTTCTGGAGTATTTATGGAGAACCCAATATGTTCCTGTGGGGTGATTTTAAAGTATGGCCACAATTTTTTTTGGTTTGTTTTTTACATTCCTCCCTTCAGAAAGTAGACCCTAATCCTCTTCATCTTGGATGTGTGCTGGACTCAGTGAACCACATGTAACAAATGGAACATGGCATGATGGCAGTATGTCACTTCTAAAGCTAAGTCATAAAAGACATCACCACTTCCATCATCTCTCTCTTGGATCACCTGCTCCGGGGGCAGCCAGCCACCATGTTGTGAAGAAACTCAAGCAGCCTGTGGAGAGGCCCATGTGGGGAAGAACAGAGGTCTCTCACCAACAGCTGGCACCAACTTGCCAGCCAAGTGAGTCAGCAACCTCTTTTAGCAAACATCTTTTCTTGCATCTTTTATAGCTCAATATCTCCAGGAGGCTCTGCATTTGTTTCTTCTTAGCAAAGTCCTTTTTTTCCCTCTACACTTGCCTGTGTGCCTCTTCTTGCATTCCATTGCAGCTGTTACTTTTATGCTCAGAATTACTGACCTCACATTCTGAAATACGATGATTTCACAGCTTCTCAGTCCCTCACGTATTCTGACACTGTTGGCTGCCCCTCCTCCTCCAGCCCCAGTCAAACCTTCAGATGACGACATCCCCACCCAACATCTTTAATGCAGCCTCATGAGAGACACCGAGGCAGAACTATCCCCTGACAAGCCGCTCCCAAATTCCTGACCAACAGAAACCATGAGGATAATAAATGCTTATTATTTTTCTAAGCCACTAAATTCTGGGCTAATTTGTTACACATTGACAGATAACTAATACAGTTTGTCACTGTGCAAAGTTCTGGCAACACAGGAGCAAAAAGCTGATAGTCCCAACCATCAAGAACCTCACTGTCTACTGTGGAGATAGTCTGGTAAAGCCAACAGTAACAAAACCACACGGCTGGGCACAGTGGCTCATGCCTGTAATCTAGGCAATTTGGGAGGCCGAGGTGGCTGGATCACTTGAGCCCAGCAGTTCGACACCAGCCTGAGCAACATGGTGAAACCCTGTCTCTACCAAAAATACAAAAATGGCTGGGCACAGTGGCTCACGCCTGTAATCCCAGCAGTTTGGGAGGCCGAGGTGGGCAGATCATGAGGTCAGGAGATCAAGACCATCCTGGTTTACACAGCAAAACCCTGTCTCTAACAAAAACACAAAAAAATTAGCCTGGCGTGGTGGCAGGTGCCTGTAGTCCCAACTACTCTGGAGGCTGAGGCAGGAGAATGGCATGAACCCAGGAGGCAGAGCTTGCAGTGAGCCCAGACTGTGCCACTGCACTCCAGCCTGGGGGACAGAGCAAGACTCTGTCTCAAAAAAAAAAATAGAAAAGACAAAAATTAGCCAGGCATGGTGGCACAATACAAAATAATCCCAGCTACTTGAGAGGCGGAGGCAGGAGGATCACTTGAACCCAGGAAGTGGAGGTTGCAGTGGGCCAAGATCATGCCATTGGACTCCAACCTGGGTGACAGAGCAAGACCCTGTCTCAAAAAAAAAAAAAAAAATCATGTGATAACTACTATAATAGAGGTATATCCATCAGGACGAGCATGAGTATACTGTACTAACAATCAACCTAAAAATCTCAGTGGCAGTTGGGCACAGTGGCTCATGCCTGTAAACCTAGCACTTTGGGAGGCCAAGGTGGGTGGATCACTTGAGGTCAGAAGTTTGAGACCAGCCTGGCCAACATGGTAAAACCCCATCTCTACTGAAAATAAAAAAAATTAGCTGGGCGTAGTGGCAGGCACCTGTAATCCCAGCTACTCAGGAGGCTGAGGCAGGAGAATCACTTGAACCTAGGAGGCAGAGGTTGCAGTGAGCCAAGATCGCAACACTGTACTCCAGCCTGGGTGACAGAGCAAGACTCCATCTCAAAAAAATAAATAAAAATAAAAATCTCAGTGGCTTAAAACAACACAGCTCATCTCTTGTTCATGTTATACACCAGTTGTGTGTTGGCAGGGAGCTCCACTTACTCCAAGGCCTGGTATCACAGAGCAGCCATCGTCTGGCTTACCGTAGCAGAAATAAAGAAAAAATAGCAAATTGTGACTGCCTATTGAAGTTTTCGTCTGGAAGTTACGCATGTCAATTCCACTCATATTTCATTGCCCAAAGCAAGTCATTTGATAGTGCTGAAGTTTAAGGAAAAGCAGAGAAATATATGCTACCATGTTTCCAGAGAAGGGGAAATAAGAAGTTTGTGAACATCCCAGTGGTGACCAGATGTATGCTGGGTGCTACGAGAACACAGAAGAAAGACCAACTAATTCTCCCCAGAGGAGAGGTGTCAGAGATGGCTTCCAGAAGAATGAATACAAAGAAAGAAGAGTTTATTAACCAGTCAAAGATGGAAGAGCATTCCAGATAGAGGAAACAGCACATGAGAAGCTCATTTGCACAAGAATATTTCACATTCTAGAGAGCAGCAGGGAGCAGAAGTACAGGGTATTATGCTAGGTGGAAAACATAGTCAGGGACCAGGTGTGATGAGGTTCTACGTGCCTTGCTAAAGTTTGTGCTTTGATGACTAACAATGCTTCCCAATGAGGACACCTGGAGTGGGACAATTATGGAACTGTCTCATGTATTGCAGGATATTTAACACCATGGGCTCCAGATCACCCATAGTACCCACAGCCATTATGACATTACCAATCCCCATATCCATCCTAGGTAACCTCAGAGATGGGGAGAATACTGCGCCCTATTGAGAACAATTGGTAAGTAGGATAATCTGTTTTTCTAAGACACATGAAGCATAATCAAATTTTGACAAAACTCAAGAAATACAAACAAGACATAAATCATCGCAATAAACAATGATTGCCACAAAATAAATGCTGCAACAGTAACAGTTGGTTACTATGGTACAGAGACACTAGACTACAGATTATATGTAATTTATATCACATCCCTCTAACTCTGCCCCTCAAGGAAGGATTGCTTTTGCTCATTTCAAGAAGAATGCAAGTGATTGAGAGTAAAGGATTAGGAATGCCTATGATTCTGCTCTATTGTATTTTTTCTAAGTAGACAGCACTAAGTCTAGTACTTGAATAACATTCTTTTTTTTTTTTTTAAGACAGAGTCTTGCACTGTCGCCCACAACGGAGTGCAGTGGCGCAATCTCTGCTCACCGCAACTTCCGCCTCCCAGGTTCACACCATTCTCCTGTCTCAGCTTCCCGAGTAGCTGGGACCACAGCCCGCCACCCCGCCCAGCTAATTTTTTGTATTTTTAGTAGAGATGGGGTTTCACCGTGTTAGCCAAGATGGTCTCAATCTCTTGACCTCGTGATCTGCCCACCCCAGCCTCCCAAAGTGCTGGGATTACAGGCATGAGCCACCATACCTGGCCTTGAATAACATTTTCTAACACAGCTCAAAAGTTTGTGACACAACCACTGCTAACTGCTAATATGGAATTTAAATAGAGGTGTTATCAAATTTATATATTTAGAAGATTATTCTGGTAGTTTGGAGTCAAGCAAGACTGGTTCATACTTTCATAGAAGTTCAAGCAACCAATACTGAGGACTGGGAAACAGTAAAAGGGATGGATTTAAGATATGTCTGGGGAGGAAAAAAGATCAACAAGATTTGCTGGCCACTAAGAGAGGTGAGAAAAGGAAGAGAGGAGACCCAGGGAAAGCTGCTGGCCATAATAAGGAAACAGAGGACACGAAGAGACAACAAAATCAAGCCATAAGGTAAAAAAGGAAATTTCCAACAGCCAATTTAGTGAATAAAGGACAGCATTCCCCAGATCCTGGCCTGCCAAATACTAGACCTGCAAAAAAATCATACTGTAAAAGGGTTCTGTGGTCAAGTAAGTTTGAGAAATATTTTATACTCTCCCATCTTCGAGATTTAGTATACATATTTAGTGTATTAATATTCTAAGCTGTTTTACAGGAAAGAAACAAGTTTAAATTTTATTTAACCCACTGCATCCCATAAGTTTGGTCTCAGAACCCTTTTTCCTCCAAAAGCCATGAAGATCCTACCAAACCAATGTTCCAGGGAACACGTTTTGGGAAACACAATTTTAAAATGCATGTAGGAGAACTCCTACAAGTCAATACAAAAAGACAAACAGCTGAATTTTAAAATGGACCGAGGACTTCAATAGACAGTTCTTCAAAAAAGACATACAAATGGCCAAAAAGCACATGAAAAGACACTCAACATCACTAGTGATTAGGGAGGGAAATACAAATCAAAACCTCCATGAGGTATCTCTTAACATGAGATAGGGTAGGAAGGCTATTATCAAAAACAGAAAATCACAAGTGCTGGAGACGATGTGGACAAATTCAATCTTTGTGCATTGCTGGTGAGAATGTAAACTGGTGCAGCCACTGCAGGAAACAGTAGTTCCTCTAACAGTTTTTTGTTTGGTTTTTCTGTTTTTCTTTTTTTTAAGACAAGGTCTCACTCTATCACCTCAGCTGGAGTGCAGTGGCGTGATCTGAGCTCACTGCAGCCTCAACCTCCCAGGCTCAAGCAGTCCTCCCACATCAGCCTCCTGAGTAGCTGGGACTACAAGCACATGCCACCATGCCCAGCTAATTGAGTTTATATGTTCATGGAATACAAATACAGTTTTCCTACACTGATATACTGCATTGTGGTAAAGTCAGGACATTCAGTGCATCCATCTCTGGAGCAATGCACATTGTACCCGAGCAACCTCCCATCATCTACTCCGATCCCACAGTTCCTCAGAGAGTTAAACACAGAATTACCAGGTGATCCAGCAATTCCACCTCTGGGTATATCCCCAAAAGAACTGGGACCAGGTGCGGTGGCTCACGCCTGTAATCCCAGCACTTTGGGAGGCCGAGGCGGGAGGATCATGAGGTCAAGAGATTGAGACAATCCTGGTCAACATGGTGAAACCCTGTCTCTACTAAAAATACAAAAATTAGCTAGCCATGGTGTCATAGGCCTGTAGTCCCAGCTACTTGGGAGGCTGAGGCAGGAGAATCACTTGAACCCAGAAGGCAGAGGTTGGAGTGAGCTGAGATCATGCCACTGCACTCCAGCCTGGAGACAGAGTGAGACTCTGTCTCAAAAAAAAAAAGAAGAATTGGAAACAGGGATTCAAACAGATATTTGTACACCTATATTCAATAGTAGTATTATTTACAACAGCCAAAAGGTGGAAATAATCCAAATGACCATTGACAGATGAATGGATAAACAAAATGTGGTCTATACATGCAATGGAATATTGCTCAACTTTAAAACAAAAGGATATTCTGGCACATGCTGCAATATAGATAAACCTCGAAGACATTATGCTATATAAAATGTTGACATTTTAAACTTTGGTTGATTTGCATCTCTCGATCTTTCCACCCATTTCCCATAGACCCAGCTGCATTTATCTTCTTTTTCTTTTTTTTTTTTTTTTTTTTTTTTGAGACAGTACCCAGGTTGGAGTGCAGTGGCATGATCTTAGCTCACTGCAACCTCTGCCTCCCAGGTTCAAGCGATGCTCACACCTCAGCCTCCCAAGTAGCTGGGACTACAGGCACACGCCACCAGATCCCACTAATTTTTGTACTTTTTGTAGAGCCAAGTTTCACCATGTTAGCCAGACTGGTCTCAAACTCCTGAGTTCAAGTGATCTGCCCACCTCAGCCTCTCAAAGTGCTGGGATTATAGACGTCAGCCACTGTGCCTGGCCCATTTCATCTTCTATGCCAGTGTTTCTTAGCCTAGCTTCTTAGAATTACCTGGGAAGAGTTTGGGTTTTGCTGTTTTTTCAGTTTGTCACAAAAAGACAAATACTATATGATTCCCATTATATGAGGTATCTAGAGTAGTTGAAATTGTAGAGACAGAAAGTAGAATGGTGGTTGCCAGGAGGGCAGGAGGGAGGAGAGAATGAGGAGTCCTTGTTTAATGCGTATCAAGTTTCAGCTTTGCAACATTAAAAAGTTCCAGAGATTGGTTATACAACACTGTGAATATACTTAAAACCACTAAACTCTACACTTAAAAATGTAAGTGTATAGTTACATTTAGTTAATTAAGTGTTAAGTTACATGTAAGATGTAACTTGTAAATGTAACTATGCATTTACATTTTTTAAATGAAACTTTTTGGTATGGGTATTTTATAACTAAAACATAACTAGGATCAGGGAGCATCTGAGACCCCTGAAATTTGAATCATAGGCAAGTATTTGACTACTTTTGAATTCTGGTTTATTTGTGTCTCTCAATCTTTCCCTCCATTTCCCATAGACCCAGCTGCATTTCATCTTCCATTGCAGTGTTTCCCAGCCCGGCTCCTGAGAATCACCTGGGAAGAGTTTGGTGGGGGTGGGGGTGGGTGGGGTGGGAGGGTGCCTTTTTTTTTTTAATGCTATTTTCCCTCAACCGTCCCCCCTCCACCTCAATAATGTTCTATTGTTCTATTTAGTTGGTCTGGCATTGGGCAGGGGTTTTTCTTCAAAGATACCCAGGTAATGTGCAGCCAGGATGAGAACCACTCTTGTCATTGGACACTGTAGCTCACTAATCCCATCCCATGTGCTAGGCAAGTCCTGTGCCAAGCTCCTGCTAATGCATTTTCTCTCTTGAATTCCACAATAGCCCTAGGAGGGTTCTCAGTGTACAGGTGAGGAAGCCAAGGTTTGGAAGTGTTATAAGCTGCACACATCAGCCTAGCAAGTAAATCATAAACACAAGATTTGAACTGGGCTTAACTATAAATCCAATGCTTCCTCCCCTGAGGTTGCTGCCCCGAAAAGAAAAGCCTGCTGTGATTCTGCGGACAATCAGGTAACTTTGTTTTGATGTCTTCTCTCTTGACAGCACAGTGATACCCATCTTCTGGCAGGACCCAGTACAACAGGAGCACCACGAATTTAGGATCAGCACACACTTTGGTCAGCAAGGAAAGATGTCATACAGGAATCCCTCTAAGAAGCATCTTAGCCACCCTATGGCAGAAGACAGTTCAGGTATCAAATGATTACATAATTTTCATTGTTCATAACAACTCAACATTTGCTACTTAATGTTAAAATGTGAGCAAGATCAAGTGCTCATATGTGGTGTACCTTAAATCCAATTGCTTTGTCAAAAAGGAAGATGTAACAGATTGATTAATTTGTCCATGCATGACTATTAAAATGGAGGAATTGGATGGACAGAAAGTCTCTTGACAATGGCTATAAACAAAAGTCCAGCTCTTCTAGGAAGTCCATCTTTGCTTAGCTACTACAGGAATGAACCAGCTAACATTACATTCATAGTCCCCATAACAGGTCTTTTATGAAATGCCCTAGTTCCTGGAGCTGCCTCTATGCTCTTGTTTTTTATAATCAAACCAAAGATATAAAAAGCAAAGTGAAAAATGTACCTTTTGAATGTGTTGTTTTATTGATTTTAAGTACTATACTCATTGCATGATTTTAATTTATACTTTCAGTCTTTATTTTTATAAAAGCCCTTTCTTAAAATATTTTAATTTGTATTAAAATAGTTCAAGCACATTATTTATTTTAAAAGAAAAGTCATAGTATAGAGATACAGTTAAAGTAATACTTTCATGTCACATTGAGAGGTGAAGCCGGCTGGGCTTCTGGGTCAGGTGGGAACTTGGAGAACTTTTCTGTCTAGCTAAAGGATTGTAAACACACCAATCAGTGCTCTGTGTCTAGCTAAAGGTTTGTAAACACACCAATCAGTACTCTGTAAAAATGCACCAATCAGCACTCTGTCTCTAGCTAAAGGTTTCTAAAAGCACCAGTCAGCACTCTGTAAAAATGCACCAATCAGCACTCTGTGTCTAGCTAAAAGTTTGTAAATCCACCAATCAGCACTCTGTAAAAATGGACCAATCAGCACTCTGTAAAAATGGACCAATCAGCACTCTGTAAAATGGACCAATCAGCAGGATGTGGGCGGGACCAAATAAGGGAATAAAATCTGGCCACCCAAGCCAGCAGCGGCAACCTGCTCGGGTCCCCTTCCACACTGTGGAAGCTTTGTTCTTTCTCTCTTCACAATAAATCTTGCTGCTGCTCACTCTTTGGGGCCACACTACCTTTATGAGCTGTAACACTCACTGCGAAGGTCTGCGGCTTCACTCCTGAGGTCAGCGAGACCACGAACGCACTGGGAGGAACAAACAACTCTGGACACACCACCTTTAAGAGCTATAACACTCACTCTGAAGTCTGCAGCTTCACTCCTGAAGTCAGCGAGACCACGAACCCACTGGGAGGAACAAACAATTCCGGATGTGCCACCTTTAAGAGCTGTAACACTCACTGCGAAAGTCTGCAGCTTCACTCCTGAAGTCAGTGAGACCAAGAACCCACTGGAAGGAACCAATTCCAGACACATTTTGGCGACCCAGATAGGATTATTGCCTATCACCAAGTGGTGAGTACCATCGGACCCCTTTGGCTTGCTATTCTGTCCTATTTTTCCTCAGAATTCGGGGGCTAAATACCGGGCACCTGTCGGCCAGTTAAAAGCAACTAGCGTGGCCGCCAGACTAAAGACACAGGTGTCAGGCTTTCTGGGAAAGGGCTAACAACCCCCAACTCTTGGAGTTGGGAGCGTTGGTTTGCCTGGAACCAGCTTCTGCTTTTCCTGTACTTCTGGGCTGAGCTGAAGGTTGACAGAATGGAAAGCCATTGAGCTCCAGGGTCCCAACAACAAGTTAGTTGACCCTGCAGCCATGAGTGGAACTCTCAAAGTCATGTCATCCAAGTGAGACTCTCCCATCTATCCTATCTATCCTGACCCTTGCCTCCTGGGTACTAAAGCCTGTCAGACAAACTTCCTCTTGCCTCTCTTCTCCAAGGCTAGTCCCGCTTCTAAAAACCACTCCCTGTCTCTAGTGCTTTTCTACTTTCTCCTATAAGAATGATTTCTAGTATAAACTTCAGGACTCTGTTACCTTCTTTAGGCACCCGGGCTTACCAATCAGAAAGACATAATTTTTGCCCAAAGCCCTGTCGGGGCAGGGGACTATCTTATCTGGAATTTTAGGATCCCTCTTCAGATTAGCAGGCCTAACAAAAGCTATTCTGGAAGCTAGGATATGGGGAGCTTCAGAAATCATATCCTTCCTATTCATGTAAGTGAGAAAAAAGACAGCACTCTTCCAACTCTGGAGATCCCTCCCCTCCCTCAGGGTATGGCCCTCCACTTCATTTTTGGGGCATAACATCTTTATAGGACACAGGTAAAGTCCCAATACTAACAGGAGAATGCTTAGGACTCTAACAGGTTTTCAAGAATGCATCGGTAAGGGCCACTAAATCTGACTTTTCTCAGTCCCCTTTGTGGTCTAGGAGGACAGGCAAGGGTGCAGGTTTTCAAGAATGCATTGGTAAGGGCCACTAAATCTGACATTCCTCAGTCCTCCTTGTGGTCTAGGAGGAAAACTAGTGTTTCTGCTGCTGTGTTGGTAAGTGCAACTATTCCAGTCAGCAGGGTCCAGGGACCGTTGCATGTTCTTGGGCAAGAGGTGTTTCTGCTGCTGCAATGGTGAGCACAACTATTCTGATCAGCAGGGTCCAGGGACAACTGCATGTTCTTGGGCAGGGGGAGAAACAAACAAACCAAAATCACAGGCAGTTTTGTCTTTTAGATGGGAAACACTCAGGCATCAACAGGCTCACCCTTGAAATGCATCCTAAGCCATTGGGACCAATTTGACCCACAAACCCTGAAAAAGAGGCAGTCATTTTTTTCTGCACTACAACTTGGCCCCAATATTCTCTCTCTGATGGGGAAAAATGGCCACCTGAGGGAAGTATAAATTACATACTATCCTGCAGCTTGACCTTTTCTGTAAGAGGGTAGGCAAATGGAGTGAAATATCTTATGTCCAAGCTTTCTTTTCATTGAAGGAGAATCCACAACTAAGCAAAGCTTGCAATTTACATCCCACAGGAGGACCTCTCAGCTTACCCCCATATCCTAGCCTCCCTATAGCTCCCCTTCCTATTAGTGATAAGCCTCCTCTAATCTCCCCCACCCAGAAGGAAATAAGCAAAGAAATCTCCAAAGGACCACAGAAACCCCCAGGCTATCAGTTACGTCCCCTTCAAGCTGTAGGGGGAGGGGAATTTGGCCCAACTCGGATACATGTCCCTTTCTCCCTCTCTGATTTAAAGCACACCAAGGCAGACCTGGGGAAGTTTTCAGATGATCCCAATAGGTACATAGATGTCCTACAGGGTCTAGGGCAAACCTTCGATCTCACTTGGAGAGATGTCATGCTATTGTTAGATCAAACCCAAACCCTGGCCTTTAATGAAAAGAATGCAGCTTTAGCTGCAGCCTGAGAGTTTGGAGATACCTGGTATCTTAGTCAACTAAATGATGGAATGACAGCTGGAGAAAGGGATAAATTCCCTACTGGTCAGCAAACCATCCCCAGTATGGATCCCCACTGGGACCTCGACTCAGATCATGGGGACTGGAGTCGCAAAGATCTGTTGACCTGTGTTCTAGAAGGACTGAGGGGGATTAGGAAAAAGCACATAAATTCTTCAATAATGTCCACCATAACTCAGGGAAAGGAAGAATATCCTTCTGCCTTCTTCGAGCGGCTACGGGAGGCCTTACAAAAATATACTCCTCCGTCACCTGACTCACTCAAGGGACAGTTGATCCTAAAAGATAAGTTTATTACCCAATCAGCCACAGATATCAGGAGAAAGCTCCAAAAGCAAGCCCTGGGCCCTGAACAAAATCTGGAGGCATTATTAAACCTGACAACCTCAGTATTCTATAATAGGGACCAAGAGAAACAGGCCCAAAAGGAAAAGCAAGATCAGAGAAAGGCTGCAGCCTTAGTCATGGCCCTCAGACAAACAAACCTTGGTAGTTCAGAGAGGACAGAATGGAGCAGGCCAATCACCTGGTAGGGCTTGTTATCAAATGGAGCAGGCCAATCATCTGGTAGGGCTTGTTATCAGTGTGGTTTACAAGGACACTTTTAAAAAGATTGTCCAATGAGAAACAAGCTGCCCCCTCGTCCATGTCTGCTATGCCGAGGCAATCACTGGAAGGTGCACTGCCCCAGAGTGCAATGGTTCTCTGGGCCAGAAGCCCCCAACCAGATGATCCAACAACAGGACTGAGGGTGCCCAGCGCAAGTGCCAGCTCATGTCACCACCCTCACTGAGCCCCGGGTATGCTTAACCATTGAGGGCCAGGAAATTGACTTCCTCCTGGACACTGGCGTGGCCTTCTCAGTGTTAATCTCCTGTCCTGGATGACTGTCCTCAAGATCTGTTACCATCTGAAGAATCCTGGGACAGCCTGTAACCAGGTATTTCTCCCACCTTAGTTATAATTGGGAGACTTTGCTCTTTTCACATGCCTTTCTTGTTATGCCTGAAAGTCCCACACCCTTATTAGGGAGGGATATATTAGCCAAACCTGGAGCTATTATCTACATGAATATGGGGAACAAGTTACCCATTTGTTGTCCCCTGCTTGAGGAGGGAATTAACCCTGAAGTCTGGGCATTAGAAAGAACAAACTCAAACTCCAGCCTTAAGCCTTCCCACAGGACAAAACTTCTCTTTATATGTCACAGGGAGAGGAGGAATAGCTCTTGGAGTCCTTACTCAGACTTGTGAGACAACCCCACATCAGTGGCATACCTAAGTAAGGAAATTGATGTAGTAGCAAAAGGCTGGCCTCACTGTTTATGGGTAGTTTTGGTGGTGGCTGTCTTAGTGTCACAGACTATCAAAATAATACAAGGAAAGGATCTTACTGTCTGGACTACTCATGATGTAATGGCTTACTAGGTGCCAAAGGAAGTTTATGGCTATCGGACAACTGCCTACTTAGATACCAGGTGCTACTCCTTGAGGGACCAGTGCTTCAAATACATACGTGCATGGCCCTCAACCGTGCCACTTTTCTCTCAGAGGATGGAGAACCAATCAAGCATGACTGCCAACAAATTATAGTCCAGACTTATGCCATCTGAGATGATCACTTAGCAGTCCTAAGGCTAATCCTGACTTTAACCTACATACCGATGGAAGTTCATTTGTGGAGAATGGGATATGAAGGGCAGGTTATGCCATAGTTAGTGATGTAACTGTACTTGAAAGTTACTCTTCCCCCAGGGACCAGCACCCAGTTAAGAGAACTAGTGGTACTTACTTGAGCCTTAGAACTGAGAAAGGGAAAAAGAATAAATGTATAGATAGATAGCAAGTATGCTTATCTAATCCTACATGACCATGCTGCAATATGGAAAGAAAGGGAGTTCCTAACCTCTGGGGGAACCCCCATTAAATACCACAAGGAAACCATGGAGTTGTTGCACACAATGCAAAAACCCAAGGAGGTGGCAGTCTTACACTGCCAAAGCCATCAAAAAGGGGAAGAGGAGGGGAGAACAGCAGCATAAGCAGCTGGCAGAGGCAGGGAAAGACCAGCAGAAAGGAAAGAGAGAAAGAGACAGAAAGTCAAAGAGAGAGAGGAAGAGACAGATAAAGAGGGAGTCAGAAAGACAGAGACAAAGAAGTCAAAGAGAAAGAAAGACAGAAGTAGTAAAGAAAAAACAGTGTCCCCTATTCCTTTAAAAGCCAGGGTAAATTTAAAACCTGTAATTGATAACTGAAGGTCTTCTCTGTAACCCTATAACACTCCAATACCACCTTGTTATCAGTGTAAACAAGGGCATAGCCCAAAAGCACTGAGGCCACTGACAAGCCGTAGCCTTCCTATCAAAAATCCTTAACGCAGCAGGTTTCCTAACAGGGGATCTAAATCTTAATTAATTACCATACAAAGGTCTGACCAGATCTAGGAGGAACTCCCCTCTGGACAGGACGATAAATGGTTCCTCCCGGGCAATTAAGGAAAAAAGACACAATGGGTATTCAGTAAATGATAAGGAAACCCTTGTAGAAGCAAAGTTAGGAAAATTGCCTAATAATTGGTCTGCTCCAATGTGCTAGCTGTTTGCACTCAGCCAAACCTTAAAGTATTTACAGAATCAGGAAGGAGCCATCTATACCAATTCTAAGTTAATATGGACTGAATGAGGTCTTATTAATAGCAAAGAATAATTGAAATCCCAAACTTACAAGGTTTTCAACAAAAGTAAAGTTTGCTGAAAGTTAACAGTGTAAACATATATTATCCTAACTTCTAATCTTGTGGAAATCAGACCCTATCAGTACCCCTCAAAGCTCAAGTCCATCAGCACAGAGCCATACAACTAATACCCCTACTTATAGGGTTAGGAATGGCTACTGCTACAGGAACCGGAATAGCCAGTTTATCTACTTCATTATCCTACCACCGCACACTCAAAGGATTTCTCAGACAGTTTGCAAGAAATAACGAAATCTATCCTTACTCTACTATCCCAAATAGACTCTTTGGCAGCAGTGACTCTCCAAAACCGCTGAGGCCTAGACCTCCTCACTGCTAAGAAAGGAGGACTCTGCACCTTCTTAGGGGAAGAGTGTTGTTTTTACACTAACCAGTCAGGGATAGCACAAGATACCACCCGGCATTTACAGGAAAAGGCTTCTGAAATCAGGCAACGCCTTTCAAACTCTTATACCAATCTCTGGAGTTGGGCAATATGGCTTCTCCCCTTTCTAGGTCCCGTGGCAGCCATCTTGCTATTACTTGCCTTTGGGCCCTGTATTTTTAACCTCCTTGTCAAATTTGTTTCCTCTAGAATTGAGGCCATCAAGCTACAGATGGTCTTACAAATGGAACCCCAAATGAGCTCAACTAACAACTTCTACCGAGGACCCCTGGACCGACCTGCTGGCCCTTTCACTGGCATAAATAGAGTTCCCCTCTAGAGGACACTACAACTGCAGGGTCCCTTATTCACCCCTATCCAGCAAGAAGTAGCTAGAGTGGTCATCACCTAATTCCCAACAGCAGTTGGGGTGTCTTGTTTAGAGAGGGGATTGAGAGGTGAAGCCGGCTGGGCTTCTGGGTCAGGTGGGGACTTGGAGAACTTTTCTTCCTAGCTAAAGGATTGTAAACACACCAATCAGCACTCTGTGTCTAGCTAAAGTTTGTAAACGCACCAATCAGCACTCTGTAAAAATGCACCAGTCAGCACTCTGTGTCTAGCTAAAGGTTTGTAAATGCACCAATCAGCACTCTGTAAAATGGACCAATATGCGCTCTGTAAAATGAACCAATCAGCAGGATATGGGCAGGGCCAAAGAAGGGAATAAAAGCTGGCCACCTGAGCCAGCAGCGGCAACCCGCTCGGGTCCCCTTCCACGCTGTGGAAGCTTTGTTCTTTTGCTCTTCACAATAAATCTTGCTGCTGCTCACTCTTTGGGTCCGCATTACCTTTATGAGCTATAACCCTCACTGCGAAGGTCTGCAGCTTCAATCCTGAAGTCAGCAAGACCATGAACGCACCAGGAGGAATAAAAAACTCTGGATGCGCCACCTTTAAGACTGTAACACTCACTACAAAGGTCTGCGGCTTCACTCCTGAAATCAGCGAGACCATGAACCCACTGGGAGAAACAAACAATTCCGGACGTGCCACCTTTAAGAGCTGTAACACTCACTGTGAAGGTCTGCAGCTTCACTCCTGAAGCCAGCAAGACCACGAACCCACTGGAAGGAAGAAACTCCAGACACATCTGAACATCTGAAGGAACAAACTCCGGACACACCATCTTTAAGAACTGTAACACCCACCGTGAGTGTCTGCGGCTTCGTTCTTGAAGTCAGTGAGACCAAGAACCCACCAGAAGGAACTAATTCCGGACACAACATCTCTTTTACCCCCAGAGGCAACCAATTAAAACCATTTTATTTCTCATTCTTCTGGTGATCACCACCATATAATTTACTGAATTTTCTTCATTCTCCATATGTAGCCACTTTGTTCTCATCTTAAGGCATAAAAAGAAATTCACACATTAAAACAGAATATGGACTTAAACTTTTTTAAGAATACCATTTCTAGTATATACGTAAAATTTCTCATTCCCCTAAGATGTAAATGCACACAGGAAGGTAACTTTTGCTATCATTTCTTTTTATTTTTAAAGTAAAATATGTGGCCAGGTGTGGTGCTTCATACCTATAATCCCAGCACTTTGAGAGGCCAAGGCAGGAGGGTCACCTGAGCCTGGGAGATGGAGGCTGCAGTGAGCCAAGATTGTGCCACTGCACTCCAGCCTGTGCATCAGAGTGAGACCTTGTCTTAATCAATCAAGTAAAAAATTTAAAAGGCAGTGTTTGGCTGGGTGCAGTGACTCATGCCTATAATCCCAGCACTTTGGGAGGCCGAGGGTGGTGGATCACGAAGTCAGGAGATCGAGACCATCCTAGCTAACATGGTGAAACCCTATCTCTACTGAAAATACAAAAAATTATCCAGGTGTGGTGGCAGGCACCTATAGTCCCAGCTACTTAGGAGGCTGAGGCAGGAGAACGGTGTGAACCCGGGAGGCGGAGCCTGCAGTGAGCCAAGATCATGCCACTGCACTCCAGCCTGGGCAACAGAGCAAGACCCTGTCTCATAAATACATAAATAAATAAATAAATAAATGGCAGTGTTTTGACACTCAAAATGTAATATTTTCCTACATTCCCTGTAGCAGAGTAGCTACCTGCTCAGTATCTATCCTCCCCACCATCCTTTAATAGTTTTGGCTCAGCATGAGGCCACCTGTCTCAAAACTACATATCCCAGCCTCCCATGTACTTCATACAGTCATGTGGCTTTCTGACCAACAGGATGTAAGGGGAAAGTATGTGTGCCAATTCAAGTCATATTTTTAAAAGATATAAGGGAAACTGGCTGGATGCAGTGGCTCACGCCTGTAATTCCAGCACTTTGGGAGGCCGAGGCAGATGGATCATCTGAGGTCAGGAGTTGGAGACCAGCCTGCCTGGCCAACATGGTAATACCTAGTCCCTACTAAAAATACAAAAATTAGCTGCGCATAGTGGTGCATGCCTGTAATCCCAGCTACTCAGGAGGGTGGCGCAGGAGAATCACTTGAACCCAGGAGGCTGAGGTTGCAGTGAGCCGAGATCACGCCACTGCACTCTAGCCTGGGTGAGTCAGCAAGACTCTGTCTCAAAAAAAAAAAAAAAAAAAAAAAAAACACACACACACAAGAAAAACTCCCTGAGTCATTTTTTAAATGACTTAATAATTAAGGGTGGAGCCTCAATCCTGTATGAGTGATATTTGAAGAGAAAGAGACACCAGAGATCTCTATATGCAAGCACAGACAAAAGGCCATTTGAGGACACAGTGAGAAGGTGGCTTATCTACAAGCCAGAAGGAGAGCTCACACCAGAAACTGAATTTGCTGGCACTTTGATCATGGACTTCCAGCCTCTAGAACTGTGAAAAAATAAATAATTGTTATTTAAGCCACCCAAGTCTGTGGTACTTTGCTATGGCAGACCTAGGAGGTGAATACGGCCACACGTTGTTTAATGACAAAGATGATGGAAATATGTTCCAAGAAATGCATTGTTAGGCAATTTCACCATTGTGTGAACATCATAGCCTGTACTTACACAAACCTAGATGGTATAACTTACTGTTCACCTGTACAATAGGCTACAAGTTTATAGCCTATTGCTTCTAAGCTATAAATCTGTACTGAATATGTAGGCAACTGTAACACAACAGTAAGTATTTGTGTATCTAGATGTAGAAAAGGTACAGTAAAAATACAGTATTATAATCTCATAGGACCACAGTGACATAAGCAGTCTGTCCTTGATCAAAACATTGTTATATGCTGCTTGACTGTACATCTGTCAATCAAAGATTGATTATATAATTTGCCCCATATTTATACAACTAGAGTACTATGAAGACTTCTAAAGAAACAGGTGGGGCCGGGTGCAGTGGCTCACGCCTGCAATCCCAGCACCTTGGGAGGCCAAGGCAGAGGATTGCTTGAGCCCAGGAGATTGAGGTCATAGTGAGCTATGATCAAGCAATTGCACCCCAGCTTTGATGGCAGAGTAAGACCCTGTCTTAAAAAAGAAAAGAAAAAGATGGTACATTCACATGTAGTGCCATAGAAAGATGTCTCCACTATCTCGCATGATAAAAACAAATTGTCAGTGCATGCATAGCATAATCCTATTGAAAAGTAAAGTGCTATATTGGCTCATGCAGACTTTTCAAGTCTGGAGAGTTAGTGGCTACAAGGAGATAAAAAGAAATAATGGGAAGAAAGAGACACTGGGAGGGGTTTCATTTTTTAAGTTATATGTGATTGTAATTATTACATTTTGAGATAACATGGATTTTTATAGCAAATGAATTTATAAATATATACATTTTATTTATTTATTTATTTTGAGATGGAGTCTTGCTCTGTCACCCAGGCTGGAGTGCAGTGGCACAACCTCGACTTACTGCAATTTCCACCTCCCAGATTCAAGTAATTCTCCTGCCTCAGCCTCCCGAGTAGCTGAGATTACAGGTGTGCACCACCACACTCAGCTAATTTTTTGTATTTTTAGTAGAGATGCGGTTTTACCATGTTGGTCAGGCTGGTCTTGAACTCCTGACCGTAAGTGATCCACCCGCCTCAGCCTCCCAAAGATCTGAGATTACAGGCGCGAGCCACCACGCCCAGCCTATAAATATATACACTTTAAAAAACAAAGAAAGATGACAAATTCATGTTAACTGAGAATTTCCCAAACTTCAGAGTTCCTGAGTTTGCCTGTAAATCAGGACTTTTGTGGGTCTAAGAGTGATTTCTTTCCTAGAGCTTGGGTTTTATATAAGTGAGAATCCTATATGATAGAAACTTGACCTTTTTCTCTCCTAATATCTAATTATAAAAATTTTCATACATACATAAAAGCCAAATTTGACAGTGAACATCTATATGCCCACTATATCGATTCTACAATTAATACTTTACTATCCTTGCTTTATGACGTGATTATCCAACCCTCTGTTCTTCGATCCATCTTATTTTTCTATGTATTTAAAAGTTGCAGACATGAGTATACCTCCTCCTAAATATTTCCATATGTATAGCATGCAATGTACTTTTAAATGGATAAAAATAACAAAAAAACTTTCACATGCCAGAAGACCACACACTTAATGTTAGACAACAAAAGAGAGGGGCTTGGAAACAGAAGAAGTGGGGTGTACTTCAAACGGACTAATTAGATTTTGTTTGCCACCGTGGTCCAGCCTTCACCAAGAAAGAGCAGTAAAGCACCACACCTCACAAGCCAAACACCAATATGTTTGTCATTAGTCAACACTGCAGTTTAAAAAAAAAAAAAAATCAAAGGGAAAATGAAGATCTGGACATATTTGTTGCTGTGAGCATTTGCCAAGAGAAGTTTGTGTCTCAAACTGGGAGGTTTTGCCCAGGTTGGCTCTAAGCCTTTAGTTTCTGGGAAGATCATGCCCGCCAAACATCCTTTGAAGTGCTTGAGATATGGTCTGTTGCTGTTTTCCTACAAATATTTGCATGTTGATATCATTGAATATTCTCAATTTTTTCAAGTGTTAACTATAGAAACACCTAACTCCAGACAGCCCAAGAAGACTTTCATGTAACATAGTGTGTCAACTTTTTCACCCTACCTTCATTTTCAAGGTAGTTCCACATCTTCTCATTTCTAATTGGCAGGTAACTTAATAGGATTTAAAAACCATGCAAACCGGCTTCCCTTTGATAGATGGGCTCACCGGATAGCCTGGTTTATAGGAAGCAAAGCAACACAATCCTCTTCCTAAACCAGAGATAACATTTGCTCCTGCTTTAATGAGTGTGCCCAGCATGGCACTGCCCGTAATCATATTTAGAAACACAGCTGCTTGATTTATTTGCAATGATGGTGCCTTTCCATGGTTCCCACCAGAACAGGAATTACTGAATGTCTCAGTTCCCACTCAGAAGTCTGACACTTAAAGGAAATTCCACAGAGATTTTTGTTTCCAAGGAAGTCAGTGCCTGCTTGATAAGGGAAACACATAAGATTCCAAATTTTAAGACTGCTAAAAAGAAAAAAAAAATCTGGAATAAAGCACTATTTATTAAAATAAAACACTACTAGAACATTTGTCACCAATATTAGAAAATCATTAGATTTTATTATTTTACTTCCTAGGTACAATGCTTCCTTCTCACCCCCAACTCAACTACAAACTACAGAAAATACATACAGGTGCGATGCAGGTAATGCATGATTTTTAAGTGCTTGCATGGTATGCTTGGTTCAGAAAGATTTGAGTCCGGCCAGTCGTGGTGGTCCATGCCTGTAATCCCAGCACTTTGGGAGGCAGGCAGATCACTTGAGGTCAGGAGTTCGAGACTGGCATGGCCAACATGCGAAACCCCATCTCTACTAAAAATACAAAAATGAGCCAGGCATGGTGGCACGTGCCTGTAGTCCAAGCTACTCAGGAAGCTGAGGCAGGTAAATTGCTTGAACCTGGGAGGTGGAGGGTGCAGTGAGCCGAGATTGCACCATTGCACTCCAGCCTGGGTGACAGAGTGAGACTTCATCTCAAAATAAAAAAAATAAAAAAAAAAAAAGATAAGGCCGGGCACAGTAATCCCAGCACTTTGGGAGGCCGAGGCAGGCAGATTACGAGGTCAGGAGATCGAGACCATCCTGGCCAATATGGTGAAACCCCGTCTATATTAAAAATACAAAAAAAAAAAAAAAAGATAAGAGTCCAAGGAGAAAAAGCAGCTTATATGTCTTTTTAAACATATCTGTTCTAACTTACATTCCTCTTTTTCTTCCCCTTGTTTAAAATTCAAGAATAAATCAAAAGCTAAATCCACTAAGACTTTAAATGGCCTTCATGGAAAGGAATAAATGACTTTACATTTATCTGTTAAGAACATCAAGGAAAAACTAATTTGAAAAAGAAAAGGCTAATTAATAAGAGCAGAAATGACTACTTAACTTCCTTTGATCTTAGAAATTATTAAATAGTAAAATAACCACTCCATTTTATTAGGTACAATAAACCCAAGAAGGAAAAGGAAGATGAAGCAAATAAAGTGCTGACCTTAAAAGACAAGGCAAGTTCTCTGCAATGGGAGCTCCAACCCACTTGGGTTTCTGCAGAGAACTCAGGATCCTTTGTGTGGTTTACTGACTTTGGAGCACACCATTTGCAGGTCTTACCTCAATAGCAGGGATGGAAAGCATGTGTTCTGAATATCCTACCTGCCCACTATGAATCGGTCAAGCTTCAGAGGGACTGTGAATAAAACACTGACCTGAGAACGGTGAGCAAATCTTAGAAGCAGCCATAGTCAGGCCGGGCGCGGTGGCTCACGCCTGTAATCCCAGGACTTTGGGAGGCCGAGGCAGGCGGATCACGAGGTCAAGAGATCAAAACCATCCTAGCCAACATGGTGAAACCCTGTCTCTACTGAAAACACAAAAATTAGGGGACTTCTGGTACATGCCTGTAGTCCCAGCTACTCAGGAGGCTGAGGCAGAAGAATCACTTGAACCCGGGAGGCGGAGGTTGCAGTGAGTTGAGATAGCACCACTGCACTCCAGCCTGGCGACAGAGCAAGACTCCGTCTCAAAAAAAAAAAAAAAAAAAAAAAAATGAAGAAGTAGCCGTAGTCCCTGCCCTCAAATTCCTTAGTCTCTTTGGAAAGCGCTAAATAAACTCCTGTATAAACCATAGCAGCACACTTGGAAAACAAAAACACAGGAGAGATGTAACACAAACAGAAGGTTCAGGAAGTTTTAGAACTCTGGGGAAGAGGGAATGCATCTCTGTACTCTCAGAAGGCTAAGGAATTAAGAATTTGGATCAAGTTTAGTCAGATCTCCATGGAGCAGGCAACTGACATCTGCAATGCACATCCGATGCCCCTGGCTTCCTTGGAATCAGTTTACCTATACTTACATAGACGGGACTGAAAAATATTATTACAGCATCTGAATCTCCAAAAAGTTGTATCCCCACAGAACATATTATCTGCATATCATAAAATTGCTTTGTAAACAGAAAGGCCTGCACACAATTACTGTAAATTCTGTAATGGCGCAATTATGTCTTGAACATTTTGTTGTTGTTGTTCCCAGGACTTAGCAAAATGCCTGGTACTTGGGAAGGTGCCAGATTAATAAGGTCAAATGGATTGTCTTTAAAGTGGTAAAAACAAACTATACTTGAACTTTAAAACCACAAAAAAAGACCAATTTTATATATATATATATATGTGTGTGTGTGAAACTATACATATGTGAAACTATATATATATGTGAAACTATATATATATGTATGTAAAACTAGTTGTATTTCTAGGGTTATTTGATTTTGTTAATTTCTAAAAAGAAAGGAAAAACTGCACAAGGGCTGGGCGCAGTGGCTCACGCCTGTAATCCCAGCACTTTGGGAGGCTGAGGTAGGTGGATCATTTGAGGTCAGGAGTTGGAGACCAGCCTGGCCAACATGGTGAAATCCTGTCTCTACTTGAAATACAAATATTAGCCGGGTGTGGTAGTGGGCACCTGTAATCCCAGCTGCTTGGGAGGCTGAGGCAGAAGAATTGCTTGAACCAGGGAGGCGGAAGTTGCAGTGAGCCGAGATCGCGCCACTGTACTCCAGCCTGGGCGATGAAGTGAGACTGTCTAAAAGAAAGAAAAAAACTGCACAAGAAATTTTGCTGACGTGAAATTTCTTTGTACAGGAACCTGACTTAGAGAAGGCATCTGTATACTCTAAGGCTCTTAGAGTATTAGCTCTGTGGAATTTCAATAACTCCATGTACTGAGAAGAGAAGCAGCAGGTACGAGGAACTATATTATAGTTCCCATTTCATAGACAGGAAGACTAAAGTTTAAAGAGCTTAAAGAGCTTGTCCAAGGACCTACAGCAACTGAAAGCCAAACTGCTTCCAAGCCCACACTCTTAATGCTCACACTAGATTGCTTTACCCAAAATCTTATCACAAACACACCCTTACCAATACCTTGAACTATAGAATTTATTCCAAGAATGGCCTTAAAGAAGCCCTTTGTAAGAATTATAATTCTCCTATCCTTGTCTTAGGTAGGATTCTTTTCAGCTGAGAGTGATATCAAATCCAAAATAACAGGGCTTAACTCACATAAATGAAGCCTAGAGGTGGACAGTGTAGGGCTGGTAGCACAGCTTCAGAAAAGTACGCAGGATCCTTCAATCTTGCCATCTACCATCCTCACAGCGCAAGACAGCTGCTGAGCTCCAGGCATCACATCCACAGTCCATTAGCAGGAAGTAAGAAGACAATAAAATGAAAGTTCCTGGAAATTACACATTTATATCCAGTATGTGACCATGCCTAGCTGCAAGGAAGACTGAGAAATACAGCCTTTATTCTAGGTGGCCATATGTCCAGCTAAAAACTGGAAATTCTATTTTTAAGGGATAAAGATACTAGAGTAATATCTAGTATTTCTGTGACAGGCATATGATTAACTTGTAAGTAGCTATGAGGACAATGTGGCTACAAAGCTTGACACCATCCATCAACAGGATTGATATTACTGTACATAATCATCATTCTGTTCCCAATAGCTTGTTCTCCTGTTTAGAGCAAAAAGTTCTTTCTGAATGAAATCAAAAGTTTGTGTTTTTTTAAGTTTCATCTTCCACTGTATTTGGAAAAATGCCCATTAGATTCCATAAGAAGCACTTGTTTGCCTGCAGCATGCACATCTATCCAAGCTCGTATCAAGAGCTCATGATGTACCAGGCACATGCCTGGCACTGCACACCACCGGGAACAAAACAGGGCCTGCTCCTCCCGGAGCTTCAGTCACACCCACATTACACAACAAGCATGCTACAAAGGATAGTCCAGGGGCAATACGGGCACAGGCTAGAGTCCTAGATTCATTCCTCTGGAGTGGTCTGAGAGGGGTCCCCCAAGGCGAGGTATTTACACCAAACCCTGGATGATCAAGGGGCTTCACTAGACCCAGAGTCATCAACCAAGTTCATCTGGAAAGACTTCTCAAACTGGGTTCCCATGCAATAAAGTATACGCATTTTTTTCTTCCACCGATAGTCTTCACACTTACAAGAACTTCCAAGTCCTTTCCCCTCAAACAGGCCTCTGAGATAACAGATGTCACCTCCATTCTGCAAGCTGAGACAAGCAGGAGGAGCCCCATAATCAGACACAAGCACACAGACGATGACACACACCCTGGCTTAGGACACGGATGCGGTCTGCCATTCCCATTAAGCGTAATACTTGGAGAAGGGAAAGCATTTGCATAAAGCCACAGAGAGAAAGAAACGATATCAGAACTGACAGCTTCACAGTGGGTGGCTTGATTCATAGGCTGCTCAGTGACATAAATTTAAAAGCCCAGGCCCTCAAGCAACATTTTAGCTTGGGTTCCTTTCCCCTTAATTACAAAATAAACTGAAGCAAAGAAGGTCTCCGCTCTCCTGAAGCTCCCCCTGAAACACAGGGAGCCTGCTGTTTCCGATTCAATACAATCTCCATTGCACCAGATCAATAGACCCTTTGGCTTGTGATGTCGCCTTCCTCCACCGCAGGTTCAGGGGGATGGGGACAGAGCTGGGTCTCCCTCCCAGGGGTCTCAGGCTTTTTTTTCCCCCTTTCATCTACAAAAAGAATAAAAGCAGAGGGATTCTGAGTCGGCACAAGGATGCTCAGCCACGGGCAGGCAGCTGCATGAAACAGGCCGTAGGAAGGGTCCTTTAGTCAGAGACAGAAATCTACCCGATACAGAACTACTCAAAGTGTGGTCCCCAGACTGGCAGCACCAGCATCACATGGAAGCCTGTTACAAATGCAGAGTCTCAGGGCGCCCCCCAGACCTACTGAGTCGGAATCTGCCTTTTAACAAGATTCTCCAGGCGATTCACAAGCATAGTGAAGTTTGAGAAATATCGTGCTAGAGAGCTACCAAACAGAAAAGGTACAAGCAGAAACAAGTTCTATAGTTAGGCAATTGCTATTGATCTGGTTTGGAAGGAGCCCTTGATTAAAATGACCAGAAAGCTAAGTTTCTAACTAGCTTCCATTCGCTGGCTTAACACAGTAAAACAGACCAAACACACGTGTGGGACATTAGCAACATGTTGGTGTGCGCATGGTGATGGTCACTGTGGACAAGGTGTTAAAAATCGAATTCACTGATTCAATGGGCTGTGGCAAGGCCCAGGAACCTGTATGGGTGAATCAGCACCACAAGTGATTCTGAGGCAGAGAGTCCCAAAACACACTATAATAAACTCCACACAGTTTATCAATTACAGTATGAAATCAAGAGGAAATGGTGCTTATGTTAGAAGTGCGCTCACAGCCGGTTGAGGGAGAGACCTCAGGACTACCGAGGTGAAGCTGGGTGAGAAGTAAACCTTGTCTGCTCCTAAATATATTACACATACACACACACACACACACACGCATGTGTTAAGTTTTATAGCAAGGGGCCAGGAACATGTGATTCCCAGATGGTGATGGGGTGTTTATAAGTGGCTTACTTGGAATAGACCTATTCCTAATGAGAACAGGAGGGTGTCTGAACCACAGCTGGTGTAGTTAATTGGTGGGAATGTTTTGGATCCTGTGGGTCATGCGTTGGGGAGTTCTGTTTAGTCTAAGACAAATGACAACACTTATTCCATTGTAGATTCCACCTGAAGGTAAATAGTCAAATCGACATTAACTCCTAGTGGTCCAGGTGAGACAGGTTCTTATAGAGATTGATGAAACTTCTGTTTAGAGTTGGCCAAGATTTCAGAAAGCCTCTGGTTCTTGCCGGCCTCTGGGCCATGGCGCACCTGCACCAGAATCGCCTGGATGACTTGTTAATAATGTGCTTTCCTGGACCCCATTGCCAAGGTGACTGCAGAACTTCCAGGAGGAGGACCCTGGACTTCATGGTTTTTAGAAGCCCCCATGAGGTTCTGGTGATCATCAGGTTTGTGAACCACAAAAACTGTATCTTCCGTATGAGAAAAAGAAAGTGGCATGCCCATAGACACGAGCCCTGAATTTCTATCCGGTGCCCACGGAAGGATGCTGTTAGCCATGCAGAAAACCACCTCTGCCCCAGGGGCTGGCCTTGGGAAAAAGAACGCAGAAGCAGCAGTTTGAGGGGACTTTGTGCCAATCATGAGTCAATCCCCCTCCACCACTGAGTCTTTGGTAGATACTCAAAATGTAGCACGTTGGCCGGGCGCGGTGGCTCATGCCTGTAATCCCAGCACTTTGGGAAGCCGAGGCGGGCGGATCACCTGAGGTTAGGAGTTCGACACCAGCCCGGCCAACATGGTAAAACCCCGTCTCTATTAAAAATACAAAAAATAGCCGGGTGAGGTGGTGGGCGCCTATAATCCCAGCTACTCGGGAGGCTGAGGCAGGATAATTGCTTGAACCCAGGAGACAGAGGTTGCAGTGAGCTGACATGGTGCCACTGCACTCCAGCCTGGGTGACAGAGTGACATGTGTCTCAAAAAAAAAAAAATGTAGCACATTACACAATCCCATGTCTCCAGCCTAACCCCAGTGCATGGCTCCAAACCATCTCCAAATCTCGTTGAAGGAGCTGATGTTTGTACACATCTGTTTGGGATTATGCAGCGTTTAGTATGAGGGAAAAAGCAATAAAATTGACACAGGCATTGTCACATTCCCTTCCTAAATTCTGCCCTAGAAAGCAACACAAACATCTATTTAACAACGTTAAAAATCGGTGTATGTAGTATGCTACCATTTGTGTTAAAAGAATAATTCTATATATATACCTCTATCTGCTGTCATTTGCATAAAATTCCTTCTAAGTTATACAACAAACTAGAACCCTGGGATAAGAGAGGGCTTTTCACCATACCGTCTTTTATACTTTTAAAGTTTTGAATCATGAGATTGAATTGCTGATCTAAATCATTAAATTCACTCTTACTTTTGTTTTCAAAAAAGGATTGCATTAAACTTGCCAAGTTTGCAGTTGACCTTCCGCATCTGCCTGTTCTTGGTCCAGTGGGGCCCTGTGGCTCCGCAGGGTCGGACCAACACTCCCATTTGTCTCCTCTACTGGTTCCAAAGAGCTGGGTTGGTTCACAGGGTGTGGTCTCCCCACTGGGCACGGGGGTTAAACACTTCCACCCCAAGCACACCTCAAACCCTATTCACCATTCGCCAGCTTAAAGTGCACAGGATTTAGTTTTCCTAAATAATGCCAGAATTATGGCCAAATAAGTAATCTGCATAGTGAGAAAAGGATCTGATTGGAACATAGCAAGCCGCCCACTTGGCACCATTTACATCCAGACGCTAGCCGGCAGCCACCAAGTAAGTCCCAAAGGCCTCCAGCAGAATGAACAAACTGAGAGAACGCTTGAGGTCCCACAAGGAGGCCTCGCATGGCAACCAAACAAAAAACTCCTGGGTGTGTCTCTGCTTAATTCCTCTTCCAGGTGAAACTGCTTACCCACCGCCATTAAAAAAAAAAAAAAAAAAAAAAAAAGATGTATACTTTTGAGCAGATTCTCAAAAGGCTTTCTGACCCCTAGATGTTTAAGTGTCATGGCTTTGGAGCAGTTTCTCCATGTGTGGTCCTACAGCTTCCCATGCAGAACCACCTGGAGCACTTTTCTCAAATGCACATCCCTGTGCCTTCAAGGAATAGGAAGTGGCTCCTTCAGAGTATCTGGAGGCCTAGGAATCCTCCTGTAAAATAAGCCATTCTCCCACTGACTTCACTAACCATTGAGAGTCACTGATCTCAGAAGCATTCAGAAGCTACAGTGTGAACTCAATGAGTAGTGTGTAAGTTGCCAGAATCAAAATGAGATTACTAAGGTTAAGAAAACTCTGACAAACAGAGCCAGGGCAGGTCGTGGAGAGAGAGTTCTCATGCTTGCAGGCCTGATAACGAAAAAGACTCTGCAAAAACCACAACCTTGCACAAAGGCCATGACAACCTTACACAAAAAAATACTTTGCGAGGATATCTGCCTGTTCACCCTTGGATTGGTGTCACCCTTGCTATTGATCACTGAAGGAAAGGATAATTATTTCAAAGCACTGATGTAATCCTCCTCATTTTTTCCTTTAAAAACCTATGTCTTCCTTTACCTCTCTGAATGCACACATTGTTTACCAGGCACAACATTCTCATTGCAATGCTCTATTCCCGGATACACATCTTTTCTTTTAGAAAGCCTCTCTGTCTGTTATTTAGGTTGACAGTAGTATATATCCCCTTTTGAAAACTCATGGGGATGGGGAATGAACCAAAAACTCCCCAAAAAGGAAATAAAGTGCTGTGTGTTTGAACTTCCCCTGGAATTGCTTTTCCCTTAAAAATCAGTGTGTGACAGTCAAATGCAGATAATGCCACAATTGTAATAGCTTTTTCAATGCCATATTTAAACGGCTGAGTGTATAACTTTTAAGCCCTTCTCAAAAACTCATGCCTGGCTTCTATTTAAAGATTAAAAAAAAGTCTGACTTGTTTATTGATCGTTCACTTAATTACCAAGTATAACAGTTTGCATTCTCAATATGATTTATTAATGACATAAACTTATTATTAACTCATGCTCAACTTGATACCATAATAGCCTTACACAGGAAGCTTCAAACATGTTACACTATGTTTACAGCCTTCTGGGGCTTAATTCCATCCTATCTCTTGATTGAAAACTTCCTCATCTGACCCAGAGAGTTTTCTCCCCAAGTTTTCTTACTGTGAGTCAAGATCTTTCCACGTAAAATTCTTTTTATGTTGGTATTTTAATTGAACACTAAAAAATAATAGTTCTTGGAATACAAGATTTAGTATAGCTCATAAAAAAATAAAATGACAATAATAAAAAAAATCTAGCTCACTCACATAAATTAAGGCAAAGCCCTAAAAATTCAACCCTCTGAATATCATATATTCTGCAGTTGATTTTCCATTTTCACCTCAAAATGCAATAAATTACAAAGTATTAGCATGTAGCAGTGCAACGTGGATACAGATCAGACACATAATTCTCCCTTAAAACATCGAGGCCATTTCTTATATTTGTCTTTCCAAATCTTTATTAACTCCACCAAAAGAGCTTATTGAAGCCCTACCTTCACTTTGACCTCAGGGGCTTTCAGCCAGTAAAAAAAAAAAGCAAAACAAATTAGAACTCTGATATTCACATACATATGGGGGAAAATCAATAGTTTTAATTTTCACATTGAGGCCCACAATTTTCAACTGACGGCCTCAGCAGGTTTTAATGGACACAAACAATTTACTTTTACTGTTTTAATTGTTTTTAGTCAATCACTTTTTATTGCGCCTCTACATCTGACTAAACAAATTAATCGAGCTATATTCATAAACGATGACTTGGTAAAATGGCCGGTTATGTGTATTTTACCATTTGAGTCTCAATTACAGGCGGCATTAGGAACAAGCTGGCCCAAAAGGTAGCACTGGTCATTAAAGCAGAAAGCGGAACAAGTCGGGAAGAAAATGACAGAGCAGTGGCCTTCTGTGGGTTAGGGCATCGAGGGCAGCTCCCAGCAGCTCCCTTTCCGCCATCTGAATACAAACGGCCCTCAAGTTGTTCCCTGGGGAGAAGCGCAGGGTCGTGGGTTTTGGGGATGGCAAAGGCCGTGGAAGCCAGAAGGCAGGTGAGAGCTGTTTGTGTCTAGCTAATTGGCAGACTCTATTACAGCCCAGGCCAGCCTGTAGTCAGACATGCAGACTGTTGTGTACACAACCCACTTTCTTTGGAATCAAATAAACCCTCTTCACTTTCCAAAAGCCCATAATATCCCGGAGCTGCAAGTTATCACCTCTAAATAGGCCATTTGGGAACCCTTTACAAACATCAGGAAAACCCCCTTCTCACTGAAAAAGCTTAAACACAATTTCTTCTAACTTAAAAATGTTTCTAAGAGTTGATCTGTAAGAGCCTCGCCAAAGATAAATATCTATGCCACCAACACAATGTTACATTTTAACTCCTAGAATCTGCTTTGATCATATGATCCAGCCCTGGGCTTGATTTCAATCATTAGTGAAAGTTAATCAATACCAGTTGTCATCATGGTTTATAGGACACGTTTTCCAGACCTGCCACCAAAGTGCTTTTTAACTTTGAAAAGTCATGGCGGTTTCTGGGTATCTCACTAGACAGCAACTGTATCACAGTGGGTTTGACTTTTGCAAATTCAGTTACGTGCACTGACCAAAAAAATAAGTGGGGGAGGGTGAAAAAGGAAATAATTCCAATAGTGCAAATGATTGTGCCATTCATCCACTTGATGAGCACGTGTCCCGGAGAGGGCATGAGATTGGAAATACGATTCAGCTGTCCCCATTGCTGCTTTAAGCTCTGTACCAATTCACACCTACTTGCTGCTCAGCTGAAGAAACTGCAATGAGTTCTAATTCATGAGAAGTTAACTGTGTTAGACTCACTGAGAAACAGAACCTTAACTTCCAAAAAGCAGTGCCTTCCTAAGGGAATGTCAAGGATAATTTGGGCTCCCCTAATGTGTTCCCAAACACCATCTTTTTTTTTTTTTTTTTTTTTTTTGGAGATGGAGTCTCTCTCTGTCCCCCAGGCTGGAGTGCAGTGGCGCGATCTCGGCTCACTGCAACCTCCGCCTCCCGGGCTCACGCCATTCTCCTGCCTCAGCCTCCTGAGTAGCTGGGACTACAGGCACTCGCCACCACGCTCGGCTAATTTTTTGTCTTTTTAGTAGAGACGGGGTTTCACCGTGTTAGCCAGGATGGTCTCGATCTCCTGACCTCATGATCCACCGGCCTTGGCCTCCCAAAGTTCTGGGATTACAGGCACGAGCCACCGTGCCCGGCCCCAAACACCATCTTTAGCACTAACTCCTCTGGGCATCCCAATGTGAAAGTTCTGCTCCCTCAAACCAAAATCCAGGAAGATTCCTTCCTAGCTTGATTTATTTACAGGTTCCAGTAGTCAAACCCTCAAAATCCACGACTTGACCCAAAGAGCAAATAATTATTCCTTTTAATTGTGATAAATCACTCTGGAGTAGGCAAATATTTGATTCTCAATTAATTTCCCCCAGCACTCTCAGCAATTACAGTGCAGCTGCTCCACGACTCCCTCCACTTCCCCATTAGGACAGAGCATGGGTCTGACTGAAGGGACAGGTGACTGACAGTGACTTATAGGGGACAGGCTGTGCTCTGAGAGTATATTGCAAAAGCAAAAATTATGAGGAAATTAATATGCAGCTCTGAATTGGCATTCAGATGTAGCAGATGAATCGGAGGCCATAGTCTGATTTGGCTAAACTGCTGAAGAAGATAAAATGCTGACTACAGCTAGCACACATCCCTAGTGCCTAAAGGAGCAGTGATTTCTTCGAGAATTCAGTTATCTATTGCATTCTCCTCTCTAAAGACAGGGGTTTTATTTGTCTATCTATCTATCTATTTATTTATTTATTTATTGAGAAGGAGACTCACTCTATCTCCCAGGCTGGAGTGCAGTGGTGCTATCTTGGCTCACTGCAACCTCCGCTTCCTGGGTTCAAACGATTCTCCTACCTTAGACTCCTGAGTAGCTGGGATTATAGGTGTGCACCACCATGCCCAGCTAATTTTTTAATTTTTAGTGGAGATGCAGTTCCACCATGTTGGCCAGGCTGGTCTCTGACTCCTGACCTCATGATCTGCCCGCCTCAGCCTCCCAAAGTGCTGGGATTACAGGTGTGAGCCACTGCACCCGATCAAGACTGGGGTTCTATAGAAGAGCAGAGAACTAGAACATTTTTCCAGGTTCCACTCCTTACTAGCTATGAGACTGTATTCAAGTTACATAAATGCTGTGTTCCTGTTTCCTCAACTTTAAAGTGGAAATAGGCGTAACACCTCCTACTCCTTAGGCTGGTTGCTAAACTCTAATAAGTTCATACACATATTTGTTACATGAATGAATAAATGTTAGTTGCTATTATTACTACTCATAACGATATCATCTTCATTACTATGAAAGTTTAAAAATACACAGAATAGGCTGGGCGCGGTGGCTCACGCCTGTAATCCCAGCACTTTGGTAGGCCAAGGCGGGTGGATCACGAGGTCAGGAGATCCAGACCATCCTGGCTAACACGGTGAAACCCCGTCTCTACTAAAAAGACAAAAAATTAGCCCGGCGTGGTGGCGGGCGCCTATAGTCCCAACTACTCAGGAGGCTGAGGCAGGAGAATGGTGTGAACCAGGGAGGCGGAGCTTGCAGCGAGCCGAGATCGCGCCACTGCACTCCAGCCTGGGTGACAGAGCGAGACTCTGTCTCAAAAAATATATATATATATACAGAATAAAACAATAATGTACGAAACTAACACATGGCAAAATTTCCTCCCACTACATTCCCTTTCCACAGTCGCAGCCACTTGGTCATTGTGTATTAGGAGGCTGTGCTTCAATTCTCTCTTCTGCCTTCTTTCTTTTTAAGAGACGGGGGTCTCACTATGTTGGCCAGGCTCAAGCAATCCTCCTGCCTCAGCCTTCCAAGTAGCTGAGACTACAGGAATGCACCACCATGCCTAGCTCTCTTCTGTCTTCTTTCTGTGCAGCTGACTGAAGATCTGTAAAATCCAAGTCTCGAGTACTGGGGAGATTAAATACAATAAAGTCTCAGAATCTTCTTTGGTCCAGGTCCAAATGACCTAAGAGAACTAGGGAACTACACGTGTACCAGTCCAGTTTACTAGACTCCTCCGCATGGGGGTTTGGGGTCTGTGGTCGTCATCCTAACAAAGTCCAAGGGTTACTTGCATCTCACTCAACCACATTACATAGTAAAAATTAAAACATAAATCTGGATCACAATTACTGCCAGGTCACTGAAGTGGCGCTAGATGGGATATTTGGCTTCAAGTCTGGGCTTAGGAAACCCCAGCAAGAGACCTACTGTGAAGAAAACTGAAGCCACATCATGCTGACTAAGCATCTGAAAAGAGAAGATAGAGGTCGCAACCCAAAGCTATTCAATCCAACACATTTTGCTGAATTGCCTCCCCTAGACACTAGGGCTATAATAACTAACTGGGGAACATGGTCTTAGCCCCCATGAGACTTATAACCCACAAACGAATTATCTTTTTACCTAACTATGGAATACAAAACTATACTATCCAGGTTCTTTGCTTATAAGCAAGAGAGATGGACTCTAAGAAAGAAAAGAGGACTTTACTAGAAGTATAACACTGTGGTAGTTTATAAAGATGGCCCTAATTTCTCACTCGTCCTGATCTCCACACCCTTTGCCATGTAACTTTGCAGTATCCACCCACCGTGGTGGGGCTGAGTTGTTGCTCCTTAGACACGAGGCTTACCTGTGTCACTTGCTTTGGCCAGTGGGATATTAGCAGGCATGACATAAGCAGAGGCTAAAAAAAGGATTTGAGGGTAGCAAGCTGTCATAGACTCAGTTTTTCTATTCCTCCCCTCTAAATACAACTAAATACCCTGGAAATAATTCAAAAGATGGTGATAAAAGGTGAAGAGAGAAACTGGACTGCCTAGGGACCTCAGGACTTGAAGAATGAAACAACAGTAAATTCCCTGGGTTTTCATTTTATCTCCCACGTATCCCAGACCGGGTACCAGAGAGCCTGCAACCCAGAACCGCCAACAGGCATGGACCAAAACAAAAAGAGAAAAATTAATAAAGAAACAGAAAAGGCCCAATCTGGCCAGAGTTCCCATCAGGGATTTAGAAAGGAGACCCATTCCCAGTGAGACTGGCAGCCTGATCTACCTTCACCATCAGCACCAGCTCCAGAAAACAACCATCCTAATCTACCCACAGCATCAGCAACAAAGAAACCCAGGCAGGGGAATCACCCCCCATCCCACATCCCACACCAGGCTGCACCAGCAGACCCAGCATCTCCCAGCCCTCTGCCCAAAAGGCAACCCAGGTCTAGCATTCCCAGCCTTCCACTCAGTAGCAGAAGGTAAACCAGGCCCAGGGCCTCCTGATTCCCACCTAGTGGCAGGGAACCACCAGACCTTGTAGCTCTTGGCTTTCCACCCAGCTGCAGAAGGTGGCCTACAAAGGCACTTTTCTTCCCTAGAAGCACCAACAGAGATAGAGTGAGAAGCTCACCTGTACCAGGTGGCAAAATAAAAGGCCAGGAGAAACATTCTCTGTCCTCCAGGTCCAGCAACCCTAGGTCCAACTTAGTAACACCAGATGGCACAGGAAAGCACTTTTGCCCTCTCCTATTCTCAAATTCTACTCCCCATTCCTGGGCAGCACCAGGAAGGACCCAGCAGAGGCTCAAAGGAGCCAGGATAACAAAGCAAAGCATAATAATATTGCAGGAACTTAAAAAACTAAATTGTCATTGGAACACAAGCCTATTAAAGTAGGCCAGAACCTACACACTAAACCTAAAAAGGGAGTTTTCCTGCTAAAATAAAGATGATTTAAATAGAATCAAGAACCAGGAAAATCTCAGCTTGAATAAGAAAAGACAATCAACTGGCACCAATACTGAGATGAATCAAATATTGTAACCTGACAAAGATTTTAAAGCAGCTGTCATAAAATTGCTTCAACAGGTAATTATGAATTCCCTTGAACAAATTAAATTATATAAAACTTCAGCAAATCAATAAAACTTATTTTAAAAATGAAAATTATAGAACTAAAAAATACAGTAACTGAAATAAAAAATTCATCAGATAGGCTCAAGAGTAGAGTGAAGATGACATAATATAGAATCAGAAAATTTGAAGACATATCAATAGAATTTGCTCAATCTGAACAAAAAAGAAAATTGACTGAAAAAAAATGAGCAGGGCCTTAGGGACCTATAGGACAATAATAAACACTTGTATCTTTGGGATTATTGAGGAAAAGGAGAAAGAATGTGGAGCTGAAAAAAATATGTGAAGAAATAATAGGTGAAACTTCCTAAATTTTATAAAATACCTTCCCAAATTTGATTTAAAACCTCTAGATTTAAGAAGCTGATGGAATCCCATGTAGGACAGATCCAAAGAAATCCATGCAAAGACATACTGTAAGTAAACTCCTGAAAACTAAAGACAAAGAAAAACCTTAAAAGCAACCAGAGAGAAATGATGCATTATAAGAGAACATCAAGTTAAACAACAGATTGTCATATGAAAACACAGAGATCAGAAGGAAGAGGCACAATATTTTTCAAGTACTGAAAGAAAATAACTATGAGTTCTGGATCTGATAAATCATCGTTCAAGAATAAAAGAGAAATAAAAACATCTCCAGGTGAAAAAGAACTACGAGAATTTCTCACTAGCAGATCTATCCTTAAAGTATAGCTAAAGGAATCTCTTCAAGCAGAATGAGAATGAGAAAAGAAAAGCATTAGAACTTCATAAAGGAAAGAAGATGCTATAAACCTGATATTTGTCTCCTCAAAATTCATATATTGAAATCCTAACCTGCAATGTGATGGTATTAGGAAGTGGAAGGCTTGGAGAGGTACTTAGGTCATGAGGACAGAGACCCCATGAATGGGATTTATGCATGTATTATATGATCCCAGAGACATCCCTTACCCTTTCTACCATTTGAGGACACAGCAAAAAGATAGCCATCTATGAACAAGGAAGTGGGCCCTCACCAGACACTGACTCTGCCAGCACCTTGATCTTAGACTTTCCAGCCTCCAGAACTGCAAGGAATAAATTTCAGTTGTTTATAAGCCACCTGGTTTATGGCATTTTGTTATAGTAGTCCCAACACACTAAGACAGACTACATGAAATAGATAAAAATAAGGATTAAAATTATAGACTATTGGCTGGGTGCAGTGGCTCACGCCTGTAATCCCAGCACTTTGGGAGGCCAAGGTGGGTGGATCACGAGGTCAGGAGTTCAAGATCAGCCTGGCTAACCTGGTGAAACCCCATCTCTACTAAAAACAAAATACAAAAATTAGTTGGCCAGGGTGGTGCATGCCTGTAATCCCAGTTATTTAGGATGCTGAGGCAGGAGAATCGCTTGAACCCAGGAGGTGGAGGTTGCAACGAGCTGAGGTTGCGCCACTGCACTCCAGCCTGGGTAACAGAGCGAGACTCCATCCCAAAAAACAAGACAGAAATTATACCTTTGCCCTCCTGAGTTTTAAAAATCATATTTTATGGTTGAAGTAAAATTTATAATACCAACTGATGTGGCACTTAATGTATGTAGAGGAAATGCTTGAGACAATTGTATTTAAAAACTATGGAGAGTAAAGAGACCTAAATAGAAGTAAGGCTTCAATGCTTCATACAATGTGATAAAACATTGATATAAGTAGGCTGTGGAAAAGTATATACATACATTGTAATATCTAGAGCAACCACTAAAAAATCTATGAATACTATATAAAAAATAATACAAACAATGTAAATATACTCAAAACCAGCGTAAATAAAATAATCCCTAAAAAATGTTCAAGTAATCTCTAGGAAAGCAAGAAAAGAGAAACAGAGAAATGAGAAACACAGGAACAAACAAAAAATAAAGAAATGTAGACTGAAGCCTGATATATTGATAGTTATGAATGTTAGTGATCTACATGTACCAACTAAAAGACAGGGATTGACAAAGTGGATAAAGACACATAGTCCAAAGGTACACTGTCTACAAGCAACTTACTTCAAACACAATGACAAAGTTTGAAAGTAAAAAAATGCAAATGAATATATCATGCTAACATCAATAATAATTAAAAAGCAAGAGTGGCTATAGTAACTCAAATAAAGCAGAGCTGAGAGCAAATAAAACTATAAAGAATAAAGAAGGATATTACATAAAGATAAAACAATTCACCAAGAAGTCACAGCAATCCTAAATGCATATGCACCAAGCAACTGAGCTTCAAAACACATTGCTATCATCTGAATATATGCCCCAAAATTGACATGTTGGTAACTTAATCCCCTGTGCAACAGTGTTGAGAGGTAGGACCTTTTTGGAGGTGTTTAAATCATGAGGGACTCCTTCTCATGAATGGATTAATGTCACTATAAAAAGGGCTGGCACAAATGGGTTTGTTCTCTTGCCCTTCTGCCTTCCATCATCTGAGGACACAGCAAAAAGGATCTCATCAAATGCTAGTGCCTTGATTTTGGACTTCTCAGCTTCCAGAATTGTGAGAAATAAACTGTTCTTTATAAATTGGCAAGTATCAGGTATTCTATTATAGCAGTTCAAACAGAAAAACTGATAGAGCTGAAGGGAGAAATATACAAGTTTACAATTACTGTTGGGGACTTCAACACCACACTCTCAGCAACTGATAGAGTTGCTAGACAAAAAATAGGCAAAAATATAGAAGACTGAACAGTACCTTCAACTAACAGGAACTAATTGGCATTTATAGAAAAAAATGTGGAAAAGAATACCACAATAAACCATATTCTGAATCATAAGGCAACTCCCAACAAATTTTTAAAAATCAAATCATAGAGTTTTCCAGCAAGAATGAAATCAAACAAAAAATCAATAACAGAAAGAGAAAAGGAAAATCTTCAAACACTTGGAAATTAAATAACACCTATTTAAACAACCCAAAGGTCAAAGAGGAAACCTCAATGGAAATTTGAAAAAAAAAAAAAACAGAATGAAAATTAAAATACAACATTTAAAAATATGTGTAACATAGCTAAAGCAATGTTGAGATGACAGTTTATAACACCAAGTGCTTACATTTAAAAAGATGAAAGATCTCAAGTCAACAATTTAAGTATTAAATCAAAAAACTAGAAAAAAAGAAAAATAAAGTAAGAGTAAAGAAAGAATGATAGTAATCAGAAATCAATGAAATTTAAAATAGGAAGAAAGTAGAGAAAATCAATGAAACCAAAACTGATTATTGGAAAAAAGTTAATAAAAGTAATAAACATCTAGCAAGACTAAAAAAATAAAAAGAAAGGAGACACAAATCACCAATATTAGGAATCAAACACAGGAGCCATCACTACAGATCCTGAAGCCATGCAAAGGAGGCTAATCAGGGAATACTAAATACAACTTTACACTCATAAATTTAACAATTAGAAGAAATGGGGCTGGGTGTGGTGGATCATGCCTGTAATCCCAGCCCTTTGGGAGTCCGAGGTGGGCGGATCACTTGAGGTCAGGAGATCAAGACCCCAGCCTGGCTAACAAGGTGAAACCCCATCTCCACTAAAAAATACAAAAATGAGCCGAGTGTAGTGGCATACCCCTCTAATCCCAGCTACTTGGGAAGCTGAGGCAGGAGAATCACTTGAACCCAGGAGGCAGAGGTTGCAGTGAGCCAAGATCCCACCACTGCACTCCAGCCTGGTGACAGAGTGAGACTCCATCTAAAAAAAAAAAAAAAAAAAGAAGGAAGAAGGAAGGAAGAAGAAGAAGAAGAAAGAGGAGTAGGAGGAGGAGGAAAAGAAGAGGAAGAAGAAGAGGAGGAGGAAGGAGAAGAGGAGGAAGAAGAAGAAGGAGAAGGAGAAGGAGAAGGAGAAGAAAAGAAGAAAAGAAGAAGAAGAAGAAGAAGAAGGAAGAAGAAGGAAGAAGAAGGAGGAGGAGGAGGAGGAGGAGGAGGAAGAGGAAGAGGAAGAGGAAGAGGAAGAGGAAGAAGAAGAAAAGAGAAGAAGAAGAAGAAGAAGGAAGAAGAAGAAGAAGAAGAAGAAGAAGAAGAAGAAGAAGAAGAAGAAGAAGAAGAAGAAAGAAGAAGAAGAAGAAGAAGAAGAAGAAGACCAATTTCTTGCAGACTACAAACTACCAAAATTAACCAAGCTAAAATAGATAGCCTGAATACTCCTATAATCATTAAAGAAATTGAATATATAATTTAAAAGCTACAAATAAGAAAAACCCTCTGGATCATATAGCTTCACTGGAGAATTTTACCAAACATTTAAAGAATAATTCATTCAAATTTTACACAATCTATTCTTCCAGAAAATAGAGGAAGAAATTAGTCTCAAGTCATTTTATGAAGCCAATATTACCTTGACACTAAAACCAGAGAACTACAATACTAAAAGAAAACAAACAAGCAAACAAAATACCACAGGCCAATTAGCTGTCATGCTACCTAGATGTAAAAATCTCAACAAAATAATACAAATAGAATCCAATGGTGTATTAAAAAAAAATCATACACCATAACCAAGTGGGATTTATTCCAGGCTTGAAAGGCTGGTTCAACATTTGAAAGCCAATCAATGTAATCCAACATATCAACAGCCTAAAGAAGAAAATTTATATAATCATTTCAATTGATGCAGCAAAATATTTGACAAAATCCAACACTAATTTATAATAAAAACTATCAGCAAGCTAGAAATAAAGGAGAACTACCTCAACTTGATAAAGTGCATCTACAAAAACCTATGGATAATACCATACTTAATAATGAAAAGCTGAATGCATTCCCACTAATGCTGGAAACAAGGAAAGATGTTCTCTCTCATGATTCTTCTTTAACATTGTTCTGGAAGGTCTAGCCACTGCAACAAAGTAAGGGGATAGGGGAAGACATACAGATTGTAAAGGGAGGAATAAAACTGTCACTATTTGTAGATGATAGAATTTTCTACATTAAAAAAAAAAAGCCCCAAGGTATCTACCAAAATAAACAAGCAAACAAAAAAACATTCCTAGGCTGGGCACGGTGGCTCACACCCGTAATCCCAGCACTTTGGGAGACCAAGGCAGACAGATCACCTGAAGTCAGGAGCTTGAGACCAGCCTGGCCAACATGGCAAACCCCGTTTCTACAAAAAACACAAAAATTAGCTAGGTGTGGTGGCACACGCCTGTAATCCCAGCTACTCGGGAGGCTGAGACATGAGAATCACTTGAACCCAGGAGGCAGAGGTTGCAGTGAGCCAAGATACTGCACTCCAGCCTGGATGAATGAGCAAGACTCCAACAACAACAAAAAAATTCCTAGAACTAATCATTGAATTCAGCATGGTTGCAGAAAACAAGATTACACAAAAATAGAAAATCAATTGCTTTTTTTTTTTTTGAGACAGAGTCTCACTCTGTCACCAAGCTGGAGTGCAGTGGTGTGATTTTGGCTCACTCCAACCTCTACCTCCCGGGTTCAAGTGATTCTCCTGCCTCAGCCTCCCAAGTAGCTGGGACTACAGGCACACACAACCACACCCAGCTAATTTTTTTGGTATTTTTAGTAGAGACAGGGTTTCACCATGTTCACCAGGCTGGGGTCTTGATCTCTTGACCTCATGATCCACCTGCCTCGGCCTCCCAAAGTGTTAGGATTACAGGCATGAGCCACCGTGCCTGGCCCAGTTGCATTGTCATATGCAGTCATATGCTGAATAGCAACGTTTCAGGCAATGGTGGAGCACATACATAAACGTGGTCCCATAAGATTATAATACCATATTTTTGCCTTACCTTTTCTATGTTTAGATACACAAATACTTAGCACTGTGTTATAATTGCCTACAGTATTCAGGACAGTCACATGCTGTATAGGTTTGTAGCTTAGGAGCAATGGGCTACACCATCTAGCCTGGGTGTGTAGGAGGATAGACCATCTAGGTTTGTGTAAGTACACTCTGTGATGTTCCCACAACAATAAAATTGTGTAACACATTTCACAGAACATATCCCTGCCATTAAGCGATGCATGACTGTATTAAAACTTAACACATGATAGCTGAAATTAAAAACACAATACCATTTACAATCACACCTAAGAAAATGAAATGCCTAGATACAAGTGTAACAAAATACATACAGGATCTGCATGCTAAAAATCACAAAACTCTTAGTAAAGAAATCAAATAAGACATAAATACATGGAGAGATACATGCCATGTTCATGAATTGACAAACTCAACATATTAAAGATATCAATTCTCCCCAAACTGATCTATAAGTTTAATGCCATTCCTATCAAAGCATCTAAGCAAAGTTTTTTGTAGACATAGACAAGCTTATTCTGAAATTTATACAGAAAGGCATAAGCCCTAGAACAGCCAAAATAATCTTGAAAAAAAGAATGAAGCATGAGGATTCACTGTACCTGATATTAAGACTTACTATATAGCTACATAATGTGGTATTGGTGGAGGGAGAGATACATAGAACAACAGAACAGAATAAATAACTCAGAAATATAGCTACACAATTACGGCCAACTGATTTTTCACAAAAGTGCAAAAGAATGGAGGAAGGATGACCTTTCTAACAAATGGTGCTGGAGCACATGGACATCTGTAGGCTAAAAATAAATTTTGACCTAAACTTTACACATTATATGAAAATCAACTCAAAATGGGTCCTGAACATATATGTAAAATACAAAACTGGAAAACATTCCGAATACACATAGGAGAAAATCTTTGAGATCTGGGGCTAGGCAAAGAGTTCTTAGACTTAAAACCAAAGGTATGATCCGTAAAAGGAAAAATTGGTAAATTGGACATCATCAAAATTAAAAACATCTCTTCAGAAGACCCTGTTTAGAGGCTGGATAGACAACTCACAGACTAGGAGACAATACATCTGACAAAAGATATATAGAGCATTTAAAGAACTCTCAAAACCCAACAGTGAAAAAGCAAACAATCTAATTCAAAAATGGGCAAAACCGTGAACATAAGTTTCACTGAAGAAAGTACATAGATGGCAAATAATGACATTAAAATTTTTGTTCCACATTTGGATTTAATTTAAAAAGACATTAAAATATTTTCAACTTCACTAGCCATTAAGAAAAATGCAAATTAAAACTGTAATGAGATAATACTGCACACCTATCATAATGGCTAAAATTTTTTAAAAATAGTGACCACCAAATACCGGCAAGGATAGAGAAACTAGATTATTCACACATTGCTAGTGGGAATGTGGAATGGCACAGCCACTCCGAGGTTGGCAGGTTTTTTTATAAAAACCAAACATGCAACTGCTATACAACCCAGTAATTGCACTTTTAGGCATTTATCCCAGAGAAATAACAATTTATATTCACACAAAAACCTATACACAACAGGAAAACAGCTGTTCATAACAGCTTTATTTGTAACAGCTAAAAACCAGAAATAATCCAGATATTTTTCAATCAGTGAATGGTTAAACAAACTATAGGACATCCATACGGTGGAATATTACTCAGCAATAAAGAGGAACAAACTACTGATTAGCAACTTGGATGAGCATCCAGAGAATGATGCTGTGAAAAAAAGCCAATCTCAAAAGGTTATCGACTGTATGATTGTATTTATATAACATTCTTGAAATAAAATTATAAAATTTGGCCAGGCGCAGTAAGTTCACGCCTATAATCCCAGCACTTTGGGAGGTCGAGGTGGGTGGATCACCTGAGGTCAGGAGTTTGAGACCAGCTTGGCAACATGGCGAACCCCACCTCTACTAAAAAATACAAAAATTAGCTGGGTGTGGTGGTGTGCGCCTGTAATCCCAGCTACTCAGGAGGCTGGGGCACAAGAATCACTTGAACCCGGGAGGTGGAGGTTTCAATGAGCCGAGATGGCACCGCTGCAGTCCAGGCAGGCCAACAGAGTAAGACTCTGTCTCAAAAAAAAATTATAAAATTGAATGCACACTCAAACATTATTGAAATGAAATTATAGAATTAAATACACACTCATACACATACATACACACACACACACACAAATGTGTACAAGTTAGCTGGGAAGACCTGAATAAGATCAGTGCATTGTACCAATGTCAATATCCTGGTTGTGATACTGTACTACAGTTTTGCAAGCTATCATCACTGACGGAAATTGGGTAAAGGATACATATATTACTTTTTCTTTTTTTTTGAGACAGAGTCTCGCTCTGTTGCCCAGGCTGGAGTGCAATGGCACAATCTTGGCTCACTGCAACCTCTGACTCCCGGGTTCAAGCAATTCTCCTGCTTCAGCCTCCCGAGTGGGATTAGAGGCATGTGCCACCATACCTGGCTAATTTTTGTATTTTTAGTAGAGACGGGGTTTCACCATGTTGGTCAGGCTGGTCATGAACTTCTGACCCCAAGCAATCCACCCACCTCAGCCTCCCAAAGTGCTGGGATTACAGGTGTTAGCCACCGCACCCAGCTGATCTCACTATATTTCTTACAACTTCATGTGAATCTATAATCATCTCAAATAAGTTTTTTTAGAAAAGGGAAAAAACAGAATTTCATTTTTTGTTTAAACGGGTTTGTGTATCAGAGCCTTCTCTTTTTTGCCTCTGCCGTTGCAGAGGCAAAACATGCCTGGATTAGTTGGCTTGGAGGATAAAAGATATGTGCACCAGAGCCCATCACCCTAGGTGCCTCAGCTGAGGCCACCTTAGATCTGTCAACAGCAAACCCATCCTCAGTCATGTGGAAACCCATGCAAAATCAGCAGAGCCAAGCACCAGCCGACCCCAAACACACAAGCAACTAATGCTTACTGCTGAATGCCACTGAAGGTTTTGTGGCTGTTTGTTATATACCATTATCATGGCAATAAATAACTGATACAACAGCCCAGTCTCAGAAAATACACAGCCAAGTTAGCTCCATGGAGGCAGGCAGACCAGCATCACTGGGTTTTCCATATAGGGATACAGCGGCTCCCACCATTTTTTGTACCTGAGTCTTGTGGCTCAAGTACAAAAAATTCAAAATCTCAGGAAGTGTCTGTTTGGCTTAGCTCAGATTCTGTCCTCAATGAATATGGGACCCCCTAAGGAAAACTGGAATACAATAAAAGAAGGGATAATAGCCCCTAGCCAGGAAAAAATGAAAGATGTCCTCTGCCAAGACCAACACGTAGTATTTACTTATGCCAGAGAGAGGGATTCACTTCTAAAACAGATTTTAGAATTCACCATTGCCATTTTTAAATCATTTTAAGGGAGAATAGCTTTGGGAAAGTAGACCACATTGAGAGTCAGTGTAACAAAATAGTTCATAATAAATATGTTGACCCTAAAACTAGACTGTGTGGGTTTGAACTCAGCTTCTCTGCAAAATTACAAACTTCTTGAGTTTTTTTTTTTTTTTTTTTTTTTTTAATTTCTGAAGTATTTATTGATCATTCTTGGGTGTTTCTCGGAGAGGGGGATATGGCAGGGTCATAGGATAATAGTGGAGAGAAGGTCAGGAGATAAACACATGAACAAAGGTCTCTGGTTTTCCTAGGCAGAGGACCCTGCGGCCTTCTGCAGTGTTTGTGCCCCTGAGTACTTGAGATTAGGGAGTGGTGATGACTCTTAAAGAGCATGCTGCCTTCAAGCATCTGTTTAACAAAGCACATCTTGCACCACCCTTAATCCATTTAACCCTGAGTTGACACAGCACATGTTTCAGAGAGCAGGGGGCTGGGGGAAAGGCCATAGATCAACAGCATCCCAAGGCAGAAGAATTTCTCCTAGTCAGAACAAAATGGAGTCTCCTATGCCCACCCCTTTCTACACAGACACAGCAACAATCTGATCTCTCCTTCCTTTCCCCACACTTCCCCCACTTCTTTTCAACAAAACCGCCATCGTCCTCATGGCCCGCTCCCGATGGTCGCTGTCTCTTCGGAGCTGTTGGGTACACCTCCCAGACAGGGCAGCCGGGCAGAGGCGCTCCTCACCTCCCAGACAGGGCGGCTGGGCAGAGGCGCCCCTCGCTTCCCAGACGGGGCCGCCCGGGCAGAGGCGCTCCTCTCCTCCCAGACAGGGCGGCCGGGCAGAGGCGCTCCTCACTTCCCCGACGGGGCCGCCCGGGCAGAGGCGCTCCTCGCTTCCCAGACGGGGCCGCCCGGGCAGAGGCGCTCCTCAGTTCCTCCCAGACCGGGTGGCAGCCGGGCAGAGGCGCTCCTCACCTCCCAGACGGGGCGGCCGGGCAGAGGCGCTCCTCACTTCCCCGACGGGGCGGCCGAGCAGAGGCGCTCCTCACTTCCCAGAGGGGGCGGCCGAGCAGAGGCGCTCCTCACTTCCCAGAGGGGGCGGCCGGGCAGAGGCGCTCCTCACTTCCCAGACGGGGCGGCCGGGCAGAGACGCTCCTCACTTCCTCCCAGATGGGGTGGCGGCCAGGCAGAGGCGCTCCTCACCTCCCAGACAGGGCGGCCGGGAAGAGGCGCTCCTCACTTCCCAGACTGGGCGGCCGGGCAGAGGCGCTCCTCACCTCCTAGACGGGGCGACCAGGCAGAGGCGCTCCTCACTTCCCAGACGGTGTGGCGGCTGGGCAGAGGTGCTCCTCCCTTCCCAGATGGGGCAGCCAGGCAGAGGCGCTCCTCACTTCCCAGACGGTGTGGCGGCCGGGCAGAGGTGCTCCTCCCTTCCCAGATGGGGCAGCCAGGCAGAGGCGCTCCTCACTTCCTCCCAGACGGGGTGGCGGCCAGGCAGAGGCGCTCCTCACTTCCCAGAGGGGGCGGCCGGGCAGAGGTGCTCCTCACTTCCTCCCAGACGGGGTGGCAGCCGGGCAGAGGCACTCCTCACCTCCCAGACGGGGCGGCCGGGCAGAGGTGCTCCTCATCTCCCAGACGGGGCGGCCGGGCAGAGGTGCTCCTCATCTCCCAGACGAGGCAGCCGGGCAGAGGTGCTCCTCACTTCCTCCCAGACGGGGTGACGGCCGGGCAGAGGCACTCCTCACCTCCCAGACGGGGCGGCCGGGCAGAGGCGCTCCTCACCTCCCAGACAGAGTGGTCAGGCAGAGGCGCTCCTCACTTCCCAGATGGGGCAGCCGGGCAGAGGTGCTCCTCACTTCCTCCCAGACGGGGTGGCAGCCGGGCAGAGGCGCTCCTCACCTCCCAGACGGGGTGGCCGGGCAGAGGCGCTCCTCCCTTCCCAGACGGAGTGGCCAGGCAGAGGCGCTCCTCACCTCCCAGAGTGGGCGGCCCGGCAGAGGTGCTCCTCACTTCCTCCCAGACGGGGTGGCGGCCAGGCAGAGGCGCTCCTCACCTCCCAGACGGGGCGGCCGGGCAGAGGCACTCCTCACCTCCCAGAGTGGGCGGCCGGGCAGAGGCGCTCCTCACTTCCCAGAGTGGGCGGCCGGGCAGAGGCGCTCCTCACTTCCCAGAGTGGGCGGCCGGGCAGAGGCGCTCCTCACTTCCCATAGGGGGTGGCAGCCGGGCAGAGGCGCTCCTCACTTCCCAGATGGGGCAGCTGGGCAGAGGTGCTCCTCACTTCCTCCCAGACGGGGTGGCGGCCAGGCAGAGGCGCTCCTCACCTCCCAGACGGGGCGGCCGGGCAGAGGCACTCCTCACCTCCCAGACGGGGCGGCTGGGCAGAGGCGCTCCTCACCTCCCAGAAGGGGCGGCTGGGCAGAGGCGCTCCTCACTTCCCATATGGGGTGGCAGCCGGGCAGAGGCGCTCCTCACTTCCCAGACGGGGTGGCGGCCAGGCAGAGGCGCTCCTCACTTCCCAGATAGGGCAACAGGGCAGAGGCGCTCCTCACTTCCTCCCAGACGGGGCGGCCGGGCAGAGGTGCTCCTCATCTCCCAGACGGGGCAGCCGGGCAGAGGCGCTCCTCACTTCCTCCCAGACGGGGTGGCAGCCGGGCAGAGGCGCTCCTCACATCCCAGATGATGGGCAGCCGGGCAGAGGCGCTCCTCACTTCCCAGATAGGGCGGCCGGGCAGAGGGGCTCCTCACATCCCAGACGATGGGCGGCCAGGCAGAGACGCTCCTCACTTCCTAGACGGGGTGGCGGTGGGGCAGAGGCTGTAATCTTAGCACTTTAAGAGGCCAAGGCAGGAGGCTGGTAGGTGGAGGTTGCAGAGAGCCGAGATCACACCACTGCACTCCAGCCTGAGCACCATTGAGCATTGAGTTAGCGAGACTCCGTCTGCAATCCCAGCACCTCGGGAGGCCGAGGCAGGCAGATCACTCGAGGCCAGGAGCTGGAGACCAGCCCGGTCAACACGGCGAAACCCCGTCTCCACCAAAAATACAAAAACCATTCAGGCGTGGCGGCGCGCGCCTGCAATCCCAGGCACTCGGCAGGCCAAGGCAGGAGAGTCACAGGAGCCCGAGGCAGGGAGGTTGCAGCAAGCCGAGATCCCGGCAGTACAGTCCAGCTTCGGCAACAGAGGGAGACCGAAAAAAGAAGGAGAGGGAGACCGAAAAAAGAGGGAGACGGAGACGGAGACGGAGACGGAGACGAGGGAGAGGGAGAGGGAGAGGGAGAGGGAGAGGGAGAGGGAGAGGGAGAGGGAGAGGGAGAGGGAGAGGAGAGGGAGAGGGAGAGGGAGAGGGAGAGGGAGAGGCACTTCTTGAGTTTTGAGCAATTAATTAATTTGAAAAATGACATATCCTACACCCAGATATTAAGAGATTTTTTTAATGTCTATTACCACATTTAAAGCTCCAAAAGTCCTGAAGTACAGAAACCTGTGTATGTGGGATTAACCCAGCACATCACTCAGGTTACTGTGACAGAATGGTTTAGGGGCAGGCTCAATTTGTATCCTGGCTCTGTGTAACCTTGGATAAATCATTTAACCTCTCTGTGCCTCAGTGAACTTATCCGTAAAATGGTGATAGTAACTGCACCTATCTCACAGGGTGAAGACTTAGTTATTCTGTGTGTAAAGCATTTAGAACAATGTCTGAAGCATAACAATTTCCAGTACATGCTGATTATTATTAATTCTTTAATCCTTTGCTTGCATAAAGAAATTATTTGCTCTACCATTCCTCCTGGTGGATGAAAACAGAATTTACATTTGACCTGTGAGTTTCAACAACAGGAAAGGCCATATGTCAAATTTCATCCCTTGGCAATTGAGAGGGAATAACTAAAGAGCATCATAAATCCCTAAATCCTGATTTTAACAGCTACAGCAACTGATCCTTTGATACCTAACATCCTATTTCACGATTGTAAATGTCCAATTCCTTTCAAGGTTTCACAAGGATACTTTACGGCCACTCCTCCATTGATCACATGGCTTACTGACACACCACAGCTGAGCCAACCAAGTCTTTCAGTGCGTACAGAGCAGCTCTCTTCTCTGTTTGTGGGCATTGGATTAATAGTCAATGGTTGCCATGGCTGTGTGGTCATCACACATTTGGCCACACAGGATTAGATCAAGGGAAGCCTCCTGATAGAGTGGGCTAAATAAGTAATTTTTCATCTCTGAAGACCTAGGTTCAAACCTCACTGATGCCACAAGATAAAACAGGTTTTGTGGCCTCAGTCCATCCCACAATTTGTCAAAATCCAGCAGAAATAAAATCCTTCTTGAAGGCCATTAATCAAAGAACATGAAGTCATCATAGCCAAGGATTGATGGGATATAGGGAAGCTAAGAGCTACAGTGGGTATCATTGGCCTAATTAGAAATGGCTTCTTTTTGTTAAGAACTTCTCCAGGACATAGGCTCAGAAGTAGATAAAGGCACAGACAATAATACTACCAGTCCCCATCCCCTCCTCCCTACCCCTGGCAGATAGTCACTTACTTTCTGCCTCTAGAGAGTTGCCCATTCTGGACATTTCACATAAACGGAAGTAGATAATATGTAGTCTTCTGTGCCTGGCTCCTTTCACTTAGCATGTTTTTAAGATACATTTATGTCATAGTATGTACCAATACTGCATTCCTTTTTATGGCTACATAATATTCCAATGTAGAGATACACCACATTTTATTTATCTGCTCATTGGTAGATGGACATGTGTTTTGTTTCTACATGTTGGCTAATATGAATAGTGCTGCATGCTTTTTTTTTGTTTCTACATTTTAGCTCATATGAATAATGCTGCATGCAAGTTTTCATACACAAGCGTGAAAACACATGTACAAGCTTTTGTGTGCACATACGTTTTCAATTCTCTTGGGTATATATATCTAGAAGTGGAATTGCAGGATCGTATGTAACTCCATGCTTAACTTTTTGAGAAACTGACAGTTTTCCAGTGTGCACCATTTTACATTCCCAACAGCAGAGTATGAAAATTCCAATTTCTGTGCATCCTCACCAACACTTGTAATTGTTTTTCTTTTTTATTATAGCCATCCTTATGAGTATGAAGTAGTAGCTTATTATGGTTTTGACTCGTTAAATATATTTTGTGTGCTTATTGGCCATATATATTATTTTTTTATATATATAAATAATCTTTAGAGAAATATCTGTTCAAATTTTTTGTACATTTTTAAACTGGGTTATTTGTCTTTTATTGTTGAGTTGTAAGATTTCTTTATATATTCCAGATACTAGTTTTTTATCAGATATATAATTTGAAAATATTTTCTTCCATTTTATGAATTGTCTTTTCACTTTCTTGATGGTATCCTTTGAACCAACTTTTTTTTAATGAACTTCAATTTATCTAATTTTTCTTTTGATGTATGTGCTTTTGGTTGGGGATTCCTTTTAAGTGGCAAAGCCATAAAGAAGATAGGAAATTTTGAATCACTCATAAATTCTATAAAGGCTGCCTACTTGATTTTATGAACAGTCACAAACCCTTCAACCCACAGTCTGGGGTGTGTATATCTTTTAGTTGGCCCACAAAGTGGCTTTGTTTTAATGGAGCTGAAGTAGGAGGTGGGGCTCAACTCCAGAGATGGGGCTCAGACACAGGACCAAATTGAAGACTAGCTAAAACAGGGATGGGGGTAGAAGCAGCTTCCCATAAGACACACCCACCAGTGGGCCATGTCAGTTCACCATTGCCATGGCAACACCCAGATGCTGCCACCCCATTCCATGGCAACAACCCAACAACCTGGAAATTACCACACTTTTCCTAGAAATTTCTGCATAAGCCACCTCTTAGTTTGCACATAAATAAAGTAGGTATAAATATGACTATAAAACTGCCTCTGAGCTGCTACCCTGGGCACACTGCCTATGGGGTAGCCCTGCTCCACAAGAAGTAGCGTCTCTGCTGCTTTGCACTGCCACTTCAATAAAAGTCGCTGTTTAACACCACTGGCTAGCCCCTGAATTCTTTCCTGGGCAAAGCCAAGAACCCTCCCAGGCTAAGCCCCGGTTCTGGAGCTTGCCTATCCTGCATCAGAGCCAAGGTTTAAAAATCTGGAATTTCAGCCTCTACAGAAATATTTGAAGAACTGGCCATATAAAGCCATCTATTCCCACACTCTACAGAAATCAAGAAGAGGCTACCACTTTAGCTGGGCCCTAGACAGTATTTACTATTCTCATTATTATTAGCAGCTGCCTCACAGCCTCAGAGGCCCAGTTCCTCTCTCTGTATCTTTACAATAAATCTTCTCCTTGTAGTAAACTGAATGTATTGCTTATAACCTACATACTCCCAATAAAATACACGGGAGTATTTTCTTTTAGCAGGCAGACCGTAAAAGACATTAACATGAGGGGAAGAGAGCCCTCTTCCTCTTTACTCTGGTATTTCCCAATAGAGCAGTAGCAGTATTCTCCACCTCCCCTTCATGTCCTACCCTGGGATGGTACAGATGAGGTCTTTGAGGGTGGATAGAAGGAACAGGCAGGGCAGTGGGCTCAGGACTAAATCCTTGGCCCAGCCCTGCCTCAACTTTTACATTAAATCCAGGAGTCTTATTTTTAAAATGGAAACACCAGCTGCCTAGGTACTCTATTAGTCAGCATTCTCTTGGTTATGGATGGCAAAAAACCTTGCTCAAAGCAGCTCAGGAGAAAGGGGGGGATTTATTGGCTCACATTCCCAAATCAGGGTGTCAGCAGTGTGGGCATGGGCCCAGGAATGGCTAAGGCCATGAATTGGAGCTCTCTCGACTTCCCACCCATCTCCTGTCTCTGCATTTCTCTGTAGCACTTCTGTAGTCTCTCTTCCCACAGAACTGTCTGTCAGATGCCAGAGGTCACAGAGGCTTGACACAAGACAATTCCCAGACTCTCATCCCTACATCCTTGGCCAGAGAAAACAGGGCCTTTTTCTTCCCAGTCCAATTTGGGAAAGTCCAAGGGAAAACTCTGATTAGACCAGCTTGGGTGACCAATTGCATTCACTCATGGAGCAATCACAGCAGCCAGGGAATGAGATATTCTGATCGGCCCACCTGGGTAACAGACTAGCCCTTCCAACCATGACTCTGGTCAGAGAGATATGGTTCTGTCATTTAGATCAAATGGCCAGGCCAGGTGCAGTGGCTTTTGCCTATAATCCCAGCACTTTGGGAGGCCAAGGCAGCGAATCACTTGAGGTCAGGAGTTCCAAACCGGTCTGGTCAACATGGAGAAACTTCATTTCTACTAAAAATACAAAAATTAGCTGAGCGTGGTGGTGTGTGCCTGTAATTCCAGCTACTCAAGAGGCTGAGACATGAGAATCGCTTGAACCCAGGGGACGGAAGTTGCAGTGGGCCGAGATCGCACCATTGCCCTCCTATAGTCCAGCCTGGGTGACAGTGCGAGACTCTGTCTCAAAAAAAAAACAACAAAAACCAAACCAAACAAAACAAAACAGAAAGGCTAAAGTGTGGCAGGAGGAGAAGAGGATGAGATGGGCATGAGTTGATCACTGAAGTTGTGTAGACATCCCTGGGATGCATTTCTTAATATATAAGAACTATTAGGAATGAATTTTTTAAATGATGGTCAAAGGAAGAATATGTATCTGGCACTTGCATTGTTTCAAATAGCTTGCCATTTACTTTTTAATGTTTCTTATGGTCTTGTAGGGTATTCTTTTCCCCACTTTGCAAACAAGCAAATTAAATCCAAGATAAATTAGGTAACTTACCCAAAGTACCCAAATGGACAACTGGCTTCGCTTCTACTCAGGATAATGCTAAACTCTTCACTTGTGCCACCATTCCATGCTGTTTTGTTTTGTTTTGTTTTGTTTCCCCCTGGAAAGACGAAGGTTTAGAAACAGCAGGAGAATTCATCAAAGACTCTGCTAAGCCCCTCCACCCAGACCTCCGGCCCCTCATGTAGAAGAGATCTCTATAGACCTGGATAGCAAACAGTTACCTTGCTAGTCAGCTCTGACTAATTTAAATTGGCCTAAAACAATAAAGAAAGAAGACGCGTGAAGCTGCCTCTGGGTTGAAAGATTTAAAAAAAAAAAAAAAGATGCTGTGATAAATTGACAATGTCTGTCATGGGCAAAGGAAAGATAATTTAATTTTACCCCCAAATTACTAGACAAGAGAGTATCGCCCTGATTATTTTGACCTCTAGATGATTTTTTTATTCTCTATCGCTATCCAACTTTCCTTTCAACATACTTTGGAATAACATTACTTTCTTTCCTAGCATCCTTCTTCCTGTACCCCCGAGTTCCTCAAATGCTGCCATGGTTAAAACATCATTTATTAAGATCCCCTGTTACTATACTTTGCTCTTCATTCTTAGGGCCTTGTGGCCACTCTGCTTCTCTTATGCAAGCGGGGGTCTTACATTATTCTGTGCACATCTAGCTCCCGCATAGCTCAAAGCATGGATCTGCAGCCTGCAGCCTCTTTCTTATTTATCAAGGCTTTCCAGGAAGACTAGGGTCTTCACCACCTTCACCAGCACAGCTTTCTCATAACCCATGCAACATATATAATCATACATAAGTAATGCATATACAAAGAGATTCTTTTGCCATTGAAAAATGCACAAGTGTGCAGATCCTAGATGCACACACACATACACACACACACACACACGGCTTCCTAAACCCTACAAAGAAGTGCTATAAACTCCAACTTTTTTAGGATGTGTGTGTATGGAGAGAGAGAGAAAGTTTCCAAATTTATACATTCTACTCCAGTCCATTAGTGAGAAATGGGTGAAAAAAACAGTTATACAGACATATAATAGGATAACACACAGCCACAGTCATCAAACAAAGCAAGCAGTGGATCTACAAGTCCCGGTATGGAAAAGTCTCCACCATAGGTCATTAAGCAAGCAAAGCAAATCGGCCTGTGGAAAATTGTCAAAACGTAACAAGAGTGTTCAAAGATAATGGGCAGTCACAGATACCAATATCCACCAACAGGGAGCAAAGCAAAGATGTATGAACAGTCCCATTTCTGATAAGACAATAATATATTAGCATGTACCTTACAAGTAAATCTGAAGGTCAGGCATGGTGGCTCACACCTCTAATCCCAGCACTTTGGGAGGCCAAGGCGAGCGGATGAGTTTGAACTCAGGAGTTCAAGACCAGCTTGGGTAAATGGTGAAACCCTGTCTCTACAAAAAGATAATAGTAATAAGGATAATAATTTTTTTTTTTTTAGCCAGAGTCTCGTTCTGTCGCCCAGGCTGGAGTGCAGCAGCGCAATCTTGGCTCACTGCAACCTCCACCTCCCAGGTTCAAGCAATTCTCCTGCCTCAGCCTCCTGAGTAGCTGGGATTACAGGCAACTGCCACCATGCCCGGCTAATTTTTGTATTTTTAGTAGAGACTGGGTTTCACCTTGTTGGCCAGGCTGGTCTCGAACTCCTGACCTCGTGATCCACCCGCCTCGGCCTCCCAAAGTGCTGGGATTACAGGCATGAACCACCGCACCTGGCCATTATAATAATTTTTTTTAAATTAGCTGGGCATGGTGGTGCACACCTGTAGTCCCAGCTACTAACGAGGCTGAGGTTGGAGGATTCTTGAGCCCAGGAAGCAGAGGTTACAGTAAGCCAAGATTGCGCCACTGCAGCCTGGGTGACAGAGTGAGATCCTGTCTCAATCAATCAATCAATCAATCAATATGTGAAAGACTATACGCCACCATAAAAAGTCATAATCCATGGGAAATGAGATCACGAGAGACATTTACTTTTAAGGTTATACATTTCTATAATGATTGAATGTTTATTAACAGAAATGGCTTAAGATTTTTTAAAATCTACTTCATAGAAATGTAGGTGTCATTTAGATTTAAAATTCCACCTGAGGCCTCCCTCAGAAAGAAGGAGGGAAGAGGGGAAAGAAGAGAGGGAAGGAGGGAGGGGAGGGGAAAGGAAACAGGGAGGAAGAGAGAAGGACTAAATTAAGCTCCTCCTTTAATGTAGAATCATAACCACTTTGACCCCTAGGATTATTTTCAACTACGTGCATAAACCAAAACTATCAAAGGCTAACTTTTTAAAGTTGGAGATGAAATGCAGCAATGTCCTGAAATATAAAAGGCCCTATATCCAGACACAGCCTCTCTCCCTAAGTGCCTGGGGGAATTGGATTCCTCCTACAGCCTCTCTTTCCCACCTCTCTGAGGTTCCTGAGCTCCACCTGTGTGTGTCAAGATACACTTTTCAGTGTCCCGGTGCAGCCCTGTGGCATAGCAGAGCTCACACAGCTTCAGTATTTCCATTTCCTGCCTCCCCGCCGGGATGACAGTGAATTCTCTCCCTACACCCCTGATATTTCCAACTGTTGTGTCTTGAAAGAGACACTCAGACTATCTGGCCCAACCATCATGGTCAATGGAAACGGGCTTCTTTGACATCTCTTCTCTCCAGATTACTTCTCCTCTGATCACTCCTCATGCCACTGGTTCCCTTCAGCCCTTGGACGACAATCAGGCCTCACCTTGAGCCCCTCAGGGAGCCATCCCGGGGCAATCTCCTCATGGCCATCTGTCACATCTTGAGATAGGGCAGAAAGTTGTTCTTCCATCAAGCGGACTATTCATTCCCCTCCACAAATTAACTCTCTGCTCCTCTCATCCAGGTTCCGCTGTGTTATTGTTGTGACACGCTCCATCCTTCCAGTCGAGGTGACTTTTCATGGTTTTCCTAGAAACTTTGGTTTGCTACCATGTACGCCTTGATTAAAAATGTGCTGTCGGGTGAAACATACCATTCAGGGGAGGGTTATTTGTTAATTAGTGAAACAAATCAGGTCAAATGTTTCTCATAAAGATTTTGCACATCTGCAATTCTGAAATGTCTTGCATTTAGCTTCTTAAGTGATTTTTTTAATAAAGAATAAACACAAAAGGAAATCTACTTTTTTTAGACAAGTTCTCGAAGTAGTAACAACAGAGACCTTACTTGTTCCTGTATCAATATTTTTTCACACAATCATGCATCAAAAAAATCATTATTTTTAAACCATTGCTTTTGTTTTTGTTTGAATTTAAAAGTAGGGGCGGTAGAGTGTAATGGTTCATGCCTTTAATCCTAGCACTTTCGGAGGCTGAGACGGGTGGATCACTTGAGGTCAGGAGTTCAAGAGCAGCCTGGACAACATGGTGAAACCCCAACTCTACTAAAAATACAAAAATTAGCCTGGCATGACTCGGAGGCTAAGAATCGCTTCAACCCAGGAGGCGGAGGTTGCAGTGAGCTGAGATTGCACCACTGAACTCTAGCCTGAGTGACAGAGCAAGACTCTGTCTTGAAAAAAAAAAAAAAGTAGGGGCTACCTAGGTGAGAGAGGCCATTGGACCCATCCTGTTATTTGGGAAGGCTTTTTGCTTTGGACCATCCACCCAATATTTCACAAAATTCAGATGGTTTTTGGATAAGAGGTCTTCAAACACAGGGTTTACTCCATTTATACAATACCTCTTTACCTGCTCCTAAAATTATATGGGCAAGTTGCTCACCTCTCTCATGGGCCCTGGCTGAGAGCAGGAGCCTCCTATCTTTATTCACTGTAACTCTCTTAGCGTGGTGCCTGGCAGGCAGGAGCAGCTCAATGTGAGCTGTCTTAGTGAACTGCCATGTGTTATGTTCTATTTTCATTCTTTTTTTAATTTCTTATTTTTAGAGACAGAGTCTCACTTTGTCACCCAAGCTGGAGTGCAGTGATGCAATCATGGCTCACTGCAAGCTCGACCTCCTGGGCTCAAATGATTCTTCTGCCTCAGCCTCCTGAGTAGCTAGGACAGGGTGTGCTACCACACCTAGCTAATTTTTTTAGTTTTTATAGACACGGGGTCCCAATATGTTGCCCAGGCTGGTCTTGAACCCCTGGACTCAAGTGATCCTCCCTCCTCAGCCTCCCAAAGTACTGGGATTACAGGTATGAGCCACCTCACCCAGCCATATCTTTATTCTTGATTGGTCTTCAATCAGGCCATGGCTCCCCCCAGCCTTGAGGAACTGGAATGGATAGACTGTGTCTCACTTATCTTTTTATTCCTAGAAACTGGCACAAAAGCCCTTAACACTTTAAAATTTTTTCCAACCTCCAGTTATAAGCCAGGCATTGTGGAAGATACAAAGAGAAGAAAGATAGGATTGCTGCCTGTGATAAACTGCCTTTTATTTATAGTAACAGTGATAAAATGACTCAAATGTGAATGTTTAATATGGAACTGTGTTAATGCCACACATACATTACTTCGTTTCATTCTCCCAACAGCCCCTTGATAGAGGGTGTCTTCCCCACCCCCACCCAACCCCGCAATTTTACAATCAAGGTAACTGCAGCTCTGAGCAATTAAGGAATTTGCCTTGGTTCTAACTTGCTGTCAGCTAGAGAGGGCAGAACAAGGATGCCCACCCAACACAATTAGGAATATTGAGCAAGACCAGGCAGTGTGCGGTTTCACACCCAGGATGATGGGAGGGCCAAGAAGGACACACCATAATCAAACAGCAGTGAGGGCCACTGTTCCAACAAAACTGCTGGGGTTGCAAGTGACAGAAATGGAAATCCAACTCAATGCGGCTTTAAAAAGAGAGAAAGGAAATTCATTGGCTCAGTACATGGAAAAGCCCAGGCATCTGAACATAGCTGGATCCCAGATGCTCAAACAATGTCAGGAAGGCTCATCTCTAAGCCTGGGTTCCACTTTCCTCTGGGTTCCTTGCCAGGCAGGCATCTGCTCTGATGATGGCACAGATGTCACCAGCTCCAGGAGCACATCTTGCAGCTTAGCATCCCCGGCCAAAAAAGAGGGCATCATTCCCAGGAACTCCAGCAAAGTCCTGAGTCTGACCCTTATCCCTAAGCAGACTGCTGTGTGTGTGACTGGCCCGGGTCATTTTCCCACCCCAGTTGGTGAGAATGAAGTTGTGGATCAATCTCCCCGAGCGGACATGGACCTCAGGAGGAAAGGATTAACCCCAAGGCACTGGCCACCAACAGGCAAAGATAGCACGCTTCAACTCTGGCCAACATATTTGTTTAGCTTCTCTCCCAGCCTGATACAATAAAATAACATTTTAAAATTAAATGTTAAATTAGTAAAAGTAATTGTTATAAATTAAATAGTAAAAATTAAATTATTTCCATTTAAAAGATGTAAATAGGAATATAAAGGAAAATTTTAAATATATGACTGAAATAATTTTTTGAAACTATGAGCAGCTTTATGATAGACTGGCAGTGAGCTGTAGACTAGAAAGGGAGAGAAAGTTACCTGTAAATTTTTCTTTGTCCACAAAAATAAAGGCAGATGTCTGAGTGAGCACCAGCAAACACTACAGAGGCACTTCTTATTCCAATGGCTGGGAAGTGGTGAATTAATCAAGAATCTGTCCAGATGAGACACAAAAACAAAAAATATATATACACAATATTTTTGAAAATAAACATTTTATTGTAGAGTGATTTTAGATTTACAGAAAAGTTTCAGTGATAGGACAGAGGGTCTCCTTATACCCCTCACTTGGTTCCCCTTTTTTTTTTTTTTTTTTTTTTTTAAATTTGAGACAGGATCTCACTCTGTCACCTAGGCTGGAGTACAGTGCTGCAATCATAGCTCACTGCAACCTCAACCTCCTAGGCTCAAGTGATCTTCCCACCTCAGCCTCCTGAGTAACTGGGACTACAGGTGCATACCACCATCCCCAGCTAATTTTTGGGGATCTTTTTATAGAGATGAGATTTCGCCATGTTGCCCAGGTTGGTCTCTAACTCTTGAGCTTAAGTGATCCACCCACCTCGGCCTCCCAAAATGCCAGGATTGCAAGCATGAGCCACTGCCCCAGGCCAGTTTCCCCTGTTATTAACATCTTATCATGATTTGTCAAAACTAAACTGACATTGGTACATTTCACCAATTTTTTCATTCATATCCTTTTGTTTGTTCCAGGACCCAATCTAGTCTACCACATTGCATTGGGTTGTCATGTCCCCACAGTCTCCCATGTACTGTGAGATTTTCTCAGGGTTTCTTCATTTTTTATGACCCTGACAGTCTTAAGGAGTGCTGGCCAGGTATCCTGTAGAATATTTCCCATTGTGGGTTTGACTGATGCTATTCTCATCTCATCTGGGGCTACATACATAATAACATTTTGTTTTAACTTCAAACATATAGATTATCATCACTAGCCAATATTTTGATGAATGATGAATACCTTTGAGGATGGGTTCCCTAATTGGAGTTGCACATCTTCCTTGCATAAACCACAGCCATAATGCACCATCTCTGAATTCTGGATTCAAGTTCTTTGAAGAGGCTGTATCAATTAAGAATGCTTTGGGTTGCAATTAAGAATGGCTTAAGCAATGCAGATATTTAATAACCTTGTATATCAAATAGTCTCTCTCTCTCTCTTTTTTTTTTTTTAAGACAGAGTCTTGCTCTGTTGCCCAGGCTGGAGTGCAGTGGTGTGATCTCGGCTCACTGCAACCTCTGCCTCCTGGGTTCAAGTGATTCTCCTGCCTCAGCCTCCTGAGTAGCTGGGATTACAGGCATGCACCACCACGCCTGGCTAATTTTTTTTTTGTATTTTTAGTAGAGACAGGGTTTCACCATGTTAGCCAGGATGGTCTTGAACTCCTGACCCCAAGTGATCTGCCCTCCTTAGCTTCCCAAAGTGTTGGGATTATAGGCGTGAGCCTGGCCCCAAGAAACATTTTTAGGGGAGTTAGGAAGTGAGATGGGGAAGGAAGGAGCCCGTCTAGACGGCGTTATCAGGCCAGCTACCACTGTGGGCACCTGGAGCTTAACCCTGCTGGGCAGCTCTGGGAAGCAGTGCAGAGCACACCCCAGAGCCATCCCATCAAGGGCAAGGGGCTGGGGGGCTTATGCACTGGCTCCTGCCAGTCATCTGGGAGGCAGATCTGGGGGTGGGAGGGAGTGGTGCTAATTCTCCAGCACTTCGGATCAGAGTAAGGTGTGTTCGTTTACCTGAGTCAGAAAGCCCTCAGGTAAAAGGATGCCAGTGCTGGCCATTGCAATCAGGCCTGTGTGCACAGCAATGCAAGGCAGAGAGGATGTGGGCTGGGTCTGGGCAGTGTCCACTGTAGTCTTTTTCCCTGGACAGTCTGTTCTGTCCAGCACTCAGCACTCCTCTCTCCCCACCTTCTTGAATCATTCAGGCCCATCTAAACTTACTCCCTCCTTTACTCATATCCCTGATCAGCAGGTAGTGCTGTTAGGACAGCGTAAATCTCACTTCTTATCTGTATTTCTCACAGAGTCTAGCACGGTGCTTTGATGGGTAGAAGCTCTCTCAGTTGACCCCCATCTAGCTTACTTCCCGATCAGCTGCTGATGTAGAGTCCCTCAGCGAAACCCCTACCTGAGGCCCCTCGCTTACCCAGGGCACAGGCACCCCCTACACTTCCCTGCTGCTGACTCGGTGCTCCCCTTGAGTGTCCTGCATTTGTGCCTAAACCTGCTTATGTCAGCTGTGATATAATTTAGAATAAATTAACTAAATTAAGTGCATTGAATAATAAATGAATCAAATTGAACATTATGTCATCTAATTAGACACAAGTGCAAACATGGCCTTTTTTTTGACACATGGACACGTATGTTTATTGTAGCACTACTGACAATAACAAAGACTTGGGACCAATTCGAATGTCCATCAGTGATAGGCTGGATAAAGAAAATGTGGCCCATATACACCATGGAATTACTATGCAGCCATAAAAAAGAATGAGTTCATGTCGTTTGCAGGAACATGGATGAAACTGGAAGCCATCATTCTCAGCAAACCAACACAGGAACAGAAAACCAAACACTGCACGTTCTCACTCATAAGTGGGAGTTGAATAATGAGAACACATGCACACAGGAAGGGGAACATCACACACCGGGGCCTGATGGCAGGGTTGGGGGGCAAGGGGAGAGAGAGCATCAGAACAAATACCTAATGCATATGGGCTTAAAACCTAGATGACTGGTTGGTAGATGCAGCAAACCACCATGGCACATGTATACCTATGTAACAAACCTGCACGTTCTGCACATGTATCTAGAACTTGAAAGAAAAAAGAGGAAGAAGTTCAAGTCCAGGCTGGGCAACACTGGTGGACCCCGTTCCTTTAAAAGGTCACCCCCACTTGACTGCCAAGCTGAGATCTAAGGACCTCCAGGAAACATTGAACACGCTCTCTCTGCATGCAGATACAGAAACGGGTAGTCTCGTTTCGGGTTCTAGCCTTCCTAAAGCGCTGTAGTCATAGTGAAAATGGGAGTGCTGAAAAGCCCACCTTATGTCCGCAGACCAGGAACCTTAAGGTAGTTCAAGGAATAGGAAAACCAGCATATCACAGATACTAGGTGTGCAAGGTGTGCGAGCTACTCTGCAGTGCTCTTCCCTTTTAAAGGGGTGCACAGTTCCTGGAGGTACTGCAATACCACGTCAATGCGTGGAGCAGAGAGAGCAAGCTCCTATTCCACCTCCCTGCTCCAAAAACCCATTTAATATATTGTCCTCGGATAGAGAACGTATCAGATATTAAACTGATAAGAACAGATACTACACTTGATCTTAGCCCAAAGGCCGAAAAGCGATACTGTTGCTTTCGCCCCCGCCGTCCCACTCTCATCTACATTAAAGTCGCGGTGAGAGCCCCAGCCTCCCTCCTTGCCTCATTCCCTTTGTCTCGTCCACACCACTATTGACGCCATTACACGCTTGGGCTGATTTCTTATTCTCCACGTTTTAAAAGGGAAATTTTACACCCGTGCTTGTTCCGGCGCTCCCAGGCTTTCATTTCGAATTTGCATGCCCCGTGCTTTCCCAGAGGGCGTGGCCTCCAGGGTTGACTCCGCCCCCGGGGCCGCCTCCTCCCAGGGAGATGGGGCTCCACTGGGGTCGACCTCCTTGTTTGTATGAACCGAGAGAAAAGACAGAACTGAAACAGACTGAGGGCTAAAGCGAGAGGGGTCTGTGGAAGAGACCTGTTGGCGGAGAGCGGTCCACGCAAACATGGTCAATTTTAAGAAAACTAAGATAAGTGCTTTGGAAAGATAATTTGCTAACAAAATTTGCTGTTAAATGGCTTTGAAGTGCTTTTAGGTTCATTCTTCTTTGGCAGACACTGTTGACTGGGTAACTCCACACCTTTTTCCCACCCTTTTCTTCCTGATCTGCTTCTGCTATTGATGCTGGAAAGCTAAGTGCATGAATTCCCAAGCTGTCTTCGTGGCTGGTTATGTCTATGACCCACTTCTGACTAAAAAGTAGCTAAAAATCTGATGGGGGAAGGGGCAGTCTGAGAAAAATTGCTTTCCTGATATAGTGGACAGATGTACTTCAGCTTTTTCCTGCCTTGAATATAGATGTAATACCCAGAGGTGCAGCAACTATTTTGTGATCATGAGGCTGCAAGCCAACATTGAAGACTAATAGAATGGAAAAAGAGACAATGCTTGGGTCTTTTGCGGAATCACGGAGCAACATTGATGTTGGAATGTCTCCCTTTAGACTAAGACGCCCTCGGCCAGGCGCGGTGGCTCACACCTGTAATGTTCCTAACTCCCGCAAAGATGTTTCTTGGGGCCGGGCACGGCAGTTCACGCCTATAATGTTCCTAACTCCCCCAAAGGTGTTTCTTGGGGCCAGGCGCGGTGGTGCACGCCTGTAATGTTCCTAACTCCCCCAAAGATGTTTCTTGGGGCCAGGCTCGGTAGCTGATACCTGTAACCCCAACACTTTGGGAGGCTGAGGAGGGCAGATCACTTGGGATCAGGAGTTCAAGACCATCCTGGCCAACATGGCAAAACCCCATTTCTACTAAAAATACAAAAATTAGTCGGGTGTCGTGGAGGGCACCTGTAATCCCAGCTGCTCAGGAGACTGAGGCAGGAGAATCGCTTGATACCAGAAGGTAGAGGCTGCAGTGAGCTAAGATCATGCCTCTGCACTCCAGCCTGCATGACAGAGCACAACACTCTGTCTCAAAAAAAAACGGTTTCTTAGGATTACCTCCCAAATAAACTATGTAGAGGCAAACCTGCATCACAGGATCTATTTATGAGAAATACTAAGTTAAGACAAAGCATATTAACAATAGTCACTTCCATTGATTGAGGCTTTAAATATGGGCCTGGTGTTGTGCCAGGCGGCTCACATGCATTATCTCACATTTACAACAATTCCACAAGGGAGCAGCTATGTTATTATGGTCAGGCAAAAAGTTGAGGTTGGCTGAGTGCAGTGGTTCATGCCTGTAATCTCAGCACTTTGGGAGGATGAGGCAGATGGATCAGTTGAGCTGAGGAGTTTGAGACCAGCCTGGGCAACATGGCAAAAAAAAATCTCTACAAAAAAGTATAAAAACTAGCCAGAAGTGGTGGTATATGCGTGTGGTCCCAGCTACTTGGGAGGCTGAAGTAGGAAGATCACTTGAATCTGGAAAGCAGAGGTTATAGTGAGCCGTGATCATGTTACTGCACTTCAGCCTGGGTAACAGAGCAAGACTCTGTCTTTTTAAAAAAAAAAAAAAAGTTGAGGTTCAGAGAGGTTAAGTAATTTGTTCAACTACACACAGCTAAAAAATGGCAGACATCAACAGATGAATGGATAGGATAAACAAATTGTTTATACACACACACACATGCACACGCACACAGGAATATTATTAAAGTCTTAAAGGAATGAAGTACTGATACATGCTACAAAATGGATGAACCTCAAGAACATCATGCTAAGTGAAAAACCCAAACACAAGAGGCCACATGTTGTACAATTACATTTATATGAAATATCCAGACAGATGACTCGATGGAGACAGAACTGAAATAGGCAGTTGCCAGGGGCTTGGGGAGGGAGGGAATGGGGAGAACTTGCTTGATGAATGAGGTCACTTTGGGGTGATGGAAATGTTTTGGAACTGAGTAGAGGTGGTGCTTACAAACCATTGTGAGTACACTAAACACCACTGAATTGTTCACTTTAAAATGGTTAATTTTACGATATGTGAACTTCCTGCTCAATAATATTTTTATGGCAGAGCTGGGAGTTTAAGCTAGGTGACTCCAACCAAGAAACTCTGATGTCAGTGATCCTCAAAGTGCAATCCCAGACAAGGAGTGCAGCATCACCTGGGAAGCTGCTAGAAATTCTCATTCTTAGGCCTCACCTCAGATCTACAGAATCAGAAGCTCTGGAGGTGGGGCTCAGCCATCAGTGTTTTCACAGACCCTCCAGGTGACTCAGATGAGCTGAAGTGTGAGGAGGACTGCCCAGAAATCAACATGAGTCTTATTCTCTGTCACACTCAGCCAATTTCAACCCATACGTTTCACGTGAAAATAAACTATTTGTGGGTTCCTTGATATTAGGACTTCAAGGGCTCGTGTGGGTGTGAGTTTGAGTGTATTGAACTCATCACACGCACCCAAGTTTAGCAGCCAAGGTGGGATCAGGATGCCCTTTCTTTCAAGGTGTGTGGACGCTCCCCAAAGCACAGTGCAGAGAGCTGGGCTGCACCACCTTGGCAGGGGAGAGGCCTTGGCAGGCCTGATGCATCCATCTTCACCTGACTGTCAGGAGGCTTGGGTGGGGCGGGGCGCCTGTTCACCAGACCAGCTGAGCCCAAACCGGCAAATGTTTCCCCACGATAAAACAGGAGATTCAGGGGCCGTGCCAAAAATAAATCTCCTAAATATCCCCAGGCTCCGCTGCCTTCCAAATCTGTCCCTTTTTCAGTACCCAGTGAATTTACTAACAAAAGCAGTTAGATAGAGAATTGAAATTATGTTCCTTTTTATATTGGGTTTAGAGCTTTAGTTCAATTCCAGGGACAAAACTCTTGAAAGTAGCGGTTCATTTTAAAAACAAATTCCAATGAAACAGCCAAAATACCCCAACCTAGCACATGGGATTCCCTCTTCAGTGTTCCATGGAGCATTAGTTCCTGAAGATGTTACTAGGAATGTCTGGAAAAAGAGCATGGTGGACAATTGAACTTGAGAAATGGTGTTTCCTCGACCCACCTGTTGGAGAGTCACAGTGCACATTCGCATATTAAAGGCTCTGAGAGATCCTGCAGCACAAAACCCTGCTTAAGTGTGTCCAACTCAGGCTGTCACAAACTCCAAACTTATTTAAGAGGCAGCAGAGCCCAGCAGTTAAATGTGAGCTCTGGAACCAGCATCTGGGTTCATATCCTGACTCAGCCACTGGCTGTGTGACCGCAGGGAAGTTAGTTAGTCATTCTCTCTGTACTTCAGTTTCCTCATTGATAGATGAAGATGAAAACTGACCAAGTTCAGAGGAACCTTATGAGGACCAGCTGAGTTAACGCAGATACAGCAAATACAAGGCCTTACACCACTTAGCACATATTCAGTCCATGTTAGATGTGTGTTACATTTTTAAAAATCACTTAATCGGGGTGGGGCATGGTGGCTCATGCCTGTAATCCCAGCACTTTGGGAGGCCGAGGCAGGTTGATCATGAAGTCAGGAGTTAGAGACCAGCCTGGCCAACATAGTGAAAACCCATCTTTACTAAAACTACAAACATTAGCCGGGCATGGTGGTGCGTGCCTGCAGTCCCAGCTACTTGGGAGGCTGAGGCAGGAGAACCGCTTGAACCCGGGAGGTGGAGGTTGCAGTGAGCCGAGATTGCACCATTGCACTCCAGCTTGGGCGACAAAGCGAGACTTTGCCTCAAAAAAAAAAAAAATTAATCGGTTTATTACAACATCTTGCCAACCCTAGTCCACTGAGCACATTTTTGGAAATGTAAGAGATACGACGTTACCTTTGTCTGAAACACAAAGAAAAGGACAATGGGCTGTTCCTGATAAAAAGGAAAAAGTTTAGAACCAGTGTCCCTTTTAAAGCCTAACTGGATACGGACTGAGCAGCAAGTGTGGATTCATCATTCTGGTGGGAGCCCTCTACCTATATGCCTGCTCTTCCTTTTAGAAGATTTCCCCTGGATATAGATTCCCTTTGGAATGGTCTCCAAATATGTAGATAGAAACAACAGATAGCGGCTGGGCGCAGCGGCTCACGTCTGTAATCCCAGCAATTTGGGAGGCCAAGGCAGGCAGATCACTTGAGGTCAGGAGTTCGAGACCAGCCTGGTCAACATGGCAAAACCCCATCTCTACTAAAAATACAAAAATTAGCTGGGCATGGTGGTGTGCGCCTGTAATCTCAGCTATTGGGGAAGCTGAGGCAGGAGAATTGCTTGAACCCGGGAGGCAGAGGTTGCAGTGAGCCAAGATTACACTACTGCACTCCAGCCTGGGTGACAGAGCAAGACTCTGTCTCCAAAAATAAAATAAAATAGGCCAACCATGGTGGCTCACACCTGTAATCCCAGCACCTTGGGAGGCCAAGGCAGGCAGATCACCTGAGGTTGGGAGTTCAAGACCAGCCTGGCCAACATGGTGAAACCCCATCTCTACTAAAAATACAAAAAAAATTAGCTGGGCATAGTGGCAAGGGCCTGTAATCCCAGCTACTCGGGAGGCTGAAGCAGAAACATCACTTGAACCCAGGAGGTGAAGGTAGCAGTGAGCCAAGATCACACCACTGCACTCCAGCCTGGGTGACACAGCAAGACTCCATCTCAAATAAATAAATAAATAATAAAATAAAATAAACAGGGGAAAAGACGTGTTCATGATTTTTTCCAATCCCTGTAGTCCCAGCTACTCGGGTGGCTGAGGCAGGAGAATCGCATGAACCCGGGAGGCAGAGCTTGCAGTGAGCCGAGATTTTGCCACTGCACTCCAGCCTGGGCAACAGAGCAAGACTCCGTCTCAAAAAAAAAAAGAAAAGAAAAATGAGTAATGCTGTCTAGGATCTTAAGAGATTCATCAATGTCTTCAAATGTATTCAAAACACACTTATTGAACTTTTATTATGTGCTAGGCACCATCCTACGACTGGGATTATGGTAGGGAGCAAAAGAGATGATGCCCCTGCTTACGTGGAACTGTCAAAATGATTGACTCTGGGCTCTGTATTAGCCAGAGAGAGAGAGGCGGATGTTTGTGTGAATATTCATTATTAAATGCTTATTATGCACTGGTCTTGTGTTAAGCATTTTATGTGTATTATCTTATTGAGTCTTCACAATAACCCTAGGCAGGCATGACTGTCTCCACCTAATAGATATGAATTGAGACTCAGAGATTTAAAGCCTTTTGCCCAAAGTCACACAGCTGGTGGAGAGCAGTGCTGGACCAGGATTGATTGACTTTAGATAGTTTGACTCCAGAGCCACATCCCACCACACCACAGCTTTCAAGAAAAAAGAAGATATTGAAATGTCTTGCCTTCACTTCTTTCCTTTTTCTGCTTTAGTGTCCTGATTCCCACCCCCCCCCCAAAAAAAAGACATAATAGGGATAATTTAACATCCTCTGGATTATTTTACATTCTTGCAATGATCATGCATTGCCAGAAAAAATATTTTTGGTTTTTTCCCTCAAAGGAGGGATAAATGCCAGTTATAAAAATGCAGGCCAGGCCAGGTGCAGTGTCTCATGCCTGTAATCCCAGCACTTTGGCGGGTGGATCACTTGAGGTCAGGAGTTCAGGACCAGCCTGGCCAACATGGTGAAACCCCATCTCTACTACAATTACAAAAATTAGCCAGGCATGGTGGCAGGCACCTGTAATCCCAGCTACTTGGGAGGCTGAAGTGGGAGGATTTGCTTGAGCTCGGGAGGTGGAGGCTGCAGTGAGCCGAGATCGCGCCACTGCACTCCAGCCTGGGCAACAGAGTGAGACTCCAAATCACACACACACACACACACACACACACACACAAAATGCAGGCTATCTAGAAAGGTATTCATGTCATTCACTCAGTAAAGCTCTGTGCTGCTGTTTGGTGGCACACACAGCAGAAACAGAGGGAGACTGGCATCGTCCCTGCCTTCTTGGAACTGAGAACTGGACAGGGGAGAAGGACTGGGCATTTCATCTCAATGGGGTCGGGGACCTCCAGGAGAGACATTTGGGGCTGGGAGAGTCTGGCCTTGGGGAGTCAGGGCAGGTTTTCTAAAGAAGTGAAGACTGAGCTGATAAAAGGAGAGGCAGCCAGGTGCAGTGGCTCATGCCTGTATTCCCAGCACTATGGGAGGCCGAGGCAGGCAGATCACAAGGTCAGGAGTTCGAGACCAGCCTGGCCAACATGGTGAAACCCCGTCTCTACTAAAAATACAAAAAATTAGCCAGGCGTGGTGGCAAATGCCCGTAGTCCCAGCTACTCAGGATGCTGAAGCAGAAGAATCACTTGAACCTGGGAGGCGGAGGTTGCAGAGAGCCGAAATTGTGCCACTGTGCTCCAGCCTGTGCGACAGAGTGAGACTCTGTCTCAAAAAAAAAAAAAAAAAAAGAAGAGGCAGCAAAGGGAAAGTGGGCTGTCAGGGAAGAGGCTTCCCGGTGTAGGAAAGAGCCTGTGCAAAGGTCCTGAGACTACCAGGGCCGAGGCTGGAAGAAAGGAGAGATGGCCTGTGGGACCAGAAAGAGAGGGAGCAGCTCAGGTTGGCAAGGCAGGCATGGGTCAGACAACATGAGGCCTCATGAGCATATCTTGTGCGGTCCACGAGGCTTCATCCTTAGAACAATGGGCCCCACTGAAGAGTTACAAGCAAGAGAATGAATCTCTTAGAATCACCCAAATGCCACCACCCAGAGTAATAACTGTACATGCCTTGCTGTGTGTCCTTTGCAACTTGGGTCCAGGCACTCACATTCACAAGCATAGAGCTATTGCCTTTTTGAATGCAGACCGGCATGACACAGTCTTTTTTCCAGACTGCTTTTTCCTCTTAGCCATACATGGTGGACATCACTTCAGGTCAATGCATGTGGCTCTGTGTCATTATTTTAATGGCTGCTTATTGTTGCATGACATTAAGGGATCAAAACTTGGCTCTCCAGCCTCCGTCTATGGACATCGGGGTTGTCTTGTTCTCCCTCCCTTTGTGGACACCACGACAGTGCCATCCTCACACATGCACCACTGCAGTTTTTCTTCAACCTCAGCGTGGCTGAATTCCCTTTTCCTCAAATGTGGTCATCCCAAGGCCTAGCCTGCCCTTGATCTGAAGGTTTAGCATCTGAGTGCCAGTGGGGCTAAACAAGACGTATGGCTTTATTTGGCAGGGGTGAAGATGGCAGTTTCTACCCTGGTCCAAAGCAGATGGAGGGACCCGGAGAGAGATTAGAATAAATAGGGAATTGGCAGCTGGGTCTTCCTTTGGGAGTGAGGGAGGCCAGCGAGGATGAATTAAATGTTTAAAAAAAAAAAGGTGAAATGAGCTGGAATTCAGCCACGGGCTCATCTTGCATCTGACAGCAGCACATATGTCCGAGGAAGCTGGACTCTGTCATGTACACTTTTCAGGGGAGCCCATGGTAGAGTGGAGAGGGGTACAGAGTCAACGAGGCCCAGCCCATCTCACCCATCCTCATCCACCATGCCCCAGCCTCAGCAGCCCTCCAATCTCGTATCCTGCCTTGTACGGCCTGCCCCACCTCGGGACCTTTGCATGGGCTGGGCCCTCCACTTGGACTGCTCTTTCCACATCTTTCCATGGATGGAGACTTCTCATCCTCAGGTCTCATTCATCTGTCCCATCTCCATGATGCCTTCACCAAACATCCTATTTAAAGCAGTCCTTCTGGCCAGGCATGGTGGCTCATGCCTGTAATCCCAACACTTTAAGAAGTGGAGGCAGGCAGATCATTTGAGGTCACAAGTTTGAGACCAGCCTTGCCAACATGGTGAAACCCTGTCTCTACTAAAAAATACAAAAATTCACCAGGTGTGGTGGCGGGTGCCTGTAATCCCAGCTACTTGGGAGGCTGAGACACAAGAATCACTTGAACCCAGGAGGCGGAGGTTGCAGTGAGCCAAGATGGCTCCTTTGCACTCCAGCCTGGGAGACAGAGCAAGACTCCATCTCAAAAAAAAAAAAAAGCCGTCCTTCTTCCCTGCAGCACCCCCACACTGTCTGTCAAATCACCCTCTTTATTCTCCTTAGAGCACCCATCAAAAGCATCTTGATTTTTACTTTACCTGCTCTGAGTCCACCATCCCTTCCTAGGATGAAGACTCTGTGAGGACTGGGGTCTTGTCTTTCTTATTTCTTATTCCCCATTGCCTAGCACACTGCCTGGGACAAGGAGCCCACAATATATGTTTGATGAATGAAAGAATGAATGAATGGAGTCACACAGACCTGGGTTCACATTCCAGCTCTGCCATTATATGACCTTGGGTAAATATTTAACAACTTTAAGCTAGCTCCTTATTTTTAAAATGAGTATGATCAAAGCTCCCACCTCACTAGATGGTCATGAGAATTAAGCAAGATGATGCCTGTCATGCCCCAATCCCAGTGCCAGCTGCAGGAAGTGTTTTGTGCAGAACAACAGGGAACAGAGGTCTTTCCAGAGGAAACCTGGCCTTTTCATGAACCAGTGCCACATTCAGTTCTTCCCTAGGCTTCCAAATCCATAATTCTACCCGGAGCAGGTACAGTGCAAGTCTCTTTATGGCTGCTGTAGACAGTTGAAGATAATTATCAAACAGGTTCTGCGGACCAAAAATCCACCAGGTGTGGTGGCGGGTGCCTGTAATCCCAGCTACTTGGGAGGCTGAGACACAAGAATCACTTGAACCCAGGAGGCGGAGGTTGCAGTGAGCCAAGATGGCTCCTTTGCACTCCAGCCTGGGAGACAGAGCAAGACTCCATCTCAAAACAACAACAACAACAAAAAGCCGTTCTTCTTCTTCTTTACAACCCTGCTCAAAGATCAGTTTTTAACAATTAACAGGGCCTCCGAGTCAGGTTCTGACTTACTCAGTAAGGCAGGAAACAAGCCTCTCTCCACCATCCACTTACAGATTTAAATGCCAATGATTACAGCCAACTAGGGCCACACCCATGACCAGCAGGATTAATTTTTACAGAATTTAACCATTGTTGGATGCATCTATCCTTGAATTCTCAAATTCCCAGCGAGAAAACTTTGGATTTCTTTCATTAGCTGCTGCACATGCAGAGAAGACAACTCCTACATGAATGGGGTTGGCAGCAAACAGGCTTTCTCCTCTTCCAGAACAGCCAGGAGCCAGGTTGTTCTCAAAGCATCGTGCTCCCTCTGCTGGACATTGCTTAAACTGCAACTCCAGTATCCACATCAGCCCCCTCCTGAGTGCCTGCTACTTACCAGGGACAATGGGGACACACGACGACCTTTTACTCCACTGAATGAAAGATAATCCCCTGTCACATGTGACTTTTATTAAGTTATACATGTGAGGTGGGAGTGCAGACTCTTAATGGGAATTAAGGCTTTTGCCAAAATGAAGCCACACCTCGAAATCCTTTGCTGTGTGTTTCAAAGCAAACTGGTACCTTGAGGGGAAGGGACGGTGGGGGAGTGTTTGGGCCTGTTTATGTTGAGCAAGAAAGGGCTTCCTGTTGCTAAGAAGGCCGGATCTGAAGCTCCCAGAGCCTCCATGGGCTGCCAACATTTCTTACACAACCCCCTTTGATCGCCTTGGTGCAAATGAATGAAACTGCACAGAGGTGATTTCCCTGGAAATCCACCGGGCTGAGAATTGAGGGAAGTTGAGGCTTGAGGCAGAAAGCTGGGGCTGGGGTGCCGCCAAGCCTGGGACAGAGGGCAGCAGGCGGATGCTTTCCCTGGGGTGCAGAGGTGGGTCCCCGGTCACTCGAATATAGGGGTGGGAGGGTGGGCCAATGAGGCCCAGAATGAGGTCACTAGCGAGACCCCATCAAGCTCACTCCTTTCAACCATACCTTTAGTTGTAGACATTGCCTACTAGAAACAATGTCTTCCCGTCATTCTTGATAAAAGTGGATTTTCTGCTGCTAAATTGAAAAGTCCCCGACTTTCCTTCTTGTCCTCTTCTGAACAGCTCTTTCCAACCTCCCTCCCTCCTTCCCTATGGAGATTACCCCTTGTTCACCATAAATGGCCAAAACCCAGACACAAGGCTGAAGCCCGTCCATGGGAGGACAGTTGAGAGGGTGACGGCATTCCACACCACGGAGTGGGCCCAGGATGGGAAAGAAGTTGTGTAAGCCTCGACCCCGGGCCTGGAGGGATGGCCAGGTATACTGAGTGAGAAAAAACCACACAGAAAAGTTGTACAGTTCCATGTCAGACACCCTGTAAGTGGCCAGCAAGGTGTCTAACTTATCTGTATGAACAAGAGGACACACCCCAAATAGTCAGCACTTGCTACTTCAAGGGAGCCAGGTTGTTTGACAGGGAGGGGAGACTGGTATGTCCTTTCTACACCTGGGTGTCATGAGTCTGGTAAGAAGAGGACTCAGCTCTTGCCAGGTGGGTCCCAGATGTGCCTCCGTGGAGCCTTTCCCTCCCTCCCACCTTGATTTCCCCTTTGAGCTATGTTGTCAGCTTTCACTGGAACGTGGCTCATGGCTCGTGGCATATTTTAGCACTCATACATCAGTCCTATTTGCCCTATGTTTTGAACTTTGCAACGCATGGACATGTCTCTGTAGCCCCTATATCTAGGCCAGCCTGGCCTACAATAGATGCTCAATAAATTCTTTCAAACTCCCTGGAATGAGAAGAAACATTTAGTAAATGTTTCCTAGCAACTGGGAGAAGTGAATGACTTGGAAGCACACCACAAATGGAACTCCAATTGAATTAAAGAACTGAATAGAGAGAACCAAATATTCAGTGCATCACTGTGGTTCTTAAATTTCAGCAGGCAGCAGCATCACCAGGAGGGTTTGTTAGTTTCTGATTGCATAGGTCTGTGATGGGATCTGAGGTGTGCTCTTTCCAGTAGCTTCCCAGGTGACGTTGATGCTCCTGGGCCAGGGACCATCTGCTGAGAACCGCTGTCCTACGGTCTTAGGGTAAATTACTCCATTTCAAGCAAAGGAATAAATTAAAACAGAAAAGGGAGATTGGACCAACAGTTCTGGGACTTGGTTTCACATCAGAATTAGGCCCACCCAGCGTGCTGAAATGTAGATTCCAAGGAGGTCACCCTCCGAAGCTGACGGTGGAGCCCAGGAGTCTATTTTTAAAACAAATTCCCCCAAGTGAGTCTAAGTCACTGCCAGGTTTGGGAACTACTGATTCACCTACACATATTTCAAACTTCAGAGAATGGAAAACACCACCAGAATGGAAGATAAAGAGAAAAACAAGGGTGGATTTGCATGGAATAGAGTAGAAGGCTAAGCGGCTCACTCCTTCACTTCCTTCCAATCTCTGCTCAAATGTCACCCTTTGAGAGGCCTTCCCAGTCACCTCATACCTAATTGCAGCCTGACCCAGCACTTCCTGTCTTCTCTACCCTGCTCTACTTTTTGTCTCTGTAATAGTAATTGCCACCTAACATTAGGTATTTACCCACTTTGCTGCTTGTCTTCTGTCTCCCTCTAGAATGAAGATGACAGGAGGTGGAGAATTTGATCTCTTTGGCTCATTGCTATTCCTTGGGTGCCTGGACCATACCAAGCCTCAAGAACAATTTGTGGAGTGACAGAATGAACTATGATTTCAGTAATTTGGGGTTCATTGAGTCTTGTTTTATGGCTTGGTAATGGTCCAGTTTTATAACTGTTTCCTGAATATCAATAAGGATGTGTCTTTGCTAACTGTTGAGTACAGAATTCCACAAATGCCCCGTAAGTCAAGCTTATTGCTGATATTATTGAAACTTTCTACATTCCTATTACAGTTTTGCCTACTTGTTTGTGGCAAAATCTCCCACTATAATAGTAGACATTGTGTGACTAATAGTAGACAAATGTGTGACAATTAGGCACATTACATACATTATCTCTCTTATCATAGTAATTGTTCCAGTTACTATCACTATGTAGTAAATTACCCCAAATTTCATGGCCAAAAAAACCCACCATTTTCTCATGCTCACAGATTCTATGGGTCAGGAATTCTTGTCCAGCAGAGTAGGGACAGCTCATCTCTGTTCCACAGTACCTGGGTCCTCAACCTGGCGATGCCAAGGCTGGGGCAACTGAGGGCTGCAGGATCGCCTGCAGGTGTCTTCATCACAGGTGTGATGTTGATGCTGGCTGTCAGCTGGGAACTGCAGTGGGGATGTCACTCCCTGAGGTCTTTTGACACATGTTGGCTTGGGCTTCCTCACAACATGGCAGCTGGGGTCCAGGAGTGAGCATCCCAGGAGAAAGCACATGGCCTTTTTATGATCTAGCCTCAGAAGTCACTCAGCATCACTCTGCCATACCACAGCCAAGGCCACATTCAAGGGGAGGGGACGTGAACCCCACCTCTTGATGGCAGGACTGTCAAGGTCACATTATATGAAGAACATGTGGGAGGGGAGCTAGTACTGCAGCCATCATTGGAAAATACAATCTGCCCCAGCACCCCTCTGAAATCGATTTTATTGTTCTCAATTTTAAATTTATGAGAACTAAGACATAGAAAGGTTAAGTAACTTGCCCAAGAGCACTCAGCTAGTTAGTGGCAAAGTGAAGACTTAATCCTAGGTCTCCCTGACTCTAAATTACATGACTGATTGATAGATAGATAATCTATATGTGTATGTTATGTGTGTGTGTGTGTGTGTGTGTGTGTGTGTGTACATATATATATAATTCATTTATACTCAAACTTATTTTTAAAAATAATTTAAAGTGGCTAAATGCAAAAAAAATCATAATGTTTCATATTCAGAAAGTAATTCCCATAACTTATTCATCCACTACGAGTTTTTTTGGGTTCTCAGAAAGAGACATTCTTACTTTACGTTTCCCAAGCATAAGGCTAGTTTTTATTTCTGCCTAATGCAGTTATGAGAAAGAAGGTGAAATAACAAGCAAGAATCAATCAACTTTCCAGGACCTTGGGAAGACACAAAGCTCCCCTCTGCTGCCTGCCCAGCTAAAAGAGCTTCTCTCAGACTTTCAGCATGGAGACAGCCCAGAGGTCGTGGGACTTGGATCCCAGGAGGACCAGATGAGCCCGACTTTCTCCTTCTCTTCCCCTCCACCTGAAGAGCAGAAATAATTACCCTTCCCCTTCCCTACTTCACATGAATACGCCAACCACGTGAGCACATGAGATCCAAGTCACTGGAGTCCAAGCACAGAGCATCTTCCTTTTTTTTTTTTTTTTTTTTTTGAGGTGGAGTCTCACTCTGTCGCCCAGGCTGGAGTGCAGTGGTGCGATCTTGGCTCACCACAACCTCTGCCACCGGGGTTCAAGCGATTCTCCTGCCTCAGCCTCCCGAGTAGCTGGGATTACAGGCGCCTGCCACTGCACCCGGCTAATTTCTGTAGTTTTTAGTAGAGACGGGGTTTCACCATCTTGGCCAGGCTGGTCTTGAACTCCTGACCTTGTGATCCACCCACCTTGGCCTCCCAAAGTGCTGGGATTACAGGCATGAGCCACCGCACCCAGCCCTGCACAGAGCATTTTCAAGATTTCCCTGAATTGCTGGATAGAAAAGTGAACGGGACCCTGGAGACCTCGGGCTGTTGTGGGCATCAGAATCCTGGGAACCCTTTTTTGAAATACAAATTCCCAGGACCCCCAACCAGAGCTTCAGAATCTGCAGGCTGGGGCCTGGCACGTGTTTAAAGCTCCCCACGTGACTCTATTGACCACCCTGGATGTAAACCAATGATCCAGTCTGAGGCCCATTATGCAGCTGGTAAACAGAAAACCAGGCGTGCAAGTGGCCCCCACATAGTGACCCAGAAGGTCAGTGCCAGGCTGGGACCCCAGCTCCAGCAGCCTCCCTAAGATTTCCTTAAAGTACATTTTCCCTGCTCCAACGTGTGCCATGAGCTTGTTGGTTTATCAGGCTGAGCTGCTTAAAATAAATGAATGGCAACAACAAATTTCCAGGACAGAGTCACAAAGGCCACCAGACCTTGGTGCAGGACAAGCTGTTCCAATCATACACTTTGCCTATTTCATCCTCACTACAGGCCAAGAGGCAAAACTACAGTCATGCCCATTTCACAGATTGGGACACAGAGAACTTGAGAAGACATCTGTTTTAGCTGGGCTCAAATAGAACTAAGTCACCACATCACTGCTGCCTCCACTTCCCTAATAGCTAAGCTCACCTCCCAGGCACCGGTTTAAGCCTTTTACAAAGTCTAGAGTTGTGTCAGATCTATGTCACACTAAATATACTCTTATTATTCCTATTTAACTGATGATCCACTGACACTAACATATATTGAGGCCTATTATGCAGCAGGTGCTTTGTCAGGTGCTATTCATTCTTCGTGGTATTTAATTATTTCAACAGAAGGTCCATTGCTCTACCCATTTTAGAGATCAGGAAACCAAGGTTTGGAGAAGTGAGTAATTTGACCAAATTTGCACAGCTGCTAAATGGCATAGGCACCTATGTTTTGATGCTCTTGTCATAGTATATGGACAGGCTGGGTGCAGTGGCTCACACCTGTAATCCCAGCACTTTGGGATGCTGAGGTGGGAGGATCGCTTGAGGCCAGGAGTTTGAGACTAGCCTGGCCAACATGGTAAAACCCCATCTCTACTAAAAAGTACAAAAAAAAAAAAAATTACCTGGGCATGGTGGCTCATGCCTGTAATCCCGGCTACCCGGAAGGCTGAGGCACAAGAATCAGTTGAACCCAGGAGGCAGAGGTTGCCATGAGCCAAGATCACGGGCTCTGGCCTGGGTGACAGAGTGAGACTTTGTGTCCAAAAGAAAACAGTATATGGACAGTGTACTGCCTTCATCTGGAGAATGTAAGCTCCCTATGGGCAACTTACATTCTTTATGTAACTTATATACTAATAGATAACTTATAAGCTACGTATCATAAGTAACTTATATATAGTATAAGTGTGGTTTTGCCCACCATTTTTCCTCAATGCCAGACACATGCATAGCGGCTGGCACGCTGTAGGTCTTCCAATAATCCAGTTCAATGCAATTAAATCCAACTCAACATGACAAAGACTGAAACGTTCAGCCTCTCTTGGAAACAGATAGTACCTGCGGTCCACACCTCACCTTTGTAGCTCCTGGCACTGGGCCTGGCACCCAGCAGGGACTCGGAAGACAGCTGTGAATGGTGAATACGGCTTCGGCTTGGAGGGGAGCTGTTTCCTCCTGAGCATCCTTGGAGAGGATCTACAAAGAGGCCTTTTTGTTTGCGGCTGCGCAGCAAGCCCCCAGCAGGCCTTTGGGGAAAGCTGAGCAGAAAGCAGGCAGGTGGTTGTGCAATGGTGGAGGTGGGGACTGCTCCCCCTGGATCACCCTCCAGCACTACCAGTTCCCTCTTCAGAGCCAGCAACCCCGAGGGCGTCCAGCAGCCCCTCACTCCTGCCAAGCCAGGCAGGAAGCATGGCTTCTGCTTACTCCCAGTCCAGTCCCCTGAAGGGACTTGGTCTAAACCAGTGAGGTGTTTTCCAGCGAAACTCTTCAATCAGCTATTGGCATTCGCTGGCTTCTTCCCTGTTTGACAGTGAGGCTTTGCCTTTGGAAAGGTTTTGTTCTGCCCCTCAGGGAGACCCAAGCTGGTCCTGAGATAGTGAGTACAGCTTAGCATTTCTGAGGGCGTGCCCTGCAGCTGGGAGGTGCAGGTTCAAGTCTCTACTCCCACGCATAGAGCTGGGTAAGCTCGCTGAGTCTTGTCGTCTCTCTGGTCGTCAGTTTCCTCATTTGTAAAATGAAGGTGGTGCAGCACTGGCCTTGCGCAGTGTCAGTGCTGTGCCCAGGAGCGGGCACATAAAGAAGGCCACAATCAGTGGTAGTGATCGTCTCATCTTCCTCGGGTTGTGGTTGTAGCTGACACTATAGCAACGTGCACCTGAGTGGCCTTGAGCTTGAGGCTTCAACAAATAGGTGTTGGATTTTACCTGGCTGTGTATTGTCAGTACCACAGGGGCTAGCACTTTCTCACTCACTGGAAATCAGGTTTAGCAAGGACCTACTGTCACCAGCAAGGAGCAAGACGCACCCTCCGTGCCCTCGAGAATGGTGCAGACGAGCGGGAAGCAAAATACGATATAATCGATGCTAAAAGACGATTTATGGATTTGGGCGTATACCCCTTTTAACCAAAATGGTTAAAACAACAAACAGAAAAATAAAAATGATAGTTCTTATTTTTTTTTTCAAAAAGGTAGGGCAAAGGGCAAATGAAGATCAGAAACCATGATGGGCAGGGTGAGCTGGAGGCACTTAGCACACCAGTGCAATGGTGGAGGTGGGGACTGCTCCCCCTGGATCACCCTCCAGCGCTACCAGTTCCCTCTCCAGAGCCAGCAACCCCGAGGGCATCCAGCAGCCCCTCACTCCTGCCAAGCCAGGCAGGAAGGATGGCCTCCGGTTACTCCCAGTCCAGTCCCCTGAAGGGACTTGGTCTAAACCAGTGAGGTGTTTTCCACCGAAACTCTTCAATCAGCTATTGTTATTCGCTGGCCTCTTCCCTGTTTGATAGTGAGGCTTTGCCTTTGGAAAGGTTTTGTTCTGCCCTTCGGGAAGACCCAAGCTGGTCCTGAGATAGTGAGTGCAGCGTAGCTTTTCCGAGGATGTGCTCTACTATAGAGGGTCTCTACTAAAAATACAAAAATTAGCCGGGCGTGGTGGTGCACGCCTGTAATCCCAGCACTTTGGGAGGCCAAGGCTGGGGGATCCCTTGGGGTCAGGAGTTCAAAACCAGTCTGGCCAACATGGTGAAACCGCATTTCTACTAAAAATACAAAAATTAGCTGTGCATGGTGGTGGGCGCCTGTAATCCCAGCTACTCAGGGGCTGAGGCAGGAGAATCCCCACAGGCAGGTGGAGGTTGCAGTGAGCCGAGATCTGGGTGACAGAACAAGACACTGTCTCAAAAGGAAAAGAAAAGGCAGGAAGCACAGGAAATGACTCATGGGCATCTGGGAGGAAGCAGGGCACACTTGAGTGGAGAGGAGGGGTCACCAGAAGGGGAAGACAGGGAGTGCACCCCAGCAGCAGGGGCGTTGCAGCAGGAAATGGGATTTCACCGGGAGAGAGAAAATGATTGCCCTGGGTCCTTGTTAATTGAAATACCAAAATTCCCCGGCAGCTGGAAAACAAAGGCTTCTAAGAGATTCACTGTGCATCTCATTGGGTTGTATCTGAGAATACAGCGACAGGTGTGGCCACCATCAGCACACTCTTCCCTGATTATTGCAAATCCCATTAACGGTCTACACAAGCACAAATTCACATGGTCCATTCAGTCATAGACTAAACATCCAAATATGTAAGCCTGGCTGGGCACGGTGGCTCACACCTGTAATCCCAGCACTTTGGGAGGCTGAGGCGGGCGGATCACTTGAGGCCAGGATTTCGAGACCAGCCTGGCCAACATGGCAAAACCCCGTCTCTACTAAAAATACAAAAATTAGCTGGGCGTGGTGGTGCACGCCTTAATCCCAGCTACTTGGGAGGCTGAGGCAGTGGAATTGCTTAAACTTGGGAGGCTGAGGCAGGAGAATTGCTTGAACCTGGGAAGCGGAGGTTGCAGTGAATCGAGATTACGCCACTGCACTGCAGCCTGGACAACTCAGTTGAGACTCCGTCTCAAAAAAAAAAAAAAAAGTAAGCCTATGCTATGGGTTCTTTCTCATCCATTCTTGATGTCATAAAATATGGGACAAAAAAATAATGTTGTAGCATACTGAAACTTTATCATAAATGTAAACAACAGGAACTGACTAGAACTCTGTCAGAGGAGACAAACATATATTTCCTTGACCAACAAGACATAGAAAAAGTTAGCAAAATTTTGATTAAGCCAAATATTTTCTGAATTCCAGGAATTTTTACATAAATATAAAACTGTAAGTATAAGAGCATTTTTATTTTAATTTTTTAAAATTTTAAGCCCATCCTTTAATATTTTAGAGTAGAATTGGGAAAGTACCCCTCAGTAACAAGGAAACCTTGTGCAATTGAGTTAATTCAAGTCCTGCTTTTGTGTTCGTCACTGAAGAATTCTGTGGCACACTGAAAATTTCGCTTTTATAAGCTTTTTAAAGGAGAGAGAAAGAGAGAGACGGATGACTCCAGCTCCATCACCCAGGGTGGAATGCAGCGTCATGATCACGGCTTACTGCAGCCTCCACCTCCTGGACCCAAATGATCCTCCCGCCTTGGCCTCCTGAATAGCTAGGACCACACACAGGCTTGCACCACCATATCCACCTAACTAAAAACAAAAATTGTAGAGATGGGGGCCTCTTGCTGTGTTGCTCAGGCTAGTCTTGAACTCCTGGCCTCAAGCAATCCTCCCTTCTTGGCCTCCCAAAGGGCTGGGATTACAATCGTGAGCCACCATGCCTGGTCTCAAAACTATGTTTTCTTCTATGTTTTTCATTTTATGATAATATCCTGGTATGTTTCCAGTTCACCTAGAGAATGGCTCCTCCAAAAAACTATTAAGTACTTATGTTTTGTCTATTTTCTGAAGAAAGTGAGGGTGAATATTGTTCCTGGTATAAACCTTTGAAAACATAACTTTCGGGATCCTGCAGGCCCTTTAAATTATAATCCTGTGTTCAAGGCTTGTCTTCTCCAAAAGCAGATGGAAGTTGGCCATGACTTACAATCATCATTGAAATCATGAACCTGAATCTTACACTCTCCACACTCCTTATGCCCCCTCCAAATGTCCCATAAGAACTCTCAGCTCCTACTTCAGGAAGGAGGGAGGGAGGGAGGAACAAAAGAGGAAGGGAGAGAGGGATATGGGGAATGGGAGAAAGAAGCAGTTTAGGTTACTTCAAAAGCAGGGCTGGGTGCAGTGGCTCATGCCTGTAATCCCAGTACTGTGGGAGGCCAAGGCCAACGGATCAACTGAAATCAGGAGGTCAAGACCAGCCTGGTCAACGTAGTGAAATCCCATCTCTACTAAAAATACAAAAATTAGTTAGGCGTGGTGGCGGCCGCCTGCAATCCCGGCTACTTGGGAGACTGAGGCAAGAGACTCTCTTGAACCCGGGAGGTGGAGTTTGCCGTGAGCCGAGATCGCGCTGTTGCACTCCAACCTGGGCGACAAGAAGGAAATTCCATCTCAAAAATGAATAAATAAAAATAAATTTAAAAAGCAGATAGCATGCTTGCTTCGGCAGTATATATACTAAAATTGGAACAATATAGACAAGATTAGCATGGCCCCTGCATTTAAAAATAAAAAATAGGCCAGGCGCAGTGGCTCACACCTGTAATCCCCGCACTTTGGGAGGCCGAGGCAGGCGGATCACCTGAGGTCGGGAGTTTGTGACCAGCCTGACCAACAGGGAGAAATCTCGTCTCTACAAAAATACAAAATTAGCCGGGCATGGTGGCACATGCCTATAATCCCAGCTACTCAGGAGGCTGAGGCAGGAGAATCGCTTGAACCCAGGAGGCAGGGGTTGCGGTGAACCAAGATTGTGCCATTACACTCCAGCCTGGACAACAAGAGCAAAACACTGTCTCAAAAAAATAATAATAAAATAAAAAATAAAAAATATTTTTTTTTTAAAAAAAAAAAAAGCAAGTAACATATACTCATTAAACCAGGATTCCTATTTCTAGGAACTCATCTTACATACACACTTGTCCACTTGTGAAATGATACATATACAAGATTAAAAGACTCTTTGTATTAGCAAAAAATAAAAATTGACAAGAACCTAAAATTTCATCTGGAAGGGATAAATTAATTATGGATTAAATCTGTAGTATTAGGAGTTAAGCAGGTACAATGGAATACACTGCAGCTGTAAGAAAGAAAAAAGAGGGTCCGTATTAACTGTTGTGTAATCATCTTGAAAATACACTGTTAGACGTGAGGGGTAAAAAAAAGGGGCCGGGCATGGTGGCTCACGCCTGTAATCCCACCAGTTTAGGAGGCCAAGGTGGGTGGATCACTTGAGGTCAGGAGTTCGAGACCAGCCCGGCCAACCTGGTGAAACCTCGTCTCTACTAAAAACACAAAAATTAGCTGGGCATGGTGGCACAAGCCTGTAATCCCAGCTACTCGAGAGGCTGAGGCAGGAGAATCGCTTGAACCTGGGAAGTGGAGGTTGAACCCGGGAAACAGAGATCATGCCACTGTACTCCAGCCTGAGAGATAGAGCAAGACTCTGTCTCAAAAAAAAAAAAAAAAAAAGACACAGCTCAGAACAATTCTATTGGATGCTTCCACTGTGTAAACAAGAATGAGATAAGACGTAGGTCCAGGTATTTGATTACATTTGCATGCAATGTATCTGGAAGGACCTGTACGAGCTGGGAACCCCGGACACCCTCACAGAGGAGAACTGGGTGGGCAAGGGATGGAATCTTTTTGGTGTCTTTAACATTTTGAATCATATGATTGCATTCACCTTTCAATATAAACATTAAGGTCAGTTTTGTTTTTTTTTTAGACGGAGTCTCGCTCTGTCTCCCAGGCTGGAGCGCAGTGGCGTGATCTCGGCTCACTACAAGCTCTGCCTCCCTGGTTCACGCCATTCTCCTGCCTCAGCCTCCCGAGTAGCTGGGACTACAGGCACCTGCCACCACACCCAGCTAATTTTTTGTATTTTTAGTAGAGACGGGGTTTCACCGTTTTAGCCAGGACGGTCCCGATCTCCTGACCTCGTGATCTGCCCGCCTCAGCTTCCCAAAGTGCTAGGATTACAGGCGTGAGCCCCCGCGCCCAGCTAAGGGCAACTTTTTTAATTAAATAGGCAAAAGAAATCCAGGATCACTCCATGTCTGGGTTTGGCCAATATTTTCCTAAGGGATCAGAGAGTAAACATTTAAGTTTTTCAGGCTAGTAAGAGCTCAATCACCACCACCCTCAGCAATGTCTTTGAAATTCAAAAGCAGCCATGGACAGTAAGTAAAGGAATGGGTGTGGACACGTTGCAAGAAAACTTTATTGAAGATACTGAAACTTTAATTTCATGGAAGTTTCACATGTCATGAAGCATTCTTCACTTGATTTTCCCCCCAATTGTTTAAAAATGTAAACCCATTCTTAGCTCACAGGGCTGTAATCGGCCAACTCCTGGTCTACGGTGATGGCCTCTTCATTTCTGCAGTGATCTCACTATAGCTTAGGGGTGTGTCCAGCTCGGGGCACCTGTGTTAAGAGGAATATTAACCAGCGAACTGGTATGCCATCAGTCTGGTGCCAGGATGGGAGGAATGTTGAAAAACTTGGGGCCATAGATCCCTGAGGAAAGAAAATTTGGGATTAGAGGGCAAGAGCAAAGTGGAATGAACGCTGCCATCAAATAGGTGATGGGCTGCGGGAGGGGGATCCTGGTCTCAGATGCAGCGTGGCCAGGTAGGACAAGGTAGCTTTGGGGCTTCACCCAAAGAAGAAATATTAACCATGCCTAGAGCTTCCGTGGAGAAGGAAGCCCTGGAGCAGCAGCCAAGATGCACTTAGGGCACCAGTGGATCAGTGGATGGGATGCCCTCGGTGTCCCCACCCCATCCCTGTCCTCACCACCTCAGGGCACAGGCACCCTCCACGGCCAGAACCTGCATTTCTTTCTTCTTGCTTGCTTGCTTGCTTTCCTTCTTTCTTTCTCTCTTTCTTTCTCTTTGTTCTTTTTTTTTCTCGCTGTCACCCAGGTTGGAGTGCAGTGGCACGATCTTGGCTCACTACAACCTCTGCCTCCTGGGTTCAAGAGATTCTCCAGCCTCAGCCTCCTGAGTAGCTGGGACTACAGGCACCCACCACCATGCCCGACTAATTTTTGTATTTTTAGTTAGCGACAGGGTTTCACCATGTTGACCAGGCTGGTCTCGAACTCCTGAACTCAAGTCATCCACCTGCCTTGGCCTCCCAAAGTACTGGGATTACAGGAGTGACCCACCGCGCCCGGGCGTCCTGCATTTCTTTACCTGGGAGCTTCCTTGGCTGCCACTGTCTGCTCTGCCCACCCACAAGGCAGGTCAGAAGCACAGGGAATTAAACCCCCTCAGAAGCAGCGCTTCACCCGTATTGGTGGGTAAATGTCCCAGTTGTGTTCACACTGGGAGAATAGCTCTGTGGGGTGCAGTCTACACCAAAGAGCTCCTCAGCAGGGCCAAGCAAGGGTGAGCCAAGAGAAGCACTCACTCCCAGGCCCTGCAAATTTTTAAACTTTAATAATTATACATGGCCAGGCACAGTGGCTCACGCCTATAATCACACTTTGGGAGGCCAAGGGAGGCAGATCACTTAAGGCCAGCTGTTCAAGACCAGCATGGGCAACATGGCAAAACCCCGTCTCTACTACAAATGCAAAAATTCGCTGGCTGTGGTGGTGCACATCTGTGGTCCCAGCTACTGGGGAGGCTGAAGTGGGAGGATCACTTGAGCCCAGGAGGTCGAGGCTGCAGTGAGCCAAGATAGCACCACTGCACTCCAGCCTGGGCAACAGAGTGAGACACTGTCTCAGACAAAAATATATATATATATTATATAGGCTCGCAATCAAGTGTGTAATAATTTTTTTCTTTGCATTTTTTGAGGGGAAATTTATCTTCCAAGCCTGACTCCCCTATGCCACCTGAAAGAAGATGTAACCTCATCTCATTCCAATTCCCTCCATGATTTCTGGGGATTTCTCCATCTCTCTGAGTTGAGTCCAGTGATTCAGATGGTTTCCCTCAGCCTCCTTCTCCTTCCCTGGGGTTGCTCGGGGTCTCAGTCCAGACTGACACATCCACTTTCTCTCTCTTCTCTCAGCTCCCTTCTGAGCGGCGATCACCTGTTCTGCGTGTTTCCATGTCTTCTCTTGAACCCTGACCCAATCTTGCGCTTACAAGTTTAGAACGTTCCTCCCTTTGTTTCTCCTCTTCACCAGGGCCCTTAAAGTGAGGAGCTCCCACCTGTAGCAGGCCAACAGGTAAGCCTGAAGACAGGAGGTTGCTCATGTCAGTTACCTGTATGTCCCCTGTCTATGCAACAGCTCAGGTATGTGTCCAGCAGGCATTTCCGATATTTTCAAGACCCAGCTCCCAAACGTGGCCCCATGTGGACCCGTCCCCACCTCAATATAGGGCAGTGACTTTGGCCAAAATCTTGCTTGGTTCATGTTTCTTGGCTTATGTTTCTGTCATAGTCCATATTCAATCGGTCAACAAGTCTTGTCAGGTCCATCTGCAAAATGTATCCAATACATAATAAAATAAAAACAAAAAAATATTTTATGCTGTAGAATATTATTCAGCCATAAGAAAGAATGAAATCCTGTCCTTTGCAGCAACATGGATGGAAGTGGAAGTCATTATGTCAAGTAAGCCAGGCACAGAAAGAGAAATATCACATGTTCTCACTCATATGCGGGAACTAAGAAAAAATAGATTTCACGGAGGTAGAGAGTAGAATGATGGTTATCAGTCTGAGAAGAAAATCAGGGGATGAAGAGAGATTGACTACTGGGCACAAAAATGCAATTAGAAGGAATAAGATCTGGCCAGGTGCGGTGGCTCACGCCTGTAATCCCAGCACTTTGAGAGGCCAAGGCAGGCAGATCATGAGATCAGGAGTTCGAGACCAGCCTGGCCAATATGGTGACAGAGTAAGACTCTGTCTCAAAAAAAAAAAAGAAGAAGAAGGAATAAGATCTAATGTTCAAAAGCACAGTAGGGTTACTATAGTTAAAAATAATATTTTGTGAGTGTGTGTGTGTGTTTTAATACAGAGATGGGGTCTCACTATGTTGCCCAGGCTGGTCTGAAACTCCTGGGCTCAAGCAGTTCTCCCATCTTGGCCTCCCAAAGTCCTGGGATTACAGGCATGAGCAATTACACCTGGCCAATAATGTACTATATATCTCAAAATAGCTGGAAGAAACTTGGAAAGTTCCCAAACACAGAGAAATGACAAATGTTCAAGGTGATTGATACAAGGTGATTGATATGCTAATTACCCCGATTTGATCATTACACATTGTGTGCATGGATCAAAATATCACACTTACACCATAAGTGTGTGCAAACATTATGTATACATAAAAATTAAAATTAGCTGGGTGCATCTGTAGTCCCAGGTACTTGGGAGGCTGGGCCTGTAGTCCCAGGTAAAGACTGAGGCAGTAGGACTGCTGAGCCCAGGAGCTCAAGACCAGCTGGACAACATAAACTCTGCCTCAATTTCCAAAAAAAAAAAAAGAAAAAAAAAATCCCGGTACAGCAACTCACGCCTGTAATCCTAGCACTTTGTGAGGCCAAAGCGGGTGGATCATTTGAAATCAGCAGTTCGTGACCAGCCTGACCAACATGGCAAAACCCCATCTCCACTAAAAAAAAAAAAAAAATTAGCCAGACGTTGTTGCACATGCCGTGTAGTCCCAGCTACTCTGGAGGCTGAGGCAGGAGAATCACTTGAACCCAGGAGGCAGAGGTTTCAGCGTGCTGAGAATGCACCACTGCACTCCAGCCTGGGCAACAGAGAACGATTCTGTCTCAAAAAAAAAAAAAATGAAATTTCAGAAATAATTTATTTTAATGTAGCCATAATTTAACCACTTCTTTCATTGAGACCTTCTCGCTTCTCTCTCCCTCTCCCTTTCCTCCTCATGGCTCTTAATTTCTATCTATTGCCATCTCAGGACATCGTTTGATTTTCTCCACGGTGCATTTTGCTTTCTGAAAGTATCTTGTTTGTTCAATTCCTTGTGTGACGATTTTCTGTCTCTCCTTCCTCTAAAATGTAAGCTCCCTGAAGACAGAGACACTGTCTGGTTCACACCTGCCTAGATGAATACAAGTGAAGGCATTGCAGAACTTGCCTTCTTCAAACATGGGCAGCTAACAGCTTCCAGCACCAGAAAATTGAAATTCTCTTTTGCCTTTTCTTTAATGCTCTGCCTCCATTTCTAAGCTGGTTTTCTTCTGGGTCTCTGTTCTGATTCTCACACACCTGAGTGTGACTTACCCTGCTTCCCTTGCAGATGTCACTGTTCGTCCCTCAAAATGTTTGTGGCACATTTCACGGTAAGGCTCTGAGACAGCGCTCCAAATTGTGTCTACATATCTTCTGTTGTGGTTACTTTGAAGTTTGTTGAATTATATTGTTTTGACAGAACTGTCACATCTCAAAACGTGTTGCTGACTAAAAACATATGCAGGACCTTTTTTCCTTCTTTTTCTTTCTTTCCTTTTTTTTTTAAAAAAAAGATAAAACTCTACCATCATCTTGCAACTAAATGTATGGCCACAGGAGGGCACCATGAGGCCACACTTCTGCTCTACGCAAAGTGGGTGGAAAATTGAGACCTGACGGTGGGGACGGTGCAAAACTCTGGGACTTTTATTCTTAATCTCTTTCTTCATTCCAAGATCTACCTGTCAGGCCTCTGAGCCCAAGCCAAGCCATCGCATCCCCTGTGACCTGCACGTATACGCCCAGATGGCCTGAAGTAACTGAAGAATCACAAAACAAGTGAAAATGCCCTGCCCTGCCTTAACTGATGACATTCCACCACAAAAGAAGTGTAAATGGCCGGTCCTTGCCTTAAGTGATGACATTACCTTGTGAAAGTCCTTTTCCTGGCTCATCTTGGCTCAAAAAGCTCCCCCACTGAGCACCCTGCGACCCCCACTCCTGCCCGCCAGAGAACAAACTCCCTTTGACTATAATTTTCCTTTACCTATCGAAATCCCATAAAACGGCCCCGCCCTTATCTCCCTTCGCTGACTCTCTTTTTGGACTCAGCCTGCCTGCACCCAGGTGAAATAAACAGCCATGTTGCTCACACAAAGCCTGTTTGGTGGTCTCTTCACACAGACGCGCATGAAATTTGGTCCCGAAATTTGGTGCCGTGACTTGGATCAGGGGACCTCCCTTGGGAGATCAATCCCCCGTCCTCCTGCTCTTTGCTCTGTGAGAAAAATCCACCTATGACCTCAGGTCCTCAGACCAACCAGCCCAAGAAACATCTCACCAATTTCAAATCCGGTAAGCTGCCTCTTTTTACTCTCTTCTCCAACCTCTCTCACTATCCCTCAACCTCTTTCTCCTTTCAATCTTGGCGTCACACTTCAATCTCTCCCTTCTCTTAATTTCAATTCCTTTCATTTTCTGGTAAAGACAAAGGAGACACGTTTTATCCGTGGACCCAAAACTCCGGCGCCGGTCACGACTGGGAAGGCAGCCTTCCCTTGGTGTTTAATCATTGCAGGGACGCCTCTCTAATTATACATCCACGTTTCAAGGGTGTCAGACCACGCAGGGACGCCTGCCTTGGTCCTTCACCCTTAGCGGCAAGTCCCACTTTTCTGGGGAAGGGGCAAGTACCCCAACCCCTTCTCTCCTTGTCTCTACCCCTTCTCTGCTTTTCCGGGGACAGGGCAAGTACCCCAACCCCTTCTCTCCTTGTCTCTACCCCTTCTCTGCTTTTCTGGGAGCGGGGCAAGTACCCCTCAACCCCTTCTCCTTCACCCTTAGCGGCAAGTCCCGCTTTTCTAGGGGGCAAGAACCCCCAATCCCTTATTTCCGCACCCCGACCTCTTATCTCTGCACCCCAATCCCTTATTTCCATGGCCCAACCCCTTATCTCTGCAACCCAATCCCTTATTTCCACACCCCAACCTCTTATCTCTGTGCCCCAAATCCCTTATTTCCGTGCCCCAACCTCTCATCTCTGCACCCCAATCCCTTATTTCCGTGCCCCAGCCCTTTCTCTGCTTTTCTGGAGGGCAAGAAACCCCCATCCCTTCTCCATGTCTCTACTCTCTTTTCTCTGGGCTTGCCTCCTTCACTATGGGCAAGCTTCCACCTTCCATTCCTCCTTCTTCTCCCTTAGCCTGTATTCTTAAGAACTTAAAACCTCTTCAACTCTCACCTGACCTAAAATCTAAGCGTCTTATTTTCTTCTGCAATGCCTCTTGACCCCAATACAAACTCGACAGTAGCTCCAAATGGCTGGAAAATGGCACTTTCAATTTTTCCATCCTACAAGATCTAAATAATTCTTGTCGTAAAATAGGCAAATGGTCTGAGGTGCCTGACGTCCAGGCATTCTTTTACACATCAGTCCCTTCCTAGTCTGGGTGCCCAGTGCAACTCGTCCCAAATCTTCCTTCTTTCCCTCCCGCCTGTCCCCTCAGTCCCAACCCCAAGCGTTGCTGAGTCTTTCTAATCTTCCTTTTCTACAGACCCATCTGACCTCTCCCCTCCTCGCCAGGCCAAGCTAGGTCCCAATTCTTCCTCAGCCTCCGCTCCTCCACCCTATAATCTTTTTATCACCTCCCCTCCTCACACCTGGTCTGGCTTACAGTTTCATTCCATGACTAGCCCTTCCCCACCTGCCCAGCAATTTATTCTTAAAAAGGTGGCTGGAGCTAAGCATAGTCAAGGTTAATGCTCCTTTTTCTTTATCCCAAATCAGAAGCGTTTAGGCTCTTTTTCATCAAATATAAAAATCCAGCCCAGTTCATGGCTCGTTTGGCAGCAACCCTGAGACGCTTTACAGCCCTAGACCCTAAAAGGTCAAAAGGCCGTCTTATTCTCAATATACATTTTATTACCCAATCTGCTTCCGACATTAAATAAAACTCCAAGCTCTCCCTCTCCCTCTCCCTCATCTCCCTCTCCCTCTCCCTCTCCCTCTCCTTCTCCCTCTCCCCTTTCTTCGGTCTCCCTCTACTTCTTTTTCTAGTCTCCCTCTGTTGCCGAAGCTTGACTGTACTGCCGTGATCTCGGCTCACTGCAACCGCCCTGCCTCGGGCTCCTGTGATTCTCCTGCCTCGGCCTGCCCAGTGCCTGGGATTGCAGGCGCGCGCCGCCACGCCTGACTGGTTTTTGTGTTTTTGGTGGAGACGGGGTTTCACTGTGTTGACCCGGCTGGTCTCCAGCTCCTGGCCTGGAGTGATCTGCCCACCTCGGCCTCCCGAGGTGCTGGGATTGCAGACAAAGTCTCGCTCACTCAATGCTCAATGTTGCTCAGGCTGGAGTGCAGTAGCGTGATCTCGGCTCGCTACAACCTCCACCTCCCAGCCGCCTGCCTTGGCTTCCTAAAGTGCTAAGATTACAGCCTCTGCCCCGCCGCCACCCAGTCTAGGAAGTGAGGAGCGTCTCTGCCTGGCCGTCCATCGTCTGGGATGTGAGGAGCCCCTCTGCCCAGCCGCCATCCCGTATAGGAAGTGAGGAGCGTCTCTGCCCGGCTGCCCATCGTCTGGGATGTGAGGATCGCCTCTGCCCGGCTGCCCCATCTGGGAAGTGAGGAGCACCTCTGCCCGGCCGCCCCGTCTGGGAGGTGAGGAGCACCTCTACCTGGCCCCCACCCCGTCTGGGAGATGAGGAGCGCCTCTGCCCGGCCGCCCCGTCTGGGAAGTGAGGAGCGCCTCTGCCAGGCCACCACCCCGTCTGGGAGGAAGTGAGGAGCACCTCTGCCCGGCAGCCCCGTCTGGGAGTGAGGAGCGCCTCTGCCCGGCCGCCCCGCCTGGGAAGTGAGGAGCGCCTCTGCCTGGCTGCCACCCCGTCTGGGAGGAAGTGAGGAGCGCCTCTGCCCGGCCGCCCCGTCTGGGAGGTGAGGAGCGCCTCTGCCTGGCTGCCACCCCGTCTAGGAGGAAGTGAGGAACGCCTCTGCCCGGCCACCCCGTCTGGGAGGTGAGGAGCGCCTCTGCCTGGCTGCCACCCCGTCTAGGAGGAAGTGAGGAACGCCTCTGCCCGGCCGCCCCGTCTGGGAGGTGAGGAGCGCCTCTGCCCGGCCTCCCCGTCTGGGAAGTGAGGAGCGCCTCTGCCCGGCCGCCCTGTCTGGGAGGTGAGGAGCGCCTCTGCCCGGCCGCCATGTCTGGGAGGTGTACCCAACAGCTCCAAAGAGACAGCGACCATCGGGAGCAGGCCATGAGGACGATGGCAGTTTTGTTGAAAAGAAGGGGGGGAAGTGTGGGGAAAGGAAGGAGAGATCAGATTGTTGCTGTGTCTGTGTAGAAAGAGGTGGGCATAGGAGACTCCATTTTGTTCTGACTAGGAGAAATTCTTCTGCCTTGGAATGCTGTTGATCTATGGCCTTTCCCCCAGCCTCCTGCTCTCTGAAACATGTGCTGTGTCAACTCAGGGTTAAATGGATTAAGGGCGGTGCAAGATGTGCTTTGTTAAACAGATGCTTGAAGGCAGCATGCTCTTTAAGAGTCATCACCACTCCCTAATCTCAAGTACCCAGGGACACAAACACTGCAGAAGGCCGCAGGGTCCTCTGCCTAGGAAAACCAGAGACATTTGTTCATGTGTTTATCTCCTGACCTTCTCTCCACTATTATCCTATGACCCTCCCATATCGCCCTCTCCGAGAAACACCCAAGAATCATCAATAAATACTAAATAAATAAATAAATAAATAGAACTCCAAAAATTAGAATCTGGCCCTCAAACCCCACAACAGGGCTTAAATAACCTCGCCTTTAAGGTGTACAATAATAGAAAAAAGTTGCAATTCCTTGCCTCCATTGTGAGACAAACCCCAGCCACATTTCCAGCACACAAGAACTTCCAAATGCCTGAACTGCAGCAGCCAGGCGTTCTTCCAGAACCTCCTCCCACAGGAGCTTGCTACAAGTGCCAGAAATCTGGCCACCAGGCCAAGGAATGCCCGCAGCCCGGGATTCCTCCTAAGCCGCATCCCACCTGTATGGAACCCCACCGGAAATCGGACTGTTCAACTCACCTGGCAGCCACTCCCAGAACCCCTGGAACTCTGGCCCAAGGCTCTCTGACTGACTCCTTCCCACATCTTCTCGGCTTAGCGGCTGAAGACTGACACTGCGCGATCAACCTCGGAAGCCCCCTAGACCATCACAGACGCCGAGCTTCGGGTAACTCTCACAGTGGAAGGTAAGCCCGTCCCCTTCTTAATCAATACAGAGGCTACCCACTCCACATTACCTTCTTTTCAAGGGCCTGTTTCCCTTGCCTCCATAACTGTTGTGGGTATTGACGGCCAGGCTTCTAAACCTCTTAAAACTCCCCAACTCTGGTGTCAACTTAGACAATACTCTTTTAAGCACTCCTTTTTAGTTATCCCCACCTGCCCAGTTCCCTTATTAGGCTGAGACACTTTAACTAAATTATCTGCTTCCCTGACTATTCCTGGACTACAGCTATATCTCATTGCTGCCCTTCTTCCCAATCCAAAGCCTCCTTTACGTCCTCCTCTTGTATCCCCCCACCTTAACCCACAAGTATAAGATACCTCTACGCCCTCCTTGGCGACCGATCATGCACCCCTTACCATCTCATTAACACCTAATCACCCTTACCCCACTCAACGCCAATATCCCATCCCGCAGCACGCTTTAAAAAGATTAAAGCCTGTTATCACTCGCCTGCTACAGCATGGCCTTTTAAAGCCTATAAACTCTCCTTACAATTCCCCCATTTTACCTGTCCTAAAACCAGACAAGCCTTACAAGTTAGTTCAGGATCTATGCCTTATCAACCAAATTGTTTTGCCTATCCACCCCGTGGTGCCAAACCCATATACTCTCCTATCCTCAATACCTCCCTCCACAATCCATTATTCTGTTCTGGATCTCAAACATGCTTTCTTTACTATTCCTTTGCACCCGTCATCCCAGCCTCTCTTCACGTTCACTTGGACTGACCCTGACACCCATCAGGCTCAGCAAATTACCTGGGCTGTACTACTGCAAGGCTTCACAGACAGACCCCATTACTTCAGTCAAGCCCAAATTTCATCCTCATCTGTTACCTATCTCGGCATAATTCTCATAAAAACACACGTGCTTTCCCTGCTGATCGTGTCCGATTAATCTCCCAAACCCCAATCCCTTACAAAACAACAACTCCTTTCCTTCCTAGGCGTGGTTAGTGCGGTCAGAATTCTTACACAAGAGTCAGGACCGCACCCTGTAGCCTTTCTGTCCAAACAACTTGACCTTACTGTTTTAGCCTAGCCCTCATATCTGAGTGCAGTGGCTGCCACTGCTTTAATACTTTTAGAGGACCTCAAAATCACAAACTGTGCTCAATTCACTCTCTACATTTCTCATAACTTCCAAAATCTATTTTCTTCCTCATACCTGATGCATATACTTTCTGCTCCCTGGCTCCTTCAGCTGTACTCACTCTTCATTAAGTCCCACAATTACCATTGTTCCTGGCCCGGACTTCAATCCAGCCTCCCACATTATTCCAGATACCACACCTGACCCTCATGACTGCATCTCTCTGATCCACCTGATGTTCATCCCATTTCCCCACATTTCCTTCTTCCCTGTTTCTCACCCTGATCATGCTTGATTTATTGATGGCAGTTCCACCAGGCCTAATCGCCACTCACCAGCAAAGGCAGGCTATGCTATAGTACAAGCCACTAGCCCGCCTCTTAGAACCTCTCTTTTCCTTTCCATCGTGGAAATCTATTCTCAAGGAAATAACTTCTCAGTGTTCCATCTGCTATTCTATCTGCTATTCTACTACTCCTCAAGGATTATTCAGGCCCCCTCCCTTCCCTACACATCAAGCTCGAGGATTTGCCCCCACCCAGGACTGGCAAATTAGCTTTACTCAACATGTCCCGAGTCAGGAAACTAAAATACCTCTTAGTCTAAATAGACACTTTCACTGAATAAGTAAAGGCCTTTCCTACAGGGTCTGAGAAGGCCACCACAGTCATTTCTTCCCTTCTGTCAGACACAATTCCTCAGTTTAGCCTTCCTACCTCTATACAGTCTGATAACAGACCAGCCTTTATTAGTCAAATCAGCCAAGCAGTTTTTCAGGCTCTTAGTATTCAGTGAAACTTTATATCCCTTACGGTCCTCCGTCTTCAAGAAAAGTAGAACAGACTAATGGTCTTTTAAAAACACCTCACCAAGCTCAGCCACCAACTTAAAAACGAGTGGACAATACTTTTACCACTTTCGCTTCTCAGAATTCAGGCCTGTCCTCAGAATGCTACAAGGTACAGCCCATTTAAGCTCCTGTATAGACGCTCCTTTTTATTAGGCCCCAGTCTCATTCGACACCAGACCAACTTAGACTGTGCCCCCAAAAAAACTTCTCATCCCTACTATCTTCTGTCTAGTCATACTCCTATTCGCCATTCTCAACTACTCATACATGCCCTGCTCTTGTTTACACTGCCGGTTTACACTGTTTCTCCAAGCCATCACAGCTGATATCTCCTCCTGCTATCCCCAAACCGCCACTCTTAACTCTTGAAATAAATAAATAATCTTTGCTGGCAGGACTATGCTGAACCTCCATAGACATTCTCTAATCAGATGTCATAGGTCCTCCCAATTCTTAGTCCTTTTATACCTGTTTTTCTCCTTCAATTAGTCCATTAAGTTTTTCAATTCATCCAAAACCGTATCCAGGCCATCACCAATCATTCTATACGACAAATGTTTCTTCTAACATCCCCACAATATCACCCCTTACCACAAGACCTCCCTTCAGCTTAATCTCTCCCACTCTAGGTTCCCACGCCGCCCCTAATCCCGCTTGAAGCAGCCCTGAGAAACATCGCCCATTCTCTCTCCATACCACCCCCCAAAAAATTTTCGCCGTCCCAACACTTCAACACTATTTTATTTTTCTTATTAATATAAAAAGGCAGGAATGTCAGACCTCTAAGCCCAAGCCAAGCCATCGCATCCCCTGTGACCTGCACGTATATGCCCAGATGGCCTGAAGTAACTGAAGAATCACAAAAGAAGTGAAAATGCCCTGCCCCGCCTTAACTGATGACATTCCACCACAAAAGAAGTGTAAATGGCCGGTCCTTGCCTTAAGTGATGACATTACCTTGTGAAAGTCCTTTTCCTGGCTCATCCTGGCTCAAAAAGCTCCCCCACTGAGCACCTTGCGACCCCCACTCCTGCCCGCCAGAGAACAAACCCCCTTTGACTATAATTTTCCTTTACCTACCGAAATCCTATAAAATGTCCCCACCCTTATCTCCCTTCGCTGACTCTCTTTTTGGACTCAGCCCGCCTGCACCCAGGTGAAATAAACAGCCATGTTGCTCACACAAAGCCTGTTTGGTGGTCTCTTCACACAGACGCGCATGAAACTACTGCCCAGTGGTAACACACCCTTTGGGGAGCAGGCTGAGAAAATCAAATACTGATACAACATTAACAAATAATAATTAATAATAAGCTGTGAAGGTCTTCCAGTTCGTAGAAACTGTAAAAGCACATTTACTCAGATATACTTTGTTTTAAGTTATTTTTATCAGGGTTGAGTAAAAGTGTATGGATCAACAGCTATGAGCAAAAATGGAAGAAATCTGAAACTCCTGTAATGACAGACTTCAGGAAAATGTCCTCTATTGAAGTAAAAAAAAAAAAAAATTAGCAAAGTGACAGGATTGGGGTGCAAATCCTGGCTGTGTATACAGTGTCTGTGTTCTGCTATTACACTCCATGTTCAGCATAGCCTAATATGGGAGTCACGAGTCACATGTGCACATATTTAAATTTTAAGTTAACTTAATTAAAAGTAAATAAAATTAGGCCGAGCGAGGTGGCTCACACCTGTAATCGCAGCACTTTGGGATGCCAAGGCAGGTGGATCACCTGAGGTCAGGAGTTCGAGACCAGCCTGATCAACATGGTGAAACCCCATCTGTACTAAATACAAAAAATTAGCTGGGCTTGCTGGTGCATGCCTGTAATCCTAGCTACTTGGGAGGCTGAGACAGGAGGATCACTTGAAGCTGGGAGGCAGAGGCTGCAGTAAGCCGAGATTGCACCATTGCACTCCAGCATGGGCAACAAAATCGGAATTCCATCTCAAATAAATTAATAAATAAATAAAATTACAAATTCAGTTCTTCAGTTGCACTAGCCACAGGTTCAAGAGGTCAACAGCAAAATGACGCCTGTGGCTTCTGTTGTATAGTACAGATATAGAACATTTCCATCATCATGGAGAATTCTATTGAATGGCAGTGGCATAGACAAAGCCTTGCAGTTTGTGCTCCTAACCATGACACTTTACTGCCTCATGGATTCTAGCAGTCTATCTACTTTGCCTATCGTCATAGTTTCCCTTGAATTCAAAACAAAGTTTAAAAATATTTCATTCTTCTACTAAACAAGAAGTTTACTTAGTACCTACATTTTACCCACCTATTCAATATAACACCAAAGGTAGCAAAGCAAATAGAAAATATGCTCCCTGCTATTAAAAATTTAGAATCTAGGCTGGGCATGGTAGCTCATGCCTGTAATCCCAGCATTTTGGGAGGCCAAGGTTGGCGGATCATTTGAGGTCAGGGGTTCGAGACCAGCCTGGCCGAAATGGTGAAACCCCATCTCTACTAAAAATACAACATTAGCTGGGTGTGGTGGTGCATGCCTATAATCCCAGCTACTCGGGAGGCTGAGGCGGGAGAATCCCTTGAACCCGGGAGGCGGAGGTTGCAGTGATCCGAGATAGCGCCACTGCACTCCAGCCTGGGCACAACAGAGTGAGACTCCATCTCAAAAAAAAAAAAAAATAGAATCTACTTAAATAATGTGAGTGAATTATCTGATGCCTACCACAGTTGGGCAATACTGTATTCCAGTGGAACAAATGCACAAGATCGTGGAAAAGCATTATATTATAGGCAAATTTAACTAATAAAACATTATTCACCAAATATTTTCTTGCACTCTTGTGGCTTACAACATTACATTTCTTCCACAGAATCATTGACTCACATCGTGGTTCAATCTATTTCATCTTACCAAAGCCTGTGTAAGTCATCTGCAATTCACCTGAAGCAGTGTATTGTTGGCTATATTACAGGACCTTTTCACTTGATGTGAAATGAAATCAGAAAACCCAAAGACATCTTGGCTCTGACATGCTCTGTAACAGTGGCTTTTCTGGGACAATGATTTTGCATCAGAGTAAGCCCAAAATTAAACTTAGGTAGAAGTCATGGAGTCATGGTAGAGCAACATGCACAGGTGTGAGGCAGAGGGCAGAGAACTTGAGTGTGGGCAAGCCAGACCTTGAAAAAAAAGTCATTCATCTCTGTCAATTTTTTTTTTTTTTTTTTTTTGAGACAGAGTCTCATTCTGTTGCCCAGGCTGGAGTGCAACGGCGTGATCTCAGCTCACTGCAACTTCCACCTCCCAGGTTCAAGCGATTCTCCTGCCTCAGCATCCCAAGGGACTATAGGCATGTGGCACCAAGCCCAGCTAATTTTTGTATTTTTAGTAGAGACGGGGTTTCACCAGGTTGCCCAGGATGGTCTGGAACTCCTGGCCTCAAGTGATCCACTCGCCTCGGCCTACAAAGTGCTGAGATTACAGGCGTGAGCCACCACCCCCAGCCTCTCCATCAATTTTATCAATGACAACCTCAAAGAGAACACTTGACCTTCAGTAATACTGTAAATGAGATGGTCTGATGGATTTGGAAGAAGTGGGGAGACAAGAAGTGGGGAGACCCGGCTTTCAAGGCCGGGTGCAGTGGCTCACACCTGTAATCTCAGCACTTTGGGAGGCCGAGGCAGGTGGATCACCTGAGGTCAGGAGTTCGAAACCAGTCTGGCCAACATGGCGAAAACCATCTCTACTAAAAATACAAAAAATTAGCCAGAAGTGGTGGCACGCGCCTGTAATCCCAGTTACTTGGGAGGCTAAGGCAGGAGAATCGCTTGAACCCGGGAGGCAGAGGTTGCAGTGAACAGAGATGGCACCATTGCACTCCAGCCTGGGTGACAGAACGAGACTCCATTTCAAAAAGAAAAAAAGGAAGAAGAAAAAGCCTTTCAATATGCACTTATTGACAGTTTTCACATAAAAGGGGATGAAAAACAGAAAGTTAAATAAATAAGTTGCACATAAACTTTGTAAATCGCCCTTACACAGGGTTCAGGCAAAGGGGAGGCTGAGACTTTGGCATCAGAGAATCCTACTCAACTGTTAACTGGCTGTGTGTCATTAGAGAGATTAATTTCCCTCTCTGAGCCACCATCTTGCTTATCTCTACAATGGAGATAATAACAGTCCCCACTTCTGGGAGTGTAAGGATTAGGAAATTAAATCTTTTTTTTTCTTTTTTCTTTTTCTTTTTTTTTTTTTGAGACGGGGTCTCACTCTCGCCCAGGCTGTAGTGCAGTGCTGCCATCTTGGCTCACTGCAGCCTCTGGCTCCTGGGCTCAAGCGATTCTCCTGCCTCAGCCTCCCAAGTAGCTGGGGTTACAGGTGCCCACCACCACACCTGGCTAATTTTTGTAATTTTAGTAGAGACGGGGTTTCACCATGTTAGCCATGCTGGTCTCGAACTCCTGGCCTCAAGTGATCTGCCTGCCTTCGCCTCCCAAAGTGCTGGGATTACAGGCATGAGCCACCGTGCCAGGCCAGGAAATTAAATCTAAATCACCTGGTGCATAAAATGCCAAAATGGCTCCACTAATGACCATGTATTTCACATCCCCAGCTGTATGACTTGAGAAGCGCCACTCTCTGGTGTCAATTTTAAAAGAAATGTCTCTATGTTATTAAGGATTACCAACTGGGTCCCCTTTGAAGTTCCTCAAGAGATACCAGGAAAGCTTTCAATAGCTTTTAACTCAAATAAATTTATGAAAATGATTATAACACCTCCATCATTGCCATTTGCCCCAGACATTGCTACCATAGGGACTAAGATGTTGTCAAGGACCTGCTTTTAGACTTTGTTGACATCAATGTCAGATCAATGGCTGAAATAAAAGCATCTTCAAAATATTTCACAAAGCAATTGAATGACATGAGTTGCACAGAACATCCAAGCCTGCTTGGAGTGCCATGTTTGGGCAAGGAAAGGGTGGAAGAGGGAAACTCAAGACCCACCGCCTGCTTTCAAAAAGTCTTTCTCCATAAATAATACAGGAGTTTTAAAAATATAACAGATACCTCAAGCATTCACTGGAAGAATCACATCCACAAATTCTAATTTTGGGTTTGTATCAACCACAAGAGTCTGTGTCCAACACGTGTAAAAGGCTTTTTGGCAAATTAATCACTTTATATACCAGTTTGATTTTGGATACCTTTTTCATTTTACTTTTCTTTTTTCACATCAAATGGGGAATGTGCCAACATCGTAACAAAGTCTGAGGGAGGCACATCTCACATATGAGCGTGAAAACCCAATCATCACACTTATGAACTATAAAAGGATCCTGGATTTTATTAACGAACACATTTCTGGGTTTTGCTCTGCCAAGCTTCATGCTTTCATCCTCAGGCTAGTCTCCTCAGAGACAGAAAGCAGCTGTTCACTTCAAGACCTGAGTCTGAGTTCCGTGTAGGAAGAAGAGGTCAGAGAAGGGAAAAGGTAAAGGGGCCAAGGGCGCAGAACTTTCTCCCAGCAAGAAAACATCACTCCGGACTTCTGCTTTCATCTTGTCGGCCAGGGCTGTATCACACGGCTATTCCTAGGAAGCTGGCTGGCCAGCAGGTCGCCTTTCCACCTTTTATAGAAAAGGTAGGCAATGGCCAGGCACGGTGTCTCACACCTGTAATTCCAGCACTTTGGGATGCTGAGGCAGGCGGATCATTTGAGACCAGCCTGGCCAACATGACAAAATCGCATCTTTATCAAAAATACAAAAATTAGCTGGGCGTGGAGGTGCATGTCTGTAATCCCAGCTACCAGGAGGCTGGGGTGGGAGAATCATTTGAGCCCAGGAGGCAGAGATTGCAGTGAGTCAAGATGGCACCACTGCACTCCAGCCTGGGCGACAGAGTGAGACCCTGTTAGAAAAAAAAAAAAAAAAAACTAGGCAAGTGGAGAGTGACAGATAATGGCTTTGGGATATCAATCAATGGTCTATCAAGGGACCCAGCCAAGAGTTTTCACTGTTTTCCTTTGCCAGTTAAAGACACTAAAACACTACCAGCAACTCTCACCTATTACCCCTATCATTTCCTAAAAGAAAGGGTATTTGAACACTGCCAAGGCCAGGCACAGATGCCTGTAATTGCAACAATTGGGGAGGCCGAGGCAGGCAGATCTCTTGAAGCCAGGAGTTTAAGACAAGCCTGGCCAACATAGCAAAACCCCATCTCTACTAAAAATACAAAAAAAAAAAAAAAAAAAAAATTAGCCAGACATGGTGGTGGGCGCCTGTGGTCCCAGCTACTCAGGAGGCTGAGGTGGAAGGATCACTTGAACCTGGGAGGAGGAGGTTGCAGTGAGCCAAGATTGCGCCACCGCATTCCATCCTGGGTGACAGAGGGAGCTTGTCTCAAAAAAAAAAGAAAGAAAGAAAAAAAACCCCACAAAACCTGCCAAAAGAGGAGGAAAGACAATCTCAGAATAATGATCTGCTCACACAGTGCACCATCACTTTCGTTTTGTGCAAAATTCCCCCCATTGCTCTTAGTTTCTGAGACATTTTCAGTGAAACGTCAGTCCTGGGAGTGGTGCTGAGCGATGGTGGCCCTGCATTCGCAGCGAGATGCGTAAACCACAACACTGAAGGGCCTATGGCTTTCGGAGACAGAAACTGGAAAAATGATGTTTTTTGGATTTCTTCATACAAACGACCGTGGAAGTAAGTCTTATTACAAACTTATATGAGTTGTCATAAATGGAATGAGAAGTAGAAGGTGGAGGGGAGGGGAAATGTCTTCAGGAAGGATACATGAGGAGCAGCTGTCAGCCACAGAAGGCCTTCACAAAGGCGGCAGCAGGTTGGGCAGGTCTTGACAGAAAGTGCAGACAGCTGGCCCTCCCAGGACGGGAACGCTGACTCCACTCAAGGCATCTGGTTCATGCAAACTCCGACGCAAACCGTGGTGGGATGGTAGCTTCAAGGGGTCATACTGTCATTTCTCTTCAGTGAGTAGGTCACGTGGCTAGGGAGTTTGAATCTTTCCCTCCTTTTCCCAAAGAAGATTTTGTACCTTTCACAAACAAACCATCCCATTTAAAGGAAGAACGCAAATTTTGCCTGGAAGAGCAGACTTGAAATCGGTCATTAATAGTATTAAAGGTCATTTCTTCACTGAGAACACTCTAGGCATTCCGATTATTGGCAGCAGCCCTTCAAAACTGTTTTTCTGCTAATTTTCCCTCAACCTCTTCTGTTGCGTTCTGAATTTTCAAAAGTAGGACCAAGCTAGTTATGAGTGACTGTAAATTTGGAGGACAGAAATACGCATGAAAATAATCACTACTGGCCGGGTGCAGTGGCTCACACCTGTAATCCCAGCACTTTGGGAGGCCGAGGTGGGCAGATCACAAGGTCAGGAGATGGAGACCATCCTGGCCAACATGGTGAAACCCCATCTCTACTAAAAATACAAAAATTATCTGGGCATGGTGGTGCATGCCTGTAATCCCAGCTACTCAAGAGGCTGAGGCAGGAGAATCGCTTGAACCAGGGAGTCGGAGGTTGCAGTGAGCCGAGATCGCGCCGCTACACTCCAGCCTGGTGATAGAGCAAGACTCTGTCTCAAAAACAAACAAACAAAAACCACTACTTACAGAGATCACCAGGTGCAGTGGCTCACAATTGTAATCCCAGCACTTTGGAAGGCCGAGGTGGGCAGATCCCTTGAGCCCAGGAGTTCAAGACCAGCCTGGGCAACATGGCGAAACCCCATCTCTACTAAAAATATAAAAAATTAGCCAGTAGTGATGGTGCACTCCTGTAGTCCCAGCTACTCGGGAGGCTGAGATGGGAGGATTGCTTGAGTCCGGGAGTGGGAGGTTGCAGTGAGCTGAGATCATACCACTGTACTCCAGCCTGGGCGACAGAGACGCCATCTCAAAAAATAAAAAATAAATAAAAAATAAAAAAAGAACAGAGGCCAGTAAACTTTTCCGTCAAGGCACAAATCGTAAACACTTCAGGCTCTGTGGGCCACATGGTCACAGCTCTACTGCAGTCCTAGCAAGAAAGGAGCCACAGACAATACATAAAGAAATGGCAGTGGCTGTGTTCAGTAAAACTTTGTTATGGATACTGACATTTGAATTTCAAGTAATTTTTACACAAGTCACAAAATACTACTTTTCTTTGTGTTTTTTCCAATCATTAAAATATGAAAACTATTCTTACTTGACAGGCCATAAGAAAACAGGCAGTGGTCCCACGGGCTGTAGTTTGCTGATGATCCCTGAACTAGAGAATAAAATAGATAAAGCACTCAGGAACAAATTGAACAAGAAATATGCAAACCTCCATGAGGAAATTTAAACATTTTTGAAGTCACAAAAGTTAACTTGAATAAAAAGATATACCATGTTTTTGGTTAGAGAGATTCAACATCCTGAAGACGCAAATTCTTCCACAATTAATTTTAAAATGTATTACGAGGCCGGAAATGGTGGCTCACGCATGTAATCCCAGCACTTCAGGAGGCTGAGGCAGGTGGATCACCTGAGTTCAGGAGTTTGAGACCAGCCTAGCCAACATGGCGAAATCCTGTCTCTACTAAAAATATAAAAAATTAGCCAGGCATGGTGGCAGGTGCCTGTAATCCCAGCTACTCAGGAGGCAGAGGCAGAAGAATTGCTGGAACCCGGGAGGTGGAGGTTGCAGTGAGCCAAGATCGCACCACTGCACTCCAGTATGGGTGACACAGCGAGACTCTGTCTTAAATAAATAAATAAATAAAGTATTATGATCCAAATTAAGGTAGCAAGAGATCATTTTTTTCTGGAATCACACAGCTGACTCTGAAGTTGATATGAAAAGATAAATTAGCAAGATTAGGTCTGGAAAATTCAGAAAAAGAAGAACAAAAAGGAAGCAACTGTACTAGAATGTAAAACACTATACACATCAGCAGCTAAGCCAGTGTGGTATTAGCACACGAATGGACAGACAGAACACATCCAGAAATATTAATACATCCGAATGAACCCAGGACTTACTGTGTGATGAAGGCAGCATATCAAATCAGGGTGCTAAAGATGAAGTTTTTAATAAATGGTACTGGGCCATAAAGACAAACAGATCCAAACCTCATAGTATGCATCAGGATAAAAAGCACTCCAAGTAAACCAAATATTAAATGTAAGAAATGAAACCATATAAGTTAAAATGGGAGGAGCCAGATGGTGCACAGTGGCTAATGCCTGTAATCCCAGCACTTTAGGAGGCTGAGGTGGGAGGATCACTTGAGCCCCAGAAGTCAAGGCTACAGTGAGCTGTGATCACACATTGTCCCTGTCCAGGCTGGGTGACAGAGTGAGACCCTGTCTCAAAATAAAATAAAATAAAATGGGAAAAGCCATTCTAAAACTAATTTAAAATCCAGAACCGTTAAAAAGAAAAAACTCATGAATTCAAATATATAAAAATAATTTGCTTATGATTTTTTTGTTATGCAAAGATCAAAGGAAAAAGACAAACTGGAAAAACAACATGATTGTAACATCACAAAGATTAATTTCCATAATCTATCAAAGAAATTCTAAAGAAAATTCTGAAATGTTCTAGAAATTCTAAAGAAAAAGACCAACAATCCAATCTGGAAAATGGTCAAAGGACGTGAACTGAGAGGTCACAGAAAAATACCAATAGCCCTTCAACCTGGGGAAAGACCCACACTATTGGTGAGGCCATGAGAAACAGGCACCCCCATACACAGCTGGTGGGAGAATAGAACAGCATAAACCCCAAGGAAAGGGAACTCGATGGGAACTACACAAATTACTGAAGCAGTTACCCTTGACAGGACCCACTTCTGGGAATCCTGATTGGAAACAAGTGGAGTGTACATCCACTCTAGAGACTACAGGAAAGAAAGAACAAGAGTGATCTCTACATGGAGTATGGTGTGAGCAGCAGGATATATTAAGTGAAAAAAGGCCGGGCACGGTGGCTCAGGCCTGTAATCCCAGCACTTTGGGAGGCTGAGGTGGGTGGATCACCTGAGGTCAGGAGTTTGAGGCTAGCCTGGCCAACATGGTGAAACCCTGTCTCTACTAAAAATACTAAGAAAATGAGCCGAGCGTGGTGGTACACACCTATAATCCCAGCTACTCGGGAGGCTGAGGCACAAGAATCGTTTGAACCCAGGAGGCAGAGGTTGCAGTGAGCTGAGATTGCGCCACTGCACTCCAGCCTGGGTGACAGAGAGAGACAATGTCTCAAAAAAAAAAAAAAAAATGTAAAAAGCAAGGTGTATGCTACTTTTGTGTAAGGAAGAGAAATAAGACTATAGATAGATAGATAGATAGATAGACAGATAGATAGATAGATAGATAGATAGACCTGGATAGATGATAGAGATATAAACAGATGCTAGAGATATAGATGATAGAGATATAGACAGATGATAGAGAAATAGATAGATGATAGAGATAGATGATAGAGATATAGACAGATGATAGAGATATAGACAGATGATAGAGATAGAGATGATAGATGATAGATAGATAGATAGATAGATAGATAGATAGATAGATAGACAGATAGAGACTAGACATTTTCTTTTTACTGTTTTGGGTGTTTTTGAGACCAGGGTTTTTGCTGTGTCACACAGGCTGGAGTGCAGTGGCTATTCACAGGCAAGATTGTTGCACATCACACCTTCCAACTCCTGAGCTCCAGTGATCCTCCCACCTCAGCTTCCCAAGTAGGTGGGACTACGGGTGCATGCCACCATGCCCAGCTAATTTTTATTTTTTGTAGAGATGGGAGTCTTGCTATATTGGTCAGGTTGGCCCTCAAGTGATCCTCCTGCCCCAGCCTCCCAAAGTGCTAGTATTACAGGTATGAGCCGCCAAACTCAGCTCTAAGATAATATGTTTTAATTCTTTTTTTTGAGACAGGGTCTTGCCCAGCCACCCAATGGCACAATCATGGCTCACTGCAACCTCAATCTCTTGGGCTCAAGCGATCCTCCTGCCTTGGCCTCCCAAAGTGCTGGAATTACAGGCATAAGCCACGGCACCCAGCCACTATATATTTTAATTTGCTTGTATTTGCATCAGGAAATACTAAAAGCAAGAAACTAATAAAAATGGTTACCTATAGATTGGGAGCAAGGGGGATAAGGACAAGAGTGGGAAGGAGAATTTTGTGTCATTTTGACATTTTAACCATTTAAAATTGTCTAATTTTCTTTTAATGACTTCACTTATTTAACAAACTTTAATTGAGCAAGGCCCCAGGCATTCATGAATACCTGGGTGTCGATGAGGAGTGGAGGCAGATAGAGAATGTGACAGTTGGCCAGGTGCAGTGGCTCATACCTATAATCCCAGCATGTTGGGAGGCCAAGATAGGTGGATCATTTAAGGTCAGGAGTTTGAAAACAGCCTGACCAACATGGTGAAACCCCGTTTCTACTAAAAACACACACAAAAAATTAGCCGGGCGTGGTGGTGGGTGCCTGTAATCCCAGCTACTCAGGAGGCTGAGGCAGAAGATTGCTCGAGCCCAGGAGGCGGAGGTTGCAGTAAGCAGAGACTGCGCCATTGCACTCCAGCCTGGGCAATAGAGCAAGACTCTGTCTCCAAAAAAAAAGAATGTGACAGTATGCTCATAAATATGTATACTTCTACATGTTAAAAATATATCTCTGAATATCTGCTTTGGTGCAATGGAAAATAATTCAGTTACATGATTAAGAAACCAAATCTAGTTAGTAATTAAAAGTGCATGTGTATGAGAAAGAGAGGTGGAAGAATTAGAAACCTTATTCGAGACGAAAGTGCGTTCTCAGAGATGGCAGTTGCTGCATTCAAGGGAACCGAGCCCCTCTGTGGGGGACAACCACTGTACTCAACATAAAATGTCATTTCAGAGACACTATGTTTGAAATAGAACTACCTCCTCCCACAACCCTTCCTTCTTTCTTGCTTTATTTAGGATCATTGAACTTATCACCATCTTACATATATTTTTACTTATCTTGTTTGTCTGTCTTCATTAACTACCCCAGGGCCATACTCATAAGAAATCCCTTAATAAACATCTGTGGATGAACAAATGAGCAGATCGCTGCCTGGATTGATTGATGGCTCTTTCTGAGATGTTTGACTCCAGAACGCTGGTTTTGTTGTCTCAGAAATCTCGATGCATGAATCCCTGTGGCTGCTGCTGTTGCAAGAACGTATGCAAAGTTGGTCATCGCCGTTGATCCAATCGAGGTTATATGCGTTGCTGGCGTAGCACACATACTGAAATTAATCACCACTGGAAATGTCTTTAGGAGGACTATACTGACTCCACAGCGAGACAAAAAGTTAGCATGTCCTTCGAAAAGTCAAGGAAACAGAGCAGCAAAGAGTAACTTTGACATTAGGAGAGCATGTATTTGTCATTGTGGGGATGACTGAAATTCCGCATTTTCTTGCCAAGCCAAAACCAAGAGCTATGCAGAGCTTAAAAGAGGAAAATACCCACAAAATTCCTCGGAAGAAATGAAAATGTCAAGCCAGGAGAGGCTGTTGTGACCGGTCCATGCATTGTGCAGGCACATGTCCTGTTTCAGTGGGTGGCTTATTTCCTTACTTTACATAAAATAATGGTGTATGTTACCATCTTAGATGACTGGGAATATAGCATGTGGTTTGCCTGCCAGATAAGGTTCCATTCTCACCTCCAACCACATCCCTAGGTGCAAGGATGTCTATTTCACATTACCTAATAATTCGACAAAGAACACTTAAAAGTTTAATGACGTTTTTTTCTTTCCAGAGGGCGCTGATTTTAAATGTCTCCATCTCAAACTGCTTGAACCGAGCCAGTAATAATCACAAGTCAAAATACTATGAGATCATTTAGAAGGGGACTGGTTAAATTAATTATGAAAGACTATGAAGCTGCTAAGGTGACTAGAGCACTTTCTAGGTACTGATTTGGAATATCACAAAACTCTAGTAAATGGGGAAGGAGAAAAAAGACCAGGTGCATCTATCTCAATGGGTTCAGTGTGCACTCACTATGAAAAGGGGAGTGGGGTAGGCTGGGCATGTTGGCTTACACCTGTAATCCCAGCACTTTGGGAGGCCAAGGCGGGTGGATCACCTGAGGTCAGGAGTTCGAGAGCAGCCTGACCAACCTGGTGAAACCTGTCTCTACTAAAAAGACAAAAATTAGCCAGGTGTGGTGACAGGTGCCTGTAGTCACAGCTACTCGGGAGCCTGAGGAAGGAGAATTGCTTGGAGCCGGGAGGCGGAGGTTGCAGTGAGCCGAGATCATGCACTCCAGCCTGGGCAACAAGAATGAAACTCCGCCTCAAAAAAAAAAAAAGAAAAAAAAGAGGAGTAGGGGAGAGGGAGTGATGGCCACCTTGTCCTTGCCAGAGTATGCAGTTATCCCTAGAAAGATACAGCACATTTCTTTTCTTTTTTTTTTTTTTTTTTTTTTTGGTGAGACGGAGGCTTGCTGTCACCCAGGCTGAAGGATACAGGACATTTCTGCAAAATGCTTTTTTTTCCTTTTGAGACAGGGTCTCATTCTGTCACCCAGACTGAAGTACAGTGGCGTGATCTCAGCTCACTGCAACCTCCACCTCCTGGGTTCAAGTGATTCCTTGTGCCATTCCTGGCTCATGTTTTTGTATTTTTAGTAGAGAGAGGGTTTCATCATGTTGGCCAGGCTGGTCTTGAACTCCTGACCTCAAATGATACACCCACTTTGGCCTCTCAAAGTGCTGTGATTACAGGCATTAGCCACCACTCCTGGCCTGCAAAATGCTGTTTTTTGAACTCATTTGTAGGTAGGGCTTACTATCTACCAGTTAGTAATTGAAAGTGCGTAAGTATGTTTTTTTTCTAGTAGTTAACGGTTAATCCTCTTAACAGCCCTGTGAGGTAAGGGCCTCATCCCCCTTATTCTACAGATGCACAGAGATCACACAGCCAGAAAATGGCAGAGCTGGGATTAAAACCCGGGGAATCTGGCTCCTTGTCCTGGAGCATTCTGCCCCACTGTTAAGACTGGCCTGGGGCATGGGGGAGAGGGGTGTAACCAAGGGATCTGGAAGCAAGGGTAGGTGGATGGAAATAGTATATACTATTTTGTTATATTTGAATTTTTGTCAGGTGTAAACATTACCTATTTTTAAAATAATTTTTAAATTTTATTTTTAAAATAGATAATGCATTCAAAATGTCTAGCTGGAAAAACATGGGTGATCCATTTAGAAGGATCAGGTGAAAACAGATGGTGAAATACATGGAACGTGAAACCAAGAGCTTGGGTTTGTTGTGAATGAGGAGGAAGCTTTTTGATGTTCTGAATGTGGGCAACTGAAAGTGGCTCTGAGAATCTTCAGCCACCAGGAATGGCTTCCTCTCTGCTGTTCACCTCCTCAGGGTCACCCTCCCCCTAATTCTACAAGCCCTCCAAGACTAGCCAGCACCTAAGCATAATGGATAACAACCACTGGGCTTTGGAGTCAGAGCCACTGATTCTCATTCTGACCCTCCACTTTTAAAGGGTCTCTGGGCAAGTTGCCTTTCTTCACCTTAAATACCTCATCCATAAAATGGGCATAAGATTAAGCACCTCACAGGGTTGATAGTATGGTTAAATTACATGATATGTGCTAAGGATAATGTCATGCATAAAGTGTTCAATTAGTGCTTGCTATTATTATCCTAGCATTGACCAGGATTGAAATCTCAACTTTGATTCCAAAAAAACTGTTGTCTTCCCCAGGGACAAACAGTATCTTCCTCTCTTCCCTTCATGTTTCTCCTTTCTCCCTTAAAAGAAACATCAGGTGCTGGACCAGATCTAGTTTATACCCATAGTCACTTAATGTTTCCAACAATCCTACCAGGTAGATTTAATTATACCCATTTTCCAGATGAGAAAACTAGGCTCAAAGAAATATTGTAACTTACACAAGATGCCTCAGCTGGGAATGGTGAAGTTGTGACTTAACCCATATCATGCGACTCCCATGCCGCTCTCCTCTGCCCATTACACCATGCTACCTGATGGTCCTGCTCACCTAAGGCCAAGCAGAACCTGCCTCAACTGAGAAGCCTTCCCAGACTGCCACAGCTGCACCAATATGGTTCTCCTGTGCACCTATGCAAGTCACACACCAATTTGTTAAAATCTTGCATCGCTTATTTTCTTCAGGGTGATTGAATTCCTCAAATATGAAATTGGACTAAATCTACTTTTAGCCCCCCGAATACACAACTCATAAAAGTTGCTACCTAACAAGAGACATGCTTTTCTCCATCTGTATGTTGTGTGTACCTCTTCTTAACTCCCTTTGTTGGGATAAGTGAAATCTGATAGTCATCATTTCATGAAATTCCAAATGAATACTCAAAACACCTGGAATTCTTTCTGTGCTCTGTTGTTTTTTAGAGGGAACTTATGAAAATATACTTGAAAATTTTCCCTACCTCCTATATCTGGATACACTTCTAATATTCAAAACAAAACCATCATTATAATGATCCCAAGACACTGCAAATTCTATTGCAGTTTGAATCACCGAATATTGAGATATATTTAGTTTATGCTAAATCCCTGACTTTAAAATAACTGAGATATTTGGCGAGCTGCTGGATCTTAACACACTTCCACCTTCAGAGTCTTTACTTGCACTGCCAGAGCTGTGGGAGAGGCATTTTTGACCAACCCACAGTGGAAACTGACCCACATATTTCAATAGAAATGTTACAATTGCTACAGTTAACCACAGTAATACACTCAACATTAAGGCCTAAACAGCTTCTTGTATAATAGCCTGAAAGTTAGCCACATTTTAAATAACTTACATGAGAAACTGTATTCTGAATTCCAATCAAGTAACAATGTTTTCAGGTTGAAAGTGGGAAATTGCATGCATTCTTAAATACACATGGGAATTGTTAGTCACCAACTAAGCTTACCCTTCCATTCTGTAGCATTGCATGAAATGCAAAGAAAAACAGTATCATCCAAAATGAAGACAGAATACTGAACCCATATTTATCTCTCAAATTCTCAGCGACTATAGGCAGCATCAAAAGTCTCACAAGCCTACTCAACTGCAAAAATTTCTTGCTGCAAGTATTACTGAATATCAAGTCCTATTATACCATGTCTAAAGCAGGACTTGGGGTAATTTAATGATACGTCCTCCTGCAGCAGCACCTATCCCCTATAAGAGGTGGGTGTGCTGTTGTGCTTTCTATAGGTAGGGTGTAGCTGGCCTCATTCACAGAAATTTCCTTTGTTAAGATGCTCACTTTCTGGTGATACCGTCCAACTGCCCACTGATTTCCTGGCAAGGGCATTCAACAGAACGTACTGCTCCCAATCCCACAAACCTAGTAGCAAAGTTGCAGGGGTGACCTTAGCACGCTTGAAGTGGGCAAAGTAGACACAGAATTGGTAAAACATAGGAATCTAAGTGGGCTGTGGATCTACCACTTGCTTTCAATTTTGTTATCACTTGTCAAGCATGGGGCTAGCCTGTGAGGTTACAAAGATGAGTAAAACAGTGGAGTTGGCAGAATAGTATACAGGGAATTGCTGGCATTTTGGAATATTCATTACTTTTAGTTATGGGAAGAAAAACTCTGAAAATGTACAAATAAAACCTAAAGACGACAAACTCTACTGCTAAAGTTTAAACTTAAAACATTCGGAAGAATAAAAGGGAATTACATACTCTTCATTTTAAATAGGGAAGAGTTCACGCAGTTTATTCCTAGCCAGTGGAAAAATCAGTCTTCCCATCATTAGCCCTGAACTAGGTACTAGTTATACTATTTAGTAAATAAAATTAAGTGGGGGTAAGAGATCAAATATGAGAAGCTGAAAACTAAGAAATTCTTAAGGTTAGAAACACACTGACTAGTACTCTCCTTAGTTCAGAGCCACAGATCTTACCCTCTACTGTAGCTACTGTGCGATAATATGCCTAGAGGGCCAGGCATAATGGCTCACGTCTGTAATCCCAGCACTGTGGGAAGCTGAGGCGGGCAGATCACCTGAGGTCAGGAGTTCAAGACCACCCTGGCCAACATGGTGAAACCCCATCTCTATGAAAAAAATATATATATACAAAAATGAGATGGGCATGGTGGTGCATGCCTGTAGTCCTAGCTACTCAGGAGGCTGAGGCAGAAGAATTGTTTGAACCCGGGAGGCAGAGGTTCCAGTGAGCCGAGACCGAGATCATGCCACTGCACTACAGCCTGGGCAACAGAGGAAGATTCCGTCCCAAAAACAAAAACAAAAAAAAGCATAGGAAAGGAGACCCAGAGTTGAAAATAGAACCCTCCTCTCCACTTCAGGTAATTCTACACTTCTTGCCATGTAGTTCCCTGAAGGTGGGATTTCGAAAATGATTTTTTTATTTTTAAAGATGGAGTCTCGATCTGTCGCCCAGGCTGGAGTGCAGTGGTGCGATCTCGGCTCACTGCAACCTCTGCCTCCCAGATTCAAGCAATGCTCCTGCCTCAGCCTCCTGAGTAGCCGGGATTACAGATGCCCAACACCACACACGGCTAATTTTTGTATTTTTAGTAGAGACGGGGTTTCATCATGTTGGCCAGGCTGGTCTCGAACTTCTGGCCTCAAGAGGTCAACCTGCCTTGGCCTAAAGTGCTGGGATTACAGGCGTGAGCCACTGCGCCCAGCCTTTAAAATGATTAACACAAATATTGTAAATATATACATGCAAGCTAGTGCCAAATTATACCAATGAAGACTTTTATTTAAATCTGGATTTTGTTGACAATCAGCATGACTTGCCTGGCAAAGAACCACAACTGTCAAGTCAGGTGCACCCCCTGCTGGAACACCTTGTCACCACGTAAGAAACAGGGCTGTAACAAAGTCATGCATTAAGTTTCCTCAGTTGAGGATCTGAGGTGGGTGGTGGCGCAGGGTGGGGGGGGTGGGGGAGTCGGGAGTGGCAGCAGGGCAAATAAACCATTATGGCACATAAAATAATTACACACATAAAAATATTCTAATTTATATTTTATTGCATTATGAAAATAATACATTTGGCAAAGTAATCCAGGCTCCAAGTTGAAATAAAAGAAAATCCTGAAGAGTGTACTGATTTTTAAAATGTGAAATAGTAAGATGTATTCTAACCAATACATACTAGCACTCTTATTAGACCAAAACCCAGTAAACCTAATTTTTATAATTCCATATGAAATTACAAGGTGTTTTGCATTCATTCATTTTATGATTAGCACAAATCTTGAGAACTGACCCTCATTTTATCAAAACCAATGTTAAATTCCTGTTCAGAAGACAATTTGAAACACTACCGAAAATTTTTAATTCCTTTGGTTTTGTAAGTTGCATTTTCATCCTTACCATGTTACATTTTTTTCATAATCAAACATTGTAGCAGCTTTAGATTCTGCCCAAGTACCTTTAAGTAAACTAGTATATTACATTTACATTATTTGAAAAGTTGATTTTACAAATGCAAAAATGCATAAATACATGCCTATCTACACCGGCAAAACAAAATACTCTGAATCTCAATGCTTTAACAGGCCACACCTTCTGGCCAAGGATTTCTGGGATGCCTTTCCAAGCCACAGGGCCTGGCTGGCAATTCCACTACTCCAAAACACACTTCTGAAAGGTGTAGTTACAATAAACCCTAAGCAGGTTAAATTTATCTAATAATCAACATTTAAAATATGACATTTTCACTACTTCTGCTACATTTTTCAGAACTGAAAATATATTTTTCAAAAATGTACAAGGATATTTTCACTTTTTAAAAGGGAAAAGTGCTAAAAACATAATACATATATATATATCTCACTTTCCTCATCACCATCTTCAAATTTTTTTTACATGTTGGGTTATAGTCTAGAGAACAGGTAAGCAATCTGCTCAAGGTCAGAAACAAAATATCTTTAATCACTGAGGTCTCCATTCTTCATTTAGATCTTTTAACAGGACTTTGCTTGATATATGTTAAGAAATATGCCTAAAATCACTTCTGTTCAGAAGTGAATCAGTTACTATTAGAATTGATTCATAAATGAATCAGTTACTATTAGAACTGACATTTTCATTAAGCAAAGTCTGTGTTAAGTGCACCTATGAATACCTGCAGAAATTTACTTCCAAATAGCCATCAATATCTAAAACCAGCTGAACAAGGTTTCCCAATTTAACTACAGAAGTATTCCACCTACCCTAAAGATATTCCATGAGCATTCTACAATTATCTGTATAAACAGCAACAAGTTTGATCTATGATCAACATATGAATATCTAATAAATATTAAAACTATTAAACTATAGATTAAAATGCAGATCTCTCATAGAGTTAAGTGATGTCATTTTGGTACATTCACCATTATTGTACTTTATTTAATAAAGAAATACATTTGCCCTTGCAAATATAGCAATTGCAAGTTTACAAATAAAACCACAGACCTCAAAGTCATAATGCTAAATCTTCAACTTATAACCAACAAAAGTAAATCAATTTGTTTACAAATGGTCCATGGCACTACAATTAAAATAAAAAATATCAAAGGTCACAGGATCTTAGGTAGGTTTACTGACAATTTCATAAATATTCAAAAGAAAATTTCAAAATTTGTAAACTTAAATTTGCTTCATTTTAACATTTTTGAAAAAATTTTTAAAAATTTACAATGTTTAATTTTTCTCCCCTCTTGGATATAGTAAATCAATATTCAGATTTTATTTCAACTATCAGACATAGTCATAAACATATCATCTAGCTGTTGTGAACCTGACAGTCAAGTCAGTCAGTAGTATATTATCCTACAAACATAAATGGATCCAAATCGTTTTGGTATTCATAGTCATGATGATTTAAGTAGTCAAAACGCAAAACTTGTGGTTGCCCCCCAAATCACCCAAAAGCATATTATACAGTGTCAGAAACTGTTTGCATCAGTTTTAGAAGCTCATCTGTGTAGTTCAGGTATCTGAAACTAAAAAAAGGGGGATTCTTTCATATTTTGATAAAAATGTACTCGAATATTTCATAACATTAATATTTATTGCTTTATATGAATACTGTATTGAAAGCCCAAGCATTCAGTTTACACACAGAAATTATACAATTATATACCGCTTCACAAAGGCAGTGAACACATTACATTCTACAAAATCTACTTTACAGAAATTTAAAAACTCTAAATATCAAAAGGTACAGCTGAAGAAACAGGTATAAATTTGGCAGCCAGTAATTTTGACAGGGAAGTTGCAGCTTGCATGACTTTAAATATGTAAATTTGAAAATATTGAATTTAGAGTAATCATTGTGCTTTGTGTTGATCTGAAAAATATAACACTGGCTGTCGAAGAAGCATGTTCAAAAATATTTAATTCACTTCAAAATGTCATACAAATTATGGTGGTTTCTATGCACCCCTAAAGCTTCAGTCATTTAGCTCAGGTACATACTAAAGTAATATATTAATTCTTCCAGTACAGTGGTGTTTCATACCATTGACATTTGCATACCCTAGAATAATTTAGAAAGACATGTGTAATATTCACAATGTTCAGAAAAGCAAGCAAAAGGTCAAGGAACCTGCTTGGTTCTTCTGAGATGGTCTCATATCAGCTTCATAAACATTCATTCTACAAAATAGTAAGCTAACATTTGAACACAATTTCCAAGATAAAGCATATTTTCTCATAAATAATGAAGTCTGTTTTCTTTTTCTCAGGCACCTCAGAAGTATACAAAAGAATTTGAGTTTGAACAGATCTCTTGGAATGTGTTTAACCTGGTATTTCAACAGACTTAAGATTTCCAGGGTTTCACAAGGGCCAGATTTCAATTACTCAGAAGAGAAAGAAAATGTCTTCTGAAAGAGGTGAACTCAATCATTACCAATAGAAAAAGTATCCACTGTATTCATCTCTTATAGAAACAGAAAAATATAACATTTCCCCCCTTAGAATTATATATATATATATGTATGTATATATGACTTAAAGTTCCATTGTACGTAGCCAAACAATAAAATCTGAAAACCAGCATGAAACCCTATAATTCACATGTTAAAATGTTGAAACTATGACCAAAATATGAAAACTGCTAGAGCTATCAGAAAGAGACAAGACAAAAAGCTTCTTGCATATGTATAAACTAAATGTGATAATCTCAAAAAACTTTTCAAAATTATAATTACCTTCCAGTTTAAAAACTTTAATCCTAAATTAAAAAAAAAAAAAAAAAAAAATCTATACACAAACCACTGATTTGCCCAGACCAAAAAAAGAAAGAAAGAAAAGTCAGCGGTAAGGTAAGCAGGACCCAGAGGAGCTGATATTCACAGTTCTTACATGTACAACTCTTTCAGGAATTATCCATAAAGTACTTTATTTTACAACCTGCTTCTCTTGTAAAACTAAAGGTCCACTTTATTACATAAAAGTTTTATACAGTGTTAAAACCAGAACTGTATGTAAAATACTGCATCTAAATGTTTCTAAATAGTTAGTCTTGTTCCATTGGTTCATCGGTGACTTCTGTGGCTTCGTCATCATTTTCCATGGATGATTCTGAAAGAATCTCTCCAGTTTTACTGGAATTGGATCCTACTAATTCTTCTGTTTCATGGCAGTCAGAAGAATCATTACTTACAGGGCCTTCGTTTTCACTACCTTCAGAATGTAGCAAATCTTTTTCAGCTTGAGACACATCAGATTCCTCCATTTGATTATTTTCCTCAGAAGTCTCTTCATTCACAGTTAAGGCATCATCAGATTCTTTTTCTTGATTTTTTCTTTCTGGGATCATTTCTCTTGATGTCATAAAAGACTCTAAAAATAAGCAAATGTTGTTGTAGTTAAATTTTATTTTCAAAATACCTCCACAGTTAAGTTTCATGAATTCTGATATTCTATAGTTCAAATCACATCCCCTGAAATTCAGCAGCAACTACATACAGGTGGGAGAAAAGCCCAACATCAGCATTATAAGGAGTTCCATTATGTAAAATTCTTTCACGAAAAAAATGAAGTACAAGAATTTGAGATCTCCTTACTCCACCCTTTTACAGATGGTCTCTAAATACCTTCTTCTTCCTCTTCATCCTCTTCTTCATCCTCTTCTGTACAGTGCTGCCGGGTACAACGGCTATCTTTGTCTTTATCCTGAGATGAAGATGATGTTTCTGTTTCTCCTACCACAGCTGAAGAAATTTCGCTGGAAGTCGTTTGACTGGCTGTTTCTCTGACTTCACCTTCTTTGTCAAACCTGAGTCTTTTTACCTCATGCCCCTCAGCTTCCACAGCATCTTCATCTGGATGTTTATTTTTCAAAGGGCTCACTGAGGAAACTTCTGATTCAGATGTCGAAGAGTCACTGTAAATGTTTTTTTAAAGTGTCATTAATAAGATTATTTTCCCCATCTTGTACATCCCCATTTTTAAGGTTAAATAATGTTTTAAATTGTATTTCAGTGTCAAAGTTAAATTATAACACCTGAGCAAAGAAAAACACAAGAGAATAATTTCAAGGTAACCTAAACTGTTTGATGAATAATTCCCAGTAGGACTCAGAAAAGCTATATGACCTTTCTGTGCAATTCTCCAGTAAGTTAAATATTCTCCTACAATAAACCCGCAAGTCTTCCATACAGACATACTCTCTTAAGTCCTCTCCCTCATTTAGTCTTCCTTCCCTTAACGTGATACAGAAAATTTTAAGATATAAATAAAAGGTGTCCTTTTATAAACTACAACGAGTAACGAGTCACAAAATCAACTTATTTATAAAGATCATTTCTCTTTTCAAGTAACTTTCAGAAACAACAAATGAAATGGATCATCATATCTACTTTACTTTTAGACCCTACATAAACAGTCTCCACAAATTAGCAGTTTTAAGTCGTCTATGTCCACCTTCAACATTTGCTACAGCTGCAAAGAGAAGCCAGTGCTCCTATAAAATGCAAGAAACCCTTGTTCTGTCCCTCAGAACTTATAAATAGTAAGTGATAAGTACTGATTAAATGTTAACTGTAACTTTTAATAAAAACACTGTTTTTAAATATAAAACATACAAACCTGTGACTTTTCTCTTCATTTTGCTGCAAATTTGCCTCTTTGCTGTCTGTGCTCTCAGGCAACCCATTTGTTGTCATGGGGGCTGACAAAGAAACCTTTGGTCGATTAAGTGGCCTGGGTGTCCCAGGCCCATTTATATTAGACCTATAATAAGATAAATGAACATCATTTCCTATTTTTATAAAAAGTCATCCCTCTTAAGGTATGTTGATGTGAATACATCACAGAAGTATTTGCTGCAATTTTGTTTTCAGGCCCATGCCTTACCAAATTAACTAATTCTCTGTAGTTCATCCTATAGTGTCCATAAAATGCCCAATTTTAAAAAAGTACACTCGGCCTGCTACTCAAAATCAGGACAATGCAAACTCTATAGGTATTAAAAATGTAGAATCTCACCTCTCAGTATAGCTTGGTGAATTTCCAGGAAACATAACACCATTCATTCGATTTAAACTACTGGAATTGTTTTTCCTATAAGAAAAGAAAATATACTAGTGGATGACTTAATTTTTTTTTTTTTTTTTTAAGACGGAGTCTGGCTCTGTCACCCAAGGTGGAGTGCAGTGGCGCAATCTCGGCTCACTGCAACCTCCACTTCCCAGGTTCAAGCAATTCTTGTGCCTCAGCCTCCCAAGTAGCTGGATTACAGACGTGCGATGCCATGCGCAGCTATTTTTTGTATTTTTAGTAGAGACGGGGTTTTGCCATGTTGGCCGGGCTAGCCTCGAACTCATGACCTCAAGTGATCGGCCCACCTCAGCCTCCCAAAGTGCTGGGATTACAGGCGTTAAGTCACCACACCTGGACTTTTTTTTTTTTTTTTTAAATAATGAGAATTAGTTCATGTTAGGAGTGCATGGATCTATGATTCTACCCAACACTCCCCCCCTCAAGATCTTACGTGGTAGATGCCACCTGAAGCAAAGGGAGTGTGATGGTTGATCCTGGTATAACATCAGGAGCTTTAAATCCCAAAAATGTGGGGTTGCTCATCTTGGCCCAGTAGTTTGCCACTGTTGCTATGTTTGGGAACATTCATGGTGATAGATCCCCAATAATGGGGTGGCAAAGTAGACCCCCAAACTCAAAATATTTCCCCAATGCCTTTTTAACCATTGTTTTTTTTCTCCCCAAAGACTGGGATCTCCGACACAATGGCCCGCAGAGCAATGGAGCCATCCATGCACTGATCTAGAAACATTCTCACAGCATAATAGGTTGTCATCTGTGCTTTCTTGGCAACTAACTTGACTTGTGTAGCTTGCGTAGAGGGGATTCAAAGTCTCCAAATAGAAATGTGAACATTAGTTCTCCAACCCACTGTCTTGAGCTGATCCAATCTATGGCTGATTCTGCATTGTAGCTGATTAGCAGATCAGCACTCTCACCATGTGAAAGTCTTCCAACAGATGCCATCATTGCCTTGAATCGTCTCTGAACTTGGAGACTGCTGGTGCAAATCTTATCACTTGATCCAGCGGCAACGCCTATCAAAAGGTCATAGCAGTGGCGCAGAACTGATGACTTCTCAAGGGCAATAAAGTTAGGCATATCTTTGAATCCGCTAGTATAAGGAGTACCCATTTCCTTGTTCTCGTTCCCAACCACAATATTAGACCTCTTGCTCACACCAACACTCAGTAATGCCTCGTGTAACCCATCAAATATGAAATACAAGAATACTAAACTTGGGGTCACAGGGTGGAAATGAGATTTGTGTGCTGGGTCTAGCATAGACTTGGCTGCTTTTTTAATGTCCTTAATATCCCCAATGCTGGGTTGGGGTTCCAATGCATCCAGTGGATACTGTCTGTTTTTCCCAGATAGCTCAAATCTTCCTTGAAGGTCAGTGAGCCCACTCCTGTCCATTGCGTCATCTGCTGGGCTGCTGGGCTGTGAGTCCTTTCTCAGATGAGACATTGTGGGTAATTGGTTCTGACTTAATTCTTTAATTTTGGTAAGAATCATGGGTCTAAAAGATCTTTTGTAAGATCTGTCACAGACCCAAACAAAAAGACTGTGAGAATTAACATAAGCATACAATTTAAGAAAAGAATCCCTTATTAGTCGCTATGACTTGACTCTGCACTTCTTTACCATTTTTCCAAAATACCTCACGTTCATTAGCAAAACAAAACATATTTCGGTTCATAAAAGAAATTTTTATCATATATAATTTTAATAGTTTTTCTGTCAAGAAATACAGTATGGGATTATTTTAGTATCTTATTTAGCAACATAAGTATATTCTTGAGAACATTTTAAAAACAAATTGACTGGGCTGGGTGTTGCGGTTCACACCTGTAATCTCAGCACTTTGGAAGGCCAAGGCCGGAGGATCACTAGAGTTTAAGGCTGCAGTGAGCTATGATCACTCAACACCGCACTCTAGCCTGGGTAACAGAGTAGTGTATGAAAGCAGAGCCAGATTAACCTTAAACCAATGGTTCTCAGCAGGGGACAACCTCACCTCCCCGCCTTTCACATCTCCAAGGGACATTTGGCAATGTCTAAAGATATCTGGAGGGGGGAACACTACTGGCATAAGTGGGTAGAGGTCAAGGACACTGCTAAACCTCTTATAATCCCCAGGACACCCACTCACAACAGAATTATCTGGTACAAAATGTCCATAGTTCCAAGGTTGAGAAATTGTATCCAAATTTAATTCTTACTTTGCTATATCTGAATCTTGACAACTGGAAATATTTTCCATCATAAAGACAAAAGCCATCAAGTAGTTATTCCAAACATGGGAATTATGCCCTAGAGACACCCTGGAAAGGCATCTAGAATGGCATCTCAGGGCAATGAGTGCCACCACAGTATGTAAATCCAACAATATTAAAATTACAATAAATGACCAATCTCTTTAATCCAAATCTCTTTACTGGAAAAAACATATAGATAATGTTATCAATAATATTCTACTTTGGGGACTGTATGGTAGGTTCACAAGTATGTTATCACACTTAATTACATATAAAATAAATTCAGTCTATTTTAAGAATAATATATTAGAAGCAATAAAATGATTAAATATAGTAAATAACATACTAGAAATAGAAAAAATATACTTACTCTGAAGAAGGATAAACACAGCTAACAACCATCACATTCTGCAATAACAAAAATCAGTGATTTAGTATGAAGAAAAGTACTACAACATAAAGTTTAATCATTTTGTTTCTAAAATCACTCTGGTGGGTTAAATTTCCACTGATTCTAATTTTGCTAGTAAAGGAAAATGGTTAAAAATGAAAACTGGTAAAACAATAAAAACTAAAACAATAACAAACGACCAAAAGAGAATATCCTACTTAGCCACTGATTTTTTTTCCTATACTTATTTTTTTACCCTAATCTAGTTATTCTAGACCCCTAACATCATATACTATATGTAGTAGAGGAACTAAGCTCAGATGGAATCAACAAAGATGTTGAGAGATTGAAATACTTAGGACCTATGTAATTGATTTTCCTTACAAAGCAACACCCAATCCACGGCTTGTTGTGTTGCATCATATATCCCACAGAAAGAGATTCAAACCTTTATTGTAATATATTTATGATCTTCCCAGTAAAAATAACTTTACTAATATTCAGTGTTCACTGAAAGTTTACTATGAGTCACAGTAAGTGTTCTGCATTTAATCCCCCTCACAGCCCTATTATTAACCACATTTTACAGAGGAGAAAACTTAACTGGCCCAAGGTCACACAACTATGAAGCACTGCAACCCTGATTTAAAGGCAGGGCACCTGGTATGACTACTTTAACATATTGCTTCTTTATCTGAAAATCTCAAAAATGTAATTATTACAACTCCTGGAGCTGAAAAATAACTACTGATGAGCCATCTCAGTTTCCTGGACTTTGGGGATATTATTCAATTCAGTGTACAGAGGATCAACAAAATACATTAATCCAGTATGGCCATAAGAACTACTGTAAATCACTATGTAATGGTTTTTGATTCCTGTTCCCAGGGTAAAATGAAGTGGATTTGAACCAGATCCTTAAATGAACACTGGAGTGTTTTCGAACCAATCATCAACTGAAAATTAGAACTCATTAGTCCAATCTCGGTTCTCACAGGGCTCCTTCATTTTTCACTCAAGACAAGTCAATTTCTTACTTTTCATTCCCTTAAACACGTTGAGTCTTTGTTCTTCACACCATTTCCTTTTTTTTTTTTTTTCCTGAGACAGAGTCTCACTTTGTCGTCCAGGCTGGAGTGCAATGGTGCCATCTCAGCTCACTGCAACCTCCGTCTCCCAGGTTCAAGCAATTCTCCTGCCTCAGCCTCCTGAGTAGCTAGGATTACAGGCGTGCACCACCACGCCCGGCTAGTTTTTGTATATTTTGCAGAGACGGGGTTTCACCATGTTAGCCAGGCTGGTCTCGAACTCCTGACCATGATGATCCACCCACCTCAGCCTCCCAAAGTGCTGGGATTATAAGCATGAGCCACCACACCCAGCCCACACCATTTCCTTTATTCAGAATACCCTTCCCTTATTCTAACACTCCCTCAACCCCCTCCACACACAAACACTAATGTTTAAATCTGACCTGCATCTTTCTACTCAATACCTCATTTACATGCTTGGCACCAATAAGTTTCCAAAGTTATGTACCTTTGAACTCCAGAATTGAGAAAATGAATTCCATGGGTAAGTTTATAAAGTTAAAATAGCAATTGTAACTTCTCAGAACCTTTAATAAGTTGATATACACTATGAATTTCCAAGAAATAATATGCTGCTTTCCCCAAACTTCAATGATCAACACACAAACCCTCCTCTACCCGCTCCTATTAAATCTCTCTGTAAAACAGAATGCAATTTGGAAAACAATTTGGGAAACTCAAGGTAGGCTGAAAAACATATTTCAAGAAGTGGTACCTGAAACAGATCTTACTCAATGTTCTTTTCTAAAATAAAAGCTATTACACCACAGCATAATATAATTCCAATAATAAAATAAATACCTTTTCCACTCCTCTGAGAAATTTGTCTGTTCCTGTATAGTTTCTCCTTGGATCTGTTAACAATTCACATAGTCGCTGAATAGTAAAAGGGATACTGCAAAAAAATATAATTTTATAGTGTGAGATCACTGATAAGAGAACGAGGAACATTATTTCTTTTGCTAGGTAAAGCTGTATCTAGTCACCCATGTATTAAGCTACAAAAGAAAATGCTATAATAGGGAAATAAATGGATGAGTCATTTAAAAAAAGACAATAAAATAAGCATACCTTTCTATTTAACAAAAAACCCATTCTCCTTTCCTTTAAAAAGCAATAAAGGTGGAGGGGGGGGGAGAGGGGGAATGGTTAACGGGTACAAAAATATAGTTAGAATGAATAAGATCTAGCATTTGACAGCACAACAGGTTGACTACAATAACTTATCGTACATTTTAAAATAAGAGTATAAGTGGACTGTTTGTAACACAAAGCATAAACGCTTGAGGTGATGGATACGCCATTTACTCTGATGTGATTATTATGCATTGTATGCCTGTATCAAAATATCTCATGTACCCCATAAATATGTAAACTTACTATTTACCCACAGAAATTCCTGGTTTTTTTTTAAAAAAAACTTAGAACACCCAAAATCAACAGAAAGCTTCAAAACTGAGGAAAAAATTTTTATACAATAGAAAATTCTAGATCCTGATAATTTGATTTTTAAGTTTACAAGAGAGGTAACACAAATAATAATCAAGTTGGGGGTTAATGTATATATTTTTCCTCAAGTATTCTTCTGCACTCAAAGGTTTCTTTAAAATGTTCAAACAAAACTACAAATAAAGTATTTTAAATGTGGTTCCGCTCCATTATTACAATTTCATATATAATCTACGTTTAATCCAACTTAAAATATACACAACAATATATAACTTTACCTAATAATTTCACTATACTTCAATTTTTCCTTGATCATAGTAAATACAAAACTGATATAAGTTGGAACTAAAATCATTTTATAAATATTTTTAAGTTTTGAGCTCATGTAGCTATTAGCATTCATAAGAATTACAAGCTGAACAGAACAGCAGAGTTAGGAGCACGAGGTACGACAAACGCAGCTAAGAAGTACAAACATAAACCTTCAGACTTCAGTGTCTGCCATACCAATCTATTTATTCTCTTTAATGAAAAGAATTACAAAGCCTCAAATTAATAGTTAACATTCACAAAGGTCTTCATTTTTTATAGGCAGTGTGATACAGAATTTTATTCCACCACAAGATATAGCAGCTAGTGAGTTACAATGCCAGGACTCAAACCCAGTCTCTCTAACTTCAAATCTCATGTCCTTTCCATTGCACCACACATATTTTACAAAATTATAGTTGTTTATTTTCTAATTGGATAAACTACATTTGGTTCTCATATTCTTTGCGTCAATACTATTCTTATGTTCAAAGTATAAGATGTGCAAAAAATTCTGAAAGTGCTTGAAGTGAATGTTATTCATATGAGAACAAATGTTTTTAGATAAATTTGAGCGTCTAAGAATCAATCTTTTGTCTCAAACCTAAAATCGAATCCAAACCTAAAAGTGAGAAAACTGTTCTACCAAAAGACAAGGCACAGAATAAAAGATTAAATGTTTGCCTGATATCCCAAACATTCAGAACCAACTAGAAATTCCTCTGGGTTTCTGAGGAAGAATACTTTTTTGCTTTTGAAAATCTACTCAGAGTGAAGTACACGGTCAAAACGAAGAATCCTTTTAAATGGGGAAGTACAAAGCACACCAACAGCATTACTAATTATGAAACAATAAGCTTACACATCTTTTGTTTCATTCCTATAAAGACAACACATTAGAAATCTATAGCTAATACACAAAACTAACTCCACATTAAAAATGTTTAAGCATTTTCCACATGTATAACAACAGTATCAGTTTCTCAATTGTCTGTCCGTGAAACCCAGTATCATCGTGGATTTCAGATTAGTGGTATAACTCACCTTAGCTCCTCTTCTAGTTCACAGCTCTTCAAACCTTACGCACACAACACATCTAAGCTATTTCCTCATTAATCACCCCATAGTGATACTGTCATTATAAGTTTATTATTCAAAATATACAAAATAGCACCAACAGTTTTGGTATTCAACAAGTGTTTGGGTATTCAAATAGTACTTAACTGAAAAATACTGTCTAGTCATTACGTTTTTTCTTCCAACTAAAATTCTTTCCCACATTAAAACCTAATGTTTTCTCACTAATTAAAATTAGTTTTAACAGATGAATATTTTAAAACTTCTTGTTTAACAACATTTACACTGAATGTTTTGGCTAATTTTCTTTAGAAATGTAAGTTAAATTGTAGCCAATTATTAATACTTTATATGTTGGTTAATATTAATACTGCTTTGGAGGGGGGTATGTGTTTACACAGCAATGCCAGCAATAACAGCCTATGATAAAACGAATTTAAGTTCTTAGACAATTTCAGAAGCTTTTTTCAAAAGATCCTTATTTCACAAAGTAAAAGAAGCTTTTAAAAGTCATTTTACCAAGTATCCAATAGATGGCACTAAAATGTCACACAACACTTCCTTTTCTCACATGACAGGCTAAAATCCAACCAAACACTTCCTGCAAATCACTGTATCCACTGGAAATATTAGTATGATAAATGAACGTAACAACAGCATTGAAAGGTCTCTTTACATACAGACTGTACTTTTAAACTTATTCCATAAATATAAGAGCCTATTACAAACTAGAAATACCAACCTTGCTCAACAGCACAGTCAAAAGACATGTAAATAATTACAATTACGATAATAAATAACAATATTGTATAAAAAGTGCTATGGAGACAGAATAAACTGTATGCCAAGCTTAGTAAGCATGACACTGGGAAAACTTAATTTGAGGTAGGCCTCTAAAAGGAGGCACAAGAATAAACCAGATAAACCAGTACAAAATGAATGTATTTGGTACAAGTATATGAAAGCTCTGCTCTCTGATACTCATCCATTAGACATAGCATACAAAATAGGTTATTCTAACTTCTGAAAATATTAAAGCTTTTCCCACACATACTAAGAAAAGCAAATATAGGGAGAGGAGCGTTAAACACACATGCCACTCATTCTCAATGAAAAGTCTATTCAGAAATCCTTAAATTTGGTAGGGAGTGGTGACCAGATGTTCATTAGCAAAGTTATACTGTAAAATAAAAAACTCTGGGCCAGGCACGGTGGCTCACGCCTGTAATCCCAGGACTTTGGGAGGCCGAAGCAGGCGATCCCCTGAGGTCAGGAGTTCAAGAACCAGCCTGGCCTGTAATCCTAGCTACTCGGGAGGCTGAGGCAAAAGAATTGCTTGAACCTGGGCGGTGGAGGTTGCACGTTGCAGTGAGCCGAGATCGAGCCACTGCACTCCAGCCTGGGTGATAAGAGTAAGACTGTCTCCAAAAAAAAAAAAAAGCATTTGGTTTACTCTGCAATGATATATCATCTGATTTATTCATATTGTACAATGGAAAACTAAGATGATACAAGGAACTGAAAAAAGGACATGACTAGCTAGCATCTCAAATTTTTTAAAACAGTGCCTACAACATCCAGTAACATTTTTTTAAACCCCCCGCCCCACACATTAAGGATCCACCTTTGCTAAATATATATATATATTTTAATACACACACACGCTACCCCACTAGGAGACCTTACTCAAACTGAATTTACCTAAATCTTCATGGGTCTCATGGGTCTTGTCTGAAAACAAGGGTTCTACAAGTACACCTCAAAGATTATCATGACAACTAAATACGTCATGTATATGGTATATTAAATCACCTAACAGTGCCTAAAATATTTTAGAAAGTTCACCATAAATCTTAGTTCTTATTGTCATCATTCCATCTACTCTTTGACAGAGATTGTGGGAAGGCACACATGGTCCAAAGACCAACAAAATCAAAAGTATAGCTCTGTCTTTAAAAATATTCCCTTTAATTCCAAGGAAAATAACTAACCCTAATTAATAGGATCACACATTTTACCTTATATATCTTAATTTAAATGCAAGCTGTCCCTATTTACTTTTTTTTAAAGCAGAAGTCTTGTACACCTAAAAGCTATGGAAATTCAAATACCAAGAAAGTTGCTGAATATCAGGGAAAGACATCTCAACATAAAGTAGCAATTCAATGCTATTTTTTAAAAGATAAATTTTAAGTCATAAGGCTAAACACTAAAGAAATGTCTTAAGCATGTATTTTAACCTAAATTTCTATAAAAGTACTAAGTTGAAAAGAAGGCACTCAAAAAATAAGTACACACTTCATTCAGACTCTAAGAAAATCAGTTTAACTACCTTAACTTTAAATTATATAAGCAACTTTTCCACATGAAAGACAAAGCAATGTAACATGTAGCACAGAGGCTACTGGAGTAAAAAGCTAAAGAAATGACCATACAATCTGACATCCTACTAAAAAAAAAGTCAAAACAATCATTCACTTTTGTTTTACCCATGTATATGTGGATTTTACTGTCTTTTCTGACTAAATGACCACATTAGTGGTGTCTTAGTTAACAGAAATACTGAGTTAAACTTAACTGTCAACATGGAAACTAACAATATCTCTGTTATCAAAGACTGAGTAATTTCATAATTTTGTTTACACCTACAAAGTCTTACAAAAGTCAGAAATACCATTAGAATCCTGTGATACTAGCTTTACTTGAAGCAATATGTTCTTTCTGTACTCAGGCTTTAATATTTACATAAACATACACATTCATAAATACTTATATTTATGAATTTTGGGTTAAGGAGTGGTGCAGACACTAGTTTACTTACATCATTGGGGTTTCCTTATCATTATTAAAAGAGGCGAAATTAGCTGAGCACGGTGGCTCACACCTGTAATCCCAGCACTTTGGGTGACCGAGGCGGGTGGATCACCTGAGGTCAGAAGTTCGAGACCAGCCTGGCCAACATCGCGAAACACTGTCTCTACTAAAAATACAAAAATTAGCCAGGCATGGTTGATGCACGCCTGTAATCCCAGCTATTCAGGTGCTTGAGGCAGGAGAATTGCTTAAACCCAGTAATAGAGCAACACTCGGTCCTCACCAAAAAAAAATTCATACACATATAATCTTATGTCTCAAATCAAATGACAGATTTCGCTTTTTTTTTTTTGAGACGGTGTCTCGCTCTGTCACCCACGCTGGAGTGCAGTGGCACGATCTTGGCTCATTGCAACCTCTGCCTCCTGGGTTCAAGCAATTCTCTTGCCTCAGCCTCCCAAGTAGCTGGTACTACAGGCGCCCGCCACCACGCCCAGCTAATTTTTTGTATTTTTAGTAGAGACGGGGTTTCACAGTGTTAGCCAGGATGGTCTCAATTTCCTGACCTTGTGATCCGCCTGCCTGGACCTCCCAAAGTGCTGAGATTACAGGTGTGAGCCACCACGCCCGGCTAATTTCGCCTCTTTTAATAATGATAAGGAACCCCAATGATGTAAGTAAACTAATGTCTGCACCACTCCTTGACCCAAAATTAATCTATAGCAACTGTCAAAGCTTTTAATAAAGTTAATCATCTCTTGGAGTTCCTATAGTCTGAACTGTTATTTTATTTGCATCAAATATAACTAGCAATAAAAAGTTAATTAGGCTTTCTGTTATTTTCCATTTTTAAGTTTATTAAAGAGAATATCACATCAAGCCATATTACCACTAGACAAGACCAGGTGGGGAATAGTAAGGAGGGATGGTTACAAAATCACGCCAATTCTCAAGTAATTATTCTAAGAGAAAGAAAGGGGATAAAGAAAAAACAAGCAGGGGTGGGTGGGTGTGGGTTTGTGTGTGTGAGACATAAATCTGCCACAAATAAGTACATTTTAACTAATACACTCAACAAACACTGACACAAATAATTAACAGCACAAAAACCTATTTTCCCCAGCCAACTGGGGAGCACAAAAAATCAGGAAGCAATAAAGTGGATCAACAGTGTCAGAGAACAATGTAATAAATGGCTAAGGACCCATTCTCTCAGTCCCTGAAACATCTGGAGCTAATCGTAAAGCAAACAACACAACTGAAAATCAAATGGGGGTTGTTTTATTCTACAATGCAGATTTTGGAGTATAAAAGTCTCATATATAACTTTAAAAGATCATGAGCAGTACTCTCAGCTGTGACTGACTGTACCTGCTTAACAGATGATATAAAAATTATTAGGTATCAAAAGTTCTCCACTTTTTCCAGACCTCCTCATAAATATATAGGAATGCTATTTTAGTCTACTATTCACAGAGTGAGGAGGCCAACTGCCTACTTTAGAGAGGTCTTAGAGGTAACAGCAATGACAAGAAAGGGTCAAGACTTGAGAGATTAATTTACTTTTATATTCATTATTCTTTCATTTTGAAAAATTCAGAGAACATAAAATGGTATCTTTTAAAACTGCCAGGAATGTAACTCACATGCTCTCTATCCCTCAAAATGCCTCTTTGTGTATACCACTATAGGAATGAACCATTACCTATTAGCAATTCCTAAATTATATTCATGGTCTCTGTAATAGGAGGAGGATTTTCATAAATGGCCCTGGTTTGAGTAAACCCATATACTCTTTTTTATTATAATTCCAGAGGGCATAAAATGGTCTTTTAATTGACCATTTCATTAAAATTTTTAGTTTTGTTCATTTTAATTTTTGGTGTTTCTCACCTGACAAACTGTAACTTCACTTTTGGAGAGTAGCTATAATCCATCTTCTATGAAATTTTAAAGTTCCAAAGTAATTTTAAAAGACAAGAAAATGACCAAAAAAAAAAAAAAGAAAAAAAAAAAGAAAGAAAAGAAATTAAGCATTCCACTGTGATTCTTCTATGCCTCAACAGACAAAATACAGATATAAATATACTTTTATTCTTTTTTTTCTAGTCCCCAGTTACTCAATATTTATTATTTTCTTTACTCATTCATTCATCTATCCATCCATGCACGTAGTCATTCCATACTTGTCTGTTTGAGAACCTACTATATTCAGGCACTCACTCTTCTAGGCCTTGTTTGGAAAAGACTGTTACCCCAGCTCTCCAGACGCTTATAGTTCAGGAAATCAAGTAAACAAGTGCATGGACAATTTCCACTTCAAAGAGGGAAAAATCTGTACTTTGTCCAGGTGCGGTGGCTCACGCCTGTAATCCCAGCACTTTGGGAGGCCGAGGCGGGTGGATCACAAAGTCAGGAGATCGAGACCATCCTGGCTAACAGGGTGAAACCCCGTCTCTACTAAAAATACAAAAACTTAGCTGGGTGTGGTGGCAGGTGCCTGTAGTCCCAGCTACTGGGGAGGCTGAGGCAGGAGAATGGCATGAACCCGGGAGGCGGAGGTTGCAATGAGCTGAGATTGAGCCATTGCACTCCAGCCTGGGCAACAGAGCGAGACTCCGTCTCGAAAAACAAACAAACTTGTACTTTGGTAATAAACTAAAATAATTCTAGAAAACGGATAATCTTTCTTATGGCAAAATACTAGGAAGCACTCAATATAAAACTTTTACAAATTAAAAACAAAAACTTACCAGTAAGAAAATTAGCAAAAGAAAGCCAAAAGAGGTTATAAAGGGCAATTCACAGAAAGGCTGTAAGTACATAAAAAGATGTTCCATTTCACTTGCAATCAAAGAAACACAAATAGAGACACATATACAGTACTGAAGAATTACAATATCTGCACTTATTACAAACGAAAGCATCAACAACCACATTTTGCTAAGTCAATTTTGCAGCACTGATAAACTGAAAATTAAGTGTTCATAAGCTAACCTAGCAATCACATTTCTATAAATTAAAAAAAGCAACAATCTGGCCGGGCGCGGTGGCTCATGCCTGTAATCCCAGCACTTTGGGAGGCCGAGGTGGGTGGATCACCTGAGGTCAGGAATTCGAGACCAGCTTGACCAACATGGAGAAACCCCATCTCTACTAAAAATACAAAAATTAGCCGGGTGTGGTGGCGCATGCCGGTAATCCCAGCTACTCGGGAGGCTGAGGCAGGAGAATCACTTGAACCCAAGAGGGGGAGGATGCGGTGAGCCCAGATCGTTCCACTGCACTCCAGCCTGAGCAACAAGAGCGAAACTCTGTCTCCAGGAAAAAAAAAAAAAAAAAAAAAAGGCAACAATCTATACATATATTCAAAACATGACATTCATCAACAAAAGATATGTGGAAGGATGCTCACTACAAGCACTGCTCGTTAACAGCCAAAAAAATAAATGCCTACCATCAACCAGGACAGGCAAATACAAACTTATAATCTATTCACATAATAGAAAACAATGCAGCCATTTCAAATAAATAAAAAGATAGCTTTAAATGTACTAATACAGAAGCTTCTCTGTATGTTGAAGCTTCTCTAAAAGGAAAATACAACTAGCATATAGCATGATTCTACTTTCATTCTTTATGTACTTCTGTAACAGTGGGGATCTTTTTAAAAAAGCATGAACATAAACCACTTTTGTAAACTACTACAAATCGGGGGGAGGAGTGTATAAGAATGGACAAACCCTCAAACTGCTGGAAAACCAAGAAAGTGTTACTTCTTAGTAAGTATTTTTAAAAACTATATATATAATAAAAAACACAAAAATTGAACATTTTGTAGACATGTTTCAACATACCAATATATTAAAATACAGACAAAAAAAGAGTAAATTAAAAATAGAAAAATCTTGATGTATCACTGATTAAGACTTAGATTCTGCCTGCTCAGAGAAAGTGTAAACTGAAAAATCAAATTTAAAAAATATAAGTTCGAGCCAGGCGCGGTGGCTCAAGCTTGTAATCCCAGCACTTTGGGAGGCTGAGGCAGGTAGATTACTTGAGGTCAGGAGTTCCAGACCAGCCTGGCCAACATGGTAAAACCTCATCAATACTAAAACTACAAAACAAATAAACAAACAAACAAAAAAACCATAGCTGGGTGTGGTGACACACACCTGTAATGCCAGCTACTCGAGAGGCTGAGGCTGGAGAATAGCTTGAACTCGGGAGGCAGAAGTTGCAGTGAGCCCAGATGGCGCCACTGCACTCCAGCCTGGGTGACAAAGACTCCATCTCTAAATAAATAAAATAAAATAAAATAAAATAAAACAAAACAGAATTTCAAAATACGGTTAAAAAATAAAGTTTTAAAAGAAGAATGCTCAGGCATTTAATGACTGTTCAAATCATTTTCTGAAGTATGTGAATTACCTCTTTTACAGATTAAGAAATTACAAATATTTAGATTTATGTAATAAATATATAATACACAATTATATTTATTATAATATTTATATATAATACATGTATTTGTTTCTAGCCCAACTTAATGTGAAACAACTGAAAATGGTATTTGCTATCACTAATTCAGAATCAGAAGTAAATCTGCTTACAAAGCAGCAGTATAATTTGACCTGTTTCACCTTAACTTTTATTTTTGAATGATGGCCATAATTTATTGAAATAAAAGATGAGCCACTATGTCTAAGTACTATTTATATATATGTACAATTTACAAATAACCATGAGAAGTATTCTCTTTTTTTTTGAGATGGAGTCTCACTCTGTCGCCCAGGCTGGAGTGCAGTGGCGAGATCTTGGCTCACTGCAGGCTCCGCCTCCTGGGTTCACCCCATTCTCCTGCCTCAGTCTCCCGAGTAGCTGGGATTACAGGCACCCGCCACCACGCCCAGCTGATTTTTTTGTATTTTTAGTAGAGACGGGGTTTCACCGTGTTAGCCAGGATGGACTCAATCTCCTGACCTAGTGATCTGCGCCCACCTCGGCCTCCCAAAGTGCTGGGATTACAGGTGTGAGCCACCACGCCTGGCCCCGAGAAGTATTCTTATCTTGAATGTACTCATTTAGTTCAATAGTAAATCTTATGCAACATGCTTCTAAAATGTATCATGTGGCTATTTCTTGGATAAGTGCCTTTAAAATGTTTTTTACTTTTTTTCCTTTTTCTGAAAATTTTAAAAATTGATATGGAAATATACACATATTGGTTAAATAATTTCAACAGTCCAACAGGGTGCACAGTGAAAACAGGTCTCCTTCCCATCCCAGGCCCCCAGGGGTTACTATAACTGATGAACCTCAAAGACAAAAGCTATGATTTCTCCCCCCAAAATATTTTTGTAACAGACCCAAAGTCAAGGCATAAGCGTTTGACATTTCAAGCAAAATTCTTAAACCTAAAAACAGTGCAATATGATATAAAGCAAATCGTTAACTGGATTACACTATCTTATTTCAAAATCCCATGTAATTAAATACCTAAAGAATCAAGCCATTTATGCCATCTAAAAATACAACTGAAACCCTTCAAATACTAACTAATTCTAACTATGAATTCACTGGTTAGAAAAACTACAATTCATTATATTTGGTATTGTTGTTGTTCCACACCCCAAACTGACGCCAAACTAAATATCGAATAATTCAACTCCACAAACATTTCTTCCCTTCAATAAAGGAAACCGTAAAAACACAAAGTCCTGGCTGGGTGCAGGGGCTCATGCCTATAATCCCAACACTGCGGGAGGCTGAGGTGGGCGGATCACGAGGTCAGGAGTTGGAGACCAGCCTGGCCAGCATGGTGAAACCCCATCTCCATTAAAAAATAAAAAAAATTAGCCGAGTATGGTGGCACGCACCTGTAGTTCTAGCCTAGCTACCCAGGGGGCTAAGGCAGAATTGCTTGAACCTGGCAGGCGAAGGTTGCGGTGAGCCGAGATCATGCCACTGCACTCCACCCTGGGTGACAGCGAGACTCTGTCTCAAAACAAAACACAACAAAAATCAAAGTCCTAAAAAAAACAGAATTTAAAATGACAGAATATGAGACACAGTAACATTTCTTTAAAAATGAGTACTGCCGGGCGTGGTGACTCACGCCTGTAATTCCAGCACTTTGGGAGGCCGAGGCAGGAGGATCATGAGGTCAGGAGATCGAGACCATCCTGGCTAACATGGTGAAACCCCGCCTCTACTAAAAATACAAAAAATTAGCCGGGTGTGGTGGCATGCGCCTGCAGTCCCAGTTACTCGCGAAGCTGAGGGAGGAGAATTGCTTGAACCCGGGAGACAGAGGTTGCAGCGAGCCAAGATCGCGCCATTGCATTCCAGCCTAGGTGACAGAGCAAGACACCTTCTCAAAAACAAACACAACAAAACAAAAAAACCAGGGAGTTTTACTTTTGTATAGAATATCTTTTTAGTGTTTTTAATGTTTTACAAGCGGCCAAAAATGGTTACTTGTAACTAACAAGCAAGCCGTTACTTGGGAGAGAAATGAGGACTCCAAAAAAGAGTCTAAACAAAAACTCACTAAAATACTTCCATAAATTAGTATTTCGTTTTAAAAGAAATGTGATTTCTCAATCATATAAAGATTCTATATAAAGTATGAAGACACAACACCAAATATAAAACAGGAAAGAAAAACCATTAAAATGTTTCCTGATAAATGACTGTTTCCACTGATACCTATAAAAAGGTGGTTCAAGTTTTTTAAGAGGCTGTAAATATTTTAAATAGTTGTAAGCTAAAAATCATCAAGTACTACATGTCACTAGAAACAAAGAATTTATTCTAATGGATAATCAATCAATTATCAACCAGACACATAAAACTAAAAGAAAAATCTATTGATCTTCTGCTAAAAATTAAATCTTTAAAACAGTATTAAGTGCATACCCATTAAATCCAGTGACAATTTTCAGTATTCTTTCCTTCATTTCATCAAAGGGAATATATTCGACATTAGGGTTGGGAGGACCTCTTGGCTCAGGAGCTGAAGTTCTGAAATCATCCATCACTTTCTCCAGTTTGAAAATAAAATAGCCTTTAAATTGGGACCACTGAATCCTATAAGCAAAAAATTAAAAAATATATAATACCATGTAGCTTTACAATTCTTGAACACAAAACACAAATACAGAATATACTATGACACTAATACTAACAAAATTAAGATGTCAACAATTAGTGATGAGAATGCCGTCATTGAAGAGCACGCATCATACCTCGTTTATCACAAGCTCCATCCTGATGCTATCCAACTCCCAACCCAAACAAAACCCAGATCTCTGATTTACATCTTTTAAATGAACTACCTCTGCTTGAAAGTCCATGGTGTGTTAGGTCCTATTCTTAGTATGTTTAAAATAGTATTTTGACTCTTTCCCTCATAACAAGCCTAATTAGGGGGGCATTAGTTACACTATCCTATTAAGTCAGAATGAATCCATACCTTAATCATTCAAGTTACAATGTTTGCATGGACTAGTAAAATTTGTCTATTATCTACTAAATAACAAAATAAACTTTACTTTCTCCTTTTTCTTTCCCTTTCAGTTAATATCTTCAGGCTCTTTTGTCACTTAAGAGACAAAAGGCATGTACCTATGATTAAGGCACATAATCACAGGTTCTAGCCAACCAGTACCTGCACAATAAAAATACATAATTTGCTTATGTACTTTTCACATCTATTCATTTATCAAATTAACATAAACACCTTTTTATCCCTCTTTCCTCACATTTTACCACTAATATAAAAGCGAATTTTGTGAGGATACCTGCCTGAATAGTGTAAATTCCAGGAGACACAGGAGTCAGGAATGCTAACCATTTCCTCAGGCAGACAGTACTACCATTAGTGACAGCAGATCAATCTCTTTACACAGGTTGACTACTTAAACAAATTTACACAAATTAACGGGAGCCAATCTGTAATCACCTTCCATCCTATCCAGCAACCCTATAAACTAGGGTGGCGGTTTTCAAATTGTGGTCCAAGAGGTCAAAGCTATTGTCAAAAGAATAAGGGCTGACTAGTTCACTATTAATATGTGCACTGATGGTATAAAAGCAAGATGGATAAAACTGATAATCCATGTAGCAAGAGTCAAGACAGTAGCACCAAACTGTACTACTAGCTGTAGTAGAAGCCATAATTTTCACAAACTCGTAATTTAAAAAATCTGTTTCACTTAAAGTGTAAAAGATATAAAAATTACTAATTTCATTAAATCCCAACCCTTGAATACATCTTTTAAATATTCCATGTAACAAAATGAGAAATAGATATTAAAAAAATCATGCTGCATATCAAAGAGGTATGGGATTCTGAAAGAACAATACCTTTATTTAGACTGTTGCCAGCTGAACTAGCTATTTTTCATAGAACAGCATTTTTACCTGAAAGGGCTGCCACACAAATAAAGCTTATTTAGATTAGCAGACTGGGTGTGATGGCTCACACCTATAATCCCAGCAGGCGGATCACCTGAGGTCAGGAGTTCGAGATCAGCCTGGCCAACATGGTGAAACCCTGTCTTTACTAAAAATACAAAAATTAGCCAGGCGTGGTGGTGCATGCCTGTAATCCCAGCTACACAGGAGGCTGAGGCAAGGAGAATCACTTGAACTGAGGAGGCGGAGGTTGTAGTGAGCTGAGGATTGCATCACTGCACGCCAGCCTGGGCGATGAGCAAGACTCCATTTCCCAAAAAAAAAAAAAAAATTAGGAGAATGTGGTAGACATTTTCTCAAAAATAAATAAAGCGAACCTGTCATTTCAAGATAAATAAATGACAGTATTTGTTACCAATGATAAAAATTTGAACTTCTAAGCAAAAAACTAAAAGCCTGGAAAATTTTTATTCTTCACTGTGAGCTTGAAAGCTTCCTGATATATTCCCAAAATATTCTGAAGGCAACCAGTGTCGACACAAAAATATTATACAAGGCCAGGTGTGGTGGCTCATGCCTGTAATCCCAGCACTTTGGGAAGCTGAGACAGGAAGATCACTTGGGCCCAGGAGATGGAAGCCAGCCTGGGCAAACAGCAATATCCCGTCTCCACAAAATAATTAATTACTAATTAATTTAAATTAGGCATGGTGGTATGCACCTGTAGTCCCAGCTACTCAAGAGGCTGAGGCAGCAGGATTGCTTGAGCCCAGGAGGTAGAGGCTGCAGTAAGCCAAGATCACACCACTGCACTCCAGCCTGAGCGACAGAGCAAGACCCTGTCTCTTAAAGATATTGTGTGATACCAAAAGCACAAGCAACAAAACAGATCAATTGAATTACATCAAAATTTAAAATTTTGTGCATCAAACGACACTATCAACAGAGCAAAAAGTCAAATCGTGAAATGGAAGAAAATATTTGCAAATCTTTTATCTGATAAGGGGTTAATATCCAGAATATATAAAGAACTCCTACAACTTAACAAAAAAGACAACCCAATTTAAAAATGGGCAAAGTACTTAAATACACACTTCTCCAAAGAAGATATACAAATAGTCAGCAAACACACAAGATGCTTAACACCATTAATCTTGGGGAAATGTAAATCCAAATCACAATACCACTTTACACCCATTAGGGTTGGCTATTATCCAAAAAACAAGTGAACAAGTATTGGCTGGCCAAGGATGTAGAGAAACTGAAACTTTTTTTTTTTTTTGAGACAAAGTGTCACTCTGTTGCCAGGGCTGGAGTGTGGTGGTGCAACCTGGGCTCACTGCAACCTCCGCCTCCCGGATTCAAGCAATTCTCCTGCTTCAGCCTCCCAAGTAGCTAGGATTACAGGCGCCTGCCACTATGTCTAGCTAACTTTTTGTACTTTTAGTAGAGACGGGGTTTCACCATGTTGGCCAGGCTGGTCTCAAACTCCTGACCTCGTGATCAGCCCACCTTGACCTCCCAAAGTGCGTGAGGCACTGCGCCTGGCCAAGAAACAAACTCTTGTGCAGTGGTGCGATGCAGTCAGTCACTGTGGAAAGCAGTTTGGTTCCTCCCAAAAAAAAAAAAAAAAAAAACCAATTATGAAACCACCCTATGATTCAGGAATCCCATTTCTCCGTAGATCCCCAAAAGGTGAAAACAACCCAAAATGTGCCATCAGCCCATGAATGGATAACCAAAATGTGAGAGATAAACACACACACACACGAATATTATCCAGTCTTTAATCTGAAAGAAATTCTGACATGGACTAAGCTTGATGGCATTATGCAAAGTGAAATAAGCCAGACACAAAAACAACGACTACTGTATGATTCTGCTTATATGAGCTATCAAGAATAGTCAATTTAGAGTCGTCTGGCACGGTAGGGAGGAAGGTGCAGGGACTTACTCTTTAATGTGTACAATGTTTCAGTTTGGGTAAATGAAAAGTTCTGCAGATGGATGATAGTGATGGTAACATACATCGTGAGTGTACTTAATGCCAATAAATTGTACACTTCAAATAGTTAAAATGGTAAGGTTTACATTACGTATATTTCAATAGGTATTTCCCCACAAAGATACATAAATGGCCAATAAGCATATGAAAAGATGCTCAGCATTATTATCTATTTGAGAAATGCAAATCAAAACCACCCATTTCACACCCACTAGGGTGGCTATAATCAAAAAGATGAATAATAAACGAGTGCTGGGTTGATGTGGGGAAACTGGTAATGTCATACATTACTGGTGGGAAAGTAAAATAGTGTAGCTGCTTTGGAAAGTACTTGGGCAGATCCTCAGAAAGGTAAATGCAGATTTGAAATCCAACAATTCCATTCTATTAAATGAGTAAATTATGTATTTTACCACTATTATTTTTAAAAATGGTGAAGATAATTAAAAGCTATTTGCATGATTACTTTTTTCCACCTTTCCCTATCCTATTTTAGAAAGGGGAATTTGAGGTTTAACAAGCAGAATTTTCAATTTTTAATTTCACAGAATTTTTGATATGCCTAATATTAATCCTTATTAATGTACAATTGCTTTTGGTTCCTAAAATTTATCTTTAAATTTTATGAGACTCTCCACACGCACTTCATACTTAAACATACCAGAGAAAGCTATACTGAAATAGGACGCTTATACTTTTCATTTCTTAAATTAATAATTTTTTGTACTTTTAATAATCACCCACTAATTCATAGCATGAGTTCAGATTTCCATATGCACAGAGTCTTGTGGTGTGTTTTAATCTCATCTTTCCATTAACCATCTGACATGACATGTTTGAGGTCCAAAAAAAGCACATTAATGGGAACAGCCAGACAAGAGGTATGGGACCCCAGGTAATGGAAATTCTGAAGAGATTCAAAGACTCTATGGCACTAACTCAAGAGACAGAAATTAAGCCCCATAAATTGACATGAATTATGAACACACTGTAGTCTTAACTTTCAAATAAATCAAGCAGTTACTCTAAATTAGATCAATACGATGCAATTCAAGTGATACTATTCCACATATATCTATGGGGAGGGCATTCATAAAATGTGAAAGATACAGCTTTTTGATGGAGGACAACTATTTGATAAAAACAAAAACAGAAAATGCTTCCCTAAAAGTTATATAATTCAGGGGCCAGGCGTGGTGGCTCACGCATGTAATCCCAGCACTTTGGGAGGCCGAGGCGGGCTTACCACAAGGTCAAGAGACCAAGACCATCCTGGCCAACATGGTGAAATTCTGTCTCTACTAAAAATACAAAAATTAGCTGGGTGTGGTGGCACACACCTGTATTCCCAGCTACTCGGGAGGCTGAGGCAGGAGAATTGTTTGAACCTGGGAGGCGGAGGTTGCAGTGAGCCAAGATTGCACCACCGCACTCCAGCCTGGGCGACACAGCGAGACTCCATCTCAAAAAAAAAAAGAAGTTATATTCAGGCACAAAAAACAGGCCACAAGCAAATCAACTAAAAACTTGGCAACAAAAACAATTTCTTAGGAATGTACATTCACTGGATGAGTAGAAATGAGAACAAAAAAACCCCTTAGTTTTCAATATGAAAATCAAATTATTCTAAAAAGATGCTCATAAAACATAAACACATTTTCAGCTTCAGAACAAATTTCTCCACATAAAATCCCCTCCAATAAAATACATACTCAAAATTTAAATCTACTTTGCTGAAATTAACTCAATAATGTACTGAAATTAATCACCCATTAACTTTAAGTAGTTTCACCTCCCTTCATTTCCTTTTTCTTCTCCCCTTCCATTTTCCCATTTTTGCAGTTTCTCCTGTAGGAAAGTACAATTCATATCTCTAATAAATACATCCTGGTGCTAGATTCTACATTGACCTTTTTTCTCCATAGGAACTCACAAGTTCATATTCAAACATGTTTCTCTCACAATTCTCTAAAGGCTAAAGGTATTTTCCAGAGGCTTAAGGAGAGAAAATCCATCTTTTCTTTTCCCAAGTGGTGCTACAACAATTTAGTGGCCAGCGGCCAACCACCTTAACGTACTGCTTCCTACCATTTCCAATTCTACTAAGACTACTCTTTACTCAGCCTATCTGCATTGCACACAAAGTGTGAGGAACACTAAGAACACAACAAAGCTCAGTAGAGTCCTACTACTATTAGCTACTCCAAAGGATAGCAAATACTGCACCATTTATAAACATCAAACGGGAATCTGAGAAAAATGAATAAATAAAATCTAATGGAGATGATCATTCATTAAAGGTGACAGGCTTAAAATACACTTAATGTTTAAAAGGCAGATATTTCAATCAGATGACTTAAAATGTCAAATAATTCAGTCAATTATATGACTGAGGCAAACAAAACAAGTATATTTAATCTGAATATTGAATTAAGTAAGTGAAAGATCTGCAAAAGTAAGAAAACCCTGTGAGTTGCTTACATAAAATTATGACATTTTTAAGGACTAATTTTAAAACACAAATTACTATCTCTATAAATGGGGCACGAAACAAGAGATTCTTTTACATTATCATTCCACATCATATTACATCTTGTCGACTAACTGAACATTAAAACAGATCAGTGGAACAGAAGAGAGCGGAGAAGCAGACCCACAAATATATGAAAATCTGATATATGGTAAAGGACAGATTAGTCAGTAAACTGAAAAATATTGAGACTACTCCAAAATGTTAATAGGATTTAAAAACTAAATAATGTGTTTTTTCTGATTACATCAATAGTACAGCCATTGTAAGAAATAATAAAGACATAAAGGTAAAATGTATCCATAATCTGCAGTCAATCATCATCACTAAAGTAACATTTTAATATATTTTTCAAATTTGACATCCTGATATTCTTTTTCCCCCCTCCTTACTCACTATGGGTATTTGCATGGGACAAATAGTCTTTGAAAGCAAGATTTTTAACTGCACCACATATTTGTGCCATAATTTATTAATCACAGTTTAAAAAAAATATTTAGGGCTGGGTGCGGTGGCTCACGCCTGTAATGCAAGCACTCTGGGGGGCTGAGGCAGGCAGATCACCTGAGATCAGGAGTTCGAGACCAGCCTGGCCAACATGGTAAAATCCCATCTCTACTAAAAATACAAAAATTAGCCAGGCATGGTGGTGAGCACCTGTAATTCCAGCTACTGGAATTACAGAGAGGCTGAGACAGAAGAATCGCTTGAACCCAGGAGGCAGAGGTTGCAGTGAGCCGAGGTTATGCCACTGCACTGCACTCCAGCCTGAGTGACAGAGCAAGACTGTCTCAAAAAAAAAAAAAAAAAAAATCGGTCACATCTACTTCATTACAATTAAAAATAATTATGTAGTTATGTGATTAACAGCCTAATAATAAACTCCGTAGGCATCTATTTATCACCTGAGGATAGATTTCTGTAAGTGAAATTATTGAGTCCAAAGTATGAAGTACATATATCAAGACTTTTGATTCGACCTTCAAAAACTCCCCAGACACGATGTACCACACTTTATAGTGTCATCAGTAATATAAAGCAACATGTTTCATTTGAGTATGATAACCTTTCAAAAATTCTGTCAATATGCTAGTAGAGAAACAGTTTAATTTACATTTCCTTCATTGCTAGTGAAATGGAATATTTTTACCTGATTTTGACCAGAAGACACTTGTTTTGTGTGTTAATAGGTCCTTTGCAATCCCTCATCCCAGGGCTTCTTCAATTTTGGCACTACTGACATTTTCTTTCCTTTTTTCTTTCTTTTTTTTTTTTGGAGACAGAGTTTCACTCTTGTCACCCAGGCTGGAGTGCAATGGCGATCTCAGCTCACTGCAACCTCCGCCTCCTGGGTTCAAGCAATTCTCCTGCCTCAGCCTCCTAAGTAGCTGGGATTACAGGCACCTGCCACCATGCCTGGCTAATTTTTGTATTTTTAGTAGAGACGGTGTTTCACCATGTTGGCCAGGCTGGTCTCAAACTCCTGACTTCAGGTGATCCACCACCTTGGCCTCCCAAAGTGCTGGGATTACAGGCGTGAGCCACCAGGCCCGGCCACTGCTGACATTTTCAAGTTGGATAGAATTCTTTGTCACAGAAGGATGTCCTTTTTATTGTAGAATGTGGAGCTACATCCCTGGCCTCTACCCACTAGAAGCCTGTAGCACACCACCCACTCCAGTTGTGACAATCATAAATGTCTCCCAACATTATCAAATGTTCCCTGGGAGTCAAAAATTATCCCCAGTTAAGAACCATGGGCCCATCCATTCCCCACCTCTCTAAAATTATTTGTCTTTTGCTTGTTTTTGTGTTATGGAAAAGGTAAATTATGTGATACAAGTATGAACATAATTTTTGGATTCTCATTTTGTACTGACTGCTTCAAAGGTAAAAAGTATTGTTTTTGGCCAGGCATGGTGGCTCACACCTGTAATCCCTGCACTTTGGGAGGCCCAGGCAGGTGGATCACCTGAGGTCAGGAGTTTGAGACCAGCCTGGCCAACATGGTGAAACCCCATCTCCACTAAAAATACAAAAATGAGCTGGCGTGGTGGTGCATGCCTGTAATCCCAGCTACTCAGGAGGCTGAGGCAGGAGAATCACTTGAACCCGGGAGGCCGAGGTTGCAGTGAGCCAAGATGGCACCACTGCACTCCAGCCTGGGCAACAAAAGCAAAACTCAGCCTCATAAAAAAAAGTATTGTTTTTTATATAAATGAAATGACACTAAAATATTTCTCATGTCTCCTATTTTGAAATTATCCTTGAAGTGTTACATATTTTCTTGCTCATAAACTTCTATCTGAAGATGGCATAGTACCTTCTTTGAAACAATAAAGTTTTGACAAAAATTCTGAAGGGAAAGTATTTGCCACTGAAAGTGAATTTTTCAAATTAGAGTGCTAAATGGTTGTACACATAAAGGATCTAATCAGATGAAAAAAAAAGCTTCAGAAGGTAACACAAACTTTCAGACAATAGCTCAGTGTAAACTTGGGTTTCTTTCTTGGCAACTTACATATTCATGATAAGGATTCTAAAAATGCCTAAAGATTCAAATTACTATCTATTCACCCATCTCTCCCTACCAATGAAAACAAAAAGTCCAACCAACAGTATGTTCTGGTTAGCCTGACTTGTGCTTAATTTTTAGCCTTTGAACCCTTATTGAAAATGTCCCTGGCTGGGTGGATCACGAGGTCAGGATTTTGAAACCAACCTGGCCAGAATGGTGAAACCCTGTCTCTACTAAAAATACAAAAATTAGCCAGGCATGGTGGCATGCACCTGTAGTCCCAGCTACTCAGGAGTCTGAGGCAGGAGAATTGCTTGAACCTGGGAGGTGGAGGTTGCTGTGAGCCAAGATCATGCCACTGCACTCCAGCCTGGGTGATACTGCACTCCACTGGGTGATAGAGTGAGACTCTGTCTCAAAAAAAAGAAAAGAAAAGAAAAAAAAATGTCCCTAGAATCTATTACTATACCAACACAGACTCCTCCCTTCTACATAAGTGCTGTACCAAAGATGACTCTTCTAACAGCATGGCTCACAATGACCACAGCCAACAAAGAGATGTTGAGTTTTTTAACTTGTACTAGCTTAATGGCTGAAGTGAATCTACCTTCCTCCCTGCAACTAGGGAGTCACTTTTCTCACCACTTTTGCTACTGCTTTTTACCACCTCCTCTACAATCTAGTTGATAACCAATTCCAATCTGCCATCAACAGGGACTGATCTATCCCTTCACCCCCACATGTGTCAGATAGGACCGGGTAGGTAGGACCTGGGCCCTTTTTTTCATTCTACCAACTCAGCCCTAACATGAAGGTCAACAGCAGTTAGCAAGTCCTGAAGAAATATGCGACAATCCTTGACTAACAAAATTACTTTGTTACTGCCGGCAGGTGTGCTTAAAGTAATAAAACAAAATTCATTTGGAAAACCAGACTTACAGATATTAAATAGAAAATAAGACATCATAAACACTTAATTGCAGAGATTTCAGCGATGGTACAAGAGAACCTAAAGATCACAATGTAGGTTTAGGGCTCATCAAGGAAAGGCCTCAGGACAAAGCTGGAACTTTAACCTGAACCTTACAGAAAAAGGAATTGGAAATATATGACTAAAGTAAAGCAAGGAGCAGGTGTTTAATATAAACAATAAATGAGTTTCTCAAACTCAGCACTATGGACATCTTGAGCCAAAGGGTTTTAGCTTGTGATGAGCTGCTGTGTGCACTGTAGGATATTTGCATCCCTGACCTCTATCCAGCAGCAATCCTCACTCCAAGTGGTAAAAAAATGTCTCTAGTCATTGCCAAATGAACCATGGGAGGGAAGTAGTTCCTGGTGGAGAACACTGCAATACACAATCCCTTTTGTTAACATCTTACTGGTTACCTTAAAATAATAAGGCTGGGGAAATCAGAACTGCCAAGATCAAAGTCACAAAATTTGAGGAATAAAATTTGTGGCACACGTATATACATCTTTTTAAAGAAAGAGGGAAAGAGAAATCTAAATAATCTAAACCTAATATACAGATGATTCATTTAAACAAATAAATACTCATTAGCATTAAAATCTATCTCATGAATCACTTTCAGTTGTACAGGACAATGTGCTATGAAGATCTAATCTAGAATTTTTTTCTTGGGTGCAGTCGTCTGCGTATTGAGTGGAGGGGGAAAAAAATCCCCCTTCCATCCAACCCAAAGACCAATCCATGCGATATACAGCAAAGAAGACAATAATCATTCCATTTTTAAATTTAGGGAGACTGAAAGACATATGTAAATGATTAAAGCTTAAAATATCTGTTACTGAAATATAAAAATGAGCTGGCACTGCCACAAGTGGTGAGAGATTACTGTATATTTTAATACAAAGGTTTTATCCTGAAGAATCTTGAGTTTGAAAGTAAAACAAAAGTATCTTAACAATGTCTGCTATGTTAGCTTTTAATATTTTGGTATTTGTTTATTTTGTGTAATTTTATATACAGATTACTTTCACTGCTACTTTAAAGTATACCCCAGAGTTATGTGCTACTTTAAAACTGCCAATCAAGCAAGTAATAATTATCTGGAATGCATTTTTCTGTATCTCATACTTTCAAAAAAAGAAGAAAAAAATCATTAAAAGCCAAGTACCTATCACAAGAACAATTTGTACTTTGGTTTAAGGACTGAATACATGGAAAATGAACATGTCAATGCTACTAAATGAATTAACCCTTCCTTCCTGGGAATCTCCATCTACATATGACAAAACTAAAAAGATAAACTGGAAATTTGTACTGACACATAATTATACATATTTATGGGATACATGTGATACTTTTGATACACGTATGCAATGTGTATTGGTCAAATTGATATTTGGGATATCCATTTCAAACATTTATCATTTGTGCTGGGAACATTTCAAATCTTCTCTAGCTATTTTGAAATATACAATAAATTATTAACTATAGTCATCCTACTGTGCTATCAAATACTAAAACTTATTCCTTTTATTTGACTGTACTTTTGTACCCAGTCACCAATTTCTATTCATCCCTGGCCCCCCACCCTTCTCAGCCTCTGATAACCCTCATTCTACTCTCTACCTCCGTTAAGATCAACTTTTTTAGCTCCAACATAAGGCACGAGAACATGTGATACTTGTCTTTCTGTGCCTGGCTTATTTCACTTAACATAAGGACCTCTAGTTTCATCCACATTGGTGCAAAGGATGGGACTTCACTCATTCTTTTTATATCTGAACTGGACTGTATTCCACTGTGTGTGTGCGTATATATACACCATTTTCTTTATCCATGCATCCATTTATAGATACTTAGATTGATTCTCTATCTTGGCTACTGTAAATAATACTGCAATAAATATTAAAGTGCAGGTATCGGCCGGGCGCAGTGGCTCATGCCTGTAATCCCAGCACTTTGGGAGGCAGAGGCGGGCGGATCAGGAGTTCAAGACCAGCCTGGCCAACAAGGTGAAACCCCGTCTCTACTAAAAATACAAAAATTAGCCAGGCATTGTGGTGTGTGCCTGTAGTCCCAGCTACTTGGGGAGGCTGAAGCAGAAGAATCACTTGAACTCGGGAGGCAGAGGTTGCAGTGAGCCGAGAATGCACCACTGCACTCCAGCCTGGGCAACAGAGCGAAACTCCATCTCAAAAATGGAGAAAAAAGAAAGTGCAGGTATCTCTTTGACATACTGATTTCTTTTCTTTTGGACATTCATCCAGCAGTGGGGATTGCTAGGTCAGATGGTAGACCTATTTTTAGGCTTCTGAGGAATCTCTACACTGTTTCCCATAGTGGCTGTACCAATCTACATTTCCACTAGCAGTGTACTAGTGTTTCCCTTTTTCTGCACCCTTGCCAGAATCTGCTATTTCTTTTTCTTTCCTTTTTTAGACAGGGTCTCACTCTGTCACCCAGGCTGGAGTGCAGTGGTGCAATCTCACCTCTCTGCAACCCCTGCCTCCTCGGCTCAAGTGAGGCTCCCACCTCAGCTTCCTGAGTAGCTGGGACTACAGGTGTGTGCCACCATGCCTGGCTTGTCTTTTTGATAATGGCCATTTAACTGGGGTGTATAAAATCTCATCGTGGTTGCGATTTACATTTTCCTGATGATTAGTAATGTTGAACATATGTTCATATACCTGTATGTCTTCTGAAAAATATTCAGATAATTTGCCCATTTTAATTGGATAATTTGGTGTTTTTGTTTTTGAGTTGAGTTCCTTACATATTCTAGTTATTAATCCCTTGTCAGAAAGATAGTTTGCAAATATTTTCTCCCATTTCATTTTCTTCACTCTACTGACTTTTCCCTCGTGCGGAAGCTTTTTAAGCTTGATGTAATCCCATTCGTCTATTTTTGCTTTCGTTGTCTGTGCTTTTGAGGTCTCACCTACCTTTGCCCAGACCAATGATCTGAACTGTTGGAAATGTTTAAGAACAAAACTAGGGCCAGGCAGAGTGGCCAATGCCTGTAACCCCAACACTTTGGAAGGCTGAGGCAGGAAGACTGCTTGAGCCCAGGAGTTTGAGACCAGCCTGGGCAACATGGCGAGATCTCATCTCTACAAAAAATTAAAAAATTACCCAGGCATGGTGGCATGTACCTGTAATCCTAGCTACCCGGGAGGCTGAGGTAGGAGGACTGCTTGAACCCAGAAGTTCAAGGCTGCAGTGAGCTATGATTGTGCCACTGCACTGCAGCCTGGACAAAAGAGGAACAGTCTCTAAAAAACAAAACAAAACTATATCTTGCTGCGGTCTCATCCCTCCAAAAGAAGTTATTCAAAAAGCACTACTCATAGTTATCAAATGGAACTAGGATTCTTGAAGACTAAGAAATTGGAGGAAAATATGGGTCCACTAACTGGTAGGAATCTCCATATCCTGAGTAGTAATAGTCAGCAAGTGTTCTGAGTTACCTGGAAAATTCTACACAAAAAAAACTATAGATTCGGAGGGAAGAGGAGGAGTTAAAATAAAACAAAACTACTGACTCAATGATGGCATACCATTTGACACTCTTTTTTAAAGGTGCATTGTTTAAAGACATTTATAAAAAGGAGGGAAGTAATCAGAAAATTATAATAGTAGTACAAGAGGTCCAAAGTCTAAATGACCAGTTTAAAAAGAAAAAAATACACACACAGAAATGTGGAGAAGAAACCAATAATTATTTTAAATCAAAAACATTTTCTAAAATGAAAAATAACAAGCACTGGTGAGGATATGGAGAAACTGGGACCACTGGGCACTGCAGATGGGAACGTAAAATGGTGCGGCCATTGTGGAAAACAGTTCCTCGAAAAGTTAAACACAGAACTACCGTATGATCCAGCAATTCTACTTCTAGGTGTATACCCAAAAGAAGTGAAAGTAGAGACTTAGACACTCGCACACCAACATTCACGGCAGTGTTATTCACAATGGCTAAAAGGTGAAAACAACCCTGAACCCTGAAAGCATTACGTGAAGTAAAACAAGCCAGACCCGAAATATTTTATAATGTCACTTAAGTGAGGCACCTAAAATCCATCAAACTCAAAGACACAAAAGCTAGACAGGGATGGGAATGAAGGAGGAATGGTCATTTTTGTTTAATGGGTACAGAATTTATATTTGGGACAATAAAAAGGTTCTGGAAATGAATAGTGATGATGGCTCTACAACACTGTGAATGTACTTAATGCCACTGAACTGTACATTTAGCAATGGTTAAAAAGTGGTAAATTTCATTTTATGCATGTTTTGCCTCAACCAACCAATCCATAAATAATTCCCAGAATTAAAAAATACTAGTTTTCAAATTAAGAGAACTCACAAGAGTTGCTGAAGAGTGACCAACACAAGAGTTGACAAATAAACTCACAGCAAAGCACACTGTAGTAAAACTGTGTAATTCTGGAATCAAAGAGAAGACTCTACGGAACTCCAGGGACATAAACCAGGTCACATACAAAGAGTGCTCCAGATTTATCAACAGGTGTCAAAGAAAGCAATGAAAAAATTCCTTCAAAATTCAGAGACAATAATTTTTCAACCTAGAATAACCAGACTATCAAATAAGTAGAATAAACACATTTTCAGACACTGAAAGTACAAATCAAAAAAAATTGTTATTGTGCCTCCTGTCATTCCACCAAAACAATGATGTAAACCAAGAAACAGCATGATATGGCATCTAGAATACTGAGACTCCAACACAAAAGGTTAATTACAGGATGATAAAAACGGGTCTCCCACCATAAGATGGTAGGATTTCCATCTTCATCATAACACGGTAGGATTAAGGCATGTCTAGAGAGCAACCAGTCCAAAATGGAGCAGTTAAGAAGTCTCGACAAGAGATTTTTTTTTAAACATGAAATTGATATATAAACAAACTAAAATTTGGGGTTGAATTAGTCATAAGCATGCAGAAAATTAAATGAAAAAAATAGCATTCACAGAGACAATGTATATATTGAAAGCTAATGTGACCAAAATTTCAATGTAATTATCTTGGAAAAAATGAGCAGTTAAAGTGGGAAGTTTGTGTGTATGCTTGGAGAAGGAGTATGTAAAAGAAACTAAATCTTAACTTTCATTAGTTAAGAAATCAGACATTAAGGGAAAAAGTAACTAGACTGTAAGATTAACAGAAAAAGTAACTAGTAAAAAGACTGTACCTTAGAAATACGAAGGTAGGCTGGGCACGGTGGCTCACGCCTGTAATCCCAGCACTTTGGGAGGCCAAGGCGGGCAGATCACGAGGTCAGGAGATCAAGACCATCCTGGCCAACATGGTAAAACCCCGCCTCTACTAAAAATACAAAAATTAGCTGGGCATGGTGGTGCATGCCTGTAATCCCAGCTACTCAGGAGGGTGAGGCAGGAGAATCGCTTGAACCAGGGAGTTGGAGTTTGCAATAAGCCGAGATCATGCTACTCTACTGCACTCCAGCCTGGCAGCAGAGCGAGACTCCGTCTCAAAAAAAAAAAAAAAAAAGAAATAGGAAAGTAAACACCAAAAGAAACAACCAAATGATTTTAAAGCAGTTTTACTTGCAGCTCAAAAAATAAAAAACAAAGAAAATTTAAAGTGGTTGTCTCTCAGGAGTAAAAGAAATAAGAGAAAGTACACAGACTTTTTTGTGACCTCTGTCGTATTAATAAATTCACTAATGCATGTGCATATAACTTTAATAAAAGTAAAAACTAAATAATAAAAAAAATCAATTTAAAAAGAGTCAGGTGGTGCTCTGGAGTCTGGAAGCCTGACCAGGTATTTCAACCACTTTCTCATTTGTAGGGCCTAAGGCAGATAACCCTAGCCTCTCTGTTTCCCCCATCTGTGAAACAGGGATAATAATATTTACTTCTGTTGCTGTAAGGATTAACATTAGTGTAAGCAAAGTGCTTAGCAAAATGGCTGACACCTAGTAAGCACCCAATGGTTGTTTTTCCTCAAGAAACTCAGGATGGGAAGAACATCTGAGTAATACGGTAGATATATGCAGACAGCTTTGGGGATGAGGGTAGTGTTCTGAGATGGCATTAGTAAGGAAGACTGTAACAGTGAGAAAGACCTGTGTTAGACCATAATAAGATGCTTGGGCTTATACTGGCATTCTCTCTGGCCTAGAAATACTTCTAAAGGCACTTTAAATATCCTCTTTCATCAGAGAGGATAAAATCTCTACCCAACGTTGCTTTTCCACCCATTCACAAAACTGCTTGTTTTTTAAAAATAAATGAAATATTTCTTTCTTTTTTCTTTTTTGAGACACAGTTTCACTCTGTTGCCCAGGGTGGAGTGCCATGGCACAATCTCGGCTCACTACAACCTCCACCTCCTGGTTCAAGTGATTCTCCTGCCTCAGCCTCCCGAGTAGCTGGGATTACAGGTGCATGCCACCATGTCCAGCTAATTTTTTTTGTATTATTAGCAGAGACAGGGTTTCACCATGTTGGCCAGGCTGGTCTTGAACTCCTGGCCTCAGGTGATCCACCTGCCTCGGCCTCCCAAAGTGCCGGGATTACAGGCGTGAACCACTGCGCCGAGCCATAAAAATAAATGAAATATTTCAACTAACAGAAAAGTATAGAGAAGAGGTATATCACTTAGCTTTGTCAAACCTTAGCTACATTTTTATAGTTCTTGATGAGCTAAAAGATATTTACATATGTTATACTTACTCCAAAAATTCTTTGACTCCACCAGGATTTCCTATCCATTGATTCTATTACCTTTTTACTGTCCCTCAATCCTCTGACAACCTCTCTCCCTTCATTACCCAGCTTCAATTGTAAAAATTATAATCTGGCCCAGTGCGGTGGCTCACACATGTAACCCCAGCATTTTGGGAGGCCGAGGTAGGCAGATCACCTGAGGTCAGGAGTTCAAGACCAGCCTGCTCAATACGGTGAAACCCCGTCTCTACTAAAAATACAAAAATTAGCCAGGCATGGTGGCACATGCTTGTAATCCCAGCTACTCAGGAGGCTGAGGCAGGATAATTGCTTGAACCCGGGAGGCGGAGGTTGCAGTGAGCCGAGATCACGCCACTGCACTCCGGCCTGGGCAACAGAGTGAGACTCCGTCTCAAAAAAAAAAAAAAAAAAAAAAAAAGAGAAAAGAGGAAAAAAAAATTATAATCACTCCCTCAGATATAGTTGGTTCTCTAGCCCTTCTCTGGATTCACTGTAATTAAAAAAAAAAAAAAAAAAATCAACGTAATCCCCACCAAATCTGTGCCTATACAAACATAGGGAAGAAAGCAAAGAAAAATCCACAATCATGCTGGCTGATCTTGAGTACACTATAAATGCTACCAGACATTATCCCCAGTCTATTTCATTCTCTGACTCTCCCAGTAACTATTTCACATCTTCTCACCTCAACCCTACATTGAGTTTTCCCTCCCTCACACTCAATGACCTTGCTTCTTGTTGCACTTATAAAACTGAAAACAATAGGGAATTTCCAGAGTCCCACCAGTTACCTACTATCATGTACATGTACACACCCTGAATTTCCACCTGTTATCACAGATGGAACTATCCATGCTCTGGTCTATTTATATACCAGATTTGCCATTTGATCACCTACTCAAGACTATCACTTGAGCAATTATCCCCTTTCTCCTATCATCTACGTCAACTTTTTATTTGCTAATAATGGATTCATTCCCACCAGCATACAAATATAAATACACTGATATTTCTCCCTTTTAAAATTTACTCTTTATTCCACTTACCCTCCCAGTTCCAATACCATTTAAAAATTTGCTGTGCTTTGTAATAAAAGTCCTTAAAACAGCCGTCTCCCTCCCATTATCTCTCAAATCTACTCCAAGCTTTCTGTCCCACCACTAAACCTAATCTGCATTTATCAAGATCACAAATGATCTGCATTTATCAAGATAACCAATGACCACCAACTGCTAAATCCACTGGTCAGTGGACAATTTTCTTAAATGTCCCACTAACAATATTTTACACAGTTGATCACTCCTCCTTAATTACTTTCCTGGGTTTGCTTTTATCTTTCTTGTTCATTTTCCTTTTCTGGTTTCCCAAACTGCTTAACGCTGGAGCACTCACAATTCTCTCTTTTCTATCTACACTTGGTGATCTCATCCAGTCTGGAGTTTTTAATACTATCCGCATGCCAATTTTATCAGGATGACTCCTGATCCCCAGTCATCCACCCAACCATTTGGCCAACTAATATTTGGCATGTCCAGAACTGAACTTCTGATCTTTCCCACATACTGCTCCTTCTACAGCCTTTCACCTCTCAGATGTGATGAAATTCCACACTTCGGCTGCTCAGACAAATTCCTCAGTCACTACTGACTCCTTTCTTTTTCACATTACACTCTACCTTGCCTGAAACTCCTGTTGGTTGTACCTTCAAAATACATATACAATGTGACTAATTCTTAACACCTCCTGCTACCACTTAATTCAAACCACGAACATCTCTTAGCCTGATTTCAATACCCCTGCTTCCAGCTTACTTCACCTCAAATATATTTTCAGCACAGCCATTCATTGGACAATTCTTTTAACGCTTAAGTCTGATAGTGTCACTTCCCTGCTCAAAACTCTGTAATCCTAGCCAGGCACAGTGGCTCACGCCTGTAATCCCAACACTTTGGGAGGACAATCTGGGAGGATAGTTTGCATCCAGGAGTTCAAAATCAGCCTGGGCAACAAGATCCTGTCTCTACAAAACAATTAAAAATTTGCCAGGCATGGTGGCGCAAGCCTGTAGTCTCAGCTACTCAAGAGACTGAGGTAGGAGGACTGCTTGAGCCCAGGAGTTCGAGGCTGCAGTGAGCCATGATCACATCACTGCACTCACACTGCATGACAGAGTGAGACTGTCTCAAAAAAACAACAACAAAAAACTGCAACTGCTCTGGATTTCACTCAAAGGCCAAAGCCTTTACAGTGCTCCACATTGCCCTACATTGTATTTCCCCCATTCCCTTTACCTCCTCCTCTCCTTGATCAGTCTACTTCAGCTACAGTGGCCTCCTTGTTGTCTGTGAAAGGGCTAGACACACTAGTCCTACTTAAGGCTTTTGCACTGAAAGATTCTTCTACCTTGGCCGGGCGCAGTGGCTCACAAAAGTGCCTGTAATCCCAGCACTTTGGGAGGCCTAGGCAGGCGGATCACAAGGTCAGGAGATCAAAACCATCCTGGCCAACATGGTGAAACTCCGTCTCTACTAAAAATACAATAATTAGCTGGGCATGGTGGCGCGCATCTGTAGTCCCAGCTACTTGGGAGGCTGAGGCAGGGGAATTGCTTGAAATTGGGAGGCACAGATTGCACCACTGCACTAGAGCCTGGTGAAAGAGACTCCATCTCAAAAAAAAAAAAAGTCTTCTACCTGGATTTATCTTCTATATATTGCATGGCTGACTCCCTTATTCTTGGGCCTCAATCAAATGTCACCTTTGAACTGAGACTTCCTCTGACCATCTTATTCAAAATTCCAACTACCTGTGCCAGGCATGGTGGCTCACACCTGTAATCCCAGCCTTTGGAAGGCTGAGTAAGACCCCGCCTCTTTTTTTTTTTTTTTTGAGACGGAGTCTTGCTCTGACACCCAGGCTGGAGTGTGGTGGTGCGATCTCAGCTCACTGCAACCTCCGCCTCCGGGGTTCAAGCTATTCTCCTGCCTCAGCTTCCTGAGTAGCTAGGATGACAGACGTGTGCCACCACGCCTGGCTAATTTTTGTATTTTTAGTAGAGACGGGGTTTCACCATGTTGGTCAGGCTGGTCTCAAACTCCTGACCTCAGGTGATCCACCTGCCTCAGCCTCCCAAAGTGCTGGGATTAGAGGCGTGACCCACTAGTGCCCAGCCCACCCTGTCTCTTTAAAAAAAAAAAAAAAATCCAACTACCTATTCACTCTTTTTTAAAAAAAAAAAAAAAAAAAAAAAGTTTTTTTAACATGGGAGTTTGAGGGGAGCGGTGGGGAGGCTTTCTAGTAAAGACCTCCCAGAAAGCCTACTAGACAAATTCTAAAAGAGCTGTGACATTCTCCACTCTTAACTCTCATTTCCCTTACCCTTTTTCTTATTTTTGCATTGCCCTTACTATCCAGTAACATAATATATAATTTATTTAATTATCTACTGTCTGCCCACATATTTATTCTCTCTCTCTCTCTCTCTCTCTCTCTCTCACACACACACACACACATCTTACAAGTACCAAGAATTTATTCATATGTATAAAACAAATACAAAGTCTGGCAAATAGTAGGCACTCAATAATTATCTGGTGATTGAATAAATGAATATCCTGAAGCCCACTCTGTGGGAATAATGTCTACAAACCATCTACAGTAGAAAAAAGAAATCAGGTAGAAAAAATGCCACCTTCCAAGCAGATCTGGGAATTATGTGTAGAACTGCTTTGGCAATTAATAGGGGAATAGCGGGGAGCAGTGGCTCACGCCTGTAATCCCAGCACTTTGGGAGGCCAAGGTGGACGGATCATGAGGTCAGGAGATCGAGACCATCCTGGCCAACATGGTGAAACCCCGTCTCTACTAAAATGCAAAAAATTAGCCAGGCAATGGTGGCGCGTGCCTGTAGTCCCAGCTACTCGGGAGGCTGAGGCAGGGGAAGAGCTTCAACCTGGGAGGTGGAGGTTCAGTGAGCTGAGATCACGCCACTGCACGCCAACCTGGCGACAGAGCAAGACTCTGTCTCAAAAACAAAAAAAAACAGGGGAATAGATTCATATTTGAACTGTAATGCATAATAAAAATAGCAAGCACATACATAATCACAAATGCCAGGTACTGTTCTAAGCACTGTGGACATATTAACTCAATCTTCAGAAGCATATGTATGAGTTAGGTGGTACTACTCTCCCCATTTTATTATCAATAAGACAACTTCGAAACAGGTTAAATAAACTGCCCATAATTGCACGGGTAATAAGCAACGGCTAGGATTTCAACCCAGCCATTATGGCTTCAGAATCCATACTCTAATTACATCACGACATCTAGTTACAGGAACAGTATAGGCCAGGAGTATCCAATGTTTTGGCTTCCCTGGGTCACACTGTAAGAGAAATTGTCTTGGGCTGCACATCAAATACACTAACACTAATGATAGCTGATGTGCTTTTTTTTAAAAAAAAATCGCAAAAATCTCATAATGTTTCAAGAAAGTTTATGAATTTGTGTTGGGTCACATTCAAAGCTGCCCTGGGCTGCATGCAGCCTGCGGGCTGTATAAGCTCAGTATAGGCCAAAAAACAGTTAATGCAAATATGCATCCCTAAGCTATTATGTGGTAAGAAAAGATATATAAAGAATTTAGTTGTCCTCAGGGAGCTCACAATCTAAACAAAAAATAATGGCACAGCAAATTTTATATATGATGATAGAAGTGGGCTGAGTCACATCTAATTCAGGGTCAATGGAGGTTTTCTAGAAGAGACGACCCCTAGCATGTATCTTTTAAAATGACCACAAAGTCAAGAGCTACACAGAAGAGGGAGAAAAAATGTGCACAAAGGAAAAGTAAGGTCTTTGTTCCAGCAAAGGGAACAATACATACAAAGTCACTGGGATGAGGCAGTACGGATTTACTAGAGAATTGAGTAATTTAGGAGAAAAGAAAAACACAGGGAACAAACAGAAAAATATCAAATTAAGTAGAGCCACAATTATTTATTTATGCCTTAAATCTCATAAGAACCTTAAGTTTTAACTTGAGCAAGGGAGAAGGTGCAGAAAGATTTTAATCATGGGAATAACATACTTACACTGTAGCATGACTACTATTAATAGCATATATTAGACAAGACTGGAAAGGGCAAGCAAAATCAAGTTAGGAAACCTATACAAAACCCAGGCAAAGTGAGAATGACGAACAGATATTATCTACAGAACCATAACCCAATGTTGTCTGTGAACCTTCATGTTCATTCCCACTAATGCTGCACCATTACAAATTCTCATCTCCTCTAGCTTAAATACCATAATAGTCTCCTGAGTGATTTCCCTAATTCCTTTGAATTAGACTCAATTTCTCCAGGGCAAAGCTCTGATTTATCTTTTCTCTGCTCAAAAGCCTTCATTAATTTCTAATGTCTTTCTAAAGCCAAAATTCTATGCATTAGCAAGACCCTTTCTAATCTATCCTAATTCTTCCTCCACAGCTCTGAACTTTACTATTCCTTTGCTCACTGTTCCCTCTGCCCAGACTAAGTTGAAATGCCTCCTTGCACCATGATGCACTGCTAAATATTCCTTGCCAGAAATAAACTTAAGTTACTGCTCCCAAAGCACTCTGTTTATAACTTCCTTAAAGCAACTATTATATTCTTCCCCAGACCATAATCACCAGTTCCATGTCTTTTTTTCCTTATAAGATCAGGTTCCATGATACTAGGCTAACAGAAGCTACAGTATCAAGAAATATAAGCATTTCAACAATTCAAAGATCTTAGTAGGAACAATAAACGTTTCACAATAATAGAACAAGGGTCAGTGCTAAATTTATCTGGACCCTTAAAGGTCAGAAGGTGATTCCCACTGACACAGTTAAGTTGCCATTATTACCTTCACAACAGTTTTAAGATAATAATTTTAACACATTTTACCAATATGATGAATTGCAGGTACTGTATACACATATATGGTGATTATAGCACATACTAATGAGTCAGCTCCCCAGCTCATGGTTCCCATTTTCTTTAAAAGGTACTAAATACACAAGGATGGGCCTCCAGTAGCCAGCTCTGTTTCTCTCATCACCCCACCTGACCAGGGCCAGGCCAATCAGATATTTTCCTCCAAAAATGTGAAATACGGAAGATACCAAGACTGGAACCCAGTCCTTTGCTAGAACCTGAAGAACAAGTCTAACAACTTCTGCTGCTGAGGTCCCTGGGCTCCATCCTCACACTCTTTGGCTTGGTAGTGTAGCTCAACCCTTGTTTCTAAGTGCTACTTCAATATCCTTCTAATAAATATTTCTTTCCCTTCTTTTCTGGTTTTCTTTTGGGCTTACGTGAACCAAAATCAGTTGTGCTGCTTGGAAGCAAAAATTTTTAAATGAATTTGATGCTTTCAAAAAGCCAAGTACTATTTTGGGACTAAATCTGAAATGCTTGAGCTTAAAAGCAGAAATCTGAGCTGTGAAGAAAGAAAAAGAAAAAGGAAAAGGAAAGGAAAGGAGAAGGAGGGAGGGAGGGAGGAAGGGAGGAAGGAAGGAAGGAAGGAGAGAGAAAAGAAACTCCTTTGTGCTTTCAAATTATAATTTAGAAGTTTATTTCCTATTTAATATTTAAAACGCTATGAGACTACTAAATTAATTCAAATCTGGGTGGACATTCCCAAATGAACCATTTAAAACACTCAGTCCAGCAGACTACCCAACACCTTAAGGTCCACCAAAATATTCAGAGAATTTAGGTTTTAGTTTGGTTCTCTGCAGGTAACCCTACAGAATGTAAAAGATCCTCTATGTTGTTATACACATTGACAATCCTCCTAAGACAGATCACTACCAATAAAGTAACTTTATTGCTATTTTCCTTTCTTCCTAGAAATTTATCCCTTGATTTTAGTTTGATAAATTTTCCTTTCTACCTTTGATTATAAATTGGTGAATTTTACCTTCTTCCAACATAAGTATCCTAGATCTTCAAAATATATAAATGTTCCTGCATCAGACCCAAACACTGATTTTCCTACATTAGAAATTAGATCTGAATTTATTATGTATACATTTATGAATTTAAGTTTCTAGTCTGAAAAAGGCTGTTCATTTCAGCCAATCATAGCTACAAAAACTATTTTATTTTTAATGTTTTTTACCTTTTAAAAGTATTAAAAAGGTAAATGCTTAGTGAAAATACAAATTAAGAAAAATTAAGCTACTAATGATGAAACTTTGTAATTCAGAAACAAAAACATTCAAACTGAATACCAAAAAGCAAAGGTAATCCAAATTATTCTTTTAAGTGGCTTCTGGCATTTCTCTTTCAAGTATATTACACCTGAAAAATCTGAATTTAATTCCTTAACATACAAAGGTTTGCCCAACTACACTTTCATTTTTCATGGTGACTTTTTAAAAAGCAACTTACTAAATGGTCCACTTCCATTTTTTATTTTACTGAATGCACATAAATATTAAGTATATTCTAAATTAATATGCTATATTACATGGGATAGAAATGGAGGGACTGTCATGTCTTCCTTTGATGAAGTACTGCACTGTTTAAATTGTTTTAAACAAGGTCTCCTACTTTTGTAATAAAAAACATATTTTAAATATCCAGCCGTGTTTTTTAACACCCTATGCCTCATCTTAATACCAAATTCAGTGATTTTTAAAAAGGGCACATTAAAGAAATCTTATTCTGGCCAGGCACTGTGGCTCACGCCTCTAATCCCAGCACTTTGTGAGGCCAAGGCGGGCGGATCACCTGAGGTCAGGAGTTCCAGACCAGCCTGACCAACATGGAGAAACCCTGTCTCTACTAAAAATACAAAATTAGCCAGGCATGGTGGCGCATGCCTGTAATCTGAGCTACTCGGGAGGCTGAGGCAGGAGAATTGCTTGAACCCAGGAGGCGGAGGTTGCAGTGAGCGGAGGCTGAGACCGTGCCATTGCACTCCAGCCAGGGCAACAAGAGCGAAATTCCATCTCAAAAAAAAAGAAAAGAAAAGAAAAGAAAAGAAACCTCATTCCATAATGATTCCATAATTTAAAGTTTTTATACTGTTCCATTAACAATTTTAAAAAGGCAAAATCTCTTAAACAGTCACAAAGTAAGGATGCAATTTTACCCAAATCCTCATAATGACCTGAACTTCAGAGAGCAAACAATACCAACTAAATATAAAAGCAACATACTAAAATGTTTCTTAAAACATTTTCTTACCTGAAACACACCATTATTTAAATCAGCCTATTTACACTGAATACTCAGAAGTCTTTCCTTCAAGAGTGAATGTCTCTTCCAAGTTGCTTGTACTATCCAATATCCTAAGCCTTCCAAGAGTTATTAATATTGTATCCATTAAATCTAAGTCAGTATCAACTGTAAGACTGCATTGTTTTAAAAAAATAAAGAAATGGGGCAAGCTGCAATTCTAGGTCACTACTGATGTTTCAAAGACTTTCCAATTTCAGAGATATTAAAATGCAGAGAAAAACATGATGATATTTGAAGTTCTTAAACTTGGTAGCAACGATATTATAGCATTAAACTTCATTTTATGGAAGTTTGTAATTACGTCAAAATCTTTGGAATTTACACATATAGCAGAAAAAATTCTAAAGGCAAAAATTTAAATTTCAATTTTACTCCCATCTAATCTAACCAAGCTCTCTCACATTATGCACTAAGCACTTCACACATTATGAGGCTACTATCACTTGACACTACAACTTTCACCTCATAACTAAAATTTTTCAATGCATAACAAAAGTAATAATTGTTTGTTGACCTTCTATACCTCACCAGTCTTAGGCCCCTAACCTAAGCTTATCTAAAACTCAATTGAAAAAAATTACTCTCTTAAAGGGCTACATTTATAAAAGATTTCCTCCAGGCCTAATTTTTAAAATGAAGTTAATGTATTTCGTACAGGCCAATGCTGATAAAAGCAATAAGCAAAATATTACAAGAAACAGGCTGGGCGCAGTGGCTCATGCCTGTAATCACAGCACTTTAGGAGGCCAAGGAGAGCAAACCACTTGAAGTCAGGAGTTCGAGACCAGCCTGGCCAACATGGTGAAACTCCATCTCCACCAAAAATACAAAAATTAGCCAGGAGTGGTGGCAGGCACCTCTAGACCCAGCTACTTGGGAAGCTGAGGCAGGAGAATCACTTGAACCTGGGAAGCGGAGGCTGCAGTGAGCCAAGACTGTGCCACTGCACTCCAACCTGACCAACAGAGCGAGACTGTCTCCAAAAAAAAAAACAACAAAAAACATATATATATATACACACACACATATACAGAGAGAAATGTAATACTTCACTGTTAAAATAATTTTTAAAATTCCTACCAGATACTGTGGTTTGCTGACCACAGCACCCCCGATACCTAGCGCAGTATTTGGAACAGAATATATACTCAATAAATATTTGTTGACTTAAGTGATACCTTAATAAACATGAGAAGGAATGTGAGCAAACAATGCAAAATCAGGAATTACACAAACACTGTGATAAACAGAGCTTCCCCTTTGAGAAAATTCACACCAGTATTTTTTTCCTAATTTATGTTGAAAGTATCTAACCTGTCACATGGTATACATTTAATAAATTCCAGGCTGGGCGTGACGGCTTATGCTTGTAATCCTAGCACTCTGGAGTCAGATGTGGGAGGAAAGCTTCAGCCCAGGAATTTGAGACCAGCCTGGGCAAAAGGGCAAAACCCTATCTCCACAAAAAAATATATAAAAATTAGCCAGGCATGGTGGTGCAAATCTGTAGTCCCAGCTGCTCAGGAGACTGAGGTGGGAGGATCACCTGAGCCAGAGAGATTGAGGCTACAGTGAGTAGTGATCTTGCCACTGCACCCCCAGCCTGGGTGAAACAGTAAGATCCTGTTCCAAAAAACAAAAAAAAATTTTTTTATATGAAATAAAATGAATCCCAGCCCCTTCTCCTTCCCACTCTTTTTAAGTGAGCTATATAAGTTCACTTAAAACATTTACTACGCACAACTTAGTTAACATAATTTTCAAAAACCTATCTGCATAAAGCAATCCATACCTGAATTTAACCAGTAAACATTAAGCAAGATAGACTAACGCACAAATCTTTGACAAGTGTTATACTAAATGTGTGCCCTTACCCGCCTGCCTCACACCACTAAAACTCATGTGCTGAAACCCCAACTCCTAATATGATAGTATTTGGAGCCCAGGCCTTTTGGAGGAGCACTCATAATCGGATTAGCACCCTTACAAAAAGAGACCTGAGAACTTATACTCTCTCCACCATGTGAGGACACACCAATTATGCCAGAAACACCAGGCATGGTAGCTCATACCTATAATCCCAGCACTTCAGGAGGCCAAGGTGGGAGGACTGTTTCAGCACAAGAGCTCAAGACCAGCCTGGACAACATAGCAACACCCTGTCTCTACAAAAAAAGTCTTTTAACTTTTCTTTTCTTTTCTGTTTTTTTTTTTTTTAAAGAGACAGGGTCTCACTCTGTGGCCCAGGCTGGAGTGCAGTGGTGCCATCTTGGCTCACTGCATCCCTGACCTTCCAGGCTCAAGTGATCCTCCCACCTCAGCCTCCTGAGTAGCTGAGACTACAGGCACACACCACCACACCCAGCTAATTTTTGCATTTCTTTGTAGTGATAGGGTTTCAGCATGTTATGTTACCCAGGCTGGTCTCAAAACTCCTGGGCTCAAGCGATCCGCCTGATTCTGCCTCCCAAAGTGTTGGGATTACAGGCATGAGCCACCCACCACAACTGGCCAAAATAATGTTTTAAAATATAAGCCAGGCATGGGGACGTGTGCTTGTAGTCTCAGCTACTCAGGAGGCTAAGGACAGGAGGACTGCTTGAGTCTCGGACTACAGTGAGCTATTGTCCCACCACTACACTCCAACCTGGGTGATGGAACAAGACCCTGTCTCAAAAACAAACGAAACAAAAAAACAGGGCCAGGAAGAAAGCCTTACCACATAACCTGACTATGCTGGCACACTTATCTTAGACTGCCAGCCTCCAAAACCATGAGGAAATAAATTTCTATTAAGTCACCCAGTGAATGGTATTTTGTTATAGCATCCCAAGCTAAGACAGTAAATCTGTATTTTGAAGGAATAGTGACATATGATGCAGAAGGAAATAATGATAAAACAACCAAATTATGCCCTCTAGAAGAAGCCTACAACTTGGCAGAATATTTTTAACAAAATACCCCTAACATAGAGCAGAAAGTAAGACAAAATTTTAAATGGCAAGGCTATTATATTCTAGGAAAATCTGGGAAGCTCTCAGACAAGAGCCAAGTGGACAAAGAATAGACAGAATCTGGACATACGGAAATTGGGAGAGAAGAGAGAGAGCAAGTATACTTCACTCAGAATACCCTTTCACCCACTCACACTCATGACTCCAATCCCAATAATAATTTCTATTATTTTCTAAAGTTAGAAATAATAGCTTCTAGGGGCTGGGCATGGTGGCTCATACCTGTAATCCCAGCACTTTGGGAAGCCAAGGGGAGCGGATCATCTGAGGTCAGGAGTTCGAGACCAGCCTAGCCAACATGGCAAAACCCCATCTCTACTAAAAATACAAAAATTAGCCAGGTGTGGTGGCACATGCCTATAATCCCAGCTACTAGGGAGGCTGAGGCAGGAGAATCACTTGAACCCAAGAGGGGGAGGTTGCAGTGAGCTGAGATCGCACCACTGCACTCCAGCCTGGGCAACAGAGTGAGACTCCGTCCCCCCCAAAAAATAAAATAAAATAATAGTTCCTTTGTAGATGAAGACAGGGTTTTATTTTTCATCTACAGTGATGTATCTTTTAATGACGGGGGTATGTTCTGAGAAATGTGTCATCAGATGATTCCAATGTGTGAACATCACAGAGTGCACTTACACAAACCCACATGGTATAGTCTACTATACACCTAGACTATATGGTATATAGCTTATTGCTCCTAGCCTGCAAACCTGTAATGGTAAGTACTCGTATGTCTGAACATAGGTAAAATAGAAAAAGTACAGTAAAAATACGGCATTATACTATTATAGGACCACCATCATATATGTGGTCCATCGATGACTAAAATGTCATTATATGGTACATACCTCTATTCATTTATCTAACCCAGCTCCTACTGTGTGACACATTCTGAGTAAGGGAAGTTCGGCCCCCTCAAAACTTACAGAACCACAAGTAGAAACAGACTAGTAAGCAAACAACTATAACAGAAAATGCAACAGATGCATGTCAGAAATATGGCAGTTTTTATTGAGAAAAGGAGACCCAAGAAAACTTCTCAGTAAATAATATATATTTCAATGAGGGCCATCTGAACAGTCTTAAAAGACAAGTTGAAGGTATCCCATAAGGAAGAACATATGAGGCAATTAACAAAGGGCTATGAGAATTTAACACCAGCACAGTAGAACACTGCATATTCAGTGAACTTCAAGTAATGTGAAAAAGTTACGAATGGTGGCAAGAGAAGACTGGAAAGGTAAAAAGAACCCAGGTGAAGAAAAAATTTTAAAGTCCAAGACACTACATGGGAGGCTGGGGTGGGAGAACTGCTTGTGCCCGGGTGGTTAAGGCTGCCAGGAGCCGTGGACACACCACTGCACTCCAGCCTGGGCAACAGAGCAAGGCCCTGTTTCGGATAAATAATAAAACAAAATAAAATAAAGACTATGACAGCACAGTCATTCCTTGGTATACTTCAGGAACTGGTTCCAAGACTGCTGTGTATACCAAAATCTGCACATACTTAAATCCCGCTGTCAACCCTGTAGAACCCACGAGTACAAAAAAAGCAGTCCATTGTGTAGGCGGGTTTCACACATCCTACAAATATTGTATTTCAATCTACGTTTAAGTTGACCCCCACAGTTGAAACCTGTGTTGCGTAAGGGTCAAGTGTATCTGCCTGGCTAAAAGTATAAGAAAGATAGGATAAAAATATAAGAAAGATATTAACTAGCAATGATGTACAAAGGACATCAAAGGAAACAAAATAGAGTGACCATACCTCCTAGTTTCCCCAAAACCAACGTGGTCTATATCTGCACACCTGGTGTCCCAGCCACTTTACCATCTCTACCACACATTAACAAAATATTGTTAATAGTTGCATTAAAACATGCTGGTATGAGCCTGGCCAACATGGTGAAACCCTGTCTCTACTAAAAATACAAAAATTAGCCAGGTATGGTGGTGGTCGCCTGTAATCCCAGCTACGCGGAAGGCTGAAGCAGGGAGAATTGCTAGAACCCACGAGGTGGAGATTACAGTAAGCCAAGATTGAGCCACTACACTCCAGCCTGGGCGACAGAGCAAGACTCCATCTCAAAAAAAAAAAAAAGCTGGTATGGATTTAGTAGACTTCTCCACCTTATACTTCCAGGTTCTTCCAACTTTGTCAAGAGTTTCCGAAATGCATATATATGATGCATATATAAGGAACAGAGTCCTCACTTTAACATACACTTAATTCTGAAAGATGACAGAAATAACCAATCTCTCTCTCTCTCTTTCTAGACTCAATATATCTAACTCTTCCCTTTCAAGGACAGCATGCAGGGGACCCACCAGTGGCTAGGGCAGCTAGCTCCTTTGGGTGCTAATTGGGGGTGGGGGAAGTGGTCAGCACTGCTGTCACTGAAGACTGGTTGGTGTATCAGCAGTGGCCTGTGACCTGGACTGTAAAATACACACAGCTTCCAGGCTAACAACAGGCAGAGTTTATGGGAAACTAAAGGTTAGGTATACCTCTAGGGTTACCTGTGGTTAATGAAGCCATGAGGCTACTAATCCATCAAGAAAGTGAGGAATTAAAGGCTCTCTCCCCACAGGTACAAAGAATGACCTGGCTGAGCACAGTGGCTGATGTCTGTAATCCCAGCACTTTGTGAGGCTGAGGTGGTAAATAGCTTGTGCCCAGAGTTCGGGACCAGCCTAAGCAACATAGGCCATACCCCATTCTCTATTAATCCCAGCACTGGGAGGCCAAGGCAAGCAGATCACTTGAGCTCAGGAGTTCAAGACCAGCCTGGGCAACATGACAAAACCCTATCTGTACTAAAAATACAAAAATTAGCCAGGTGTGGTGACACACGCCTGTAATCCCAGCTACTCGGGTGGCTGAAGCATGAAAATCTCTTGAACCCGGGAGGTGGAGGTTTCAGTGTGCCACTGCACTCCAGTCTGGGCAACAGAGTGAGACTCTGTATTTAAAAAAAAAAAACAACAACAATGAACCAATGAAGCCAGTTAACAGACATCTAGGACATTCATATTATTTATTTCTCAAAATTAGACTTTAGCGTCTCAAATAGAATTCTGATAGGTAAAACTAAAAGACTTAGTTAAAGACCTTAATTGGTGGTCTTACCATTTTTTTAAATTTCAGAGGTCCTAGAAGAAAACTTCAAGACACTTTTAAAACCTTAAGGTATGCTTTCTCCTACAAAGCAGTCTCTCAACCTTGACACTACTGACATTTGGGGCCAGACAATTCTTCATTGCTGGGGAGTGTCCTGAGCAATATAGGATGTTTGGCGGCATCCCTGCCCTCTACCCCACTAGATGCCGGCAACATGCCCCCAAACTGTAACAACCAAAAAGATTTCTAGACATTGTCAGCCCTGGTTTAGAACCACTGCTATAAGGCATTGGGAAAAAAAAAAGTGAACGAGAATACTATAGAATTAAAGGAAAATGTGGAAAAAAAACCCCCACATCTCAAAGAATCTCATACATCTTCAAATAATTTCAGATCTAATTTATTGTTAAGGGTTATTATTAGCTTAAACAGCATATGTCAAATTAAATGTTTTATTTTTATTTAGATTAAAATATGTCATTTAAAACTATTTTTAAAATAGTAGAGGCCAAGCATGGTGGCTCACGCCTGTATTCCCAGCACTTTGGGAGGCCGAGGCAGGCAGATCACTTGAGGTCAGGAGTTCCGAGACCAGCCTGGATAACATGGTGAAACCCTGTCTCTACTCAAAAAAACATGGCAGGCGTAGTAGTTCACGTCTGTAATCCCAGCACTTTGGGAGGCCGAGGCAGGTGGATCACGAGGTCAGGAGATCGAGACCATCCTGGCTAACACGGTGAAACCCCGTCTCTACTAAACATACAAAAAAATTAACCGGGTGTGGTGGTGGGAGCCTGTAGTCCCAGCTACTCAGGAGGATAAGGCAGGAGAATGGCGTGAACCCAGGAGGTGGAGCTTGTAGTGAGCCGAGATTGCACCACAGCACCCCAGTCTGGGCGACAGAGCGAAACTCCGTCACAAAAAAAAAAAAAAAAAAAAAAGCTAGGCATGGTGGCACACGCCTGTAGTGCCAGCTACTTGGGAGGCTGAGGTACAAGAATCACTTGAACCCGTGAGGCAGAGGTTGCAGTGAGCCAAGAGCCACTGCACTCCAGCCTGGGTAACAGAGAGAGACTCTAAAAAAAAAAAAAAAAACAGACAGTAGACTGGGCGTGGTGGCTCATGCCTGTAATCCCAACTTTGGGAGGCCAACGCGGGCGGATCACTTGAGGCCAGGAGTTCAAGACCAGCGTGGCCAACATGGCGAAACCCTGTCTCTACTAAAAATGTAAAAATTAGCTGGGCATGATACACACCTGTAATCCCAGCTATGCGGGAGGCTGAGGCAGGAGAACTGCTTGAACCAGGGAGGCAGAGGTTGCAGTGAGCTGAGATCAAGTCACTGCACTCTAGCCTGGGCAACAGAGAGAGACTCTGTCTCAAAAAAAGATAGTAGAGAGCAATCTTAAATCTTGTGGGTAGTGTTTTCATTCCTTCTGTTTTATAGGACTTTATGACATTTCTGAGATCTCAGAATGCTCTCAGTATTTATTTTCTTCCTATATCCTAAATGGCTTGCTTTGGCATGTTTATTAATGAACAGGCCAGGAGTGTATTTCGAGGAAAAAAAATTACAACTGGGTGAGGCTGCTTACATCTGCAATCCCTGCAGTTTGGGAGGCTGAGGCAGGTGGATCACTTGAGGCCAGGGTTTCAAGGCCAGCCTGGGCAACACAGCAAGACCCCATCTCATTAAAATGAATAAATAAACAAGGATTCCAACTAATAAATGATAAAGCAATGCTAGATTTAGAATATTACCACTTTCAAATCTCCAATGAAAGAAATGATACAGGCAATTTTTTTAGTCTAGCCAAAAAATCTGAAAAAGGAACAACTGTATCAATGAAGAATCAGACAGAAAATTACAAGTGGCAATAAAAAAAAAACTGTAAGACGTTAGCACAAAATAAAACAACGCAAATTAAATAAAGCATTTTTCACCTACCAGATTTTCAGATTTAAAAGCCTAATAACGGGCTCTGCACAATGGCTCACGCCTGTAATCCCAGCACTTTGGGAGGCCAAGGTGGGAGAATTGCTTGAGTTCAGCAATTCTCAGCTGAGACCAGCCTGGCAACCAGCCTGAGCAAGACCCCATCTCTACAAAAAAATTAATAAATTAGCTGGGTGTGGTGGTGCATACCTGTGGTCCTAGCTACTGGGGAAGCTCAGGTGGGAGAAACACTTGAGCCTAGGAGTCTGAGGTTGCAGTAAGCTATGATCATGCCACTGCACTGAAGCCTGGGCCAGAGTGAGACCCGGTCTCAAAAATATATATAAAAATAAAAATAATTTTAAAAGCTGAATAACGCCTGGTGTTCACATGGATATAGAGATAACTTTCATACACTGCTAGTAGAAGCACCTACTGAACAAGTTTTTTGGAAAGCCAGCTGGCAGTATCTGTCAAACATAGTAACGTACATAATCATGAACCCATAAATCCCACTCTTACATCTGTGCCAGTATATTAACTTAAGCACTGTTTGAATTGGTTGGTAACTGTAAACCGCCCAAAAAACCATCAAAGACGACAGGTTAAATAAAGAACACCCAAAACTATAAAATATTATGCAGCCCATGAAGACAATGAGGTAAATTTTTGTATTTTGGTAAGATATCTAAATATAAGCCCAGGCGCATTGGTTCACGCCTGAAATCCCAGCATTTTGGGAGGCCAAGGCAGGCGGATCACCTGGGATCAAGAGTTCGAGACCAGCCTGGCCAACATGGTAAAACCCCGTCTCTACTAAAAATACAAAAAAATTAGCTGGGCATGGTGGCACGTGCCCGTAATCCCAGCTACTCGGGAGGCTGAGGCAGAAAAATTGCTTGAAACCAGAAGGTGGAGGTTGCAGTGAGCTGAGGTTGTGCCACTGCACTCCAGCCTAGGCAACAGAGCAAGACTGTCTCAAAAAAAAAAAAAAAGAAAAGAAAAAAAAGAAAAAGAAAAAAGGTATCTAAATAAAGTAACAAAAGGCAAACTGAAGTTCCATGGCATTTAACAAGAGGATTAACGCACATATACTTACGTGTACAGAAAATTCTGTTAAGAATATACAAGAAACAGGTAACAGTATAGTTTTTCTCTTTTCTTATATTTTTGTAAAATGAGACAGAAACATCTAAAGCAGTATTAATTTCAATCATCTCTGCACATGAGTTTTCCACATTTATAGGCACAAGAATTACCTAATTCGTGGGATCCATTACACTCAAAATGCAGTTATTCTCACCGAATTCCTCCTTAACCAAAATGAAGATGTAAATAGAAAAAGCATGTATCAAGATATTCTCCATATTTTAAATCCAAGTTTTTAAAACTACTTTTAAAATCTTACCTGTTCATCTAACCATCTAATATTTTGTCAGAAATAATTTTTAAAGTAACCACATGCTGGCTATGGCACTGATTTTAGCCATATCCTACCAAAAGCAACATAGCAAAACCAAAGACCACACACAGTATTTACAAGAAAACTGGATGACAACTTAACAAGGTATCATCCCCAAAAACTCTCTACTATGAACAAGCAAGCAGGGCAAGACTAGAAAAGTATCAGTATCTACAGAAGAGGAAAAGAAACACGACTTATCTTGCAATGACCCTACAAACATGAAAATCTCAAATTCAACACTAGTATTCACTGGTAAGGGTGGTTTAAAAAAAAAAAAGCCTACTTTCTATCTACATTTAAGATTGCTCCTTACAGCAAGATACACTCTAGTATGCAAAAGCCCTAGAAAAGGTGGACCAGTCTCCAGTTAACAAATCACTTTGAAACAAAAATGGCCACCACCTCAAAAGCCACCCTGGAAGTCACCATAGACAACCGTATCCCTAATAAAACAATCTCCAAAAATATTAAATTCCCTTTAGTTGCACAATTTTAAATAGAAATATAGTGCGTCCTCTGTATCTACGAGTTCCACATTCACAAATCCAACCAACCTCAGATTGAAAATATTTGAGAAAGGGCTGGGCGCAGTGGCTCACGCCTGTAGTCCCAGCACTTTGGAGGGCCGAGGGGGGCAGACCACGAGGTCAGGAGATCGAGACCATCCTGGCTAACATGGTGAAACCCCGTTTCTACTAAAACTATTAAAAAAAATTAGCCAGGTGTGGTGGCGGGTGCCTGTAGTTCCAGCTACTTGGGAGGCTGAGGCAGGAGAATGGCGTGAACCCGGGAGGCGGAGGTTGCAGTGAGCCGAGATCGCGCAGCGGCACTCGAGCCTGAGCGACAGAGCGAGACTCCGTCTCAAAAAAAAAGAAGAAAATATTTGAGAAAAATTGTACTGAAATGTGGAGACATTTCTCGTCATTACTTCCTAAACAATATAAGGTATAAAAACTATTTACGTATCATTTTTATTGTATTAGGTATTATAAGTAATCTAGAGATGCACCAAGGATGTGCAAAGGTTATATGCAAATATTATGCCATTTTACATCAGGGACTGAGCATCCACAGATTTTATGTCCAAAGGAGGTCCTGGAACCAATCCCCCACATGTAACAAGGGACAACCGTACTTTGCCATTAGTTGACGGAAAGCTACCTCACCCTCCCCCTTCCTCCCATATACACAATAGTGCAAAAATTACAGATGTTCTTTAAGACCTCGCACTTTCCTTATATTTCAAATACTTCTATAGCATATATTTTTCTCCAGTTTCATCACCTACAAATGGGAATATTAGAACTACCCCCCAATATTGGTGTGGTAAGATTTTTACTTAACTGAGAATAACAAATCCAAGATGCATATATTAAATAGAAAGCTTAGAGTCACTTCAAGCTAAAAATACATGTATCAGTCTCGTCACCTGTATGTTTCAAATTTTGTCTCTACAAAATTACAATTACTGAAAAGCTTTTTCCTTGAAGTGACTGGAAAATAGTCAAAATTACAAATGTTAAGGGTACATCAGTCATCTATCTTATTGACCCTTCCACACTCAACCTTCTCATAATTGCCCCAAAATCCCCCACAGTACATGAGGTCAAGCTTAGGTAAGCCACTTGAAAAATCTCAGAAATTACAGAAATAACGATTTTAAGAGTCCTAACAAAAGCAAAAAGCTCCCAATTCTTTTTTTTTTTTTTTTTCTGAGACAGAGTCTCACCCTTTCGCCCAAGATGGAGTGCAGTGGTGCAAACTTGGCTCACTGCAACCTCTGCCTCCCGCTTTCCAGCGATTCTCCTGCCTCAGCCTCCCGAGTAGCTGGGACTACAAGCGCCCGCCACCACACCCAGCTAATTTTTTCTGTTTTCAGTAGAGGCAGGGTTTCACCATGTTAGCCAGGCTAGTCTCGAACTCCTGACCTCAGATGATCCACCCGCCTCGGCCTCCCAAAGTGCTGCGATTACAGGAGTGAGCCACCGCACCTGGCCTAAAAGCTCCGAATTCTAACAGTGGTTTTGAAAAGATTCTGGCACTGTTACAGTAGGGGAGGAGGATGTAAGACAACTGAACAAGGAGCAAGTGGTATATATTAATAAAATGCAAATTACAAGAGGATTTGGAGCCAGAATGCCTGAGTATAAAACCCAGTTCCATTACTTATCAGCTGTACAACCTTGGACAAATTATTTAAGCCTTCTAAGACTCAACAGCCTCATTTTTAAAAAAGACAAAGACCTACTTCAGATAGTAGTTGTAAAGACTAAATCAGGTTATGCATATGAAATATTTGATAATGTCTGACACAAAATAAATGTTCATTAAATATTTGCCATTTAGGAATAAAAGAAAGGCTGGGCCCGGTGGCTCACGCCTGTAATCCAAGCACTCTGGGAGGCCAAGGCAGGTGGATCACCTGAGGTCAGGAGTTGAAGACCAGCCTGGCCAACATGGTGAAACCCTGTCTCTACTAAAACTACAAAAATTAGCCAGGTGTGGTGGTGGGCGCCTGTAATCCCAGCTACTTAGGAGGCTGAGGCAAGAGAATCGCTCAAAACTGGGAGGCAGAGGCTGCAGTGAGCTGAGATTGCGCCACTGCACTCCAGCCTGGGAGACAGAGTGAGACTCTGTCTTAAAAAAAAAAGAAAAGAGAGAGACAAGTAAATTATACTGAAAGAAGTAGAGTTTTAACCATGACTGTCTTCTAAGCAACGGTCAAACAGATTACAAGAATAGAGACAAGAGAGATACTATGACACTTATAGCTCCAAATGGCTCTTCACTCTACAGAGCCTCTTAATAAAGCTTTTTATTTTTCTAGCCAGGCATGGTGGCGCATGCCTCTGGCAGCTACTGGGGGCGGGGGCTGAGGCAGGAGGATCATTTAAGCCTGGGAGGTCGAGGCTGCAGTGGGCCGTGATGGCACCACTGTACTCCAGCCTGGATGACAGAGCAAGACCTTGTCTCAAAAAAAAAAAAACAAAAAAGTTTTTTACTTTTTTGCGTTAAGTGGTAAGTGATAACAAAAAAGCCCTACTTCCATGCCACATTTTTTAAAAAACCACTAAAGGCATTATTACTATTGTTTTATATCATTACTAATTTGAGACTTAAATGAGCTATTATTCACTTTATAGTCAATGGTGTGAGTTCTCAAAAATATTTAATATTCAGGTAATAGGTTACCCAAGGTATCCGATAGGGATGGAATGTGCAAGTGGTTACAAGTAGATTGCCACACACATGTATTACAAGCAATGCAAAACCTGGGCAGCCTGACACATCAACAGGACTGCTATTGGGTGAAACCAGAGAGAAGACAAGCAAACGAACACATCAGAGAGCTAGTGAAAATGAAGATCTAAAATACATTTCTCAACATATAATGCTTTCCATAGGCACATGTAATTAAACAGTAAACACTCTCCTCAATTATCTACAGTTATGTTTTAGTCAGCGATTCAGTTTTTTGCTATGGATCCTGAATAATAAACTTCTACATCAAAAAGGGAAAAGACTTTCAGTCTACAAGCAGAGAGAAAGCATGGTGTTCTGTGGACTATAAATTCCTTTTCTTCTTACTAATGAGATCTGAAGCTTACTAATGATGTTTTGAAGCAACGTGAAGTTTTTGACAGGTGTCCAGTAATGTCATATACAGTAATAGTCCATAAACATTACGAACCCATACATTCACTGGCAGACACAAAGTGGATCCGTAGATATAGATACACATGTGCATACAGGTAAAACTAACAGATATTTTGAGAACCTCTTTGTGACTTTAAAGAGTTTAGTAGTAGTGGTGACTGCTCTTTGTCATGCAATATAGACAACTGCTTCTCAACTTTTTAATGTCTCCACACCATTAACCAATTATTAATTACTCCCTAACAGTTAACATCTCACATTATTATCAGACACTTTAACACTAAGCACTATCACCATGTCCCCATTCCCCACTTCTAGTCGCTACTGCTACAATACCACTCTCAGACAAACAGTGCTGCAGCACAGAGATTCCTCTAAGCTTTCAAGCTGGAAGGAACCCTGGAGATCATCTATTACAAGCCTCTCATTTAGTTCTGAGGAAACTGTGACCAATAGTAACTTAAGTGATGAAAATCACTAAAAGTAGAATAATTAGTTACAGTAACTCCCACTTATGGGACACTCACTATATGCCTGTCGCTGCATTAAGCACCTTATAAATATAAACTCATTTAATCCCCACAACATCCCTTTAAATAGACCTACTTTATTACCTATATTTACACATCTGGAAATTAAGGGAGAGAAGTCAGCCTTGGTCATATAGTAACTACGTGATGAAATTCAGAATTCAAACCTAAATCTGTTTAGTGCTCTCCTGACTGTCCAATCAGAGTTCATTCCACAAGATTAAGTACTTTAGACTTGTTTCTTGAGCCATATTCATTCTATTTATGCCCAGCATACAGATAATTTTTACTGTCCCCGAAGTTTTCGTATCTATAGCTATATACTTTATTATTCAAGTCCTCACAACAGCTGAAACAACTAAAGGTACAAATCCCATTTTTTTAAGTGAGGAAACAAGCTCACAAATAATTTGTCCAAAGTCTCACCAAGAAGTAGAAAAGCTAAGTTTGGAACTCAAGCAATGTTCTCTCCAAGACACGACATTACTCCACCATCACCACATGCTAACTCACATGCAATTAGGAAACTAGCCAACAACTAGTAAAAACTAAACTGACCATGGAAAACATGAGCTTATTTGGGCACCCAAAAGAATGAAGATAAGAAAAATTAACTCTACTCAGAAAGTTGGTGTGCCTAACTTCCAGTGTACCATTCAGGTTTACATGATGTGATGAAAAAGAAACTATAATTTCATTCATGTTCATACCTTAATAACTTCACTCACTGGACTATTTAGAAGCAAAAGGGCATCTATTCAACTAATATTTACTGAAAATCTATTGGGCTTCCTCTGTGTACCACTGTGATGATAGCACATGAGAAGACTTTAGGTGACACGTGGATAATTCATATTTTAGTAATTTTAGTATTTATAGATTGTAAAGTGACTCAGAAAACGTAACCACTATACCAAGCCAATGGCTTCAGATCTTATTTCCCAAAGCAAGATTAAGGGAAAAAAATTAACACAGTGGTTATGGGACGGGGGGCAGGGGCCAGAGGTTGAGGGCTTGACCTTTATCTGTAATATTCTTTCCACTTAAAAAAACTTTTGAGGAAAAAAAACTCACCTGACCTGAAGAAAAGCATTAAAGAAGTAATTGTACAGATGTTACAAGAATGTGGAAAAATTCATAAAGGTAGTACTTGGCTGACATTTTAGAAACAATTTTCAAAGTGTCCAAGAAATACTATGTTAGACAAAATAAAACAAAATTCCCTCTTAAGAAACCCCCCAGAGGCCGGATGCAGTGGCTCGCACCTGTTATCCCAGCACTTTGGGAGGCCGAGACGGGTCAATCACTTGAGGTCAGGAGTTCGAGACCAGCCTGGCCAACATGGTGAAAACCCATCTCTACTAAAAATACAAAAATTAACTGGGCGTAGTGGTGTGCACATGTAGTTCCAGCTACCTGGGAGGCTGAGGCAGGAGAATCACTTGAACACAGGAGCCAGAAGTTCAAAGGAGCCAAGATACCACTGCACTCCAGCCTGGGTGACAGAGTGAGACTCTGTATCACAAAAAAACAAACAAACAAAAAACAGAAAAGAAAAAGATAAAAGAAACCCCACAAAAAAAAGGATCTAACAGCCTCATGGGCTTAAGGAGAATTTCTTTATAATAATGCGGGTATTAGTTGTCGATAACTACTTTTAAACAAACTTTTATTTTCTTACTGTTATGTCAAAATACCTGAACACAAAGAACTTCAAACTGTAGAGGGGTAAAAAAAAAAGCAGAATCAAAATATGCATTATCAACAACATAACAACGAGTATTATTTATCGAGCATTTACTCTGCGTACCAAGCACTGTGCTGAGTTTCCTATGTATTGCCTGCCCACACTTCAAGGTACTATTATTATCCCATTTTATAAATGAGGGAAGTGACTTAACAGGGATGTAAAAGTTTTTCTAAAAAGCAGAATTCTAAGAAGATGGCAGTGGTGCTACAGTTTTTCATCTCTCTAAAACCTTATGGCCGACCAAACTAGAGAGCAGAACCAAAAACCAGTGGACCATATTTACAACAAAACTAGCTGACACAGTATTCCCACAGACCCCAAAAAGTGGATGAGGAAAAACTGAGAGTCACATGACCTCAACATTACTGGGATCTGTGACAGAGAGAAGTCAAGGTGTATCTCAAAGGCCTAGGAACAGGAGAATCATAAAATAGCCAACAGGTATTCACTGGAAATCACTGCAGACCAATTTGAGAACAGCAGCTGAAACTGAGATGGATTTTGCCAACTCTAGCAATGAGTGAATAAACTGCTCTGAGTTCAAAAAGACGAAGCAGGTCTTGCTCACTTGAGCTCTTGAAAGTGACCCAACAATGCTCCAATCTAGAGGTAAGCCCCACAATGAGAAGAGAGTCAAGAGAAATGAAGACAAGGTTCAAAAAAGAGCAGGAGTGGTGAACACAGCCTGGAATTTCAGAATGCAAACTGCCACGTTCTTAAAACACTTCACAAAAGCAACGAGAGTACTCCATATAGTTAGAAAAGCTACTCTGGGCCGACTGTGGTGGCTCACGCCTGTAATCCCAGCACTTTGGGAGGCCGAGGCAGGTGGATTACGAGGTCAGGAGTCAGCCTGGCCCATGTGGTGAAACCCCATCTCTACTAAAAATACAAAAACTAGCCAGGCATGGTGGTGCGTGCCTGTGGTCCCAGCTACCAGGGAGGCTGAGACAGAAGAATAGCTTGAACCTGCAGGCGGAGGTTGCAGTGAGCCGAGATCACACCACTGTATTCCAGCCTGGGCAACAGGGCGAGACTCCGTCTCAAAAAAAAAAAAAAAAAAAAAATTGTGGCATATTCATACGACACATCTACTCAGAAATAAAAAGAAATACAAACTATGTTGAATAGAAGAAGCCAAAGAATACATACTGTATGGTTCCATTTACATAAAATTCTAGAACTCACAAACTAATCTACATTGACAAAAAGTTTCTTGGAGGGAAGGAAGCACACACAGGGAGGGAAGATTACAATGAGGCATGAGCAAACTTCTGGGAGTAATGAATGAACATGTTCACAGTCTTGACTGTTGTGATGGTTTCCTGAGTGTAGATATTATAACTTAGCAACTTGTACATTTTGAATAAATACAGTGTATTGTATGTCAATTATACCTCAAAAACACTGCTTTTTTTTTTTTTTTGAGACAGAGTTTCACTCTTGTTGCCCAGGCTGGAGCACAACGTCGTGAGCTCGGCTCACTGCAACCTCTGCCTCCCTGGATCAGGTGATTTCCCGAGTAGCTGGGATTACAAGCATGCACCGCACCCGGCAAATTTTGTATTTTTAGTAGAGATGGGGTTTCTCCATGTTGGTCAGGCTGGTCTTGAACTCCCGACCTCAGGTGATCCGCCCGCCTCAGCCTCCCAAACTGCTGGGATTACAGGCGTGAGCCACTGCACCCAGCCAGTAACACTACTTTTTAAAAAAGGACTCAAAAGAAGAATTCAAGACAAAATGATAAGTACTGAAGATATGCAAACATGCAGCAATATAGTCTCCCTCCCCTCCCCAACAAAAAAACCAAAGACAACAATCCAATCACTTTCTTGAAATATTTAATATTTTTTAAAAATTTAAAAATTCATATTGAAAGACTGTACCACCAGTGTGTAGATAAGTGGATTAAAAAAAAAAAAGACCACACCATACACCTGAGTACAATGACTCCAAAATATCCAACATTGATTTTCAAAATGCTTTTAAAGATCTAGTCTAGAAAAACCACTGTATTTTAGCCGGGCGCAGTGGCTCACACCTGTAATCCCGACACTCTGAGAGGCAAAGGCGGGGAGATCATGAGGTCAAGAGTTTGAGACCAGCCTGGCCAACATGGTGAAACCCTGTCTCTACTAAAAATACAAAAATTAGCCAGGCATAGTGGTGGGCACCTGTAATCCCAGCTACTGGGAGGCGGAGGTTGCCGTGAGCCGAGATGGCGCCACTGCACTCCACCTTGGGCAACAGAGCAAGACTCCGACTCCACACACACACACACACACACACACACACTACACACCCCACACACACACGCGCACACACACACACCCCACACTGTATTTTAAAGAAAAAAAATCTTTTAGGAAGGTAGGCAAAAAGAGTGGGCAGTTTATAAGGTAAAAAAAAATTATCAGATGTTAACAGCTGGCCAGGCACGGTGACACCTCTGTAATCCCTGCACTTTAAGAGGCCAACGTAGTGGGCAGATCACTTGAGCTCGGGAGTTCGAGCTCAGGAGACCAGCCTAAAAACATGGTGAAACCCCATCTCTACAGAAAACACAAAAATTAGCCAGGTGTGGTGGCATGTACCTGTAGTCCCAGCTACTGGGAAGGCTGAGGTGAGAAGACAGAGTTTACAGTGAACCATGATTGCATCACTGCACTCCAACCGGGGCAAAAGAGCAAGACTCTGTCTCAAAAATAAATAGATTTTAACAGTTTTATTGAGGGAAACAATAGAATAAACAAACTTAAGACACTCAAGGATAGAAAATGTGAACCAAAGATTTTATCTCCAGTCAAAGTGACCTTCAAGATTAAAGGGCACATGCCAGGCATGGTGGCTCATGCCTGTAATTCCAGCTCTTAGGGAGGCACAGATGAGAGGATAGCCTGAGTCCAGGAGTTTGAGACCTGCCTGGGCAATATAGCGAGACCCCATGCTCAACAAAAAGGGGAAATAAAAAGGGGGGCAAAAAAAAAAAAAAAGAATAAAAGGCACAGACAACATACAACACATACACATAAGAACTCCAGGCCGGGCACGGTGGCTCATGCCTGTAATCCCAGCACTTTGGAAGGCCGAGACGGGCAGATCACTTGAAGTCAGGAAATCGAGACCAACCTGGCCAACATGATGAAACCCCATTTCTACTAAAAATACAAAAGTTAGGCCAGGCACAGTGGCTCATGCCTGTAATCCCAGCACTTTGGGAGGCCAAAGCAGGCAGATCACCTGAGGTCAGGAGTTCAGGACCAGCCCAGCCAACATAGCGAAACTCCGTCTCAACTGAAAATACAAAAAAGTAGCCGGGCGTGGCGGCATGCACCTGTAATCCCAGATACTCAGGAGGCTGTGGCAGAAAAATCGCTTGAACCCAGGAAGTGGAGGTTGCAGTGAGTCAAGATTGGCGCCATTGCACTCCAGCCTGGGCAACAGAGCAAGACTCTGTCTAAAAAAAAAAAAACTCCAGAAATATTGTTTCAATTAGCCCCTTTTCAATAATCTATTAAAGAATAAGCTTCATTCAGACAACCAAACTAACTAGAGACAGAGACAATACAATGACAATGACATAAAGACTGGTTGTAGGCATGAGATATATACCTACTGTAAAACTAAGAGTGACAGTTAAAAGGGAAAGTCGGCCGGGGCAGTGACTATGTCCGTAATCCCAGCACCTTTGGAGGCAAAGGCAGGCGGAGGATCATTTGAGGCCAGGAGTTCGAGAACAGCCTGGTCAACATGGCAAAACCCCGTCTCTACTAAAAACACAAAAATTAGCCAGGGAATGGTGGCACGTGCCAGTAACCCCAGCTACTCAGGAGGCTGAGGCACAAGAATCACTTGAACCCAAGAGGCAGAGGTTGCAGTGAGCTGTGATCGCACCACCGCACTCCAGCCTGGGCAACAGAATGAGACTCTGTCTCAAAAAAAACAAAAGGGAAAATTATGTAACAGCAATATGCTCAGACAATGCAGACAGAAAAACTTTTAAATGGGGGCTAGAAATAGAGAATATGTAAAAAAAATTTTAACATTCCTAGTAATTATATTGGTGGCAGTAATATTCGCATTATTATTTTAGACTTTCTGATGTGTAATGTTGGTTACAGTCAGTAATTACAAGACATCCTGATTCTATCATACCCTGCCTGTGTTCTTGAGAGAACCAGGATTTTTGGTATGCAAAAAGTTATAAAAACTCTGGGCCGGGCACAGTGGTTCACACCTGTAATCCCAGCACTTTGGGAGGCAAAGGTGGATGGATCACGAGGTCAGGAGATCGAGACCATCCTGGCTAACACAGTGAAACCCCATCTCTACTAAAAATACAAAAAAATTAGCCAGGCGTGGTGGCGCATGCCTGTAATTCCAGGTACTCAAGAGGCTGAGGCAGGAAAACTGCTTGAACCCAGGAGGCGGAGGTTGTAGCGAGCCAAGATCGCGCCACTGCACTCCAGCCTGGGTGACAGAGCGAGACTCCGTCTCAAAAAAAAAAAAAAAAAAAAAAAAAAGGAAAACCCCTATGCACTCCCATGTTTACTGCAGCACTATTCACAACAGCCAAAATATGAAACAAGCTCAGTGCGCAATGGCTCATGCCTTGTAATCTTTGCACTTTGGGAGGACTGCTTGAGGCCAGGAGTTGGAGATCAGTCTAGGCAACATAGCAAGACCTTGTCTCTACAAAAAAAATTATAAGTTAGCCAGGCATCGTGGCATGTACCCTATCTGTAAGTCCTAGCTATTCAGGAGGCTGACGCAAGAGGATCCCTTGAGCCTAGGAGTTTGAGGTTGCAGTGAGCTATGACTGAGTTGCTGCACTAAAGCCTGGGCAACAGCAAGACCTTGCCTCAAAAATACATTTTTTTTAAAACAAGGAACCTACCTGAGTTCCCATCAACGGATAAGAAAATGTGGTATACTATTCAGCAATAAAAAAGAATTAGATCATGTCATTTGCAACAACACGGAGGGAACTGTAGGCCATTATGTTAAGTGAAGTTAAGTCAAGCACAGAAAGACAAACATCACGTTTTCACATATGTGGGAGCTACAACAGTGGATCTCACAAAGGTAAGAGTCTAAAGACTGGTGATTACTAGAGACTGAGCAAGGAACAGGAGAGATAAAAGGGGGGAAAAAAGAATATACATGTATTTATTACCACCAAACTGTACACTTAAAATGGTAAAGATGGGGCCGGGGGCGGTGGCTCACGCCTGTAATCCCAGCACTTTTGAGAGGCCAAGGCGGGTGGATCACGAGGTCAAAAGATCGAGATCATCCTGGCCAACATGGTGAAACCCTGTCTCTACTAAAAATACAAAAATTAGCTACTCGGGAGGCTGAGGCAGGAGAATCGCTTGAACCCGGGAGGTGGGGGTTAAAGTGAGCCAAGATCGTGCCACTACAATCCAGTGTGGTGTAGAGCGAGACTCCATCTCAAAAAAAAAAAAAAAAAACAAACAAAAATGGTAAAGATGGTAAATTATATAAGTGTGCAAGTGTGCGTGTGTGTGTTTGAGACAAGGTCTTACTCTGTTGCCCAGACTGCAGTGTGGTGGCACAATCACGGCTCACTGCAGCCTCAACCTCCCAGGCTCAGGTGATCCTCCTACCTCCTCCTCCCAAGTAGCTGGGAGTAGCTGGGACTAAGGCACATGCCACCACGTTAGGCTAATTTTTTGTATTTTTTGTAAAGACAGGTTTCACCATGTTGCCCAGGCTGGTCTCGAACTCCTGGGCTCAAGTGACCCTGGGCCACCTGCCTCGGCCTCTCAAAGTTCTGGGATTACAGGCATGAATCACCGCACCTGGCCAGTAAATTATATAAATATATTTTACCTAAACAAAAAAAAAACTTTTGAAAACACTGTATTCCTGATTCTGAATTCCAAGTTTTAGTATTTTATCTAGCTGAGTAATAATAAACATCTCTACCACTAGGATTGTAGTCTTGAAACACCATTTCCCACTAAAAGGCAGGTCTTCTTGAGAATTATCTGATTCACATCTGGGGCAGGAAATGAGCTTGGAAAATATTCTTATACCAGAGAATAAGGATACCATCAAAGACTACTAAGGTCATGTCAAAAGGACTCAGGAGCCAACTGGAAAAGGCTACTACTGGCCAAATGGGAGACAACTTGACCGTCAAAAAAGATAATAATTGCAACTCAAACCCATCAAATACCTTTAAATCCATGACTGAAATGCATCAAGTGTTTAAATTCATGATTGAAACACGCCATATGTTCCTGTTTATTCAGCGCATACTATGTATTTAGCATGATGTCAGAAACTACGTCAACCTTCAGAAGAGTGTATTCTTTCCAACATAAAAACAATTTTTTGAAGTGGCCAGAAACAATTCACTTGGGGATTAATTATTTTAGTTATATACATATATAGTTTCCCTCTTCACATCAATTTAGTATGTCTTGGCATCTTTCCTAACTTCCTACATCAGATGTTTACAGGTAATTTTAATAGACTAAGAAGTAAAAATGTTCAAATTTTTCCTACAACCTCCTCCATTGTAAAAGCCTACACTTACAATTCTAAAACATCTCTAAAGCTGAAAACAAGTGTCAAATCAATTGTCTTTTAAAAAGAAAACTAAGTAGCCTGTTGGGGGGCGGGGGTCACTGATTTTGATCCATAAACAGTTTCACATGCTACTTCTGTTAATGCTTTCTTACTATAATGCATCAGTGAAAATAAAAACAACTATGAAATTTTTTTTTGAGACAGAGTCTCACTCTGTCACTCAGGCTGCAGTACAGTGGCACCAACCATCATGGCTCACTGCAGCCTCAACCTCCCAGGTTCCAACAATTCTTCTGCCTCAGCCTCTGGAGAAGCTGGGACTATAGGCATGTACCAACACACTCAGGTAACTTTTAAATTTTTTGTCCTGAGCTCAAGTGATCCACCGTTTCCCAAAGTGCTGAAATACAGGCATGAGCCACCACATCCGGTGGAAATGCTTATCTTAAGCAATCCACCCATCCTAAAACATCAGAAAAGTCTAAATTGCTGTTCTTTAAATTTTCATTCTCATTCTCTTGTTACAATCTCACATACTAGACAAAGCTTAGTTTAGCCATAAATGGGTAACAGAAATTCTGCAAATGTCAGTATCAAAGATATGCCATGTTGATAAAAAGAAATCAAAGCTTAAAGCTAAATGCATAAACACTGGCTGCTATTTACATAATAAAATAAAAAATATTTTCCAAATTCCATTGAATATAAGAATCTAAGTACACCAATCATTTCAGTATAAAACATGCTTAGTGAATATATAGACACCTAATAAAGGGTGGGGGATTGGGAATTTTAAGTCCTCTTCTACCAGGATAAAATAACTGTCCAAAAAAAATCAGATAACTTCCCCAACCACTTGGTGTTCCAGTAAGACAGGATATTAAAAAGCTATCTTTTAGAAGCTTTCAACTATTTATACATTTATAGGCAATGTACTTTATCAAAAAGGGAAAGCAGTGTGTACAAACCTGATAAACTGAATAAGAGGTTTTAAGTACTCATCTCCAAAGTTTGATAAAATCTTGTATATCAAAAAACAGCCAAAAGTAAAATGCTATTTGGCTTGACATTGTTGACAGGGCTAAGTCTGTGCCGACTAGCAATTCAAGAGGAATAGTGGCAGTCTAAGCATTTGTTTTAGGGATTAATTTATTTTTGAAAGATGGCACGTGGTCATTTTTAGGCTTATCTATATAAGCACAAATTAACAGTTTTATATTGTTCTAAATCAAGACGTTCTATATGAAACCCTAACGCGAAGGTAAAAATGGCTCCCCCACGAGAGGGTCCCATTTTTTAATGTAATAAATAGAAATACAAGATTGAACACATCACAGTGTCGTTCTCAAAATGACTGGTATATTTTAATAGAATACTAAGGAGATTCAGCTTGCAGGCATGACCATTAAATCAAGCACTGAGGCAGCAAAGGTTTTTTCTTTCTAAAATTAGGCCAGTTGTTAAAAGACTAGGCTACAACCATAAGCAAATATTGTGAGAAATGAACACTTGCTAATAATAAAGCCAGAGAAATTATACAATACTTGCTGAAAGCTACACTCATACTGGGCAGATAACCCACTTATTAACACTGAAACCATAGAAACCTACCCCTTTCCTGCTGCCCCAGCCCCCACCCAAAGACTACAAAAAGAAGTCATCAAAGATGCACTGTCCTCTACAAATAAACTTAGCCAGATTGTGTCTACCACACAAACTGCAAAACAATGACCTGGAATGTTCCTTCTGAACACAGCCCTAACTTTATAGTGTAAGTTTCAGATTCAGAACATTTGGAAACGAGCTTAATAAAATGTTGAGCATATGTAACAAGTTAGCTATCTTAGAAAGTCTACAGGTCAAAACTGTAGCATCTGGAATTTGTCAGATAATCACAGAGTCCTCAAGACATAAACAGAAGTGACACTTTAAACACCTACATATGCAAATACGACCAAAAAAAGGCTGGACACACAACAGTATGAGAAAATACCACCAAGACTCTGAAAGAGAATCAAAGCCACAAAATTCTAGGAATAAGCCTATTTGTTATGGCCAAAAAGGGTCATAATGGAATAGGCATTCTTCCTTTCTCTGGCTCGTTAAGACTAATACATTCTCTAAGCGTGCCAAAGCCTAGCTATAAAGAAAATTTTAACATACACAAGTTTTTAAAATCCATTAGAGACCATGTGTAGGGTAAATAAGTGTATACGTTCTTTAAATGTAAATTTATATACAAATTATTTAAATGACCAGGACTTCTACAATTTAGAATGAATTATTTAATTATCCCAAAATACACTTTTTTCCCTTTCCTGAGCAATTCTGAATAATGCACTGGTCTACAACGACAAATGCATGTTTTCAACTCACATTGTTTCTCCAGTCTTGGCTACATGACAAAGAAACTGATCCAGGACAGGACAAACTTCCTTTTTCCCCCTCTTCTCAAAATCTAGATAAAGGAAGAAAAAAAATGTTATCAGTTTTCTCAAAAGCGCTCTAAAAACAAACTTTCCTCCTAGTCCTTTCCCTTATTAAGAATCAATTAAATACAAAATTAAAAAAATAAGGCCTCTCAACCAAATAACTAACCACCTCAATCCTCCAAGTTCTACTTCCAACATGTCACCCTCTTTACAGATAACAAGAATCCTCCTAAAGGGGGCACTCAACTTCACAAACCATTTTTAACGCAGTGCTTCTCGAAGTGTGGTCCGGGGATACACCAGCATTATATTAAGCTGGGAATCCAGTGAAAATAAAAATCCCCAGGCCCCGACTCCCACCAATTGTTTATCTAAGTCCATAAATCTGCCTTTTTAAGAAACACCAACTATCCCAAGTAGCCGTCCCCAAATGATTCTGTATGTCAAAGAATAATTCTCAAAACGCTGAAATCTCTCTATTCGAAGTTTGAAAGCCACTGTTCTCAAGCCTGTTGCGTGGAAGGCATGCAATCAAGAACAGTGAAGACAACCACCTTGAAATTAGGGCGCGGAAGGATGACTTCAAAAGCCCTGAAAAAGGCATCCTGAGACAACTTAAAAGTTGCGATGCCACCCCCTACCCCCGCCCCCACCAACCTTTTACTTTTTCTCCCACCCCAACGCCTAGCGTGCGGGTAGCCTGGTGGAGAAAGGAGGATGTCTGGGAGGGAGGGGGTCTGCGGGTCCACGACTCGTCCCCTGAACGGGTGGGAGAAAGACTGGGGCCCCCGCAAGAGCTTCCCCGGCTCCCCTCCCCCAGCCCAGACGCCGGCGGCCGACACAAAGCCAGAGCGGGGCGGGAGGGAGCTGCCCACAGGGCTCCCCGCCCCTGGGGAGGTGGAGGGGGATGGGAGCCCGGGAAGCACTCTCCCCACGCCGCGCCCGGCCCCGGTCCTCGGAACCATCCGCCCTGAAAGGAGAGAAGAGCGAGCCGGAGAAGGTGAGGGGGAATGGAGAGGGGGCAGCTACCCCCACCTTTCAGCGCCTCCTGGAGCCTCTCGACGTCCATGGCTTCCCGGAGTCCCTCACAGCCTCCGCCTCCCTCCGCGGGTCTCTTGGGGACCGGAACGCCTCCCCCCACCCCCCCGACGCCCTCCCCCTCCCTCGCACACACTCCGGCACGCAGGCGACCGGGGGGGGGAAACGAAGGGAGCCGGGGGAAGCGTGCGAGAGAGCGAGACCAACAGAGCGAGCACCTCCCCAAGCCGCTACCACCAACCCTCCAACATGGCGCCCGGCACGTCACCGCGCGCACGCTCCCTGCCGCCGTCCTCGCTCCCGCCGCGCGCTCCGGCCCGGAACCCGAGAGCGCGTGCGCGGCAGAGGCGTGACGCTGGGGCCCCAGTGGCGGCTGCGTCCCGGCGGCTGCCCGAGCCCTGGCCCCGTGCCCACGCTCCGCGGAGCTGAAGACTGGACGGTCAGGCGAGAGGGTTGCAGGCGGACTCCTAGGCTTTGAATCCCTGCCATTTGCTCTCTGTGTGAACTTAAGCTACTTACTTCGCCTCTGTGAGCCTCATTTTCCCCATCTGTACAGTGAGGGCACTGGTACCGATGCCCTATGCAGTTGTTGTGAGAATTCAACGAGAAGTATACACTTCACGTTCAGAATGCGCCTAAAAAACGTTCAACGAGGCCGGGCAGGGGGCTCAGGCCGGTGATCCCAACACTTTGGGAGGGAGGCCGAGGCGAGAGGATCGCTTGAGCCCAGGAGTTCGAGACCAGCCTGGGCAACAAAATGAGCCCGCTCCCTCGCCCTTCTCTATATAAAAATAAATACAGGCCGGGCGCGGTGACTCAAGCCTGTAATCCCAGCACTTTGGGAGGCTGGGGCGGGCGGAGCACCTGATGTTAGGAGTTGAAAACCAACCTGGCCAACATGGCGAAACCCCGTCTCTACTAAAAATACAAAATTTAGTTGGGCGTGGTCGCTCGTGCCTGTAATCCCAGTTACTCGGGAGGCTGAGGCACGGGAATCGCTTGAATCCAGGAGGCGGAGGTTGCAGTGAGCCGATATCGCGCCACTGCACTCCAGCCTAGGCGACAAAGCGAGACTCTGTTTCAAAAAATAATAATAAAATTAAAAATACATACATACACTAAGCATTGTTAATAATCCTAACAAGAATACCTCCCTGCTTAACCCAACGTTCGTTCGTCACTGGCCCACCTGTGGCAAGAAGTAATGTATACAGCAAAGTCATTAAGAGCTCAAGGTTTGGAATCAATATTCAAATCCCACCTCAACTACTTACTCCTTGTATGGCCCTGAAGTAGTTACCTAAACTCAGGCAGCTTCAGGGTTCTTATTTATAAAATGGGGGTTGTAAAATGGCCACGAGGATTGAGTGAAATGGCAAATGTGAAACATTTGGCACAGTGCGTGAAACCTGGAACACTCAATGTGGCTGGGTTTTTATTACCACTGTTATCATGATTACATGACATAATCTCCCAGGCGGTAGGAGAGGGTGGAAACCTCAGAAGTCCTCTGCAGCCCTGACATTTTACAAATGGGAAAGCTGTGTCACAGACAGCAAGTCTGGGGAGACAGAACTAGAACCCAGAACCCAAATCATCTGGCTCCCAGCCAGTGCGTGGACATTTTTATACTCATCTGTGAGCTTTTAAAAGAAAAGGTACTGCCCGGGCACGGTGACTCACACCTGTAATCCCAACACTTCGGGAGTCTGAGGCGGGCGGATCACCTGAGGTCAGGAGTTTGATACCAGGTGGGGCCAACATGGCAAAACCCTGTCTCTGCTAAAAATACAAAAAATAAAAATAAAAAATTAGCTGGGCGTGGTGGCGGGCACCTGTAATCGCAGCTACTCGGGAGGCTGAAGCAGGAGAATCCCTTGAACCTGGGAGGCTGAGGTTGCAGTGAGCCGAGATAGCACCACTGTACTCCAGCCCGGGCACGACAGAGTAGGACTCTGTCTCATAAAAAAAAAAAAAAAAAAAAAGAGAGAGAGAAAGAAAAGAAAAGGTATTGAGTTGTTCCACCTCCTCTTCCCAAAACCCAGCATAGCACAAAGTCATGGAAGGAAGGAGGGGAGAGAAGGACCAAGGGAGGGAGGGAAGGTTATTGTTTGGTCTAAGAAGATGCAAGTTTGGAAACAGCCTTTACACTGTTGACCCTCTTAAAAGACAGTGGGTCTGACCCTGATCCTAGGTGGTAGATGTAGGCAAAAGACACTCACACCCAAAATAGCTCTCTCAAATTGTGCCATCAGAGAACCAGTCCCCTGTGTCTTTAGACCTTCATTGTTCAGAGCATCTAGCTCAATTACAAATATCCTTGCAGAGAGAGGGAATAGGGTAGCATCATCAAGCACTTGGCCAGCACTTACCAGGCACCAGGTTTAGTTTATCCAGGTCCCTTCCAGTCTGAAAGGGCCTACTGCCTACATGGCAAAGCTTAGCCTCCCCTTCTGTCTGCCACTCTACTATTCAGAAGAGTCTCTTACTGTAAGAGCTCTGCTGTACAGCAGATATTAGCCATGTGTGAATATTGAAATTTAAATTAATTAAAATTAAATAAAATTTAAAATTCAGTTCCTGAGTTCTTCAATAAAAATCCAATTCTTTTTTTCTTCTTTTTTTTTTTTTTTTTTGAGACGGAGTCTTGCTCTGTCGTGCAGGCTGGAGTGCAGTGGCGTGATTTCAGCTCACTGCAACCTCTGCCTCCAGGGTTCAAGCAGTTCTCTGCCTCAGCCTCTCGAATAGCTGGGATTACAGGCTCCCACCACCACGCCTGGCTAATTTTTGTATTTTTAGTAGAGACGGGGTTTCACCATATTGTCCATGCTGGTCTTGAACTTTGGACCTCGTGATCCACCCACCTCAGCCTCCCAAAGTGCTGGGATTACAGGTGTGAGCCACCGCCCCGGCCTAAAAATCCAATTCTTTAGTCACACCAGCCACATTTTAAGTGCTCCGTAGCTACATGTGGCTAGTGGCTCCTGTATTGGACAGTTCAGATAAAGAAAATTTCATTATTGCAAAAAGTTCCATTGGAACTTTGTGTTGGAGAACACGTTATGCTAATTTCTAACACTTTGTTTTGTCCCTTTCATTGCTGTCCGCTTAACTGAATTTCTTATGGTTTTTCAGATCCCACCTGGTCTTCAGATAATCAAGGCCTGTGCCTCTCTGGTTAGCTCCTCCTCTCCAATGCACTTTGCTACGTTCCTCTGCAAATTCAGATCTCTACTTAAACACCACTTCCTCTGGTACACTTTCCACGATTCCCTTAGGTTGTCATTGCTGTGTGCACTTTGTCGCCTGTCATAGACCTTATCCAGTGTCTGGAAGTCAAGATTACAAGGGGAGAAGAGGCAAAAGATGAGGCCGAAAAAATAACTTTGTTTGGTTCATTCCTTCCTTCTTCCTTGAATTCTTCTCCAGCTGGCCTGTATCGCAATATCTGCAATTACTAGAGCCTCCTACTGGTTGGGCATAGTGGCTCACACCTGTAATCTCGGCACTCTGGGAAGCCAAGGCTGGAGGATCACTTGAGACCAGCCCGGCAACATGTCTCTACAAAAAATAAAAAATTACCAGGGGTAGTGGCACACACCTGTAGTCCTAGCTACTTGGGAGGCTAGGAGGATTACTTGAGCCCAGGAATTTAAGTCTCCAGTGAGCCGGGATCATGCCACTGTAATCCATCCTGGGCCACAAACATAGTGAGACCCTGACTCAAAAATAAAAAATAAAAAGCCTCCTACTGATGCCAATTTCCTGGGAAGAAAACAGAATACAAATGTGGCAGCCAGCCCCCAGTTACCCCTCACGATCCTCACTTGCTGAGATTCATGCCCTAGTATAATCCGGCACACTGAGTCACAGCTGTCTGTGTGAAGGCACTACGGCTTCTGCCTTGGCCTCCTGAATTGGTGAATGGGGCCTCAGTGGGGGAAGCCAGCTGCCATGTCATGAGAACATTAGACAGTCTTATGGAAAGGCCCCACAGAGAGAACTGTCCTTGGAGGTGGATCCTTCAGCCTCAGGAATTCCTTCAGGTAACTGCAGCCCCAGCTGACATCTGGATCACAACCTTAGCAGACATCCCACACTAGAGCGGCTCATCTAAGTCACTTCCCAATACATCATCCACAGAAACTGTAAAAGGTGACAATGTCTATAACTGTTCTAAGCCTCTAAATTTTAGAAACTACTGCAACAAATAAGAAATTTAATAGTAACAGCTAATATTTATTAAATACTTTCACGTGTCTGGCATTCTCCTAAGCAGTTTACAAAACTATCAAAAAGTGTCTCCTAAGCAGTTTACAAAACTATCAAAAAGTGTCTCCTAAGCAGTTTACAAAAGTATTTAATTGAATCCTCACAAAATCCTATGAGGATCCTCCTCACTTAACAGAAAAGAAAACTGAAATATAGAGGCCTGGCACAGTGGCTTACGCCTGTAATTCCAGCACTTTGAAAGGCCGAGGCGGGTGGATCACCTGAGGTCAGAAGCTGGAGACCAACCTGGCCAACATGATGAAACCCCATCTCTACTAAAAATACAAAAATTAGCTGGGCATGGTGGTGGGCGCCTGTAATCCGAGCTACTTGGGAGGCTGAGGCAGGAGAATTGCTTGAACCCAAGAGGCAGAGCTTGCAGTGAGCCAAGATCACGCCACTGCACTCCAGCCTGGGTGACAAGAGCGAAACTCAAGAAAGAGAGAGAGAGAGAGAAAAAAGGGAGGGAGGGAAGGAAGGGAGGGAGGGAGAAAGGAAGGGAGGGAGGGAGAAAGGAAGGAAGGAAGGAAGAGAAAAGAAAAGAAAGAAAAAGAAAGAAAGAAAACAAATATAAAGAGGTGAAATTGCTTGCACAAAATCACACAACTACATAGGCAGGTGACTGACCCATGATTCAAACCTAGACTGGCTTCAGAGCCCCCAAACACTTTCTTGTCCTCAAGAAGTTTGCAAAATACTAGGAAAGATAAGATGTAAGTGTAGGCCCTCATGCAAGGTAGAAGGCAAAGCTGTGTATCAGATATTCAGAGGCCTGCAAAATTTCTTCCAGGAAGAGATGGAAGGGTCTCACTTAAAGACTGGAAAAGATTTGTACTGACAGAGAAGAGCCCTCCAGGCAGAGGGAATGGTGTTAACAAGGTAAACAGTCTGTGAGGGTCTCCAAGGTGCTCGGGAAAAGTTGGTGCATAGTCTCTTTTCCCCCACAGAGCTCATAGTCTAATAGGGGAGGTAGACCTTAAATAAATATGAACATTCAGGAAGACTGGCAAGATGAAGGCCCATGTTCTGGGTGTGCACAAGAGGGAAAAGGCCTGAACATGGAGGAGACACAAAGTAGGCTGTAGAACATGGAGACAGAAAGAGATGGGAGGGAGAAAACAGCCAGAACTATGTCAGAGAACATGTGGGTGGATCTTTTTTTAACCCCAGGGAAAAGTACTGGAGCTTGGCTGTCCTTCTGAGATGGGTCTGTGGGAAGGGACAAGAAGAGATTGAAGAAAAATCTGGAAAAACCAATATCCAGTCTAAACAAGCTGGAGAACAGAGGACAGATTGGGTTACAATACCGCTACACAAAGCTTTAGACGTTCTTTGATTCTCGTGGCTTTTTATTCATGCCCTGAAGTCCTTATTTGTATATATAATGGGTACCAAATGAAGTTGAGATAGGAAGAGGAACTAAACTGAATACACTTTTCTAAACAAGTATGAGGGCAGTTTCACAAACCATCAGGCTTCACTTTTTTCCCAGAGACTTTCCACTCTTTTAGTGGAAACAAGGGTAACAAAGAGTCTATGCAAAAAACCCTGGGTTGTTTTCTCTGGAGTCACCACAGGCATGATGGCTGCTGGTGGCCATGTTGGCTGTTTAAGAGCAGTGTCAGAGAAGGGAACTGGCAGAGTGAAGCTGCCTAGGTGGCCATCTTGATTAGGTCTGACTGTAGTAGTGGAAGTTGACTTCAAGTTGTGTGAAAGAAAATGGGAATTTATGAGGAGAGTAGGGTATTCCACAGATCAAGGACGCTCACTGAACCCAACAGCCATTCTCTTCTTCAACTCTGCACACTTTGTCTCTTTCTCTCTCTGTCTCTCTCTCTCCCTTTCTCCACACCCACACCCACACCCACACATCCTATAGGTTCTGTTTCTTTGAAGAACCCTGATTATACATATACAGTCATGTGTCACATAATAACAGAGATAGATTCTGAGAAACGTGCTATTGGGCAATTTCATTGTTGTGCAAGCATCGTAGAGTGTACTTACACAAACCTAGATGGTATAGCCTCCTACACACCTAGGCTATGGTACTTTCTATTGCTTCTAGGCTACAAACCGATACAGCACGTTACTGTCCTGAATATTGTAAGCAACTGTAACACAATAGTAAATGTTTGTTTATCTAAACATACCTAAACATAGAAAGGCATAGTAAAAATACAGTATTATAATCTTATGAGACCATTGTCATTTATGTGATCTGTTGTCGAATGAAACATTGTTATGTGGTGCATGACTGTATATACACAAATACACACATATACATATATTCAATAATTGAATATGATAAAATCGAATAGTGTATTAAGAGAAAAAGGTCTAAAATCAGATATCTAGTTTAATTCCTGGCTTATTACTTCCTAGCTGTTTGAATTCAGGTAAATGATTAATATCAAAATGCCTCAGTTTCCTTATGTATAAATTGAAGTTAATAGTGGTGACTTACTCATTGGTTTGCTGAGAGAATTAAGCCAGTGATCTGACTCAATCAATATTAGGTATTGTTCATACTTACATAGGTTGAGAATTACAAAAATAATTTATGGTTTTTCTTTCTCTTTTGAAATGATTTCAATCTCACATAAAAGTTGCAAGTACAGGCCAGGCATGGTGACTCAAGCCTGTAATCCCAGCACTTCGGGAGGCTGAGGAAGGCAGATCACTTGAGGTCAGGAATTCAAGACCAACCTGGCCAACACGGTGAAACCCCGTCTCTACTAAAAATACAAAAAATTCACCAGGCATAGTGGCACATGCCTGTAGTCCCAGCTACTCGGGAGGCTGAGGCACGAGAATTGCTTGAACCCAGGTGCTGGAGGTTGCAGTGAGCCAAGATCTTGCCACTGCACTCCAGCCTGGGTGATGGAGCAAGACTCCATCTCAAAACCCAACCAACAAACAAACAAGTTGCAAGTACAATACGAACATTTGTTTTCCTGAACTATTTGAGAGTAAGTTGCTGAAGAGATACCTCCAACCCCCCAAAAACTTTAGTAGATAATTGCTAAACATAATGGTGCAACAATTATTATTATACAACAATTGAGGCCGGGCGCAGTGGCTCACGCCTGTAATCCCAGCACTTTGGGAGGTCGAGGCGGGCGGATCACGAGGTCAGGAGATCGAGACCATCCTGGCTAACACGGTGAAACCCTGTCTTTACTAAAAATACAAAAAATTAGCCGGGTGTGGTGGCGGGCGCCTGTGGTCCCAGCTACTCGGGAGGCTGAGGCAGGAGAATGGCGTGAACCCAGGAGGCGCAGCTTGCAGTGAGCCAAGATTGCACCACTGCACTCCAGCCTGGGCGACAGAGTGAGACTCCATCTCAAAAAAAAAAAAGCAATATATGTAGTTTATTCTATATCAATTATATCTTAAAAGAGTTGTACAAAAATACTGACTCCCTAAACACAAGTCAGAAATTAAAAAAAAAAAACTAGTTTAGAATACAATGCATTTAAAGTACATACCTTAAAAGGGGAAATAGGGATAATAAAAGCATTGGGGGATTTTTGGAGTTAAAAATAAATCACCCAACTATGTTATCATTCATAATAAAATTAAAGTAATAGCTATGCTACAAACTGGAGGAGAAATGTTATAAACCTTGAATATGTAACATCATAATAGCTAGTAAAATCCAATGATGAGAGAAAAATAAGAGAATATATAAGAATGCTAAATTCTAAATACTTTGTGCACAGTTAATTCAAACTTTCCAAAATAGAAACAGAGATTGGCCAGGCACAGTGGTTCATGCCTGTAATCCCAGCACTTTGGAAGGCTGAGGTGGATGGATCACTTGAGGTCAGGAGTTCGAGACCAGCCTGGCCAACATGATGAAACCCTGTCTCTTCTAAAAATACAAAAACTAGCCAGGCATAGTGGCAAGCACATGTAATCCCAGCTACTCGGGAGGCTGAGGCAGGAGAATCACTTGAACCCAGGAGACGGAGGTTGCAGTGAGCTGAGATCGTGCCATTGCACTCCAGCCTGGGCGGCAGAGCCAAAGCTCCATCTCAAAAAAATAAATAAATAAAAATAAAAATAGAAACAGAGATGAAGGGCCAGGCGCAGTAGCTCATGCCTGTAGTCCCAGCACTTCGGGAGGCCGAGGTGGGCAGATCACCTGAGGTCGGGAGTTCAAGACCAGCCCGGCCAACATGGTGAAACCCCATCTCTACTAAAAATACAAAAATTAGCTGGGCATAGTGGCTCACGCCTGTAGTCCCAGCTACTTGGGAGGCTGAGGCAGGAGACTCGCTTGAACTTAGGAGGTGGAGGTTGCAGTGAGCCAAGATCACACCACTGCACTCCAGCCTGGGCAACAGAGTGAGACTTGGTCTCAAAAACAAAACAACAACAACAACAACAAACAGAAACAGATGTGAAGAAGCAGTAGAGTGGGGAGGAGGATAATTATTTTTACGGTTAGTAAACTTAGATACAATATAGGTATTATTATTTAAATTCTTTTTTTGTTTTTTTTTTTTTTTGAGACTGAGTTTCACTCTGTTGTCCAGGCTGGAGTACAGTGGCGGGATCTCGGCTCACTGCAACCTCCGCCTCCCGGGTTTAAGCAATTCTCCTGCCTCAGCCTCCCAAGTAGCAGGGATTACAGGCATGTGCCACCACGCTCGGCTAATTTTTGTGTTTTTAGTAGAGATGGGGGTTTCAACATGTTGGCCAGGCTGGTCTCAAACTCCTGACCTCAGGTGATCCTCCTGCCTTGGCATCCCAAAGTGCTGGGATTACAGGCGTGAGCCATCTGCACCCGACCAAAATTCCATTTTTTATTCACATGAAAAAAAATTACCAATTGCAAATGACAAGACAAAGATTTGAGTTCAAGTGGTCTATTTGGGGGCCAAATCCAAGAAAACACTGGTAGGAGTGGGGAGTGAGATGGGGATGGCAAGAAGGCCAATAAAGAATATATATTATTAAAGAAGTTACTACTGTGGGCAATTTGAGCTTCTTCACACTGGGAAATTCTGGGATGCAATTCTGGAACAGACCAGAGTTACCCTTCCAGAGAAGATGAGAAGCTGAGGTACTTATCTACCAACTCCTGTCAGTCAGTGATTGTTACTACTCCCAGAGGTGTTAATTTCCCAATACTTTGAGCCTGCCTGTAGGCAAGCAGAGCAGGCTGCAGTGGCAGAAGGGAGCCTTCAGGCAGAGTCACAGGTTGGGAATCAGAATTTTGAGCTGGCATGCATGGAAATAATGTATGTTAAGGGAATAAGACAGGGCATGCTATGCTGGTCATCTATTATGTGCCAGAAATTGTGGGTTCTAAATAGGCAGATGGCAACCTCAGGAAGCTTAAATTCTGACACACAATACACCAACTATTTTCTTAATTAGTTATTGACTTTATTTGAATTTCCTCTCATTTGAGCACATATTGGTTTTATGTTTTAAAACCTCCATACACATACAAACAATAGACTATCAGAGAAGCTGTTATAAACAGTGATCAAGTTTTAAACATTTATTTTTTTTTTAAAAGCTAGTATCGGCCGGGCGCGGTGGCTCAAGCCTGTAATCCCAGCACTTTGGGAGGCCGAGGCGGGCGGATCACGAGGTCAGGAGATCGAGACCATCCTGGCTAACACGGTGAAACCCCGTCTCTACTAAAAATACAAAAAACTTAGCTGGGTGCGGTGGCAGGCGCCTGTAGTCCCAGCTATTCGGGAGGCTGAGGCAGGAGAATGGCGTGAACCCAGGAGGCGGAGCTTGCAGTGAGCCGAGATCGCACCACTGCACTCCAGCTTGGGTGACAGACCGAGACTCCGTCTCAAAAACAAACAAACAAACAAACAAACAAACAAAAAGCTAGTATCAGTCCTTTTACTTTTCTTTCAACTGTGTGCTTGCAATCTTTTCTTTTCTTTTTTTTTTGAGATGGAGTTTCACTCTGTCACCCAGGCTGGTGTGCAGTGGCGTGATCTTGGCTCACTGCAACCTCCACCTCCTGGGTTAAAGCAATTCTCCTGCCTCAGCCTCCCGAGTAGCTGAGATTACAGGTATCCGCCATCACTTCTGGCTATTTTTTTTTTTTGTAATTTTAGTAGAGACTGGCATTCTGCCATGTTGGCCAGGCTGTTCTTAAACTCCTGACCTCAGGTGATTCACCCACTTTGGCCTCCCGGAGTGCTGGGATGGATACAGGCATGAGCCACTGCGCCTTGCCGCTTGCAATCTTTTATAATAACAATAATTTAGAAGAATTCAATTTCCTAATATGACATTTAGACTTGCATTGTCACTTGACCCAGAAGAGCAATCCTGAAAAAAGAAATGCTATTGTTTTGATAAACTCTAAGTGCTCCGTAATGAGACAGGCATAGGTGTTCCCAGGTGTCTCTTTATAGTTACAGCCTATATGCATATACATGACATAGAGCCTATGTAAGTATAGTGGATACATCAACATTTATGATTTTGACTGTCACCTCTGGGAGTCTATGGGGACTGTGGAACTGAGGAATTGTTGAAGTACTCTTGTCCAACAGATCAAATTTATGATAAGGAACCACCCCCTCCCAAATCATTCATTCATTTTAGATTATTGAATTGTTTCTGGTATGAGGGGTTTATTTGGTTAATGATAGTTTTCAATGAGGGGAAAAAGATATATTATAGTTGTATTAAGTTAAACACCAGGAGAACAATTTTCTTGATATTTTGACCAAGGTTGGCAATACCACTTTTCATCTGAACATGGAGACAAGGTATTTTTCCAAAGATGGAATGATTCTATTAAAATGACATGAAAATTTTATGGCCAGAATCCTAGAAGGATGTGTGGTTTTCAATAAAATATTAATGAAAAAAGCATTGTTAAAATGATACATTTCCCTTGGCATCTTTTGAGCCTTTGAATATAGAGCTATTTCCGGATTTTTCACTTACGCAAGACCTTTTTTTTTTCTCTGTACTAGTTTGAGTTGTGTTTGCTGTCACTTACAATTTAAAGGGTTTTAATGACTAAAGAAATTGGTACCAGGAGTGGGGTGGTTTCCAGGCAGCCAAAATCCCACAAATGTCTATTATAGAGCTATAAAAAACAGATTATGGAAATAGAGAGCATTTACACAAAAAGGAACTTTAACCTCATCTGACCTAACCATGTCATTTTATGAATAAGTAAATAAGCTGACTCAATCAATATATTCTCTTTCTTTTTTTTTTTTTTTTTAGGGACAAGGTCTTATTCTCTCAACCAGGCTGCAATATAGTGGTAAAATTATAGCTCATTACAGCCTTGACCTCCTGGGTTCAAGTGATCCTCCTGACTCAGCCTCCCAAGTACCTAGGACTACAAGCATGCACCATCACTCCCAGCAAATTGAAGTGTTTTTTTTTTTTTGAGATGGAGTCTTGCCATGTTGCCCAGGCTGGTCTTGAACTCCTGGCCTCATGATCCTCCTGCCTAGCCTCCCAAAGTGCTGGGATTACAGGCATCAGGCACCACACCTGGCCTCAGTATACTTTCACTGACTGAGACTTTATTTATTTATTTATTTGAGACAGAGTCTTACTTTGTTGCCCAGGCTGGAGTGCACCTGGCCTCAACATATTTCCACTGAATGAGACTTTATTTATTTATTTATTTATTTATTTACGTAAGACAGAGTCTCGCTCTGTTGCCCAAGCTGGAGTGCAATGGTGCGATCTCGGCTCACTGCAACCTCCACTTCCTGGTTCAAGCAATTCTCCCACCTCAGCTTCCCAAGTAGCTAGGACTACAGGTGTGCACCACCATGCCCGGCTAATTTTTGTATTTTTAGTAGAGACAGAGTTTCACTCCCACAGTGCTGGGATTACAGGTGTGAGCCACCATGCCTGGCTGAGACTTTATAGTATGGGTTATTATAGTCCAGCACCAACATTTACAGGAAAAGTAGTTTCTGAAAACATTCAAAATCAATACAGGGTATTGTGAAGCTTTGCCAATAGGAATTGGTCCCAATTCATGATGCAGATGAATAACTTCATTTATTATTCCTTAAAGTTTTTTTTTTTGAGATGGAATTTTGTTCTTGTCACTCAAGCTGGAGTGCAATAGCACGATCTCGGCTCACTGCAACCTCTGCCTCCCTGGTTCAAGCGATACTCCCGCCTCGGCCTCCTAAGTAGCGAGGATTACAGGTGCCAACCACCATGCCCAGCTAATTTTTTTTTTTTTTTTTGAGACCGCGTCTTGCTCGGTCGCCCAGGCTGGAGTGCAGTGGCGCGATCTCGGCTCACTGCAACCTCCACCTTCCGGGTTCAAGCAATTCTCCTGCCTCAGCCTCCTGAGTAGCTGGGATTACAGGCACATGCCACCATGCCTGGCTAATTTTTTTATATTTTTAGTAAAGACGGGCTTTCACTGTGTTAGCCAGGATGATCTCGATCTCCTGACCTCATGATCTGCCCGCCTCGGCCTCCCAAAGTGCTGGGATTATAGGCATGAGCCACCGCGCCTGGCCTAATTTTTGTATTTTTAGTAGAGGCGGGGTTTTGCCGTGTTAGCCAGGCTAGTCTCAAACTCCTGACCTCAGGTGATCGCCTGCCTTGGCCTCCCAAAGTGCTGGGATTACAGGCATGAGCCACCACGCCCGGCCTTCAAATATTTTTTGAGCATGAGAAATGTGTTAGCCATTGAGTTGATGATGGGCATAGAGCAGAGAACAGGATCAGCAAAGACCATACTCTCAAGGAACTATGTGTCTACTGGGGCAGGTATTCAATAAACTAGTATTTTAATACAAATAAGTATTATTATTGTTATAATAGATAATGCAAATAAAAAGTGCAGGGTGATATGAGTCAATATAAAACGAGGACCTGCCCTTATATGGCATAATAAGAGGAGGCTTCCATGAGGAAACGGCATTTAAATTCAGACCTGAAGGATAGTGGAAATTTGCCAGGTGAAATAAGGTGCGAGGCAAGGTGTAGGATTCCAGGTACGTACAAAACCCCTGTGGGAGGAAAAAAGCTTGTATACTTAAAGAGAAAACAAACCAGCATAAATGGAAATTAGTGTAGTGGGGGAGAATAACTCAAGATGAGAATAGGGAGATAGGAGACAGATTATACAGGAACTTTCTGAAACATTTGTTTTTCTTCTTTTGTTTTGTTTTGTTTTTGAGACAGAGTCTCACCCTGTCGCCCAGGCTGGAGTGCAGTGGCACAATATCGGCTCACTGCAGCCTCCATCTCCCGGGTTCAAGTGATTCTCCTGTTTCAGCCTCCTGAGTAGCTGGGACTACAGGTGTGCACACCATGCCCAGCTAATTTTTATATTTTTAGTAGAGATGGGGTTTCACCGTGTTGGCCAGGCTGGTCTCAAACTCCTGACCTCAGATGATCCACCTGCCTTGGCCTCCCAAAGTGCTGGGATTACAGGCGTGAGCCACTATGCCTGGCCTCTGAGACATTTGGAAAAGAGCTTAGGCATTATCCTAAGAGCAAAGGGGAATATGGGGTAGGGGTGGATTATGGTTTAGAGGAAACCAGAGGGAATGTAGAGAGAGAAGAGAGACATAGGGCACAATGCAGGCTGGAGATGACAGGGACTCAAAGGGTTCTGAGCAGAGATAGCAGTAAAGATAAAAAGAGGAAGCTGACTCAGTTAATATTCAGGAGGTAGACATAGTCCATTCTCTTCTTTTCTGTGCTAGTTTGAGCTGTGTTTGCTGTCACTGGAAATTCAAAGGGCTTTAACTTACCACAGAAATTGGTACTGGGAGTGGGGTGGTTTAGTGGCGAAGAAATGATTTAGTGATGACAATGATGTAAAACCAGGGGGAGGAAAGAGACAAGGATAATGCCCAGGTTTCTGGGAAAAGGCAGGGAGTAGGTGTTAGTGACATTTATGACTTAATGAAACAATGAAGAAGGAGAAGGAAGAGAAATATGAGATTGTGATGAAAGAGGGTGAGGCTGCTTCTGAGCTGTGTTCCAACTAAAGGACTTGATTAGGAAGCAAACAGAAACAGGATTGCAGTGAGAATTGTAAAGTGCAGCCAGAGAGTCACGCTTTTCTAGCTAAGTTCCTCTAAAAAGATAAGGAAGGCAGAACTTCTGCATATGAACTCCCTGGTGAGTAAACATAGGACACCACGGTAGACTGGTAAATTGTCATTCCTTAAATCTGATATTTAAAAAAATCTATTAGCCATTTATTTAGTGGAGGCAGGGAGCACAAATAAGATATTTTTAATATTCTGAAATTTCATGTTTTGCTTTATTTATTGTTTTTGAGAAAGGGCTCACTGCAGCCTTAACCTCCTGGGCTCAAATGATCAATCCCCCCAAGTAGCTGGGACTGTAGGCGCACGCCACCAGGTCCAGCTAATTTTTTGTATTTTCGGTAGAGACGGGGTTTCACCATGTTGCCCAGGCTGGTCTTGAACTCCTGCTCAAGCGATACACCTGCCTCGATCTCCCAAGGTGCTAGGATTACAAGCATAAGCCAGTGTGCCCGGCCTCATGTTTTACTCAAATGCACCCAGACTTTACTTTTCTACAGTAACAATGTAGACGTGATAATAAAGCATGCTTTTAAAATTAGCAAGTGCTTTGAATCAGCATTATGCTAAAAGTCTTATTTTTATATCTCTTGTCACAATAACCCTTATAAGGTAGATATTTTAATGTCTATTGTTTAAGGCACAGAGAGGTTAAGCTACTTCTACAAGGTTACATGACTAATAATTTATAAGCTAGGATTTGAGTCCAAGTTTATCTGAATATAGAACGTTTTTTGTTTGTTTGTTTTTTGAGATGGAGTCTTGCTCTGTTGCCCAGGCTGGAGTGCAGTGGTGCAATCTTGGCTCACTGCAACCTCCACCTTCTGGGTTCAAGCAATTCTCCTGCTTCAGCCTACCGAGTAGCTAGGATTACAAGTGCTTGCTACCACGCCTGGCTAATTTTTGTATTTTTAGTATAGACTAAACATGGTTTTACCATGTTGGGCAGGCTGGTCTTGAACTCCTGACCTCGTGATCTGCTTGCCTCAGCCTCCCAAAGTGCTGGGATTACAAGCATGGGCCACCATGCCTGACCTTTTTTTTTTTTTTTTTTTTAGACAGGGTCTCACTCTGTTGCACAGGCTGGAATGTAGTGGTATAATCATGGCTCACTGCAGCCTTGACTCCCCTGGCTCATGATCCTTCCACCTCAGCTTTCTCAGTAGCTGGACTACAGGTGTGCACCACCGCACCCATCTAATTTTAAAAAAAGATTTTTTCTTGAGAGATGGGGGCTTGCTTTGTTGCTCAGGTTGGTCTTGAACTCCTGGCCTCAAGCAATTCTCCAGCCTCAGTCTCCCAAAGTTTGGGATTACAGGCATGAGCCACAGCATCTGGCTTAGTCAGTTATTTTTGATGTGTGTACTAGCTAGCAAGTTAGGCTCAATTTTGTTAAATAAAATGTAGGAACATAGATAACTAATTTTCACATTCTTCAAATGCTATTTATTTTGTCTTAAACACAAAACACCATTAAAACCAAATAACATCATTTGTAGTATGGCATTTTTAAAAACAAAGCAAATTTTAATGATTTTTAAAAATAGACTAAGCTAATTACTAAACCAAATATTTCATTACTTGTTGTAAGAATTTAAATATTATTACTTATTGTAAATGTTTAAACTTGAAATCTTATATAAAAGAAACATACCTCCAAAATAATACCCAAAGACATGTTTTTTAAAGCTTTTATTTAAAAAAAGGGTAAAACGAGATGACATTTTAAAAAGACAAGACAGTAATTAAATCATAGTACCGTGTCCCTTTTAATTTGCCGTAATAATTCCTTTTCTTTGGAGTATTCTTTTTTATGCTCATTTCTTTGCAAAGAAAAATTACAAAAAAATGTTTTCCAACATAAAAAATGAATACAGGGCCAGGAGCGGTGGCTCACTCCTGTAATCCCAGCACTTTGGGAGGCCGGGGTGGGTGGATCACCTGAGGTCAGGAGTTTGAGATCAGCCTGGCCAACATGGTGAAATCCTGTCTCTACTAAAAATACAAAAATTAGCCAGGCATGGTAGCGGGCACCTGTAAATCCTAGCTACTGGGGAGGCTGAGGCAGGAGAATCACTTGAACCCAGGAGGCGGGGGTTGCAGTGAGCTGAGATCGCGCTACTGCTCTCCAGCCTGGGCAACAAGAGCGAGACTCCATCTCAAAAGAAAAAAAAAAAGAATTTGGGGTCTCCTTGGGAGCTATAAACAGTGAATGCATTTTTTCAGTGACAACGTGAACATGTGAAACTGATGAAGCAGAAATTGTATCTGATTCTTACATGTTCATGCATATGGCGATAGAAGCACAAACACTTTATCTTGCAGACAAGAGAATATTGCCAGTTTTGACCTATGAAGAACAAAAACTAGGACAAAGCTCTCTGTCAGAGAAATCTCATCAGTTTTCAATACCACCAATGCAATTGTGAAATGATTTGACCTAAGGTTTATCTATAATTCCTTAGTTCACAGTTACAACAAATATTGGCTCCTCCTTTTAAAGGCAGTGTGTGTGTGTGTGTGTGTGTGTGTGTGTGTGTTGTGTTGATTGATTTTTTTTTTTTAATTCTGGAAAACTCTTAACATAAAGATTTGGTCTAAGGGTTAGAACTTCGTTCTAGCCTGCAAGGGATCCCTAAATTCTGTCATTCTGCCACTAAAGCCAAGCTTCTTGGTTCTACTCAGAAGCTTACATCATAGACAGAAACGGAAAGGCAAAAATGAAAAAGAGGAATATGAAAAAGTGGGAAAGAAAAAGAAAAACATGAAAAATTTCTCTATAATTCTATTAAGTGAGAATATGTCAGCTGGGTACAGTGGCTCACGCCTGTAATCCCAGCACTTTGGGAGGCCAAGGCAGGTGGATCACTTGAGCTCAGGAGTTCGACACCAGCCTGGCCAACATGGTGAAACCCTATCTCTACTAAACATTCAAAAATTAGCTGGGCATGGTGGTGCACACCTGTAGTCCCAGCTACTCGGAAGCCTGAGGCATGAGAATCGTTTGAACCTGGGAGGCGGAGGCTGCAGTGAGCTGAGATTGTGCCACTGCACTCCAGCCTAGGTGACAGACGGAGACTCCATCTCAAAGAAAAAAAAAAAAAAAGAGAATATGTCCTGTGTTAGCTTGCTTAGGAAAGAAAGAGAGAGAGAGAGGGAGGGAGGGAGGGAGGGAGGGAAAGAGAGAAAGAGAGAGAGAGAAAGAGAGAGCAAGAGAGCAAGAGTAAGAAAGAAAGAAAAAGAAAAAGAAAGAAAAGAGGCCGGGCGCGGTGGCTCACGCCTGTAATCCCAGCACTTTGGGAGGCCGAGGCGGGTGGATCATGAGGTCAGGAGATCAAGACCATCCTGGCTAACACGGTGAAACCCCTTCTCTACTAAAAATACAAAAAATTAGCTGGGCGTGGTGGCGCCTGTGGTCCCAGCTACTCGGGAGGCTGAGGCAGGAGAATGGCGTGAACCCGGGAGGCGGAGCTTTCAGTGAGCCGAGATCATGCGACTGCACTCCAGGCTGGGTGACAGAGCGAGACTCCGTCTCAAAAAAAAAAAAAAAAAAGAGAGAAAGAAAGAAAGGAAATATGATTTGTGCTGTCGTAGAACTCAACATATTTCTGATGTCAGTGATGAAATCATGTTTATGTTGGTTTATCAAACACATGTAATTTATCTTTTATATGTATAAATATCAGATAATATTTATACATGAATCTAAATTTGTATGAATGTCCTGCGTTCAGGCTGGGCTGGAGTGATTATTTTGTTATTGGATCATTATTTTGTTTTCAATCACTGTGAATAATAATATTTTGTATGATTTGGTTTATTTGTTTGTTTTTGCTCATGAACACCATAACTGCAAATGAAAGAAATACTCTCAAACGTCTGAGTCCATATAAATACCCATTTCTATATCAAATTTGGTAAAAGTCACAATAATTTGCAATGGAAGCACTGAATATGAACTAGACATATCCCATAAATAGTAAAGCTTGGAGCTTTGTATCCAAAGTGCTAAATTGCTATTTTGGAAGTTGAAGAAAAACTTAAATTGCTTTTCTAGCCAGTTAATTGTTTAAATATTAGAATTTTCAATGTAAGCCATGATTACTGAGATTTATATTGGAGAAACACTCAGCAAGAAAAATACTGTCAGCATTTCCAGTGACACTGCTGTTGAAAAACCTCAATCTCGATGCATATAAAAATACTGTCACCTTTTGCTATCAAGAAGTGCTCTTTCCTTCTTTAATGGAACTCCATAGTTATATGCATTAAACAGAAATTAAAAAGAAATGAGTAAAGAAGAAAAGAGAGGGAAGAGAGAAAAGGCAGGGCAGGAGGAGAGGAGAGAACTGGCCCACCTTCTTTCTAGTATTCTTTTTTTTTTTTTGAGACGGAGTCTCACTCTGTCGCCCAGCCTGGAGTGCAGGGGCGCAATCTCAGCTCCCTGCAAGCTCTGCCTCCTGGGTTCACGCCATTCTCCTGCCTCAGCCTCCCGAGTAGCTGGGACCACAGGCGCCACCACGCCCGGCTAATTTTTTGTATTTTTAGTAGATACTGGGTTTCACCGTGTTAGCCAGGATGGTCTTGATCTCCTGACCTCGTGATCCGCCCGCCTCGGTCTCCCAAAGTGCTGGGATTACAGGTGTGAGCCACCGTGCCCGGCCCTTCCCAGTACTCGATGTGGCATATGGGGCAGCACCACCTTTGGCAAACTTTAGACCAGAGTGTGCATGTTTTAGCAGGCCACTGAATTAAAATTTGTGGCTCCTGGATTTCAAAGGCAGTTAATGTAGTAATTTGCTGGGAGTTATCAAAGGCAGAGAAAATATTGCTCCATGGTAATATCCTAGCTATGGAAAATAATTAGCACTTTCAGGCAGCAAGGATTAGAAAAGCAAATTTTCTCTAAATTCTCTGCCAAATTCAGCTAAAATTTCAGGATACAGCACAGGAATTCCAAGGCAGACAACCACACGAGGTTCTAAGGTTTCACATTCTCAAAATTCATCATTCTAGAATGTTCTAGGGTGATATCATTGACCTTTGCGGGCAACCCTTTTCTGCACAGTCAGACCAGTACCGGTAGTTGAGAGTTGTGGGTAAACTTGGCTCTCATAAAAAAGAAAGGCATTGTATTTCAAGTCTTTACAGTAGATGTTTTTGTGGGACTTACCAAAGGAGGGAAGGAACCTCTTTGAGTTGGTGAGCCATCAACAAATCTGAGTGCCATTTGTGTGTTTCACTGGCCATTCTGAACAAGTAGAAAGGAAACTGGGATGGAAGTTAGGAAATTATGTTCCATCCTGGCTCTTTCACTAAAACCCAATTTATGGGTATATAAGATGCAATTTCCCCTATGTGAAAGACAATTCAAAAATTGCTCCATATCATACCTGTCCATACCACAAATGGAAAGCCTAGTACTAAAGTTACAAAATAATGATGTCACCTCTAGTGGTGAAATAAGGAAACAAAATATAACAGCAAAAATAAGAGTTTCCCATCATAATGGTAGTTTCCTTAACAAAAATAACCCACAGGGCAACTGATCAGAAGGAAAGTATTACCCTAAAATTTTAGATCTAAATTTGTTACTACTATAATACTGCTGCATACCAAAACTGATTGACATCCAAACATTTCTGTGTAGTGCTGAGATTTTCATATCTATTTTTTTTTCAGGGTAAGACTGACTTTTTTTTGCTAATATTGCGCCCATGATATCTTATTGGATTCTAATATATATAAGGGTATCATATTTACATCAACAAGATAATATTTTTCATTTTATACTTTCAGATCATTGTCTCTATATAACAAAAGGTATTTAATATTTTAATTTTCAAAAATGTCTCTGTAAATAAGATGCATCTTACACAGACTGTATGTCTTACAGAATAGCAATCATATTCAATATGTTTATTTCTTTGTGTTACAATTTCCTTGTTTACCTTATAGAGATGATTCAGGACCCTACTAAATCCACTAGGCTGTTGCAAATATCAAGGTCATTTATGCAATAGTCATTTGAGAAAAATAAAGCATTATGCAAAATATTGCTATGCTGATACCAACTATATGAGCAACTAGGGATTAAGCCAGATCCCCGAGGGGAACAGAATATTCAACTTCCTCCTTGCAGTGAGGTGATAAAACCTGTATGGACCAGCTGGGTAACCCTAAGGGGAAAGAAATTGTTTAAAGAGACCTTTCTAAGGCTGGTAGGAAGTTGAATTTTCTTACCAATAGAAGCAGCTGAACTATTTGTTTTTTACACATTAAATTTGAAGTTGGTCTCTGATTTCCACCCGTTGCCCAAGAGTTTAAGAAAGAGAGATGACCACAGCTACTGATGATTAACAGATCAAATGTTTTCGTCTGTGGTAAACACAAAAATTCCTGAATTTCCTCTCAGAAGCTATTGTTGCATAGAAATGTATTACGATTTAGTCCTCCACAAATCAAAACAATTTTTTTCTTTAGAAATACTCCCAGATTGGCTGGGTGCAGTGGCTCACACTTGTAATCCCAACACTTTGGGAGGCTGAGGCAGGCAGATCACTTGAGGTCAGGAGATCAAGACCAGCCTGGCCAACATGGTAAAACCGTGTCTCTACTAAAAATACAAAAATTAGCCGGGTATGGTGGCGCACACTTGTAATCCCAGCTACTGGGGAGGCTGAGGCATAAGAATCACTTGAACCCGGGAGGTGGAAGTTGCAGTGAGCTGAGATTGTGCCACTGCACTCCAGCCTGGGCTATAGGGTGAGATTCTGTCTCAAAAAAAAAAAAAAAAAAAAAAAAAAAAGAAAGAAAAAGAAGAAGAAATACCCCCAGATATATGCTTCATCCTTTAACACTGCCCAAGTATCTGAATGCTTCTCTCAGATGTATTTTAAATAAAATTCTGTACACATAATCATCTCGTCTAATATTTTAGTCTCCCACATAAAAATCTCAGCAAAAAGGCCAGCTTTTACTGAGATTACCTGTTTTATATGTGTGTTAGAGTGGAAAATGCAAAAGTAGAGAAAAAAGGTTGTAAGGAACTGCTTTAAAATGGAAACAATCTTTTCCACTGGTCAATAGGATTATGGCTAATCTAATCTTGATGTTGAGCCCTTGACCCATATGCTCTACAAGTGTGTCTCTGTTTCACAAGTGTGTATTACTTTTCTAACACGGGTGTGGGGGAGTCAGTTGCATAGAAAGAGTCTCAGGAATGCTAGATCAATGTAACACCTCAGGTGCCACTGAAATGGTCTCAGACATTTAGGAATTGGAAGGCTCATGAAAGCTATTTTCACAGCTAGCTCAACCTGCTTAAACAATGTTAAATGCATAATAGTCTTTTTTTTTTTTTCCTTAGAGATAAATAGCATTTTAGAAAAAAAATAAGGAAAAGCACATTCCCTTTTGGGGGCAACTGATTTGGCAAAATTTAACGAGGTTTTTAAAACTCAACAGTCATGGAGCACCATTAAATACTCACACAAAAAGACCCAGGCAGCTTAGAGATTAATATTTCCTTGGTCACAAGACGCCTAATTGACTTGCAACAAAACAAAATATTCAGTGCATCTGGTTGGGGCCAACATGGATGATGACGTGTTTCTCATAAGCCCTTTTCATTGTTTTCTCAATTTGCTTCAGAAAAACTTGCGGGATGCGTCCACATAAAGTGTGCACAGTCTCCAAAAACTTCAGCTGAAGGGGGTAATACATGGATTGAAAGAGATTGTCTTGAAAGGGAAACTGAAAGATGACAAAAAAAAAGTTTATTTAGTAACAGAAATGCCATTTTAAATTCAGATCACTTTTACTAAGAAATGACACAGGAATTATCATAAGCCCACAGGCACAGGTTTGGACAAGTGAAAAGACCTTTGAAGATCTAACTTAAAATCCTGTCTCAGCTGTGCAACCCCAGGTAATCATTTAAACTCGCTGAACCTCAGTTTCTTTACCTCTTAAAAAAGAAAAAGGCCAGGCATGGTGGCTTACACCTGTAACCCCAGCACTTTGAGAGGCCGAGGTGGGAGGACCACTTGAGCCCAGGAGTTTGAGACCAGCCTGAGCAACATGGCAAGACCCCATCTCATTAAAAAAGAATAGTAATAAAATTTTAAAAAAAATTTGGGTCCTTAAGGGTCTTACAATCTAAAAATGATGCATGTCTCTAAGGACAGGAAAGTCCATATATCATAGCATGTTTATGCTGAGTAGAAGGAAGGCTCAAGATACTCACTTGAAATCTACTACAACAAAACAATGAATTCTTCATCTTTTTTGCCCTTAATCTTAATGAAGAAACTTTAGGGTATGTCTATGGTAATCTCGTGAAGTTCAGGGTTTAACAATTCCTAGTAAAATTTATTGGCAATAAACCATATTTTAATAATTCAGGTACCAAATATTAGTGGTTGTTTACTTCCCTCTTAATATTGGGCTTTTGAGATCATCACTGCCATTTTTAAAACTTCTTTTGTTTTTTTCATGGAATACGTCTATGAGCAGTATATCCCAAAATAAATCTTTCAGACCACTTAGTTATGCACATGTGTCAAAGTTTTATTACAATCTTGTTGAAAAGGAAAAGGCTGGTAGTAGATCAAGTCAAAGATCCACTCTTGGTCAGGACATTTTATATGGAAAGACTAGCAAGAAATGAAAGAAGAATGGTTAAAGATCAGTACACTCTTGCCTAACAGGAGAGGTGGGTGTCTGGTTTCCTAGAACAAATGTTAATCCTTTAAAATTAATCAGAAATACTGCTTACACAGGTTTATCAGAGATGCCAATTTCTTCTCAGAAGGAGATTATGCATTATGTAACGCAAGAAGGTTCTCTCCCAGACCAGGTTTGGGATACTTTTTCTCTAATCGCGAAATTTAAACCATTGATAAACCCCTTGAGGCCAGTCCTGAATCTGTCCTTTTCACCACTGTAGCTCCAGTAATGGGAACAGGATAGGTCAAAATCTTGGAATCACCCTCAATTCCTCTCTTTCCCCCCACAACCCTCATCCAATTCATCAGCAAGTCCTGTAAACTCTATCTCAACAACATATCCCAAATATGGCGACTTCTTCCCATTTTCCTGCCACCACGCAGGCCCATGCTGGCCCCGTTGCTCACCCAGGTGGCTGCGATTAGTCTCACAAATAAATAGCCTTTTTGTTTTCACTATTGCATCCCTTCCACCACGTTACCAAGGTGATATTTTTAAATCATAAATCAGAGCCTATCACTTTCCTGAAGGGGCTTTCCACTGCCATTAGAATGAGATTCCAACTCCTCCCTTGTTCTGAAGGTTCAAGGTGACCTGGAAACTCTCCCCTCTCAGTTCCTCCTCTCTCCTCTTATCTGGCCAGTCCTGTCTTTCCAGCACACCAAATTCATTCCCGCCTCCGGGACTTTCCCCTGGTTATTCCTTCTGTTTCATGGGATTTTCCCCAGATTTCCCCTGGGCTGCCTCCATCTGATAAGTCTAGAACTTACAAGCAGCCTTCCTGGTGCCCCTCCCCCCAGCTGGTAGAACACTCCTCTCCAGCCCAGGACTTTGGACCGATTAGCCCACTCTTTTTACACCTTTTGAACTCCTTTCACTATCTCAGAGGATTTTTTTTTTCTTTTGAGATAGGGTCTTGCTGTGTCACCCAGGCTGGAGTGCAGAGGGGCAATCATGGCTCACTGCAGCCTTGAACTCCTGGGCTCAAGTGATCCTCCATCTCAGCCTCACAATTATCTGGGACCACAGGCACTCGCCACGACGCCCAGTTGTTATTATTTTTTTTTCTAAAGAGGCAAAGTCTTGCTCTGGCTGGAGTACAGTGGTGCCATCCTAGCTCACTGTAGCCTTGGCCTCCTAAGCTCAAGGGATCTTCCACCCCAGCCCCAACCCCTCCCCGCCCAGTAGCTGGGACTACCGGCATGTGCCACCAGGCTAATTTTTTTTTTTTTTTTTTTTAATTTTTGTAGAGACGCATCTCACTATGTTGCCCCGGCTGAATTTTTCTTTCTTTCTTTTTCTCAATGAGTATTGTCTGGCTTCCCCCACCAGAATATATGCTTCTTTTTTTTTTCCTCCGAGACAAGAGTCTTGCTCTGTCACCCAGGCTGGAGTGCAGTGGTGCATTCTCAGCTCACTGCAACTTCCGCCTCCTGGGTTCAAGCAATTCTCCTGCCTCAGCCTCCTGAGTAGCTGGGATTACAGGTGCCTGCCACCACGCCTGGCTTATTTTTGTATTTTTAGTAGAGATGGGGTTTCACCATGTTGGCCAGGCTGGTCTCGAACTCATGACCTCAGGTGATCCACCTGCCTCGGTCTCCCAAAGTGCTGGGATTACAGGCGTGACCCACTGCGCCCAGCTCAGAATATATGCTTCTTAAAGGCTAGGGCTTTGTTCATCTTATTACCTTCCAAATTCCTAGAAACTAGAATTGTTCCTACAAAAAATAGATGCTTCATAAATGATTGTCAAGAGAATTACTGCAAAAATGTCTATCTGATAGATGCCTTCTTGTGGGGAGGCTGCACTGCCCTTTCACACAAACACGTACCACACAGGTTAGGATGTCTATGAGCACCTGAAACAGAGAAATAGAGAGAAAGAGAGATAATATTTTCAGAGACAGATGAAGGGAGAAAAAGAAAAAAATATATATAGAGAAAATATTTATAAGCAAGAAGAGAGAGAGAAATGTGAAAAAGCTAGAGGAAGTGTGAAATTGTTATCATCAAAACAACTTCTTTTTATCTTTTTTTTTTTTTTTTTAGATGGAGTGTCACTCTGTCACCCAGGCTGGAGTGCAGTGGCACGATCCTGGCTTGCTGTAACCTCTGCCTCCCGGTTTCAAGCCATTCTCCTACCTCAGCCTCCCAAGTAGCTGGGATTACAGGCACGTGCCACCATGCCAGCTAATTTTCATGTTTTTAGTAGAGACAGGGTTTCGCCATTTTGGCCAGGCTGGTCTCGAACTCCTGACCTCAAGTGATCCACCTGCCTCAGCCTTCCAAAGTGCTGGGATTACAGGTGTGAGCCACCGCACCTGGCCAAAACAACTTCTAATTATTGCACAAGCTGTAAGTGAGGCTCTGTACTAAAAGTGTAAAGACTATCATTTTGTTGAATTTTCATAACACTTGTTTGAGGTAGATAATCTTATTATCTACACTTGACAGATGAAAAAACTGAGGCCCAGTAAGGTAAGGGCACAGTTAATGGCAAATCACCAGAAAGTGGCAAAATTGGGATTTGAACCCATCTGTCCAGGCCCAAAGCCAAGCTCTGACCCACTACACAATGGTTCACAGCATTGTAGAGAATGGGGAAATACATCTTTTATGATGGAGTCTCTTTATATTTACTCACATTTTGGGTCAGGGTTAGTGATTTTTCTGATTGAAATGCCTGAATGAAAACTGTATTTTTAGGCCCAACTGAGGAAAATCATGGAGTGTACTAAGCAGAATCATTTATGAAACAAAGCTGTTCAGCCCTCTTTCTGATCCCCCAGAAAACAAACCAGATGAGTTGTAACTCAAGAACCACAATTGCTCAACTCCAAACCAGGGGTGACAGATCACAAAAGAAACCCAAGAGTGGCTCTGATAGACACATGGCTGCTGTGTACTTATTTAACTTCTGCTTGTACTCCTGAATGAGTTTGCCCCTGGAGTCAGTGTTTGAATATTTAAATGTGAGGATATCATTAAGCACAGAACAAATTTTCTGCGTAATTAAATCACCCAGCCTTTGAAAACCAAACAGCAGGAAATGCAGAAGAAAATGCTTGGATGCATGCTAAACACTTTCCCTGTACAGAAGTCAACTCTAGGAATTTCTTTTTTGTTTTTTTGAGATGGAGTTTCACTCTTGTTGCCCAGGCTGGAGTGCAATGGCATGATCTTGGCTCACTGCAACCTCTGCTTCCCAGGTTCAAGTGATTCCCTGCCTTAGCCACCCGAGTAGCTGGGATTACAGGCATGCGCCACCACGCCCGGCTAATTTTGTATTTTTAGTAGAGACGGGGTTTCTCCATGTTGGTCAGGCTGGTCTCGAACTCCCGACCTCAGGTGATCCACCTACCTTGGCCTCCCAAAGTGCTGGGATTACAGACGTGAGCCACCGTGCTCAGCCAACTCTGGGAATTTCAGAGTTGGAATTCTCCAGGACTCTCCCTAGCAAATGCATACTTTTTAATTTGTTTTCTCAGAGACAGGGTCTTACTATGTTGCCCAGGCTGGTCTTGAACTCCTCACCTCAGCCTCCAAAGTGATGGGATTATAGGTGTGAGCTACTGTACCGGGCCTATTTAATTAATTAATTAATTGTTTTTTTTGAGATGGAGTGTCACTCTGTCACCCAGGCTGGAGTGCAGTAGTGCAATCAAGACTCACTGCAACCTCCGCCTCCCAGGTTCAAGCAATTCTTCTGTCTCAGCCTCCCGAATAGCTGGGATTATAGGCGTGCACCACCATACCCGGCTAATTTTTGTATTTTTAGTAGAGATGGGGTTTTACCATGTTGGCCAGGCTGGTCTTGAATTCCTAACCTCAAGTGATCTGCCTGTCTCAGCCTCCCAGTGTGCTAGGATTACAGCCATAAGCCACCACACTGGGCCGATTTTATTTTTTATAGAGATGGGGTCTCACTATGTTGGCTGCGCTGACCTCAAACTCCTGACCTCAAGCAATCCTCTCACTTCTTAGCCTCTTAAAGTGCTGGGATTACAGGCATGAGCCACTGTGCTTGGCCTTAAATGTTTTATTTATTTTTTTTTTGCAAATGCACATTTTCATACACAAAAAAATGTTACTATGTTACAGGATTTACCCCCTACCTCACTTCTACCAAAGCCTGTTCATGAAACTTAGAGAATTCCATCTTTAACAACAAAGCCTAATAAATTCTACATGTTTTATGTCAGGGGTTGGCAAACTTTTTCTGTAAAGGAGTAGATGGTAAATATTTTAGACTCTGTAGACCATATGTCCTTTGTCACAACTAATCATCCTGTTATTATAGTGCCAATATAGCCATAGATAATACATAAATGGCCAGGCACGATGGCTCAGACCTGTAGTCCTAGCACTTTGTGGGGCTGGGATGGGAAGATCACTTGAGGCCAGGAGTTTGAAATCAGCCTGGGCAACAAAGCAAAATCCCATCTCCACCAAAAGAAAAATGACAATATATAAATGAATAGGTGTCACTGGTTCCCAATATGATTTTATTTACCAGTGCTGACATCTGAATTTCATATAGTTTTCTTGTGTCATGAAATTTTTTTTTTTTTTTGAGACAGGTCTTGCTCTGTTGCCCAAGCTGGAGTGAAGTGGTGTAATCATAGCTCACTGTAGCCTTGAACTCCTGGGGTCAAGTGATCCTCCTGCCTCAGCCTCCCAAGTCACTGAGATTACAGGCATGAGGCTTGCCTTATTTTTTAAATTTTTTGTACAGATGTCTTACTATGTTGCAGTTTTCTTGAGAAAGTTGCTTAAAGGGCTCCAGACAGCCATGTTCATACACATACCTGCATTCCTACTCTATTTTCTCCTCTCTTCTCCCATCCCTAGCCCACGAGTCCATAAAGAGGCAAGAACCTTCTTTTTTTTTTTTTTTTTTTTTTTTTTTGAGATGGAGTCTTGTTCTGTCACCCAGGCTGGAGTGCAGTGGTGCCATCTCAGCTCCCTGCAAGCTCCACCTCCTGGGTTCATGCCATTCTCCTGCCTCAGCCTCCAGAGTAGCTGGGACTACAGGCGCCACGCCCACCACCATGCCCGGCACCAAAAAAATTTTTTTTGTATTTTTTAGTAGAGACGGGGTTTCAGCATGTTAGGAAAGTCTCGATCTCCTGACCTCATGTTCCGCCCACCTTGGCCTCCCAAAGTGCTGGGGTTACAGGCATGAGCCACTGCGCCAAGCCTAATTTTTGTATTTTTAGTAGAGACAGGGTTTCACCATATTGGCCAGGCTGGTCTCGAACTCCTAACCTCGTGATCCACCCACCTTGGCCTCCCAAAGTGCTGGGATTACAGGTGTGAGCCACTGCACCCAGCCAAGAACCTTTTCTTCAGTGCTCCTTGGCAGTGAGAAGATTCCTGCCATCTGTGCTGTATGCACTTGACTCTTATCTTGTACCCTTTGGTGGGGAAAAATGGAAGACTGGGGAGTCAGGGCCTCTTTCTGCTGCTTGCATGTACTTCTGCAGTTAAGCAAATAAAGCCTTGATTGTTACTTTTAGTTTGGCTCCTTGTCCTAACTGAACACCTTGACCCCTGATTGAGTAACAGATTGGAGCTGGCAACCAGGCAATGTATTTAGCTAGAACTGAATAATATCATTTTCTTTTTATTGTCTAATCTTGATCCTATGTGTTACCTTCCACTATGGCAAAAGGCACAGAAGTTGTCTTTGTGACATGAAATTTCCTCCTAAAGTAGGTGGCTCACACCTGTAATCCCAACATTTTGGGAGGCTAAGGCGAGTGGATCACTTGAGGTCAGGAGTTTCAGACCAGCCCGGCCAACATGGTGAAACCCCATCTCTACTAAAAATACAAAAATTTGCCAGGCATGGCGGCGCGTGCCTGTAGTCCCAGCTACTTGGGAGGCTGAGGCAGGAAAATCACTTAAACCCAGGAGGTGGAGGTTGCAGTAAGCCAAAATCCCACCACTGCACTCCAGCCTGGGTAACACAGCAAGACTCCATCTCAAAAAACAAAAACAAAAAACAGAAATTTCCTCCTAAAGTAAATTTAGTTAAGTAAAAGATAATGAATGGTGTACGTGGAAATAAGTCAAGTAGATATGACATAGTACAAGGTGGCAAGAGGATATAATGACAGAGCGTGACTGAGGTCGAGAATAACTGGTATAACTCTATGCTTTGGGAATATTTGGCCTTCAAAGGGACAGGTGACTAAAGTGCCAATATTGCTTCATGCTGATAAGCACATCTGCTAACAGCAGCAAGGGCACACTTACATCCCGTATTGCTTCATAGAGTGCTCTGAACGTTGGTTGCTTATCGTCATGGTAGACGCCTCGGTTTCCATGCAGAACAGACACACCTTCATGCTCAGCCTCTCTGCAGTTGCTTCCGTACATGCAGTGATCGGGACGGTAGTTCCACTGGCAGGGGAATACATAGAGACACTCTGGTGGTAAAAAGAGAAAGACATATATGTCCACAGTTAGTGCCAGCTCTCATGCACATGTCCCGCGATTAAACTGTTTCCACTAACTGTACACAGCATGTAATTTCAAAGTACAGGAGTGTGATTTTTTACTCATAGATCAAATTTTGCCCCATTTGTCAAAATTCTGAGATCAAGAATTGAAGGGGCACACAGTGATGATGTAGGTTTCATCTAAAAAAAGAAGAGAGTATTGCATCTTAAAGAAGAAAGCAAACACAGGCATCAGGCAGCCTGGGTCCAAATCTCAACTCTCTCACTCAAAACCACTGAAATCCATGTCTAGTCACTTAACTTCCTGTACTTCTGTTTTCTCATCTGTAAATGGGAATAATACAACCTCTATCTTATTTTGATGATTAAACTTTAAACATACATGTAAAATGCTTAGCAGGGTATCAAACATACAGTAGTGGTTCAATAATGTTAGCAGTTGCACTGGCTGGGTATGGTGGCTCACACCTGTAATCCCAGAGTCTGGGAGACCAAGGTGGAAGGATCACTTGAGGTCAGGAGTTTGAGGCCAGCTTGGGCAACATAGCAAGACCCCTGTCTCTATACAAATTTTAAAAATTAGCAGCTGGGCCAGGCATGGTGGCTCACGCCTCTAATCCCAGCACTTTGGGAGGCCAAGGCAGGCAAATCACCTGAGGTCAGGAGTTTGAGATCAGCCTGGCCAACATGGCGAAACCTGTCTCTACTAAAAATACAAAAATTAGCCAGCCATGGTGGCACCCACCTGTAATTCCACCTACTTGGGAGGCTGAGGCGGGAGAATAGCCAGGAGGTGGCAGAGGTTGCAGTGATCCAAGATCGCACCATTACACTCCACCCTGAGCAACAAAATGAGACTCTGTCTCAAAACAAAACAAACAAACAAACCGAAAAAATTACAAAAATAAATTAGCCAGGCATGGTGGCACACTTGAAGCTACTTGGAAGGCTGAGATGGGAGGATTCCTTGAGCCCAGGAGTTAGAGGTTACAGTGAGCTATGATCACGCTACTGCACTCTAGCCTGTGACGGAGTAAGATCCTGTATCAAAAAAAAAAAGATACACACAAAAAAATGTCAAAAATAGTGTTAGCAGTTGTAATCAACTCTTTGGAAAGGTTTCATAAAATGGACAGAGCTAAAAAAGAGGAGTCAAGATTAAAGTAAAGATTCTGCTTCAGATTAAGAACAAACAAAAAACAAAACAAAACAAAAAACCAGCAAAAACCCCCACCTTCGGCTGGGTACAGTGGCTCACACCTGTAATCCCAGCACTTTGGAAGGCTGAGGTTGGTGGATAACTTGAGGTCAGAAGTTCGAGACCAGCCTGACCAACATGATGAAACCCTGTCTCTACTAAAAATACAAACATTAGCCAGGCATGGAGGCAGGAGCCTGTAATCCCAGCTACTCAGGAGGCCGAGGCACGAGAATATAGAACCCGGAAGGCAGAGGTTGCAGTGAGCTGAGATCACACCACTGCACTCCAGCCTGGGTGACGGAGTGAGACTCCATCTCAAAAACAAAAACCAACAACAACAAAAAAACCCCACCTACAACAGGAAAGAGAAAAACCCCAAAGCAATAAGCAAAGAAAAAAAAGCCCTGTGCCAAGGTAACTATATGCACCATGGCCATATGTGCACATATGTACACAGGTGTGTTTGTATCTCTAAACCCTGGTTGGTTCTCAACCAGGGGCAATTTTGCCTCCTCCCCACTCCTCTACCCCAGGGACATTTGGCAATATTTGGAGGGAGACACTGTTGACTGTTATACATGGGGGAGGCTGCTACTGGCATCTAGTGGGTGCTCTGAACATCCTATAATGAACAGAACGGTCCTCAACAATAGCAATAGTGCTGATGTTGAGAAACTCTGCCCTAATCCTATTGGATTCAGAAAGTTTCCTCTTGGTGACCAGAATTATACAATTAGCAATAAATTCATGACCCCCTAGCTTCCTGGCTTCTCAGCTTGATGCTTTTCAGGGTTGGGGGCAGAGGAATATGGATCAAAGCTCTCTGCAAATGTGTGTTGCTGATCATGAGAAAGACCCTGTGAGAGAGCACAAGAGAGGATTACAGTAAATCAGTAACACCACCACCATTGGAAAAGCAACTTCAAGATGTGCTTGTTCATTGGGTTGATGGCATTCCTGTCTCACGGAAAAAAATCATTGCTTAGTGATTACTTACAGAAAGCTTCAAGATGGAAAGCAAATAATGAAGTGATTGTCACACATCCCGTCTGGCAGGCTGTGTATGTTTTCATGGCTCAGTCTTTTATAGGACAGTGACATTTAGGCATCCTTTATCAAATTCCTAATTGCTCATAACATACTGTGACATTTCTCTTTTCTCAGGAGAACTCCATTCCACCATGACATTCCCTTACTTGCATTTACCTGAACATTTGCACATACATAGTCCCTAAGTGGGACAGAGTAGTGGCCATCCTCAAGTCACCCTATAGATTTGAACCACAACTCCTCTATTAGCTGCCTGACCTTTCTGCAATTTAATGCAGAGGTTGGATGTGAGGATTAAATAAAGGAAAATATCTAAAAGTGCTTTTGAACTGTGCCTGGCCACACCCAACTGCTTCCTTTTGTCACCCAATGGGTCACATCACTCATTAATGATGCTCACCCAAGCATTTACATTGTCTTGTTTAAGCACCTTCTGAAGTTTCCAGTTGAATAAACTGTGCTTGAGTCTGTTTTTGTAAATACACTGGTTGATTGAATCAATGAATATTTGTTTAGTGTCTGCTGTGTGCACTGTGGTCAAATAAGAGAAAAATCCAGTCCCTGCCTTCACGGAGTTTAGATTAGTGATGAGAGTTTTTGCCTCTTTCCAAGTAGTTTAGGGCTCTACTACAAAAAGAAACCTTTTCTCGGCTGGGTGCAATGGCTCACGCCTGTAATCCCAGCACTTTGGGAGGCCAAGGTGGGCAGATCATGAGGTCAGGAGTTCGAGACCAGCCTGGCCAACATGGTGAAACCCCACCTCTACTAAAAATACAAAAATTAGCCAGGCATGATGGCGTGTGCCTGTAGTCCCAGCTACTCTGGAGGCTGAGGCAGGAGAATTGCTTGAACCCGGGAGGTGGAGGTTGTGGTGAGCCGAGATCACACCACTGCACTCCAGCCGGAATGACAAAGCAAGACTCTGTCTCAAAAAAAAAAAGAGAGAAACCTTTTCTCTCTTTGCAACCTCCTTAGAGGACTGAGCCCAGTGAGGGGCACTCCAAGGCAGAAAACAAATAGAAAGAGCAAAGACTCTGGAATCAGAAGTACAGAGGTGCAAATCTGGCTTCCACCCCCATCTAGCTCTATAATCGTGGTAAGTTAGAAAAACATTTCACCTCAATTTAACAGCAGTAAAGAGAAGCCAAGGCCAGGCATGGTGGCTCACACCTATAATCCCAGCACTTTGGGAAGCCAAGGTGGGAGGATTGCTTGAGTTCAGGAGTTCGAGACCAGCCTGGGCAACACAGCAAGACTCCCGTCTCTACAAAATTAAAAAATCTGTCCGGGTGTGGTGGCTCACACCTGTAATCCCAGCACTTTGGGAGGCCAAGGCGGGTAGATCACCTGAGGTTGGGAGTTCGAGACCAGCCTGACCAACATGGAGAAACCCCATCCCTACTAAAAATACAAAAAAATTAGCTGAGCGTGGTGGCACATGACTGTAATCGCAGCTACTCGGGAGGGTGAGGCAGGAAAATTGCTTGGACCTGGGAGGCAGAGGTTGCCGTGAGCCAAGATCACGCCATTGCACTCCAGCCTGGGCAACAACAGGGAAACTCTGTCTCAAAAAAAAAAAAAAAAATTAGCCAGGCATGGTGGTACGCACCTGTAATCCCAGCTACTCAGGAGGCTGAGGCAGGAGAATCACTTGAGCCCAGGATGTGGAGGTTGCATTGAGCCAAGATCATGCCACTGCACTCCAGCCTGGGCAACAGGGTGAGACTCTGTCTCAAAAAAAAAAAAAAAAAAAAAAAACTCCCGACCTCAGGTGATCTGCCCACCTCGGCCTCCCAAAGAGCTGGTATTACAGGCATCAGCTACCGTGCCCGGCCAGAGTTTTGTATTTTTAGTAGAGACAGGGTTTCGCCATGTTGGCCAGGCTGGTCTCGAACTCCTCATCTCAAGTAATCTGCCCGCCTCAGCCTCCCAGTGCTGGGATTACAGGTGTCAGCCACTGTGCCCAGCCTACTCCTCTCCTTATATTTCCAATTATTTCATACTCTTAGGATCTCTAAGACTATGAACTAGTTTATGCCTGATCATTTTAACTTCATGGTAATACAGGCTTGCTACATTTTTATTTTTATTTTTTATATATTTTTATTTTTCAGTAGAGATGGGGTCTTGCCACATTGCCCAGGCTGGTCTTGGACTCCTGGCCTCAAGCAATACGCCCTGCTCAGCCTCCTAAAGTGTTGGGATTACAGGCATGAGCTCCCACACCCGGCCTCGCTTAATACTCTGTATCAATAGAATGGAGGCTGTTCAACTGCACTGTTAATAGTTTTTTTTTTTTTTTTCTTAATGTCCCATCCTGGAACTGAGCTTTCCCAGCATTCTCTTTTTCCTTATTTCAGAATGCTCCTTGTTCCAAAAAAGGCAATTACTTTTTTTGAGAAGACTTTTCTGATCACACAATCTAAGGAAGCTCTTCTCTCTCCAGCCTTGAGGGTCTCTCTCTCAACCCCTCATTTGTTTCCTCCATCTATCTCATTTATCACAATTTGTGATTTTGAACAACTAGTTATTCTTTAGGAGTCTACCTTCTACCTCCTCCAACAAAAGGTAGGTTTCATGAAACCAGCAACTTTGTTTAACTCATCTGTTGCCATATTCCTGGCACCAAGCCCTGTGGCTGGCACATAGTGCTCAAAAAAACTAGTGGCTGAATGAATGAATGAAATGCAACTTATACCTCCTTTCACCAAATGCATCTTTTCCCTTTCTCCAGCTTTCTATCTCCTTTCTCTCCCAAACTTCTCTTTTCTCTCATTTTCCTTGCTGTGGCTCTTTCTCTTCCATTTATTAATACTTTGCACCTTCACTCCCTTCTCTTAATTCCATTCATTCAACCAAACAACACTTCTGAACACCAACTCCATTTAAAGCACTGAGCCTTGCACTGTGAAAGACACAAAGTTGACACAACCCCTTCTCACACAGACCATACAATTTTTATCCTTTTCTCTTGTGTTTCACATCAGGGCTCATGAACTTCCCAGACTCCTGAAACAGTGATTTGTTACCAGTTTCCTAGAACAGTCCCAATACGAAATAACTGGGCTTGTCAACCCCACAATGCAGCACTCATAACTGCCTGTTGCTGGGTGCTTTGGTGTGGTGAATATAGAATGTGGTTGCACGCTCAAGGGCACGGCTCCAGTGACCCCAGGCAGGATGAGAATAAGGCCCTCCTGGAGCCATTGAAGAGACTTGTCCCATGTGAGTGAGTCCTGCTCCTTGAGGTTCCCATGAACTCCTCCTGCTTCCCTAGTATCGCACACTCAACTCACAATCTACGTGTACTCCATGGGCATTTCAGCTCTTCTGTCTCCCGTCAGGCAGAATTCTGCCTCTACTCTAGCCTGATGCCCTGCCTTATCATTTATACTTGGCTGGTTTCATTTTCTTCCCTACCCACATCTCAGTTTTCTAGAAATTGCCCTTGAAGAAGGAGCAGACCTATGTGGTCACGTTTGAGAGAGGAAAATGCCACATGACTTTGCTCTTCTAGAGCCTGATCAAGGGTGGTCTGCCAAATTAAAGAGAATTCAGTCGCAGCTGGGCTGGGCCAGTCTCTCTCTCTCTTTTTTTTTGGCTAAGAATTCGAATTAGGAAACAGAGGAGATCCATCATCACTGATTGTGGACTTGTGAAGATGTATTCGCTTGGGGTTAAAAATCAGGTTGGGCCATGGGCAAACAGAGAATGTGGTCTGAGAGACAGAACAGAATCAGACTGGCATGGAGAGAAGCAAAGATCACAGAAACCATGAGGCCTCTGAGAGATGAAGAAACTACTTTGGTCCTTGGCAACTTCCCAAGGCCAGTTCTCATGAAGCCTGGCTTGACTCGTGTGGTCATGAGACTGCCCCTGGCCTCTTACAATATCTGCCCCCACTTAGCTGGCCTGAGTGGAGCTGTGTTCCCTGAAACCTAAGTGCATTCATCTAAACACATCTTCCTATATAGAATTCTCTTTTGGTTCCTGTCAGATTTACCCCTTCCATAGAACTCTGCTCTTGACTCAGACTCACCTTTAAGGGTGTGAACTCAGTTTTCCACCCCTTGATGAAGCTGCCTTGGCTCACCTGCCAGGAAATGTCCTGTGAACTGTCCTGCACACCCCCACGGGTTTCAGCTATCTCAAGTCAGTCTATTACCCAGCACTGCAATTATGCACCCACAGGCATTTACTATCTAATTATAGGAAGAGTTTTAAAACACTTTCTAGCTAATGACTTTTAAACACATTTTAAAAAGCGGTGTTATCAGATACAAGACACTATAATAATGACAACATTCCTGATGTGTGCTACAGGTTTTATGTGCATAGGTTCACCCATGGCAACCTGAAGAACCATAACAATAAACATGTTTATCTGCTGTGCCGTGGCCAATACTGTCTCCCTCTCTCCTTTCCAGGGATAAAGGTGACAAATCTTTTTTTCAAATACAGTTTGTTCTGGTTTGTGGAAAGTACTCTGCAATCAATATACATGAACAGAAACCTTACAATGTGATGGATATTGCTGGATCTCAGTTCAAAGATCCCATGTTTAATCAAGTACTTGGGTAAAGTATGAAATAGGAAGATCAAATGCAGGCTGTATGAAGAACAATCAGGGAGTTAACCTAACAATCACTCATCTAAAACCAGAAAACTTGGTTATTTACTTGATACTGTGCAGAACCAGGATTTAGAACAACGTCACGATTATTTTCCAATATCCTGTTTTACTCAATGGATCTCAGATGGAGAGTGAAGAAGCAATTAAACTCCTCTGGTTTCAGCCCCAATTAAAGACAAGGGACTCCTGTTTAATTGCAAAGCTGCTTACGTCTGCCTTCGGGTATTATTTATTTACTCACTAATCACATCCTCAAATAATCAGCAACAGGCTAAGAGGAACTGGGGAGGCAACTGTGTGAATCTTTTGGATTCCTCAGTTTGGGAACATTGACAGGAAGACTTACATTAGATCATTTCGGCCACACGACAAAGAGGAAAATGCAGTATTTAAAGAAAAGGGCCGGGTGTGGTGGCTCACGCCTGTAATCCCTCAAGTGATCCACCAGGGGGATCAAAAAATTACCCGGGCATGGTGGCGGATGCCTGTAATACAAAAATTACAAAAATTAGCTGGGTGTGTTGGCAGGTGCCTGTAATCCCAGCTACTCGGGAGGCTGAGGCAGAAGAATTGCTTGAACCCAGGAGGCAGAGGTTGCAGTGAGCCAAGATCGTGCCACCACACTCCAGCCTGGGTGACAGAGCGAGACTCTGTCTCAAAACAAACAAACAAACACAAAACCGGTCATGGCGGCTCATGCCTGTAATCCCAACATTTTAGGAGGCCGAGGAGGGTGGATCACCTGAGGTCAGGAGTTCGAGACCAGCCTGGCCAACATGGCGAAACCCTGTCTCTACTAAAAGTACAAAAATTAGCTAGGGGTGATGGTGCATGCCTGTAGTCCCAGCTACTTGGGAGGCTGAGATAGGAGAATTGCTTGAACCTGGGGGGCAGAGATTGCAGTGAGCTGAGATCGTGCCACTGCACTCCAGCCTGGGCGACAGAGTCAGACTCTGTCTCCAAAAAAAAAAAAAAAAAAAAAGCCACAAGTGAACAGCTAAGACATTCCCCTTTCCTCTACTAAATTAGTATTGGGAATCTTTCCAAGAAACTCTGTATCAACCTGCTTTTTTTTCTTTTCGAGGATTTGATCCTTTTTGATCCAAAGACATATGAAATTGAGTTTTATTCCAGAATTTTTTTTAAAAAGGTACAAAAGGGTGACATACAAACAAACACAGGCAAAGTCTTTCTGAACAGCAGTCTCTACTTCAGGATTTTTAAATCAAAAGGAAAGGCCTGAAAAGGGTAGGGTAAGGATTGCTTTTTTTGCCCAAAGATCTCTCTCAAGAAGAAAACATAGTTTTAATTTTTATTAATTTTTTTTTTTTTTATTTTTTAAGATGGAGTCTCGCTCTGTTGACCAGACTGGAGTGCAGTGGAGCAATCTTGGCTCACTGCAACCTCCACCTCTGGGGTTCAAGTGATTCTCCTGCCTCAGCCTCCCAGTAGCTGGGATTACAGGCGCCTACCACCACATCCAGCTAATTTTTTTGTATTTTTAGTAGAGACGGGGTTTCACCATATTGGGTAGGCTGGTCTCAAACTCTCGACCTCAAGTGATCCGCCCACCTCGGCCTCCCAAAGTGCTGGGATTACAGGTGTGGGCCACTGTGCCTGGGAGTTTTAATTTTTAATAAGAATAAAGTTTTAACAAGGAAGAGGAAAAAAGAATTTTGTTAGCTTTACGAGTTACTATAAACACACAGACCAGAAATTTTCATCTCCCTTTTTCCCTCTACCCCACCAAATCATCCACCTAACAATATAAGAAGAATTTCTTTTGCCCCAGATGAAAAGCAAAAGGGATTTGGGGATCTGAGTTCTTTTTCTAGGATGTTTTGACCCTGAATATGTTCCTTAACTCCAAGGACCCTGAGAATCAATTCCCTTCAATCCAGCAATTGTTCAGGCTACAGTCTCCTGCCTAGATTATAATATTTCCATTTAGTTTCGTGCCTCACATCAATTTTAACTGCACTTCTTAGATGAATGGTATAGCAAAATCTAAAAGATACCCTCTAAAAATGAGTCCAGTGTTGGAAGTTTCAACATTTGGCCTTTTGTGTCAGTAGTGCAAGGCCCCGCCTCCATCAGATACCCAGGGGGGCGGATGAAAGGGCAAACTTCGCTGGGGAACACAGGCTCCTCTGTGCACAATTCAAGCCTAGTCAATAGCAACCCGGGCATGGAATGTGCTCCGTGGGGTGTGCTGAGTGTACTCCTACACAAACGGCATTCTCCAAAGATAACCTACCTGGATTGAAATAAAAAATAATATTTAATAAATCCTGGTCTCCCCACGTGATGGCATTCTTGTACTTCTGGTACAGAGGGTACAACATGTCCTCCCAAGCCAGGCCTGTTGGAATCATGCTGTTCTGGAAAAAAGAAAACCATCAGAACAGCTGAAGCAAAGCAAATACATTTTGTTCACTGAGAAACAATGTAAAGGGACTGGTTTTCTTCCCTTCAGAGGACGGAAACAAATACAGGAGGGGTCCTGCTATTCTCAGGTCACAGAACAAAGCAAAATTTGGGCTATTGCATCGCTTTTGTCAGCTGTACACAAGGATACTAGATGGACCAGGGACTGACAGTTGAACCTATAGTTTCTACTCAGAAAACCATGCCTGGAATTGAACCCCTTCCTTTCTTCTCTTCCCTCCCTCCCTCCCTCCCTCCCTCCCTTCCTTCTTGTGTTTGTGTTTTTGTTTTGAGACAGAGTCTTGCTCTGTTGCCCAGGCTGGAGTGCAGTGGCTCGATCTTGGCTTACTGCAACCTCCACCTCCCGGGTTCAAGCGAGTCTCGTGCCTCAGCCTCCCAAGTAGCTGAGACTACGGGTGCACGCCATCATGCCCGGCTAACTTTTTGTATTTTTAGTAGAGATGGGGTTTCCCCCTGTTGGCCAGGCTGTTGTCAAACTCCTGACTTCAAGTGACCCATTTCCCTCCCAAAGTGCTGGGATTACAGGCGTGAGTCACCACACCTAAGAAAGAGGCAAAGTCTTTCTGAACAGCAGTCTCTACTTCAGGATTCTCTACTCCACCTTTCTTAGGTGAACATCTTTCTTAGGCTTATTTCCTCACTGTGAGGTGAAGGAACAAAATACAGATAACAGAGTTCAGGTATCTTAAGGAAAAACACCTTTCCTTGTCTTAAACAATGATTTACTTTTAAAATAAAAGTAACATATTCACAGACTGAATTATTCAAACAGCACACAAAAATACAAAATAAAAAAGTAAAAATATTCTTCTTCCATATCCCATTATTCCCACTTTCCCCAGAAGTATCCACAATTAACAATTAATGGTCTCTTAGGTATTCTTCTGGACATTTCTTTTTCTTTCTTTCTTTCTTTTTTTAGAGACAGGGTCTCACTCTGTTGTTTAGGGTGAAGTGCAGTGGCTTAATGCAGCCTCGACCTCCTGGGCTCAAGCAATCCTCCCATCTCAGCTTCCCAAGTAGCTGAGACTACAGCACGTGCCACCATGCCCCATTACTTCTTCTGGAAATTTCTAAGGCATACAAATAATCACGGTCTCTGTCGCCAGGCTGGAGTACAGTGGCGTGATCTTGGCTCACTGCAACCTCTGCTGTCCAGGTTCACACGATTCTCCTGCCTTAGCCTCCTGAATAGCTGGGACTACAGGTGTGCGCCATCATTCCTGGCTAATTTTTGTGTTTTTAGTAGAGACGGGGTTTCGCCATGTTGGTCAGGCTGGTCTCAAACTCCTGGCCTCAAGTGATCCACCTGCCTTGGTCTTCCAAAGTGCTGGGATTACAAATGTGAGCCACCACCCCTGGCCAGGAGGATAATTTTTTTGACTAGTTCTCTAGTGATGTTCTTTTAGGTTCTTTCCAGGTCTTTGCTAGGATAAAAGATGAGATCATGAACATCCTTACACAAATATCGTCATGGACTTATATAAATATATCCCTAGGGTAATTTGAAGAAATTTTACATAGTCTTTGAAGCATTGGGTATGAAGAGTTCAAACGTTATGGAATTCAGAAATGCAACATAGTATTCCTGAATGGTAACTTTGCTGAAGCTTTAAATTCCATTGCCATCTGAGCTTTTCCTCAATAAACAAATATTCTATAATTTTCTAAATACTTTTCTCTGGTTCCTTTTATCCTCACCTATAGGCCACCCAATTTCCAAAATCAGCATATTGACACTCTGGGAATACCACTGTTGACAAGACCAACTCCCAGTCTTTAAACAAGGAATTTTAAAGCACTCGTTTACCTTGAACTGGGTACTTCTTATCCGAGTTAAATTCATTAACATGACTCCTGAATTAACTCCTGCAGAGCCATAGAAAGGATGCCTAGCAAAGCGGCTGTACCAGCCAATCTTGGGGATTTCGTGCTCAGGGGCCATGGCTGCAAGCTGGGTGGAATTAAACAGCCTCAGAAGCTTCCAGATGTCATCGACAGGTCTCAGAAAGAGAACATCGGTGTCCACGTAGAGAAGTGAGTCCACATCCTTTAAAATCACCTTTGTGTGTGAGGAGTGGGCGTAAAGGGGAGAGGAGAGAAGAAAACAAAACAAAAACAGGTCAGAAACAAAGGAAGTAGCCTGATAGGTAAATAATGCTACCAACTTTTGTTGATTTGTATTCAATTCTGGAAAGGTACCACTCTTAGCTTCCATTCCTTCCTTCCCCTTTGACTTGAGGAATGAGTGTCGATCAAGAGTAGAGACTTACAAGAAGATAAATCTTGGTCTGGATTAGCCCAATTCTGGGACTCTGGACTATATTTGATAAGGTTGAACTTACAAAAAAATAAAAACATCAGCAAATTACTGTGGCTCTCACTTCTTCCATCTTCCAATAAAGCCACTTGTTTTTCTCTCTTAGGTTTTCCTTGGAACATCCAGTGTGGCATTAGGAAACTTGACGTGGACAATCTCTACTCATTTATTTATTTATTTTTGAGATGGAGTCTCACTCTGTCGCCCAGGCTGGAGTGCAGTGGCCTGATCTTGGCTCATTGCAACCTGAAGTGGACAATCTCTAAAGCAGCTCATACCAAGTCTTGGGGGTAAATACTCTCTGTCTCTGGATCCATTTCTTCTAGTGTTAATGGGGGGCCCTGCACCTTTTAAAATATATATAAATATATAAATATATATAAATATAAATACACACACACACACACACACACACACACACACACACACAGGCCGGGAGCAGTGGCTCATGCCTGTAATTCCAGCACTTTGGGAGGCCAAGGCAGGCGGATCACGAGGTCAAGAGATTGAGACCATCCTGGCCAACGTGGTGAAACCCCGTCTCTACTAAAAATACAAAAATTAGCTGGGCATGGTGGTGTATGCCTGTAGTCCCACATACTCAGGAGGCTGAGGCAGAAGAATCGCTTGAATCCGGGGGGGCGGAGGTAGCAGTGAACCAAGATAGCACCACTACACTCCAGCCTGGCAACAGAGTGAGACTCCATTTCAAAATAAAAAATTTAAAAAATATATAGTTTACAGATGAGGGTCTTGCTCTGTTGTCCAGGTTGCAGTGCAGTGGCATGCTCTTGGCTCACTGCACTCTCAATCTCCTGGACTCAAGTGGTCCTCCCACCTCAGCCTCCCGAGTAGCTAGGACCACAGCTACGCACCACCACGCCTGGCTTTTTAAATTATTTGTGGAGACGAGGTGTTGTTATGTTGTCTGGGCTGGTCTTAAACTTCTGGACTCAAGTGATCCTCCCACCTTGGCCTCCCAAAGTGCTGGGATCACAGGTGTGAGTCACTGTGACCCGCCTAAAATGTATTTTTAGCTAAGATTTGGTCTTGGGATTAGGCAATGCAAGTCATTGGCTAGCTTTGTTTGTATATCAGTATGTGGCAACCTTTTTCCTCTAAAGGGCCAGATAGTAAATATTTCAGGCTCTGTTGCAACTCCTCAAATCTGCTGTTGTAACATGAAAGCAGCCATTGATAACAGATAAACAATGAGAGTGGGCCGGGCGCAGTTTCTTCAAAACAACAGAATTTGAAGATTCTAATTTCAATCCTAGCACTTTGGGAGGCCGAGGCCGGCAGATAGCTTGAGCCCAGGAGTTCAAGACCAGCCTAGGCAAATGGTGAAACCCCATCTTTATCAAAAAATAGAAAAATTAGCCAGGCATGGTGGCATGCGTCTATAGTCCCATCTACTCAGGGAGCTAAGTTGGGAGGATTGCTTGAACCTGGGAGGCAGAGGTTGCAGTGAGCCAAGATCACACCACTGCACTCCAGCCTGTGTGACAGAGAGAGACTCTGTCTCAAAATAATAATAATAATGATAATAATAATAATGAAAGTGGCTGTGTGTCCTAATAAAAGTTTATTTCAGGACACGGAAGTTTGAATTTCATATAATTTTCAGATATCACAAAATATCCTTCTTTTGATTTTTCAACCGCTTGAAATGTAAAAGCCACTCCTGCCTCACAGGCTGTGGTTTGCTAACCTCTGGATGATTCAAGCCACCTTAGGTAAATTAGTTCTCCTGTGCGAACTGCTTAGCTTTCCAGAGCTTTGCTGGGTGATTTGAGACTTCAAAGCCTTAGTTAGTAGTAGCATTATTTGCTTTGTTTTGCCATTGTTCCCCAAACTTTGGGGTAGCTTAACCAAGGAAGGATTTGAATCTTCCTGGATCCTTGGTCTAACATCATCCCAACACCATAACACTTATGGACTGAATGTCTGTGTCCCCAACATTCATATGTTGAAGTCCTAACCCACAATGTGATGGCTTTTGGAAAGGGGCCTTTGGGAGATAATTGGGTTTAGCTGAGGTCAGAAGGATAGGGCCCTCAAGATGGGATCAGTGCCCTTATAAGAAGAGACACCAGAGAGTGTTCTCTCTCTGCCATGTGAGGACAGAGGGAGAAGGTGGCCATTTGCAAGCCAGGAAGAGGCTCCATCACCACAACCTGACCACGCTGACACCCTGATCTCAGACTTGCAGCCTCCAGAACCGTGAGAAAATAAATTTCTGTTGTTTCAGCCACCCAGTCTTGTATTTTGTTACGGCAGCCCAAGCAGAATAGTATAACATGCCATTGGTATCCCCAATATTTAAAATTGATGAACATGGGTGCTACATGATACAAGTATCAAAGGAATTTCAGACTTGAGTAATTCTGAAGCCCACAGAATTAGCCACAGGATTTATCTTTTGTTCTTCATCTACTAGAGGAATGGATGTTACAAACCAATAAAATGAAATTAAAATACTGATCATCTACCATTTCATAAATGAAGATTATCTTAACATCTATTTTAAGAATTTGAAGATTCTAAGCCAGGCACGGTGCCTGGGAGGCTGAGGCAGGCAGATCACTTTAGGTCAGGAGTTTGAGACCAGCCTGGCCAATATGCTGAAACTCTGTCTCTACTAAAAATACAAAAATTAGCCGGGGGTTGTGGTGCGTGCCTGTAATTCCAGATACTCAAGAGGCTGAGGTACAAGAATTGCTTGAGCCCGGGAGGTGAGGGTTGCAGTGAGCCGAAATGATGGCACTGCACTCCAGCCTGGGTGACAGAGTGAGACTCTGTATTAAAAAAAAAAAAAAAAAAAAAAGCTGGGCATGGTGTCACATGCCTGTAATTCCAGCTATTCAGGAGGCTGAGGCAGGAGAATCCCTTGAACCCGGGAGGCAGAGGTTACAGTGAGCCGAGATCGTGCCACTGCACTGCAGCCTGGGAGACAGAGTGAGTAAGACTCTGTCTCAAAAACAAACAAAACAAAACAAAAAAATAAACAAAACAAAACAAAAAAACAATTTGAAGATTCTAATTTCAAAATTAGGAAGAATTCTGTATATTGACTGCTTCTTAAACTAAGCATTTAAAGTTTCAGCATGCTCATTTTGGTATGTAGATCATATTTCAAAGGAACACACAAAAGTAACCCTAATGTTACATCTCAGAGAAATGTGAGAAAACAGCACTTAAGAATCGTGGGTCTGGTATTCCTGAGTTCAAGTCTTGGCAGCCTGAGGTACTACCCTTGTGACTTCAGACAAGTTCCTCAGTTTACCACCCACCCAGGTTGTTACAAGGATGCAGTGAAATGAAACCCATGAAGTACTCAGTACAGTGGCTGGCACATAGTAAGTACACAATAAATAGCGGTTTTGTAAGAAGTCTCTGTGTTTTCGCTTTTAAAATGTCAAGTATAATTAGTTACCATTCGCATCAATGCTCACAGCACTTCAAAACATGTGTCAACCACAAAAAGCCTTTCATGTAGTCAGAGTCAAGCAGTGCAACGAAGTTTTTGAACCTTCCTAATATGATCCACTCAGTACCTTGACTGAAAATAAGTACATAAGGACTTTTTACTCTTTATCTGAAAAAACAAAAGACCAAAAAAAAAAAAATCACTTTTTGATAACATTGCATCTCTGGAGGCTAATTCTGCAGCAATTACTGCTGGTATTAATTTGAAGAGGATCATTGTTGGCCATGTTATAATGGAATGTGGGATATTTACCGAAAGGATATAAAATTAGCCATTCTAATTCCTTTACGGAAAATAGCCAGCACTAGCAATGAGGCCTTTGTTTTTTTAGAGTAAGGGGCGGGGTTAAAAGGCAGCACACAATAGCACTCTGTACCCGATGCTGCTGGCTATAATGTAATGGATCTTCCTGCTCCTGCTCCATGCACCACCCTAACCTGGGCACCCACCTCCAGTGAACCCTGCTCAGCCATCTGCACCAAGTGTGAGCCAAAGCCTGGCCACGGGCAGCAAGATGATCAGGGGCTCACCAGTGCACCTTCAAATTCATTTTCAATTTGTTGTAATTCTAGTCTGAATTTGACAGTATGACTTGGCGTTTAAAAGTTTTAGGTTTGAAATCTGACTACCTACGTTCAAATTCCATTTCCACCACTAACTATGTGATCTTGAACAAGCTCTTTTGGCCCACTTTTTTTTTAGACAGGGTTTCACTCTGTCACCCAGGTTGGAGTGCAGTGGTGCAATCATAGCTCACTGAGCCTTGACCTCCTGGGCTCAAGTGATCCTCTCATATCAGCCTCCTGTGTAGCTGGGACCACAGGCATGAGTTACCACGGCCAGCTAATTTTTTATTCTCTTTTCTTTTTTTGAGATGAAGTCTCACACTGTCGCCTGGGCTGGAGTGCAATGGCGTGATCTCGGCTCACTGCAACCTCCGCCTCCTGGGTTCAAGTGATTCTCCTGCCTCAACCTCTGGAGTAGCTGGGATTACAGGTGTGTGCCACCATACCTGGCTAATTTTTGTATTTTTATTAGAGACGAGGTTTCACCATGTTGGCCAGGCTGGTCTCGAACTCCTGACCTCAAGTGATCCGCCCGCCTCAGCCTTCCCAAGTCCTGGGATTACAGGTGTAAGCCACGGTGCCCAGCCGCTAATTTTTTTGTTTTTTTGTAGAGACAAGCTCTTGGTTTGTTGCCAGGTTGGTCTTGAACTCCTGGGCTCAAGTTATCCTCCTGCCTTAGCCTCCCAAAGGGCTGGGATTACAGGCATAAGCCACCATGCCTGGCTGCTTAAGCCATCTAAGTCTCAGTTTCCTCTTCCTGTAAATGGGATTGATAATCCATTTCATAATGCTGCCAGGATGATTAAATGAGATCGTGTGTGAAGCCCCTGGCACACACACAGCAAGGACTCAATAAATACTATGTGATCTTATTCTCATCCCACTCTCATGAGGGCTAGGTTTCCTGACTGACAGCCCAGGTAACCAGCAACTGGCTATGCTAGTAGTAATGAAAGAATGAGCCCGGGCACTGCGGCTCACGCCTGTAGTCCCAGCACTTTGGGGGGCTAAGGTGGGCGGATCACGAGGTCAAGACATCAAGACCATCCTGGCCAACGTGGTGAGACCCCATCTCTACTAAAAATACAAAAATACAAAAAAAGTTGGCTGGGCATGGTGTCGCGTGCCTGTGGTCTCAGCTACTCTGGAGGCTGAGGCAGGAGAATCGCTTGAACCCAGGAGGCGGAGGTTGCAGTCAGCCGAGATCACCCCATGGCACTCCAGCCTGGTGATGGAGCAAGACTCCATCTCAAAAAAAAAAAAAAAAAAAGAAAAAGAAAGAAAGAATGACACATATTCCCTGTTCACAGGAGCTTTAATGGGGGAGACAGAAAAGGGGCAAAGCAAGGTGATGATGAGAAGGTTAGCACAGAAGCACAAAGCAGAGCCCCTAAGCCAGGCTGGAGGAAAAGTAAGGAAAGCTTCCCAGCAGAAGTGACATCTAAGCTAAGAGATAAATAAATGGAGAGCAGGGCAAACATGGAAGAGCATGTGAAAACAGAAGGCATGGCAAAGGGAGGACTGCCAGTTGCTCCGGGGCTGGAGTTTACAGTGGGAGGAGGGGTGAGAGATCAGGCTGTCCAAGTGGGCAGGTGCCCGATCAGGAACTGTGTTGACAAATTTGGACTTAATCCTGAGAGCAACAGGGAGATATGTTCAACGACTTGACCCAGACACCTCTAGGTCATCCCTGCTTCCACGCCTACCCATACTGCCCGCATTCAATCCTCAGCAAGTCACATAGGCTCTACCTCCAAAATGTCTGAGTCTGTCCATTTCTCTCCTTCTCTGCTTCCTCACCTGAAGTCCAAGGCACCATGACAGTTCTCCTAGAATTCTGTAAAGTTCTGTTCCCTGGGCTCCCTGTGTCTGCACTTGCCCCCTCCAATCCACTCCTCACAGAGCAGTCAAAGGGATTTTTTTTTTTTTTTGACAGAATCTTGCTCTGTCGCCAGGCTGGAGTGCAGTGGCGTGATCTTGGCTCACTGCAACCTCTGCCTCCCGGGTTCAAGCGATTCTCCTGCCTCAGCCTCCCAAGCAGCTGGGATTACAGGCGCCTACCACCATGCCCAGCTAATTTTTGTATTTTCAGTAGAGACGGAGTGTCACCATGTTGGCCAGGATGGTCTCGATCTCCTGACCTTGTGATCTACCCACCTCGGCCTCCCAAAGTGCTGGGATTACAGGCGTGAGCCACTGCGCCTGGCCCGGGATTTTTAATTTCCATTGTGACTTGTTCTTCAACCCATCAGTTATGTACAAGTGTCTTGTTTAACTTCCAAATATTTGGAATTTTCCAGATATCTTTTTGTTATCCACTTCCAAGTTAACTCCCTTGTAGTCAGGGAGCACACTGCAGGATTGCCATCTTTTCGAATTGACTGAGACTTGTTTTATGGCCCAGGATATGGCCTATCTTGGTGAATGTTCCCTGTACATTTGATAAAAAAATGTTTATGCTGCAGTTGCTGGGTGTAGTAGTCTATAAATGCTATAGCTGTTGATGAGGTCACTTGGTTGATAGTGTTGTCAAGGTCTTCTATATCCTCACTGGTTTTCACGAGCTCCATGGAGCTTTACATCCAGACACAAAGAAAAAGGGATGGAGAAATGTGGAGTTACTGCAAATTCATTTATATCAACAGGTATATTTAGAGAATCATTATTCATTTTCCCATTAATGATAGTTAGTTATTAAAGGAGGAATGCTGGAATCTCCAACTCTGTGAATTTATCTTTTTCTCTATTTGTCTAGGAATGTTTTTGCTTCGTGGAACTGGAAGCTTTGTTATGAGGTGTACACTCATTTGAGATGGTTACGCCTTCCTGATGGGTTGATCCTTATATCGTTATGCAACATCCAGAGGGCTTTGAAACAAAAACAAAAACCTACAATAGATCATCCTACTTTCATCCTCAAACCCCTCCAAGGCCTTTCACTGCATTTCCTTCTTTTTTTTTAGAGACGGAGTTTTGCTCCCGTTGCCCAGGCTGGAAGTGCGATGGTGTGACCTTGGCTCACTGCAACCTCCGCCTCCTGGGTTCAAGTGATTCTCCTGCCTCAGCTTCCCGAGTAGCTGGGCACACAGGTGCCCACCACCACGCTTGGCTACTTTTTTGCATTTTTAGTAGAGGTGAAGTTTCACCATGTTGGCTAGGCTGGTCTAGAACTCTCGACCTCAAGTGATCCACCCATCTCCACCTCCCAAAGTGCTGGGATTACAGGCGTGAACCACCTGCCCGGCCTTCACTGCATTTCAAATAGTCACACCTGTACCACAGTCTATGAAAGGCTCCATAGGATATACACACTCCGTCTACCTCTCCAACTTAGTCGGCTGTCACCAGTGTTCCTCCACTGTGTAGCACAATCCATTTTTTTTGTTTGTTTGTTTTTTGGTTTTTTTTGGCTCCAGGGCCTTACACCTTTCATTATTGCTCTATTACTGTCAAAGTCAGCAGTGGATAGGGAGCTAAATAATCCTAATAGAAAGCCAATGAGCTCCTAATTCTCTCCCCGTTTACAGCCAGGGTCTTCTCTATCTGAGATACTCTTAAATATTTGTTTCTATCTTTGTCTTTTCTTAGATAGAAACAAATATTTAAGTCTCCTCTGTCAGAAAGAAAACACAAAATCGAAACAATAGGCCAGGTGTGGTAGCTCACCGGGCACTTTGGGAGAAGGAGATGGGAGGATCACTTGAGGCCAGGAGTTTGAAAACAGCCTGGGCCATGTAGCAAGGCATCATCTCTGCAATAATAGTAATAATAGTAATAATAATAATAAAGTAGCTGGGTGTGGTAGTGTGCACCTGTAGTCCTAGCTACTTGGGAGGCTGAAGTGAGCTGTGATCACACGACTGCACAGAGGCCTAGGCAACAGATGGAGAACTGTCTCTTAAACAAATAAAAACAAAATTAAAGCTATAAATTTCTAATTTAACAAAGGAATCATCTTATCATGGACTAAATGTTTATGTTTCCCCCAAGTTCATATGTTAAAATCCTAACCCACAAGGTGATGGTATTAAGAGGTAGAGTCCTAAAAGGTGATAAGGTATAAGGGTGGAGCCCTCACGAATAGGATTAGCATCCTTATAAAGGAGGCCTCGGAGAGCTCTCTCACCCCTTCCACCACAGGAGGACACGGTGAGAAGCCACCATCTATGAATCAGGAGGCAGGTCCTCACCAGACAGATGCTGAATCAATCTTTTGATGCCTTTATCTTAGACTTCCCAGCCTCTGGAACTGAGAAGTAAATTGCTGTTGTTTATAAGCTACCTGACTTATGGTCTTGTGTTTTTGCAGCCTGAACTAAGATACGCCTTCTGGAATGGCTTAGTCTTCTCTACGACTGGGATGTCTTCTCTCTCACTTCATTTCCTAAGTTCATGAAGATGATAAAACCCTCAAATGCACTTAAAAATGACATCTTTTTTTTTTTTTTCCAGACAGGGTCTTGCTCTGTCACCCAGGCTGGAGTGCAGTGTCACAATCATGGCTCACTGCAGCCTCAACTTTCTGGGTTCAAGTGACCCTCCCATCTCAGCCTCTCGATTAGCTGGGACCGCAGGCACGTATCACCACACCTAGCTAATTTTTAAATTTTTTTTGTAGAGACAAGGTCTCGCTATGTTGCCCAGATTGATCTCAAACTCCTGAGCTCAAACAACCCTCCCATCTTGGCCTCCAAAAGTGCTGGTATTACAGGTGTGAGCCACCATGCCCAGTCAAAAGAAATGGCATCTTTATTGATTATGAAATACATGTACTGCCCCGATGCTTTAGTCAGTTTCTAGGTTTGTGAACTCTTGTTTCTGATCATTGCCTAAAGTATTAAAACTGTGATTAGTGTAGTATTAAAACTGTGATTAGTGTGAAAATTAATGCTTCCCAATCATATCCGCTGATGTAGGTGAATTAGCAGTCACTGAGCATTCTGCCCTCTTTCCCTGAGTCTGCAGGTAAAGCCCCATGGAGCTCCTGCTGTTCATGATAAGCAACTTCCCAGACCTGCTGGTGAAGTGTCACCAAATGCTTCCCAAATGCCAGGCAGAACATTTCACTCGTTATTCTTGAACACTCAGGTCTGACTCATCCCTTCTTAGAAAGATTTTCCCAGAGGGCTCCCCCTTCCTTCCTACCATTTTCTCTTCATCCTACCACCCGACTTCCTTCCTTCCGTCATGTCTCACAGTCAATGGCCTTTGGTTAAATTATTTTCTCATTTGTTGCTTGCCTCCTCTAACTAGAATAGAAACCCCTTGAGGGCTGGGACCTTCCGTATCTAGGTAACATGTAAAGTCTGTGTGCCTGGCCCATGCCTGACATAATATATGCTAGGCATCCAATAAATATTTACACAAGCTAAGGAATTCAACTGTTGAGCTTGCTCAGAACCACTATAATTTTATTTTATTTTATTGTATTTTTATTTTTTTATTTTTTGAGATGGAGTCTTGCTCAGTCGCCCAGGCTGGAGTGCAGTGGCGTGATCTCAGCTCACTGCAAGCTCCGCCTCCCGGGTTCACGCCATTCTCCTGCCTCAGCCTCCAGAGTAGCTGGGACTACAGGCGCCTGCCACCACACCCAGCTGATTTTTTTTTTTTTGTAGTTTTGGTAGAGACAGGGTTTTACCATGTTAGCCAGGATGGATAACCACTATAATTTTAAATATGCTTCGAGGCTGATTGTAGAAGAGAAGGACAGGTTCTGAGTGATGAGAAGATCTGTGAACAAATGAAGTGCAGAAAACTCAAGTTCATGAAGGAAAACCACCACATTGCCAATCACAGGAATATCCTGCTTTTGCTTGCATGTCTGGGACGTCACCCTCTAGGCCTCTGTTGACAAGACAGCTAGGTTGCTACGCACATCATTCCACTTCCTTACCTCTCACGCATTTCGAAAATGCCCTACAAACTGAAGGGCTAGAAAGGGAGCTAGGGGAGGAAAAGAATAGAAGCAAAGACAAAGTTGTCATTCAGATTCAAGCAGAAGTGAATTTCAGAGAGGGAACCTTTGGAAATGAGCCTGCTGATAATCAAAAGAGAGAAGAAATATTAAAGCGGATTAAATCAGGAGGTGGAAACAGAGAAGAGCAAAGAACAGTTTCAGAAGAAAAAGAGAAACACTCTTTTTGTGCCAAGAGAAGATATCACCTACATACATAAAAAACAAACAGCTGGGGCCAGGTGCGGTGTACTCCCAGCACTTTTGGAGGCTGAGGTGGGTGGATCACTCGAGGTCAGGAGTTCAAGACCAGCCTGGCCAAGATGGTGAAACCCCATCTCCACTAAAAATGCAAAAATTAGCTGGGCATGGTGGCACACGCCTGTAAACCCAGCTACTCGGGAGGCTGAGGCAGGAGAATCACTTGAACCCGGGAGTTGGAGGTTGCAGTGAATTGAGATTGTGTCACTGCACTCCAGCCTGGGCAACAGAGCCAGACAGCCTCAAAAGAAAAAAGAAAAAAAAAAGAGCCGGGTGTGGTGACATGTGCCTGTGGTCCTAGCTACTTGGGAGGCTGAGGCAGGAGGATTGCTTGAACCCAGGAGGTCGAGGCTGCAGTGAACTATGATCACACTACTGCACTCCAGCCTGGGTGACAGAAAGAGACCCTGTCTTTAAACAAACAAACAAAAAAGACTTGAATATAATGAAAATATCAACCATTAATCTACACAGAATCAGAAAGTCAGTCTTGATGTATAAAAAATCAAATTATAACTAAAGAAATGATGCTCCCAGCCAGGCATGGTGGCTCACGCCTGTAATCCCAGCACTTTGGAAGGCCAAAATGGGAGGACAGCTTGAGCCCAGGAGTTTGAGACTAGCCTGGGCAACATAGCAAGACTCCACCTCTAAAAAAAACAAAATGATGCTCTCAATGGAAAGGTGCAAGCAATACAGACACTACTTTCAGTTCGGGAAGATGCAAACATTGTAGCACAACAGTGTGTCTGTCCTTAATGCCACAGAACTGGACACTTAGATATGGTTAGATATGGTTAAAATGGTACATTTTATGTGATTTCTATGTATCATAATAAAGAATAGGAAAAAGAGGCTGGGTGCTGTAATCACGTCTGCAATCCCAGCACTTTGGGAGGCCAAGGCAGGAGGATCACTTGAGGCCAGGAGTTCCAGACCAGCCTGGGCAACATGGTGAAACCCCATCTCTACAAGAAAATAAAAAGTTAGCCAGGCGTGGTGGGGTGTGCCTGTGGTCCCAGCTACTCGGGAGGCTGAGGAGGGAGGCTCACTTGAGCCCAGGAGATCAAGTCTAGAGTGAGCCATGTTCATGCCACTGCACTCCAGCCTGGGCAACAGAGGGAGACCCTGTCTCAAAAAAAAAAAAAAAAAAAGGAAAAAGAGAAATACAGATACCATTACTGCATTTTTTCAGTTAAAATAAAGATTGCTTTATGTGTACTCTATTGTATTTATTCACGCATTTTTATCTTTGTAAATTTTCACTTCCCTAAGCCAAATACATTTTGAGAAGTTATTCCAAGATAATACTTAATTTCTGTAATTATATCAGGTCCCTGTCCTCCTTTTGCCCCTTTTCCTTTTTGAAGCATCCATCATTTCTGAAACACACACAAACACACATATCTTTGGGTAAAATGTGTTGTCAAAGCTGCTTGACTGTGCTGATTTTCACCCACTGCGTCTGGCTGTGTTTTTAAATTTTTTATTGTGAGATCATTTTAAATTTACAGAAGAGGTGTGAAAAGTTCAGAGAGTTCCCATATATTCTTCACTCAGCTTTCTCTTGTGTTAACATCTTACCTAACAAGAGAACAGTAATCAAATCTAAGAAATTAACCCTGGTATAAATACTATTAACTAAACTAAAGAACTTATTCAGATGTCACCAGTTTTTCCACAAATCTCCTCTTTCAGTTCCAAGATCCAAACATTGAATTTATTTGTCACATCTCCTTAGTCTCCTCCAATCTGTAACAATTTCTCAGCCTTTCCTTGTTTTTTCATAACCTGGACAGCTTTGAAAAGCACTGTCCGGTTATTTAGAACAAAGTCCCTCAATTTGGGTGTCTGATGTTTTCTCATGTTTAGATTGAGGTTATGCTTTATTGGGAAGATCAGAGGTGAAACACGCCTGGGCATATAGGATGTTGACCGGGCCAAGTGATATCAGCCTTGATTGCTTGGCAAAGGTGGAGTCTGACAATATTCTCCACAGTAAACTAAGGATTTCCCCTTTTTCTTTACTAAATATTTTGGAGGAGATGCTTTAAAAATCATACAAATATCATGTTTCTGGTTAAACTTTCACTCCTTAATTTTAGCATTCACAGGTAGATCTTACCTGCAGTAATTATTACTATGGTGCTCTAACAATGATTTTCTATTTCCCTCATTCTTTCTACATGCCTTAACTGGAATTTTCTATAAGGAAGAGGTGTGATTTTTCTCCATTTATTTATTTATTTATTCAGTTATGTATTTATTTTTTAAATTCAGTTATTTATTTAGATTAGACTTATGAAAAATTATTTTAAGTGTTATAATTAAATAGTATCATTATTTTGTTGCTCAAGTTGCTCCAGCTCAAGTCATTTGGAGCTCTTTCAGGTTGGCTCCTACTCCTTCCAATATGAACCCCCTCCTTTTAAAAATTATTTTTATTATTAAAAAATATTTTTTAACACATCCTTACTTTCTGGCACCATAAGGTTAACTCCAGGGGCATCTTGCATTTTCCCTGCCTTCAGCCAGGAATGAACAGTTCTCCCAGGAGCCCTAGGTTCCTTTGGAGGATGGAATTCAGAAACCAATATCTAGGTGCTAGGTGTGTTCACTGCTACTCAGGTGTCACTGCTTCTAGCCTCCTAACAGTAGACACAGCTAGGAAATACATGTATGTATACAAACCCACGTATACATACATATCCATAATTACTTCTATTTCTTACTTTTATCTTTTCCTTTTTTCACAGGTGTTGAGTATCCATAATTACTTCTTTACTTATCTGTACCTATATATTTATTTAAAAAAACATGAGTCCACATTGACACTGATCTCAGGACTGTGCGGGCGTGTGTGTGTGTGTGTGTGTCTGCCTGTGAGAAATAATTTGTTAAAGGCAAAGAGAATTCTGAGCTTAGATTACTAGGGTGTTGGGCTAAGTTTTGAAGAACTAGGTGTGACTTTAATAAGTGAGGCTGGAGGTAGGGGAGTAGAATGACCAGGTTATTGTCTCCAGGCAACAGTATGGCAGAGGGTAATGTGCAGAGCATCTGGGAAAGAGTGACACACACCAGAGCGGCTGGAATGGGAAATTCATGACTTGGAATAATGCTGAAAGTTAGTACGTAAACTCAGAATGCAAAGGGCCCTGAACACCAGGCCCAGAGGCCTGGACTTGACTCTGCAACAGGGACTCTAGGAAGATTCTGGGCTAGAATCCATCTGATGAGAATAGCATTCAAAAACCAAAAATGCAGGAGTGGTACACAGGAGAAAAGAGACACATGTAGCAGGGAGATGAGTAAACAGGATAATATAATAACCCTTTTCTCTATTATTATTGCCACCTTTATTTTTTGTCTTAATTGTAAATACATGCAGACCCAGAACACGTGGTCAGAAAAAGGCCTATACCTTCATGGCTCTGTACTTGTGGTGCATGTGAATGTCTTTGCAAATGTGAACAGATAGCTTGCATACATTACGTAAAGCTCTGATGCTCTTTGTCTTTTTTCTCTTTCTTACTGGTTTACTATTTTTAAAAATTGGGCTAGCGCGGTGGCTCATGCCTGTAATCCCAGGACTTTGGGAGACCGAGGTGGGAGTATTGCTTGAGGCCTAGTCAACACAGAGATCCAATCTCTACAAAAAATTAAAAAATTAGCCAGGCGTGGTAGTTTGGGTGGGTAATTCCAGCTACTCCGGAGGCTGAGGCAGGAGAGTCCCTTGAGCCCAGGAGGTGGAGGCTGCAATGAGCCATGATTGCACCACTGCACTCTAGCCTGGGTGACAGAGGGAGACCCTGTCTCAGAAAAAAAAAAACAAACAAAAAAACAAACAAAAAAAACCACAAGTTGTCTAAATTCCACAATACACAAATTCCTCATGCATGTGTGTTGTAAAAACATACAAACAATTCAGCAATCCACAGATTAAGTTCAAGTTGCTCTTTACCTGTCCCTATCCTCACCACACCACCACTCCAAACCCCCATAACCAACCCCTTCTGTTTTCAGAATTAACCAACATTAACAGTGAACCTCATCCCAGTCTGTTCCATGGGGTCTTTGTATGGCCAGGAAGTCAGATCTCAACTCAATCCATCACTCTTTAAACTCTTTTTTCTGTAATTCTTATTACTGCCTGAAATTAACTAATTTACTTGTTTTTTTGTCATTCTTTTCTGACTTGGATATAAGCTCCATGAGATTAGGATATTTGGATATCTTATTCACAGTCATACCTCCAGGGCCAGTCACATAATTGAGGCTCAATAAATATTACTGAATAAATGGTTGTATGTGTAAATGTTTATAAACACACATGAACACATACAATTTTGCATTTTCATTTTATTTACTTTTTTGAGACAAGGTCTTGTTCTGTCACCCAGGCTGGAGTACAGTGACACAATCATGGCTCATTGCAGCCTCCACCTCCTGGGCTTAGGCAATCCTCCTGCCTCAGCCTCCCAAGCAGCTGGGATTAAAGGCGTGAGCGACAGCACCTGGCCATTTCTTTGCATTTAAAAAATACTGGCTGAGTGCAGCGGCTCAAGTCTATAATCCTAGCACTCTGGGAGGCCAAGGCAGGCAGAACGGATTGCTTGAGCCCAGGAGTTCAAGAATAGCCTGGGCAACATAGCAAAACCTCGTCTCTACAAAAAATATAAAAATTAGCCGGGTGTGGTGGTGCATGCCTGTAGTCTCAGCTACTCAGGAGGCTGAGGTGAGAGAATCACCTGAGCCTGGGGAGGCTGAGGCTGCAGTGAGCCATGACAGCACTACTGCACTCCAGCCTGGGTGACAGACTGAGACCCATGTCAAAAAAAACAAAAACAAAAGAAAGAAAAGATTACCAACAGAATCATACTATACACGCCATACTTTCTAATTGTCTACTTTGGGATACTTCCCTTTAATTTTATGTGTGCAGACAACAAAGAACATTCTGTTTGATGCTGCATATTCTCAAGTATCCTCTTTGATATTCTTGAAATAGTTTAAGATAGTGGAGAGAATAATGAATACTTGGAAAATAATGTTGCTATATAATGCTTTCTTTTCTGATTTGTTGTTGTTGTTGTTTTTGAGAGAGTCTTGCTCTGTCGCCCAGGCTGGAGTGCAGTGGTGTGATCTCGGCTCACTGCAACCTCTGCCTCCTGGGTTCAAATAATTCTCCTGCCTCAGCCTCCCAGGTAGCTGGATGCCATCACGCCCGGCTAATTTTTGTATTTTTAGTAGAGACAGGGTTTCGCCATGTTGGCCAGGCTGGTCATGATCTTTTCTGTTTTAAAATATATATATAATTGGGAGTTTGTAATAAAATAAATATGCATTCTTAAGTAGTGTTCCACACTGTTTTAATCTGAGATTTTAAGATTGTTCTTTTTGTTAAATTATTACCTTAAACTGGGTTGGCACAGGAGAAAATTAAAGCCTATCAATTTTTATTTTTGTTTCTATTGTGCCCCCTTGTGGAATTACATAGAACTTACATATTCATTTTTGTAACGTTCTAACAAAGAGCAGGGTGTACCAATATCATGGCTGCATTCAGGCAGCGCCAATCAATGAACTAGACTCTTCTGATCGGTTTAGTCTTTGCAAACAAGATTCTGATTGCTTCTGAGTTGAGCAAAGCAATGATGGCTTTGTTCAAGACGGTTCTTCTAAAATTCTGGCTCATTAAACTTGTGTTTGGTCTTTGATTTCATCATTTCAGCTGTGTGGCCAACTGTTAGAACTGCATGCAGGACGTTTTCCACAGGCCTTGCGTAACTGAAAGTATCTGGTTTCTCCGGCATGTTCTGAGATAATGGCTCTCTAAGATCTTCCATCTGCTTCCATGCTTGCTTTTGGCTTGCTTCCTCCTCTTATCAGGTGTTGCACTCCCAGCCAGCAAGCACACAGTATCTTTCCTTGTTGGCTGTAGACATTCCGTTAGCCATGGCAACTGTCATTTAAAGCAGAGTCTAGTTTCTTAGTCAGATGGTGCCTCCCCAGAGAATGTGTTGCTGAAAACAGGATCACTGGATCACAAGGAACTGTAGCTCTTCACTCAAATTAGACTGATTTTCAAAGAAGCTTTTCCCTTTTCTTACATTTGAGACTCTAATACAGCCATCATTTACTGAGTAGACAGTGGGTTCAGGGCTCGGCACTTTTATAAGTTATATTTTTAAATCCTCTCTGTCACTTTTTGAAGCAGTGGTTAAAGCCCTTTTTATAAGACCATCCATCCATTTGTCTGTCTTTCCATCCACTGTCCATCCCCCTATCCATCTATACATCCATCTTTCCTTCCACCCATTCATCCATCAAAAGAGTTTTACAGAGTGCCTTCTGTTAGTATGTACCAGATATTTCTGTAGGTGCAGAAGATCAAAGACCTTTTACATTTTTTTCTTTTTTTTAAATTGAATTTTTGTAGAGAAGATCTCACTGTGTTGCCCAGGCCAGTCTTGAACTACTGGCCTCAAGCATCCTCCCACCTCTGCCTCCCAAAATGCTGGGATTGTAGGCATGAGCCACCGTGCCTGGCCAAGATTAAAGATCCTTGCCCTGAGAGGGCTTACATGCTCCTGAGAAAAGCCAAAAAATAAATGAGTAAAGTGTGTAGTATTCCAACTTTGAAGATGGTAGGATATGGAAAACTAAAGCAGGGATGAGGAGCAATTATAAATACAAACACCTCACTAAACTGGCGAGTCTGAGCAAAGACATATATTCTACTTCTTTTTTCTTTACCCATTTAACAGTTAAAGAGTGGAAGGTTCAGGTGAATTTTCCTAAGGAGGTATTTTGGGAACACTTTAGGAATGTCTTCTACAAGTAGAGGAGAAAACGCCGTCACTAATATTCTAAGAAGTAGGGCAGAATGACTATTCTTTAGGAGAATCTTGGGCTTCAATCCAGACTCCAAGATTTACCCCAGGAAAAGGATTTAGTTTTCCTCAATTTCAGTTTCCTCATTTGTAAAGAGGATGCAAATGAGCATATTCCTCAAAGAGTTGGGGAAAAGTTAATGAAATCATAAACCTAAAGATCGCAGCCTGGGTTAAGTGCAGTAGGCATTGGGTGGTCATTGGCCACCTACCATTCATTCCTCTTTTTTCAGTGTTATGTCCTGAAGACATATTTTAAAGCAGCATTTCTTAAACTATTTTCAACTGTACCTCATAGTAAAAAATGCATTTTCATCACAATTCTAGTTTATGCATACATAAATATGTAAGACAGAAATGTCAAGAAAAATACTTGTTTTTACTAAATGCAATGCATATTTATTCTATTCTATTTCACTTTTTTTTTAAAAAGCTGATAATAATCCACTAAACTTGTTTCAAGAGTCACTGGTGGGTTATTCCTCACAATTAGGGGAAACTCGGAATAGTCAAATAGTTAACTAAAACTTAGTAAATAATATACACAGACAGGTAGGCAGACATATGGACAAAGAAGTAAAAATGGTCCTTCCTCTATGTCCTCCACCAAATTCTCTACTATTTTCTTTCCAGAGAAAACCACCAATTCCAATTATTTAAATTGATTCTGTAGGTATATACCTCTGTGTGTCTAAATAATATACCTTATCTATTAACTTCCTACCCTGGAAGAATAGGTTTTAGCTCTCTTTCACACAAATTCCCAACCCCACACATATACCTTCCCATCCCCCAATACAATTATATCAAAATATCATTTAGATCAATATACAGTATTATGATGGCCATGAAAACATTATTTCCAGTGAAGCCACAAAATGAGTAGCAATACTTTCCCTCTCTGTACAAGTGTTTTTCCTGGAATTAATGACTCTTTTTGCTGTTGTTAATTCGTTTCGGGGTTTTTTTTTGTTTTTTTTTTGCTTTTTTTTTTTTGAGATGGAGTCTCACTCTGTCACCCAGACTGGAGTGCAATGATGCGATCTCAGCTCACTACATCTTCTGCCTCCTGGGTTCAGGTGATTCTCCTGCCTCAGCCTCCCGAGTAGCTGGGACTACAGGCATAGTCTATCACACTTGGCTAATTTTTGTATTTTTAGTAGAGACAGAGTTTCACCATGTTGGTCAGGCTAGTCTCAAGTGATTCATCTGCCTCGGCCTCCCAAAGTGCTGGGATTATAGGCATGAGCCACTGTTCTGGCCAGTTTTCTACATGTTTATTAAAGTTTCTTCCATGACTTCCTGATTTTCTCTTCTTTTTTATTTTTTATTTATTTTTTTTGAGACGAAGTCTTGCTCTGTCACCCAGGCTGGAGTGCAATGGCGCGATCTTGGCTCACTGCAACCTCCGCCTCCCGTGTTCAAGCAATTCTCCTGCCTCAGCCTCGGAAATAGCTGGGGCTACAGGCACGTGCCACCACACCCAGCTAATTTTTTGTATTTTTAGAAGAGATGGAGTTTCACTGTGTTAGCCAGGATGGTCTTGATCTCCTGACCTCGTGATCCACCCACTTTGGCCTCCCAAAGTGCTGGGATTACAGGCATGAGACACCGCGCCCAGTCGGCTTCCTGATTTTCTCCAACCAGGATGCTGTGCAGCTATCATCTCCTTTCCCCTGATACTCCTTTCACGCCCCCTTTGAGTAGTATTCCCTGCTTCTAGGATCTCACATCTTCATCTTTCTTAATGTACTCCATTTCAGTGGAGTACATTAGACTCACAGGAGGAATTACAGAAGACTCACGGGAGGTAAATATTTTGAAGTGGTGCACATCTGAAAATGTCTTGCGACCTAGACACTTAATTCGTAGTTTGGCTGGGTATAGAATTCTAGATTGAAAATAATGTTGCCTGTGAATTTTAAAGGTATTGCTCCAATATTTTGGCACTTTGCCCACTACTGTTGAAGAGTTTGAAGCCCTTTTGATTTCTGATTTGGGGAATGTGACTTTTTCTTCCCTTTCTGATAGCTAATATTATCTTCTATTTCACCTGTTGTTCTGAAAGTCAGTCAATATGCCTGATATGGTATGGTTTCTTCCATCATATGTGATGTCTTCTGATGGATTCTCTCAATCTGGGAATTTATGTCTGCTTGTTCTGGGAAATTTTCTTGAATTAATTTCACTGTTGATTCCCTATCCTGTGGGTTCTCTGATTTTTCTTTCCGGAGCTCCTATTGTTCAGATGTTGGACCAGTCCTCTGAGTTTCTGATCATTTTATTGCTATTCTCCTTCTATTTAGTTTTTGGTTTTTGCTGTACTTTCAGAAAGAGTTCCTCAATTTTCCCAATTCTTCTGTTGAGTTCTATTTCTTTCTGCTGTACTTTTAATGTACAAGAGGTTTTTTTAATCCTCTAAATATTTCATTTTTGACATAGAATCCCATGCTTCTTTAATACATATTGTGTCTTATTTTATTCCTCTAGGATCCTAATAATAATTTCTTTAGAAGTTTTATTCCTCTTCCATATATGATTTTCTGTAGGTTGATAAGCTCCCTTTGTTTGTTTTGAACCCTGTCTTTCCTATTAGAGGGTTTCTTCAAATGTCTAGCAATCACTGGATCTCTATTCATATTCCAGCTATTTGGAAGTAGGTGGAGTAAGCCTGTCAGCTATGCACATCATTGGAGGAAGATCTGGTGGCCACTCTAATGGGGAATCCTCCCATGTCAATGTTCTTAAATCTCCATAGATATGCTTCCAAATCTCTGTAATTTTCTTTGCAAGGTTCTGGGCTCTACATGGTAGAAATAGGCCTGGGGTCTTAACATTCATGTGTAAGTTTTTTACTGAATCTCATGTTTTCAACATAATATCCTTAACTGTGCCTGGATTCTCCTAGTCCAGAGACCCCCTGTTTTACTTTCTTTAGAAACTAAACTTCCAATATTTTGCCCAAGGGAGAATCAAATTCCAAGTTAAACAGTATGAAACAGGCAATCTGAAGGCATAACTGCTTTTCAAACATAAATGTAACTACACCTCCTGATTTTAGGTTCATCTTCATTGCCATCTCCAGACATAGCTGATGCCACTAATTCATTGGCTTTGGGGATCTTTTTGCCATATATATCATTTGCTTCTGCGTTTTCCCCATTGCTGGTTAAAGATTTAGCTGTCTCAAGTTAAGGTTGGTAAATACTATTCTGGTTGTCCTAGAATATATTTATGCTATTTAAAAAAATTAATTATCAGCTAGGCACGGTGGCTCATGCCTATAATCCCAGCACTTTGGGAGACTGAGGCGGGCAGACTGCTTGAGCCCAGGAGTTTAAGACCAGCCAGGGCAATACAGCAAGACCCGTCTCTACAAAAAAATACAAAAATTAGCCTGGCATGGTGGTGCACACCTGCAGTCCCAGCTACTCAGGAGGCTGAGATGGAAGGATCACTTGAACCCAGGAGGAGGCTGAGGCTTCAGTAAGCCGTGATCACACCACTATACTCTAGCCTGGGTGACAGACCAAGACCATGTCTCAAAAAAAAAGCAAATAAAATAAAACTAAAATTAACTATCAATTTTTGTATAGTTTTAGGAAAGAATGAACACAAATACAAATAATTTCCTTGCCATCTTTAATCAAACACAAGCCCAGCTGGCTAAGCTCCTCTTTCATTCTGAGAACTCCCAACATCCTTTCCTTTCTTTATTATTATTATTCTTAATTTTTGAGACAGGATCTCACTCTGTTGCCTGAGTTGGAGTGCAGTGGGGCCATCACAGCTCAACTGCAGCCTCGATCTCCTGGGGCTCAAGTGATCCTTCAAGCTCAGCCCCCCAAGCTGCTGGGACTACAGACCTGTGCCACCACACCCGGTTAATTCTTTGTAGAGACAGGGTGTCACTTTGTTGCTCAGGCTGGTCTTGAACTCCTGGGCTCAAGTCATCTTCCCATCTTGGCGTTCTAAAGTGTTGGGGTTACAAGTACGAGCCACTGTGCCTAGCCCCAACATCCTTTCAATCAAATTCTCTTCTGATTAACTCAGCCTGAATCAATTATGATCACGTTCATTCATTTTTCTTTTTTCTTAATATTTGTACTTACTATAGCCAACATCATATATGATCACTTTCAACCAAAGAACTATGTTACAGTAAGTAATCAACATATATTATTATGATTCTTATACTAGGCTTCTTAAGAAATATAACGACTCTTCAGTTGTAGAATTATGGCATCTATTAGCATTTACTAGCAACTATTGCAACTATTAGCATCTAATACTATGATGCTAATTATGCTGGAGTCAAAAATACAATTCCCTACAATGTGACTGATGTTATAATAGGAGTGTTACCTGCTAGGACATGTTTATGATTGTTCTTGGTTAGTTACGGCTTGGCCAACTGGGCCAAAAAAAATGATGTTGCTATTAATCAAGATAAAGTCCTTTTTGGAAAGAGAATTAACTATCTCAGTAGTTTCACGCCACATATCAGTCCTAAAAAAATAGGTATAATAATAAAAATAGCATCTAACACTTACTATGTGCCAGGCATTGTTTCCAAGGGTGTTAAATGTATTAACTAATTTGAATTTTCACAACACTATGAGATAAGCAATATTATTATTCTCTTTTTACAGATGAGTAAATGGAGGCAAGGAAAGTTGAAATTATTTCTTCTGGTTACAAAGTGGTTAAGTGGTAGAAACAAGATTTAAATGTATTTGGGCTGCTTCCAGAGCCTGGGGTCTTAACAACTATACCATACTCTCTCTATATAATAATATCTCAAATTAATTTGTCTCCATTAAATGCTTCCTAATACTGTGGCTATTACATTTTCTAAAGGCCACACTTTGTATATTATCTCATATTCCTCACCTTAACAAAGTAACTGGACCTCTCTGAAGGCCTGAGAAGAAATGTTATATAACTATTCATTGTTAAGTCAAACAGATGTTTATTATTTGCCCTCCCCTTCATATCTTCTTCCATCTCCTGACAAGATCCACTCTCCTTGGTAAAACCCAATCCATGTGGCTTAAATGCTGTTGGCCCCTGTGGTCCATGGAAGAGAATGTGACTCAAGTCAAGCCAATCTGAGTATCCTGTCTTCGTGGACATAATGATTGGTTCAGAAATAAGCACGACTTTGGATTAGACAATGGTTTCTTAGATATGACACCAAAAGCACAACAAAAATGGAAATAGATAACTTTGAATTAAACAAAATTAAATACTTTCGTGTTGCCAATGACACTATTAAAGTGGGCCGCGTGCAGTGGCTCATGCCTGTAATCTCAGCACTTTGGGAGGCTGAGGCAGGTGGATCAACTGAAGTTAGGAGTTTGAGACCAGCCTGGCCAACATGGTGAAACCCCATCTCTACTAAAAATACACACAAAAAATTAGCTGGGTGTGGTGGTGGGCACCTGTAATCACAGCTACTGGGGAGGCTGAGGCAAGAGAACTGCTTGAACCCAGAAAGCAGAGGTTGCTGTGAGCCAAGATCGTGCCATTGCACTCCAGAAAACTCTATCTCAAAAAAAAAAGAAGTTAAAAGACAATCCACAGAATTCAAATTTGTCCATTTCACCTAAATTACCTAATTTATTGACATACAATTATTCATAGTATTGCTTTATAATCCTCTTATTTTGGTAATGTTGGTAGTTATGTTCCCTCTTTCCTTCCTGATTTTAGTAGTTTGAGTCTTCCTTTGTTTTCTAGCTCAGTCTACCTAAAGGTTTGTCAATTTTGTTGATCTTTTCAAAGTACCAATTTTTAGTTTTGGTGTTACTCCTCTACTGTTTTTTCTCTTCTCTGTATCATTAATTTTCAGTCGAATCTTTATTATTTCCATCCTTCTGCTTGCTTGGATTTAGTTTGTTCTTCTGAGGTGCTGTAAAGTGGAAGGTTAGGCTATTGACTTGAGGCCTTTCCTCATTTGTACTGCTGAAGTTTATAAATTTCCCTCTAAACCCTGTGTTAGGTGTCTGCCATAAGTACTGGTATGTTGTATCTTCATTTTCATTGTAGTTTCCCTTGTAGTTTCTTCATAAAGCCATTGGCTATTTAGAAGTATGTTACTTAGGCTGGGCGTGGTGGCTCACGCCGTAATCCCAGCACTTTGGGAGGCTGAGGTGGGCGGATCACGAGGTCAGGAGATCGAGACCATCCTGGCTAACATGGTGAAACCCTGTCTCTACTAAAAATACAAAAAATTAGCCATGCGTGGTGGCGGACACCTGTAGTCCCAGCTACTCTCGAGGCTGAGGCAGGAGAATGGGGTGAACCCGGGAGGTGAAGCTTGCAGTTAGCTGAGATTGCGCCACTGCACTCCAGCCTGGGGACAGTGCAAGACTCCGTCTCAAAAATAAAAAAAAATAAAAAAATAAAAAATAAAGAAGTATGTTACTTAATTTCTACATTTTTGTTAACTTCCCAAATTTCTTTCTGTTACTGACTTCTAATTCCATTCCACTGTGGTCAGAGAACATACTTTGTATGACTTCAATCCTTTAAGTTTTTTACAGCTTCTTTTATGGTACAACATATGGTCCATTCTGGAGAAAGTTTCATGTGCACTCACAAGAACGTATTCTACTGGTGTTGGGTGGAGGGTCCTAAAGAAGTCTGTTGGTTCAGCTGGTTTATAGTGTTGTTCTTCTATTTCCATGTTGACATTCAGCCTAGTTGTTCAATCCATTATTGAAAGTAAGGCAGCTGGGTGCAGTGGCTCATGCCTGTAATCCTAGCACTTTGGGAGGCTGAGGCAGGTGGATCACTTGAGCCCAGGGGTTTGAGACCAGCCTGGGCAACAGGGTGAAACCCCATCTCTAAAAAAAGTATGAAAATTAGTTGGGTTTGTTGGTGCACACCTGTAGTCCCAGCTACTTGAGAGGCTGAGGTGGGAGGATCACCTGAGCCTGGGAGGTCAAAGCTGCAGTGAGCCATGATCATACCACTGTACTCTAGCCTGGGTGACAGAGTGAAACCCTGTGTCAAAAAAAAAAAAGAAAAGAAAAAAAAAGAAAAAGAAAAGAGGGGCACTTATATCTCCTACTACTGTTGGTGAATTGCTTATTTATATCTTTTTTTTTTGAGACTGGGTTTCACTCCTGTTACCCAGGCTGGAGTGCAGTGGCATGATCTTGGCTCATTGCAATCTCCACCTCCCTGGCTCAAGCAATTCTCCTGCCTCAGTCTCCTGAGTAGCTGGGACTATAGGCACATGCCACCACGCCCAGCTAATTTTTGTATTTTTAGGAGAGATGAGGTTTCACCATGTTGGCCAGGCTGGTCTTGAACTCCTGAGCTCAAGTGATCTGCCCACCTCAGCTAGAATTACAGGCATGAACCATCTCCTATAGAGAGCACACAGTTCGACTGTATTCTTTATCAACTATAACTGCAACTCTGTTTTTTGTTTTGTTTTTTTTTTTGAGATGCAGTTTTGCCCTTTTTGCCCAAGCTAGAGTGCAATGACGCAATCTCAACTCACTGCACCCTCTGCTTCCCGGGTTCAAGTGATTCTCCTGGCTCAGCCTCTCAAGTAGCTGGGATTACAGGTGCACGCCACCACGCCCAGCTAATTTTGTATTTTTAGTAGAGATGGCATTTCACCATGTTGGCCAGGCTGGTCTTGAACTTCTGACCTCAGGTGATCCGCCTGCCTCGGCCTCCCAAAGTGCTGGGATTACAGGCATGAGCCACTGCACCTGGCCTGCAACTCTGCGTTTTTATTTGCTTGTTGAATCCATTCACATTCAATGCTATTATTTATATAGTAGAATTTATGTCTGCCATTTTGCTTTTTGTTTTCTGTATGTCTCATATTTTTGTTGTTCCTCTATTTTTTCTTTTCTGCTTTATTTTGCATTAAGTGAATATTTTCTTTTTTCTTTTTTTTTGAGGGGGTACCAAATTTCTTTATTTGAAGGAATGGGACAAATCAAAGAACTTAAGTGGATGTTTTGGTACGACTTATAGAAAAAGTAAAGGAAACCCCAACATGCATGCACTGCCTTGGTGACCAGGGAAGTCACCCCATGGCTATGGGGAAATTAGCCTGAGGCGTAACTTTCCTTATCACCGTCTCCCAGGGTGTGCTTGTCAAAGAGATATTCTGCCGAGCCAGATTCTGGTGCTCCCATCTTGCACAAGTTGGTCACGTGGCCACCCAATTCTTTGATGGCTTTCACCTGCTCATTCAGGTAATGTGTCTCAATGAAGTTACACAAATAGGGGTCATTTTTGTCAGTGGCCAGTTTGTGCAGTTCCAGTAGTGACTGACTCACATTTTTTTTTTCCCCAAATGTAATGCACACTCCATCGCATTCAGCCCGCTCTCCCAGTCGTCACAGTCTGGTTTCTTGATATCCTGAAGGAAGATTCGGCCACCTCGTTGGTTCTGCAGCTTCATCAGTTTCTCGGCATGTTCCCTCTCCTCATCAGATTGGTGAAGAAAGTATTTGGCAAAGTTCTTCAAAGCCACATCATCGCGGTCAAAGTAGTAAGACATGGACAGGTAAACGTAGGAGGCGTAGAGCTCCAGGTTGATCTGGCGGTTGATGGCGGCCTCTGAGTCCTGGTGGTAGTTCTGGCGCACCTGCGAGGTGGACGCGGTCGTCATGGCTGCGGCTAAGGAGAGGCGGCGGTGGCTGCGCGGCGCTGGAGCGGCGGCGGGCCTTGGGGCGGTACCGGGGGCGCGGTGAAGAGGTGACGGAGGACTGGCTATGGGCGGCCGGCCGGGATGGGGGACGAACGCCGGGTTCCGTCCAAGCACTGTTGAAGCAGGCAACCCCGACGACTCTCGGCGAAGAACGTCTGGCAAAGTGAATATTTTCTAATAGAGCATTTTGATTTATTTTTTTCATTTATTTATTTATTTTTTTTTAAGAGTTATTTCCTCAGTGGAGCACAAACTGCCCCCACAGTCTGATCCAATTAAATTAAGGACCATTTGAATTTTTGAGGCCAGTCTGTGATGTCTGTTATGACACCAGGAGGCCACTTTTTACCTGCATTGTCCTCTGGCTCTCCCTTGTAAACTAACTGGCCTGTGGTTTAGCTTGCTGTTCTCATGAAGCTGCAAGCCTCCTCTTAATTAAGAAACACCCTGGCTTCCAGGCCACACCTCCATGGAATTTAGGCTCTGCAACACATAGCTAGCTAGTAGCAATGAGAAATGCTGATGGCTTGCGCCTCCCAAGGAGATACCATGTTCCTCAACTGGGAGCTGGAGAGAGAGGAATACCTGTGTTCTTGAATGGACTACCTGAAGGTGCATTTTTATCACACTGGACTGGAAGGGGGAAGGAGGGAGGTTGTGGTTCAAATGTCACAGATTCTCACTCTTCTTACCAAGTTTTAGTAGATGTTCTTGAATAAATGTTCCTTCATTTGCCTAAGTTCTTAGGACAATTTCTGAAGTATTTAGATAGTTATTTTAAAAATAATTTTCACAAGTTATGCTTGTTTCACTGGGGAGCAATTCCACAGGGCTCCTAATGCCACCATTTTGGAAGTTGCTACCTTGCCATGCTCTTTTTCTGCCGTAGTTGCTAAGCTGCTAGAATTTGGATTTCAGGCTGCTTCGAGCAATCATCAGGCTTATGGAGTAGCCTTGCAAGGGACTGAAAGAGAGAGACAGAGTCCTGATGACATTATGTGAGCCTCTGGATCTAGCTGTGCTTGGAATCAGCCCTACAGTGTGGACTTTGCAGTTAGATAAGCCAACAAATTAATTTCCTTCTTTGCTAGTTGGAGTTGAGTTTCTCTCACATATAACTAAGAGTTGTAGCTAATATCCTGAATGTCAAACTTTTAATAGTGTATGAGTAAATGATAAGTACTGTGGAAAGCTTGTTCAACAAAATTGGTATCTAGGGTCATTTCATGTAATCATTTAGGTAGCTATCTCATCCAAATAATTTATGGCCTCTTGCTGCTTGATGAAATGTATAAAAATCATTTATGGTGATTCTAATTGATGTTCCCCTTAATAAGGATTTTTAATATATTCCTATATGTGTGTCAATATTTGTTAATATCCAAACGGTTTGTTGCAAGGATGTCTCAATGTTAACTGCAAATACTGAGGTGTAATATTAATAATAATATAGAGTTCTGACCTTAATTATAAAAAGTTCTAAAAAGTATGATAAGCTTCCCTTTTCCATTAGCCTACAGCTAACTCATGAAGACATCATTGGTAAGCATGCAGATTTCAAAACATTAGAACCAGTTACGGGTCTCTTTAACAAGCCGTAAGTGGAAAAGAGAAGATTATACGTTGTTGCTTTCACTACAATATCTAAAAGCTAGGTAATCTAAGATTTATCTTTATTTGGCATGGTAGTCCTTTGAAATATTAAGGAGTGGGACAAGTTTCTTGGAAATATGGAGTCAGAAAACTTTCAGAATACATTTTCAGGTTAAAGCTATAACTAATTTGGCCAGGTGTGGTGGCTCACACCTGTAATCCCAGCACTTTAGGAGGCCTAGGAAGGAGGATCACTTGAACCCAGGAGTTTGAGACCAGCCTGGGCAACATGGTGAGACTCTTGTCTCTACAAAAATTTTAAAAATTAGCTGGGCATGGTGGTGTGTACCTGTGGTCCCAGCTACTCAGGAGGCTTAGGTGGGAGGATCACTTGAGCCCAGGAGGTTGACGCTGCAGTGATCCATGATTGCACCACTGCACTCTAGCCTGGGCAACACAGTGAGACCCTCTCTAACTCCTTCCTTAAATATGGCTATCTATGGTGAATGTTGGGAGCAAAAAACACATCAGACATTATTATAACCTTGGAGCTTATTAAAACTTGGTAAAAACAAAAACAAAACATTTCTCCCTGGATAGAACCTTACCCTACCTCAAATTACCATATTGGGTACCACTTACTAATAATGTCTCTAAAGGTTCCGCAATCCAGTGATGTCTGTCATGTTTTACCTATCTCTAGGATTCCCAGAAGACCACAGTTATTGAGGAGAGAAGTCTTCATAATTAAACAGGCACAGCATGTAGCAAAATGTACAGATCTATTATAAAATCTCACTACTTCCAGTTAATTGGGGGAAAGGTGATGTGAATTCATACAACTCAATTACTCTTACAGATGTAAAGGATTTCTGGCCTTTACTAAGAAAATAAGAGAAAAGTATTCCAGAATCAATTTTAATGAACACATTTGATTTATTTGTAATTGGTATTATTGTTTTAAATATTTTAAGCTTCTGAATTACCTGAAAGAAATATGCATTTTAGAACGCTTAATCAAGCCATCTGCAGTTTAGTTTGCATTCATAATGGTCCCATGTCATAGGACCATTATTCACCAAAGTAGAGGAGTAAATGTCCACTGATTTGTAGGAGTTCATAAATTTTGAGTTGGTGGGATCTGAATCACACTAACTGCACTTGAAAATCTAATTGGCTTGAGTTGCAAAGACTTATGCTCTGATATTATTCAGATAGTAAAATCTTAGTTGAGAAAGGGTCTCTTCCACAGTTTTGGGTAGATGACAGCCTCTTGGAAAATGGGTGGGACCATGGTCCTCAGTCAACTGACTACCTGATAGAATGTTTGCACTTTAGGATCTCCATTTTCTCTGTGCTCCTGAGGCAGCACACCTGATATGGTTTTATAGAGATGAATTCCAAGGAAAACACAACCTAGATTTTATTTAAAATTACCCTCAAGATCAATACATCTCACTGATGCCCAAAAATGCCATGTTCATAATCTGCTGTTGTGATATACAACTAGGAAAAGGTAAATGTCCTGTCAACCACAATCTCTCTTTATTGTTTTTAAAGAGGGCTCGTTTCCATTATCAGAAGCAGATAAGGAATGCCAGTACCTATTTGTCATTCAAAACCAAGCACTTACTTAGCTGGGAAAGAATTAAGGCCATTAGGTGATGAATTTTTTTTTTTTTAAATAATGGTAATAAAGTCACAATTCAAGGTCAACAAAAATTCAGATGTTGTTTCACTGGGTAGCTAATATTTTGGATAGAATGCGAAGACCATTTCCCAACATTACCTTTGGTTTTCTAATACTTATTTTTTGCAAAAATGGAGACAAGAAACAGAAACCTAACATTTTCTCTCACCTCAAAAAGTAATCAGTTTTTATATCACCAACCTAGAGATTTTTGTGTCAATTGGAGGGAGTCTTTTCCTACCCCAGTTTTTATGAGATTATGTATAAAGGTCTGTGACATGTGAAGAATAGATGACGTGGCCAGGCGCAGTGGCTCATGCCTGTAATCTCAGCACTTTGGGAGGCCGAGGCGGGCGGATCACCTGAGGTCAGGAGTTCAAGATCAGCCTGATCAACATGGTGAAACTCTGTCTCTACTAAAAATACAAAAATTAGTGGGGCATGGTGGTATGTGCTGAAATCCCAGCTACTTGGGGGATTGAGGCAGGAGAACTGCTTGAACCCAGGAGGCGGAGGTTGCAGTGAGCTGAGATTGTGCCACTGCACTCCAGCCTGGGCGACAGAGTGAGACTCTGTCTCAAAAAAAAAAAGAAAAAGAAAAATAGATGATGTAATGAGCAAGTGAGCTTGGGCAGCTGATTGCTGCCAACAATTCGTTCAGGGTTTGTTCTGCTCACAGGTCTCTGCGTAGGAAATGCTAAAAGGGCTACTCCCCAGTTAGTGTTTCCAGAGCCACAGATGTGAAGATTCCTTCTGCTTGAGTATCCTCAGGCACCTCAAAATCAAAGTATGACCCAAATTAAACTCATTTGACCCTTTTACCAAAACTGCTTTTCCCTGTCTTTTCTATCCCTAAATGATCCTGCCATTTATTTCTTAGGTTGAGCCATAAGAAATTGCCTTTTTTGTAGGTCATTAATGGTTGAATATTGGCAATTTCAAATGGATCAACCTTAACAGTTGTTCAGGTTAAAAAAAACCTGGTAAAATCCTTCTCATGTCACTCCCCCTTCAAGTCTTACAGTGAGACAATCATGAAGGTTGGTAAATTCTGTTTCAGGCAGGTCCATTATCCATCTCTAAGGCAACCATCAAAGCCCAAGCCAAGTTAGTGAGCTGGCTTCACCAATCCTGTCCGCGCTGCCATAAACCAGAGTGTCTTCTTTAAAACACAAGTTAGAACATGCCACTTGCTGCAAAAACTCATCCAGTGGCTTCCCACTGCCCTTAAGAAAAAGACTGGGCTGAGTGCTGTGGCTCTCATCTGTAATTCCAGCACTGTGGGAGGGCAAGGTGGGAGGACCGCTTGAGCCCAGAAGTATGTGAGGAGTATGTGACCAGGTTGGCAACATAGCAAGACATCATTTTACAAAAAATAAAAAAATTAGCTAGGCATGGTGGCTCATATCTGTAGTCCCAGCTACTTGTGAGGCTCAGGTGGGAGGATCACTTGAGCCCAGGAGTTGGAGGCTGCAGTGAGCCATGACTGTACCACTGCACTCCAGCAGGGGCAACAGAGAGTGACCTTATCTCTTTAAAAAAAAAAAAAAAAAAAAAAAAAAAAAAGACCAGATACTTCTAGATGGCTTGCTGAGCCTGCAAGCTCCAGTCTCTGTTGATTGCTTCACTCTCATCTCACTTTCTATTTTTTGGTTACTATGACCTTCTTTTATTTTCTTAAACATGGCCCTTCCCATCTTAGGGCCTTTGTATATACTGTTCCATCTGCCTGGGCCCCTCTTTTCTCTCATGACCCCCAAGGCCCTTGTCACCTAGTAACCCTTACTTCTCCTTTATTCATGTCTGCATAAATGCCACTGCTGGGCAGGCATGGTGGCTCATGCCTGTAATCCTACTACTTTGGGAGGCCAAGGCGAGAGAATCACTTAAGCACAGGAGTTCAACATCAGCCTGAGCAATATAGCAAGACCCCATCTCCACAAAAAAAGATGCCACTGCCTCAGGAGAACCTTCTATGACCAGGATGGAACCCCATGTTACATACATCCATGAGACTATCTCCTCTTAGTACTGGTCATACTTCCAATTATTTGTTCAAGGCCCTACTAGACTCAAGCTTCAAGAAAACAGGACCATGGTTGTCTTATTACCGTGTCACCATCACTGAGCCAGGCCCCAGCACCCTAGTGGGCACTCAACAAATGTCTACTGAAGGCATGAATCCCTCACAAAAATTAAGGCAACTGACAATTCAAAGTTGCCATCCCTGCGCAATATTATTCTCACTTTTGATATATCTTTTTTCTATTGAATATTTTATTTTTATTATTATTTGATTTTTAAAATTTTATTTCTTTATTTACTTTTTTGAGACACGGTCTCACTCTGTCACGTAGGCTGGAGTGTGATGGTGCGATCATGGCTCACTGCAGCCTCAACCTCTTGAGCTCAGATGATCCTTTCACCTCAGCCTCCCAAGTAGCTGGGACTACAGGCATGCGCCACCATGCCCAGGTAATTTTTTTTTGAGATGGAGTTTTGCTCTTGTTGCCCAGGCTGGAGTGCAGTGGCGTGATCTTGGCTCCCTGCAACCTCTGTCTCCTGGGTTCAAGCGATTCTCTTGCCTCAGCCTCCTGAGTAGCTGCGATTACAGCCATACACCAGCAAGCCTTGCTAATTTTTGTATTTTTAGTAGAGACAGAGTTTCACCATGTTGGCCAGGCTGGTCTTGAAATCCTAACCTCAGGTGATTCACTTGCCTCAGCCTCCCAAAGTGCTGGGATTATAGGCGTAAGCCACCACACCCCGCCTAATTTTTGTATTTTTTGTAGAGATGGGATTTCGCCATGTTGCCCAGGCTGGTCTCAAACTCCTGTGCTCAAGTGATCCGCCTGCCTTGGCCTCCCAAAGTACTGGGATTATAGGTGTGAGCCACCGTGCCGGCCTCAAGATTTTAAAAAAGCAACCAAAAACATGCAGTTTAAAAATTCATTAAACTAAAAGACTAAACCAAAATTCTGGACCCTTTTGGAATGATAGCCTAGCATGGCCATAACTAGTAGTCGTTACTGTTATAAGAGAAATAACAATAATCAAGGCTAATATTTATTGAGGGCCAGCTATGTGCCAAGCCTATGGATGAAACTGAAGTTAGTAAAGTTGGGGGATTTAACGAGGTTCACAGGAGCCAGTAAACGATGGAACCATAGTCACAAAGACCAATGATCCAAGGCAGGATTTGAATGCTCACAGTCCCTCGGTCTTTCGGTATGACAACCTCCAGAACACAGGGATCCTCTCTACATGCTGCAGACTTAGAGCATCAGCTCCAGGATCCAAGAGACACAGGTTTTCAGCTGTTAAGTTAAATGTTTCTACACACATCTCGGCTAATTTTACCTTATTTCCAAGAGCAAGCTACAACTTATTAAAAACAGGTGTTCCTACCGGAAGAAAGAGTCTCTGGGCAGCACAGGGTTTGAACAATTTCTTCCACTCCTGAGGGTTTCCAACAGAAAATGTGATGGGGTAGATTCTGTGCTCAAACTTCTTTGTATATGAGTCAGGCCACTGGCGTAACTGAAAAACATGGAAAGCAAGGGAAGGGTGATTAGGCCCTAGGAAATATGGAAAATGCCTGCGAAGCTTCTGGATGGTCAAATGGAAATTATTCAGGCAACTTACACAGAAAGTTTAACTTCATCACCACTATGAATGTTCACTAAATGAGAGAGTATTTGCTCCTACTAAAATTGCTAAGATTTTTAAAAATAACATTCACAGTTGGCAACGGTGTTGAGAAACTGCAGAGGAGAGTATAGATTTGAACAAACTTCCAAAAGGGCAACTTGGAAACTGGTAACAACACCCCAAAAGACAGAGGCACAAGGACATTCACCACAACCTAGTTCGCAATAACAAAACTGGAGAACTTAGCAGCCTGGAAGGAGGAAAAAAACCCAACAAACTTGGGAACAATCAAAATGTCCAATAATAAGGAATTGGGACAATTAAGTATGCTAGAACTATACAATAAAATCATGTACAGTTAGAGGGACCAGGGACGGTGGCTCATGCCTGTAATCCCAGCACTTTGGGAGGCTGAAGTGGGTGGATCTCTTCAGGCCAGAAGTTTGAAACCAGCCTGGCCAACACAGCAAAACCCTGTCTCTACTAAAAAACACAAAAATTAGCTGGGCATGGTGGCACATGCCTGTAGTCCCAGCTACTCAGGAGGCTGAGACACGAGAATTGCTTTGAACCAGGGAGGTGGAGGTTGCAGTGAGATCGTGCCACAGTACTCCAGCCTGGGTGACAGAGCGAGACTGTGTCTCAAAAAAATAAAATTAAATTAAATTTAAAAAGAAAGTAGAATAATGTACAGTTAGAATAAAGTAGATGTCTTTTGTGTTATATGTGGCAGGCTGGATTTGGCTCTTATACTCCCATAGTTTGCTGACCTCAGTTCTATATCATTGTCACTAATGACTGCATTGTATTCTGTTATGTAGATATGTACTGACATGGAAAATGGTTATAACATATAGTTGGGTTTTGGAAAAAGCAAAGTGCAAAAAAATTATAATATGGTTCTTTTTTTTTTTTTTTTTTTCTTCACTACTGTCTGAATGAATGGTTCTGTCTTATAGGAAAAAATATATGCATGAGGCCGGGCGTGGTGGCTCACACCTGTAATCTCAGCACTTTGGGAGGCCCAGGCGGGTGCATCACTTGAGGTCAGGAGTTTGAGACCAGCCTGGGCAACATGGCGAAACCCCGTCTCTACTAAAAATACAAAAATTAGCTGGCTTGGTGGTGGGCGCCTGTAATCCCAGCTACTTCAGGAGGCTGAGGCAGGAGAATCACTTGAATCCGGGAGGCAGAGGTGGAGGTTGCAGTGAGCTGAGATCGTGCCACTGCACTCCAGTCTGAGGAACAGAGCGAGACTCTGACTAAAAAAAAAAAAAAAAAAAAAACAAAAAACAAACATATATATATATATATATATATATGCATGTACATTTTATATGTAAAGAAAAATCTAGATGGATATGTACCAAATTATTAAAAGTGGGCACTCTATAGCTGGTGACGGTGGTTTCATTTCCTCGGGCTACATTTCCATATTCTTTAGAATTTTTACAGTGAGTATATATTACTTTCTTTGCATATATTAATTTTATAACAAAATTTTTAAAATACACTTTTAGATTTTAGAGCAGTTTAATGTTTACAGAAAGTCAGCCAGGTGTTGGTGGCTCACGCCTGTAATCCTAACACTTTGGAAGGCCAAGGCGGGAAGATTGCTTAAGCGCAGGAATTTGAGACCAGCCAGGGCAGTATAACAAGACCTGCCTCTTAAAAAAATTAAAAACAAGGCCAGGAGAGGTGGCTGGCACCTGTAATCTCATGACTTTGGGAGGCCAAGGCGGGTGGATCACTTGAGGTCAGGAGTTTGAGACCAGCCTGGCCAACATGGTGAAACCCCGTCTCTACTAAAAATACAAAAATTAGCCAGGAGTGGTGAGGCACGCCTGTAGTCCTAGCTACTCAGGAGGCTGAGGAAGGAGAATCACATCAACTCGGAAAGCGGAGGCTGCAGTGAGCCAAGACTGGACCACTGCACTCCAGCCTGAGTGACAGAGTGAGACTCTGTCTCAAAAATAAAAAATAAAAAATAAAAAAAGTAAAAACAAGAACAACAATGAAAACAAATAACAAAAAAGAAAAATTGAGCAGAAATCAGGGTTTCCAGATGGCCTCTCTCTTCCCCCGCCCTACAGTTTCCCCTATTATTTATATCTTGCATTCATGTGGTATATTTGTTACAACTGATAAGTCAATATCAATATGCTATTACTAACTAAAGTCCACAGTTTACATTAGTGTTAATTCTTTCTGTTGTACACTCTTTCTATGGATTTTGGCAAATGCACATCATGTATCTATCATTACAGTACACAGAATAGTGTCACTACCGTAAAAATCCTCTCTGCTCCAACTTTTCAACATTCCTGCCTGCCCTCTCTCACCTGAACTTCTTTTTTTTTTTTTTGAGACAGAGTCACACGCTGTCATCCAGACCGGAGTGCCATAGCGCAATCTCAGCTCACTGCAACCACCGCCTCCCATATTCCAGCAATTCTACTGCTTCAGCCTCCTGAGTAGCTGGGATTATAGGTGACTGCCCCTACACCCAGCTACTTTTTGTATTTTTAGTAGAGACGGGGTTTCACCATGTTGGTCAGACTGGTCTCAAACTCCCGACCTCAGGTGATCCACATGCCTTGACCTCTCAAAGTACAGGGATTACAGGTGTGAGCCACCGTGCCCAGCCCATTACTGATCTTTTTATAGTCTCTTCATGTTACCTTTTCCAGAATGTGATATAGTTAAAATCGTATAGCACCTTGCCTTTTCAGACTGGCTTCTTTCATTTAGCAATATGCATTTAGGTCTCCTACATGTCTTTTTGTGGCTTGATAGCTCATTTTTTTAAATCATTTAATAATACTGTATTCTATGGTATGAATGTATCACAGTTTGTTTATCCATTCATCTACTGAAGGATATCTTGGTTGCTTCCAGTTTTGGGAAATTGTGAATACAGCTGCTACAAACATCTGTGTACAGGTTTTTGTGTGGACATAAGTTTTCAACTCATTTGGGTAAATACTTAGGAGTTTAATTCCTGGATTGTATGGTAAGCCTATATTCCGCTTCCTAAGAAACTGCCAAACTATCTTCCAAAGTGGCTGCATGATTTTGCATTCTTATCAGCAATGAATGAGAGTTCCTGTTGCTCCACATCCTCACCAGCATTTGCTGTTGTCAGGGTTCTAGATTTTAGCCATTGAAATAGATCTGTAGTGGTGTTTCATTGTTATCTTAAGTTACAATGCTCTAATCACATATGACACTGAACATCCTTTCATATGCTTGTTTCCCATCTGTGTATCTTAATTTTTTTTTTCTTTTTGAGACAGAGCCTTGCTCTGTCACCCAAGCTGGAGTGCAGTGGCATGATCTCAGCTCACTGCACTCTCTGCCTCCCGGGTTCAAGCAATTCTAGTGCCTCAGCCTCCCGAGTAGCTGGGATTACAGGCGCGCACTACCATGCCCAGCTAATTTTTTTGTATTTTCAGTAGAGATGGGGTTTCGCCATGTTTCCCAGGCTGGTCTTGAACTCAGACAATCCGCCCACCTCGTCCTCCCAAAGTGCTAGGATTACACGCATGAGCCACTGCGGCTGGCCCTTCTCAATTTTTTTGCGTTAATGCCTTCCTGTTGCTACAACAATTCTAAGAATTATTCCTAAGGAAAAATTTCAAAAATGGACACTTGTTTATTACAAGGTTGTTTGTTTTAGTGTTGTTTGTAACAATCAAAAATTAGAAACAATCTAAAGAAGAGTTTGGTTAAGTAAGCTCCAGAGTCTATCTATATAACAGAATGCAATGTAGTCATTAGTGATAATGTCATAGAACTGGGGTGAGCAAATTATGGTAGTACCAGAGCCAAATCTAGCCTGCCACAAAGAGTACACAAGCCAAGAATGGTTTGGCATTCTAAAATAGTTTTAAAAAATCAAAACAAGAATAATATTTTGTGACAATTATATGAAATTCAAATCTCAGTGCCCATAAGTAAAATGTTACCAGAACACAGCCACACCCATTTGTTTATATATTGTTTGCGGCTGCTTCTACTCTAAATAGCACATTGAGTAGTTGGGATAGAGACCATACAGCCTGCAAAGCCTAAAATAGTTACTGTCTGGTGTTTTCCAGGAAACACTGGTCAACTCACTTTAGAGGAAACTCAGTAATGTAAGCGTCAGTGATATAAAAGAGATCCCATTTCTGATGGTGATATGAAAAGAAAAGCAATGGAAATAAGTATTACATATATACACCAAAACTGTTCTCCCTGAGCATTAGTGTAATGGGTTTTTTTTCATTTATCATTTATGAATTTACTGGTTTTTACAATGTACATATATTGTTTATATAACCATATAAACTTTTTTTTTTTTTTTTGAGATGGGGCCTCACTCTGTCGCCCAGGCTGGAGTACAGTGGCACGATCATGGCTCACTGCAGCCTTGACCTCCCTGGGCTCAGGTGATCCTCCCCCCATCTCAGCCTCCCAAGTAGCTGGGACAACAGGTGCATGCCATCATGCCTGGCTAATTTTTCTATTTTTTTTACTGAGACAAGGTTTTGCCATGTTGCCCAGGCTGGGATATAAACATTTTTTGAAATACATGATTGGAAACACTTTAAAATTCTGAATGAGGAAAGGAGTGACAGACAAAGTATTTGACATTTGATATATGAAGGGTACTGACCAATTAGAACCCACACCAGGCATTACCTAGTATTTACCCAGTATAATTGCACAGACCCATTAGAACTGACACTAGGCATAAACTCTCAGTATGACAGTACTGATCAGTCAGAATGAAGACTGGCACAAATACTGGGCACAAATACCAGTACAATTGTACCACTGCACAACAGCCCAAAATCAGCCCTGAAAAAGAATGGGAAATTCACATGGTCCACGGGCTCCCTTAGCTCCCGGCATCTTCTAATCGTCTGAGAGGTTGGGGCTGCAGTGAGCTGTGATGGCACCACTGCACTCCAACCTGGATGACAGTGTGAGACCCTGTCTCAAAAAAACAAACACAAAAACTAAAAAATCCTTGCCACTCTGATTGTTAGCATCCTATCTTCCGAAAGGTTTAACTACCTTTGTCAATCTAACCGCCCACCTCATCCTTTACCTCAGTAGGTAACTCCTCCTTTCTTGCAGGTTCATTCATTCTTTTCAAGTTATAAAAAATATTTTTGAGCATCTACAAATGTTATAGAACAGAAGACTTTTAGGATCTCAAATCCATTGCATTGCTTTCACAAGGGTTTGGCTGGCTTACAATAACACACTAGATACTATGAAGCTGTTAAAACTCAACTGCGGCTGGGTGAGGTGGCTCACATCTGTAATCCTAAAATTTGGGAGGCCGAGGTCAGGAGTTCAGGACCAGCCTGGCCAACATGGTGAAACTCCCGTCTCTACTAAAAAATACAAAATTAGCTGGGTGTGGTAGTGCACGCCTGTAATCCCAGCTACTAGGGGGGCTGAGGCACAAGAAGCACTCGAACCCAGGAGGCGGAGGTTGCAGTGAGTGGAGATCGTGCCACTGCACTCCAGCCTGGGCAACACAGCAAGACTCTATCTCAAAAACAAAAACAAAAACAAACAAACTCAGTTGCATCAGTCAGGATAAACTAGGGTTATCAAGAATTTATGGCCAGGTGTGGTGGCTCATACCTATAAACTCAACACTTTGAGAGGTCAAGGTTGGAGGATCACTTGAGACCAGGAGTTCAGGACCAGCCTGGGCAACATAGCAAGACCCCATCCCTACCCCCACCCCGAAAAAAGTTTATTTTAAGGGGTTTTTCTTTTCTTTTCTTTTTTCCTAAAGTTTGTTTCTTGCTCCTGCTACATCTTCAGACTGGCAAAGGGCTGTGCTCAGTATTCTCACTCAGGGGCCAAACTCATGGAGGCTCCATCTCAACTCACATCAGTGAACGCAGATGCAAGAGAAGGAAGTGTGGCAAAACACACACTAGAGCTTAAGTTTCCACCAGGAAGTGACATATTTTATGTTAAAAGTGACTCTCATCACTGTCACCTACATTTCACTGGCCAAAGCAAATCACACAATCACACCCAACTTCAGAGAAGTCAGGGAGGTGCCAAATGACCATGCATCTAAAAGGAGGAAACCTCTAATAATGACCACGAAGGTAAGACAACAAGGACGACACAGTGACAGTGAAGTGCAGCCCTTACCTTTCCCAAGTCCTCCATGGACATCCCTGAAAGTGCTGGGCCAGCCTCAGCTTGCTCCTCTAGTAATGAGAAACCCAATACCTCTCTCTTTTTTTTTTTTTTTTTTTTTGAGACAGGGTCTCCCTCTGTCACCCAGGATGGAGTGCAGTGGGGCGATCTTGGCTCACTGCAACCTCTGCCTCCTAGGTTCAAGCAATTCTCCTGCCTCAGCCTCCTGAATAGCTGGGACTACAGATGCCCACCACCACATGGGCTAATTTTTGTATTTTTGTAGAGATGGGGTTTCACCATGTTGGCCAGGCTGGTCTCGAACTCCCGACCTCAGGTGATCCGCCCGCCTTGGCCTCCGAAAGTGTTGGGATTACAGGCGTGAGCCACCCGCGCCCAGCTCACCCAATACCTTTAAAAAGGGCTCCTTGCATGGAATTAGAACCAGCTGCCTGAGACCTCCCCCACATCACCCCTCATTTTGTCCTGCAGAGCAACACGGAAGAAATCTAATTCTGATTGTATATGTCTTTAAATTACTGAAGAATACCTTATCATCTCTTTCTCTGGGCTATTTTTCCTAAATCCTCAAAAAAAAAAAAAAAAAAAAGGAAATGAGTAACGAAGAGGCATGGTCCCTGTCCTCTAGAAGCATGTGGTACTATTTAAAAGCAGCCCTTTGGTGCTTTTTTTTTTTCTTTCTTTAAAGGAAAAAAAAAAAAAAAAAACTCCTCACCATATTTAGTTACTTTGTGTTACTCTCAGGATGCTAGGTTGCACACAATAAAACCAATTCAGGCTCTTTTTGAGATGGAGTCTCACTCTGTTGCCCAGGCTGGAGTGCAGTGGTGCCATCTTGGCTCATGCAACCTCCACTCCCAGGTTCAAGCAATTCTCATGCCTCAGCCTCCTAAGTAGCTGGGATTACAGGTGTGTGCCACCATGCCCAGCTAATTTTTGTATTTTTAGTAGAAACGGGCTCAAACTTCTGACCTTAGCCTGCCTGGGCCTCCCAAAGTGTTGGGATTACAGGTGTGAGCCACTGCGTCTGGCCCAATTCAGGCTCTTTAAGCCAAAAAGAATTTAATGAAAGGATGTTAGGTAGCTCAGAAGACCAGTGGGAGGGCTGGAGAACCAGACTCAGGGGTCATGCCCTGATCCAGCTTGAGCCAGACCCAGGCTCTATGGCGTCGGTGTCTTTTCAATCTGTTAGAGCCTACCACAAGCCAGTCTGGTAAGGAAACCCCAGCTACTGTCACCGCAAGTGCCACAGTTTGCCCCACTGACTCCAGGCACTGAAAGCTCCTGATGACAATTCTTCCCATGGCAGCTCTCTTCTCGCCACTCCCTCACACACACGCACGTGTGCACGCGTATGTGCATATACATGCACGCACGCGCGCGCGCACACACACACACACACATATATATAAAAACATACATATATATACTGGCCGCCCTTCACCAGAATGGATTGGTAGCCTCCTTATTTGTGTGTCCCACTACTTTCTGATTCTGAGTTGGGCCGTAGCACAGTTTAGCCGAATCTCAAACACATGCCTGATCCCGAGCTGCCGGAAAAGGCTAGGAAACGAACTGGCTGGCATCTCCCACTTCTCTGTTGGGAGATGACGAAAATAAATGAAACTTTAAAATATGAAGTATCTACCATGTAGACGGCAAATACCACCAGACATCCTGTACATATGCAACTTTAAAAAGTCTAATTAAATACAGAAGAACTCGCCCATACTGCAGCCTTTGGAGGAATCATGACGGTACTGGCATTTTGTTTTGTTTTCACCCTGAGGTAAAAAATAAGTGGCCCTGAGCTTCCAAGAAGTTATCCCAAAAAAAACCCTGGGTTGCCCACAATGCCCTGGAGAAGAGTGACAGAGCCCATCCCTTCAGCATGTGCTGGTGGCCTGGCAGGAACCAAAACGGCTGTTCTATTTCTTTAGACCTAACAAAGTGCCCAAAATATAGGAGGTGTTCCAGAGTATCTTTGTGGGATTAAAAAAAAAAATTCTTTATCTGATTTGGCCTCACCACCACAAGAGGGTATCATTTGCCCCACAACACAGATGACAAACTGAGGCTGAGAGAATTCTATGGCTTACATAAGGTCAAAGGCGGTATGCATCTAAACTGGCAACATAATTCCTGCACGGACAAGAAAGTGATGGTAGTATACACCCTGCCTAGTTTTTCTAAAAATTATTTTATTTATTTTTTGAGACAGAGTCTTGCTCTGTCACCCAGGCTGGAGTACAGTGGCGTAATCTTGGCTCACTGCAACCTCCACCTCCCAGGTTCAAGTGATTCTCATGCCTCAGACTCCCCAGTAGCTGGGACTACAGGCACACACCACCACGCCTGGCTAATTTTTGTATTTTTAGTAGAGACGGGGTTTTGCCACATTGCCAGGCTGGTCTTGAACTCCGGACCTCAGGTGATCCACTGGCCTTGGCCTCCCAAAGTGCTGGGATTACAGGTGTGAGCCATCGTGCCCATCCCCTGCCTAGTTTTTAACACCCTGTCGTAATTTCCTTCATTAGATGAGCTTCACTGGTTTAATAAAAACCTGAGGAAATGAACCATCAAAGGGATAAAGTCATCAGGAAAATTCAACACCTAGCACAACCTCACAAGTATCTGCAATAATTTTCCCATATAATTTAGCTCTTAATTTATAATGTTCCAGTTCCTACAGCTCATAAAAAATTACCCCAAATCTTAGTGGTATAAAACATTTATTATGCTTACAGATTTCATGGATCAGGAATTCAGACAAGGCAGAGGAGGGGACAGGTTGACTCTGCTCCACAGTGTCTGGGGCCTCAGCTGGAAGCCCTGAAGGCTGGCGGCTGGAATCTTCTGAAAGCTTATTCACTCACATGTCTAGACGTTGAGGCTGGCTGTTGGCTGGAGGCCTCAGTTCTTTTCAGGGGCAGGCATCCTCACAAAGAGCCAGGGAGAAGCTGTATCCTTTTTATGTCACATAGCATTATATTTGGCATAAGGTATTTCATACATACATACATGTTTGTGTATGTATGTACATGTGTATGTACATATATATGTAATATATTAACTGTTGCCTTGTAACAAATTACCCCAAAACTTAGTAGCGTATGATCACAAACAGGCAAGTCATGGTGGCATGTGCCTATAATCCCAGTACTTTGGGAGGCCAAGGCAGGAGTATCACTTGAGCCTGGAGTTCAAAACCAGCCTGGGCAACATAGGGAGACCCCATCTCTACAAAAAATAAAATATTAGCCAGTGCTGGGCACAGTGACTCATGCCTGTAATCCCAGCACTTTGAGAGACTGAGGCAGGTAGATCACTTGAGGTCAGGTGTTCGAGACAAGCCTGGCCAACGTGACGAAACCCTGTCTCTACTAAAAATACAAAAATTAGCCGGGCATGGTGGCACGGCTTGTAGTCCCAGCTACTTGGGAGGCTGAGGCATGAGAACTTCTTGAATCCAGGAGGCGGAGAATGCTGAGCTAAGATCATGCCACTGCACTCCAGCCTGGGCGACAGAGCGAGACGCTGTCTCAAAAATATATATATATATATGTACACACACATACACACACACAACTTATATATTATATATATTTACGTATATATAAATATATTTGTATTAGCCAGGCATGGAGGGGATACTGAGGCAGGAGGATTGCTTGAGCCCAGGCATTCAAGGATGCAGTAAGCTATGATTGTGTCACTGCAATGGGCAACAGAGTGAGATCCTGTCTCAAAAAAATAAAAATCAAAGTAAATAAAACCACAAACATGTATGATTTTACATAGTTTCTTAGGGTTGAGAATGTATAAGCTGAGTTGTTCTGTCTCAGGGCCTCTCATGAGATTACAGGACTATGGTCATCTGAAGGCTTGAAGGGGTTGGAGGATCTTCCTCCCAGCTCACACACAAGTGTTGGCAAGGGTCCTCCGTTCCTCACCATGCAGGCCTCTCCAGAGGGCTACTGTGACATGGTAGCTGGCTTCCCCCAGACCCACTGATCCGAGATGGAAGGTAAAGTGCCTTTTGTAACCTAATCTCAGAAGTGACATACCATCCCTTCTGCCCTGTCCTATTAGTCACACAGAGGACCCTGGGACAGTGTAGGAGGGAAGTATACCAGCATGTGAATAACAGAAGGTGGGACCACCGGGGGCCTCCTTGGAAAGTACAATCTGCTAAACAGATATGGTTACACGTATACATCTTCCTACCCTTCCCTTCCCTTTTGTTATTTTTTTTCAGACAGAGTCTTTCTCTGTCACCCAGGCTAGAGTGCAATGGCACAATCTCAGCTCACTGCAACTCCGCTTCCCAGGTTTGAGCAATTCTCCTGCCTCAACCTCCCGAGTAGCTGGGACTACGGCGCACTCCACCTGACCCAGCTAATTTTTGTATTTTTAGTAGAGACAGGGTTTTACTATGTTGACCAGGCTGGTCTCGAACTCCTGACCTCAGGTGATCCACCCACCTCGGCTTCGCAAAGTGCTGGGATTACAGGTGTGAGCCACCACGCCTGGCCCTTCCCTTCCCCTTTTAAAGTCCAAGTCTGTATTTTGTTCTGCTCCATCCCCACATCCTTGCTTTTTACATGCAGCAGGTATTCACTAAGTACTGGGTAGATAGATATTGTACAAGACATGAGTTGTGTTTGCACACAGCCAGCTTCCCTTCTTTCCGCCACATAGAGCACTTCTCAGTCCCCCGCAGTTGGATGGGCTTGTGACTACCAGCCAGTTAAACATGCATGGAAAGACCTGTGTCACTGCCACACTGAGGGAATGAAAGGCGGGGTTATGACTCTCTAGTCTCTTTCCTGCCATGGCATCCCACGAACTACAGATGTCAAATGCTCTGGCAAGTGTAGCTAACACATGAATAGCCTCAGTCTACTTCCATCCCAAACCTAAGAGGCTGTACAGAATGGAGGCTCTGTCCCCTGGGAGACAAGCTGCAGGCACATGAAAAGTATCTGAGTTTTGGGGGAGTTGTTACTGAAGCCTGACCTGACCTACCCATATTACAGATCTACCATCTCTTTTAGCAAACCTGCTAGCCTCAAGTTGCAGATGGGGAAACTGAGGCTTGAAAAGGCCAAAAGACTAACCCAAGGTCATATAGCAAGTACATAGTGGAGGTGAGTTTTGAATTTGAGTCTTCTGTCTACTAGTTCAGGAGGTGGTATGGTATATCGATTAATTCCATGGAAGGGTGAGCCAATAAACTTGACCTGAACCCTGATGAGCAAATCGCTAAAATTCTCTAAGCTCAATGATCTCAGTCTGTAAAATTGGGACATAATAATTACCTTCTTCAAAGGTTACCTTTGAAGATTATGAGGATTAAATGAGATGAACTCATAAATCATAAGCCCTTAACAAATGCTATATATTCTCATTATCATTTCCCTTATACTTCAGCCTCTGAGCTAACTATATAGAGTTTCAGCCTTTTTCCTTCACCCTTCCCCTGATTCAGATCCTTTACAAGGCATTTTCCAATCAATTCCAAAGCCCCAGGACTATTTCCTCCATGGTTTCTCTTGGTAAAGATGTCAAGGTGATTTTTTTTTCCTACTCAAACATAACACATTTTCCATCTTTCTATTAATAGCCTTTCTCTGCCCAACATGCTTTTTTTGGGCATTTCTCATTAGTGCAGCTAGCCTGGTGACAGGATACAGCACTGTTGACTCAAATCGGTAGACACAAAGCAAACCAGCTTCTCGCTCTGCCACCATTTGAGAACTTACAGCAAGAGAAAACTCTCAAGGAAAACAAAGCTTGATCTGCAAAGGTCACATGTGTACCTACCCTGGGGGAAGAGACCTTTCCCAAGCTCTTCTTGTGTACTGGAAAAAACTCATTACCTGTTCTTCAGTATGGGAATAGTCAAATAAATGAGGACCCAGCCCCGTAATAAAATAGTATGTATGTAGTCACCAAAAAGAATGAGGTAAGAATGTAGGAGTACTGACTGAGAACAATGCTGATGATACAGTTTTCAGTGCAAAAAGCAAGTTCCACAACAATATACGGGTATAATCCTGATTTTTGTAAAAGAAATACAATTTAATCAGGATACATACATATGTATGTAATTATACATATGCATGTCTATATGTACAAACATACAGATACACAACTGTATATGGGAAAAAAAAAAACAACGGCCAGGCGCAGTGGCTCATGCCTGTAATCCCAGCACTTTGGGAGGGACAAGCAGGTGGATCATTTGAGGTCAGAAGTTCAAGACCAGCCTAGGCAACATGGTGAGACCCCATCTCTACTAAAAATACAAAAATTAGCCAGGCATGGGGGCGTATGCCTGTAATCCCAGCTACTTGGGAGGCTGAGGCAGAAGAATCACTTGAACCCAGGAAATAGACGGTGCAATGAGCTAAGATCGTACCACTGGACTCCAGCCTGGGCAACAGAGTGAGCCTCTGTCTAAAAAAAAAAAAAAAAAAAAAAAAAGAAAAGGAAAAAACAGGGGCTGGGCACAGTGGCACATGCCTATAACCCCAGCACTTTGGGAGGCCAAGGTGGGTAGACTGCTTAAGCCAACCTGGGCAACACAGCAAAATTCCGTCTCTATTAAAAAATATACAAAAATTAGCCAGGCATGGTGGTGCATGCCTGTAGTCCCAGCTACTTGGGAGGCTAAGGTGGGAGGATCACTTGAGTCTGGAAGGTTGAGGCTGCAGTAAGCCGAGATTGCACCACTGTACTCTAGCCTGGGCAATAGAGTGAGACCCTGGTCTCATTCAATCCTCACCATGTCTCTATGAGGTAGGTATAATTATCCCTGTATTACCAAAAACTAAGGCTCAGAGTCAAGTGTTCAAGGTCACACAATTGAACATGCAGCAAAATACATTAGTCAACAGAATATGCAGTTCCTAAAATGTAGTCTGTTTGTACCCAGTAAACACTGTGCCACGATTTCTGCAAATTCACCTGCTTATCAAACTCGGGCTTCAGAGAGTCTTCAGTGAAGATGTGGAATTGGATCTTCCTGTGGCTAAAAAGCACAGCTGATTTGAGCATGACCAGCGTCTCCTCCAGCCGATTGCCACAGGCCACCACAGCCAGGTGGATCCAGAGCTCGGGTGGCAGCACAGCTTGGAAACTCCTGGGTTCTCCAGGCCTCCTAGAAAGAAGGAAAACAAGTGAAAGCTATTACTAAACTCAAAAAAGTAAAAACAACAAAAAACCGGCGAGTGAATGGTTAGAACATTTCAAAACATGATCAGGCACAATCTGTTATATTTTATAAAGTGATAAGCATTTTGACAATTCTTCCTGCTTAGAGAAAAATACCATTTATTCCCATATTTATCCTGGCAATAGCACGATGAGTCACTGTTTGGACTGCTATAGGTGTCTGAGGCTTTTTCTGCCAGCACTCAGCTGTCTAGTGCCTGCTGGCTGCCTACTGGCCCATGTTTGGAAATAGTATTGCTAAACTTCGACAGCTGACACAAGGGCTGTGGAGCTCCCACTCGCACAGGCCGTGGAAATTAGATTTGAATGCAACTTGAACAAGAGGAGTGTGGGTTGTGGCTTTCCCATGTGAAACAAGCAACATGATATTCCCATCATCTGGATGTTTTTAGGTTGGGGTGGAATGCATGACCACTGGACCAAAGCAAGTCATGCAAGTCTGGGAGGTGAGCAAAGAAAACAACATATGTGCCCTGACTACATCTCAGGAGAGTCTTGAAGAAACAGGTGTTAATCCTGACCATCTCGCCAATACTGGTGAGGTGGTGGGTATGAAATTCATCTTCCAGTATGAAATTCACATTAATGAGAAACAGGTAGGAGAGGGGGTAGGTTAAACTGAAAATCATCAAGGTATCAAATACTGAGTCAACAGCTGACAGAGGGATAGGGTCCAAGGGTCCAGAATCATCATCCAGCTATTTCCTAGTAATAAAAGATTTGTTCCAGACGAAGGGATGCAGCCAAGCCTTAAACATACCACTGAGAAACATTTGCAGTCAAGTTGGAAGAAGTTGGCCTGGAAAAGGTGCCCTGAGACAAATGAAACTAATTTACTTGCACAAAAGATTTGGAGACCAGGGGAACTTGGATGTCAAATGCTACCTTCCTTCCAAAAACTTCGAGTTCAATCAGCTTGCTGCTCCATTATTCACTGCATGGTTGAATAATGGCAGTTTTGCTCCAGATTTCTTTCACCAGGAGGAAAGCTGAAGATGTAGGTGGAGCATTTTGGAAAGGTTTCCAATTTGATTACTTATGAGCATGCTTAGTAGAAGCACAGCCTCATGGCTCAGCTAAGACCAGATGCGAAGAGTTACTTGGATTCCATTTACTTCGGGGATCACAGGAAAAGACCGTAGAGACATCCCAAATATCTCTGGAAATTGTCCACTTCTCTCCATTCTCCTTGCCATTATCTAGTGAGGCCACCATCTGCCTTCCCCTGGATCACTGCGACAGCCCTCTGGGTGGTCCACCTGTCTCCAACCTTATCTTTAACCCCCAGCCTATGCTTTCTCCTGGTTGGTGCCAGGGTGATGTTTCTCTAAAATGCAAATAGGATTGTGTTATTCTCTTGATTAAAATCATGCAAGGGCTCCCCGCTGCCCCCAAGATCAAGTCCAAGCTGCTGACTATGGCTCCTACTTATATCTCTCACAACTGCCCACAGCACTCCAACCTGGAGAGATGGCCATTCATAATCATAGTCATATTCTGTTTCACTTCCAGTGCAGGTGACCACGCTGTGTTGGCTCCAGGTCTTGGCACATATATTGTCTGTCTCTCTTTATTTCAGAAATGCTCTTCTCTGCCCTCTTTTCCTTGCTAACTTCAGACCATTTATTAATCAACAAATCTTTACTAAGTACTATTATGTGTAGGCATTATTCTAGGAAGACAGTGAACAAAACAAAGACGCCTGCACTGGAAGAAGTTACGTTCTGTAGGGAATAAGGGAAACACAAAAATAAGTAAGAGTCAAAGTGGATGGTAACTAAATAATTTATATAGAAAGCTAGACAGTAATAAGTACTATGAAGGTAATACATAGTGGAGAAGGATGGGGGTACCAGGAGTGACTGGGGGGCTGGGGCAGTATATTCCCAACAGTGCCAAGTTGGAAAAGGCTTAACTAAGGTGAGCTCTGCAAATGACCTGCAGGAGGGGAGGTAGTGAGCCATGTGCACGTCTGAGGGGAGGAGCATACCACAGCAGAGGGGACAGCAGAACAAAGGCACTAAATCAGGGATCTGCCTGAAGAATGTGAGGACCCCCGCCTGCAAGACTCACAGGCCTGGTCTCTTCCTTGGCTTCATGGTTGGGTTTTCATGTTTGCTATTTAAGTCAACTCCCAATTCACATGTAAAGGGATGTGGAGATGTTAAAGATAATGCTAAAATGACAGTCAATTTCTAAAAATCAGTCAAGACACTAGCTGAAATACACTACGAAAAATTATGCCCAATATTTAGGGATATGCATATGACTCAAATGGACTAACACCATAAAGGCAATCACTTAGATATCTTAAATATGAACACCCTCACCTGCCCCCAAACAGAACGACTCCATCTAGTTTAGCTTTACATATTGGGCTTCTGCCAAGGATAACAAGTTTTAATCTTAGTAATCAGGGAAGTACAAATCCAAATAATAAAGAGATTTATTTTTATTTTCAGATTGGCAAAAATTACAAAGTAAAATAGAAGCTGCACCATATTGAGCTTTCATGTGGATATGGGGCAGGGAACAGCTCAGGCGCTGGTGGGGGCAGTGTAAGTTGGACTGAACACTTTGGAGAGCCATTTGGCAACATATAGCACAGGTGAAGATGGATGTACGCCCTCCACCCCCGCAGTCCAACTCCTGCATATATAACCTGAAGAAACTCTTGCACATTTGCACAAGACCTACGCAAGAATGTTCACAGCAGCCCTGTTTATTGAAAACGAAAAACAGGAAATAAACTTCAGTGACTATGCAAAGGAGAAAAGTGAATATATTTGCTATGTTTTTAAAGTGAATACCATATAGCAGTGACAAAAAATAAACCAGACTGGCATGTACCAACATAAGGCCAAAGAGAATGAAAAACAACAGGCCAGTGCAGTGGCTCATGCCTATAATCCCAGCAGGAGGTCGAGGCAGGCAGATCATTTGAGGTCAGGAGTTTGAGACCAGCCTGGCCATGATGATGAAACCTTGTCTCTACTAAAAATACAAAAATTAGCTGGGTGTGGTAGCCTGTGCCTGTAATCTCAGCAACTTGGAGGGCTGAGGCAGGAGAACTGCTTGAACCTGGGAGACTTGAGGTTGCAATGAGCTGAGATCGTGCCACTGTACTCCAGCCTGGGTGAGAGTGAGACTCTGTCTCAAACAAAACAAATGCAGGATAGTGGTTATTTTCTTTTCTTCCCTTCTTCTTTTTTTTTTTTTTTTTTTTTTTTTTGAGACAGAATCTCACTCTGTCGCCCAGGCTGGAGTGTAGTGGTGCGATTTCAGCTCACTGCAACCTCAGCTCACTGCAACCTCTACCTCCCAGGCTCAAGCAATTCTCATGCCTCAGCCTCCCAAGTAGCTGGGACTACAAGCGGGAGGCCATCATGCCTGGTTAATTTTTTTTTTTTTTTTTGTATCTTTAGTAGAGATGGGGTTTTGCCAGGCTGGTCTCAAACTCCTCGCCTCAAGTGATCCGCCCACCTCGGCCTCTCAAAGTGCTGGGATTACAGGGGTGAGCCACCATGCCCGGCTGGATAGTGGTTATTTCTGATTAAAATCTTATTCCTTAAGCCAAGTGGTGGGCACTTCATTTTGTTATTATCTATATTTTCTGTGGTCCCAAACTATTTGACTTTTTTTTTTTTTAATTAAAAAAAAGCATACACTGTCCTGCAAGACAGCAGGCCACCTCTTCTCTTCTTTGCAGGCTTCAGTGATTTGGGTCTGCACAGTACAAAAAACAGGGGCTAGGGATGACAATCATTCACAGTGTCTGGTGACAGGTACTAAAGAAAAACAAAACCTCTCCTGGTGCCAGTTCAAGTATCAGTGGTTGGGATTTAATGAGACCTTTGCTGGCCTCACCCTACTACTTCTCACATTACATGAAAAATCTCAGGCTTTAGATAATCAGTGTTAGTGCTGTGCAGTCACAATGCATAATAAAGTTTAAGGGCACTGGCGTGGTGTGCCTTTCACCAGCTCCTACTGACGGCACTCTCAAACGTCACTCAAGATTGTGAGGATCCAGGGGAGGAGTGCAGTCTAGGGACCTAGGACTTCTTAACCCCTTGAATGACTAGGATTGGGCAGGGAATGGGTGATAGGGAATTCTAGCACTGCTGTGACTGATGGTTAATAATGTTCTTATTTTTACTTTATGAAAGGGGACTGGAGTGAACATTTGCTGTCCAGGAATTTTAAGGACCCATTGCTAAGCCAGGGGCTGATGGCAACGATCCTGGTAACCATGCTGGTACAGCCTGAACAGGAATCAACTTATCACAGTGGAAAAGCAGAGTCAGATGATGGCAGGGCAGATCTCTGGTGATACCACCTGGATCTAGGTGCACCTGACCCTAATCTTGGGTAGTTTAGTTATTAAGCCAATAAACTCCCTTTTGCTTAAACCAATTTGAAACAAACTTACAACTTAGCAATCAAAATAAGAGTCGTAACATAGGTCCTAAAAAGATGTTTCTAATCAACTTTGACTCTTCCTGCCTCGCTCATATTCACCTGATTTATCCTTTGAAATGCCCACTGAACCCATTCCCTCCTTGCTGCTCACTGCTATGACCCTTACCCAAATCCTGACCATTCTTCCAGTTTTGTGGCTGGAAGAGATGCCAAACACCATGTAGGGCAGGGGATTCCCTACCTGGCCATGCATCACAATCATCTGCAGTGTTTGTTATTCTGCAGACTCCCGACCCACAGAGATTCTGATTCCATGGGTCTTGGGTGAGGCCCTGGAGTCTGCATGTTAACACACTTGTACTACACACCATCCATAGTTCAGCTATGGTCAGGAACCAGGGATCTGAGCTCACATCTCACCTCTTCTCCTTTCCTTAAGACTTACATTCCCAGAAATGGAATTACTGGGTTAATATCTATGATCCTTTCAAGAAAGTAGCAATTTTGATAGTTTCTCAAATTTACCCAAGTTCTAAAGGAAAGCATCAGACTATGAGAAGAAAACAAAAAGCGTAACAAACACTACCCTAGCCATCTCTGGATTACTTGTACTATGTAAGCGGAAATGGTCTTGCGTAAGACCTACTGCCTCCTAATTCCATGTATTCCAATGGAGTGATGCATAGGTGCTAGTAAACATTTAGACTCCAATGCAGCAAATAACACTGAGTCACACAGTGAGAAAGCTATTCCATTTTCAGTGCTTTTTCAACAACACCAACAATAATAAAGTCTCAGCTTGATGCTTGTTAAGAATTTTAATATTTTCCTATTCTGTTTTGTTTTGTTTTTTGAGACGGAGTCTCGCCCTGTGGCAAAGGCTGGAGTGCAATGGCGTGATCCCAGCTCACTGCAACTCTACCTCCCAGGTTCAAACGATTCTCCTGCCTCAGCCTCCCGAGTAGCTGGGATTACAGGTGCCCACCACCACACCCAGCTAATTTTTGTATTTTTAGTAGAGATGGGGTTTCACCATCTTGGCCAGGCTGGTCTCAAACTCCTGACCTCGTGATCCTCCTGCCTTGGCCTCCCAAAGTGCTGGGATTACAGGCATGAGCCACCGCGCCTGGCCTTTCTTATTTATTTATTTATTTATTTATTTTGGTAGAGATGGGATCTCACTATATTGCCCAGACTGAACTCCTGGGCTCAAATGATCCTTCCACCTTGGTCTATCAAAGTACTGGGATTACAGGCGTGAGCCACTGCACTCGGCTTAGCTTGCTGCTTACATGTCTTGAACACTTTTCTGATATTATCTAATCCTCCCTTTCAATTGAAAAGACACTGGAACCTTCAGCAGGAAAGAATACCAAACTAAAAATGACAACATTTAGTGTTCTTAGTGTTTGATTTGACAATTATCTTCTATTTATGTTATCACTGACAATTTCTGGCTTTCTGATGTAAAGTTTCTTTTAAAAATAAATGTACTTAGGATGTGGAGAAACTAGGACCCTCAAGCATTGCTGGTGGGATTAGAAACTGGTACAGCCACTTTGGAAAACAGTTTGGTAGTTCCTGAGAATGTTAAATATAGAAGGTACCATATGACCCAGAAGTTCCTTTCCTAGTTATATACATACGGGAATTGAAAACGTGTCCACATAAAAGGCTGTACATAAATGTTCAAATAGCAGCATTATTCCCAGTAGCCAAAAAGTCCAACTTAAATGTCCATCAACTGGTAAACTGATACATCAAATATGGTATATCCATACAATGGAATAGTATTTGGCAATAAAAAGGAATCAAGTATGATAACGATGCATGCTACAACATAAATGAACCTTGAAAACAGTAAACCTGTGAACGTAATGACAATGTAAAAAGCCACATATTTTATGATTCCACATATGTGAAAAGTCCAAAATAGGCAAAGCCACAGAGACAGGAAGTAGATTAATGAGGCCAGGAGCGGTGGCTCACCCCTGTAATCCCAGCACTTTGGGAGGCTGAGGCGGGCGGATCACTTGAGGTCAGTAGTTTGAGACCAGCCTGACCAACATGGAGAAACCCCATCTCTACTAAAAACATACAAATTAGCTAGGTGTGGTGGTGCATGCCTGTAATCCCAGCTACTCGTGTGGCTGAGGCAGGAGAATTGCTTGAACCCAGGAGGCGGAGCTTGCAGTGAGCCGAGATCATGCCACTGCACTCCAGCCTGGGCGACAGAGTGAGACTCTGTCTCAAAAAAAAAAAAAAAAAGAAAATGTGAAAATGTTCTGAAATTCTGTGGTGATGATGGAACAATTATTTGAATAAACTAAAAATGACCGAATAGTATACTTTTTTTTTTTTTTTTTTTTGATGCAGAGTCTTGCTCTGTAGCCCAGGCTGGAGTGCAGTGGTGCAATCTTGGCTTACTGCAACCTCTGCCTCTCCGGTCCCACCCAGTTCAAGCAATTCTCCTGCCTCAGCCTCCTGACTAACTGAGATTACAGGCATGTGCCACCATGCCCAGCTAATTTTTTTTTTTTGAGACGGAGTCTAGATCTGTTGCCCAGGCTGGAGTACAGTGGCATGATCTCACCTCACTGCAACCTCCGCCTTCCAGGTTCAAACAATGCTTCTGTCTCAGCCTCCTGAATAGCTGGGACTACAGGCACCTGCCACCATGCCTGGCTAATTTTTGCATTTTTAGTAGAGACGGGGTTTCATCATATTGATCAGGCTGGTCTTGAACTCCTGACCTCAGGTGATCTGCCCACCTCAGCCTCCCAAAGTGCTGGGATTACAGGGGTGAGCCACTGTACCTGGCCAATTTTTTGTATTTTTAGTAGAGACGGGGTTTCACCATGTTGGCCAGGCTGGTCTTGAACTCCTGACCTCGTGATCCACCCACCTTGGCCTCCCAAAGTGCTGGGATTACAGGCGTGAGCCACCGTGCCTGGCCCGAATTGTATACTTTTAAAAGGTACTTGAGTTAAACTGCAATAAAGTTGTTATTAAATAAATAAATACATCAATGCACTTAGCATTTATACCATGGATAGATGTTGTAAAAATTTTTAAAGCAGGTAATGGTAGTATAGCAATATTATAAGAATTGTGGGCTGGGTGTGGTGGCTCGTGCCTGTATTCCCAGCACTTTGGGAGGCCGAGGCGGGTGGATCACCTGAGGTCAGGAGTTTGAGACCAGACTGGCCAACATGGTGAAACCTGGTCTCTACTAAAAATACAAAAAAAAGTAGCTGGGTGTGGTTGCAGGTGCTTGTAATCCCAGCTACTTGGAAGGCTGAGGCAGGAGAATCGCTTGAACTGGGGAGGTGGAGGTTGCAGTGAGCCGAGATTGCGCCATTTGCATTCCAGCCTGGGCAACAAGAGTGAAACTCCGTTTCAGAAAAAAAAATAAAATTGTGATGCCATGTGGGAATGAGTGAAGTTTGTAAAATGTTGCCCTAGTTGTCCTGGCTCCAGTGTTCCCCACGCGCAAATGAAAAATGATATTCAGAATAACACAGAAGCCTCGGAGGGAGAAGCAACTTCCATGCTTCCTCTCCAGGGTGCCTGAGACAAGCGTCTCCCTAATCGCTTAAAAGTCTCAAGCATGTGACTTAATTAAACTTCAATTTCTGGAGTGTATAAATAATGAAATACGGCATTTATGTGTAGTGCTATTTACTTTGTAGCCTATTACTGCAAAACACACTGAATTATTAAAGCGAGTAATTGGTCCTACTCAGACCCTCTTTTCTGCCATCTCCTGTTATTTCTCTTATCAGTGCTTCTCCTGAACTGTCAAGCTAAATTAACTCAGGTGAACCTGAGGCTGCCATACAGACCAGCAGGGTAAGTTGGATGGAAAATCGCACTTCTTTCAAATATAGCCCTAACCCGTGCTGTTGGCAACTAGTTTTACTTACAGAAGGAAACAGAAATACGTGGGGGAAAATGGTAGAAGATGAATTTTAAGAAGCTGAATATGCTCACCTTATGGGAAGAATAGATTAGTGATGTCCCCCTCCCTAGTAGAGTATTTTGCAAGATGAAACCGTTTTTGCTATTTTAACATGGAGAAAGTCTGCAAATGAGGAGAGAGTGGCAGTTCAAGAAGCAGAAACAACACCTTGATATGGCCCCTAGAAGAAGAGTCCGGCGATGGATAATTATAGCCATGTCAAGTGTTGGCAACTGAGAGTCACTACTAAACTTCCCTGCAAACCACAGGCTTTGGAAAGCATGAATCCCCTGTCAAAAATTTTCTCCCTTGACATCATGATCAGATTCTTCACTCAGAACCCACACATGACACTAAGGACTTTGCTAACAGTTAAATCACTTTTAATGACCCATGGTTTCGAGTTAAATCAAATATCATAAATCTTTCAAGATAGACAGAAGAGGTGGCATTTGCCTTGAAGTCATGGTGTTATATGAATAATGCCAAGAGAGTGCCAAAAAACTCCATGGGGGGCTTCATGACATTATTTGATAAATGCATTTAATTATTAATAGTACATATTTAGCTTGGCTCATGATATCTGAAATGAGGCTGTATTCTTAAACAAAGTCTAGGTCTAACGCATGGGAGGTGTTCAGAGCCTAAAGTTGGTAATTACAGCTATGTGTATACGTGTGTGTGTTTGCTTTTAGACATCATTGTGCACATACATAAGCTTTAAAACTAGTAAGTGTCACAGCAAGGATTCAAACCCAGAGAGGTGGACTTAAGAGGCCATGCTTTTAATCTTTATGTTGTATTTGGAACCACATACACGTAAGTTAGAAAAAGAGCCCTCTCTGGCCGGGCGCGGTGGCTCACGTCTGTAATCCCAGCACTTTGGGAGGCCGAGGCAGGGGGATCAGCTGAGGTCAGGACTTCAAGACCAGCCTTACCAACATGGTGAAACCCTGTCTCTACTAAAAATACAAAATTAGCTGGGCATGGTGGCGCATGCCTGTAGTCCTAGCTACTCAGGAGGCTTAGGCAGGAGAATCACTTGAACCCGGAAGGCGGAGGTTGCAGTGAGCTCCAGCGTGGGCAACAAGAATGAAACTCCATCTGAAAAAAAAAAAAAAAGAAAAGAAAAAGAGCCCTCTCTGAGCAGATGAAGCCCCTATGCAAGGCTCCTGGCATGGACTGGATTTCAGTCTCCCACACCTCCCCGGGTGCTCGTGTGCAGGGAATGATATCCACAACAGACCTTTGCCAACTCTACCTTCCTAACAAACCCATCTGCCATTCATAGAGGTTATTCACATTTGTGTTGATTTATTCCCCCTCCAGAATTCTATGAAGGCGCCTGGATTATTCTCATTTCATTTTTTCCCTTATGATTGTTCCTAACATATAGGAGACTCTATTTCTCCTATTAACAAATTAACATGTTATAGGAGACTCTATTTCTCCTTTCCAAATTAACATGTTATTGAGATTTTAAAATATGAATCAGCAGGGCTAGTTTGAAATAAATGGCTGCTGACATACAAGGGAGAAAAATTAGATGAGGATTACATATTCCGCAAAGGGGCATTTCTGTCTCATTTCCTGAAAAAGAACATGAAGGACTTCAAAGCTTAGAGGGGGAAATGAAGAAAAATGGTCTCCCCAACTAATTTCCAGCTTCCTAAGCCTCAGGCCATCAAGGGATTTTTAATTTTTATGGTAATTTATATACTTTAAGTTGCTTAATGCATATACAAGTAGTGCATATATCATAGAAAAATTTTTAAATACCACTAGCAAAAATGAGGGGCTCTCAATTCCAATTTCATAACTACCGTTAAAATTTTGGTATACTGTCTTCCAGAGTTATACCCAATATATGTGGGTGTGTGTATATAAATATGTAAACATATAAAAACTTTTAAACTTGAATTAGGATCATTTTCATACCTTGTTTTTTTCCTTACAAATCTGAACAATTACAAAAAACTAGAGAGGTTCTAGAAAGCTATCAAATGGTTCAAATTGTGAGATTTGTTCTCAGCTATAGCACGGTGGTTAGCAATTTTGCTCTAAAAGCACATGGACCTGGCTTCAAATTCTAGGCCTGCCACTTGACTGTCCTATCTTGGGCAAGTGCTTTAACCACCTTTAGCCCTCAGTTTCCTCACCTGTAAAATGGGCATACCGATGATAATGGACATCTGCTTTGGGTTTCGGGGTTTCTTACTGGCACCTGGTAAAATGCCAGTACTTTAGGACTTTCTGGTAAAAGCATCTTAATTTTATGTTGGGGACACCACTCTTTTTCTGTTCTCACTCCATGAGGCTTGGAGGGGATGAATGAGCTGCCCCTCACCCCACCAGCTGTAAGCACATTTCACTTGTAGCCATCGGTGATTGGAAACACATGTTATTCAAGTGAGGTCAACAGAGGCAGTCCTGGGACTTTTGCTGGATGGAATTTTTCCCTTAGGGGCTACTAGAAGAGGAGGTTGCACGCCCAGACCTATTGGGAATCGTTACATGGAGAAAACTTACCTGAGAGTGTCGCCCACGCAGAAGGAAGCAGAGCTAAAAGGAGGCAAGATGGTTAGAAATCCTGGCTTCACTTGTGACTGAAGCTTTATCTCTTTGCACTTTCCAGTTTTATGAGCCAGTTAAAACCCCTTTTATGACTAAGTGATACAAACGGATGAGCTGGTATTCTATCACGTACAGCTGAAAGAGTTCTGCCCTATCCAATATGAGTTCCTACCTCCTAGGTTATTATGAAGATTAAATGAAATAATGCAGTGAAGTGCTTAATAAGGTAGGTGGCATATTTTAAGTCATCATTCAATATTAGTTATCATCATCATTATTATTAAGTATTAACATGACATTCATCAGAAGCCTTCATTTTTCTCTAAATATGTTATATCCATGCCAAAACCAGGCTAGGCAGGGCAGCAAAAAGCACTTTATTTTATGTACCAACATTCTACTTTACTACAAATCGGATTTGAACTGCTAGTAAATATTTTTTTTTTTTAATGTGAGACAAGGTCTCACTCTGTCACTCAGGCTGGAGTGCGGTGGCGCTATCTCGGCTCACTGCAACCTCCGCCTCCTGGGTTCAAGCAATATCTCTTGCCTCAGCCTCCAGAGTAGCTGAGATTACAGGCATCTGCCACCATGCCCGGCTAATTTTTGTATTTTTGGTAGAGACCAGGTTTCACCATGTTGGCCAGGATGGTCTCGAACTCCTGACCTCAAGCGATCTGCCCACCTCAGCCTCCCAAAGTGCTGGGATTACAGTCTTGAGCCACCGTGCCTGGGCACACTCCTTCAGCTTTTAATGAGTACCAGGAGACTGAGATTGGTGTATCCTTTATTATATATAGAAGCTGAGTCTCAGTTTCCTCAAGTCATACCTACCCCCACAAGAAAAGGTTGCTTGAATCTGCATCTTTTTTAAAAAATATAAAACTGAAATAGAGATGGGTGTCTCACTATGTTGCCTAGGTTGGTCCCTAACTCCTGGGCTCAAGCGATCCTCCTGCCTCAGCCTCCCAAAGTGCTGGGATTACAGGCATGAGCCACCAGGCCCAGCCTTGAATCTGCAGCTTTGCCCTTGCTAACACTTGCTGAGAGTTTCTGGTGTGGCATGTTCAGTGTCAGCACTTTACCTGCATTGTCTCATTTTGTCACTGAGCTTATTTCTGAGAAAGCCACAATTTGCCGAGGACTGACTTGTTCAAAGTCACACGGGTACTTAGCTGGGTCTAGTTATGGCTCAATTCCTAACTAACAATGCAATGATGGATAATAGTACTCAGAACAGCAAATCATTTGGTGACGCCCATGAGCTAACCTACTGTGCTCGGTGTATGTACATTATTATTTCACCTCTCGGATCTCAGTTTTCTCACTCATAAAAGAGAGTCATATTTTGGATTATGTATTCTCTATTGTCTTATGTAAAGCTTGGATTATAAATTGTACCATATGAGATTACAGTCTCTCATGTTGCTAAAAGAGATAGGGGATCATCTAAAAGTCACTTGAAACATATCAAGGTTACTCTTTTCTGGCACAAAATCAGCAACTCCCAATAAAGGTATCATGTCAAAAAACTTCTTTTTCCAAGAGGAGTTTTAGGAACTTCATAATCTGAAATAAATGCTGGGGAATATTTAAGGGAAACATAAAATGAATAAATGAATTCTATCTTCAACAGAAGTCTCTTTTCTTTTTATTATTTGTAAAATTGTGCTAAATACGTGTAACATAAAATTTGTCTTTTTTTTTTTTACAGTGAATTATAAATGAAGTATTCCTAAGGAAAACAAATCTGTTCTCAAATTCTCTTCCAAAGACTCTCACCTGTGAGTTTTAAAAGGAATCGTGTCAATATGGCCAGTATTTACTGAATTTAGGAAAGGTGTTAAAAGCAGGTGCTACATATTCAAATTAGTCAGGACTCTCTGGTGGCAAGTAACAAATGCAAGTCAAACTAGATTAAGAAAAAAAGGGGAACTCATTACATCACAGAATCTAGCAAAGGTTGAAACAGCACAACCAGTGAAAGGCAAGAAGCTGGCCTTGGGAACAGTGTTGGGAGCTGCCCTCCTACCCCGCCACCAGCCCACCTGACCCCACCCTGCCCCACCCCATCTGGGTTGCTCTGCATCACTTCTCATCTCTCCATATCATCTTGGTTTCCATGAGCTCCTACTGCAAAAAAGCCTTCTCCACTGGCAGAAATACAGTTGCAATCCCTGAGCTGCATAACGTACAGCTTCAGCCACTAGAAACAGTTTGCCCTTACGCTGTTCCCTTAGGTCTCTGTTGTAAACCCCTATTAACCTCAATGGGGAAGGCACCAGGTTCAAGAGGCTGCAAAAGAGACCCAGAGCCAGCAAATGAGACCTGGGGTTTTACTGGGGGCTTCCATACAGGGGAGAGAGTCCAGTGGCAATGGGGTGGGCAGGAGGACCGCCTTACATACAGTCCAGTGGCAGTGGGTTGGACAAGATGACTGCACAGCCCAGAGGGGAAGGGCTGGGCAGAAGAACCACAACTGTTTGCAAAAGGTGTGCAGTTTACATATTATAGCGTTTTCACTTGCCGCACTCCCCTCAACAACCTCCACCTGGCAATCTTCATGCAACCCAAAACTCAAGGCCTTAATCCCCTGTATAGCCCGTGTTCCATGGGGCCGGTCGAGGGCTCAGATGTTCCTCATAGAACGTAAGAATGACTCTCTGGGTTGGCCACTCCGGGATTCCCTAGGTTGGAACACACATTCAGGTGCATCTGGCATGCAGGGTCATTCTAAGGGTATGCTCAAACTATTGCCATCAGGTACATTTACCATATAGTCTCTGATCCCAATTTTTAAAAATCCTTAAGGAAAGCTCTGATTTGGCTCAGGAACCTACCTCTAGTAAGTCACCCGCAGGCTTTGATAAGGTCAAGTGTACATAATAGCTGCTCTAGGGTGTGGTGGATGCTCACTTCCTGGGTGCCCCCACCCAACTATTCCCCTTTCTCTCCATCAACAGTCCCAAGATTGTGATTTAAAAGAATCATCTGGTTCAGCTAAGATGATTTTGGATGCAGTAACAGAACCCTCAACTCTAACACAGGGCCCAAGAAACGTTAGACCTCAGGATGCCTTGATTCTGGGACTCAGTGGTGTCCTCAAGGACCCGTATTTTCTTTTTCTACTGCCCAAACAGATGGCTTCATCCTAAAGGTGATTCCCTTACGATCACGGTGGCAGCTGGGGCTATTTCCTTGGTTGTATCTAGAAGATGGAGTCTTTTGTTTAATAATGTAAAATAAGTTCTTTCCTTCTGGCTGATTGGGCCAGTTTGGGTCATATGACACACCTGTGGACCAATAGCTGTTGGCAGAGAAATGAATGTATTGACAGGCTTAGTACTGGATACAAGAAGCTCACACTGTGAAAGGCATGGATCATCATGGTGGGCTTAGACACTCCCTTGGGGTGACAGTGAGACACTATCTCAAAAAAAAAACCCAAATAATAAAAGTAATAAAAAATAAAACCTATTTAAAGGGAAAAACATCCCTCTCTTTTAATGATGTTACTATTAAAGACCCTCACTACTCTTCGAAAGGGCATGGGACTATTTTGAATATTATTAGATAACAAGGAACTTAATACTATAAGTAAATCTTGGAACACGGCTGGCATAGGCAGGTCCTGCACCCATTCATTAGTTCATTCAACAAGTATTTATTGAATATCTGCTATGAGATCATCTCTGTTTTAGGAGTCAGTTAAACAGTGATTTAAGGAGATCACTGTTAAGTGTACATGAGGGGGCAGGAGCAAATAACATACAATATTCACACAATAAGTGCTGTGAAAAACAAAAGACTAAACAGGGTAAAGAAGAAGAGAGTGATGGAGAGGAGTTCTTGAGCGGCTAGCAGGACCCCTCTCAGGAGAAAACATTTGAGCATAGTCCTGAAAGAAATGGAGGAGCTAGCCATGCTAGGATGTGCACAAACATTCCAGCACAGAGAGATGCATGCTGCTGAAGCAGGAATGGGCTTGGTGTATTTGAAGCCCCGTGTGGCTGAAGCAGAGCAAGTGAATGGGGAGTGGTAGGAGAGGAGGCCAGAAAACGAAATGGAGTTGAAATCAAGCAAGGGCTCAAAGGCCACACTGGGAAACTTAAAGTTATTCTTAGTGTGACAGGAAGTCAGTCACTGGAGGGCTTTAACCAGCAAATAGGTGGACCCCATCTGGTCTACCTATTACGGATTATTTAAGCAGCCGTAAGGAAAATGGACTGTAGAGGGCGCTAGAGTGGAACCACACAAACCAGAGTAGGCACCTGCAGGTGTCCAGCTAGGGAATGATGGTGGTTAGGAGCTCAGTAAGTAACTATGGAGTGGAAATGGTGGAACTGGGGATATATTTTTGAGACAGAACCAATAGGGCTTACTGACTGAGTAGGTGTGGAGAGTGATCGAGGGGATTCATGGACCAATGAACAAAAATGAATTGTGGATAGACTCAAGACTCACACTACATAATATCATAGACGGTACTCAAGATCCAGACACCTTTAATGTGCTCTTGGGCTATTAGCTAATTATAGGATGGCCATAGATGAAGCATTTTGCTACAGAATACCATCCCTTTTTAGTGAGACCTTTATTCAGGTTTGAACACTCTGAGAAGACTTATCTCAGACACTAAAGGGAACTGCAGGAAATGGTGCCTCTTGATGAGACACATACTTCCTTTCATTGGAGCAGCTGGGGAGGCTGCCAAGTGTAATGTGTTTCTGTATTGTCTCCTTTCCCTCATCCCCAAATTCTGGGAGGGCAGCAACTCCATTCATCACTGTACCAGGAGTGCCTGGCAGAGTAAATGTGCAATCACATTTGCTGAATCACTATGGAATAAAATGGCAGAGGAAAACTACAGGGCTTAGAGGTATCTTAAGTCTCCCTTAGAAGCCATATTTTAAGAGAAACAGCAATATCCAGGCCAACACAGAAGAAAAAGAATAAAGTTCAGGACAGGGTTGCGGTTGAGTAATCAGTAAGAGCGGTAGGATGGAGCTCATAAATGAGAAACAGTGATTTTGCAAGAGTTAGCACAAAGAGCCATGCAATAGCCATTGTTGGGATTTTGCTGCTAAACTTGATGATCTCATCACAGGATCATCAAATGTCTGAGCTGGAAGATATCTTAGACAACTTTTGGATTAATTTGTTCATTTCACAGATGAAGAAAATAAGGTGAAATGGCTTTGGACTAGAACCCAATTTGCTGGACTCCACATGCCAAATTCTTTTCGATATTGCACTGATTAGCAGTTAACCTTCCTTTTCTGTATGTAGGCTCAAGGAGGAGTTTTCAGAAGCAACCTAGAGGGAGTCTTCTAATGTCTAAAATCTATTCCCAAGTACAATTCTCATTTTATCATTCAGTTCCATGAAAAAAAAAAAAGATCTCTCTTGATAAACCTTTCCTCTTATTCAGTGAGAATGAGGCAGCCCATCATGCTTCCCTTTTTGAAATGGCTGCCAGGCTTAAATTGAACACTTAATCCTACTAACAAAGGTACTGCTTATTTTTGACAAACAGTATTTATTTACCCCTCTTCTTTATGACTTTTCATTTTTTATACCATTTCAATGGACTTATTGTATATGTGTCTTTTGCTATACGTCGTCTCAGACTCTTTTTGGAAGTGAGCCAGCTATAAATCACCAATAAGCCAAAATAGAAGGAAGATTTCATTTCTTTTGTGCACTGGGACTGCTGCTTCCAGAATGGTGTCCGTTTTCAAACCCCCCCTTGACAGAAAAGCTCAGACCTTACTTACCTCTTGGCTTTATATTTATAGAGAAGGAGGCCACCACAGGACAGATTGCATACAAATGACTAGTTATAAAATTGAAGGGTATGCCTACTAACGAGGCAAGTCCTTGGAAACTTCTGTGAAATGAAAACAAGATGTGGAAGGAGAGTGCTATGTTTCCTGCGTTGACGTGGCAGAACTTCACTTACAGCAGCCCCCTGTGGGAGGCGAGGCAGCACAGGCTGTGGATGGTAAGCAGGTGGTGGGCTGTGTCACATCCAACTCCAGGCTCTCAGCTAACTACAACCACAAGCCTGACCCTCCCCAGGCCAGAGAAATGAGATCACGTAGCCTTCCTCTCTTCTGGATTCTAGCCATGTAAAGAGATTAAAGCACTCATTTTCTGAAAACACGAGGCTTTCTCTTCCCTCCCTAAGTGAAATTCCTCCTAAACCACAAAAATTTAACCCAAGCAGAATTAGGAAAGCAATAAAGGAGACCGAGCAGAGATCTTTCCTCCTGCTCCCTCACAACTTCAGAATCTTCTGTTGCCATTTCTGTGGAGGTAGCAAGAGAAACAATAAATAAGTCCCAGAAAATGTCAACTGTTTATGCATTTGAGCCTGAGACTTCCTGTGGCTTTTGTTTTTTACTCCTTCCCCAGTTTTAAAATTTTGTTCTTTATTCCTATGGTGTTGGCCATGATTTCCATGATAATCTAAGAGATATGTTCAAAAGAAAAATGGCTTCAAGGGTACTGTTGCTCCTGGAAATAGAAACAGTCCTTCCCTAAAACATCCATTTGGATTCTGTTCATGATCTCCTCCTAGTCAGAGACACTTTGTTCAGATAGACACAAAAAGATGCTGCGCCACTGTTCTCAACACCTTGAAGAATGAGACAGATCCAAAAATCTACAGTGTTTCTTTAAAAAACATCTCAGTAAAATTATGAATTGCAGGCAAGTCTTTGGCCTGACATCAGCATAGCAGGTAAGTACTCAACCTGAGCCCACACTGCCTGGATCTTTATCCTTCTCTACCAGGTTACCTGTGAACCTTGGACAAACTGTTAACCCTTGTGCAATACTTTCCCCATCTGAAAAGTGGGGATACCTTTGGTGCTTACTTTGCAGAGCAGGTTCTCAAACTTTGTTGTGCATGAGAAACAATGGGAGGGACTTGTTAAAACACGGTTGCTGACCTCCCAAAGCTTCTGATTCTGTAGGGCTGGGGTGGGGCCCAGGAATCTGCATTTCTAACAAGTTCCCAGATGATGCCTGTGCCACTGGTCTGAAGTCCACACTTTGAGAACCACTGTCAAAGGGTTATGGTGTGGGCCTGGCGCGGTGGCTCACGCCTTTAATCCTAGCACTTTGGGAAGGGCTGAGGCGGATGGATCACCGGGCTCAGGAGTTCCTGGCCGATATGGTGAAACCCCGTCTCTCTACTAAAAATACAAAAATTAGCTGGGCATGGTGGCACGCGCCTGTTTGCCAGCTACCTGGCAGGCTGAGGCACAAGAATCACTTGAATCTGGGAGGCTTGAACCCGGGAGGCAGCGGTTGCAGTGAGCAGAGATCGCAGCACTGCACTCCAGCCTGGGCGACAGAGGGAGACTTTGTCACAAAAAAAAAAAAGTGGTGGGGGTGGGGGGAGGTTATGGTGTAGATTATGTAGTTGTATATGTAAGTGTTAACTGTGACTATTTGTATGTACTGCGGTTAGCACTGTCCCTGGCAATAGGTTAGCGATGTTAAGGGTGACAGTTATTATCTTACCAGTTGTCCCATCAAACTTAGCAATCATATTAAACTTGCAGTTAAACCCTAATTAATCTCTTATAAGAGACTCCAGTATAGAAGAGGAGAAATCCTATTAATTTCCTAACAGAGATATCCTTAAAGACTGTATACATCCAGAAAGGGCTGTAAAGTGTTATAAGTACTTTAAAGTGACAGATTGTTGGGGTTTTTTCCCCCTAAAACTTGTCAGTACCCATCTGTACTGAGACAGAAGGGAAACAAAGGCTGACACAGCTACTTCTTGAGGTTTCCTGTCTTTTAGTTACAGTAAAAGCACCAAAGAGATTTAGTCATTATGGTCAAAAATAATTTTTCAACTCCTTTCAGGTTGAAATTAAGGAGCCCAGCAAACGAGGACGTTGCAATGGCAGTTAGAAACAACAGTTTTGAAAGGGCAGACGAAACAGACTCGCTACAAGACAAGGGGATTGTTCAAAAGTCCTCCACAACAAAGGAAATGAACTCAAATCCCTAACCTGCGGGGCGTTCCAGCAACCCTGAGGCCAAATATAAAGTTCTCCGCTGAAAAGCCTCCGCGTGTTAGGCTTTGTGTAGGGAAAGAGAGTATCAAACAGAAGGTCTAAGGTTAAGATGTTTTTCTTGTAGGAGGACCCTTTGACCACACTTGAGCCTGAAACAGAATGAGGATCTGGAAACCCCCACTCTGTCTTTTCTGTGCCACGCATCAGTCCTTTCAAGGAGAAAAGTTCTTTTTAATAAACTTAGGTCAAGTGTCTCTTCTGTTCTAAGCATGGGGGTACTCGAGGTTGAATGAGAGGCTGCCAGTCCTTGGTAAACATCTAACTTTTCCAACTCAATCATATCTAAGGTTTCGGTAAAATTCTCCAGTGAAACATGAGAATTAGATAAAACATTCTTGCATCGTGATGGCTTTTGACAAATTAAACAAAGGGTGCTTGTTTGCAAGAGTGCAAAAATACGCCTTGCCTTGACAGTTAAAAAATGTAATGTACGAAACCACTTTCCTTGACACTTCAAAAATGTACGTGATTATCAACACCAAGCTGTTAGGGGGACTCCACCAAGGTGGGTCTTCTTTTCTATCGGGCTAAGAAACAGAAGTGGGCAGCCCGTGGGTGAAACTTGGAAGTCTGTCTCTCCAGCCCAAAGCCTCCCTTGGACTTGGCACGGGTGTAGGGAGCGAGACACGGGTCCGCAGATGGGATTCTGGGGTTGCCACGACTCACCTCGCCAACTTCTCCAGTCTCGCAGCGCCCCGGCGGCCCGCTCGGGGGCGCGGACGCGGGGGCCGGCGCCTCCGAACTCCCGGGCTGGCCCCGGGGAGGGCGCCCGGCCCCGGCCAGCGCGCGGGGACAGGCGCGGGGTGGCGCTGCGGGGCGGACGCGAGGCGCGCGGGCAGCGCTGGGGGCTCAGCGCGGCCAGCGCGCAGGGACAGCAACGCCAGCAGCAGCGCGGCCAGCGCGAGCAAGAGCAGCGCCGCCGCCTTGCTGCGGAGCTTCATGGTGCGGCGCGGCGGCGGCGGCGGCGGCCCCCAGGCGGCTCGGCCCCTCTGCGCATCGCGGCGGCGGCAGGACGAGTGCAGCAGCGCGCGGCGGTCGCCTCCTCCGCCCGCCCGCCCGCCGGGGACTGGGGTCGTGGCGGCCGGCGGGCGGCCGGCGGCGGCGGCGACGGCGGAGGAGGGGGAGAGGGAGGAGAGGAGGGGGAGGCGGTGAGAGCCGGGCTACAGGAGGAGCAGCCTGCGCCTACCGTACTGTGTGGAGTAGCCGCCCCTCCGCCACCCGCCCGCCCGCCCGCAGCCAGGCGCTCGGGCTTCTGGTAGCTCAGACTCAAAACCACTTCATTCATTCATTCATTCATTCATTCATTCGTTCGTTCGTTCGTTCGTTTACCTCCCCATTCACTCACCCACCCATGCCATCCACTGTTCCCGCTGATTCTCTCGTACCGTGATTCACTTATTTGTTGATGTATTCCATGTGTTTCCTCCTTATTTATTTTATCCATCTATCCACACATTTGTGCACTTATCCACACATCCTTTCAGGCAGGAACATCTCTGTCCTGTTTGCCCAGTGCAGGGATCTGCGGGTGGTGGTGCCCAATAAGTATCTGTTGAATAAACCCCTATTGCCGCCTCTGTCTTGCCACCTCCCTTTTTCCTGGAGGAGGACATATTCAACAAGGACACATGCAATAAGGCAAAGCGAGTAAAAGTAACACGTGATTAGTGGTTGGGATTTCAGACTCAAAACACCAAAGTAGAACTTGGGACACCTAGACTGGACCGAACCGATTCATGTAGTCTGAAGAAATTAGAGAATGAATTTCAAAGTTTGGATTTGAAATCTGACACTGTCCTTAACTGGCTTGGTGATCCTGAGGAAGCTGCACAACTTTCTTAAGCCTTAACTTCCTTACATGCAAAATGGGAATGACAATACTGCTCACTACAGAGGCGTTTTGTGAGCATTAAATTAAATAATGCCTTCAAAGAAACTAGCACAGTGCCTGGCTCACAGTCGGTACCCAATAAAAGTTCTGTAATGATTAGTTCAATAAAACATAGCTTATAATATATACATAAACACATTTTATTTTCTTTCTGGCACAGATTTGAGATAGAGTAATAATTTCACAACACAATGTAAGAACGGCTTCTTTGGAGACTTTAACAGCAGAGGTCGCCAGATGAAGGTCGTAATTTCCAGACGATTCTTCCAGGGGATCCCCAGTTACAAATCTGAAACGTTAGGACACATCCTCTTATGACTCACGGTGAACTGATAGCCAGGACTCCATTAACTCTCTTTTCAGCACACCACAGAACAAAGAACACTAATTAAGTTATAACAATGTCCCTGAGTTTTTCAGGTTTTTTTTTTTGTTGTTTTTTTTGGGTTTTTTTGGATCGCTCTGTCGCCCAGTCAGGAGTGCAATGGTGCAATCTCAACTCACCGCAGCTTCTGCCTCTCGTGTTCAAGCCATTCTCCTGCCTCAGCCTCCCAAGTAGCTGGGATTACAGGCTGCGCCACCACACCCGGCTGATTTTTGTATATTTAATAGAGATGGGGTTTCACCACGTTGGCCAGGCTTGTCTTGAACACCTGACCTCAAGTGATCCACCCGTCTCGTCCTTCCAAAGTGCTGGGATTACAGGCATGAGCCACTGCGCCCAGCCTGTCCCTGAGTTTCTACAAGATTCCATGTTGCTTTATAAATAATCTAAAATTCAGTTATATTCTGAATTATTCTCATATTAGCATTTTATTTTAATTCCTTGAGAACTAATTGTATTTAAAGTTCTAGGGATGAGAATATTTAGTAATTTGGAAGCTCTTGCCAAGCAGACATCTAGGAAATGGCAGGGTGCAAGTTCAGTGTGGGGGACATGTTGTAGGTGAGTAAGCACAAAGAATCCATTAGTTCTCAAAGATGAGGGGGAAGGTGCCGTACTACTAGGAAGCATCTGGAATTGTGGGAAGGCTGACAGGTTCTACTAGCATATGCAAAACCTCCTGCAATGCTCAGGACATGCCAACAACGAAAACTATCCTGGACCAATGTGGGACCCTGTTGAGAAACACTAGGCCAGGCTAAGGCATGATGTTTAGATCGTTCAGGTTTAGAAATGGCCACCACTATGTTAACATGTGGCCCAGAGAAGCAGGCATTCCCAACTCTGTCTTGCCCCCTCCCTTCTACCTCTAGGAGGACAGATGCAACAAGGATAAACAAAGGCAAAGTGAGTCAAAGTAACACTTGACTAGTAGCCTGGGTTTTAGCCTCAAACACCAAAGAATAATGGACCAAAGAGAGGACTCAGTTTTCTTGAACCTCACTGAAGCAAAAAAAAAAAAAAAAAAAAAAAAGCCTGATTTGCCTCCTTCCACTGAGTCCAAACTCAACTTTTGGATTTGTTTGGATTGCTCTGATTGGTGGAAAACTACATCCTCTAATTTTTTTTTCTTTGGATGTGGTCAAATCTCACTTTAATTGCAAAAGACTTCATTTACAGCACATTCAATAATGAACCAACAGGAGAGTTGCTGACTTTGGAACACATGAATATATAAAAATCCCTTGCAATTCAGGTAGTCAAGATAATAAGCACATACAAGGAAAGCAACTCTCATTTTTCTGAAAACTTTTACATTTTAAAAGATGACTAGGCATACTTGGAAGTTCAAAGCAGTAAGATGTCCCTTGCAGGGAAAGAAGGAGGAAAACCCTTTTCCGTGATGTTAGGCACATGTATATCAAATATATCCCAATTCCACTTGATAAAGTCAGTTGGATGACCTCCTTGAACCAGGCTAGGGCAGAACACTTAAGAGGGCCTTGGGTGGGGATGTGAATCCGGGAGAAGAGGAACACCAGATCCCATGCAGCGCCAAACGCATCCGTTCCACCCTCTAACACAGATGAGGCACGTCGCCCATGTCCCTGGACACTGGATGCACAAGAACAGTCATCAGATGGTTACTGCTCCCATGGCCTGATGTTTTCTAATGGTCTTAATTCAGGCCATGGAGAAAGTCCTTTACCACCAAGCGCAAACTGTCATCGAACTTAAGTCATAAAGGATGTTATGGGGGAAATTCTTGCAACACATACATAAGGACTTCTATTTAACTAATTAGAATAATGATTACATAATTGACATTCCTGTTTTCATAAGGTTTTGTTTTCTACACTGGAATGGCTTAAGAAAAAGTTGTCTATTTTTGGTTTTATTTTACACTTTCAAAAGAGAGGGAACAGAAAGAAAAAATGTGACTAACTGCCCAACATTGGAGCCCAGCAGGTACAAAAGTGGACTTCTTTGACTCTAGGTCCATCAGATTTGGGGGAAGTTTCAGTGCCTAGGGAAGGTTAGTGAAGCCTGTTACACCCCCAATCCTACAGAAAGAATTCTATAGCTAATCTATCACAGTGTTCTAGCAAAGCATATGTTGAAAACTACAGGCTTCAACCTAACATCTAAACTTTTAAAAGTAGCATTTCAGCAACAAACAAGCTCAGAGAGCTCATCACAGAAGTGAAATAACAGAACTACTGCTCAGATGTCCAAAAAGTCAAGCTGCTGCCCTCAGCTCCGCCCACTGGAAGGCTTAGGCAGACACGTAAGGTGGTGGTGGCTCCTTGGCAGCACCATTCACAGTGGTATCATCATACAGGGGTAGTGTCATTGCTGGTAACGTAAACCAGGACATCGGAGGAGTTCCTGGCATTGATAGCAGTTCCAAAACAGCTAATCAAGTAACCCTTAAAAGTCAAGATAATGCTAATAAACAGAAGAATAATAAGGACCAAACAGGTAGGATTCACTGACATGACATCATCTCTGTAGGGAAAATTAGGAGGCAGTTGTCGTATGTATTCCTGAATGCAGTTTGGATAAACAAGGACAGTGATTGCAACCAAGGTATTCAGGGCAAAATTAAAGATCTGGTAACAGAAGAATGGGAGGATCTAGGCTGTGTGTTGCTTGTATGCTCCGTAAGTAGCCAATAGCACATATCAGGATCATGAGAAGAGAAATCGCAATGGCAATGCACATGTAGTTCCACATGGCTGGGGAGGCCTTAGGATCACGGCAGAGGGTGAAAGGCACTTCTTACCTGGCGGTGACAAGAGAGAATGAGTTACATCCTCTAATGTTATAGAAAAGGCTTCTAGACTCCCTTACCCATGGTTTACCGAATGTCTTACTTAGATGTCTGATAGAAAAAAATGCTTAATTATAACGCTTTATAAATCATCTAAAATTCAATTATATTCCAAATCATCGTCATATTAGCATTTTATTTTAATTCGTTGAGAATCCACTGTATTTAAAGTTCTGGATGTGGGAATATTTAATAATTTGGAAGCTCTGAAATCTATTTTTTCTCCTAGAATCTTGACACCTCTAGTTATCTAGTTGCTCAAGCCAGAAATTAGGTGGAAACCATCCTCTTTCCCTCACCTCTTATATTACTGATCTATTGTTGCAAAAAAATGACCTCAACATTTAGCGGCTTAAGATAATATGCATAATTTCATAGTTTCTGTCAGTCAGGAATCTAGGGATAGCTTAGCTGAGCCCTCTGCTTCACAGTCTCTCACAAGGCTATAATCAATTGTTGGCCCAGGTCTGTGGTCTCATTTGAAGGCTCAGCTGGGGAAAGATCTGCTCCTGGTTTCACTCACATGATTGTTGGAAGGATCTAGTTTCTTTCTTTTTTTTTTTTTTGAAATTCAGCTTATCAGTCTTTTCTCTCAGGGTTAGTAGGTTTGGTGTTTTGTCTAAGAAATCTTTGCCTACCTCTTGGTCTCAAGAAATTCTTTTATCTTCTTTTACAATAGAGCTGTCTGGGCTGGGCATGGTGGTTCACACCTGTAGTCCTAGTACTTTGGGACAGGAGGTGGGAGAATCACTTGAGGCCAGAAGTTCAAGACTAGCCTGGGCAACAAAGTGAGACCCTATGTCTACAAAAATAAAAATAATAAATAAAAGATAGAAGTTTCTGTGATAATGGTAATGTTCAATATCTTTCCCATCCAATATGGTAGTCCACCAACCCCATGTGGCTGTGGAGCTCTTGAAATGTGGCTAGTACAACTAAGGAAACGATTTTTAATTTTATTGAATTTAAATAGTAACATGGGGCTAGTGGCTGCCACATTGGAAAGCATAGTTCTAGACTCTATATTATTTGATTTTTCACAAGTAGATCTACAACCGATCGTGGATTATTTTTATGTGTAAGGTATAAAGGTAGAGGACAGGATTTATGTTTTTCTATGGATATTTAATTAACCCATTTGTTGAAAAGATCATCTTTCTCTTAGTGAATATTATTAGTATTTGTTGTAAATCAGCTGAGCATTTATACCATTGTAGAATATTATACAGCTTTTAAAAAATAATAAATTAGAAGGCAGAAAAATATGAGCTCACGTTCTGTAGTAAAATTTCTTAGGGTCAAATATTAGCTCCATTCCTTACTAGCTGCACACTTCTGGGCAAGTTACTTTCTCTTCCTAAGCTTCATGTCCTCATATATCAAATGAGGATAATAATAGCATTTATATATTTCTTGTGAGAATTAAGTGCAGCAATTCTATGTGAAATTAATGGTTACCATAAAGCATTCATTGTCAACTACTAGTTGTTAGCTATTTATCCTAACTTGGCCCAATCTGGAGCCCTATCCAGCAAACATTGATCTAATGAAGCAGCGATTAAGGAGTAATATATATTTATTGATATTATAAAATATTTATTATATCTGCGTGTGTATATATATACATATATTCCTATTTTGAAGTTACATCATAAATGCACTAATAATAGTAGTCAATATTAACATTCATTATGTCTTACTAAATGCTAGTTCCATTCTAAGAACTTTACATGTGTTAACTCATATAATCTAAGGGGTAGATGCTATTATGTCATTTATTGATAAGGAGATTAAGACACAGAAGACTTAGCTAATTTGCTCAGCTAAAAAGAAAAAGCAGATAGGACTTCTGGTTTCCAGTCTGTCATGTAAGGAGTTTGTACCTCATTATTCTGTCCTAACAACAAGTGAAAAGTTGCACGAACTGAAATTTAACAATTATTTTTAGGTCCATCAGAGAAGTAAGGTCATGGGGCAAACCATTGTCCCAGAATTTGGAAAGCCAGGGAAATACAGAGAATTAAGTGCAACTTAACCCAAGCAGAAACCTCTGCAGGAACCGGTGCTGGGGTAGGAAAACCTAAACTATAATTCACAAATTGCTGAAGGCTTAGTGTGGAAAAGTTGGAAAGTTAAAAATCCTGGTGGTTGGTGGGGCTCAGTCTTACAGGACCCACTCTTTTTTGAGTTTACCTCCAGGAGCTCTGCCAGGTTCTCACAGTGAACACTAGAGGAAAATCCCCTACTGCTCTGGCAAGGGGAGGAAAAAGTAATCATTTTTAAATACATCACACCTTCTTCTTGCCCTCAAGAGAAACTATTTTTTATCAACCTATTGGGGTTTATCGGAGCTTAAGTGAACTGGGGAAGGGAAATACCCAACTTCAGCTCCCCTTAACCATCCTGTCCCACCTACAGAGAGGGGGACTGGAAGCACTTGTGAAGTTTCTAGCCAAGGGGCATAGGCTCATTAAAACACAGCGACCTAATCATAGGACTGTAGAATGCTTCCCCTCCCCTGACACCTTACCACCATTATCACTAAAAGCCTATTTACCATAGTTTATTTTCTCTATTACATTGTATACAGCATGTAACAAAAAATTACATGGCATACTAGAAGACTAAAAATACAGTTTGAAGAGACAATGCAAACACTAAAACTAGACTCAGATATGCCACAGATGTTGAAATTATCAGACTGGAAATTTATTTATTTAATTTTTTTGGTAGATAGATTTTACTTTTTTATTTCAATAGGTTTTTGAGGAACAGGTGGTGTTTGGTTACATGAATAAGTTCTTTAGTGGTAACTTCTGAGCTTTTGGTGCACCCATCACCTGAGCAGTGTACACTGTACTCAATGTGTAGTTTTTGTTTGTTTGTTTGTTTGTTTTGAGATGGAGTCTTGCTCTGTCGCCCAGGCTGGAGTGCAGTGGCGCAATCTTGGCTCACTACAAGCTCTGCCTCCTGGGTTCACGCCATTCTCCTGCCTCAGCCTCCCCAGTAGCTGAGACTACAGGCACCCGCCACCATGCCCGGCTAATTTTTTTGTATTTTTAGTAGAGACGGGGTTTCACCGTGTTAGCCAGGATGGCCTCGATCTCCTGACCTCGTGATCCACCCACCTCGGCTTCCCAAAGTGCTGGGATTACAGTCGTGAGCCACCACGCCCGGCCCCCAATGTGTAGTTTTTATTCCTTGCCACTCCCCACCCTTTCCCCCAAGTCGCCAAAGTCCAATGTATCATTCTTATGTCTTTGCAACCTCATAGCTTAGCTCCCACATATGAGTGAGAACATACAATATTTGGTTTTCCATTCCTGAGTTGCTTCACTTAGAATAGTCTCCAATTCCATCCATGTTGCAGAGAATGCCATTATTTCATTCCTTTTTATGGCTGAGTAGTGTTCCATGGTATACATGCTCATCGATTGATGGGCATTTGGGCTGGTTCCATATTTTTGTAATTGCAATTTTGCTACCTAAACATGCATGTGCAAGGATCTTTTTCGTATAATGACTTCTTTTCCTCTGGTAGATACCTAGCAGTGGGATTGCTAGATCAAACAGTAGAACTACTCTTATTTCTTTAAGAAATCTCCACACTGTTTTCCATAGTGGTTGTACTAGTTTATATTCCCACCAACAGCGTAAAAGTGTTCCCTTTACACCACATCTACGCCAACATCTATTATTTTTTTATTTTGTTTTATTATGGCCATTCTTGTAGGAGTGAAGTGGCATCGCACTGTGGTTTTGATTTGCAATTCCCTGATAATTAGTGATGTTGAGCATTTTTCCATATGCTTGTTGGCCATTTGTATATCTTCTTTTGAGAATTGATCAGACGGGAAATTTAAAACAACTATGATTTATAATCTAAGGGCTTTGTGTTAGTCCACTTAGTGTTGCTACAAAATGATACCTGAAACTGCATAATTTATTTTTTATTTTTATTTTTTCGAGATGGAGTCTCACTCTGTCACCCAGGCTGGAGTACAGTGGCACGATCTCGGCTCACTGCAACCTCCACCTCCTGGGTTCAAGCAATTCTTCTGCCTCAGCCTCCCAAGTAGCTGGGATTACAGGCACCTGCCACCATGCCCAGCTAAGTTTTGTATTTTTTAGTAGAGACAGGGTTTCACCATGTTGGCCAGGCTGGTCTCGAACTCCTGACCCCAAGTGATTCACCCATCTTGGCCTCCCAAAGTGCTGGGATTACAGGTGTGAGCCACCATGCCTTGCCTATTTTTTTAAAAAGAGGTTTATTTGGCTCACAGTTCTGCAGGCTATAGAAGAAGCATGGCATCAGCATCTGCTTCTGGTGAGGGCATCAAGCTCCTTCCACTCATGGTGAAAGGTTAAGGGGAGCCAGCCATGTGCAGAGATCACACGGCCAGAGAAGAAGCAAGAGAGCAAAAGGGAGGCACCAGGCTGAAAAAGAAATGGAACAGAATATCCAAGAAGTGTGGGGCAACTACAAAGGTATACGTAATTTATGTGTAATGAGAATACCAGAAGGAGAAGAAAGAAACAGAAGAAATATTTGAAGCAATAATGACTGAGAATTTCTTCAAGGTAATATCAGACATTGTCTTAGTTTATTTTGTGTTGCTATACCAGACTGAGGCTGGATAATTTACTTAAAAAAGAGGTTTACTTAGCTCAATTTTTTTTTTTTTTTTTGAGACAGATTCTCACATTGTTGCCCAGGCTGGAGTGCAGGCACAATCTTGGCTCACTGCAACCTCTACTTGCTTGGTTCAAGTGATTCTTGTGCCTCAGTCTCCTGAGGTGCATACTTCCACACCTGGCTAATTTTTGTATTTTTAATAGAGACTGGGTTTCACCATCTTGCCTAGGCTGGTCTTGAACTCTGACTTCAAGTGAGCCATCCGCCTCAGCCTCCCAAAGTGCTGGGATTACAGGCATGAGCCACTGTGCTCAGCCTACTTAGCTTAATGTTCTGTAAGCTAGGAAGTTAAGGGTGTGTGGCTTCTGGCAAAGGCTTTTGCGCTGTGTCATAACATGGCAGACAAAGTAAAAGGGGAAGTAGACACATCCAGAGAGAAAACCCAAGGGGCATTCTGGCTTTATAATAACCCACTTTTGAGGGAACAAATCCATTTTCTCAAAAATGAATTTAGTCTCGCCAGAGTGAGCACTCACTTACTCCCACAAGAACAGCACCAAGCAGTTCATGAGGGATCTGCCGCCTTGACCCAAACACCTCCCAGTAGGTCCCATCTCCCCACACCACCACAATGAAGATTAAATTTCAACACAAGTTTTGGCAGGGACAAACAAACCATATTCAAACCACAGCAGACCCTAAGCCACAGATCCAAGAAGCTCAGAAAACTAAGCAATGTAAGTGTGAAAGAGAAAAAGAAAGAAAGAGACTATACCTAGGCATATCATATTTAAACTGCATAAAATCAAAGGTAAAGAAAAAAATCTTGAAAGAAGTCAGAAAATAAAATGTTAACTATAAAGGAGTAAAGATGAGAATTACATCTGACTTCTCTTCAGAAACCATGCAAGCGAGAAGAGAGTAAGGAAATATGTGAAGTGTTGAAGAAAAAAAAACACCAGTCTAGAACTCTGTATCCTGATAAATTATCCTTCAAAACTGAAGGAGAAATAAAGAATTTCTTAGACAAACAAAAATTGAGGGAATTTGTTGCCAGTATAATTGCTTTGCAGGAATCGTGAAAAGAAATTCTTCAGAGAGAAGGAAAATGATGTAGGTCCAAACCTCGGATCTACATAAAGAAAGGAAGAGCTTAAGAGAATGAATAAGTGAAGATAAAATACAACACTTATTTAAAAAAATTCTTAATTGATATAACAAAAGGTTTGTTCAAAATAATAACAATGTATTTGATGCTTAAAGCTTATGTATAAGTGGAAGGAATGACAGTAATAACACAAGGGATGGGAGGGAAGTATTAGGAATATCTTGTTATTATAAGACATTTGCGGAGCAGGTGCACAGGCAGCTTCTAGTGTGGGTGACGAGTGGTGGCCAAAGCAGGGGGACAGCAAGGGACACTCAGGCGGAGACCATGGTGGATGGCCACTTGGAACGGGCTGTCAGGCGCATCGTCAAAATGGAAGTGGACTATAGCGCCACAGTGGATCAGTGCCTACCCGAGTGTGAGAAGCTGGCCAAGGAAGGAAGACTTCAAGAAGTCACTGAAACCCTTCTCTCTTTGGAAAAACAGACTCATTCCGCTTCTGATATGGCGTCTACATCCCAAGTCTTAGTTGCAGTAGTGAAGATGTGTTATGAGGCTAAAGAATGGGATTTACTTAATGAAAATATTACGCTTTTGTCCAAAAGGCAGAGTCAGTTAATATAAGCTGTTGCCAAAATGGTTCAATAGTACTGTATTTATGTTGAGGAAATCACAGACCTTCCTATCAAACTTCAATTAATTGATACTCTATGAATGGTTACCAAAGGCAAGATTTATGTTGAAACTGAGTATCCTCGACTGACTAAAACATTAGCAACTATAAAATAACAAAATGGTGATGTGAAAGAGGCAGCCTCCGTTTTATAGGAGTTACAGGTGGAAACCTATGGGTCAATGTAAAAGAAAGAGCAAGTGGAATTTATTTTGGAGCAAATGAGGCTCTGCCTAGCTGTAAAGGATTACATTCGAACATAAATCATCAGTAAGAAAATTAACACCAAGTTTTTCCAGGAAGAAAATACAGAGAAATTAAAGTTGAAGTATGATAATTTAATGATTCAGCTGGATCAACATCAGAGATCCTATTTGTTCATTTGTAAACACTACAGAGCAATATATAATACTCCCTGTATACAGGCAGACAGTGAAAAATGGCAGCAGGCTATGAAGCGTGTTGTACCCTATGTTACCCTAGCTCCTTTTGACAATGAACAGTCAGATTTGGTTCACTGAGTAAGTGGTGACAAGAAGTCAGAACAAACTCCCAAATACAAGGATCTTCTAAGGCTTTTTACCACAATGGAGTTGATGTGTTAGTCCACACTTGTGGAGGACTATGCAATGGAATTAAGAAAAGGTTCCCTTGAGAGTCCTGCAACTGATGTTTTTGGTTCTACAGAGGAAGGCAAAAAAAGGTGGAAAGACTTGAAGAACAGAGTTGTTGAACATAATATTAAAATAATGGCCAAGTATTATACTCGGATAACAATGAAAAGGATGGTACAGCTTCTGGATCTATCTGTTGATGAGTCCGAAGCCTTTCTCTCAAATCTAGTAGTTAACAAGACCATCTTTGCTAAAGTAGACAGATTAGCAGGAATTAACAACTTCCAGAGACCCAAGGATCCAAATAATTTATTAAATGACCCGTCTCAGAAACTGAACTCATTAATGTCTCTGGTTAACAAAACTACACATCTCGTAGCCAAAGAGGAGATGATACATAATCCACAATAAGGGTCTTAATGCTTTTAAAAAAGAGTTAAAATTGAAAGTCATTTTTTTTTAAAAAAAGACTGTTTAAAAAAAAAAGACATTTACATTACCAGCAAAACGATACGGTGCTATTTGAAAACGGGCTGGATGTAGTGGCTCACAAGTGTAATTCCTGAACATTAGGAGGCTGAGGTTGGGAGTCTGTAATCCCAGTACTTTGGGAGGCTGAGACAGGAGGATCGCTTGAGCCCAGGAGTTTGAGACCAGACTGAGCAACATAGGAAGGCTGTATCTCTAAAAAAAATAAAAATAAATTAGCTGAATGTGGTAGCTTGTGCCTGTGGTCCAAGCTACTTGGGAGGCTCAGGTGTGAGGATTGCTTGAGCCCGGGAGGTCAAGGCTGCAGTGGACTATGATTGCACCACTTTACTCCAGCCAGGGCAACAGAGCAAGACCCTGTCTCTAAATGAATAAATAAGTAAGTAAATAAATAAATAAATAAATAAATAAATAACTCGGTGGTATTCTGTTGTAGCAGCACAAAATGAACTAAACAGTGGAGAATACAGTATATGGAAAAATATATGTGCATGTGTAGGGGCAAAGAGCATATGGAAACTCCTTTCTACTCGATTTTGATGTGAACCTAAAACTGCTATTAAAAAATACATTTTTATTTTTGGTTTTTCACTCAGGTATTCTGGCTCCACTGTCTATGGTTTTGCTTTTTTGGTTTTTTGTTCTGTTTTTATGTTTTGTTTTGTTTTTATTTTTTTTGAGGCAGTCTCACCTCACTTTGTTGCCCAGTTTGGGGTAGTGCAGTGGTGTGATCTTGGCTCACTGCAGCCTCTATCTCCCAGGCTCAAGCAATCCTTGCACCTAGGTCTCCAGGGTAGCTGGGACCACAGGTGTGCGCTACCAAGCCCAGCTAATTTTGTATTTTTTGTAGAGACGGGTTTTTGCCATGTTGGCCAGGCTGGTCTCAAAGTCCTAAGCTCAAGTCATGTGCCTGTCTCGGCCTCCCAAAGTGCTGGAATTGCTGCCATGCATCACTGTGTCTGGCCTCTAGGTGTCTATGCCTGGCCGCTAGGTGTCTATGTTCTTTTTGCTTTTTTTTTTCTTTTGAGATAGTCTCGCTCTGTCGCCAGGCTAGAGTGCAGTGTTGCATACTGCAACCTCTGCCTCCCGGGTTCAAGCGATTCTCCTGCCTCAGCCTCCCAAGTAACTGGGACTACAGTAGGCACACACCACCACACCCAGCTAATTTTTGTATTTTTAGAAGAGACGGGGTTTCACCATGCTGGTCAGGATGGTCTCGATCTCTTGACCTCGAGATCCGCCCGCCTCGGACTCCCAAGTGTCTATGTTCTTAATCATGCTTCCCAGGGTGTGTGTGTATGTATGTGTGTGTGTGTGTGTGTGTATGCGTGTGTGTGTATGTATATGTTTGCTTGAGCAAAGAGAAGGCTGTAAACTGACATATATGAGGTAGTAGTCAATGAATAACTTGGGTGGGAGAAGATATTTTGGGCTATGTCTATATGAGTTAGAATGTTTTCAACTGCACGGAAGAGAATACTTGAGTAACAATGGCTTAAACTAGGGCTTTCTAACTTTACGGTGTGGATGAATTATCTGAGGATCTTATAAAATTGCAGGTATGAATGTGGTATATCTGGGCATAACCTGATATTCTGCACTTCTGACAAGCTGTAGTAAGCTGTTAGATCCTGCTGCTGCTGGTCCAACACTTTGATTAGCAGGATTTGAATAATGAAGACATTTTTATGTTATACAATAAGAAGCCCAGAGCAGATGGAGGACAGGTGAAAGGAAATCTCTTGAGTGTATACCTGCTGTGTACATCATTGTGTACATTTCTGTTGGGTATACACCTACGAGGGAAATCACTGTGTCTCCAAGTAGGCATATACTTAGCTTTTGTGGATGCTGTCCAACATTGTCCCCAAGTGATTGCATCAACTTACCTACGTAGCATCAGCAGGGTATGAGAGATGTGGTTAATGCACATCTTTTTCATTACTTAGTATCATTAGTCTTTTTTTTTTTTTAACCATTCTGGTGGGTATGTAGTAGTATTTCATTATGGGTTTAATTTGCACTTCCCCGATGACTAATGAAGTTAAACATTTTTTCATTTATTTATTGGCCAATTAGACATCTTATTTTATTATTTTATTATTATTATTTATTATTTTTTGAGACATAGTCTTGCTCTGTCGCCAAAGTTGGAGTGCAATGTCGTGATCTCGGCTCACTGCAACCTCCACCTCCCACGTTCAAGTGATTCTCCTGCCTCAGACTCCCTAGTAGCTGGGATTACAGGCGTGTGCCACCATGCCCAGCTAATTTTTTTGTAGTTTTAGTAGAGACGGGGTTTCACCATGTTGATCAGGCTGGTCACGAACTCCTGATCTCAGGTTATCCACCCGCCTTGGCCTCTCAAAGTGCTGGGATTGCAGACGTGAGCCACCGTGCCCAGCCTAGACATCTTATTTTATGATGTATTTGCTCAAGTCTTTCGCGCATTTTTCTTTTGAGTTACTTCTCTTTTATTGATTTGTAGGACTATCCAGAATATATATAAATAACTCTAATCAATCAATATAGTTTCATTTTAAAATTTAAATCTTTGATCCATTTCGAGTTCATCCTGATGGAGGTATGGGCCCAACTTAATTTTTTTTTCAGGTGGTTACTCAGTTGTCTCAAACAAATACCATATAGTCTGTCTTTGCCACATTAATTTGAGATGCCACCTTTGTCAGGTAATACACTCCCATGTGTATGTGGAATATTTTTGGGCTTTCAGTCTTATTCTGTTTGTTTCCCAGATACAAATGCAATTTTATGTACTTAACATTTTTAAGGTGTTTAAATATTTAGTAGAATAAGTCTCATAGTTTTAAAGCTTTCCAGGCTATTTTAATTTATTTTTCCATCTGAACTCAAAACTAGTTTGTCTTATTCTAAAATTAAAAAAAAATTTATTGGTACTGAGACAAATTTATAAATTAAATTAGGGAGAATTAAAATCTTCATGATGTTGAGTTTTTCTATTCAACATGATTACACATCTCTTATTTGTTCAAATTTTAGCTGGTGTCCTTCAATGGTGCATAAACTTCTTTTGATATGCATGACTGAGCTGGTGGGAAAATGAAGAAAATCTCTGAGGCAAAGACACTATAAGAAACTCAGAAACCAGAACGGTTATTCAGCATTAAAATCAAACTTTTCTTTGAACAGGAGACAGCTTAGATCCCAAGCAAGGTGTGAGGTTAGTGTTGGGATACTTAAAACAAAACAAGGTCCTTCATAGATTATCATTTTGATTAAGAATCTAGAAAACACCTAGGGGGCAGTGGCTCATGACTGTAATCCCAGCACTTTGGGAGGCCGAGGCTGGTGGATCACCTGAGGTCAGGAGTTTGAGACCAGCCTGACTAACATGGTGAAATCCCGTATCTACTAAAAATACAAAAATTACCCAGGCATAGTGGCGGGCGCCTGTAACCCCAGCTACTTGGGAGGCTGAGGCAGGAGAATTGCTTGAACCGGGGAGGCAGAAGTTGCAGTGAGCCAAGATTGTGCCATTGCACCCCAGCCTGGGTGACAGAGCAAGACTCCATCTCAACAACAACAACAAAAAACTAGACTCTAGAAAACACTTCACAGAAGATGGGAGAAATATTGTTTGTGTCAACTGTGTTTCTCAAAGGAGGGAAAAGGAAAAAAAATAATTTGAGAATTCTTAATAACTCACCTTCAAATGGGGTTGTCTTCTACGAGTTAAAAAAAAAAAAAATCCAGCCAGGTGTGGTGGCTCACACCTGTAATCCCAGCATTTTCGGAGGCCAAAGTGGGAGGATTGCTTGAGCCTAGGAGTTTAAGACCAGCCAGGGCAACACAGTGAGACCCTGTCTCTACCAAAAATCTAAAAGTTAGCCAGGCATGGGTGGCACGCACCTGTAGTCCCAGCTACTCAGGAGGCTAAAGTGGGGGGATCTCTTGAGCCCAGGAGGTCAAAGCTTCAGTGAGCTGTGATTGCACCACTGCACTCCAGCCTGGGTGACAGAGTGAGACATTGTCTCAAAACAAAAACAAAAACAAAAATGAAACCCCAAAAAACAAAAAATAACAGCAAAAAAACCCCAAGCCAAAATGTTAGGTTAAAACAGTTCCGGGTTGGTAGTTCCTCCAATTTCCAAAAGCAAAAACAAATTTTCATTGGCCACAGACATTCTAATCCTCATTGTAGTGGGTTGAAGAGTGTCTCCTTAAAATGTGTGTCTACCCAGCACCGTCAGAATGTGACCTAATTTGGAACTAGGTTCTTAGCAGATGTAATTAATTAAGGATCTCAAGATGAATCATCCTGGATTTAGAGTGGGCCCTTATGACTGATGTCCTTATCCTTACAAGAAGAGGGGAGGAGGACACAAAGAGTCCTCTCTGTGAAAGAAGGCCACGTGAAGATGGACAGAGAAATTAGCATCATGCTGCCACAAACCAAAGAATGCTACGAGCCACAGAAGCTGGAAGAGGCAAGGATGGATTCTCCAGAGAGCCGTCAGAGGAAGCATAGCCTTGCTGGCATTTTGATTTCTGTGAGAGAATAAATTTCTGTTGTTTAAGCCCTCCAGTTTAATTTGCTATGGCAGCCCTAGGAAGCTAGTACACTAGGTTTCAAGGGATTTACACATATAAAATTTCAAGGACCCTCATTTCATAATCCAAAACCATAGAACACACGAAGAAATAAGCCATGATAAGCAAGAATGAGCAGAGATAACAAACTGCAGAGAACAACCTCCAGTATAGGCCTTGGAATGGCCAGTGTGGAATATTAAATAAGTATGCTTAATAGTTCTAAAAAAATTAGAAGGTTATGGAAACTATGATGTAGGTATAAGAGATTATCAAAAGGGACAAGGAGGATTAGAAAAAAATGTATAACTTCTAAAATACAGAATATGTGATGATTAAAACTAGAAACAATTTATGGGCTAAATAGTATATAAAATGTAGCTAAGGGCCAAGCACGGTGGCTCACGCCTGTAATCCCAGCACTGTGGGAGGCCGAGGTGGGTGGATCACAAGGTGAGGAGTTTGAGACAAGTCTGACCAACATGAGGAAACCCCGTCTCTACTAAAAATACAAAAATTAGCCAGGCCTGGTGGTGCGCGCCTGTAATCCCAGCTACTCGGGAGGCTGAGGCAGGAGAATCGCTTGAACCTGGGAGGCGGAGGTTGCAGTGAGCTGAAAATTATGCCATTGCACTCCAGCCTGGGTGACAGAGTGAGACTCCGTCTCAAAAAAAAAAAAAGTAGCTAAGGAGGAAACTAAAAAAACTGGAAGATAGATCTAAGAAAGTTACTGAAAATAGAGCACTAAGAGATTTAAAAAATTAAAAATAAAGACATTAAAGACAGGATAGAGTGAAAAGATTTAATATACTTCTAATCAGAGTTCTAGAAGGAAAGACTGGGGGTTGGAGGAAGGGGAGGTGATATTAAAAGTGAAAATGGTTGAGAGGTCTATAGAACTGAAAAAGATACAAATCTTTAGATTGAAAAAGCAAAGGCTGGCATGGTGGCTCACACTTGTAATCCCAGCACTTTGGGAGGCTGCAGTGGGCAGATCACTTGAACACAGGAGTTTGAGACCAGCCTGGGGTATATGGTAAAACTGTCTCTACAAAAAATACAAAAATTAGCTGGATGTGGTGGTGCATGCCTATAGTCCCAGCTACTTGGGAGGTTGAGACAGGAGGTTCACCTGAACCCAGGAGGTCGAGGCTGCAGTAAGCTGTGGTTGCGCCACTGCATTCCAGCCTAGGCAACAGAGCGTGACTCTGTCTCAAAAAAAGAAAGAAAGAAAGAAAATGGTAAAATATTTTGATAAATGTAAAAAACAGCCACAAAAAATATTTTGGAGGTAGTTTATAATCAACATGTGATGGACATCTATAAACAAAAACATGGAAGATAGGTGGGAATAATTCAGAGAGGATTTAAAAAGTTAAGACCTGGTGTAATGACTCATGCCTGTAATCCCAGTGTTTTGGGAGGCCAAGGCAGGAGGCTCGTTTGAGGCCAGGAGTTTGAGACCAGCCTGAGCAACATAGCAAGACCCTGTCTCTACAAAAAAATAAAAAAATGAGTTGGTTGTGCTGACACATGTCTGTGATTCCAGTTACTCAGGAACCTGAGGTGGGAGGATCACTTGAGCCCAGGAGTTGCAGGCTGCAGTGTGCTAAGATCATGCCACTGCACTCCAGCCTAGACAACAGAGTGAGACCCTGTTACTTAAAAAAAGAAGAAGAAGAAAAGCAAAAAATTAAGGTTCCTGTTTTGTTCAGAAGGAAAATAGTAACATTAGCCATATTTTTCCTAACAAAATCTAAAGTTAGTAGTTTGTTTTTTTAACAGAATGTATAGCTAATGATAAATGGAAATATTAAAAATTTAAGATTATAGGTGAATATACAATATTCATTATAATGTTTCTTTAGACTTCTCTGTGTGTTTGAAACAGTTCTTTTTAATTATTTATTTGTTTTTTTGAGAAAGAGTTTCACTCTGCCACCCAGGCTGGAGTGCAATGGCGCGATCTCAGCTCACTATAACCTCCGCCTTCTGGGTTCAACTGATTCTCCTGCCTCAGCCTCCTGAGTAGCTGGGATTACAGGCGTGCATCACCACGCCTAGCTAATTTTTGTATTTTTAGTAGAGATGGGGTTTTACCATGTTGGCCAGGCTGGTCTTGAACTCCCAACCTTGGGTGATCCGTCCACCTCGGCCTCCCAAAGTGCTGGGATTACAGGTGTGAGCCACTGTGGCTGGCCAAAAAATTTCATAACAAAATATTGGGAGGCATAACCAATGATGACATATCTTTCAGAATAGCTAAAATGAAGAAGACATAATATCTAGCAATGGTGAGATTGTGAAGCAACCAAAACTCATACACTCCCAGTGGGAGTGTAAACTGGTCCAACCACTTTGAAAAACTCTTTGACAGAATCTATTAAAACTAAATATATGCATAGTCTATGACTAGAAATTCCACTCCTAGATGTAATATATATTTAATAGGAATCAAGTGCATCAAAAGATACACAAAAGACAACTTTATCTATGATAGCTAAAAACTGGAAATTATTCAAATGCCCAATAAAAGTAGAGTGGATACATGAGCATATTCAAGTGATGAAATACTACATGTCAATGAGATTAAATAAAGCTGCTGCTATGTCCAACTGTGGGTGAATTGCATTAACCTAATATTGAGGGTAAAAATCCAAAGACAAAAGAGTGCACACTACCTTATTTTATTCATATAAAGCTCAAAAACAGGTCAAACGAATCTCTGGTATTAGAAGTCAGGTTACTGGTTTTCTCTGGGAAGGTGGAAGAGGAAGCACATTCACTTTGTGATATGTACATTTGATATGCTTTTCTAAATCTAAAAAAGACTATTGTTTTAAACATTTCAAGATAATTTCGGAGTCTATTAGCCTATGGTAATTTCAAAAGAAACACTAGAATAGTGGCTCATGCCTCTAATCCCAGCACTTTGGGAGGCTGAGGTGGGTGGATGACCTGAGGTCAAGAGTTCGAGACCAGCTGGCCAACAGGGTGAATACAAAATACAAAATTACTAAAAATACAAAAATTACCACTAAAAATACACAAAATTAGCTGGGTGTGGTGGCAGACACCTGTAGTCCCAGCTACTCAGGAGGCTGAGGCAGGGGAATCTCTTGAACCTGGGAGGAGGAGATTGCAGTGAGCCGAGATCACGCCATTGCACTCCAGCCTGGGTGACAGAGTGAGACTCTGTCTCAAAAAAAAAAAAAAAAAAGAAATGAAAGAAATGCTAGAGTGAATCCCTAAGGTGTGGTGAACAATTTTCCAGTTATTTTGAGGAAATTGAGGCTAAAGGACACTTGAATCTGCTTTGCTGCTGGAGCCCTGGGAGGTGTTGATCTCAAAGGTGTTCCCTGGGCTCCACAGAGCAAGAATAATAAGGTACAGTGGGATGGCTGAGATCTTCAGAGGAGAGAAACCTGAGGTAGCCTCCCATGGCTCTGGAGTAGGTCATGGCATGGCCAAAATTTCTATGTCCCAGGGAGAATATTAGGTTTCTGAGCCAGAGAGTCCTATCAGGCTCATCCCTAGTATTCACAGGGTCTGGGGCAGGAGTACAGATGAAGGCCTATTATATGTTTACATAGAAGTTATAAGTCAAACTAACCACTGTCAAATGAGTTATATGCTTCTGCTTGACAAATATGCTTTTATAATGACCTTGAAGGCCATAATGCACATTGAGTTCTAGACTTGTACATGGCCATGGTGGAAGGCCAGTCCCCAGTTCCCAGATTTTGCTCTATCCCTTTTCCCTCCACCCTGGGAATGCATGGACACCCCTGTCCACATGTCCAAGCTTCATCCGTGTCTTTGCAGACAACTGCTGTACACACCAGAGGCACAGTTTGCCTTCAGGAGGACCACTTGGCAAAGAGGTCAATACCAGCCCTGGAAATAGACTCAGGATCATTAATGTAGGGAATTATATCGGGAATTATGGGGTCTTGGCTATCCAGTGTGTGTTCTAGAAGGGCGGATGGGTTTGGTCTCTAGACAGGAGGGCACCGCCTGAGGAAGGCCAAACTGGGAGCTGGTAAAACACAGGGTCCACTAGGGACCCTGATATGGTTTGGCTGTGTCCCCACCCAAATCTCACCTTGAATTGTAGCATGGGAGGAACACAGTGGGAGGTAATTGAATCACGGGGGCTGGTCTTTCCCACGTTGTTCTTGTGATAGTGAGTAAGTCTCAGGAGATTTGATGGTTTTATAAAGAGGAGTTCCCCTGCACAAGTTCTCTCTCTTTGCCTGCCACCATCCATGTAAGACATGACTTGCTCTTCCTTGCCTTCTGCCACGATTGTGAGGCCTCCCCAGCCATATGGAACTGTGAGTCCATTAAACCTCTTTCCTTTATAAATTACCCAGTCGTGGGTATGTCTTTATTAGCAGCATGAGAACAGACTAATACAGATCCCCCCTCTAGCTAGGGTATAAGGAATAGTGTAGGTCCTTGTGCCAATGAGGGAATGTCTCAGACTGTACAGCTATGAAATAGGACTTTGGATGCCTCAGCAAACACTAGTCTTCATGCCTGGAGACCACATGGGACTGGACATTCCTGCACATGTCTGTGTAAGACAGGACTCCAAGGATCAGATGTCCTCTCAGGCTACCCCAACTCTGTGATTCTTTGAAAACTCCCTAGAAATGAAATGACACCTTGAAGGGAATTACAGAGGAAGAAAATAACCTTAACTTTTTGAATGTTCTCCAAAGAAAATGAGGAAAATTTCTGAAGTGATGGAGTTTCCCATGAATTTACTGGCAAACTGCAGCTAAAAGAGAGAAATTAAGTTCAGAGATGGAAAATCAAAGTTACTTTTTTGCATGCCTGAGTCTTGTGCATTGAAAGTTCATACTTAATACACATTTTATCCATGCTGCTTAGGTCTACTATGGTTTTAAGATTCATCCACTTTTTAGAGGCTGGGCATGGTGGCTTACACCTGTAATCCCAGCACTTTGGGAGGCTGAGGCGGGTGGATCACCTAAGGTCAGGAGTTCAAGACCAGCCTGCCCAATATGGTGAAACCCCATCTCCACTAAAAAATACACAAATTAGCCAGACACGGTGGTGTGCACTTGTAGTCCCAGCTACTTGGGAGGCTGAGATAGGAGAATTGCTTGAACCCAGGAGGCAGAGGTTGCAGTAAGCTGAGATTGCACCACTGTACTCCAGTGTGGGGCTACAGAGTGAGACTCCGTCTCGGGAAAAAAAAAAAAAAAAGATTTACCCACTTTTTAGAACACCTTGACTCATAGTTCATGTCCCTCTCATCACAGGGAAAGGGGAAGAAGTTCACCAGTTTTGTCTGGTTAGAAGATGGAGAAAGAGGGAGGAGAAAAGACCATGTATGTTACACATAGATCACCCAAGAGGTATTTCAATCAGTGAACTGGTGAACTCAGTTGTTCATCAGTCACTGGTTCTTGTCACGGTGAACTCAGAATACGATTTTGACCCCAGTTGTTCACTAGTTCACCAGTTCTTGTCATGGTGAACTAAGAATACGATTTTGCATTTAAAATGTGTGATTTTTTGCGGTGGGGGGACAGGGTCTTGCTCTGTCGCCCAGGCTGGAGTGCAGTGGCACAATCTTAGCTCGCTGCAACCTCTGTCTCCCGGGTTCAAGTGATTGTCCTGCCTCAGCCTCCTGAGTAGCTGGGATTATAGACATGTGCCACCATGCCCAGCTAATTTCTGTTTTAGTAGAGACAGGGTTTCACCATGTTGGCCAGGCTGGTCTCAAACTCCTGACCTCAAGTGATCCACCTTCCTCGACCTCCCAAAGTGCTGGGATTACAGGTATGAACCACCATGCCTGGACTAAAATGTGTAAATTCTATCCCAAATTCCCAGGACATACATATAACTAAAATTAGACATCTTGGGATTATTTTTGGGGGGGAACTGGACAATATGAAACAGGATAATGGTGAAGGAAGACTGACGTTGCTATGGGCTAGTAATGGACTTGCTCGCTACAATAATTAAAACAAGATGCTATTGGCACAAGTAGCTTCATCAAACAGCATAAAACCCAAGAAAACAGGCCAGGTGCAGTGGCTCACAACCGTAGTCCCAGCACTTTGGGAGGCCAAGGTGGGAGGATCTCTTGGGTCCAGGAGTTCAAGACCAGCCTGGGCAACATAGTGAGACCTGTCTCTACAAAAAATAAAAATTAGCTGGGCACGGTGGTGTGTGCCTGTAGTTCCAAGTACTTGGGAAGCAGAGGCGGGAGGATCTTGAGCCCAGGAGTATGAGGATGCAGTGAGCCATGACTGCATGGAGCCACTGCACTCCAGCCTGGGTGACAGTGAGACTCTGTTTCTAAAAGCAGAAGCAGCAACAAGAACAACCCTCCAAGAAAACCCCAGGAAAACATTCTGGCCAATATTAATCTGTGCAGTACAATAAAGAATGCTGTTCAAATCAGTGTGGAAGGATAGCTTTGGGGTGAACTAATGCCAAAATGCACTCAGGATGAAATAAAAAGTTGCATATAAACAATAAACCATAACATAACTGAAAGAAAATAGAACTAAATAGTTTTATGATTTTAGTTAGTTTAGATAGATTTTGTGAGTATAGCAACAGTCAATGTTGTTTATAATGACAAATTGGATATAACTGAATTATCTAATAATTGCAATTAGATAATGGATTATGATACATCAATTCAATAAAATGTTACTGACATAGAAAGATTTTTTTATGATGTTAATTTAAAAATAAGCTATCAAAAAGTAAGTACAACTTAGTCTTATACAGAAAGAAAGGACAGAGGCTTAAAAAAAAGAATGTAGATGTGGGCTGGGCGTGGTGCCTCACGCCTATAATCCTAGCATTTTGGGAGGCTGAGGTGGGTGAATCACCTGAGGTCAGGAGTTTGAGACCAGCCTGGCCAATATGGCAAAACCCCGTCTCTACTAAATATATAAAAATTAGCCAGGTGTGGTCGTGGGCGCCTATGATCCCAGCTACTCGGGAGGCTGAGGCAGGAGAATCGCTTGAACCTGGGAGGCAGGGGTTGCAGTGAGCCGAGATTGCACCACTGCACTCCAGCCTGGGGGACAGAGAGAGACTCCGTCTCAAAAAAAGAAAAAAATGTAGACATTAGTTAACATGTGGTTATCTCTAAAAGCTGAATTTATTTACTTTGTGTTCTCCTGTTTCTTTTTTTTTCTTTAATAAGGAATTCCCTCAGAAAACCCTAAATTCTTTAAGAGATGGGGGGTCTCCCTATGTTTCCCTGGCTGGTCTTGAACTCCTGGGCTAAAGTGATCCTCTTGTCTCAGCCTCCCAAAGTGCTGGGATTACAACTGTGAGCCACCAAGCCCAGCCAAAATTTCTATACGTGGCTTCTCTTACTAAGCAATGCTTACTACTTTTAAAACTTAATAGATGGCTGGGCACGGTGGCTTAGGCCTGTAATCTCAGCAGTTTGGGAGGCCGAGGCAAGCGGATCACAAGATCAGGAGTTCGAGACCATCCTGGCTAATATGGTGAAACGCTGTCCCTACTAAAACTACAAAAAAAAATTAGCTGGGTGTGGTGGCAGGCGCCTGTAGTCCCAGCTACCTGGGAGGCTGAGGCAGGAGAATGGCATGAACCCGGGAGGTGGAGCTTGCAGTGAGCCGAGATCACGCCACTGTACTCCCAGCCTGGGGGACAGAGCGAGACTCTGTCACAAAAAAAAAAACAAAAAAAAAACCCAAAAACAAAAAACACTTAACGGATGCAGCCTTATGAATAAGAGACGAAAAACTAGGAATGAGCCAAACATCCCTCAAGGGGTAAATGGACACACAAAATATGGTAGACCCATCCACAAATATGATTCCTCAATCGAAGAGAATGAACTACGGGCACACGTTACCACATGGATGGACCCTAAAAAACGTTGTTATGTGAAATAAGCCAGAGGCAAATTACCACATGTTGTATGATTGCATTTACATGAAATATCCAGAAAAGACAAATCTACAGAGACAGAAAGTAGATTAGTAGCCTGCAGCTGGAGGTTGGACCAAGGGTTAACTGTTAGGAGCAGAGAGATTTTATTGGGGAGATGGAAATGTTCTGAAATTGGATTATGTTGATGATTACACAACTTGATACTAGAAATCACTGAATAATAAGTACAATTAAAACAGAGTGAATATTATGAAATGTAAATTATACGTCAGTAAAGTTGTTTTAAAATACTTAATGGAGAATTTGGTGAAAGTTTAGAGACCTAAAGGTTTAGAGGTTTGGTTCTGTTTAATTTTTAATATGAAGGAGAGGAGGAGGAAAAACTGATAGAGATTTTACAACTACAAAATTAGAGCATGTTGCTTTCAACATGATAGTGCCTGTACAGATGTTTAGAGTGTGGCTATACCAGAGTACTTTTAATGCCAGGGGAGAAAGCCTATCTAGATTTAGACACAGAACAGTGATGCTCTTTCCCTAACCAACTGTGGGTTCCTGGAGGAAAGAAACCACTCCTTGGCCTCAAGTATTAACATCTCTGGCCGGGCGCCGTGGTTCACGCCTGTAATCCCAGCACTTTGGGAGGCAGAAGTGGGTGGATCACTTGAGGTCAGGAGTTTGAGACCAGCCTGGCCAATGTGGTGAAACCCTATCTCTACTAAAAAATACAAAAATTAGCCGAGTGTAGTGGCATGCGCCTGTAATCCCAGCTACTGGGGAGGCTGAGGCACGAGATCGCTTGAACTTGGGAGGCGAAGGTTGCAGTGGGCTGGGATCGCACTACTGCACACTAGCCTGAGTAACAGGGCAAGACTCCATCTCAAAAAATAAAAAACAACAACAACAAAAAAACCTCCCACCAACTAGCTGGGTAACCTTCCAGAGTTACTTTCTCTAGCTTTCAGTTTCATCTGTTAAAAAAAAAAAAAAAAAAAAAAGTGGGTTGGACTAAATGATTTTTAAGGTTGGACTAAATGATTTCTATAGTTCTGTTCAGCTATAGAATTATTTTCCTTGGCATTCACCACCCTCAGCAATTTGCCCTAGACTCCTTTCCAATCCTATTGCTTGTTGCTTCAGTTCCTGTATCCTTTACATCAGATAAGGTGACCTGGTTCTACCCCATTTATCTCCATTTTTTCTCCCCAGAGCCTTTACTGGGGCCCCAGACTTTCTTACTAGAAATGTGATTTTTCTAATTGTTTCAACCCTCAAGCATTTCTCTATCTCTGGATCTCTCGGACATGAATTTGTACACTGTTGTTGCTTGCTGCTGTGCCATTTATCAACTGCTACATTATAAACCTCCTCCAAACCCACTGACTTAAAACAACAGCTATTTTACTATGCTCACAAGTTTGTGAATTAGGAATTAGGTCAGGCACAGTGGGGATGGCTCTGTCTCATCTGACATAACTGGAGCCTCTGCTGGGGTAGGGTCTGATGACTGGAGGTAGCTGGGATGGGGCCTTAAGCCTGGAGCCTTCTTTCCGGCTGTTAGCTAGATTTTCTCCATATGGCATCTGCTAGGGTTTGAATGTCCAAAATGGCTTCTTTATTCACGTGAATGGCACCTGGGCTGAAATGGCTGGGACGGCTGGGATGGCCACATAGCCCCTCCATGTGGCTAGGCTGGGTTTCCCCACAGCATTGCGGTTTTAGGACAGTTGGATTTCCGATACCATGGCTGGCTTCCATCAGAGCACAGGTTCTAAGAGTCGAGGATAGGAGCAGCAAGGCCTTCTATGACCTGGTCTTTGGAAGTCACACAGTGTTTTTTCTGCTGCATTCTGTTTGCTTCACAGGGCCAACTCAGACTCATTCTGGGAGGGCACTACACAAGGTGAGGTAAGTGTTGGGTGTAGTGCTCATGGTGGGAGGGGACATCTTTAGAAACTGGCTGTCACAACTGTGAATGCTTCTGTGTCTTATTTTCGTAACTAAAGTCTAAATTATTTGAGATTAGGAAAGATTTCTTTCCTCTTTTATTATCTTCACTGTCTCCTCCTTCTCTCTTCCCATAGCATAAAGAACAGAAACACATGTTTTATAGACTATAGGCAGGATGGCTGGGTGCGATGGCTCATGCCTGTAGTCCCAGCACTTTGGGAGGCTGAGGTGGGCAAACCACATGAGGTCAGAAGTTTGAGATCAGCCTAGCCAACATGGTGAAACCCCATCTCTACCAAAAATACAAAAATTAGCCAGGCTTGGTGGTGTGCACCTGTAGTCCCAGCTACTTGGGAGGCTAAGGCACGAGAATCGCTTGAACCTGGGAGGTGGAGGTTACAGCGAGCCAAGATTGCCCCACTGCACTCCAGCCTGGGTGACAGAGTGAAACTGTGTCTCAAAAAAAAAAAAAAAAAAAAAAAAAAAAAAGAGAATATAGGCAGGAGTCTGGATAAGCTCAGGGGTCCCAATCCCGGCTGTGTCATTTACTAGCCATGTGACTTGGGACACTCACTCAACCTCTCCATATCCAAGTTTCCTCATTTACACAATGGTGGTGGTGGTGGTGGCGACATGATAGCACTTTTTCTCATAGAAATGATAGGAGGATGAAATAGTGATATTGTTAGCAAATCACTTAGAAAAAAAGGCTACTATACAACAAGCAACCAATATATACCAGCTATTATTGTTGTTGATTTAATTTAGACCATCAGTTTATCATGATTTGGGGGCAGCGTTGCCCAGAGGAAAAAGGAAGAAACTAACCGTTGTTTTCTGAAATGAAAAAAACAAATTATCCCACAAACTGTGATGATGAAGGCAACTGGCTCTACAGTGTCTGTTCAGACACTGTCCCAGAGGCCAGAGACTTCTGAAGCCAAGAAGACATGTTTACATTTTCTTGTTTCTTCATGTCTTATCTAAAGATATATTTAGATAAGAGAGTATATGTGGATACAAAGGCCTTACTCTTTGCCTCAATATGGGACAACTCTGAAAAGGCTGTTAAAAACTGAAGAGGAAAAAAGCCATCCCAGCTCCAGAGCTCCCGGCAGAAATGGTTTTTTTTTTTTTTTTCTTTTCCTTTTTTTTTTTTTTTTGAGATGGAGTCTCGTTGGAGTGCAGAGGCGTGATCTCGGCTCACTGCAAGCTCTGCCTCCTGGGTTCACACCATTCTCCTGTCTCAGCTTCCTGAGTAGCTGGGACTGCAGGCGCCCGCCACCACGCCTGGCTAATTTTTTTTGTATTTTTAGTAGAGATGGGGTTTCACCGTGTTAGCCAGGATGGTCTCGATCTTCTGACCTCGTCATCCTCCCGCCTCAGCCTCCCAAAGTGCTGGGATTACAGGTGTGAGCCACTGCACCCGGCCAGAAACGGTTTCTTCATGTCTTATCTAAAGAGAGTATACGCTTAATTGGCTATAAATTACAATTTAAAAATCACAACCAAAGGAAAAAAATAAAGAGAAAAAAAATCACAACCAAAAGGTTGTTAAATACTGAAATGACCATGATAAACAAGTGTAAATAAACAAAACCTATAAGGCAAAAAAAAAAAAAAAAAAAAAAAAAACCCATCAAAAAACTGATGTGAAACAAAGAAAATGTCAACGTAGAGAAAAGAAGTTCAAGTAAATGGAAGGATGAATGAGCACTTGCAGAGGATATGCAAAAAGCAGAGTGGAGAATGGAGCACAAATCAAAAGAAGAAGATTAGAAGAAGGATCTGAAGGCATGTTTTGATTATGTACAATTGACAATAACAAAATTGCGAACTGCATTTTAAACACTAAGGCATCTTGTTGAAAGGATTGGTCCTTATTTTGGAAAAAAAGCAACTAATGTGAACTCTTCTGGGAAAACAATATAAAACAAGCCAGTTATACTATTTTAACTTTACAGAGAAGTGCCTGTAATGAGTTTACAATACATATAATCTACAGAAATAGTTTCAAATTGCAGGAGGACCAATTTTCCTCCTACTTAGAGCTCGTTTTGTTTTTTTTTTTCCTTCAACAAGATTGGCTTTCTTTTGGGAGGCTGCAATAATCAAAAGACATTCAGGAAGACAGAACGCCCTGGCAATGGATTTTTTTCCCCCTAGAGACAGGGTCTCGCTGTGCTGCCTAGGCTGGAGTGCAGCAGTGCAATCATAGCTCACTGAAGCCTCAACCTCCTGGGCTTAAGTGATCCTCCTGTCTCAGCCTCCCAAGTAGCTATGACTACAGGTGCATGCCACCACACCCAGCTAATTTTTTTTCTTTTTTTGAGATGGAGTCTCACTCTTTCACCCAGGCTGGAGTGCAGTGGCATGATCTCAGCTCACTGCAACCTCCATCTCCCAGGTTCAAGTGATTCTCCTGCCTCAGCCTCCCCAGTAGCTGGGATTACAGGCGTGTGCCAGCACGCCCAGCTAATTTTTTTGAATTTTTAGTAGAGACGGGGTTTCACCATGTTGGCCAGGCTGGTCTAGAACTCCTGATCTGAAATGATCTGCCCGCCTCAGCCTCCCAAAGTGCTGGGATTACAGGTGTGAGCCACTGCGCCCAGCCCCAGCTATTTTTTTAAAAATATTTTTTTGTAGAGACAGAGTCTCGATCTGTCCAAGTTGGTCTTGAACTCCTGGCCTCAAGTGATACTCCTGCTTTGTCCTCCCAAAGTGCTGGGATTACAGGCATAAGCCACCATGCCTGGATGGATTTTTAAAGTAAAGTCATGTATCATGTAATGACAGGGGCACGTTCTGGAAAATGTGTCATTAAGTGATTCTGTCTTTAAGTGATTGTGTGAACATCAGAGCATACTTACAAACTTGGATGGCCTAGCCTCCTATACACCTGAGCTGTATGGTATAGGCTTTTGCTCCTAGGCAACAAACCTGCACAGCATGTTGCTATATTAAATAATGTAGGAAATGGTAACAGAATGATAGGTATTTGTATATCTAAATATATCTAAACATAGAAAAGGTACAGTCAAAATACAGTATTATAATCTTATGGGGCCACTATCTTATATGTGGTCTATTGTTGACTGGAAAGTCATTATGGGGCACATGACTGTACAGGCAAACTCATGGCTTTAAGACCCCTCAGTGAAGAAATGCTGGGAAAGGACACTGCAGGAAAATCAAGAAGGAGGCTGCAGAGTTAATTTGGGGAATTTCAGTATTGAAGGGCAGGTCAGCATTCCAGTCTAAGACTCTAAGAAGGAAAGTTGAGTGCAGATGGTTTTGGGGGATGCTTTTGGAGATACACCTATACAAAGAGATGGAGTCTCGCTCTGTCACCCAGGCTGGAGTGCAGTGGCGCAATCTCGGCTCACTGCAAGCTCTGCCTCCGGGTTCATGCCACTCTCCTGCCTCAGCCTCCCTAGGAGCTGGGACTACAGGCACCCACCACCAAGCCCGGCTAATTTTTTGTATTTTTAGTAGAGACGGGGTTTCACCATGTTAGCCAGGATGGTCTCGATCTCCTGACATCGTGATCCACCCGCCTCGGCCTCCCAAAGTGCTGGGATTACAGGCGTGAGCCACCGCGCCCAGCCATACCATTTCTACCAGGAGCTCTGGAGTTGGGATGACTTTTTTCTTCTTCAGTATTTAACAGCCTTTTCGGAGTTGTCTCATATTGGGGCAAGGAGTTAAGGCCTTTGTATCCACATCAGCCCTCTGGAGGAGGGTAACTGGATAAGGTAGTTCTCTCTAGGTAAGGGCAGTGCCCTGTGAGGAACACAGCTGTGAGCCAACAGCAGCAGTGTCCCTTTTCAACATCCAGAGTCTTCCGACTGTTGTCCAGGCATCCACAGATTCTCTTTTTTATTGAGATATTACACAGAGTAATGTGCACAAATCTTAAATCCATGGCTCTATGAATTTTTATGTATGAATACACTCATAATTCCCATTCAAATTAAGATAAAAACCAAATTTTCAGTACTCCAGTGGGCTGTCTCATGTCCCCTCAATAACCATTCACACAGATGTAATCACTATTCTCACATCTATGAGCATACACTGGTTTTGCCTGTTTTTGAATTTCATGTAAGTGGAAATATCTAATATATACTCTCTTGAGTCTTGCCTTTTTGACTTAATGTGCCTAATGTGATTCATGTATGTTGCCATGCATAGCAGTAATTTATTCTTACTGCTGTGTGGCCATATTGAGTGAATATACCACAATTTGCTCATTCTATTTTTTTTTTTTTTTGAGGCGGAGTTTCACTCTTGTTGCCCAGGCTGGATTCAAACGGCGTGATCTTGGCTCACTGCAACCTCCGCCTCCTGGGTTCAAGTGATTCTCCTGCCTCAGCCTTCTGAGTAGCTGGGATTACAGGCATGTGCCACCACACCTGGCTAATTTTGTATTTTTAGTAGAGATGGGGTTTCTCCATGTCGGTCAGGCTGGTCTCGAACTCCTGACCTCAGGTGATCTGCCCACCTTTGCCTCCTAAAGCACTGGGATTACAGGTGTGAGCCACCACACCTGGCCCTTACACCTGGCCCTTGCCCATTCAACTCTTTTTTATTTTGAGACAGTCTTGCTTTCTCGCCCAGGCTGGAGTGCAGTGGTGTGATCTCGGCTCACTGCAAGCTCCACCTCCTGGGTTCACGCCATTCTCCTGCCTCAGCCTCCCAAGTAGCTGGGACTACAGGCCCCGCCACCACACCCGGCTAATTTTTTGTATTTTTAGTAGAGACGGGGTTTCACTGTGTTAGCCAGGATGGTCTTGATCTCCTGGCCTCGTGATCCGCCCGCCTCGGCCTCCCAAAGTGCTGGGATTACAGGCGTGAGCCACCGCGCCCGGCTCCACCCATTCTACCCTGAATGAGCACTTGAATTGTATCCAATTTTGACTATTATGAATAACGTATCCATGAACCCTCTGACACATGTCTCTTGACAAGGGAATATTACTTCAGTTCTGTTATGAATAAAACAGGAATTTCAAGGTATACATATGTTTAGCCTTAGTAGATACTGCCAAACAATTTTTTAAGGTAGTTATACCAGTTTACAATCCCACCACAATCTTTCTAGCCAAAAAAGGTACATTTAAATCATTTCTGCATGAGGGACTAAAAATATGTTCACACCTGTCTGTACTAAACAATACAAAAATTAGCCGGGCGTGGTGGCGTGTGCCTGTAATCCCAGCTACTTGGGAGGCTGAAGTGGGAGAATCCCTTGAACCCGGGAGGCGGATCTTGCAGTGAGCCAAGATCGCGCCACTGCACTCCAGCCTAGGCGATAGAGTGAGACTCCGCCTCAAAAAAATTATAATAAAAATAAAAATATGTTCACGCCGAATCAAGGAAAACATTAGTTAGGCAAAGGATAACTAGACTGTAAGAACTTTTTAAAAAAGTAAGATAAAGACTTGAATCAGCTGTTCTCCATGGGTATTGTAGAAACTTCTCCAGTAATTTTGCAGGAGTGTGAAGAATGTTTAAGGGGTTCCTTAAGTGTGGTCATAGGTCAGGTTCCTTAGAAGCAGATCCTGAGAGATTTTTTTTTTGTTGAGACAGAGTCTTGTTCTGTCGCTCAGGCTAGAGTGCAGTCATGCGATTTCCGTTCACTGCAACCTGTACCTCCCAGGTTCAAGCAATTCTCCTGCTTCAGCCTCCCAAGTAGCTGGGACTACAGACATGAGCCACCACACCCGGCTAATTTTTGTATTTTTATTTATTTATTTATTGTTATTTATTTATTTTTGAGATGGAGTTTCACCTTGTTGCCCAGGCTGGAGTGCACTGGTGTGATGTCAGCTCACTGCAACCTCCGCCTCCCAGGTTCAAGCGATTCTCCTGCCTCAGCCTCCCGCGTAGCTGGGATTACAGGTGCCCACCAACATGCCCAGTTAATTTTTGTATTTTTAGTAGAGATAGGGCTTTACCATGTTGGCCAGGCTGGTCTCGAACTCCTGACCTCAGGTGATCCACCCACCTCGGCCTCCCAAAGTGCTGGGATTACAGGCGTGAACCACCACACCCGGCCTATTTTTATATTTTTAGTAGAGACGTGGTTTCTCCCGGTTGGCCAGGCTGGTCTTGAACTCCTGACCTCTGGTGATCTGCCCACCCCTGCCTCCCACAGTGCTGAGATTACAGGCGTGAGCCACTGTACCCAGCAGATCCTGAGAGATTTTGATGCATGTGATCTATGAGGAAGGGTTCTCTGGAGAAATTTATTAAGGAGGAGGTGAAAGGGAATGGGAAAAGGGAAGACAGCCAAAGAAAGATGTGGGTTTGGGGAAAATCTAGCCTTGGCCTGATCCCATTAAAACAAAACAAAACAAAACTCTGGAGCATAAGCCATGCCACAGAGTCACCTTCCCTTTTGAGGTGGTCTTCTGAACCCCATATCACTCCTCATGATTGCAGGCCTGGGCAAGGGGGTAGTGGTGGTGGTGGTGGTAATTAAATCCTGGAGGTTTCTTCTATCAATCCAGAGCAGCTGTTCTCAGCCCTGGGCAATTTTGTCCCCTCGTGGGCATTTGGCAAAGTCTGGAGACATTTTGTGATGGTCACACCAGGAAAACTCGTGCTTGTATTGAGAGATTAGAAGATAAGGATGCTGCTAAACATCCTACAGTGCATAGGACAGCCTTCTGCAACAAAGAATGATCCTGCACAAAATACAGGGGTGAAGAAACCCTGCGCTAAGGCAATTCTTTGGCGGGATCAGTGGCAAGCCATTACATTCACTGCTAGTGACAGATGAGCTTCCTGGCTCCACAAAGGGAATCTGGGCAGGGCATCAGAATAGTACCTTTTGCAGATGTCTTTTCAAAATATGATGTTAAACAATGAAGGAGGCTTGAAATGCTGTTCAGTTAGCATTCTTTTGTAATCCTGCATTTCATTTAATGGGATAAGACTAGCATCTTGAAATATATATCACTAAGCCCTTAGGTACATTGCCCAGAAATCTTGTCAAAAAACACTCTCATGTCAGCTGTAGCCATTCTGGATTTTCTTCGGAGCTTTATTGAACTTGTGCAAAATTGGAATTGGGCTGAATCCTCCCTGAAATACTCATTACTATGCTACATTAGTGCTAACACTGTGCTCCTTAGCAAGTTTAACTCTAATAACTGTAATGTGAATGGGCTAAAGGATTGGGGAAAAGAAAAAACATAGCTGCACTTAAATCCAGAGGGGTTTGAAAACCACTGGAGATCACCAGTGTCAGACTCATGGTCTTAGTCTACATCCTGTTGGGACCATCCCTTAAACCTCTTTTACAGTCCTGTATTTATCTGTCAGTTACCCATGAATTTATTTGTGTCCTCTTAGAAGCAGTTTATAGCTTGGAATTGCAAAACTCAGGGTATCAATGGCAGGAAATATTTGCAAATTATGCCTCCAACAAAAGACTAATATCCAGAATTTACAAGGAACTCAAACAACTCAAAAAGGGGGAAAAAAACCCAGTAAAAAGTGGGTAAAGGACACGAACACACATTTCTCTAAAGAAGACATACAAGTAGCCAATAAACATGAAAAAATGCTCAACATCACTAATTAGAGAAATGTAAATTAAAACAACAATGAGACATTATCTTAACACCAGTCAGAATGGCCATTATTAGAAAGTCAAACAACAACAGATGTTGGCATGGACGTGGAGAGAAGGGAATGCTTATGCACTGTTGGTGGGGATGGAAATTAGTACAACCTCTACAGAAAACAGTATGGAGATTTCTCAAATAAATAAAAATAGAAATATAATTTGAACTTGCAATCCCACTACTGGGTATCTACCCAAAGGAAAAGAAATCATTGTATTACAAAAAGACACTTGGCTGAGTGCGGTGGCTCATGCCTGTAATCCTAGTACTTTGGGAGGCTGAGGTGGGCAGACTGCCTGAGCTCAGGAGTTCGAGACCAGCCTGGGCAACATGGTGAAATCCTCTCTCTACTAAAATACAAAAAAAATTAGCCAGGTGCGCACCTGTAGTCCCAGCTACTTGGGAGGCTGAGGCACGAGAATCACTTGAACCCAGGAGGCAGAGGTTTCAGTGAGCCAAGATCGCACCACTGCACTCCAGCCTGGGCAACAGAGCAAGATTCCATCTCATAAAAAAGAAACCTGTACTCATATGTGTATTGCAGCACTATTCACGATAGCAGTCATGAAATCAACCTAAGTGTCCATCAGTGGTTGACTGGATAAAGAAAATGTGGTGGCTGTGTGCAGCGGCTCACGCCTATAATCCCAGCATTTTGGGAGGCCGAGGTGGGTGGATCACTTGAGGTCAGGAGTTCAAGACCAGCCTGGCCAGCATGATGAAACCCATCTCCACTAAAAATACAAAAAATTAGCTGGGTGTGGTGGCACACACCTGTAGTCCCAGCCACTCGGGAGGCTGAGGCAGGAGAATTGCTTGAACCCGGGAGGCAAAGGCTGCAGTGAGCCGAGATTGCGCCACTGCACTCCAGCCTGGGCGCTGATATAATTACACCATGAAATACTATGCAGCCATAAACAAGAATGAAATCGAGTCCTTTGCAGCAATATGGATGGAGCTGGAGGCCATTATCTTAAGTGAAATAACTCAGAAATAGAAAATCAAATACTATAAGTTCTCATTTATAAGTAGGAGCCTAAACAATGGGTACACATGAACATGAAGATGGAAATAGTAGACACTGGGGACTCCAAAGTGGGGAGAGTGAGAGGGGTAAGGGCTGAAAAATTACCTAATGGGTACTGTGTTCACTATTTGGGTGATGGCTAACTAGAAGGACAACCCCACCATTATGCAATATATCCATGTAACAGAATTGCACATGAACCCCTGAACCGAAAATAAAATAAATTTAAATAAAAAACTCATGAGTCCCACTGTATTACCACTGTCATACAAAAGGATTTTTTTTCAAACTTCAAAATGTGTTATCTAGTTTGTATTCTAACTTTTGTATTTTTATTCTAGTTTCGTGATCCTAGTATTAGTTTTATTATTTTCCTTTCTTAAAATGAATCACCACTGTGTTCAAGTCTGTTTTTAAGAGTTATAACACTAGGCCAGGAGTGGTGGCTCACTCTTATAATTCCAGTGCTTTGGGAGGCTGAAGTGGGAAGATTGCTTGAGGCCAGGAGTTTGAGACCAGCCTTGGCAACATAGCAAGACCCCGTCTCTGCTAAAAAAAAAAAAAAAAAGTTAGCTGTGTGTGGTGAAACATACCTGTAGTCCTAGCTACTTGGGAGGCTGAGGTGGGAGGATTTCTTGAGCCTAGGAGGTTGAGGCTGCAGTGAGCTATGATCCTGCCACTGCACTCCAACCTGGGAAACAGCACAAGACCCTGTCTCTGAAAAAAACAAAACAAAACAAAGAGTACAATTGTGGATAAACTTATTCTTGACAAAAATGTAGTCAAATGGAAATATTGTAATGCCATATATGTATTTTATATAATATATATATATCTATAGATATATAATCTATATATCTATATATCTATAGATATATATATATAGATAGATAGAGAGAGAGAGAGAGAGAGATGGAGTCTTGCTCTGTCACCCAGGCTGGAGTGCAATGGTGCAATCTCGGCTCACTGCAACCTCCACCTCCCAGGTTCAAAGGACTGTTTTGCCTCACAGCCTTCCGAGTAGCTGGGATTACAGGTGGTGCCACCACACCTGGCTAATTTTTTTGTATTTTTAGTAGAAACAAGGTTTTCCCATGTTGGCCACAGCGGTCTCAAACTCTTGACCTCAAGTGATCCACCCGCCTAGGCCTCCCAAAGTGCTGGGATTACAGGCATGAGTGACCGTGCCCAGCCTGTAATCCTATATTAAGTGAAGAAAGCAAATATAGATTGTGACATTATTTTGTTGAAAATACTTCCCATACTTTTATGAATAGCAGTCTGAAAAGATGTATGCCAAAATAATAACAGTGGTTAAGACGTAGTTTCCAAGTAATGTGTAAGAAGATTCCACCACCTCCCCAAAATGGCTCAGAGAATGAACTAGCGCCATAAACAACTTATTCAGGAAGCTATTTTTCAACATAGGTTACAACTCCATTCTTTGAGATAACATTGTTTTAATCACCTATATGTACGCCACCTTCTGGAAACAAGGAGTATTTCACCATTAAAAGACTTCTAACAATAGAACTTGGTAATAAAGCTGACATTGGAATTGTTTATAAAAACCATTTTTAATTTAACATTTAATTTGGAAGCTTATGGATCACAATCAGGGTTGTTAGACCAGAGGAGGGGCCAGTTTAATCTAATGAAAGATGATGGGTTACACACTTGTCCTACATAAGTTGGTCATGGAAAAAACTTTATCTTATTATTTTATTTCATGTCCTCTGTAGGCCAGAAGGAAAAACTATTTTTAGAATAGTGGAAGGCCATTCAAAAGTAAGCTTTCAGAAAATGAAAAGATAAAAAATACTGCAACATTTGAATGCTCAAAAATGATGAAAAATTGCATTCCTATTTTTCCCCCTAAACCAGAGCTAATTTAAAACATTAAAATAATGTCTTTATTCTCAAGCAATGTCTGTATTCAGAAATAGAAACTATATTTGATCTATGAATCAATATAGCTATGTCTCAAAAATGAACCAAAGTAGGAAAAAAAGCATGTTGCAGAATTACATTCATAGTGTGAGAATGTGCCCACATAAAGTGGGTCTAAACACAAAGCAACAGGGTCCATAGAAATGGATGTAGAAATAGAAAAGTGTCTGAAGTGATAGCTAGAAGGACTGCCTTGAGGAAGCAGGAGAAAGAACCAAAGTTGCATGGCAGCCAAAAGGAACTTTATGTTCTTAAGTGAGAATGAATCTATAACTTATATTTACCACTAATAGAAACGCAAAAATAAGAGAACTATTGCCTGCAAGAAAACAAAAACCAACAGAAACCCAAAACAACAAAACCTTGTTATATACTTGAAACTATCAGTATTTTGTGATTTAGCAGATGCAATATATACTTCTTATAATGACAGCAGCACTGAACCGTGTTGTCTGTTTTTCTGTGTTGCAGTCCTGTGTGTGTGTGTGTTGCCAGACACATAATAAAGTACCTAGGAAATGCACAGCTCTAGTTTGCAAAGTGCTTTCAATTAGAATTTCCTCATGGATAGCATAGCTTGTTTCAGTTGATTCTCTGGCATTAATAATTTAAAAATATTAATGCTTGTGACCTACAGGAATGAGGTCCCATGGCAGATGTAAAGATTATTTCTTTTTTTTTTTTTTTGAGATGGAGTTTCACTCTTGTCACCCAGGCTGGAGTGCAATGGCACAATCTCGGCTTACTGCAACTTCCGCCTCCTGGGTTCAAGGGATTCTCCTGCCTCAGCCTCCTGAGTAGCTGGGATTATAGGCACACACCATCATGCCCAGCTAATTTTTGTATTTTTAGTAGAGACGGAGTTTCACCATCTTGGCCAGGCTAGTCTCGAACTCCTGACCTCAGGTGATCCACCCCCTCAGCCTCCCAAAGTGTTGGGATTACAGACGTGAGCCACGGCGCCCGGCCAAGATTCTTTGTAAAGAAGCTAACTTGGAATAGTTTAGTCACAGGCCTATCTCAAGGGACCTTTTGAGGGCTTTACTAAATCAAAGTTGGCATCAATTCATTGTCAATATTGAGTGCCTATTACTTGTAAGGCTCAGTATGGTCTAAAGCAGGCAGGCTTGGCCTTAGAATGTGAAACAAAGGAAGTAGGCAGTAATACCAGAGACAGTCAACTCTGTAATAGTGTAGAGCCTGGGCCTAGGAATCAGACTCACCTGGGTTTCAATTCCTATTGCACCACTTACTAGCTGTGAGATCCTGTGCAAGCCAAGGGAATATATAATGCCTACTTCATAGAGCGGCCAGGAGGGAGAATGAGATCATTGTAAAGGGTTTGCTGCAGTGCTGGCACATAGTAAGTGTTCAGTTAATGTTATCCCCTGTTACTATTAATTTTTTTTTCTGAATCCTAATGAAGTGTCAAGAATGTTTCCTTAGAATCATAAAACAGCTGGAGATTGAAAAGACTTTTGAAGTTTTCTGGTTATCTCCACTGTCCTGGGAGAGTACTTTCATCCCTTTTCCGCTGACACTTAAAACCACGGAATAAATACTACAACTGGATTATTCTAATTAGTGGTGGAATAACAGGAAACAACATGTGTGGAAAGGCCAAGGGAATATGTGGGGGAAGACGGAGACTAGTGGGAGAGGCACTGAGACAGTGTAAGGGGCACACTCCAAAGGGAGAAAATACAGGGAAGACAAATAGAAAAAAAGACAGAAAAGATGTCCTCAGACAAGTGTAAGGACAAGAGTGAGAAAAAGGAAAGAAGGGGAATACAGAGGGACCTTAATTTGTGAATGCAGTCACCGACACGGTTTAAGAGTCAAACGTTCTGAGTTCTAATCACTGTAAAATGCATGGTTATAAAACATACTGCTTAACCTCTCTGAGCCGTTTTCTTTAGAGTTTGCAGCGTAGATTAGATGAGATTAGTGGGACGGACGCTCTGTTAAAGAGAAAACTCTTCAAATAAGCCGTTAAGAATGAGAGAGAAAGCTGCAGAAAAAGAGAAGTGGAAAGAAAGGGAGGAAAGGGAAAGTGTAAGAGGAATTGTTCACAAGGCAGGTGAGAACTAAGGGAAACCACTGTAACGGTGCTGCTGTGGCTACTGCGGTGACTACTTCAGCACATCAAGCGTTGACAACTTGCCAAGTTCGTTATTAGAGTTCTACATGCACAATTTCATGCTCCCCTCACAGCATTTCTATGGGGCTAGGTTCTTGTATTTTCCGCGTTTTACAGAAGATATAGAGAGGTTTTGTAACTTTCCCAAGGTCTTACAACTGGGAAGTTGTGGCCAGGAAGGGATTCAAACGCACGTCTGTTTACCTGTCAAGCCAGTGCTGTTAAAATCATCTCTAAGAACCTTGAAAAAGGCTCGGTTGCTAGTCATCCCGTAGGTTCAACGCCGGCGCCCAGGCACCACTCGCCACGCCCTTTCTCCGCCCGGGGGTTTTGAAAGTTCCGCCTCTTCTCGAACGGCGTCCCGTCTCCATGGAGATCGGCGTGGGGCGAGACTTCCTGCCTCACGCGCGAGCACTTCCGCCTCGAGCCGGAAGCTCCGTCCTTCACAGCGAGAGTTCCTGCGCGTGGGGAGTTGGAGAGTTTGCGTGGCGGGAACGCGGCGGCAGTGAGAGCGAGCGGCGCCGGCTCTTGCGTCCGGTGCGGCGATGCTGACCCCGGCGTTCGACCTCAGCCAGGATCCGGACTGCCTGACTATCGCCATCCGCGTGCCCTACGCCCGGGTCTCCGAGTTCGACGTCTACTTCGAGGGGTCTGACTTCAAGTTCTACGCCAAGCCATACTTTCTCAGGCGAGTTCGGGGTGCCTGGCCGCAGGAAAGGCGCATTCGTTAGATAGCTGCTTTAGAGGGAGAATGCAAGGTCGAGGGAGCAGTGCTCGATTGCGCGAATACTTTTTCCGCAGCTTCTCTTGGTGCCAGGGAAGTGCCCTCTTCCAGGGGCGCGTTTTAGATGCTGCGGAAGCCCTTTTCCTTCTTGACCTTTCTTAAATCCCACATCAAAGGATTGCGGAATCACTTGAAAAAGTGACGTTAGAACCGTGTCACTTTCCCGTTTCTGCCCTGTCGCCCTACTTCTCGTCCCGTTCTGACTTGTTCTGTTCTTTCGTTTCACTCTGCGTTTGCTCTCCCAGTCTCTCCCTCCCTGGGAACGGCGCGCGCTGACATCTCCGTGACTTCCCAACCTGTCGGTCCTTTTAACTTTGTCCAGGCCGCCTTCTGTTGATCCATCTCTAGTCTGTCCGCTCCCTACTTCCTGAAATTCTTACCTTTTTTGTACCTCTTGACACCAAATTAGCCTAGTTCTCCTGCTTCCCCGCTGTCTGCTGCTCTTCTGTTTGGTTTTGCCCCTGAAGTGTGGTTGTTTCCCCCAAGTCTCCATGAGGGTCCGTCAGCACTTGATCTGTTTAAATTATTCTTGCAGAATCGTAACCTTGGTAGCAGCTAACACTGATAACTCGTAGTGTGGTGGACAAGCAGTTCCGTTAAGTGCTTTATGATGGTGTATCTCATTTAACTTTGACAGTGATCCTTAGGGATAAGCACTGCTATTAACCCCGTTCTACAGAACCCGCTGCTACATATTCATCCTAAAGTATTGCCAATCTCTTGTCCTTCTCTTTATCCATCCTCCTAATCTTTCTCAAGTGTAGCTGCAGCCTCTTTTCCCACCCAAGTACTTTTGTGGTATAAACCTTCTCCACCAGTCAAGGTGGTTTTTTCACTGTTGCTAAACCAGTTTTGCTCAGATTTCCCTTAGACCATATAACGTACGTATTGAATATATTGCAGTTTCCAGTTTTTTAATTCACTTATTTCTTTAGTTTATTTATTGAGTTTCAGTGTTGGGATTATTGTGCTGAACAAGACAAAGTCCTGCCCTCGTGTACTTTACATTGGGGAGAGGAAAACAATAAACTAACAGTGTACTTAATTGTGGCGAGTGCTATGAGGAGAAAGAAGTGCACTGATAGAGAATGAAAAGGGGCCCATGTTTTATAAAATGGTCGGGAAAAGCCTTTCTGGGGAGGCGATATTTAAGCCAAGATGTGAAGAATAGGAAGATTATGGTGGTAGCAAATATTTATTGAATTTTTACTCCAGGTTAGTGCTTTATACAGATTATCTCATTTGTTATTAGGACAGTGTTACAATGAAGTTTTATTATTTACCTGTTGCCGTGGATGGATTATTTGTGGGCACCCCCCCCCCCCCAGCTCTTGCCCCCAAATTCATACGTTAAAGGTCTAATTCCGGTGTCGCTTCTGCTTTATTGTATCATCAAAACAGTCCCAGAGCCTGCTGAATTTTAAGGGGAGGGGACATAGACCTTCATAGTTGGGAAGAGTGCTGTGAGATGGGCATTCTTTGATAATACAGTTTGCACCCATTGTGGTGGCTCACGCCTGTAATCCCAGCACTTTGGGAGGCCGAGGTGGGCAGATCACTTGAGGTCAGGAGTTTGAGACCGGCCTGACCAATATGGTTAAACCCCATCTCTACTAAAAATACAAAAAAATTATCTGGGCTTGGTGGCACGCGCTTGTAGTCCTAGCTACTTGGGAAGCTTGAGGTGAGAGAATCGCTTGAACCTGGGAGACGAAGGTTGCCGTGAGCAAGATTGCACTATCGCACTCCAGCCTGAGTAACAGAGCGAGACTCTGTCTAAAAAAAAAAAGAACATGCGGTTTGCTATACCAAGGATGAATAAAACCTGGTCCCTCTCCTTGAAGAATGGAGAGTGTAGTTGGGGAGGCACCATGTAAGCAAATATGATTTCCTATGCAGTAAGAATTTAACTCTAGGCTTATAGTTTAGGGGAAGGGAGCTGGTAATAATAGCTCACATTTTCTGAATGCTCACCAATTGTGCCAGCCACTAAGCTCTTTGCATTATCATTTCATGCTCATAGTAACGCTTGGATAGTTACTGTTATTTCCCGCCTTTACAGAAGAGGGATTTATGATTCTTGAAGAATAATTAACTTGTACAAGAAGGTTGTTACACATCTGGTAAATGGCAGATCTAGGAGTTAATTCAGATTCTGACACTAAAGTTAGCGTTTGTAACCATTATAACAAACTCATCCATAAACTGACCCCTTATTCTGGCTTAGAGGGATTTTCATTCTGAAAATGTATTGAAGCTTGATGAAACCTTGGGATTAAAGGTCCTGGGCCTTTTGGGACTGTCAGGTGTTTTTGTTTTTAATCATATTTAGTAGGAAACAAGGGGGAGGGCCTTAGGAGGAAAGGAAGCTCAAATTTCAAGTTTGGAATGATATGGAGTGGGCCTGATAATGCCCTTCTGATAAGTTTAAATTATCTAGGCAACATCAGGCAGCCATAGATGCTTTTTAAAATAGAAAAGTGACAATTAGATTCCTGTTTTAGAAAAATTATTTTGGGGCCTCAGTGGAAGACTGATTGAACTAGGGTAAAACTGGAAGCAGGGAAATCACTTCATTTCTTTTTTCTTTTTCTTTCTTTTTTTTTTTTTTGACACAGAATCTCACTCTGTCGCCCAGGCTGGAGTGCAGTGGTAAATGATCTCGGTTCACCACAACCTCCCCATCATGGGTTCAAGTGATTCTTCTGCCTCAGCCTCCTGAGTAGCTGGGGTTACAGGCGTGCACCACTATGCCTGGCTAATTTTGTATTTTTAGTAGAGATAGGGTTTCTCCATGTTGGCCATGGTGGTCTTGAACTCCTGACCTAAGGTGATCGACCCACCTCGGCCTCCCAAAGTGCTAGGATTACAGGCATAAGCCACCACGCCCAGCCAGTCACTTCATTTCTTTTAGTACAAAAGAGGGGTAAATCCCCACATAATAATGATGAATTTGACACTTTTGCTTTGTGCTTTTTTTTTAAAGTAGTAATTTGCCTGATAAAATCAATTGGTTTTGTGTTTCTTTATTGTTTCCCATTGAGTATCCCTTGTCTGTACAGATTGAGTGTCCCTTATCTGAAATTTCAGATTTTCTAGAGTTTTGGAATATTTGTGCATACATAATGAGATATCTTGGGGATGGAACTCAAGTTTAAACACAAAATTTATTTGTTTTATATTCACCTTATACATATAGCCAGAAGGTAGTTTTATATAATATTTTGAACACTTTTGTGTATGCAACCAAGTTTTGACTGCTTTTTGACTGTGACTCATCACATGAGGTCAAGTGTGGAGTTTTCCACTTTGTGGTGTCATGTTGGTGCTCAAAAAGTTTCAGATCTTGGAGCATTTCAGATTTTCAGATTAGGGATACTCAACTTGTATTATAACAATAGTGATAACTACTATTTATTATGGCTTTTCTTTTTCAGTATCTATTTTATTGGTGACTGGGGTATTCAAATAGAAAGATGAGTCATCTCTAATTTCTACTTTCTTAGTTGGGGAAAGAATCTAACTTATTTAGTTTATTAAAATGTGAAAGAAATACTGAGGAACTTTTTAAAAAAAGATTGATATATTTTGATGGTTAAATGTTTATAAGTATTGATGGCCACTTATGTTACGTTATAATTTAAGGACTTCATGAGACCTGTGTTAAATCTGCAGATTAACCCTTCCTGGAAGAATTGTAGAAAATGGAAGCGAGCAAGGGTCCTATGATGCAGATAAAGGTATTGTCTTTGGAATTTTTGTTAGTTTATTTCTTGGGATTTTTCACATTATTTACATAATAATCTTTCAAGATACCATGGGGACCTTTCGATGTCTTTCAAATACAATCTGTTCCTATCACTCTTTCTTGTTTCTTAGTGTCCAGTGCCTGTTATTGATGTTTTTTACCCCCTGCCAAGTCTTTTAAAGTATTTCACGATGTTCTTCAAAGTAAAGTTAACTACTCTAGTTCTGTTTCCCAGAGTACTTCACCTACATTTAGTAGACATTTAAAAGTAAAAATTAGAACATGTGAAATGATTGATCATAGAAAATGTAGATGACTTACGAGCTTATGAATGGAATCTTTCTGGTATAATTTTCAAACTTGAATGTTAATAACAGGTAGGTGAGAGGGAAACTATGCATGGGTGGCATTTAAAGGCTAATTGAATTTTCTCCTCATGATTGATAAGCCCTTCATTTCAGCTAGCCATGAACCCATTTATTTTTCCTTTATAGAAGCCACTGGCTTCCTTTGTCATCGGATTTAGAACACCTTGTGTAACTCTTGTGTATTTTATTCAATGAATATTGACCTCAGTGAACTAGGCTAAGTGTAGGGTATAGGGGGTGAGTTAAATGACAGAGATCTAACCCATAATGCAGTGTAATTAATGTGTAATGAAGTATAGTGAAACTGCCTTCCTAGGTAGTAAACCAGTTTTTAGTTATGGGTAAGTTGCATATTGAAACAAAATTATTAAATTTTAAAAGTACACAGGAGTTAAGGAAGATTGTTTATGCAGAGATATTTGGGCTGAGTTGTATTTGATATGTTGGAATTCAGTTCAGTACACTGAAAGGGGCAAAATGTTTTAAAATGTAAAAGTACTAAATAATGTAGTCAGTTCCCAGCGAAGCCTAAATAAGATTGATAAACTCAGTCAAGGAAAGAAAAGAAGTACATAGAATTTGAGTCTGCCATAGACTTTAGGGATAGCTCTTCTGACATGCCAGAAAACCTTATTAAGCCATAATTGTTGTATCTAAGATTCTGTGTATTTTTAAAACTGTTGCCATTCTCCATTGGATTAGGTATTCTGATTTTTTCCTCCTTTTCCAGAAGTCTAATTAGTAACTCCTGGTTAAATTCTAAGCTATTACATTCTTAGGCCATTGATTTTTAGAAGTTTTAACTTGGATTTTTAATATTACCAGCAGGTGAAGGTCATACTATATAAGACTAAAGTATTCTGTAGCTTTAACAGATTAATAATTTTTTTTTTTTTGAGACAGAATCTTGCTCTGTTGCCCAGGCTGGAGTGCGGTGGCTCGATCTTGGCTCACAGCAACCTCTTCCTCCTGGGTTCAAGCGATTCTCCTGCCTCAGCCTCCCGAGTAGCTGGGACTACAGGTGCACGTGCCACCACTCCCAGCTAATTTTTGTATTTTTTAGTAGAGATGGGGTTTCACCATGTTGGCCAGGATGGTGTCGATCTCTTGACCTCGTGATCCGCCTGCCTCGGCCTCCTGAAGTGCTGGGATTACAGGTGTGAGCCACCGTACCCAGCCAGATTAATAATTTTTTATAGAAATGACAGCTTCTGAGAAATCCTTGTTAAGAACCTTTTTCTGTCTTGACTTGTATTCACCAAATCTATGAGGGCATAGTTTTAGAGCTCTGTAAAATAGAATTATGTTTTACCAAGACATGTATTTCTCAGATATATTTGTGAAGTCTTTGACTATTTTATTTATTTTTTTCTTTTAATTAAAAAGATTTTATTATTATTTTCTGTAGAGATGGGGTCTTGCTATGTTGCCCAAGCTGGTCTTGAACTCCTGGGCTAAAATGATCCTCCTGCCTCAGACTGCCAGAGTATTGGGATTACTGGTGTGAGCTATTGTGCCCAGCTTTTTAAATATTTTAATCTAAGCATAAAACGAATTTATCTTTAAGGAATTTTTACCATTCGCCTGCCCAAAGAAACCCCTGGCCAGCATTTTGAGGGGCTGAACATGTTAACTGCTCTTCTGGCACCAAGAAAATCCAGGACAGCAAAACCACTTGTGGAAGAAATAGGTATGTTTATTGCAGTTGGGAGGAAATTAAGATAAATAGAAATACTTGGAATGCTGTGTATTTGTAGGGGAAATGGGATATAGTGAATAGGAAATTGAAGAAAATACTTCAGGTATGAGGTGGTCATGTGAAAACATGAAAATAGCTTCTTTGGTGATATAATTAAGATGTTAAAAATCCTATTGAACCAGATCACTCACATTTTTGGACCAATTGAAACAGCATTTTGTGGTTGGCAAAATATTAGCATCTTGAGCTAAGATCAGAAGTATACAGTTCAGTGAGTTATATAAAACAGGGGTCCCCAACCCTCAGGTTGCAGACCAGTACTGATCCATGGCCCGTTAGGAACCTGGCTGCACAACAGAAGGTGAGCGGAGGGCCAGGAGTATTACTGCCTGAGCTCTGGCTCTTGTCAGATCAGATTAGATTCTCATAGGAGCATGAACTTACTGTGAACTGTGCCTGCAAAGGGTCTAGGTTGTGTGCTCCCTATGAGAATCTAAAGCCTGATGATCTGAGGTGGAACAGTTTCATCCCCCAAAACTGTTTACCTCTGTGATCTGTGGAAAAGTTGTCTTCCACAAATCCAGTCTCTGGTGCCAAAAAGTTTGGGAGCCACCGATGTAAAGTAAACACCACCTCTGTCAAGAAATGGAGCATTTCGAACACCTGAAGAATACCATCCTGTATTCTTCCATTAATTTGCCCTCTCTCCAGGGTAACCACTATCCTCTGTTTTGGCTGTTTTTGCGTTGCATATATAGGTCATACAGTATGTGTTCTTTTTGTCTGGCTGCTTTCACTTAACATTATTTTTGTGAGATTTATTCATATTCTAGCTGAGATTCGTTTGCTTTCATTGCTATGTAATATTCCGTTGTATGAATATACCACATTTTTGGTTGTTTTTTTTTTTGCTCTCACGAATAGCGGAGGTATGAATATTCTTTTGGTACATTTGGTACATGTCTTTTGGTGCATCTATGTGGGCATTTTTTCCTATACTTTTTCTTCCCCTAAATGTACTTAAATCCAATACTTAAAAAAAATTAAAATTTAACACATTCAGGTGCTTCTGAGATTCCTGAGGAAGTAGTTGACGATGAAGAGTTTGATTGGGAAATTGAGCAGACACCCTATGAAGAGGTATCAGAAAGTGATTTGAATCCGCAGTGCCACTATGGATTTGGAAACTTACGATCAGGAGTGTTGCAGCGGTTACAGGTATGTTGTCTTTCTGAAAGATCTTGATCTGTAGGGTTTTTCCATTTGGATATTTTAATTTCAGTTATACTTACACTTGGTAGTTTTTAAAAATAATATTACAGGAAGTGATTGTATTTAAAGCACTTAGCACAGCTAAAGTACATAGATGTTCATTCCCTTCCATTTCATTGGCTGTTCTGCCTAACGGTACTGCTCTTACAGACACCCCGTGGCTTTCTTTTTTCTCTTCTTTATTCAATATTCTAGACATGAAGTTTCCCAAGTACAAAACAGGACTCTTCTCTCATATTTCCTGCAAAGCTTTATGTTTTATACTTCTGAAATATGAGATCATGTACTTACGGCATGATGTCTCTTCTTTTCTGTATATAAATGAAATAGAATGTTGCTGGTGAGAATGAGATTGTGTGTTTTGATGAAATTGTCTAATTCTTGGTGTATAGGAGGCACGATTGTCTATTCTTTTTTTATGAGACAGAGTCTTACCCTGTCGCCAAAGATGGAGTGCAGTGCAGTGGCACGATCTCGGCTGATGGCAGCCTCTGCCTCTAGGGTTCAAGCAATTCTTCTGCCTTAGCCTCCTGAGTAGCTGGGATTACAGGTGCCCACCACCACACCTGGCTAGTTTTTTGTATTTTTAGCAGAGATGGGGTTTTACCATGTTGGCCAGGATGGTCTCAAACTCAAGTGATTTGCCTGTCTTGGCCTCCCAAAGTTCTGGGATTACAGGCATGAGCCATTGTGACCAGCCCATTGTTTATTTATTCTTTTTTTTTTTTTTTTTAAGACAGAGTCTCACTTTGCTGGAGTGCAGTGGCATGATCTTGGCTCACTGCAACCTTTGCCTCCCGGGTCCAGGCGATTCTCCTGCCTCAGCCTCCCAGGTAGCTGGGATTACAGGTGCCCATCACCACGCCTGGCTAATTTTTCTATTTTTAGTAGAGACGGAGTTTTGCCATGTTGGCCAAATTAGCCGGATGTGGTGGTGCGTGTAATCCCAGCAGTTTGGGAGGCCGAGGCGGGCAGATCATGAGATCAGATCGCGACCATCCTGGCTAACATGGTGAAACCCCGTCTCTACTAAAAATACAAAAAATTAGCCAGGCATAGTGGCATCCACCTGTAGTCCCAGCTACTCGGGAGGCTGAGGCAGGAGAATCCCTTGAACCCGGGAAGCGGAGGTTGCAGTGAGCTGAGATCGTGCCACTGCACTCCAGCCTGGGCAACAGAGTGAGACTCTGTCTCAAAAAACAGACAAAACAAAACAAAACTTGTTTAGAATGTGGTTTATTATCTTAAGACATATCTGAATTTACCAAGGAGAGGGAAAAGACCTAGGTTCTGGTCCCGCTCCTACCTCTGTTTAGATTTGGGATACTAGGCCAGTTATTTGACCACAAGTAAGTTTTGTCTCCTCTTTGGAAAGTGGGGATAAATTTGCCCACCTGCTTTATAAGGCTGTCTTGAAAATTTAAAAAGATAATGCATATGAAAACTCTTTGGAAAGTGTAGAATGCTGTAAAGACTCCTGCCTTTGAAAAATATAAAATGCTTTCAAAATTCCTTAAAGGGAACAAAATTGAGATTTACTTAGGAGCAAATAATGCTGGTGAAATAGCCTTCCTTCTAAAAACTTAGTTGTGAGTTGCCCATATTCTCTGCTTGATCACAATCGCTGGGGATCTCAGAGGTAATTAGAATAGAGTCAGTTTTGTCTGTAGCAGGAACTACAGTGAATGGCCCTCAGTTGTTGGCCAAGAGATAGTTTGTGGTCAGGCTATTTCGGGCTTGCCAATCTAACGCTATACATGAATGATAATAAATGTCACACAGGCTAAGTACGGATTTTACATTTAGATTACAAGTGCTTCTTGAGGCCAGGGATTTGTTACTTAATTGTTGCTGCTGTTTACGGAAAATCCTTTTGAAAGATTTCTGACAGGTTGCTGAGATGTTGTAGGAATGCCATAATATGAGCCTAGAATGAGTCCCTTTTAGGTCAGAAATTCTTGGATCTTGAAAATGTTCACTTAATAATTTAGTGTTTTTTTTTTTTTTTTAAGCCAGTATACTTTCTATCTTTTTGGATGTCTTAACTAATGTATCAAATACCTAGATATCCATTACTTAGGTTAAAAACATTAAACATTAACCAATATAGTTGACTCTTGTCTAATCCCTTTTTGTTTACATCCCTCCATTTCCCATCAGAAATAAACTACTGTGGCTGGGTGTGGTGGCTCACCCCTGTAATTCCAGCACTTTGGGAGGCTGAGGCAGGCAGGTCAGGAGTTTGAGACCAGTCTAGCCAACATGGCAAAACCCTGTCTCTACTTAAAAATACAAAAATTAGCTGAGTGTGGTGGCGCATGCCTGTAATCCCAGCCATTTCGGAGGCTGGCAGGAGAATCGCTTGAACCCAGGAGGCAGAGGTTGCAGGGAGCCGAGATTGCGCCACTGCGCTCCATCCAGTCTGGGTGACAGAGTGAGACTACATCTCAAAAAAATAAAAAAGGAAATGAACCACTGAATTTAATGTTTATTATTCTAAGCGTTTAAAATGGCTTAATTGTCTAAAATCATTAAACTCTTCTTCAAATTTTAATTGCATGAGCATTGCTTTTCTAAACAATTTGAATGCATATTCCCTAATGTAGGGGAAAAACAGCTGAGGATTTGGGAAAACTCTAAGGGTTTTATAACGTAAATAGTATACTACGTGTAGTACAGGTTTATAACCCCATATGTGCAATACTGGGATCACACAAAGTTCTGAAAGCTAAAAGTTAAAATATTTAATTTGGTGGCAAAACTTAACCTGAACCGATACAGGTTTATAAATCCCACTTAGTGTACATATTCAAAAATTTCCTGTAGAAGTAGTGTTTGGATATGGGCGCTGCCCCAGACATCTTAGAGGGTATTACATAAAGTATGGTGTGCGCACCATGTTACCTTTCTAAACTCTGAAAGAGTGAATCCTGAAGCTCACCTTGCTCCAGGGGGTTTGGATAGCACTGTGCTGAGCACTTTGTGTGCAGCAACCAGACTTTTAGAAATCAAGTGTAAACCCAAGATTCCAAAAATTCAAATGTATCCTCTTGAAGATATTAAGGTAGATAGGTTTTATGAAATATTGCTGCAGAAATCTTGCATAATTGGTTAATTACTTGTAGAGTTCTTCTTTATTCACAGCTGCTGTTTATGGCAGCCATAACAAGTGATTCAAAACTGAGTGATCACATAAGGTTAATAATATGACCCTATTTCTATGAGTAAAGCAGCTAGAAGAAACTGAAATGATGATCACAAATAAGAGATTTTAGAACATCTTTTCTAATTTAAAATGATTTTGAAAACTTACCATTTTCTCAAATAGTATTTTCTCACAAGTTTATTTTTTCTAGTTCTGCTTGTAGATGAAGAGATGTCCATACAGCTTCATTGACTACTCATACAAGTATTTTTACAGCTTTTTCCTCCCCCGTAGATGAAAAATGGCTTTTTTGTTTCTAAAAATAAAAGCAATACATATTTATTATAAAAATATAATACAAAGAAGAAAGTAAAAAGTTATTCATAATTTCAACACTCAGGGATCTTTTCTTCATTGAATAATTTAGCCCTTTACAGAGGTCTTTCATATTTTTTTGCCTCCAGCTTTTTAGACAGGATTTGCTTGTAAACATCTATATTTTATACTGATAATAAGAAAATAAAATATTTTTGCTGAAACAAATTCTCTTTGAACATTCCTCCCTCCAGTCCGCATACACAGAGATATATTCTTCCTACCCCCAGTCTTTTTTCCTTTCTGAAATTGCTGCCAGCCACCAGGGTGCCTTTGGAAAACTGCCCTAGCTGCTCAAAGTCAGGACTTCACAACAAGCTTCTGGCAGTGGTGGCTGCCAGCAGCAACAATCCTAGAGTCTCTGGGCGCCAACCCAGCAAGCTCCTGGGACTGCTGCTGCCAGCGCTGCAGGACGCCAGGCTTGCTGGCCCTGTCCTTCTTTTGGCTACACGGGGACCTGAGGCCATTGTTTCTGCGAGACCCACTAGCCAGATGTGTTCATTGTTCTTTATTTTCTTTCTGGATTGTCTCTGCCTAACCTATGCCTAAACTTCCATAAACTTAATTTAAATCCTACCTGACCTTTTCTTGGCAATGTCTATCTTTAAATAGCTCTGATAACTAGTGGCTATAGCAGTTGTTTGAAAGAAAAAGGAACCTTTTTTTTCCTGCTGTAGTTGAACACTTCTCATCCTCTTTCTTCCCTTTGATTGATTAATGCCTTCTACTTCTAAACCGCAAGCTACCTTTGCTTTTAGTTTGTTTCTGTTTCTTTTTTTAGAGTCCAGCTTGAACAGGGCTGCTGCATGTGACTGTGCATAGAACAATCCTGGGTGGGGCTTGCACTGCTCTGAACACTCATGTTCTGCTGTGCACATGTTGCATGACTATAGTGGAGGCCCTGAATCTGGAGGCCAGGGGGAGGAGGAGAGAGGAAAAAGAGCTGCTTTTTTTTTTTCTTGAGACGGAGTCTTGCTTTGTTGCCCAGGCTGGAGTGCAGTGGTGTGATCTTGGCTCACTGCAAGCTCTGCCTCCCGGGTTCACCCCATTCTCTTGCCTCAGCCTCCCAAGTAGCTGGGACTACAGGTGCCTGCCACCACAACCGGCTAATTTTTTGTATTTTTAGTAGAGACGGGGTTTCACCGTGTTAGTCAGGATGGTCTTGATCTCCTGACCTCATGATCTGCCTGCCTCGGCCTCCCAAAGTGCTGGGATTACAGGCATGAGCCACCATGCCCGGCCAAGAGCTGCTTTCTTATTGGTCAGTTCTCCTTCCCATGAGAGTAGAGACCTGGCCTGTGTGTTTATTACTGGATTTCCACTTTGACACCCAGAACAGTTTCTACTCCATAGCAGGCCCTCTAGCACTATTTGCAGAATAGATGATTTAATATTGGACACCAGGCACAGTGATGGGGATACAGTGAAGAAGATGATAGATGAGATCTCTACCCTCAGAGAACATTCTAGTGAGGAGATGGACAGTAATTATGTAAACACATAACAAGTAAACAGGATAATGACAGATAGTTACAGGTAAAGGGAAAGGATGGGGTGAGGTGAAAGACTGGGGGTATTACTTTGGCTAGGATGCCCAGAGAAGACTCCTTTGAGAAGGTGACATTTGCAGAGTTCTCAATGATGAGAAGGATACTGTAAGTGCAGAGGCTCAGGATTGGAATTGATTGACGTTATCTAGAAATGGAAAGAACAGTGAGTGGCTTGAGCGTATTTGAGCCAGAAGAGGATGGTGAACATGGGGTTGAAGAACAACGAGATGGGCTAGATTGTGCAGAGCTGTGCTCACAATCTGGGGCTACTCTCAGCGCAGTTAGAGTTTTTAAATTTCTGGGGTTATGTCAGTCCATTTACCCTCTGAAATGTAGAGTTATCTACAGAGACTCACAGGTTATACCCCATTTATGACTTTATTTCTGGTCAAGGTGAAATAATGAAGCAGAACATGTAAGTCTGTGTTTTAAAATTGCTATTAGCAAGTGAGGAAGTAGAGGTGGAGGGGAGGCTTTGTACTCAGTAGGGAGTTTGCCAGTGGGTAACAGGGAGCAGCAGTGGAAGAGGGAGACAGAGAGAAAGGAGACTGACATTATTGAATGTATTGAGGCCTCTGCTTGTTCCTTACTTGTATTATCTCATTTAATCCTCACAACAGCCTGTAGTACAGAAAACTGTCCCCTTCCCCAAAAAAATGTCCTTGTGCTTCTCCCCAGAATATGTTACATTATGTTGCAAAAGGTATTTTGCAGATTTGGTTATGTGGAAGATGTTGAGATGGGGAGAGTATCCTGGATACTCTGTCTCAAAAAAAAAAAAAAAAAGAAGCTGATGGAGGAATGGTATTATGATGTGGGGCTGCAAACCAAGGAATGAGGACAGCTTCTAAGATGGAATGGACAAACAGTCTCTCCTAGAACCTCTAGAAAGGAGTGCAGCCCTTGATTTTAGCTCAGGGAGACTGATTTTGGCCTTCTGACTTCCAGAAATGTAAGATAATAAATGTGCATTGTGTTAAGCCCAAGTTTGTGCAAGTTTGTTATAGCACAGGAAGCAAAGAGGAAACTAATACCTAGTGCTGTGATAGAGATGTTACTGGACTTGACAGTAAGAAAGCTGAGGTTCAGAGAGTCTGCATGATTACACTGGAACTGAGATGTAGATCCAGAACTTTTTTGAGCACCAGCATGACACTCAAAGGAAAATACTACATAATAGTATTTCAATAGGATATAGTATAATATATTCTAATTCTCCAAAAAGTAAATTGCAAAGGAACTTTTGGAATGTAAATTTTTCTAAGTTTGGAGACAGCCAGTAATCTGGTTTTTGCCCAGAATGTTTGTACTTGACAACATTAAGATGTTCTGGATGTTCCAGTGACGACTTCTTCTTTTATTTTTTTTGAGACGGAGTCTTGCTCTATTGCCCAAGCTGGAGTGCAGTGGCACGATCTCATCTCACTGCAACCTCCACTTTCTGGGTTCAAAGAATTCTCCTGCCTCAGCCTCCTGAGTAGCTGGGATTACAGGTGCACGCCACCACACCTGGCTAATTTTTGTGTTTTTTAGTAGAGATGGGGTTTCGCCATGTTGGCCAGACTGGTCTTGAACTCCTGACCTCAGGTGATCTGCCCGCCTTGGCCTCCCAAAGTGCTGGGATTACAGGCATGAGCCACTGGGCCCAGCCTGTTCCGGTGACTTCTAAAAAGGTCTCTGGACCCTCTTTATTATATTAGTATGTGCTTAGATGAAATATTATTGATACTGCTTAAGCTAAATGGATTGTGATAGGGATGAGTGAATTTTAAAATTATTATATGGAAATTTTGATTCTTTGGAGAGGCTCTATCCTATCTCTAACTGATTCAGCATTGCTCACGTTTGTTGCAGTGGTTTTTGCATTACACCATCAACTTTTATACCTGCCTGTTAGGCACCAGCCTATAAGTCTGTTTGTAAATGTCTTAACAGTTTGCTTTCTCAACTCTCTAAGTTATTTCCCTTGATTTCTTTTCAGCTAATATTCTTTAAGCATCTTCTAGTTTCTGTACTTCTCACTTGTGGTTGGTAGCATGAGTAGTGAGACAGAAGAAAGAAAAAAAGACATAGTTTTAGGAGTATTTCACATTGTATAAGGTTTCTTTGCTTCGCAATTCTGATGAAAAGAATAAAGACCATATGGCATCCTAGGCAGTTTTCCTAATGTCCGTTTATTCTGTAGGATTTGGCTTGGGAAACATGTTCCGTATCAGTATGTATGCATCTAGGCAAAGGCAATGACAGGAAAACTGATTCTTAGGATTCGACTTTTACATTTTTCAATGGAAAGTCATATACTGTGCATCAAAATTGCCCATAAAAATTCTATCTATCTATCTATCTATCTATCTGTCTGTCTATCTATCTATCTGTCTGTCTATCTATCTATCTATCTATCTATCTAATCTATCTAATCTAATCTATCTATCTATCTATCTCTGATAGAGCCTGGCTCTGTCGCCCAGGCTGGAGTGCAGTGGCTTGATCTTGGCTCACTGCAGCCTCCATCTCCTGGGCTCAAGCCATCCCCCCACCTCAGCCTCCCGAGTAGCTGGGACTACAAGCGTGAGCCACCACGCCTGGCTAATTTTTGTATTTTTTGTAGAGATGGGGTTTCTCCATGTTGCCCAGGATGGTTCGAACTCCTGGGCTCAAACAGTCTGCCCATCTTGGCCTCCCAAAGTGCTGGGATTACAGGAGTGAGCCACCACACCCAGCTTGTATGTAGTCTTTTACAGGATCTGAAATCTGAAATGGTCCAAAATCCAAAACTTTTTGAGCACAAACATGGCACTCAAAGGAAATACTCTTTGGAGCATTTCGCATTTGGGATTATTGGAATAGGGCTGCTTAACTGGTATAATGCAAGTATTCCAAAATTTAGAAATATTCAAGATCCAAAACACTCTGTTCCCAAGCATTTCATATAAGGGATATTCAATCTGTATGGTAATGCTTCTTTAGACCAGCTGAGCTAGACTATAGGAAAAAAGAAGAGACTGTGTAGATGTCTGAAAATCAGCCACTCTACGTTTAATAACTTTCCAATCTCTAGGTGTAAATGGGGAAATGGATGTTGAGTTAAATGTTCCTGCCTACTTGTAGGGGTTTATTCCATTCTATTTTTTATGTTAAACTTTTATAGCCTTAATATCTGTCAGTCAGCTTGTTTGTTGTAAGGATTAAATGAGATAATTTATGAGAAGGATCTCACAGGCCCTACCAAGTAGTAGGTGCTTAAATATTTATTGGATTTGAATCTAAATGTCACAGATGATGTCATGGTTTACTGATCAGTTAGGTTATTCCTGTTCTTTGGCATTTTGTACAAAATTTGAGTTTTAAATGCTAAAAATAGGAGATAGCAATTATTCTTTCTTTTCTGGGTGTCCTCAGGATGAATTGAGTGATGTTATTGATGTTAAGGATCCAGATTTCACCTCTGCAGCTGAACGAAGACAGAAGCGCCTAGCCGCTGAGCTGGCCAAGTTTGATCCTGATCATTATCTGTGAGTAATGGGATTTTTGAGGATTAAATAATTTACTTGACATTTATTTTAAAATTTTTGAGTGTCTTTTAAACTCTGCTAGGGATGTGCATTTTGGATTCCAGAAATTATTGATGACTGAAGACCTTAATGGACATTTGAATTAACCTACAACGGTTGTACCTCTGTAATCTTTGTAAGATGTTGCCTCTTATATCTCAAGTTGTTCATCTTAGCAACAGAGAACTCTTCTAACATACTTTTTAGTTTTTTTCTCGCCAGGCTTAAAAATGTAATAATTCATGAGACTATTACACTCCTTTTACGTAGACTTTTGGATGTGATTAATGGTATGCATAAATGAAAATATGTTTCAGTTTCTTTAAGAATTTAAATGTACCTGTACCACATTTCTTGGCTGATCCCAGGATCTTCCTAATACTTTCATCCACTAGTCCTTGTTATCAGTGATATGTTTCCAATGAACAAATAATTATTCTTTGTGGTAGAGAATAAATAGAATCTAATTTGAAGTTTTGCTGTATTTCCCACTGGCATTAATTGTGTTTTTGGCTATAATGTATCTCCATCAGGCTTAAATTTGCATAAAGAACTTATCTAATTAACAGATAGGTACATGATGACTTGAGAGATTGTGATACCTCCCACTGGCCAGGATAGCAGCATTTCTTCCAAGGATTGTCACTTGACCTCTCTTGGACATGTGGCTCTACTAGGATGCATGGAGAATGAGGGGGTTTTATGTTGATGTAGACCTTAATTATTAATTCTGGGTCAAGATTTTCTAAACTGTTAAATATGTAGCTATAATCATCATATCTCCTTATATTGGTATAGTACCTGCAGGTTATAAAGTGCACTCATGTGATTATTCAGTTTTCACAACAGATGAGGAGAGGAGTTTAAGGGACTTGCTCAAGGTCACACTACTACTAAGTGGCTTGGCCAAGACTTGAAAAGAGTCTCTCCATTTGTCATTTTGTATATCCTTTTCATGTACACTATTTCAGTTTAACTGCTGTAGCTCTTGTGATTAACATTCTATCTCCTGTGACACAGTAGGATACTAATTGGAATGGCAGGGATATATCTTGTGATGTGCAAATGGAATGAGTGATGTGTAATGGTAAATGGTTGAACTGTTCAACATTCTAAGGGAAACTGGGTAAGAGCAGGGTATGTTACATTTTGGAGGACATCTGAGAGATTCAACTCCATTTACATTGCTGTTTCTAATTACCTTTATCTCTCCAATTGTGGTTTTAAAGGTCCACTGAAGAGTAATTTGAAGAAACCCATTTAAAATCATGCTGAATATTTAAAGTGGAAATTTCATTGTCAGCAAATTTCTAAGGCTAGCATAAAAACAGAATAAGCTTTACAAGACTGAAATTTCAAGTGGGAGGGAGCTTAATTAGAAGAACTGCCTATCTCTTCTCTTCTAAAACTAGAAGAATAAGTATGGCCTGAGAGAATTAGGAAATTGGAATTTATAGTTAGCAATGTGATATTATAAGCAGCCCTTATTTTTCTCCATCTTCTGTGTGTCTTTATCCAGAAGCTCATTTTCTTTAATACTATGCATGAAATATTCTTTCCACTTCTCAAAGAACAGTTCTTACAGGAATGGTTTAAATTTAGTTATGGGCTAAGTGAGGAGAGTGGGAGTCATGAGGTAAAGATTCTTTGTGACTTTTCTGATAGCAGTAAGACTTTGGCTCAGTGTAATTTTTGTGTTACTTACTACTCACTATTTATATTAGCTGACTGACTCACCCGAATGTATTAATATTAAATGAAATGCAACTAAAATTCTTTTAAATTTTTATTTAAAAATTCTTTTTTTTTAGCTCAGTGCTTTTTTTTCTTGTTGTTAGTGGTTAAAACAGCAGAGAAAAAAAGGCTCACTTTAAATTACTATCTACCATGCAGATAATACATTGTAATATACACATGTAATACACAATGTATATAATATTAGCATAATATTACCTGACTCACCCAAATGTATTAATATTAAATGAAATGCACCTAAAATTCTTTTAAATTTTTAATTAAAATTTTTTTTAGCTCAGTGCTTTTTTTGTTGTTGTTGTTAGTGGTTAAAAGAGTGGAGAAAAAAAAGGCTCACTTTAAATTACTATCACCATGCAGATAATACATTGTAATATACACATGTAATACATAATGTATATAATATTAGCATAATCAATAATGTATATAATATTAGCATAATATTACCTATTTGTAAGTTGTTTGACTTGTCTTTACAAGTCATAGTGTTTCCTCATGTTGTCAGGATTTGGGGGGCTTTAGGAAAACGAATTTTAATTTCAGCCTAAGCAGAACACAGTGAAGTCAGTTGATTGTAAAGAAAAATTTATACATTTCAAAGGCACATATATGATTTTAGATTGTTATTTAAAAGTCTTTTATTGTAAAATCTGGATGTTATTTTGGTATAATCTGTTTTTTTTTTTTTTTTGGCATGTTTTGCAGCCCACTATAGTGCTAGGCATATAATAGATGATCCATAAATGTTTATTGTTTTTTATTCATTTCTTATTTGTAATTCCTTTGGGGTATTATTTTTACACTAAAATATGTTGACAGCATCTTGAAGCATTTCTTATATTATAGCCAAGTATTATTATTGCTTATTATTATAGCCAAGTATTCATATTTCTCTTGCTGAGAGTGTTTGGTTTTCTTCTTCCCAAATGGTTTTTTAATTGTTGGCATACATTTTACATTAACCAGTTCATAAAATCTTGCCTGTTTCTTTGGGAGAAAACACAAGAATTTAGTCAGTATTCTGAACATCTGTGAGATAAGAAAAGGGACAAAAATGATCTTATACCATTTGTTGTACCATTTTAAATTGTGATAATTTTTCATTACTCTAAACTTGTGAAAAAAGATGGTATATTAATTAAGTTCTTGGGTTTATTGAGTAGATATTAGGACAACAAATAGTAATTGGAAGGCTGGGAGCAAGATCACCTGCTTCTGAGGTGGCTCTCAATTCAAAACACAGAACTTGAGAAAAAGCATTAGAATACAATTTTATGTATCCCTTCTTTCATTTATGTATTTATTTGTTCAACAAATATTTGTCTGAATGAACTACATGCTAAGCAGTGTCAGATACCAAGGACACCGTGGTGCATATGGCAAGATCTCAAGCTCTGTGTTGTCCATGGGGCTTCCATTGTAGTGGAGGAAGTAGACACTATTTTTATTGTAATTAAGTGCTATGAAGAAGAAGCATATTAAAGGGGTTTTATTGTAATTAAGTGCTATGAAGAAGAAGCATATTGAAGAGAGGTGACTGGGCATCCCACTGACTTGGCTCCTCTGTTCAACATGTCCAAAATTGAACTCATCCTTTTACCTCTAAAGTCTTTGTGAATTTTCTAACTTGGTTGATGCCCCATTTTTCACTCTAGTCACCCAGGTTGGAAAGCGGGGATTCATCTTTGCCTTCTTTCTTATCCCACACATTCAATCAATCCTGAAGTTGTACCATTTATCTCTGTAGTATTTTTTTTTTTTTTCACTGCATCAATTTCTGGCCCTCATCTGTGTCTGGTTTAGTGCAGCACTCACTAACTGCCTAACTGGCATCCCTGCTTCTAGTCTGGACTTCTTCAGATCCATCAACCATGAACCATTAGTATGATGTCTTACGCACTGAAAATGAAAATCTGCTTAACTCTGTCCTTGGTGCTTTCCTGCTTAAAGTACCTAACTGCTTTGTGTGTCATTGCAATTTCTTTGTAATCTGGACCCTGCCTACCTCTGTAGCTTCACTTTTGTCACTCCCTGCTCACGTTTTACACCGCAGCAATAATGAATGTTTGCATTTCCCCACCTGTACCACATGGCTTTTCTCTCTTTCTTTTTGAGACAGAGTCTTGCTCTGTTGGCCAGGCTGGAGTGCAGTGGTGTGATCTTGGCTCACCACAGCCTCTGCCTCCCGGGTTCAAGAGATTCTCCTGCCTCAGCCTCCTGAGTAGCTTAGATTACAGGTGTGCACCACCATGCCCAGCTAACTTGTGTGTTTTTAATAGAGACGGGGTTTCACTATGTTGGCCAGGCTGTCTCGAACTCCTGACCTCAAGTGATCCACCTGCCTCGGCCTCCCAAAGTGTTGGGATTACAGACGTGAGCCACCACGCCTAGCCCACACTGCTTCTCATGTATTTCCTTTTATCATGGTATCCCTTTGCCATTTATTTCCCCTGACCCCACATTGCCTGAATAGTGGTTGCTTATCTCTTCAGACTAGGCTCATTGTTTCTTCCATGCACTCGCCCTGTTAGACTGGCTTAGGAAGCCCACCTCAGTGCTCCCCTGTTACAGTTTGTCTTGTTTTTACCACATTGTTTTATAATGTTCTGTATTTGTATACATGGTTCTCATTAAATTGTGGAGTCCTTAAGGGCAGAAGTGAGTTTTACAGATCTTCATCTTCATCTTTCTGATGATGCACGTAGAGGGCATTCAGTGAATGCTTGTTCAATTAGTGACCTTAAAAGTCTTGAAAAAGGCCGGGCGTGGTGGCTCACGCCTGTAATCCCAGCACTTTGGGAGGCCGAGGTGGGTGGATCACGAGGTCAGGAGATCAAGACCATCCTGGCTAACACGGTGAAACCCCATCTCTACTAAAAATACAAAAAAATTGGCCGGGCGTGGTGGCGGGTACCTGTAGTCCCTGCTACTCAGGAGGCTGAGGCAGGAGAATGACGTGAACCCAGGAGGTGGAGCTTGCAGTGAGCCGAGATTGCGCCACTGCACTCCAGCCTGGGCGACAGAGTGAGACTCTGTCTCGAAAAAAAAAAAAAAAAAAAAAAAGGCTTGAAAAAAAATTGAGATCTCAAATGAAAAAACAGACAAACAAAACTTGAAAGTAATTTATTATGAAAAGTAAAACATTAGTCACCGTCAGCGCTTGTTCATGAAACTCTTAATTCATGGACAATGTCAAGCATAGACCACGGTTCAAATTACTAGGACTGTATTAGTGAAATTTTACTCAAAACGATCAAACGTTTTGGAGGTGTTTTTGGTGGGGAGGGGAATGGAGGTAGTAGAAATACCATGTTACCAAGCCAGTTTTCTTTTTCTCTTCATCATGGTCCCTTGGGGAGGAAAACAGCATCTTTTCAGATAGGCTCCTCTACTCTTGCGTTTGGTGTCCTCCATGCTGTGGTGTCCAAGGCCCTTTTCTCTCACTGTGCCAGTTCTTCCTGGGCAATTTTATCCTCTTCTTGGTTTAAATGCTTGTGACTCTCATATCTCTGTCTTGAGCATCAGTCTTGTATGTCCACCTACCTATTGGATGGGTCTGTTTGCAAATCCTAAAAAAAGGCATGTCAAACTCAACCTATCCCAAGCAGGAGTTGTTATTTCTCACTCATGTCTGTTAGCTTCCCTCCTATGTCCCTGTCTCAACGAAGGACACTGTTGTCCACTGAGTTGTGGAGACCAGAATTCTCAGTGTCATTTTTCACTCCTCGAGCTCTTCATTCCCTGCATCCTGAGGGTTCTGTCATCTACATATAGGTCAGATTCATCCACTTTGCTCCGTGTCCACTGCCACTCTCTTATTCTAGGCCACCATTATGTCTGCTTCTCTAGGTTTCTCCCTTTAAATCATTTTCCAGGCTGTAATAAGAGTGATGTTTCTAAACCATGCTAATGTCATTCCCCTATGTAAAAAGCTTTTAAGTGTTTAGTTGGTAGGGATAATCTTTGAGATTTTTTAAACATGGCCTACAAGGTGGTTGCCACTATATTATGTTCAGCTTCTTTCAACTTTTTTTCCCTTAAATGTGCGTTCTTGTTTTCTAGCCTTCGCCAACCAGTTTTTCATTACGGAATACTCTGTCCCACCCCTCTTCATCTGGTTAACTGTTCATTATCATTCAACTGTTGGTTTAGATATTATATCCTCCAGGGTCCTTGCCTGTCATTCTAATTTATTTTGCCCTAGAATCTTGTACTGCTGATATGTCATAGCATTTTGCTATATTGTAATTGCTTGACTCTCCCATGGGATTTTAAGTTGTGTGAGGGCCAGGACTGTCTGTGTCTTGTCAGCAATGCAACTCCAGTGCCTAACATGGATCATGGAACATGGCACAATGTCAGTACTTTCTGTTGAATGAATGACTTATTTAGCGTTTTAGCCATTTATTGTTATTGTTTATCCCTTTGAAATTCATTTCCTAGAAAAAAGCTCACGTTCTGATTTGTGGATGAGTTTATAGTAGAACTTCAGTTCAAAAGAGTTCCTTCACGTTAAGGAGAAAGAGATAGCTAATAAGAAAATAGGCTTAGCAGGATTAGTTTATGAAACAGCTATTTTGTCCTAGTCTCATATGTCTGTGCACCTGTTGGAAATTGTTATTGAGAATTCCTATTTCAAGATATTAGCTGTTCAGTTTTGTCTAATATGTACTTTATTTCCTCATATATAAAAATGGAATATTTATGTTTGTTAAGAGCTTGGAGTCTGAAGTAAGAGTTCAGTATGTCTACATCCTAGCTACGGTTTTTACTTGTTCTCTGAACTTGGCCAAGATACAAAACTTTTCTGAGCCTCAGTTTCTACCTTTGTAAAATGAGGGTATTGATAGTACCTCATGCCTATAGTGATGGTGTGAGGATTCAAGGAAATAATGGATGCAAAGCTTTTAGTGCAGTGCCTGGAACATACAAAGAACTCCGTAAGTTGTCTGTGATCTTTCTAATTTTTAAATGATTTCAGTATCTCAGTTGAAAGGGAAGGCTGTGTAAAACTATCAGTTAGAAACTGATATAAGGTTATAGTTTACAACTATAAGGTTGTAAAACTACCAGTTAGAAAATTCAGTGTATCAAAGCAACCAATTCCTTGAGTTTCTAGTTAAGTAAAATATAAATAAAATTTTCCCCATGAGTTATACTTTGTTAATGTTTTTACCAAGAATACCAATTTCCAACTTTGAATGCAAGATAGAATCATTTCTGAATAAGTGTCCTCCAAGAGTGAGAGGTGTATTTTGAATGTGGCTGTTATTTTTCTAGTTAAAACAGGAATATAGAGTGCAGGAAAATTAGCTTTCTGTTCTCTACAAATGTTGCTTTTATCTTCTTCAGTAGTTTAAGGAACTTTAAAATTAGTATCTTAATAAAATAGATTGTATCTTGGTAGAAAATATGAGTGCACATACCAAAAATGGTGTGTGTGTGTGTGTGTGTGTGTGTGTGTGTGTATAGCCCCTTTTAGCCTCTTTGTGGAAATGTAGTATCCTGAATTTCCTACTCATCTGCTTGTTTTTCTTTGCTGGTTGAGTTCAAAAATTTTTTCCTTTATTGAAATTTTACTAAAGTCTGTGGTACTTGCATACCTAGCACAAGTGCCAGATTTCAGTCCAGTGTGTCTTCAGATTTGCTTCATTTCACATCATCGAATATGGGATGGGACTTCAGGGTAGGACCAGTCTTCTACGTACCTTCTATTTAAAGAGATCAGAGGTTGGACACAGTGGGTCAAGCCTGTAATCCCATCACACTTTGGGAGGCTGCGGTGGGAGGATCACTTGAGGCCGAGAGTTTAAGACCTGTCTGGGCAAGGAAGCAAGACCCCGTTTCTATAAAAAAATAGAAATTAGCCAGGCACAGTAGCATGTGCCTGTAGTCATAGCTACTTGAGAGGCTGAGACAGGATTGCTTGACCCCAGGAGTTTGAGGCTGCAGTGAGCTGTGATCATGTTACTACTGTACTCTAGCCTGAATGACAGAGTGAGACCCATCTCTTTTAAAAAAAGTTAAAAAAAAAAAAAAAGAGATCAGAAATGTTATATATCCCTTAGTCAGATACTTACTTTTGTTTTATGGTAAATAACTTATGTTTGTGGTTAGTGACTACAAAGAAAGTAAATGTAATGTTCAGTCTTTCCTTGAAATGTACTTTGAATTAAAAATCTGTATTTCTAGTACAAATATGAGTTAAGATAGAATGTTAAAAAGTAAAAGCCAGTGAAATCCTGTATAGTAAGTTCTTTCAATGTTTTTTCCTAGAGCTGACTTTTTTGAAGACGAGGCGATTGAACAGATTTTGAAGTATAATCCTTGGTGGACTGACAAATATTCAAAAATGACGGCCTTTTTGGAAAAGAGTCAGGAGCAAGAAAATCATGCTACATTAGGTAAGAAACTCAAATTCGGCTAATTTGTTTCATTTTAAAATCTCATGGTGTACCACGTTTACTGCCTTCCATATTATTAAGCATATAGTTGTAATTGCCTTATAATGTTAAAATATGAGTTTGAATTGCTAATTTTGGAAATGACTTCTTTGCCCCTGACTGGAAAATGCCACTAAATAATTAGGCTTATTTGTGTTGGAAAATTCTTTTGAAGTATATTTTCCTTTAGACTCATTGGAGTTCTTTTACAATTAATTATTTTTTAAAACCTAAATTTAGGGATATTATCACACAGGACATTTGTAGTTTCTCAATAACCTGCTTAAGACGTATGAACATTCTTCTTTGGTAAGGACATCTGAGTATTAGTAAGGGGGGCGGGGGGAAGACCCAGGTGGGAAAAGACCTAGATGGACATGTTATTACCAGCTTCTCTAAGTGCAGTGTAGCATTGATATATTAAGACTATACATTAGAAATATAACATTTGCAGACAGATCAAGAAGAGAGCACCCATGTTTTCTGTCACACTGATTTGGCTTTTATTTACATATTAAAAATAAAATTTCAATGTTTAAATGGAAAGAATACACATATATGTACATTCTGAAGAGTATTAAATGGAATATAGACTCTTCCCACCCCAAGTTCTTCTTCCCAGAAGTAATCACTATTAGCAATTTTGGGGATATTTTAAAAATATATATTCCCACATCTAAACAGTTGCTTTAAGAAATGTCTACACATAGACTCACGTATACCCGGTTCGTACCTTGTTTTCAATTTGTAGTGTGTGTTGCACATCTTCCATATTAGTATGTAGAGATCTACCTGAAGCTTTTCATGATTACATAGTATCCTGTTGGATATTTTTTTCATGATTGATGGATATTTGGGCTGTTTACTACTGGTGGACATTTGGGTGACTTCCTGTTTTCTGCAGTTGCGAATAATATATATAGTGGCCTTCTTTGACCATTCATTCTGAAGTAGCTACAGGGTCTCTAATGCATCATAGTTTTTTATTTTCTGCATATCAATGCAATAGCCTGTTATCTGCTATTTTTTCAGTGTCTAGTATAGTGCCTGTTATATAAAGGTACTCAGTAAATATCTATAAATATTGTAATAAATGTTTTTATGGTTAAGTTTTATTAAAGTTTAGGTGAGTTCTACCAGATCAAAAAATTGCTGCTATAATATTTTAGAAAATAGAGGATTAACTTTATTGCATAACAGAAGCTCATTATAGTGACTCTTGTTATAGATTTATTGTCATTTTCAACAAATCCTGACTTTTATATTTGAGTTTAAGCAGCTTTCAGAAACTTCTCACATTATGTATATATAGACAAATTTTCAGGTATAGGATTGCTAACACAATATAGATAGTTAATTGTACGTGCTAGGTAGATCTGGTCATGAAGTTTGAACAAACTTAAATCATCAAGTGTATCAACTGGTTTGAGTCAGTTTCCCTAATTTTAGCACAATATTTTAATGAGGTGGTGTGGGAGAAAACTGATGGTTACATAGTTGAGTTTTCTGTCCACCAGGGTGAGCTAGTTGCCCTAAAAATCAAGAGAAGGCGTTCCCTTTGATTTAAATTCTAACTTGCTCTACTTTGATAAACTGTAGCTTGTTCTCAGTCCAGTTTTCTGTGTCAGCAATGCTCTTAGTCTTCTCTGTGTAATTTTAGCAGGAGATCAAGCCACTCAGTCCTTTTAACCACCTGCCCTCCTGACCCTGCATCTGACCTATGGCTGATAGCCAGGCTGGTGCATCAGGAACAGTCATAGTCTGCAAAGCCATTATGGTGATTCATTCTAAAAACCACCTTTAAAAATAGCAAGGACATGTGATATAAGGTAGAAGAACTTGAGCTTTGTGTCGAACAGAGTGTCTTTTCTAATAATACCAAGTATAAGATATAAACTAAATGTAGGCTTGGGGTTGGACTTCTTGTTCCACCACATGCTCGCGATATGATCTTGCACCTTTGGGTTGCTGTGGAAATGCTGTACCTACCTCAGAGTTGTCCTGAGATTGAATGAAACGATGTATTTAAAATCCTGTAAATGTTAGAAATTATTATCGTAGAGTAAAATCAGTCACAGGAGAGCCAGGAGTTGGATGGTTTCTCTGTGAAATTACAATTTTTATACATTTAGAAAGCTTTAAGGGAAAGTTGCTTGTTAACAAGATTTCTCTCTCATTTAAAAAATTCTGGTTCAAATATTTGGGGCACTCAGAATTGGAGGAATAAATTGAAGTGTGTTGAGCCAGGATAAAATATGGGGGAAAAGAAATAAACCAAGAAATAAACATCACAGTTTTCTGCTTACCTATGGTGCATGCTGCTGTACCTTTTCTCCTCTTCCTCTTTGTTCTTTGCCTCTCTGGCCTTCTTCCTCTTTGTGTCATAGCGTGGGCTGTTGTCTGTTTAACACCTCCTCATCAGGTGTCGCCAGGCAGATACAACAGTGCAGGTGAGGGGTGTACCTTTGATTCATTCTGTATCATAAAATATTAACCTAGATTGCTTTGAATTCCAGATAAGCCTTAGGTGGTGAACTTTGCTCCCTCTTTTTCTCCCTTGGTTGTAATTCTTGTCATTTTCATCACAGCCCTGAGTTACAACAGGGAGACTTTTCTCCAGCTTTGTAGTGATCCAGATTTTCCTCCCCAAAGGCTTGTAAATGGAAGTGTTAAACGCTGTGCTTCCCCTGAGCTCTGATTTCATGAGGATGAACTCACCGCATTTCCCATGTTGTCTTTCAGTGGTTAATCTGAAGCTCCAGAGTCTTGGCACGTTATTGCTTGTTATGACACCACATAACATTTATAGTCAATGAACTTCCTAGCAGGGACATCCTGTTTGGCACCAGTGAGCCCTTCAGTGTTTGTAGAGATAACTGTCAGTGTCAACTTTGAAAGTTGTAGCACTGCAGAGCTACCCATTTAGGCTGAAGGTTTGAATGCAGCACAATTTTTTCTGGTTCCCTTGATCTGGTTCCAGTGAATGTACGATGTAATAGACAGATGTGCGTTACTCTGAGAGCATTGAGATCCTTTGTGATTTAATTGTTGACCCAGATAAGAGGGATGTTTGGGAGGGGGATTTAGAGAGGAAGGGAGGATTTAAAAGTAACAAAATTAGAAAATATTTGGAAGAGAAAAGTGACTACCTTGCAGACATCTTTCATTTTGATAGTCCCTTTGCAGCCTTCAGACATATTGGTGGGATTTTTGATGTTGGGAGGTGGTCCTCAGCCATTTGCTTCAATGCTAGGGCACCAGTTTCCTCCTCAAATGTATTGAGAGTTCAGCTGACTTTTGTTTCACTGGAGATTATTTTTAAAAGTATAATTAGCCAAAACATTGTGAACTATATAGCAAAGCTGCTTTGTAGTTTAGCTAAGTCATACAAATGCTTGACAAATGTTACTCATGGTGGCAATCATCCAAGCATTGTTGGCACTGCATCTGTAGTTATTTCCAGTACTGCTGCTAGGTTAGACTTGATTGTGTGCAAACTTCCCCCAAGTTCCCCTTTGGGTGATATGATTTACAGCTCTAGTAAAAAAGGCCTTAGGGAGCTCAGACTTTTGGTTTCTCTAGTGATTTCCTGGTTTGTTGTTATTGTTATTTATCATCTCTGATCTCTTTGCTTGAATTTCAGAATGTAAATGCATTTGTGTATTATTAATGAAATAGGCCACAGTGGAACTTATAAATGCTCAGTAAAAGGTGGAAGTGTTTTAGGGAAAGTCTAGCAGCTCCTAGTATCCAAGAATTCAGAAGAATAATTCAAGTAGGTTTTTCTTCTGTGCACAGTTATTGAAAATGACTAATGTAGAAACACTTACATGTGGATAATGTAACGTCAGAACCTACATTGCCTAGGTCAACTTTTATAAATGGTTAAACATCGATAGGTATGATTACTTAAAAATGAAGGCAGAAATATGTAGAGAGTTGACATGTTGCTAAATAGTTTCTGGGCATGCTTACTTTGTGATTGAGAATTATGTGGGAACAGGGGTCTTTATTAGTCAACTAGGATATAAAGACTTTTCTCTAGTCAGATATCACGAACACCTGGCATTTTCCCATTAGCTAAATTAATGAACATCTCAAAAACCATACCTAAGGGAATACTGTCTCTAACCTTCTTGCTAAATACAAGGAGTCATAAAATATTTTGTCAGGTATGCTTTCTTCCTGCAGTGAGTATATTCCTTCATGCCGTTTCCTTAAATCAAATTGCTTAAAATGAACTGAGAGCTTTTATTTAAATTAAGGAATCTTCAGATGTGTCCTCCAATGAGGCAATCAACACTCAGTTTATCTGTCTTATTAATTAAATCCAGTAAATTTTAAATTAAATACAGTTGACCCTTGAACAAAACATGTTTGAAATGCGTAGGTCTGCTTATATGGGGATTTTCTTTTGCCTCTGCCACCCCTGAGATAGCAAAACCAACCCTTCCTCTTCCTCTTTTTCCTCAGCCTACTCAATATGAAGACCAGGATGAGGACCTTTATTTATGGTGCTGTACCTCCACTTAATGGATAATAAATTTAATCTTAAAGAGACTTCATGTACAATTCAAGGATTGGGGAAACCTTAACTAAAGCTATAAATCCAGAATCTTGTCTTAAAAAAAAAATGGACATATTTGACTACATGAAAAATAAATGTTTCAGTGGCAAAAGGTACCATAAACAAAGTCAGTAGAGATATGGTAGCTTTGGAAAGATGATTAGGGTTTGTATCTATAATATACAGGATTCTTAATTTGACAAGACAAGCCATCCAATAGAAAAAAACTGGACAAAACACATTCGAATGGGTCACTCATAAGAGTGCAAATCCAGATTGCCTACAAACCGAGGAACTAGTGCTTAAAGTTGAGCAGTTGGAGAAATACTAAGTGAAATAACAATGATAAGTCACTGTTTCAGTTTTCTCTTGCTGCGTAACAAATTATCACAAGCTTCACACAGTGTACGTTCATGATCTCAGTTTCCGTGAGTCAGAAGTTGGGCCAGGCTTAGCTGGGTCCACTGTGTAAGGTCTTGCAAGGCTGTACCCAAAGATATCCATCTTATTTTTTTTTAAAAACAGATGTTGGAGGCTGTGTTCTTTCCTGGAGCTCAAGGTCTTCTTCCAATCTCACATGATTGTTGGCAGAATTTAGTTCCTTGCAGATACAGAACTGAGGCCCCTACTTTGTTGCTGGCTGTTAGTTGGGGGCCACTCTTAGATCTTAGAGGCCTCTACAGGTCCCTGCCACATAGCCTCTCACAGACTCTCTCACTTCACCATGTGACATCTTATTTCTTCAAAACTAGCAGGCGAGTCCCTGGCTTTGGTCTGCTAATAATGGAATGTAATCATGGAAATGACTGTCCCATTGCTTTGGCCGTATTCTGTTGTACAGAAGCAAGTCACAAGCTCCATCCCCACATACTGATATGACTCATTGGAGGTCATCTTAGAATTCTGCCTACTATACTCAATTTATTAACCTGGAAATGATTGTAAAAAAGCTATTACATTTCTTGCCAGGGGGAGGTGGGAGGTATGTGTAGGAAGAGGAACTTCTATTCATGACTGTGGGAAAGGAGAGTTATTGTAGCCTTTAAGTAAAGTATCTTTCTAAAACAGATACTTTTTAACCCAGTCAATCCAGTCTCGAGAGTCTACTTTATGGAGATAAAACCTCTAATATCCAAGGACATAGGATAAGGATATTTATTGCAGCATTATTAGCAGTGGCAGAAAACTAGAAGCAAAGTGAGTGCCCATCAGTAGGGGGAGTGGTTGGATAGAGCATGGTACGTTTTGGAATATTATACTCCTTTACAAAAATTAGTTACACACTAATTTTTTGACTTTTAGGGACTTGCCAGAGGTATTATTGAGTGAGAAGGGCTAGATGGAGAAAAATGACCTCGTTATTTGGGTTGAGGGAGGGCGTAGGAAGTATAAACTCCCTAGTAGGTATGCTTGTGTGTCTGTATATGATTACACGTCTGTAGAGAAAACTATGGAATGATATATACTAGATTTTCAGTGTGTGAGAGGCCGTTGACGAATATTCAGGTGGAGTGAGGGTGCCAAGCAAAAGAAGAAAAGGAAAAAGGAACTGTGTTGTAAAGAAACAGTCTCTTCCCACAATTCTAATGTATGTGATGTGGTCATATGTAAAACTTGATTTATATGGTAAACAATATGAGATTTTAATGGATTAATTTGAATTGAAATTTAATCTAATTTAATTTAATTTAAATTTAACAATTTTAATTGATTAATATCTGGGAATATTCCTATTTCTTGGTATAGAACTTTCAAAATGGATAATTAATATTTTCAGTGTGTTTTATTTAGCACTTTCTGTTGTCAAAATGTATTATCTTAATTTTAAAGTCAGTAACTGGCATTCAGATGCTTTAAGTACAGAACAGTGTAGCAAAAAAGGGAGGGTCAGGAATTAAGGAATAGGTATTATTTAGAAAAATCTACTTTATTCAGCCCTATTAGGATTTGAGCAGACTCATAGCTCTTACTAAAACTATGAAGTCTACTTAAGTTATTTATATATCCATAGTTAAGTAGAAAGAACTTTTATTTCAGTTTCTATAATCAAAGTTCTAATTTTGACAAATCTTCCACATTGGGGGTTTTACAAAACTGAATGAAACATCTAATTTTTAAATGCGTTTTCTTCTAGTGTCTTTTTCTGAAGAAGAGAAATATCAGCTACGAAAATTTGTCAATAAATCTTATCTGCTGGACAAGAGAGCCTGTCGTCAAGTGTACTACAGTTTGATTGATATCCTTCTGGCATATTGCTATGAAACCCGTGTCACTGAAGGAGAGAAGAATGTAAGTGCGTGTATGTGTGCATGTTGCCATAGATGACTGTGCTGAGTAAACTGCATTAAAGCATCAGTCTTTCTTGTCTAGAGTAGAACTGGTGGTGATTAGTTATTCAGGGGATGCCCCCAGCAGAGTTGCATGTGTGTGGTGGTGGTGGTGGGTACCCACACGCAATCATACATTGCTTAGTTGGTCTTTTTCACTTTTCCCTTGGCATTAGTCTCTGCAAAAATAGCAGAGTAGGGAAGTTTAAGGGAGTGAAACTGAGAGTAGAGAGGAAGGCTACTCTGAGCTCTCATCTCTTTTAGGCCAGAGAAGTGCTCTGTCACATGACACTTCACATTGGCAAGGGGGTAAACTGCCATACCCATTTATATTCTTTCTCTCAGCCAGAAGTCAGCAGATGCAAAATATGGCATTTTACCAAATAAAGAAATCTTAGTATTTACCTGCAAGTGTCCCTCAATTCATAGAGTACATGTACTCTGAAAAATTATATGTAAATCAGATTTTTAAAAACCTGAATTGTATCTTTTTTTGCTGTTTAAAGGGATCATATTATAAAAGTAAATCCTTTTGTAAATTATTTCTTAATCTATTAAAAAATAATATAGACTTTGCTGTATCTCTTCTTAAACCATATTTGATTTTGTAAATGAAGAGCTAAACTTCCTTTTCACCTGTACCATTGATTGTATATTTAAAAAGGCTGGAAACCAAAAAAAACAGCCTTTCTAGTTGGTGTGGCCCTGCAGCTGTTTATAATTGTCCTTGCTCAAAAGGTTATTTTTGATCTGAACATAGCTTTCCTTTTTTGAATTACACAAATAATTCACATATAAAGGAAAATATACACATGAAGAAAATAATTAAGATTTCCTGTAATTTTAGTCATCAGAAATATAACCGCTGTTACATGGCGATGCATCTATTTCCAGTCTTCTTTCAGTGTGCACGTGTGTCTATATTGTGTGTATTTACCTTAGGTCCTAACGTATATACTATTTAACTTGCTTTTTTCACTTGACATTATAGCACTAGGATGGTATTAGAGTTAGAATTTTCTATGTACCAATTTTTTTTGTTGTCATGATTCTGAAAATTTATAGGGTGACTCTTGACGTTTGTGTCTGACTCCAAGATGACTATTAATTGAGTGTGTTAAGGGCATAATATATCTGAAAATACTTTTGGTTTTCACTCATCTTTTAAAGATACTGTAATTGGAGAAAATGTTTTCTTTGACCAAAAAATGCTTCATAGTAAATCTTGAAAAGATGAGTGTTTAGGTATATTTGAAAAAATTTACCATTTTTTGTTCTTGTATTTGTGTATTTGAAATCATGAAGTCTTACAACTTGAGACCTTCTCTAGAATGTACTTATTCTCACCAGCATTCTCTGAAAGATCAAATTTTCTAGCAGCTTCTTAAGTGCCACGGGTAATACTTCAACATTATCTTTGATTCCTTTGATAGATTATTTATGGATTGTTTGGGAGGCATGTAACTTAGTGGAAAAAGGACAGAAATTGAGCAGGGATTACTTTGCTTTAACTTTTAGTTTCAAAACCCCTGGTTATTTGCTCTTGTGTTCTCGTACTCTTATCAGTAGAAAAGTTTTATTTTCAAAAATCCCAAGGAAAGTAAACAGAAACTTCCCACTGATAGTCTCTGCATCAGCAAAATAATTATTTCTCTATAGTTGTGAACACTTCTTAGTTCTCGTATGTCACTGATCCTCAGACACTGGTTGAATAAATGGATTTGTTTGGTCTATTTAAATGACTTTACCTCTAATGTGATGGTACTCTTTTCTCCAAAACAAATAAAGGTTGAATCTGCATGGAATATCAGGAAACTAAGTCCAACACTATGCTGGTTTGAGGTATGATTTCCAGTTGCAATTGTTTAGAGTTTGTTGTTCAGGAAGTTATTTTTGTTGTTTTTACATCATTTGGGGTAATTCAAGCAATTCCTTGAATTTTTAAAAGTAGAAGCTCTGTTGTACAAGTTTGTTTTCCATCTTTTTAATAAAATTCTGATAATGAACCAGGTAGAGTATTTTGGAAGCTGGAGGAGGGAAACACACTTTGGAGAGAGGATGGAGACATGGTTTGTTGGGAAAGAATGTGGGGGCAGAGTGAGAGGTGTGTTTGTAAGTTGGCATGTATTGGCGCTTGAAACTCAAAGATGGAAGCAAACCTAGGTGATAAGTGACCGTCAGGGTCTATGCTAAGAAACACACACACACACACACACACACACACACACGAAAAATAATGTTTTTTATATGATTTTTTATATATATGTGTATATGTAAAAAAAACTTCACCTATTCTCAACATGTCTGTGAGGTAAGTATTGCAGGTTTTACAGGTGAGGAAACTTAGATCATATAGCTTAAATCTCTTAGGTCGTACAATTCAAATAATAGTCTGGTTACATTTGATAACTTAGTATAGTAATAATTGTTTCTGTTTTCTGAAAAATAGTTGTGCAGGTCTCACCAAAAATACCGAAGATAATATCTTTAAATTTGTGAGTTTTTAACAAACTTGTGCATCGAAACAGTAATTAAGAGCAGAAACTTTAAAAAAGTATCAAGATTATATCATCAGTTAAAACAACCAGTATTTTTTAAGTTGTAAAATCAAGGTTGTTTCATTGACGTCACTTTGTTGAAATAATAGGTAAGATGTAAACAGGAACTGAAACACTTACTTCATATACAATCTTACTACTCCAAAAATGATTCAAGGACCAACAACCTGACCAGCAGCTTCAGCTGGGAGCTCATTAGAAAGACAGAATTTCAGTCCCACCTCACACTCACTGAATCAGAACCAGAATTTGTAGCAAGATCTCTAGAGAGTTTGTATGCATATTGAAGACGAAAAGTGCTGCTCTCTAGGCTTCATTGGAGTTCCTCATGTTGCCATGATCAGCATATAATAGAGGAATTGGTTTCTGTGTTAGCATTTATTAATATGTTGAAAGTAGTTGGTGACTGGATCATTTTGTAGTATAGTTATTAAAAATCTACATGAAAATTCACCTATTTATGATTTTTAAGTTCCTAATTCTCTTTAAATTATGTCAAATACTAAGTGTTCTTAATCAGATTTCTCATAGTTTTAAGGATTAATGTACATGTAAATTATCTTTCTCCCTTGGTTTTAATTTTAAGTTTTACGTATGGTTTACATTTTTTATACTTTGTTTATCAAAAAAGAATTTTGTGGAAATTTTCTGTTGTCTAGTGTTTTTAGTAAGTTTTGAATTGCTAATGTTATCAGTTTGATACCATTCAAGATGAAACACCTTTTTTCCTAGAAATCAGTTTGATAAGCAAAAGCAAATTATTCAAGTAAATGTCTTGTATTACCCATGTCCAGTGCAAAAAAAAAAAAAAGAAAAAGAGGAGAGGAAACTGAACATACTTTACTAAAGAGTTCTATGTATTTTTTTTTTTTTTTTTTTTTGAGGCGGAGTCTTGCTCTGTCACCCAGGCTAGAGTGCAGTGGCGCGATCTTGGCTCACTGCAAGCTCCGCCTCCTGGGTTCACGCCATTCTCCTGCCTCATCCTCCTGAGTAGCTGGGACTACAGGCACCCGCCACCACGCCCAGCTAATTTTGTATTTTTAGTAGAGACGGGGTTTCACCGTGTTAGCCAGGATGATCTTAATCTCCTGGCCTTGTGATCTGCCCGTCGGCCTCCCGAAGTGCTGCGATTACAGGCGTGAGCCACTGCGCCCGGCCTTTTTTTTTTTTTTTTTTGAGATGGAGTCTTACTCTATTGTCCAGGCTGGAGTGCAGTAGCGCAATCTTGACTCACTGCAGCCTCTGCCTCCCAGGTTCGAGCTATTCTCTGCTTCACCCTCCTGAGTAGCTGGGATTATAGGTGCCTGTCACCACACCTGGCTAATTTTTGTATTTTTAGTAGAGACGGGGTTTCGCCATGTTGGCCAGGCAGGTCTTGAACTCCTGACCTCAGCTGATCCACCCACCTGGAGTCCCAAAGTGCTTTACAGGCATGAGCCACTGCTCCCGGTGAGTTCTACATTTTTTATCTGTCCCATCTTGAATAGCCTTAGCTGACAAAAACATGAAATGTAAATTATATTAAAATGTCCTTTATGTGCATCTGTATTTTGTTAATGCCATGTGTTTTAGATTCTTATTTGTAATCTTTAGGACTTTATTTAAAAGCTTTCTTGTGATATTTGTGATGTATTGATAGTGTGAGAAATTACAAAAACTAAGATTCTGTTATATTGTAAAGTATACAAAAAGAATCTTATTTCATGGTTTTATGTTTCTCTTCTACTTGGCTTCACAATGATCTGAACTTACAGCTTTTAAATGAGGAAAGCTTCCTATTTCATTGTGTACTTTTGTTTGTGTAACATTTTGTGGAAATGACTGCTTATTAAAATGACACTTCACAGACTTGGACTAACGTTCATGATATCATGGTGTCTTTTGGAAGAAGGGTGTTGTGTTACCCACTCTATCGCCATTTCAAGCTGGTGATGAAGGCCTACAGGGACACTATAAAGATATTGCAACTGGGTAAGATATTATTGTACTTGCAAATTTGGGAGGGAAAAAGTTGTAAGTTTTTAGTCTGTGAAGATATAATAATGATTTTTGCTTTTTTCTGTATATAAATAAGTTATGAAAAGTGAATCCAACCACTTTTAAAGTATAAAATTCCTGTGTATAAGATATATGTAGATAAGTAATTGCATAGAGGCATAATAAAAACTCTTTCCCGAGAGGAGTAAGGAAGGTAAACAGTGAAGGCACACATAGTATTGCAAACCATTTTACATTATAATAGCTTGCATCATTCAGTATTTCTTGGCTGCCTATAATCTTCTAGGCTCTATGGTGGGACTGTCGATCTAATAATAAAGAAGGCAGAAAAGTTCCCTGCTCTGTTGAAGTTTACAGTTTTGTCAGACAGATGATGAGTAAGTAAGCAATTCCAAAGAGAGAGTGAAAAGTACTCTGCTGGGAGAAGTCCAGGGATCGTTTAGAAGGGGACATGTAACCTAGATTTGGCATGTCAAGAAAGATTTTCCAACAAAAAGCTCAGCTACTCTGAGCACTTTTGACTTGCTAAATTCAACCTGAAAAGACAAACACTTGTTAGCTTTAAGGATGTGGAAAATTCTGGGCTCTGAAACAAATTCCAAGGTGCCCATAATATCATCATTAGAATAAGTATATAATTTCAAAGATAATGACTTTGAAGGGGGCAACATCCATTTGTATGTATTAGTTCTGGCACATTTATTTAAAAGTCACTTTTAGTACTTTATGGTCATTTATTATATTCTCCCCCTGGGGATACTCATCATTCCTTTGCCCTTAGATAAAAGTGTTTCTGGGAGCTTGGTTTTCAGACTTCAGAATAAGAAGGGGAAAGAAAGGAAGTTCTTCCTTCTACATCCAGGTGACTTCACTGGCCTAAAGAAGAGAATCACATCTCAAATGTTTTGTCTCACCTCGAGGTGTACTTTGCTTTCTGTGTAACCTGTAGTCTTCTTGCCCTGGTGGTGGGGATGGGGGAAGAAAATCATGTTTGAAGTAGATTATTTTTTAAGTAGACAATAATTGTAAAAATGAATCATGGTTAGATGAAAGATGCCTTTTTATTCATCCAGTTGGTTTAGACTAGCTGTATTTTATTTTGAAGGATTGTTGATTATAGGATAAAAGAGCTATCATTGCGAAATCTATCTTCTTTAACTTAACAGTGGGAAACAAAACTGCTTTGTTTTTTCATGTGTTATTTCTTCTTGCCTTCCATCCAAGATATTTTTTGAATTGCTAAAAGTACCTTGGAAAATCAATCTACTATAAATGACTGTGTGAGCCTCAGTTACGCGTCACAATTCATTTCTTTTTTAAGTCATGCTAGATTATCTGGGCATTATTCATGGACTTAAACCAGTGAGAATGCGGTTTGCGATTATCCTGTTATATCATGGCTTCCAGATGGAGAATTGGCAAAACCTCCACATGCCTGTTTGCACACACACTCACTCTCACTCTCACATATACAGACTACTGCTTGTTACTTTTTATTCTGGGAAGTAATCTAGTTCTTTTGACTTTTATTGGAAAAGTAATCAGTTCTATGATTGCATAACCAAAAATAAATTCGATTGCCTTGACTTACACAGGAATCAATTACCCAAGCTGTTTTAGTAGGTGAGAATTGAAATTGAGACTTAATTTTTATTCATTATCACTCTGACAAGAAATAGTTTTATCAGCTGTGTTATGATAGTAACATAAAACTTGAAGTAACACACTGGAGGCCTCTGCTAAAAATGAACCTGAACCCTCTATGTACCATGTACGGTGTGTTCTGTGACTAATTTGGGTTGTGGCTAGTTAGTGCTAAAACTGAGGGCTGGGTTGTCTAGAATTTGTGCCAGAAGCTATGGAGATGACATGTTCTGGATGAGAATCGTCACCTGTCTTTGTACAGGTGGATGGCACGGGGATGCCATTATTGCCGCTGAAGAGGCTCATTTGTTTGAACACCCCATAATTTAAATAAAGGTAGCTCTCATTTGGCATTTAGTGTTTTCCAAGAATGAATTCATGCCTACTTATAATTCAAAATGCAGTCACAGTGTTCACACTTTTTATTATAAAGGTCAGTATAGTGTTCCATAGTTGAAAGTAATGAATAACCCTGGCTCCAAAGAAGGATTGATCTTAAATGGAATGAGCTTTCAAAACCAATGTAGGAATGCTTCAGAAACTACAGAATATTTCATTATAACTGATTGACTAAGATCTGAGTTTTCAAAGAGCCAGGAATTTGCCTCATGTGACTTCACAGTAGCCTTTACAAGGATTCTTTACTAGGCCTTTGGCTCTTTTCAGTTTTGCATTTCTTCTCATTCCCTCCCCTCCTCCAGAAGACTGTATGTTTATCTCTAGAGGTTGCTGTTCTGTTTAATCCAAACTCTTTAAGGGCAGGAAATCCTGCTTTGCCCCTTAAGTACTGTTTTAGTGCTTAACAAAGGACCTTGCTCTCCTTGGATCAGTCATCTTGGGGCACATGACTCCTTTTTTTCCCCCTGTCTCTGTCTCTTCAACTTTTATTGCCTCTGTTCCATTCTTTTTGGAAGAATGGGTAAAGTTTTTCATGGAAGCATCACTTAGCTGCTGTTAGTCAATTAAAAATAAAAGTAAAAGAGGAAAAGCAGATTTTCTAATGTATCTTCAGAAGAGTTATTCTTTTTTTTTTTTGCCTTGAGACAGAATTTTTCTCTGTTGCCCAAGTCTGGAGTACAGTGGCGCAATCTTGACTCACTGCAACCTCCGCTTCCTGGGTTCAAGAAATTCTCATGCCCCAGCCTCCCAAGTAGCTGGGATTACAGACATGCGCTACCACGCCTGGCTAATATTTGTATGTTTAGGAGAGGCAGGGTTTTGCCGTGTTGACCAGGCTGGTCTGGAACTCCTGGCCTCAAGTGATCTGCCTGCCTTGGCTTCCCAAAGTGCTGGGATTACAGGTGTGAGCCACTGCACCTGGCCCACTCAGAAGAGTTATTCATTTTAGAAGTGACAAGTCGTAGTTTAATACTTGATCATACATTATTTATGTAATTTAGTGAGTGTATTGTCTACATCTTATTAATGTATAGAAGGTATTCCTTACTTTACTTCCATTAGAAGGGTAGGATGGGATGGGATGGAAGAGAAACATCAACTTAATTTTTGCTTTCAGTTCCCCCTTTGAGCTCATTCTGTGGGTTCTTTTTTTTCCTTCTTCTTGGATGGAATATATATCCTATATATATCATATCATATATTTGTCTCCTATAATATATATCCTATAACTTTTTCTATCACTTTAGATTTTAAAAGAGTTCTTTTACCACTTCTACTCACAAGAGGAGTCTAATTTCAGTACTTAAAATGTCCACTTTGAACTTCATTACAAAAGAAATTCTTCCCTTCCCCAGCTGGGACCTGCCTGAGGGTGGGTGACCAGCGGCAGGGAGGAGGACCCCTTTCAGTTTGGCAGGACATACCGCTTACCTCCACTCGGCCACCCCATATTGCTTTGTCCTGCTTCTTAATGGAAGCCAGACACCAATCTTTGTACTCTCCAGTTGGTATCTACAGTTAAAATTTCCAGGGTAAGCAGGTTGTACTGTCTTAGGGCCTCTTAAAACCCCCTTTCTCTTGGTTTAAGGTAACAGAAAAGCATCTCCTTCCTGCACCCATGGAGGGTGGTAAGAAACTGCACAGCACTCCACCACCTTTATCCATGGAGATTTTTTCTGGACCTCTTTACTCTTAAGCTCCTGAAGGTGAATATTTGGTGAATGAATTACAAATCATTTTTAGTTTCTCTCTCTACAAGTTCAGCATAGAGAGGTTAGCATCTCTTTAAAATAAAGGGATACTTGATACCAGTTATTTTCTTTGTGAGCCTCATTAGAAAAGAGTCAGAGTTCTGTCCTGATGTGTTAATAATACGTACAGGTGGATGGCACAGGGATGCCATTATTGCCACTGAAGAGGCTTGTTTGTTTGGACACCCCATAATTTAAATAGAGGTAGCTCTGGTTTGGCTAGTTTGTTAATAATAACCACAGCTGCGTGTCTTAGCTACCTTCTGTGTGCCAGCACTAGGTTCAGTTCTTTAGATACCATATCTCATTTTGCTCATATTACAGTCCTGTGAAGCAGGCATTACTATCCCCATTTTGCAAATAGAAGGCAGGCTCAAAGAAGTGAAGTCAGTGGCCCAGGGTCTTACAGTTAGTAGGTGGGAGAGCCTAGATTTGACTCCAGATCTGTGTAACTTAGAGTCTGTGCACTTATATATATTGAAATAGTTATAAATAAAATTATATGAAGCCTGGAATTTGCTTCAAAATAGTCCAGAGTGGGTTGTGGGAAAGTGGGTGGGGTGTAGCTGAAACAAGGTTGGCTACAAGTTGATTGCTGCCTGGGTGATGAGTATGTGGGATTCATGATACTGTCTTCCCTATTTTTGTACATGTTGTGATTTTCCTTTAGACAAAGTCTTTTTTTTCCTTAAGTCTGGACTCTTAACCACCATACTACCGTGTTTCAAATTTGAATTTATCCACCATTTTGTGGAAAACATGATTTCTATTAATATTTGGACAGTTGTCTAAATATTTTTTGGCTAATAAAAACGCATACAATTGTTCTTTCTATTTGCTGTTTTGTTTTTAAGGTTAATAGAAACCTACTTTTTAATAACATGTGAAGTCTGATGAGTAGCTACCTAGCAGGTAGTAACCCAAGAAACAGCCTTCAGGAGTCTAGTTGTTGTCACCAATTAAAACCAGGTATTACTTCAGGTAATTAATAGCCCTTATCAGTTATTAATTGGGCTCAATAAACAAATTTTCAGAAATTACTGCTTTACTAACCTCTTCCATAGATAAAATAACACAATCAATGAGAAAGGAAAGGAGCTGTGGCACCAAGTACAGGGCTTGTGACTGATCAATTTTTTAAAAGAAAAATGGATGTTTAAAACATTGAGGTTTGGCAAGTGTATTGTATGAGCTCCAAGTTTGGAGGAGACCTTAAAGGTGAATTTCTTTTTAATGTTTACATTTTATTTATTCCAGAGTCAGTTTAGCAAATGACTTTTTAAAAAATTGAATTGTAGAGGAGATATTGCAAACTCGAAAACTAACAGATGAAATCACTGCCATTTTCCAGTGTTGACATTTATCTATATTTAACTTCTGTAAGTTCCCAGTTCTGGACATTTTAAAGAATTGTTAGGCCTTTTAATTTTTACTCTTTAAATACATTGTATGAAACTATTTTGAGATTTATTCAACAAGTATTTGTTGAGAACCTGCCGCGTGAGGCTGCTGAGCTGGATCCTGAAGATATAATAGTTCTAATGGGGGCACAGGGCACAGAATTACACAACTACCAGGGTTTTTGAAAAATTGCATTTGTAATAAGTAGCTCAAAAGAGAAATATGGAGAGTGAAAATATAAGCCAGGGAAACTGACCTACATTTAAGTCATTGAAGACATGTAACTTCCTACTGTGGGAGCCTCTGCCTTATTTGACCTCTAATTCTCAGCTCCTACTAGTTTCCTAGCACCCTCAAGTACTTGTTAATTGCTTGATGAGTTCATCTATTCATTGATTTGTTCAACACATATTTTGAATGTATGCCTACTCAGGAGCCAGTCCATACAAAGCACCCTGTAAATATAAAGAGCAATAGAAAAATAATTTAGATGTGTGGGCTGTATTTGGCGAGCATGTTCACTAGCCAGGGAGTTAAGATGTCCATCAGTAACATAAAATATATAGGCAACCGTGGTAATTGCCTTACAAGAAATGTGGATTAAGTAGTTCAAAAAAGAGAGAGATGACACATTTCACTAGGGGTCAGGGAAATTTTCATAGAGGCTGTGAGATTTGAATTGGGACTTGAAGGATGGAGGGAATGTTGTAAACATTGTGAGTAAACCATGTGAGGAGGTTCATGGGATAGTGTAGTTTCTGCTATGAAAATGTGTTTGTTGGAATTAGATGATGGAAAATTGATATGCTATCTGATGCTGAGATTTGCTCTACAGCCTCTAAAACTAGTTGATAGTTTCTTTCCTATCTGAGAGTTAATTGGTCACTGGAATTTATGTCTCTACTTTTTAAATATTATTGCTTAATTCCCTGCTCCTCACCTGGGAGATTGTAATTCCTTGTGTTTTCTTCCTCTTATTCTAAATTGTTCTTGAACTTTTTTTTTCTGGCTTAATTCCCCATACCAATTAATGTTTCTAAGAATAGAACAATCATAGTGCTCTCAGAAACTTTAGCGTGGAATTAAAGTCAGATACTGAAGTAGCATTTGTACCTGTTTTTGCTGACCATTTTACATACCAACTTATCGAAGAAAGGAGAGAACTTCAGAGGACAGCGGGAGTTAACTCCTGGAAATCATGAACTGCTGCTGAATGTTTGAAAGGGAGAACTCCGAATTCTCCTTCCATGAGGCAAAGTGAATTCCTTTTACTCTTGTCTCTTCCTTGGAGTACAAGTCTATGTTCCCAGTCTCCTAAATGAGTACATTCTTCCCATTTGTATGTATTATTTAACCTCAGAGCATTTGCAGGTTTATACTTGTAACCCTGTATAGAAGGATATTGTGTGTAAACGTAAACATTAAAGGAAAGAATATCAATTTCTAGTCATCTCCATAGAATCTCTTTCCCCCTAATACTTCTAAATATTGTTAATCACTAAAAATGTTTAGATTGCTCTCATGGTAATTTCTGGGTTACATTTGTATAAAACATTCTTGGTTCTCTTAAAATACACCGTAGAGGGAAGCATTTCCCATATGGCTTACAAATAATAAATTGCCTTTTAATTTCTACAAATGATGAATAGCTTGTGGTTATTTGGCTTCAAAAATATCACTTAAAATATTTTAAAATGTTAGTATTCTTTGAAAACTGGATATATAGAAATGCTTACTGATGGGTGATGGCTTCAAGTCAGCTGACCTCTTAAACATTACATACAATTTAAATATACACTATATTTTCTGTACTATTTATTTTTGTTAATTTCAGCAATTTCTGAGCTGAGCAGTGTAGAAATCCCTAGAACTTAGTTACATGGTTTGAATGTATGGCTTAAAAAAAACTTCTATAATTAGTGCCTCTTTAAATAAATTTAAAGTCAGTTTTGAGATTATTTTTATGGATCTGAATTTTTATGGAAGTAACTTTCTATAAGAAAATAGCAGCAGAAAATTGTACGTATTTAAGACAACTTTGGGGGAACAAAGAGAAAACCTTCTATTTGACCCTAGTGAATCAAAGTCCTATTGTATGTTAATACTGAGGCCTTGATGAAGTGAATTGAGTAATACTTTATGTTTTACCAGGAATACATGTAAGAATTACAATTATGTACCACATAACAACTTTCAGTCAGTGATGGACCACATGTACAACAGTGGTCCCATAACATTGTAATACTGTGATATTACTGTGTCTTTATTTTCTTATTAAATTTTTTTTGTTTTTCTTTTAATCAGAAAAGAGCTGGAGTATACTGTATCTTTTCTATGCTTAGATATGTTTAGATACAAAAATACTTAGCATTGTGTTACAATTGCTTACAGCATTCAGGACAGTCATATGCTATACTGGCTATACCATAGCCTAGGTGTGTAGTGGACTCTATCATCTAGGTTTGTGTAAGTACATTGTGTGACGTTCAGATGACAGAATCACCTAATGACGCATTTCTCAGAACATATCCAAATCATTAAGCAACACCCGATTATGTATATATTTAGGTAATTTAGAGTTTCATTTCATTTATTTTTTAGAGACAGGGTCTCACTCTGTCACTCAGCCTGGGGTACAGTATGGCATAATCATGGCTCACTGCAACTTCAAACTCCCAGGCTCAAGCTATCCTCCTGCCTCAACCTCCAAAGTGCTGGTTTACAGGTGTGAGCCACCATATCCCAACTTAAAGTTTCTTTAAGTAAGAAGTTAATGTTGGAAAATAACAAGTGGCAGATATTTATTTATTCAGCAGACATGAATCAAATCTATTCTCCGTGCAAGGGAGTATAACAGAATCGGCGAAGAGTTACAAGGATATTTATGACTTGGTCTTAGCTCTTAGGGAGTTTATTGTGTAATAGGAATGATAGGTCAAAAGATAAGGTACAAAATATAAGTATTTATGATGAGAACACATGGACACAGGGGCAACAACACCCATTGGGGCCTTTCGGAGGGCAGCGGGGGGGTGGTGCGGGAGGAAGGAGAGGATCAGGAAGAACAGCTAGTGGATACTGGGCTTAATACCTGGGTGATGGGATGATCTGTGCAGTAAACCACCATGACACACATACCTCTGAACTTAAAAGTTCAAAACAAAAACAAAATATAAGTATTTATAATATAAGATACAAAGGGGAGACTCCCTTAAAAAAATACCTTAATGGACAGGTATGGTGGCTCATGCCTGTAAACTCAGCACTTTGGGAGGTAAAAGTGGGAAGATCTCTTGAAGCCAGGAGTTTGAGGCCAGCCTGGGCAACATAGTGAGACCTTGTTTCTAGAAAAAAAAAATGTTTTTTAAATTAGCAGGGCGTAGTTGTGTGTGCCTGTAGTCCTAACTACTTGGGATCCCGAGGCAGGAGGATTGCTTGAGCCCAGGAGTTCGAGGTTACAGTGAGCTATGATCATGCCACTGCGCTGCAGCCTGGGTGACAGGGTAAGACCTTGTCTCTAACAAAAAAAGAAAAATGAAATTACCTTAATGGCCATCCACAGGCCAAATTCATCTTGTATTGCCCTTGAGCTAACAATGCTTTTTACATTTTTAAATCGTTGAAAAAAATAATATTTTGTTACTTGGGAAAATTATTTGAAATTCTCATTTTAGAGCCCATAAATAAAGTTTTATTGAAACACAGGCTCATTCACTTACATATTGTCTATGGCTGCTTTTGTGGTAAGATGACAGAATTGAGTAAGTGCATCAGAGATTGGCCTGCAAAGCCAAAATATTTACTTTCTATCTCTTTACAGAGAAAATTTACCACCTCTGCCTTAGGCATGTACATGGAGGTTGGAAGGGAGCCCTTTTGTAGGGAGCCGAGGTCTTTGGCTGCTTGCCATTCGAAATAGTGGCCAGCATTGAAGTAAATCATTTCAGCTGTTTTCTCTCGCCTTCCCACAAGGTGAGACTTAGCTGATCTAGTTGGCTCACATTAGAGTAGGCTTCTGTTCATTAGGAGAAGCAAACTGAGATGCCTACTTCGCCAAGCAGGTAAATGAATAAGGATGCTAGGGTTTAAGGAAATAGAGACTAATGAGGCCTGTGTGAACTGGAGAGATGCATGGCTCAACTGTAGCCTACTGTTGCTGTGTGAATATGTAGTATTGCCAGTTTTAAAAAGAAGTAGAAAGTAAAATGGTCTTAAAAATTTTTTAAAGCTTAAGTATGAACAAAGAAGTAAAATAATGTAAAATCACACTGTAAGAGCCATAGCGTGTCTGAGAGCCCAGGTCAGCCTGGGAGGTCCCCAGTTTTCAGTCTCTGCTCTAAAGCAAGCTAAGTGCCAGCCTGTCTTTCTCATACCCTCTTGGACCTGCCAGTTTCTAGCTGCAGTGAAGGCTTGCACCAGGTCTTTGCTCCTTCAGTCCTAGCTTGAGACTGAGTCTCAACCCGATACAGGTTCTAAGATTGGGGCAGGCAAAGGAGGTAAGAGATGTCCCTCATTGTCTAATATAGTTAACACCAGAAAGCTTTTTTAAGAATTGGATCCCCTGCCTCTCTTTTGACTGCTTTGTATTGTTACTCTTGTCAGCCAGAGCCTGGTCAGGGTGGAGGAGATGAGTGATAGGATTTCAGTACCTCCAGTACCACACCTCACTCTGACCCTGAGAGAGTGGTTGTTAGTGGTGGGAGGAGGGATTAACAGGGAAGGAGCAAGCAGCATAGACCTAATGAGTGATATATAATGGTAGTTACTAAAGAATGTGTAGGACTTAGAAAAGAAGATGTGGAGGAAGGGTATTCCCTGAGAAAGTAGAAGGCAAAAAAATCAGAAAAAGGAAGATAAAAGAGTTCCATGTCCAAGAAAGGGCAAATTCCCATCTGTCTGGAGGCCAGAGGTGTGAAGGGGAATGGTAGGATAAAGGTAGAAACAGTGTGCTGGGACCGGGCTGAAAGGAGCCTGCAATGGCTTGCTGATGAGTTTGGGTCTTACTGAGGTAGGAACCACTGAAGAGTCTGGCATTGGAGCCGGTGAGAGGTTTATTAGATTAGATTCATCTGGCAGCAGCACTTAGGATAGAGTCATTGAGAAGGGTGAGGTTAGTGGGCATGGAGAAGAGAGGAGACTTATTCTTGCTTAGACCCAAGGTAGTCTGGGGACAAGCAGTATGGTCTGAACTAGAGTGCTAGCCACGGGACCGAGGAGGAAGGAATATGTGGGCAGGTGCTTCACAGGTAGTGGGGCAGGGGCCAGTAATGGGAGTGCCAGGGCTGATCCATACGACCTGTTGTCCTCCTTCCCTTTTCATATGTAAAGTACTTACATGTTTGTTGTCTCATTTAATTTCCATAGCAATTCTTAAGAATTTTTCTTCCAATTTATCCCTGTGGAAACGGATTCAGATTAAGTACCGAGTGGCTAAGAAGTGGTACCAGAAGCTAGCAAACTCTGGGCTGCACAGCTGGTCCACAGTGGAACTGTTGGGATTGTTACCATTTTTACTTCGTGAGAAATTAGCTAAGAACTGCATAAGATTATTTATGTGTAGCTTTTTAATGATCTTTCCTTGGCTTTTTAGAATTGGGGAACACAGTTCTAAGATCTTAATTTCATAGTCAAAATTTTCATGCATCCTTTTCATATAAATTAAACTTATATGTAGAGATAAATATCCAATCAGCTTTACTAAATTATATTTATTATCCATTGATTAAAATATAAAGAAGCATAGCTCAGTTCTACCAGTGTGCAGACCATTTAGCAGAAAGCAAACATATTCACTGAAACACAGTGAGGGTTTCAAAACGGTTTGGTTTTTCTCCTTTTTTACCTTGACATACTTATCAGTACTTGAGATCACCAAAATAAATTCATCAGTGGTAGGGTTAGGTTTAGGTTTGTTTTTTCCTTTTATGAGCCATTTGAGATATCCAGTTGTCTTTCTTCCTATATACTCTTATTTCTTCTTTCCAACCTCATGCAATTTTAGTTTTTTTCATTTTGAAATAAAACTAATTTCAAAGAATTAGAACTCTATTATGTGGTGTCTGTTGGAAAAAAATGAAGTGTAATTGTTTTAATAAAAACCACAAAGGGCATTGAAATACATACTGTAATTCTTAAGATGGAAAAATTGAATAAAAATTTTACCTACAAAATTTTGAAGTTTTCTATGCCTATGGGTTTTTTAAAAGTTCAGGTTTAGGTTGCAGCTGTTTCAAAGAGCTTTTTTCCATGCATCTTCAGCTTCTTAATCTACTTTTCTCCTTACTGTGTAGACGGAGATTTTTTTTTTAATGTTCTATCTTGAACGTGGATGCCTCATTCTTAGTTGTCTGAAGAAATTGAAATTAGTCATGTTACCATTATGTAGTTCTGATGACATCTGGTCATGTATTTCTAAACTGAAACAATCACTGTTTTGACAAGTTACTTAAGAAAGAGGACAGAGTTAATGTCAAGGCTTTCCTTCCAAACTGGCACATCTTGCAGGGATTGTTAGAGCAGAAAGGGCAAAAAGCAGCCTTGGGTTAAATTTATTATTTGAACTTACAGTGGTACAGTGATGTAATAAAGTTTGCACAGCTACATTCTTTTCTTGTCAGGGAAATATATAATTAGGGAAGGAGTAAACAAATTGTATATGCCACATTTGTCATGATGCAAATAACTTAAAGTAAATCTGTAGACCACAGAGGTGTTATAACTAGTACATGCTAACTGAGCAATTTGACTGGGTGTGTTTAAAGTTAGATTCTTTGTACTCCAGACTGTGGATTAACAACCAGCGTTTATTGAACAGGATCATACAATTTGCTGGACATTGTTCTAGGCCAAGGAAGAAAGATGAAAAGTCATGTCCTTTGCTGTCAAGGACTTCATCACACATGGTGATAAATACTGACAATGGATTTATTGCATGGTGGCTGAGGGTCAGACAACTTATTTTCCAGTTCTGATTCTTGCTTCCTAGCTGTGATCTTGGCCAACTGCTTCATATCCTTGAGCCTCAGTTTTCTCATTTATGAAACAAGGAAGAAAGTACCTAACTCGTAGGGTTAAATCATGTAATTATATGAAGTATCTGGTGCAGAGCAAGTGGGTAGCTCCTAATTACGTCTGTTTCGTGCTGCTGTAACAGAATACCACAGACTGGGTAATTTATAAAGAACAGGAATTATTGGCTCATCGTTCTGGAGGCTGGGAAATCCAAGATCAAGGGGCTGGTGAGGGCCTTCTTGCTGTATCAGAACGTGGCAGAGGGGATCACATGGTGAGAAGGCAGGCAAGAGGTTGAACTGGCAGCCTGAAGTCCTTTTATAATTGGCATTAGCATTCATGAGGGTAGAGCCCTCATGACCTAAATAATTCTCATTAGGCCCCATCTTCCAACACTGTTGCATTGGGGATTAACTTTCCAACAGATGCTTTTTGTGGGGTGCATTCAAATGGTAGCACTACTGTAATAGAGGGATATGTCAGGTATATGAGGGAACCCTAAACCAGCTGGGGGAAGAGTTAGAACCCTGTTTCCAGAAAAAGTAATGCCTGATTTGAGACTTGGATAGATGGTAAATTAGGGGTTGAATCGAGGGTTGTACATTCCAGGCAAAGGGGACATCTAAAAAGTACATGTTTGCTTCACGTTAATTTTGTTTGCAAGTATACAGATAATATATGTAATTTTAATAACAGAATACTTTTTAAATGGATAGGACTAAAAGTTTGTGCTCAAAATAGTAATTCGTTGCTTCAAGTATGTGTTTCTTAATACAAGTCAAAAATCGAAGCTTAAATGGCATCTGAGAAATTTGAGGATAAAAAAATTAGATAGACCTAGAAGCCTTCTTAATGCTAAATTTAATGTGCGTGTTTGTGTTAATTGCTAGGGATTTGACTTTATTCTACTTCCCTATAGGGCCTGGTATTAAAGCACATTACCCCACTTTGGTTCTCTTAATTTAGATTAATTTGACACAATTTTTCTGCCTTCTTTTTTATGGTCAAATGACATATGAAAATTAGTGTTAAAATACTTCATATCTGTTTTGATAATATGGTCTCATCAGAATCCCAGAATTCTAGCCATTTTCTAGCCAGGTGTCTATCATACTAAGTTGTGTATTTTAAATGATAGTAATGTTGGCTGTTAATTTGAGATGATTTTACAAATAAAGACCAAGCAGTGCTTTCCCTCAGGTGTTTTGAATAACCACTCTTTTTTTCTTTACTTATTGTTTTAAAATTATTATTATTATTTTTTTTTGTAGAGATGGAGTCCCACTATGTTGCCCAGGCTGGTCTCAGACTCCCAGGTTCAAGTGATCCTCCTGTCTTGGCGCCTCCTAAAGTGTTGGGATTATAGGTGTGAGCCACCAAGCCTGGTCCCTTTACTTATTTTGGCCTCTTGTCTTGATAAGGACAGATATGACATTTGATCTTAGCCAGAAAGCCAAGAAGCAATTGGCTTCTTGTCTTGGGTAACTCAAAACTTTAAAGGGCAGAATAGATACCCAGAAAACCACAGCCACATAGCTGTAATATACCAGCAGTTGAAAAGAAATTTAGCTCTTATTGTATAGAATTAGCAACTTACATTGTTTTTCCGATGCTGGCTTTTAGCCAGCAAAAACATCCACTACCCTGATCATCTCCGAGAGATGGAAACCATTTCTTATGTGCCTCTAGCCATGAGCTGGTCTGTCAGTGAAAGATTATTTCCAACCCTGCTCTCCTAATGGGGATTTCAGGAAGCCAAGGGATTCTATTTAGAACAGCTCAGTCTTGTCTTTGTATTAAGATGTATTAACCTGAGATGCTACTTCTGTCCAGACAGGAAATCACATTGTTCTTAGTTTACCTTCCCTTTAAAGGAAAGCTGGGGAATATGTTAAATCCTATTTACTACCCACCTACTTATTACTGTCATCCATATTTTCTTTATCTTGTCATTACGTTTCTCTGTGTTGTCATTAGTCTTTCCCCGAAGTAAAACATTCATGGCACTTGTCATTTATAATACCAGGATACTAGTGTTAAACTGCTTTCATGAGTGAACAAGAGTTCTTGGTCTTCGAGTCATTCTTCCACGGATAGGGTTGGCTTACTCAACCAAGTCCATCCTAGAGAATCCCTAACTCTTGGGATTTAACGTCCTGGAGAGAGCTGTTAGTGCCATTTTGCGGTGAAAATAGTTACCGTGGTTACTGTGCAAGGCACTGTTTTTTTTTTTCTGCTTTGAACCAAGCAGTGAACTGCCTAAAAATGATCACTTTCCTGCAGTGCCTTTGAGCAGAAATTATTCTCTTGGACTTAGGCCTTAGCATTTTTTTATGCCCATATCGTGTATGATGAGCCCACGACTGGATAGAGCCCCACAGGAACCGTCTACTTTGAGTCCCCATAGGCTTCTGGCCACTGGCCATATGACAGCCTGGAAGAGGGCCAGATTTTTCCTTTGCTCATAGCTGCTAGATAAGTGGCTGAGGGTCTGATAGAAAGAGCAGTCAGTACAAAAGAGACTGAAAAAAAAAAGCCCAGCCTCATGCTTGGTGAGTCTCCTGGCTGTGATGCTGTAGTCATCTATGGTGACATAGTCGGAGCAAAAGAGATCAAGTGCGACCTCAGAGTAACAATGCATATTGTTGGGGGGAGAATGGTTTTCATGTACTTTTTATTCTAGATTGTCAACTACCAGTAGCCTGGTTATCTTTACCATATTTGTCACATCACATACTATGAAAGTAATTTAAGGCTTACAGTTAAAACACAGCTTGTGAAGAGAGCATATAACTTTCCCTTTCAAAACTGCCTTGCAATATAATTTTTAAATATTAATCTAAATATTGCTTCTCAGTTGTTTAAAATATAATTTAAAATGTGAATTCAAATTTGTAACCTTCATTTGTCAATTTTTCAGGGGTTGGCTGTGTAGTTGAACATGTCTTAATTTTTGTTAAACAAATAATGAATGTTTCTTGTGGACAATTTTGAAAATAGAGGAAAGTATAGAAAAGAATAAACAACTGTACTCCCACATGTAGAACAATGCCAGGTGCATGATGGGCTCTCACGTATTTGCTCAGTGAATGTAGAGACAGATACTGTTAATATCATTTGGGTATATATGTCTAGGATTTTTTATTTTTTATTTTATTTATTTATTTTTTGAGGTGGAGTCTCGCTTTCAAGTTGCCCAGGCTTGAGTGCAATGGCGTAATCTTAGCTCACTGCAGCCTCCGCCTCCTGGGTTTAAGCGATTCTCTCGCCTCAGCCTCCCAAGTAGCTAGGGCTACAGGCACCTGCTATCACGCCCGGCTAGTTTTTGTATTTTTAGTAGAGATGGGGTTTCACCATGTTGGCCAGGCTGGTCTTGAACTCCTGACTTCAGGTGATCTGCCTGCCTTGGCCTCCCAGAGTGCTGGGATTACAAGTGTGAGCCACTGTACCCGGCCCAGCATTTTTTAAATGAGTATTTGTCTTTTTTTTTTTTTTTTTTTTTTTAGAAAATAGGGATCAGAACACACAAATACAATGTAATTTCTTCTCTTTAAATTAAAAAAATATTTTGACATTTCTTATTTTTTGTTATTTGACATTTCTTTTGTTTTTGAGACAGAGTCTTGCTCTGTTGCTCAGGCCGGAGTGCGGTGGTGTGATCTCTGCTCACTGCAACCTCCTCCTCCTGGGTTCAAGCGATTCTCCTGCCTCAGCCTCCTGAGTAGCTGGGATTACAGATGTATGCCACCATGCCCAACTAATTTTTTTATTTTTGTAGAGATGGGGTTTCGCCATCTTGACCAGGCTGGTCTCGAACTCCTGACCTCAGGTGATCTGCCCACCTCGGCTTTCCAAAGTGCTGGGATTAGAGGCATGAGCCACCATGGCCTGCCTGTTATTTGACATTTCTTTTCATTATTATTCTTATTTTTTTTATGATAGCTGGAAGATTTAAATTTGCCTGTGGACTTTAGGAAGAGGGCAACCTCACTTTAGGCATGTCTGGTAAATGAAGCTGTATATAATTTTATTAGGTAATGGCTGCTGTGGATCCTCATTAAATATGTGACCTTAACTCCATACCTTTTTACATTATGGTCTCTGGAGTAGGGTCCTTTATTCCTACTGCCCACACCTAAGTTTAGAGACATTCTCACTCAGTCTGTCCAAGTGCATTCTTCTCTTCCTCCTTGTTAGTGTCTGATTTCTACCAAACTCATCTGCTTATTCTCTTTTTTTTCCCTACATGAACTCTTTGCTCTAGCCAAATGGTTTTCTCCAAATCCTGCATTTTCTTTTTCTTTCTTTCTTTCTTTTTTTTTTTTTTTGAGATGGAGTCTCACTCTGTCACCTAGACTGGAGTGTAGTGGCGCAATCTTGGCTCACTGCAACTTCTGCCTCCCCGGGTCCAGTGATTCTCCTGCCTCAGCCTCCCGAGTAGCTGGGACTACAGGCGCGCACTACCACGCCTGGCTCATTTTTATATTTTTAGTAGAGATGGGGTTTCACCATGCTGGCCAGGCTGGTCTCGAACTTCTGACCTCATGATCCGCCTGCCTTGGCCTCCCAAAGTGCTGGGATTACAGGCGTGAGCCACCACGCCTAGCCCCAATCCTGCATTTTCTGTTAACCTGTTTATATTAGTAAAGTGTGGGATCTTGAGAGATAGTATTCTGGAGGTGTCACATAGCAGAGAAGCTTATTCAAGTTACAAGAGAATAGTTCGTTTTTCCAGTAAAGACTTATGATTGACATTTAAAACTTTTAGTACTTCTAAAACTAACTGCTTCCTTCTGCACCCTCCTTCCCCTAAAAAGAGAGAGAAGGAAAGCAAGAAAGAAATTAGTTGGCATATGCTTACTGTGACATTTGTCTTCTCTGTGGCAATTAAAACTGCAAAACATTCTTACAGGTCAGTTGTTCCTTGATTCTTTGGGTAACATGGCTAGTGTGGCAAACATGGTTTCATCATGCCTGCAAATTTTGATTATATTTCCTCCTCCTTTCATCAAACCCTGCTCTCAACATTACCTAGTTTGTAATTAAAATAGGCTTGTGCTGGGGTGATCCACACTAATCATTTGACATAGTTAACCACCACTTTGATAAGCCATAGCACTGACCTTGCCTTAACCAAATGAACTTGACATCTTGTAGCTTTAGGCCTTCTAAGTATTAGTTTCTCTTCACAATCAGTCTAGCAGTGGAGCTTTCATTGACATTGTTCATTCATTCTTTATTGTATCTGCATATGAGGAAGCCACAAAGTTAATGTTTTTTAAAAAGGTATGGACTCCGTTTTCAGACTTATTACCTACTTAGGGGTTAAAGTCACTAATAAGTCTTTGAGTAATTAAAACGTTGTGGTATAGACTGGATGAGGCAAGAACATACAGGTAGCATGGCACAGTGGGTAGCCTCTGGAGCCATTAAGATTGGAATTTAGATCTTGGTCCCTCAACTCAGTGGCCCTGTATCTTACCCATCCTGAAGCCTCCAGTTTTCCTTCTGGGAATTGAACAGGAGAGGTTATGGGGAGGATTTTCCCCATTTTGAGTTTCCTTTCCACTTTTTTGCAGCATTTAGTAAAGGACCGTGAAGACTAGGGAAGTCAGCCCAGAACTTCCCGAAGGAATGAAGACTGGAGCTAGACCTTGATAGCGGGTTAGGTCACATGGAGAAGGGAAAAAGACATGGAAACAAGTCTGTAGAAAGAGCATTGAGAACATATGCAGGGAAGAGACTCCATGAAAGCAGTGCATTAAAACGTGTGTTAGAAGGGGTAGAGTCTGGAATCTGAAAGATGGGAAAGAAGATTCTTAAAATCGAGGCATGAGATGAGAATATGAGTGAACATAGGAGCTCAGGCAGTGGCAGAGAAAGGGCAGATACAAGGAGCATCTCCAAGGAAAAATCATCAGGATTTGACGGGTGAGACCGTAGAATGAAAGAAATTTTCAAGGTTTAAGCTGGGTGATTACTGTGTCTGTCATGTATTCATTCATTCTTAGAATACTTAAATGGAAAACCTGCTATTGCAGTGTTCTGTTCTAGGTATTGGGGATTAACCACTAAATAAAACAGAAGCCCCTGCTCTTTTGAAACTTACTTTCTAGTGTTAATTATGTTAAAAAATTTAGTGTCAGCAATTTTAGGATCTTGAGATGTCATCATCAAGCTCATGATTCTTTTATGATCTAAAAGTTAAATGGGAAATGTCGATGAAAGTGCATCCAGTATCTTCATGAACTCAGTATACAGTATTTCCGTGTTTCAGAACTGTAAAGATAAGAATGAAACTGTTAAACTGAAAATACTGAATTTCACAGATCAAAGAAAGTGGTACTACTCTAGATGTAGTATTAATAGTTCACCTTATAATTAATAAATTTCAGGAAATATCATGAAGTTTGGAACACCTAGGGAATTGTTGAGTTGTAAAAGGCTCCTTTTGTAGACTTTGGTTGGGTTAAAACTAGGTTCATTTAAAAACCAGGAGGAAGTGGTTAGGTTGAACAAGGCTTTAATACTTGATGGCTTTTGTTCATGTGAGTTTTGTCAGCTTATTTCTGAAGTGCTATGATGTTTTAGTGTTCAAACAGTTTTCTTCAATTCTTTAAGGTAAAATAATTTGTTATTAGTAGATAACTCCTTGACAGAAAATGTTGACATGAGAAATAAAGAAGTTTGAAATTTAGAATACAGTTTTCCATGTTATGTTGAAAGCTTGCATTGGAAGAACATTATCTAATTAAAATTATGATGCATTTAGATATTCATTTGGTTTAGAAAACTTTCCTGCCTTTCATTTAAATGACCTAGTTGTATTTCATAGCATTTTAATGATAACCACAACTAGTCAGCTGTAACAACAGAATGTAAAGATTATATGTAATTCTTTTTTTTTTGTTTTTGAGATGGAGTCTTGCTCTGTCACCCAGGCTGGAGTGCAGTGGCGCGATCTTGGCTCACTCCAAGCTCTGCCTCCTGGGTTCACGCCATTCTCCTGCCTCAGCCTCCCGAGTAGCTGGGACTATAGGCACCTGCCACCACGCCTGGCTAATTTTTTGTATTTTTGGTAGAGACGGGGTTTCACCGTGTTAGCCAGGATGGTCCCGATCTCCTGACCTCGTGATCTGCCCGCCTTGGCCTCCCAAAGTGCTGGAATTACAGGTGTGAGCCACTGTGTCTGGCCAAAGATTGTATATAATTCTTAAGGAAATCAGTAAAGGGGTTTGGACCTAATAGGACTCATAAATTTTTTTGCATTTAAAAATATTCTTAAGAAATGATCAGGATTCTGAGCTGCTTTAGATATATTACCTCTCAGGGTCTGAATTTCTTTTTCTTAAGGATAATTTTATGTTTTTTCAATTTTCTTCAGGTAAAAGTGCAGTTTTAAAGTGTCTCCTGGATATTCACAAAATTTTTCAGGAAAATGACCCAGCGTACATACTGAATGATCTCTACATCTCAGACTACTGTGTGTGGATTCAGAAAGTCAAGTAAGTAAGTTTTCATAGAGTTACTTATGAATTTTTAGATGCTCACATTGCTGAAATGCCTATTTACCCAGGAGGAAGAAAACGAAATAACCTGAGGAGTATGTTTTTTGTTTTTTTTTTTTTTTGAGATGGAGGTTTGCCCTTGTTGCCCAGGCTGGAGTGCATTGGTGTGATCTCGGCTCACTGCAACCTCCGTCTCCCAAGTTCAAGTGATTCTTGTGTGTCTGCCTCCCAAGTAGCTGGGATTACAGGCGTGTACCACCACGCCTAGCTAATTTTTTATTTTTAGTAGAGACGGGGTTTCACCACATTGGCCAGGCTGGTCTTGAACTCCTAACCTCAGGTGATCCACCCACCTCAGCCTCCCGAAGTGCTGGGATTACAGGTGTGAGCCACTGTGCCTGGCCAGGAATAAGTTTTAATGGGAAGGAAACCCATAGACCTACCAAACACTAAAAAGCAACTGGATTAACATGGGGAGCTTGGTGAATTCGCTTAGGGAAGGAGGTACACAGATGGTGAAAAGTTAATTTTATTTGAAAAAATTGGTATTGGTATGTCCTGGAAAACAGGTATTTAAACAGTTGTGATATTGATTGCCTTGCTATTGACTGTCCAGTATGAAATCTCAAGACTGGGTGTCTGAACTTGTATCTGTAGTTTACTTACAGTAGAGTGTGAGTGTGTGTCGATGTATGTGCATTCATGTTTGTGTGTGCAAACATCTTAGTATGCAAACTGCATCAATTGAATCCAGATGAGAGCTCTGCATTTATTGGCTAGCCACTGGCTTACCACCTGCAGAGCCTAATAGCATGATTCTTGATAACGCATGTATGGAAGAGTCCGAACACTCACAAATGAGCTCCAGCACTTGGTATATAAAAATTTTTAAAAGTGTTTACCATTGCGTCAATCAAAGAAACATAGTAGATTAACGATTACATTTTAAAATGCAGTGAATTTTTATTTTGTGAAGTTCTGTAGATATGATTCTTATTAGACATGACAAAATTCCATTTCAGTAGCAAGAGGCTATTAATTAAGAACCTATAAATGGGCCAGGCATGTTGGCTCATGCCTGTAATCCCAGCACTTTGGGAGGCTGAGGCAGGAGGATCGCTTGAGTTCAGGAGTTCAAGACCAGCCTGGGCAACATAGTGAGACCCTGTCTGTATTAAAAAAAGCAAAACAAAAAACCTATAAAGGGAACTCTTAATTGGAATGACTCCTAGGTGCTATAGAAAATGATAGCTACAAGGTCAATTGTGACTTAGAAGAAAAATAATCTTGATATTTTTGCTACTGCCATGATTGATAAATAAATGCTTTAGTGTGGATTTTAATGTCTGTTTTGAATGAGCCATTATATGGGATTTATTTTTTATTTCTCTTCATGGGGGAGCAATTATATTGCAGAATGAAATACGAAAAAACTTGAGGCTATACCTGTTATACAGAAAATGCTTAGGGATTGCTCAAGATAATGCCTAATAACATACAGCAGGTGGTGTCAGCATTTGTGTTGGAAATCTAGCTTTCGCCGGATGGAAAATTGAATGTTTAACCCCTGAGGTCATAATGGCATGTCATCACTTCATTTGATCCTCCTGCTAATTGAGCTTATCAAATACACTGCTGCCATTTCCTGTTGTTACTTTCATTTTCATAATAAAATTAAATGGGGATAGTCTATTTGTGTGGGTTTTGGTTTTTCTTTCTTTCTTTTTTTTTTTTTTAGGAATGATGATTTTGTAAACATGTAATGAATATTGAGGTCATGTGCCAGGATCCCATTTCTATGAGTGCCTGTTTCTCTCTTTGTGATATTCTTTATTAGCTAGAGAGAAGTTTGTTTTTCATTAAAGGAGAAAGATATAGGCTGTCAAGTAGGTGTAGGGATTATCAGACCTTCCCTGAAAAAACTTTTTCTCTTGGTTTTATGTTGTGGGAAATGAAGCGAAATTCTTAGGTTCTTTGTAATTGTTGTGCTAATAGTACTTTTTAAAAATGGGATAATGTATTGGGGAGTGAGGTAGGAGAGAGAAACCGGCAGGAACTCTTCAAATTACTTTGCAAAAGTTGTTTTTTCAACTTTACCAATTTGAACATAACTTTCTTTTCCCTAAACAGGCGTGTTGCTTTCAGTTTGTATGTTAAATTTTAACTGTAGCCCAGCTGTTTTTTTCTCTCTTTTGAAATAAAACATTTGCTTATCTAATTTTTATAAAAATTTCTAGTTTCATTCTTAATTTTACAAGCACAACATGATTGAGCTTTCTAGTATTTTCTTTACTGTGAACTTCTTAGGTCTAAATAATTCTACTGCAGTGTAGATCCATGATTTTCGTAAATAATTTTTTCCTCACTTTTACCTTCTGGTTTATTTCTTCTACATATAGTTTATCAGCGAAATCTAGCACCTTATTTTTATGTTTGAAAAGAGCCGTGTATTTTTCTTAGTTTAGTTTGATGTTTTTGATTATAATAATAAAAACTATGTAAGGTTTTGTTTGAAATACCAGGTAATTGCTAAATTCTGACTAGCACAAAAACAGCATTCCATTTTTACAGTCAGATATATGCTTTGGCAAAAACCTGTTGAAACGTAGGTAGCAAAGTCATTCTTACATTGAATTGATGAAGTTATAGCAACATTTATTGTTACTTCTGCTTTTGTACTAGGTTTCCCTATGTTATTTTTCCCTATGATATCTGTGTCTTCTAATGCATATTTGCAAAGCTGAAAAACTGAAGCTCTTGGCCTCTCATTCTGAGTTACAGATTTTACAAATTGTTTTTCTGAAAAGAACGCTCCCTACCACCCTTCACTATAAGCTTCACTGAAAGTTTTGAGTGTGGTGCTCACTACAGCAAATGTTCTCTGGTTGGCAGCCTTAGAAAGTGATTTGTTTGAGGTTATATGTCTTAAAAGAGATAGGTCAGGTCTTCTGGTTCCAGATTTCATATTTTTCAAGATATGCCAGTTATGCAACCAGTTGTCTCCACCCATAGCATGTGGAAGAAGAAAGATAAAAGCCCTTTCTTCAGAGAGATTTTCCTGTAGGAAAAGGAATGAATGAAACGTCTGTCTTTCTCATGGATGTTCCCATAGCACTTGGTTGAGAGATCACTGGGCACCTCTCATGCCTGCCTTATATTGTAGGAATCTAGATGTGTATCTCTTTCCCCTCTAAAATGCTAAGGTCTATGTGAATAAGCACCTGTCTGGGCCCATCACAGTTTGTGAGCGCAATCAGTTTTACTCAAATTGAATGATACCTATTAGACCGGATTAAAGGAACATTTTTCATTTTTTTTTAAATGTAGCACTTTAAAAATATAAATCAATTCTAACTTATTTTTATTGGTATTTCAGCTACATATACAAGTTGCCCGATTCTTTGCTGGTGGGCTGCCATCAGTAGCAGTGATAGTTCTGACCTTCTGAAATTTAACAGTTCCGTGGTATCCAACCCTTTGGCTTCCATGGGCCATACTGGAAGAATTGTCTTGGGCCACACATAAAATACACTAACGATAGCATGGACCAAAAAAAAGATCCATGCATAATTTTTATGATATCCATCACTACAGATAAGCAAAAAAGTCCTTGCATTCAAATAGTTGGCACCTTTTTATATAAGGTGGGATAGAAAATAATGAACTGTAATACATTCCAGCTCTACTTCTCATTGACCGTATGACCTTAGCAAGTCACTTTGTCACTTAATCTAATTCAACCAGTATTAGTATTTTGATATTTCCTCTATTTGTTTCCCAATGCATTTTTAAACCAGTGGAAGCAATACTGCACATACCATTCTGTAGCCTGTTTTATACTCATGATAATACCCTATAAACCATTTCCCTTTATAACATAATATCCATTACAGAGTTTTTTTAAGTAACTATTCCTCATTATAAAAAGAGTACATATATGCTCACTGAGAAAATTTTACATTAAAACTGTATGGTTTTAATACATAGCACATTTTGAAATGACAAGGGATCAAGAACGGTATTCTTTTGTTTTTGCTACATGGAAAAATTTTATTGTTTTTAAATGAAACTAAAATCTAAAATCCTGACTCTTACCAGTACAAATGTGAACCTGTAATTAAGATGTTAAATCACACTTTTCCTCTCTAGTATAGTTTTTTTAAGTAGGTAGTTCTGGGGAAAAAGAAAAAAAGTGTTTTTGAAATGCTAAACCCTCTGCATTAAACTGATTAATGGTTAATTAACTCTAATACTTAGTGCAATTAACTTTTTTTGCTGAAATCTTCTGACCTTTTGGACACTAATGTGGGAAGTTTGTAGAGGGAAACAGCTATATCACAAAATACTTATCTGTCATTTGATAAATCATGAACCTCAGTTTCCTCAGTTGTAAGTAAACCTAAGTCATTTCAGCACTGAAGTTCTAAAATTTTAGAAAACTTAAGACCTTATGATTGCTTTAGATTCTTGAGTTGCTTTCTATGTGCATGTGCTTTTGAAGGGGGTAGGATTATGCTAAGAACAGGGTAGATAACATACATCTCTTCCTTCTGGCTCTCTGTTGTTCCTGGTTCCTCTGCCAAAATGAGGGAGTGAGAGAGACTCATATGCAGAGGTGCAACATCAGAATTGCATGTAAAAGTGGAGTCATGTATTTTTTTTCAACCAGTAGTTATTGAGTTCTATTATGTGCCAGGTGGTGAGATAGGTGCTGGGAATACTGTGGTGAACAAGAGAGATATGTCGTCGTAAAGTTAGTCTTCTAGTGGGAAATGCAGATGTAATATATTATACCCAATAGCGGCTACAGTGGGCAAGTATGGGTGCTGTGGAAGCATCTAAGAGGACACAGGGCTGTAGGAAAAGGCTTCCAGAGGAAGAGTTTAAGCTGAGAGCTGAAAGGTTTGTAAGAATTGGTCAGATGCAGGTGGGGAAGTGGGGATGAAGAGTATTTCAGACAGTAGACAAAAGAATATGGCCCATTTGAAGGGCTTGAAAACCCAGGATGCATAGATTATAGTACAGAAAGGATAGGAAAGAAGTGAGGCTAGAGGTTCATGTAGAGGCTTGGCCACCTAAAGATGCTTGGCCTTTGTCCTGGGAGAATATGGAGCATCTGAAGAGTTTTAAGTGATAAATTGCCTGTGTGAGTGAGGGGATGAGACTGACATTCTGGGAAGATCCATCAGGTGACATTGTGGGGAATGAATTGTGGTGGGGGCAGAGCTCAGAGCTCGAGACTGAAAGGCCAGTTAAGAAGCAGGGTAATCCAGGAAAAATAGCCTGAGCCAGGTGAGTGAGAATGGGGAAGGAGACTAGTCATCAGATTTGAGAGGCAGATGAGACAGACTTAGTAATTGATTGGATGCTGCTGGGAGAGAGAGAAGGGGAGGAGCCAAGATGAGATGTGGGTTTTGACTTGGGCATCTAACTGGGCTGTTGAAGGTGCATATGCCAAGATTAAATAATAATGAAGAGGGTATAGTTTGGGAGAGAAGGTGAGGAGTTCAGTTTTGGAAATGTTGATTTAATGCCTCTAAGGAATATCAGTAAAGAGGGAGCCGGGAACATTTGGAGCACAGCTGGGACAGATGTATAAAGAAGAGTTTAGACAAGAAGGGAAATGAATTAAGTCACAAAACATAAAAAATGTTCTCTGGTTACATGGTACTGTGTTACCTATAAGTATAATAATAATTGGAGTGGATGCATTTCAAGCTGGGAAAATAACATCATGCAGATGAGTAGACAAGGAGCACATGTATGCAACATGGTGAACAAATTTTCTTGTTCTAGCTACAGTGTATAGGTAGGACAAGAGTGGATGTGAGGCTTTTTGCATTTGGATCATAGTTTATCCTTGCTGTCTCCCTTTATTGTTGAACAAGAGGGTCTACTGTTAACATTTCTAGGGTCACGGTGTTATAGTAATAGGGTCAGATAAGAAATCCTATCTCTCTAGTCTGTGTGCCGGAGCCTGCCAGTATTCTTAACTAATTCTTTTTGTTTTTTAAGAGATGGAATTTCGCTATGTGACCTCCAGCTCCAGAGCTCAAGTGAACCTCTTGCCTCTGCCTCTGGAGTAGCTGGGAATACAGGAGCACGGCTCATGACTACTTCTTGTCAATTGGTCCCATAAGAGAAACTCACTCAGACTTTTACAGCAAAATTGGGGAGCTTTATTGGTGACTATAGGTTATCCCCTGGAACTATATGTTCAAGAGTACAGCTGGATACCAGGAGGTCAGATGATGAGAAAGTGAGGCATTTGGCTTGCTCTTGCATGTGGTCTTGCATGGTGCTGCTTTCTGCAAGGCACTGCCACTCTTCTCTCTCACTGCACATGGAGGATGGCCACTCCACAGCTCTGAGTTTACATGTCTTTACTTTCAGTGGGGATAGATTCCCTTGTTTGTAATTCCAGGGGAGGAAGAATGTGATTGGCTCAGCAAGGGTAAGTGTGTTTTCCTGGTCCAGTTGCCTTGGTCACACTGGGATGAGAAGTAGTGAGTGGCATTTCTAAGAAAGTGAAGGTGGAGGACATGCAGCCACCTGAAGAAGACACTGCTGTAGTTTCACAGTACCATTTTGAGCCATAGCTGGAGGAAAGCCATGACACCTACCACCCCCCAAGTCACTGATGTTCATAACAAATCTACAGAGTGGAAGGTGATTTTGGGGATCTGTTAAATTCAGGCACGCAGAGTGATAATCAGACACTCTAGGTGGTTTTACATTGGTATGGGAAATTACTTCTCTGACACATGGTGAAATGCTAAGTGTTACATTAGCTGCTAATGATTAGCATGTAGAAATTTCAAGAAACAGTTGTGCGTAATTTCAAGCAAGTTAAACCTCCTTGGATTAAAATCATTCTTGGTAAGGTGCTTATTCCGGCATGTCAAGTTGCTCTTTAGTTTTACTGTTTATTTTTAATTAAATCCACAAATTCATCCTGGATGGGAGTGGGTTTTTATCTCCATAAGAAAAGATTAGTACAAGGCAGTATCCATTCACTTGGATCCATTCAGCATGGTTTCATACAGAAAGGATTTACTTAATGGTTCTGTACCTTATCACCAGTAGTTCAGCAGTGCCCACTGGGGACTGTTGCTCTTCATTAGACTTCTCTTACAAGAAGTGTTTCAATAAATCACAGGATTACAAATGTTCCTACAGATCTAAGACTAAAATAACCTTTTATAAAGATATGAATGCTTCCTGTAACTAAGTGTATTGAAAAAACTAACAAAAGAATCATATATTTGAATGTTAAAGGTTTGTGGGATATTTTTGTTGTTCTTTTTTTTTTTAATTTGTAATTTGTATCTTTTTTCTTTTAGGTAAACTTTTTATTTTAGAATAGTTTTAGATTTACAGGAAAACTGCAGAGATAGTACAGAGTTCCCATGTACCCTACCCAGTTTTCTCTGTTAACCTCTTATAGTGGAATGATATATTTGTCACAATTAATGAACGAATATAGATGTTATTATTAACCAAAGTTTATTTAGATTTTAAGTTTTTACCTAATGTCCTTTTTCTCTTCCATGAGACCACATTTTGTTTTGCTTTTACTGAAGAACTGGAAATTGAGTAGTGCTCAATTTCTTAGACATTTTGGTTATTCAAGAGCTTAAATGCTGTGAAAGGTAAGTGAAATATTGTTGAGATACTCAGATACCTGAGGAGCTTAATACATACAAACATTCTAATCATCATGAATCCAGACTTGGAAAAAATGGGTTTGACGTATTTGAGAATTTTTAGAAATAGAAACATAATTCATTTATCATTTTTACTTACACATGTACCATGGACATCATGATTATGATACATTGATAAAAATAGAGAAAGCTTAGGGCTGGGCGTGCTGGCTCATGCCTATAATCCCAACACTTTGGGAGGCTGAAGTGGAAGGATCAGTTGAGGACAGGAGTTTGAGACCAGCTTGGGCAATATGATGAGACCGTGTCTCAACAAAACAAAACTTAACTGGGCGTGATGGCATGTGCTTGAACCCAGGAGTTCAAGGCTGTAGTGAGCCAAGATCATGCCACAGCACTCCAGGCTGAGTGACAGAGGGAGACCCCATCTCAAAAAAAAAAAAAAGAAGTTTATAAAAATAAATTGGGCAAGGCCTTTATAGTTTCATCTTAATTTTCTTAAGGTCGAGGAGGTTAGAGGAGAAAATGTGGAGATACATATGAACCATTTTCAGAGGTGAATAAGCATGGAAAATACTCTATCTAGGGAGTAGTATGTATATCAAGCCCATTTTATAGCTGTGGCTGGGTGGCTGTGTTAGATGTCTCTGTTCTTTCTTGTTTTAGTCCCTGATACTTGGCTCTAGACTGCCCAAGTCCTTGGTTTTGGCTTGGTGGAGCCATGGCTTTTTACAGAGTAAGCAAATTGCTATTTTCCTTCATCTCCTTGTTCTTGTATATTTTTGTACCTCAAAGCTCTTTGGAGGGAGACCCACAGGATCAAGTGAATTAGGGTGGTGATTGATTTAGTCAGGTTTTGTAAACCAGTATTCTCTACTTCACGTAGAATTTTCACTGTACTTGAATTGTCTTAACATCTTATTCAGAGAAAAGGCTTACATTGATTAATGTGGCATATGTGTGGTTATCATACTTAGAAAGTGCTCTGTTTAAGGAGAGCTTTGTCAAGAGCATTCTTTCAATGGAGTCACAAGAAAGCTTTTTTAAAAAGCTGACAACTTCAAGTACAATTTCCTTTTTCTTCTGTCTATTATGATTGAAACCCAATCTTTGTTATAACATAATTATCTCAGCTGAAGCCAACAGGGAGTTGCTGCCTTAATGTAAGGGGTGTGAAGTCCCCTAAATAAATAGAGGATTAATTACATTCTCAGCATGTTGCAAAGGTGATGAGATTGATTGTGATCGTTTGACTTGTCCCATTTCCTGCTCTGACTACTTTCTTGCATAAATAGAAGCTGGGAAAATAATAAACAGAGCTATGGAACATATCTTTGGGCATGGAGTGTTGGAAAAGGACCTTCTTGAGGTATATTTCTGGATTTTAAGTGATTTATATGACGTTTTACAGTTTTTTCATTGATTATTCTTGTACTGTTTCAATTTAAACAGCTTTCAAGGAAATTGTTTTTGCTTCAGAAAACATAGATATTAGCAGAATGGTGAGAGAAATTGACAAATTCTATTTTAATGGTTGGATATAAGCAAATTCTGATCCAATTTTAGATGTTTTCATTTAGTGTGGCATTATGGAAGGTTTAAACTAAAGGAAATATTAGCTGTTACATGTTTCTATTGTCCTTTTCACATGAGAGCTTCATACTTCTGTTAAACTTAAAGTGATAAATTACGACTTTCATGAAGTGGATCATGTTTTCTGTTTTGTGCTTGTCTTACTGTCTTTTCCTGGAGAGTTTTATAATATCCTGAAACTGTGATTTAGAGTATTTATTTATTCTCTAAATTTTCTATTGCTGTGGCTTCCTATGGAGGTCCACTTTTTCCAGGGAGTACGTAAAACAATCTTTTTGGGGTATAGGAGAACCGTAATAGACCTTGTACCTATAATTATTTTTTGAGAATGAAATTAAGCTTCATAAATATTTCATACATGGATTGATGGCAAAAATGATTTTTAGTGGCTACTTACCATACCTTTTTTTTTTAGTGATGTGGTATTTGATTAGAAGCTTAAAAGGCCACTGCTTCATGGAACAGCCATTCCTATTTTCAAAGAGAGTCATACACCTTTTTTCTCAAAGCCTAAGTTATGGCAGGGCCGGGATTGCCTCTGCCAGGAAGTTAGTATTGGGGTTCTGGGACTCTCGTCAGTCTCTGCCAATTAAAGACTCCTAATGGTATGGTCTCTTCTTTCTGCTCTGTAATTTTATATAAATAATAAAATGGTGCACCAAAACAATGAGAAAAACTGCATTTGTAGTGTCAAATTAACTACCTGACTTAAATGCTAAGTTCATATTTGAGAAGACTCAAGCACTGAAGAATTATCTAATTATTATGTTTATTTCATTTCATATAGGGTATAAGGGCTTTCTTTTTTCTGAAATAAGAGCCCTTCTTGAAAATCTCACCTGAGGCTGTGCATGGTGTCTCACGCCTATAATCCCAGCACTTTGGGAGACCAAGGTGAGCGGATCACCTGGGGTTGGGAGTTCAAGACCAGCCTGGCCAACATGGCGAAACCCCATCAGAATACAAAACCCCTTCAGAATACAAAAATTAGCCGGGCATGGTGGCACGTGTCTGTAATCCCAGCTACTTGGGAGGCTGAGGCATGAGAATCGCTTGAACCTGGGAGGTAGAGGTTGCAGTGAGCCGAGATTGCATCACTGCACTCTAGCCTGGGTCACAGAGTGAGACTGTCTGAAAAAAAAAAGAAAAGAAAAGAAAAGAAAAGAAAATTGCCTTGAGTGCAGACCACCGTACTTTTTACTTTATTTACTTCTATATTCTGCCTCTACTAAAAATATAAAATTAGCCGGGTGTGGTGGTGGGCACCTGTAATCCTAGTTTCCCGGAAGGCTGAGGCAGGAGAATCGCTTGTTCTCTGAGTTGTATAGCACATCAAGTGATGGAATACACCTCTAATATCATGGCATGTTTGTCTTTTGTTTAGTTTGCCTGATTTTAGTCTTGTGATGGATAAGATGTCACTTTACATCCCAGATTTGTAATTATGTGGTATACTTTAAATGACAGAGTGAAAGGTGAAAAGCGATGTCTCTTCTGATGATCATCTCTTCTCCTGACTCTTGCCACTTTCGGTGTGTATGTATCCTATAAACCCAGAGCGCATACACTCCCAAAGTTGTTCTTTGTGGATGTCACTTTTGACACCTTAAGAACCCAAAGACACATTCTTTTGGCAAAGAATAAAACACCTTCTTGCATATGGTAATAAGTACCTTTGTGCCATTCCAAATAAGCTTGCCAGCCAATTTAGATTTTATTTCTATCCTTAGATTATCCTAATGCTTCAGAAAAATAAGGGTTTAGTTCTTACTAGAAGAAATTGACTTCACTCTCAACTTGATATTTAAAATTACAGTTGTCAGCATTTGTCCTATCTGCTTGTTTTAAGGGACATAACAGTTAAAAGGACTTCACTTAATGCTGTATAAGTTAGTGATCTGAATAAAACTATTGGCAAAGGATCTCCACTCTATATTAAATACTGGAGATCATACAGGTCAAGCTTTCACAGTTCTAGTTGTGAAGCTTGTCTTCTGAATGTGGCAGCACTACATATCCTTATGTTTCAGAAGCTTTATTGTGATCCATGGTTTCAGATGCATATTTCAAATCCAGACATTTCACCTGGTAAGTAAGGCTTATCATACCTTTTTAAAAATATTAAATATTTTTTAAATAGTAGAGGCAGGGTCTTGCTGTGTTGCTCAGGCTGGTCTCAAACTCCTGGCCTCGAGCAGTCCTCCTTCCTTGGCCTCCCAAAAGTGCTAGGATTATAGGCATGAGCCACCTCGCCTGGCCTTGTACCTTTTTATCAGAAAGATCCAACCTTGCTCTAAGTTTGTGTGAAAACAGTTTTGCTTTTGTTTTTAAACCAGAGGCACATAGATCTTTCCATCTTCTGTATAGGTCAGCATTACTTGTTTCTGTTAATCATACTATTTCAAAGTCCCCTGCCATTTTAAGGTGGGCTCTCCTGTAGAGGCTTGGGCATGAGAGTTAAGCCAGATACTGACTTTGTTTTCTATCTTTTGGGGTCTTGTTATTCTATGTGGTGGAAATGGTGGTTGTTTAATTGTGACTGCTTTAGACTTGAGTATCTGTTCATCAGTCCATTCATTCAACAAATAGTTTATGAGCTCCTACTGTGTGCAGGGTTCTTTGCCAGGGGCCTGCCAATGGTAAACAAAAACTTGACTTGGCTTCTGCCTTTCTAGAATATGTGGTCTGATGAGGAGAGAAGTATTAATCAAATACTTGCATACACAAAAAGTAAAATTAAAACCTTGGAAAGTGGTGCAAAAGAAAAGATTCATACTGCCACGAGAGATGGCTGACCTTGCCTGGTGAGGGGATTAGGAGGAGGAGGATCCCCTGGGGAAACGTTTGGTTTGAGTACTGAAGTACAAGTAGGAGTTAACCTAAGAAAGGTGGTGGACTTCAGGAATATATAGTAGATCCATCATGTGCAAAGGCTCTGTGGCAGGAGGAGGGAATTTTACATGTTTTCAAGAAATTGCAAGAAGGTCAAGGTGGCTGGAACCTAGAGAAAGGGTATATGTGTAGGGGGAGGGGTCAAGAAAAGGCTGATGATTTAGTCAGAGCCCAGACAGTACAGTGCCTTTTAAGTAATGTTAAGAATTTTTATCCTTATTCTAAGAGTAGCGAGAAGCCAGCGAAGGATTTTCAGCATATGATGGGAGATCACTGGTGTAGTGTAAAGAGCTTTTTAGGCCAGTTTCAAGACTATTAATAGTGTCCTTATGAGGCGTGAGTGTAGCCTGACTAGGGAATTAGGATTTTTAGGAACTCAAATGGATTTAGAGAATGAGGAAGAAGGCAACATGGAGGATGATGCCTGGGTTTGTAGCCTGCACAGCTGAATGAATGATAAAACCTAATTTTGGAAAAGGAATCTCAGGGTTTTGGCTTTTGTTAGAGGAATTCTTCTCTATACAGAACTTAAACTCTTTTGTGGTGATCTGTACTTTAATCATAATTCTGGATAATGGCCAGCTTTCTTTATTTGCCTCTGTTATTGTTGCCTTTATTATTTAATGAACTACTGGGCTCAGTTATCTGTGGAGGTTTGCCTTTTGTATGTGTTTTTTGAATGTTTGTAGAGTTTGGTTATTTTCTTAAAATGTTTTCTTATGAAATATAAAATACAATAATATTTGAAGTGTATACAAATTATGCAAATTAAGTGTATACAATTATGCAAATTAAAGAATAGTAATGAACTGAATATTCATGTAACTACCACTGATTTCTTTTCTTTTCTTTTCTTTTTTTTTTTTTAAAGAGACAGGGTCTCTGTCACCCAGGCTGGAGTGCAGTGATGTGATCATAGGTCACTGCAGCCTCAAACTCCTGAGCTCAAGTGATCCTGCCATCTCATCCTCCCGAGTAGTTAGGACTACAGGCACACCCAGCTAATTTTTTATTTTTTGTGGAGATAAGGTCTTGCTTTGTTACCCCACGCTGGTTGAACAACTGGGCTCAAGTGATCTTCCCATTTCAACCTCTCAAAGTGCTCAAAGTGGATCGATTATAGGCGTGAGCCACCATGCCTGGCCTCCAATCTTAAGAAATAGAATATCGCCAGTTTCCTAGAGATTCCCTATGGGACCAATCCCAATTGTATTAACTTCTGGTAACCACAACTCTAAATTTTATGTCAATCATTACTTTACTTTTCCATATAGTTTTACCATTCGTGCGTATATCTCAAGTTTAGTTTTTAGCTTTGTTTGCTTTTGGACTTTATGTAATGGAATCATGCTGTATGTATGGTTCTTCTATTGTTTCTTTTGATTTTAAAAAGATTTATCCATGATGATGCATAGAGTTGTAGATGGTTCTTTTCTGTCCTGCAGTGTACTATCCCATTGTCTGAATATAGTGCTGTTTGTTTGTCTGTTATTCTGTGGAACCACTAATAAATGGTTTCCAGTTTGGGCTATTAAGAAAATGCTGCTGCAGATATCACTGTACGTGTTTCATGGTGTACTTGTGCAACTTTTTGGTTAAGCCCTATACCTAGGAATGGAATTTCTGGGATTAGGGACAGTGTTATGTTAGCCTTTAATGGGCAGTGTCAAACTGTTTTTCCAAAGTGGTCATACCAATTTATTTCAACTTATACTTTAACCAGCAATGTATAAGAATTTTCCTGATTCCACCTTCATGCCAACTCTTATATGGTTTAAATTTTAAGATTTGACAATCTGAAGGGGTATGAAATAGTTTCTGTTGTAATTTTAATTTGCATTTTCCTAATTACTAGTGAAGCTGAGCATCTTTTCATGTATTTATGAGCCATTGGTGTTTCCTCTACTATGAAATGTCTGTCTATTGTATCCCCTGTTTTTCAATAGGACTTCCTTTCTTTTTGATTTGTAGGATTCTTCCAGTATTCTGGATACTAGTCCTTTATGGGTTAAATATGTTGCAAATATTTTCTTCCAGTTTATAGTTTATGTTTCAGTCTCCTTGTAGTGTTTTCATAAACAGAAGTTTTTAATCTCAATGCTGTAGAATTTCTCAATGTGTTCCTTTATGGGTGTGCTTTTGGTTCTCGTTTAAGAAAGTTTTTATGATTTGGATGTTATAGAGATATTCTCCTATAGTATCTTCTAAAATTTTTATTCTTTTGCATTTTGCATTTAAGTCCTTGGTCCACCTGGAATAGATTTTTTGTATGTTATGCAATAGGGGATCCAATTTCTTTTTTCCCATATGGATAACCATATCCTGGCTTCATTTATTAAATAGTCTATCCTTTCTTCATACATCCTGCAGTGCTCACTCTCATAAATCAAGTTAACATGTATGTGTGGATCTGTTTCTAGGTTGTCTGTTCAGCCCCACTGATTTACTTGTCTATCATGCGAGAGTGCCATACTTTCTTAATTACTGTAGCTTTATATCTTAGAATCAGCTTGTCAAGTTCCATGAAAAACATTTTGATTGGAATTGCTTTGAATCTGTTAATCAGTTTGGAGAGACTAAAACATTTTGTGTCTCTTTCCAATAATATGATATGACTCTCTAAGTTTTCTTTAGTGTCTTTCAATAAAATTTTATAATTTTTTTCCATTAAAGGCTTACTCATTTTTTTGTTCGATTTATTGCTTGATATAAATACTTTTTTAAAAAAAATTACTTACAAACTGCCTGTTTAAAGTACAGTCATGCATTGCTTAATGATAGGGATACGTTCCGAGAAGTGTATCATTAGGCAGTTTTATTGTGTGAACATCATAGATTGCACTTACACAAACCTAGATGGCATAGGCTACTACACACCTAGGCTCTGTGGTGTAGCCTATTGCTTCTAGGCTACAAACCTGTACAGCATGTGACCATCCTGAATACTGTAGACAGTTGTAACACAGTGGTATTTGTATATCTCAACGTATCTAAATATGGAAAAGGTACAGTAAAATCAGAGTATTATACTCTTATGGGACCACCATATGTAGTTCATCATTGACCACAGCGTTGTTATGTGGCACATTAATGTATATAGAAATGTAATTCACTTTTTAAAATTGATTTCATATCCAGCTACCTTGTCAGACTCTACTATTAACTCTTATGTATCATTTCTGTCCAGTTTTCTATATAGGCAGTAGTAATGCAAGTAATGACAGTTTGGTTTCTTCCTTTTCAGTCTTTATATTCTTCATTTCTTTTTCTTTTTCATTTTGTTGCACTGGCCTAGGCCCTTCAGTACAATCCTGAATAGATATGGTGGTAATATATTTATCTTGTTCTTTATCTTTAAGAAAATGCTTTCAACATTTTACCATTAAATATGATATTTGCTTTTGTAGATAGGCTTTATCAAGAAAGATTCACGTTATTCTTATTTTGCATAGAGTTTTTTATTCTAAATAGTTTTGAATTTTATTGCATTTTTTCCTCATCTTTGGGATGATGTTAAAAATTTTCTTCTTTAATTTTTAATGTAATGAATGGCATGTGTAAAATTTCGAACAAATTCAGCCTTGCATTCCTGGGATAAACCTATCTTGATTATGATATATTATTTAAATATGATGCTGGATTTGGCTTGCAAACTCTGGGTGCCTACAATCAGGAAGAGGGTATGTATGGGAGGAGAGATTGGCCTATAATTTCCCATTGTTGTACTGTCCTTTCCTGAGAAAATGACTTAGCATTGCCTTTTCTGTTCTCTGAAACAGTGCATGTAATATTGAAATGATACATTCCTTGAACCTTCAGTAGCATTCACCAAAAAAAAAAAAAAAAAAAAAAAAAGCCATTGTGGCTTGCTTTCTTTATGGGAAAATTCTTAACTATTTATTCAGATTTTCTGATTGTTATAGGACTATTCTGGTTCTTTATTTCTCTGAGTCAGTTTTGATAGGTTTTATTTTTCTAAAACTTTGTCCATTTCTTCTAAATTTTCAAACTTTCTGACATAGAGTTGTTTTTATTTGCTCTTATCTGTTTTCTCCATAGCATCTGTAATTGTTGTCTTTTACCTTTCTGATAATCGTGCTGTCTCTCTCTTTGTTTTTTTGTTTTTAAATTATTTTTGTAAGAAGGTATATTTGATTAGCTAATTTTTAAAAAATTATTTTATTTTATTTTTTATTTTTGGAGACAGAGTCTCATTCTGGTGCCCAGGCTGCAGTGCAGTGGCATGATCTCTGCTCACTGCAACCTCTGCTTCCCGGGTTCAAGCGATTCTCCTGTCTCAGCCTCCCGAATAGCTGGGATTACAGGTGCCCGCCACCACGCCCAGCTAATTTTTCTATTTTTAGTAGAGATGGGGTTTCACCATTTTGGTCAGGCTGGTCTCGAACTCCTTACTTCAGGTGATCCACCTGCCTCAGCCTCCCAAAGTGCTGGGATTACAGGCATGAGCCACTGTGCCCAGCCCATTTCACGCTCTTGATCCTCTCTATGTTTGTCTTCTATTTCATTACTTTTGCTTTTATCTGTATCATTTTATTTCTTCTACATTTTAGAAGTTTGTTAGATTCTGCATGTAGATGTTAGTAACTTGCTAACATTGACTCTTTCTTTATGTAAAACTAAATTTTCAAGTATCTGCTTTATATTCTTCTCACAGGTTTGGAAATATACTGAATTTTCATTACTGTTTCGTTCCACATATTTTCTGATTTTACTCATGAAATTTTGGAAATATTTTTCTCCTTTCCAAGCATATGGACTTTTATAGAAAAGTTTTTATTGTTGATTTCTAACTTAATTGCATTTCTGCCAGAGAATTATATCATTGTTTAGAAATTTGTTGAGATTAATTTTATGTCTAGAATGGTGTCAGTTTTCATACACTTTTGGTTTTATTCTTAAAAGTAATGTTGATCTTTGAATTGTTAGCTGCTGTGTTGCATGTCTGTCCATTGGATGAAACTTGTTGGTTGGGCTGTTTGTTTTTTGTATCTTTACTGATATATTTTGTCTGTTTAATCTGTTCGTTTTGAATTGAAAGAGGTGTGTGAAAATCTCCTATGTTGTCAGTCTTGTCAGTTTCTTCCTGTAGACCTGTCAGTTTTTACTTTATATTTTGAGGCATGTTATTTGGTATTATTAGTTTATAATTGTCATATCTTCTTGGTAGGTTAAAATGTATCACTAATAATGCTTTTTGCCTTACCATCTATTTTGTCTGATAATAACATGGCTATCCCAGCTTTCTTTTGATTAGTATTGGCCTGGAATATCTTCTTGTCCTTGGAGGATTTAATTTTTGTGAACATCTCTTCAATAAACCTTTGATGACTGGCTTCCAGTAAATTCAAACCTAACTACAAAAATCTTACATTTTGTATATGTGAGAAATATGCTCTGAACATAGGATGTAAAGCTGTGATGAATCAGTAATTTGGGAACCAGTTGTGACTTTAGATGTTTTTGGGTTTTTGGTCTTGTCGTTATGCAGGTTGACATGTTTGGGTTCTGTAAGTCATGTATTTCTGTCTTTGATTCCCTACTCCACATTGACTCAGTCAGCAGATCCTTTTAATTCTTCCTACACAATCCCTTTCATATAAATCACTCTTTTTGGTCTCACCACCTTTCTTTGAATTCAGGCCTTTATTTCCTCTTCTCTTGCCACAGTGTCCTCCCTGTTGTCCTTGCCACCACAGTCTCACTCCCCATCTTGTTTCTTTCCTGTAGTAATGCCAGTCTGACAGTTCTGAAATGCCATTTTGGATATGGCTGTCTTCCTGGAAGTTCTTTTTTTTCTTTTTTTTTTTTTTTAAGCTGTCTTTATGAGGTCTTTCTGAACGCTCTGATCACTCCGATTTTGGTGATGGGGATTTCACTCGTCTACCACTGCTACTGTGAGATAGGCTGAGGGATGTACTGTGTCGTCTTTTCCTTTCCTTCCTTGTTGGAGTATACTCATTTTTTTCCTTCTTTGGAGCTAGATTCCAATTTTTCTTTATCTTTCTTGTCCCTTTCTCTTTCTTGTTTCTTTCTCATTCTCCTTCTAACTCTTTCTCTCGTTGAAGATGTTTATCTCTGTAGTGTTCTACTTGCTCCTGAAAACTGTGGACTGGTTTTTTAGGTCTTTTTCCAAAATTCCAGCTCATCCTGAAAATTCATAACTTTGAGCTCAATTTCACGAAGTTTGGCTTGTTTTTCCTCACTCATTTCCAAGCACTTAGAGAACTCGGACTCAGTTATTTCTTCTTTGATTGGATTAGAGTACAGATCATGTTCTTCAGATTTGGAACTTTGAGTATCTTCTTCATCTTCACTTTCTTCTTCTTGATTTTGATTTTGTTTTTCTTCCAATTCTTCCTGCTGGTCAAATAACTCCCATTTAGAAGTTGTAACAGCCTGTGCTTCCAATGCAGATTTGTCCACAGCTTCCCATTTTGATGGGGCAACTTTAAATATAGGCTCATTCTTCTTTGAGTTTTCAGTTGCATCCAAAGGCACTCCATCAAGATCATCATCAGGACTTTTTATAGGGATTCCATCAAGATCATCCACGGGAGTAGCATCAATAGGAATTCCATCTACATCTTCCAGAGGTGCACCATCAAGCTCTTCCTCGATGGAAGCACCATCAAGATTGTCTAGTACATCTTCTGTTTCCTTTTCTACAATAATATATACAAGTCCTAAGAAAATATTTTTTAGTTTAATCAAAAATGGTTCTGGATAAATTGCCCAATCTTCCCATGCTCTAAAGCTTAGGTTGTGTATGACTTGTCATATCACTGTCTGAGGGTCCAGATGCATCTGTATGTGCATTTGAAGATCCAGATGAATGAACATCTGACAATTTCGTCTTTGAACTGGTCTCCTCAGAAGTTCTTGATGGTTTGCCTGCAGGACAAAAGCCTAAATGCCTGGGCTGAGTTGGATTCCACACCGTCTGCATCTTTCTCCTCATCTTCTAGGCTTAATCTCTCATTCTTGCTGATCAGGCACCCTCCTTCTCCTGCCAAGTAGATGAACTCACTATTTCCCAAATTTGCCATAAACTGCAGCTTTTTTTTTTTGCTTTGGCACATTCCATTTTCTCTACCATATTTGTTACATTTTGCTTTAAGCTTTCTCTAACGAACCCAACTAAATCATCTCTACATTGTAAGACTTCAGGTTAACACTGACATCACTCCTCTTGATGATGACTGTCTGTAATGCAGCCAGTCATAGAACTGAAAATTCTTGCAAACTCTTCTCTTTTATAAGCTTTTATTTTGTGGATTAATTCCCCCCTGCACTGTCGCTGCTGTGTGATTGCTTAGTCTTGGCATGGCTGACTCTGATACCCGCAAATTCACTCATAAATGAGAACCCTCCTACTCTGAAGCAGGCTAGAGGGCTTAAAAGTTGTCCTTTAAATCTGATTGAAATCTGCTTTCTTCACATTAATTTCAATTCTGGACCCATATAGAGTAAGTTCTCTTTTCAAATGTCTGCCTTCAGCTATCTGGAGGATTACTATTGTATCCCTTCTCAGTCTTCCAGATCAACCTCTTCTGCCTTAAATTATTCTTATAGGTCCAAATTTCCAACTCTTTGTCCATCTTGGTCTCTTTTTGGGCAGACTACTTTGTCAGTGTCCCTCAACCCCTCCCTTTATTTATTTTTTTGGTCCAGACCCTTTTAAAGTATCCTCCAGTTTAAATATAATACTTCAGGTTTGACCAGAGAGAAGCAATTGCTTTTGGTTTTTGTGAATATTACTTCGTCAGTCATCTACTTATCACTGGAAACCTTAACTCACTATATTCTTAGTTTATGACTAGCTGAAACTCTTCATATTCTTCTTTAAGTATAATTCCTCTTCTTTGCTAGCTAGTTCACAATCTTTGCATTTGTCCCTGTTTAGTTTCACCTTGTTAGATTTGGCATATCCCATCCACCCGTTACGAACTTTTTGGAACTGGAATCTGTCACCTAGGTTATTTCCTGATCTTTGTCACCTTTGTAACACTGTTTATAAACTTGACTCCTGAAATCTAATGAGCAGTCATTTTTTGGAGCAACCACAAGGTTAGGCGCTGTGGAACTAAAGAAGAATTAGATACGGCTTCTGGCCTTAAGGAATCAGAATGAGCATTCTCTGTTTTCACCTAAGACAGTGAGTAGAATATTGAATGCAGAAGGCTGAGGTCAGAACTTTGTACTCTTCCACTAGATACCTTCTTTCAGGTTGAAATCAGTCTGACCTCTAAGGTCAAATATCAGTCTAGACAACTGTATAATCATACACCCATACTCTGTATTTTGCCCATAAAGAGACCGCAGGAGATTGTCATATGTTTTGTTAGAGTCCAGACACAATCTTTGCACAGGGTTCCCAGGTGCGGGCTAGTCCAAGGGATGGCATCAGTTTGTGAATCCATAGTAACTTCTGGGGATCACCTACTTCATCTCTTATCTGCCTATATGCAGTTCACATATTTTGAGTTCATGGTCTATGGTTTCATCACTTTCCTCCTTCTTTTTAAAAGTTAAGGAAGACACATTTGCCTCTTTCCTGTCTTCTGTGTGGATATTCGAGGCTAGATATATTGTTCTGATTCCCTCTTCAGTTATTCTGTGATCAGCAGAACACCTTTGTCATTAGTATTAATCTATATCACAGTTTTTGCCTTCTATAATACTAGATATCATCTTGTACTTTCTGGGCATTTTTCTTCTTTCCTTATCATTCTTAGTTTATTGAACAAACTGACAGCCCTTGGTGAAACTGGCAAAAGCAAACTCCTTCCTGGAACTTCTGAGATGTAGTCTGGCTCAAACCAGGCCCTGATCATTCTGTCATCTTAAGCCATGGTCCACAAAGCCAAATCCTGTTTCTGATTTGGGAAGGCTGAGGTCAGAAAGCTGTCCCCTGCCATTAGAAATGTAGCGAGGCCATAGAGTATTATGGTTAAGAGTATGGGCTCTGGAGCCAGCTGGCAGCTTCAGATCTCTGCTCTGTCTGTATGGCCTTGGACAAGCCATTTAAACTCCCTGTGCTTCTGCTATCCATAAAATGGGGGAGAATTAGGAAAATTAGATGAGCTAACACATGCAATTTGTTTAGAACATGCTAACACAGAGTAAGTGGTCAATAATATTTGCTAAGAACAAAGCTCCATTGATGCAATGCTTGTTTAACAATAGCATTGGCTGAATCAGGCAATCAGTCCATAACAATAATAGCTAGCATTTATCAAGGGCTTACTGCATACCAGGCATTGTGCTAAGTGCTTTATAGAGATTATCTCTCTTGATGATCTCACAAGCCCCATATGAATTTGGGTTATGTCCTCATTTTGTTATCACCCCAGGTTACAATTAGGGAAACTGAGGCTCAGAGAGATTAAGTTAACCCAGAGCTGCGTGACTTCAGAGCCTGAGCTCTTCACCTCCTTGCTGTGGTCAGTCAGTTGTTTGCTGACTTCAGAACACATGACCCCTGATAAACACAGGACATTTTCTTGGTGAAGTAGCCCATGTGGTCTCTGTTATGGAGCATTTAGTCTGGTTGTAGAGACAAGACAAGATTTGCAGAGGGCAGAATTAGAAGACTGCTGAGCAAACCCTGGCCCCGTTGCAAGAGACATAGTGTTTCAAAGAAGGGGAGGCCAGGCTGGTCTGCAAGGCTTAGTGGAGTAGAAGTCTTGAACAGGGAACTAAAGATGGGTGAGATCTGACCAGGCACAGAAAGAAAGGGGGAAGATGTGCTAGGCAGGGATGCAACTTGAGGCAAATCGCAAAGTAAAAATAATTGTTCTGGGTCTGGAAGCAGTGATAAACCAGTCACATTAGTGTAGCAGGTATTTATTGAGATATACAGACTATGTTAGGGAATTGGGGAGATGGAACTAAGTCTGCGGATGTAGAAGTTGCAAGCTAGTGACCCTTGGGTCACTTTTGGCTCTCAGTGAGTTTTTAAAGACTTTAAATTGGTTGTCAACACTTAAAAATTGGAAGATTTTGTGTAAAAGTCTGGATTTACAGCTGCTCTTGAAATAACGGAAGTTCTGGCAGTTGCTGGGCCCACATCCCCACATGGTAACAATTGGCTAGAGCTGGGGCCAGCTGTCTCCATTATGTGGGACAAGTGCTCTCCATTCTGCCACAGACCCCCACCTGCCTGCTAGACTCCATCTGTTTGGCTTCTAGGGGCAGCAGTTTGTGGCCTTGGCCTAACGTATAAGGGCTCTGTTACTGGATCAAAGGACCTGCACTTTTTTCCTGCCAAACTGCAGGTCCCATGCAAGCAGGAGCCATGTTTTTCTTGTGCACTGCTGTATAGCTGGGTCCTAGCAAAATGCCCAGCAAATACTGGCCACTCAATAAATGTGGCACCTGGATGGCAGCAGTGACCGTATTATAGTGGAATCAATTTTGGAAGCTGCAGCGGAGTTCTAGAATGCTTAGGGGAAAACATACCGGGGGCACACACCATTCGACCTGGTGGCTCATGTTGAACCCTGTTGTAAAGGCACACTGTGGATGACCGTTAAGCAGCAAATAGGCTGCTTATAAAGCAGAGAACAATCTGTGTTTGTGTCGAGGAAAAAACTGCTGGCCATGCAGTGCTCTGTTTCCAACTCCTCTCACTGACATGGATAGCAGCCCTGTTGTTGTTTTCTTCTTTGGACACGTACTAAACAATAGGAATAGAAAATGCATAAGTAAGGCTTATGGCACATACTTATTTGCCTCACTCAGCAGGGCAACAGCATGACAAAGATCACAGCCACAGCTCTGGGCTCTGTGTGTTTTAGCAAAAACCTGTGAAACCGAGTTGCTTTTGACTAGGGATGTGATCTTTCTTCCTAGATGCTGATGGCAGCTCTTCTCCACAGTTTAGCCTGTGTTCTTATTTTGTTTATTTATTTATTTCCCTTTCTTCTGCACTTGGTATTCCTCCAGGCTCCATCTGAATGTGCCTTGCCATCGGGAGCACTAGGAAAGAAGAAAGTCAAACTGCTTCTCCCTCAGGCTCAAGCTTTGGAAAATCAAAGCCGAGCAGAGGCAGCTCTTCTCTGCCTGCAGCAGGGTCAGCGATTTGTGTAATGTTTTCCCTGTCGGCTTATCTCTGCTGATTTCTTCTGTTTTTGAGCAAGGGAATGAAGAGTTGTATCATTGCTGCTGCCTTTTTAAGCAGGTGGGATCTGCAGCTGTGATCACAGCCAAGCTCTGTGCTCCCTGCTGACAGCATTCCCTGCTTTTTTGTAAACTGCTCCTTCTAGGGCTGGATTTGTCTCAGTGGAATGAAGTGGCTCCAAGAAAAAAAACCACCCAGACTCCCTGACAAGGAATGAAAGGAGCAAAGCACTTATATCTCCCGCCCCACGCAGGAAGCATTTTGATAGCATCGTTTGAATCAAACCATAATTAGGCTTTTGCATCCAGTTCTTGTAGGAACATGAAATGCTAGGCAGCCAACAGGTTTGGTTCTGGCAACCACCTAACCATGGAGGATTAAGTTGTATTGTGTATTCCTATATTTAGTAAAATAGTATCTCAGAGACCCTTTTTCATTCTTATTTTTAGTAATCAGTAATTTTTGTAGCTAGTAATTTGGGTCTGATTGGGACATGTTGGCAACTCTTCAGTTCTAATTATAGAAGAGTTTTTGCCAGTAAGTCTTGAGGACAGAGTGAATGTAGGATTTTAAAAAGGTATCCAGCAAATTAGTTGAGTCCTAATTGTTGAGGGTCGTGATCACTATAATAGAATATATGAGATTAATTGTAGCTCCCTACCTGGTAAAACTATTCTAGGAGACTTAATTTGCATAAACATTTTGTCAAGGACTGGGCCCAGTGACATAGGACAGATTCTTCACTGGTTCTGCTGGCAAATGTCGTCCTCCAGCATCTTGTTCAACTTGTATGTCGGTAATCAACTCTTTAGTTACCCAGATGGTGTCCCTGCTTCAGAGCACAGCATAGTGCATAGTGGGTCTGCACATGAGGAGCTCTGGCTAATCAGGGATGAACCCTCTGTCATGGGGCAAGTTTTTGCTTCTGAACATTGGTGGAATATGGAGAATTGAACCTGCTTATGTTTCTGATGAAAGGATCGGATGGGGTCGTACATATGAAAGCAATTGGAACATATGAAAGCATATGGAAACCTTCAAGTCTGATGCCATGTGGAGGATTAGTGCTTGGGTTTGTGGCTAGCCCTGTGGTATACCTATGCCGCTGAAGTCTCTAGGCTTCATCTTTGTCAAACAAATTAGGGCTTTAGATTAGATCTGTGTGGTCTGATTTGGTATTCATTGACACATATGGCTATTTTCATTTAAATTAGTTCAAATTAAATACAATTTAAGGTATAGTTCTTCAGTCACGCTGACATTCTGAATGCCCGACAGCCACATGGGGTTAGCGGCCACCGTATTGGACAGCACGTTTCCATCATCATGTGAAGCCCGCTGGACAACCTGGACTCAGTTATCTAGCAGGTTTCCTCCAGCTGGGGATTGATTAGACTTCAATAAAATGGCTCATGAAGTCCTTAAAAGAGGCCTGTGCTTTCAGTTCCCCCCTCCCTTCACCGGCAGACCTGCACCAGGGGCTTGGATGTGCTGAAATCTTTCCTCCTTGTTTGCCTGGTGTCTGAGGCATGAGCCCTTCCTGTGATACCTTCTGCAGTGAGTTTCTTAGAAGAGGTAAGTTGTAGAATGACACATTCCTGAGCCCTCAAATAGTTTTATCTTGTTTACATAAAATTCTGACTTGGACAGAATTTTCCTTCTCTTTTATTAAACCTCTAGGTCTTCCTTTTCAAGAACAAGATGACCTGTGGTCATTTTCTGTGTACATGGGACAGCTTAGGCTCAGGGTCGGGCTAAGGCAGCAGTGGTGTAGTATGAACTTGGGCAGCAGATGAGGCTTTGGAGGTGCAGGTTGGCCCACAGAGGTGGATGGATGGTACAAGAACTATGGTTTAGAGATGGATACATGATCTGGAGACTAGCAATTAGCTATGTCAGAATCGACATCCAGATGGCTTTTAGAACTGGGAGCAGGGGATCGTTGTGAGTGTCTTACACTAAGCTTAATAGACTGGAGGTTCAAGCTGAGAAGAGGTGGAATAGCTGAAAACAGGAATAAGCTAGGTCCCACAGTTTAGGCTGTTCAGTGATGTATAGGGTCCCCAAGGTCACCTTTCAGTGAGGCCTTCCCTAAATACTCATAAAAAATTGAACACCCCCTGGCCCAAGTGCTCCCTGGCTACCTTTTGAGTTCTGTTTTGTTTTTTCATGGCACTTATATCATCTAGCACACTATATTTTACTTACTTTTTATTATCTATTATTATTTTAGTATTTATTATCTTTTCTTACACAAGAATATAAGCTCCATGAGCACAGGAATTGGTCTGTTTTGTTCAGGGCTTGAACACATAGTACTTTCAGGTATTTATTTGGCCAGGCACGGTGGCTCATGCCTGTAATCCTAGAACTTTGGGAGGCCAAGGCAGGCAGATCACCTGAGGTCAGGAGCTCAAGACCAACCTGGCCAACATGGCGAAACCCCGTCTCTACTAAAATACAAAAATTAGCTGGATGTAGTGGCACGTGCCTGTAATCCCAGCCACTCAGGAGGCTGGGGCACAAGAACTGCCTGAATCTGGGAGGCGGAGGTTGCAGTGAGCCGAGATTGCACCACTGCACTCCAGCCTGAGTGACAGAGTGAGACTGTCTCAAAAAAAAAAAAAAAATAAATAAATAAAGAAATATATATATATATATATATATATATATAAATCATGTGAATCTGGGAGGCGGAGGTTGCAGTGTGCTGAGATCGTGCCACTGCATTCCAGCCTGGAAACAGAAGGAAACTCTGTCTTTAAAAAAAAAAAAAAAACAATGAATGAGGGAAAAATGCAGCCCTGATGCACTTTCAGTGCAGTTTGGAGGCAGAGCTACTCTTGGGAGGCTAGTGCCATAGAAGGAAGTAACGGGTAGAGGTCTGAGGAGACAGGCAAGTGGTGGCATCTGAATGGACAGAAATGGGTTCGGGGCAGGCATGTGGATCCTGGCTTCAGTCAAGGTCCCTATGAAAGTTGAAGATCTTGTACAAGAAGATAGCTAATGGGCAGAAAGCCCAGCTTTGTAGAGTCAGGGTTTTGAGATAAAATGTTTCTGAGTCTGGGCCTCAGAATCAGTCTGACCTAGAAGGGGAGCTAAGGAAAGAACTCTTGAGCCATGGAACCATTAGAGTAGGGCCCCATGCATCTTTTTACTTAAAGCCAAGATTGGTGAGTAAATGCAAGGTGGAGATTCATCCTCATGCTCTGGGTGCAAGAGGGATGGGACAGAGTCGGGCTGCCCTGTACACAATGTGTGAAGTCAGCAATGCCTCACCACAACAGTTGACCCAGGAACAGGGGGAACCTCCTACCATTCCCATCCCACGGTTTGATCAGATCCAAGAGTCCACAATATTGAGAGTGAATGAAAAGTGTCAGCTGGTAATAATGACTTCAACATAGTCACAACTCTCTGGGGCGTTCCAAACAACATGGTGCATATGTATTACCTGGGAGTCTTGTTAAAAAGACTCCTATTCAGAGACCTGGGTTAGGGGCTGAGATTCTGCATTTCTAAGAAGTTCCAAGATGATGCTGCTGCTCCTGGTCCAGGGTTATGCTTTCAGAAGCAAGGCTTTATCAAGGAAAGGAACTAAATATTAGCCATTGAAGTCAATTGCCTTTATTAAAAGTATTTTAAAATTCTCCTTAGATAGTCTAGGGGCTGTCATTTAAGGGTATTCTGGTAGACAGATGCTTTTCACTTCAGTTTAGTTTTTGAGAGAGTATAAGCAAGCATAAAATACACTTTCCCAAGTTTGATTTTCTATAGAGGACCACTTGTCAGAACTGCTGTCAAGTCTGGCTTTCAGATCCCATGTTTCCTGAGGCAGTTGTTGAATACTTCAGACCTTAGTAGTCTGGGCACCGTGGCTCATGCAAATAATCTAGCACTCTGGGAGGCCGAGGCAGGAGGATCACTTCAGCCTAGGAGTTCTAGGCTGCCATCAGCTGTGATTGCGCCACTGCACTCCACCTCTTCTACTTGTAAGTAAGTGGTTCTGCATAGTGTGGTATGTGGGCACTGGGCAGGGTGTGGTATATATGCGCCAAGCCACAGATCACGCCGGATGAAGTTTGGAAGTTTGTTCTTGTGATGTGGTTGAGGTGGAGGCACGTAACTCACTCTGAAGGCTTCCTGTGCTTTTGTAAAAATTACTCCCCTAGGAGTTTTCATGGGAATAAAAAGAAGACCCCAAACCATGGACATTTTGAAATTTGTATTCTGATAGTCAGGGTCCGGTGTAAATAGATGATCTTACATGCATCTCTCCTGCCTACCACATTCCCAGATAGAATATATAGTCCTGTGGATTGCGGTCGGTAAGTCCTTGCAGTCCTAGGATGTGGCCCTGTACCAGGGCCTGTGCTGTGATTCCACAGCTCTTATGTCATTAAACCTTTCCTACTTTTCTCCTCATAGTCCTTACAAAAGTTTCATTTTAGATAACTCTTTTTCTAGAACCTCTCTGCTTCTATTCTCTCTTCCCCTTCCCTCCTTCCAAGCCTGAAATGGCTGCCCCTTCTCTCTGCTCATGGCCAGTACTCAATTCTTGCTGTTTGAGGTGGTTATGGTCTATAAAGTCACTGTGAACACTGAATTAGTGAATTCTGAACCATTGTTCCCAGGGGAAATACAGGTTAGGTTCCTGTGAGTCTCTGGTCACAATACTTAACCTTGTTTTATGTGTTTCTGTTTAAAGTCACCTTATTTAATATATATTGTCAATTCATTAATATTGAACCCACAGCCAATAGTACTAGAACTCATGCCTGAACAAAGCGATCTCGGTCAGGCACATCTCAGCCTCCTTCCACTTAGGAACACTGGACAGCCTTTCAGCATTACGCTTAGGGGCCGCTTTAAACAATGAAATCACCGACAAAAAGCGCAAAAATGAGAAAAACACGGCATTAAGTAGGCCACGTAAAGGAACCTTGTGTAGAGTGTTAGAGCTGAGACAAGAAGTCAGAATCATCACCTCGTAGGACCTCAGCTGGAAATGTGCGTTGGGAAACTCGAAAATTTCTCCTTCCTGTGTATGTCCTCAAAGGACCACAAAAGCACTGTAAATATTGACTTGGGGGGGGGGGTTACAATTAAATTTTACTGAGTAGCTAAATTCACAGATACGGAGTTTGTGAGTAATGAGGTTTCTTATAGGCAATTTCACAAGGTAAAGTTGGTAGAGGGACCAACACAGTAGGGCAAAAAGGAAGAAAAAGGTACTCCTTTTTTTGTCAAAGAATTTGATATTTGAAAAAATTTAAAAAGCATTGAAATAGTCAGCCTGGGAAGAATTAGGACTTTGGCAGACTTTCCCCCTTTATTTTAAAATACAGAATAGTTTTCATTTAGAATTATATGTGCAAAGAAACTGTCTTCTGAGTGCCTGCCCAGGGCATCATATCCCCATCCTTCTCATAGACTTACTGCACTGTGGAATTGTGGCTTGCCCCTTGCCCACCACACAATGATATTATATGATCTTTTAGGTCAAATACTGTGTTTTGTATTCCCCATTGGATCCACTAACCCTAGCACATAGTTGGTGGTCAGTAAGTATTTGTGGAAAGACTGACTTGGACTTTGGGTGTTTGAGCTGAAAAGCTGCAGTTCAGTCTGATTGCTTCTGGTCCTGGTCCACAACACCTTATCCACAATTCTGAAATCCAGAAAGTTCTGAAAACAAAAGTATTTCCAGGGCAGTTGGCATGGAACCTGACTGACATGAACTTGTTTGGTCGCTTGAGCTATTTACAATCTTGGAGTGACTAGTCATACATTTCCATTCAGAAATATCAGGGTATTTGCTTAAAAGATGCTGCCGAGAGTGCTGGGCAATAAATGACATATGTCATTAATTTCTACCTTTCTAAAATGCAAAAAAAAAAAAAAAAAAAATCAGAATTTTGAAACCTGGCTAGGTCCAAGGGCTTCAGATAAGGCACTGTTGACCTGTGGTAAAATTTAGGGATTTTCTGTAGAAATTTTATTTGAGGAAATTGAAAGTTTATGAGAGAATTAGCTAGAGGCATAAATGATTGTAGTCTCTGGCTGGTGAGAGTAAAATTAAGTGACAAAATTTGATGGCATAACTCCTGAAAGTTACATGTAGAGTCAAAAGCCCCTGGGTGCTGAGAACACTTCTCTTATTATGAATAGGAGGCTTGAACAATGAAAGCAGAGGATTGGATTAATCTTAAATTTCCTTATAAATACAAAGAAATACATACTTTGAGTGTACCCTATTGGCCGACGTGGTGGCTCACGCCCAGCACTTAGGGAGGCTGAGGCGGGTGTGTTGCTTGAGGCCAGGAGTTTAAGACTAGCTTGGGCAACATAGCAAGACCTCATCTACAAAGAAAAAAGAGTCTATCATATATATCTACATTTGCATGTGTCAACAGGTACATGAGTAGAGTTTAATAGAAAAAGTGATCCAACAAGGTCAGGAGTTCGAGGCCAGCCTGGCCAATATGGTGAAACCCCCGTCTCTACTAAAAATACAAAAATTAGCCGGGCGTGGTGGCACATGCCTGTGGTCCCAGCTGCTCGGGAGGCTGAGGCAGAGGAGTTGCTTGAACCTGGGAGGCAGAGGTTGCGGTGAGCCGAGATTGCGCCATTGCACTCCAGCCTGGTCAACAGAGCGAGACTCCGTCTCAAAAAAAAAAAAGAAAGAAAGAAAAAAAAAAAAGCAATCCAAAGTGCCAAAAATTGAAGCAAAACAAGCCTGAGCAGTGCTGAGGTCTACCAGAGAAACTCCCCCACCCCCCTTTCCTTAACAGTCACAACGAATGAAGCACCTGAGGACTTGACAGAGTTGTCTTTTCATACCCCCCCCCAGGGGGAAGGGTTTCTTTTTTTATTGTGTACCTTTTACTTGTAATTATAGACATAGAATGGGGGCCTATTATGCCCATTTTTTAAAGCTATTTTGATTTTTTTTGTTTTTGTTCTTTTTTTTTTTTTTTGAGACAGGGTCTCTGTCGCCTAGGCTGGAGTGCAGCGGCTCAACCACGGCTTACTGCAGCCTCAACCTCCTAGGCGCAAATGATTCTCCCACCTCAGCCTCTTGAGTAGCTGGGACTACAGGTGCACACCACCATGTTCAACTAATTTTTAAATTTTTTGTAGAGATGGGATCTCACTATGTTGCTGGTCTCAAAATCCTGGGCTCAGGTGGTCCTCCTACCTCAGCCTCCCAAAGTGCTGGGATTACAGGCCTGAGCCACCACATGCAGCCTGTTTTGAGAAAGTAAGCTTTACTCCACAGTATACAACTTAGAGAAAATTGTTCACCTTAAGTTAAATGTTTATACTGGTGGCATAAAGTTTCTTGGTAGCTCATGTTCAGATTTTTTATTGGATAAGATGAAGTATTAGATAGGCTTGGAAGTAAAGTAAAAATAATGGAAATTCTTGTTTTATACTTAGCCCAGAAAGTACTAAAGTTGGTCTGTAGGCCAGAAGTCTTGGGGGAAAAATGCCTATAAAATGATATTGGAAATGACCCATAGACAGTGCTTTACTCATACCTCAGGAACAACCTCAGTAGCAATGAACCGTGCATGTACTTGTGCCAAGAAGAACCCTTTCTGTGTGTAGTGTGCACATTGAAAGAGATAGCTAATGGATCTTTCACTAGGCATAGTTTTGAAATTCTTTTTGTGTTTGGTAGAGTGCTCCATGCCTTATAAAAGGAAGTTTGAGATGAGGGTGCAGTACTGGTGGTCCTGACAGTTTTCAAGGGGAAATGGGAGCCATCCTGAGATCCTGTCCACCCTCAGGACTGTCCTCCCCTCTCTCTGGCTTGAGACTTCTTTCCAGGACTCAAGGAATTTTTAAGTTAATTTTTATTGTATATGTAGATTATAAGTATACAAATAATGAATTCTCATAAAGGAAAACACCATGTAACAACCACCCCAGTCAAGAAATGTGCCTTAAAGACACTCCAGGGGCCCCTTCGTGCACACCCTACCTGTGACCACTGTCCTGAATTCTGTCATTAGCCACTGGCTTTGCCTGATTTTGAACTTTGTATAATTGAGATAATAAATACAGTACATACTCTTTTGTGTGTGGCTTCATTCATTCAGCATTATTTTTGGAGCAATCTGACTCTCAACCTCAATTCCTAAAAGTGTCTTTAGGGTACCTTAAAAAAAATCTCCCAATAAATTGGCCCGAGAGCATTATACCCTAAAAAGGAATGCAGCAAGTAATATAACTCTGTGTGTGAGTGGGGTTGCTGGGGAAGGTTGGATATTGAGTGAATTACAGATGGGCACGTTTCCTGAGCACTTTCCTGTTGGTCTTTGCTGATCAGACCTAAGACCCAGCCATCAGGACTCCCTGCCACCCCCAGTGCAGCCCTCTCTGTTCCAACAAGGACCTGCATTCAGAAGGATCTCTTGAATGCTGAATGCTACAGCTCCTAGGCCTGGCTCTCCTACAGAAGAGACACAAGTTGAATAGCTGTTCTTATTAAGTCAGTGAGCTATCCTGATTGGCACAGCATGGGGTTGTTTGTTTAGGACCGTGGGACAGTACAGCAGCTCTTCCCGAGAGATGGACACTCCATGTTGTGACTGGCGCTGTCCTGTGCCTCTGTGCCATAACGGTGCCCTCTTGTGTTCATCCCTGCTTTCTCTGTAGGAAAACAAGGGTTACAGACACTCTTTTAGAGAGCATATTAACCATGGTTCAGAGTGACTGAGAAGAGGCAGAGCTTTTGTGATATGTCAGTCATTTAATAATTCCAGAAAACTCAAACTGAGCCAGCGGGCAATGCATTACTTTCATTCATTTTGTAGAATAGGATTGGCATTAAGAAACCATAGAATGGTTCTGGGTTAACTAGTTCATGCCATTGTGGCATGCATTTAAGAAGACATTTTGGCCAGGCGCAGTGGTTCACGTCTATAATCCCAGCACTTTAGGAGGCCAAGGTGGGCAGATCACGAGGTCAGGAGTTCGAGTCCAGTCTGGCCAACATGGTGAAACCCTATCTCTACGAAAAATACAAAAAAAATTAGCCGGGCATGGTGGTGTGCCTCTGTAATCCCAGCTACTTGGGAGGCTGAGGTAGGAGAATCGCGTGAACCCGGGAGGCGGAGCTTGCAGTGAGCCGAGATCGCGCCACTGCACTCCAGCCTGGGTGACAGTAAGATACCCCGTCTCAAAAACAAAAAAGAAGACATTTCATTGCATATTGTAACAGTGACTGCATAAATATTTTGAATTTTCGAGGTTTTTGCCTCCCATTATATTGTGAAGACCTGCATGCTTCTGCTTCTGCATAATGCAGTCAACACACCAACACTTGAGTAGTTTCTTGTCTCAGTACTGTGAAAGCAGTATAGCACACATACTTTACATTTTGTAGCCAAAGAAAAATTAGCATTTAGAACAAACATCCAAAGAAAACATATGAAGTCACTTGACCTTGTCTTTTTTCTGAGTATGCCAGGAAATTTTGAAAGCAGTTATTTTTTATTCTGCTCTCAAAATGGGACAGTGAAGTTAAAGGAGATACCATTTGAAAATTTAGCCAGGACTTCCACTTCCTTACACCTCAGAACTCTCCTCAAATGTCAAGCTCATAATAGTGAATGTCAGTATAAGAGGTTGGAGGGCGAAGGGCAGAGCCACCCAGCTGGTGGTCCAGGACACCCCAAGTAGGCTTCAAGTGAGTGTACATATTGCCCCTCAGCCCTCGGGATGGCAGATAGGAAGTGGGCCAGCCTGGTGAGTTTACCCAATGCGCCATGCTGGATAGGGACAGTTTTCTGTGTGTTCCATGATATGAAACACCTTGGGTAGCATTGCTTTAACTAGACTGCTTTTGCAAGGCTCTCTGAGAGCATTTTAGTTGAATTGTGAAAGACGAGGAACCAGCATGGGAAGACTTGTGGAAGAGCATTCCAGAAAGAAGGGAACAAGTACAAAGGCTGTTCAAGAATTTGTTGGTGTGTCCTTGGGACAGAGAGAGGGCAGTTAGGGGAGTTATCGCTCAGTGACCTGGATGGGAATCGTGGGAGAGCCAGAGTGGTGGGGGCCAGGTCTTACACAGCCTTTTCTTAAGTGGGGAGTTTGAATTTTATTCTGAGTGTTTGGGAAGTCATTGCAGGTTTGTAACAGGGGTACATTGTGATCATAGTGTAAAAGCATAGCATTTTGGGCTTGGAGGGGAATTAGAAACAAACTAATCTATTCCCCTCATGTTATTACGCAAAGAAAACTTTTCTGTGCTTTGCTGTTGTTATTTTTAGTGGAGTCTTTTTTTTTTTCCATTTGTAAACTCAGGAACATACTATGCAATGCTTTCTAATTTCTGTTCTGCTGTAAAGATCTTCATCACTGATGTTCTTCTATATTCATTTCCTAAGGCTGCTGTAACAAATTACCACAGACTGGGTGGCTTAAAACCACAGACCTTTATTCCTTGCATTCCTAGAGGCTAGAATTCCAAAATCAAGGTGTCATTTGGGTTGGTTCCTTCTGCGAACTCTGCAGGAGAATCTGTTCCGTGCCTCTCTGCTGGCTTCAGCAGTTGCTGGCAACCCTAGACGTCCCCTGGCATATGAACACATCACACCAGTCTCTGCCTCTATCTTCACATGGCATTCTCTGTGTCCCTGTGTCTTTACATTGTGTTTTTTATGAGGACACCAGTTGGTGGACTGAGGGCCTTCCCTAATCCGGTATGACCTAATCTTGATTACATCTGCAAAGACCCTGTTTCCAAAACAGGTGACATTCACAGCTTCCAGGGCTTAGGACATCAACACATCTTTGTCAGGGACACAGTTCAACCCACAGTATCTTCCTTCTACCACCAACTTTATAGTGATACCATCTCCATTTAGTTGGCTGACCTCCACTTAGTTGAATTGAATCCAAACAGCCATTTCATTTGGAGAGTTAACAGGTCAAAATCCTACATCATTAAACAACACTGTTTGCCCTTTTTTCACACAGATGAAATGTAGGAATGTTGTCAGAATTGTTCAAGTCTGATGTGCCCAGATACCATGCTTCATGGAATAGTCATAGAGAAGAAAATGGATTGGAGAACTCTGCTTCAGCCTGTGACTTGTAGTCCCCATTTCTTCTGTCCTTTCCTATCCTACAAAGGTGTTTTTTACTTAACCAGATAATTGGTTTCATTAATAATTTGTTCTCTGCCTTGTACGAGAAATTATTTAAAGCACTTCTCTCTGTCTCTCTCTCTCTCAGTGTGTGTGTGTGTGTGTGTGTGTGTGTAAAACAAGATGGCATAATAAAGGTGAAGGTAAAAGAAAATTAAAAGTAGAAACAGGCCGGGCGTGGTGGCTCATGCCTATAATCCCAGCACTTTGGGAGGCTGAGGCGGACGGATCACCGGAAGTCAGGGGTTCGAGACCAGCCTGGCCAACATGGGGAAACCCTGTCTCTACTAAAAATACAAAAATTAGCCAGGCGTGGTGGTGCGTGCCTGTAATCCCCATTATTGGGGAGGCTGAGGCAGGAGAATTGCTCGAACCCAGGAGACAGAGGTTGCAGTGAGCCGAGATTACGCCACTGCACTCCAGCCTGGGTGACAGGGTGAGACTGTCTCAAGAAAAAAAAAAGTAGAAACAAAATGAAACTGGAGGCAAGAAGGAGCTGCAGGTACATTCTGTCATGTTGAGTAAGTCACAGATTTGAATTCCCCAGCAGCCCGTATGGAACGGGAGACCTTGTGAGGTACACAATTCAAGTGAGGTATACAATTCCAAGAGGTTCATGGGGCTGTTATTTAAATCAGCTTTTGGGATCACAGTGAAGCACATTTCAGCAATAGCATTTCTGCTAGGGAGTAGAGAGAAATGTGGCAAATTTATGAGACCCACATTTCCATCTCTGCGAATTTGATCGGGCCTGGCAAAAATGTAAAACAGTTGCAAAGCTGGGGTGAACTGCATTTCTTTCACACAGTTCTTTATGGACATTGTACCTTTCTTAACCTATTTGTCACCCTCACCCTTGAATTTCTTAAGTGGAGGTTGGGGTTGAGCCAAATGGTGGCTTCTCTGCGTTTGGATAAACCTTATGAGAGCCATTCTTTTCAGTATTTAGCATTGCCATAGCGAGTGTTTTTTTCTAAGTCATTTATTTTTCTCAAAAAATGGATGTGTGTGTATGTGTGTACTAATGTGTGTGGGCAGATGTATGTATAGGCACGTGTGTGCACATGTATGTATGTACATGTTTGTGGGCACATGTATGTATGTGTGTGGGCACATGTATGTATGTACATGTTTATGTGCAGACTGTCCTCAAAAAAACTGCTGGAGCTAGAGCCTGTCTCCTTGCCTTTAGCTCCCCTGCTTTCACCCCTTCTGTGCAGGAGAGTCATTCTGATGGAGGACTTTTTAAACATGTAGCCCACCTGTTTATCGTCTGACGATTAAAGTAAATGATTCTCTATATAATTGTGAACCAGGGGAAACTGTATGTGAGTTCACACATAATTAACATAAAAAGTAAGAAGTGTTCTGCTTGAGGTCTTTAGAGTTGTCTTTCTGTGATAATATGACATCGTTTGGTCCTCCATGGCTCAAAGAAGGTGCCACATTATTTTCTTATTTTACCAGTAGGGATAATAATAGTACCTATCTCACAAGGTTGCTGTAAGTACTTCATGAGTTTACCATGTGAAATACTTAGAAAGCCTGCACAGAGTTACTGCACAGGAAGTGCAAGCCTTTTGTATTAACAGATACTGTCAAGGAACCTTTGTCCTTTTGTGTAGCATCCAAGAGGTGGTTGAGTCTTTATTATCGCTGTTCGCCATAGTGATTTGACTATATTATTCAAATACATCTAAAAATTTTATTCCTTGGCCCAGCGCAGTAGCTTATGCCTATAATCTCAGCACTTTGGGAGGCTGGGGCAGGAGGGTCGCTTGAGCCCAGGAGTTTGAGACAAGCCTGGACAATGTAGCAAGACCCTGTCACTACAAAAAATTTATAAATTAGCCAGGCGTGGTGGTGTGTGCTTCTAATCCTGGCTACTCGGTAGGCTGAAGTGGGAGGATTGCTTGAACATAGTAGGTTGAGGCTGCAGTGAGCTGTGATTGAGCCACTGCACTCCAGCCTGGGCGATGGAACAAGACTCCATCTCTAAAAGAATAAAAAAAATTTAAAAATAAGTAAAAATAAAAATTTTATTTCCCCCACCTTCTTGGGATCTGTAGTCTAATGTGTCAGATATATATTAATGCGTTCATGAATATTTGTATTCTCTACTAAAGCACTAAGGACTAGAGCTCATAAACTATTTTGAAAAGTGGCATAGTTGTTGAATCGTTGGAATCATCTTGAGAGCTTTTATCAATCTAATTATAAGAAACCTACAACTGGCTTTTCATAAAAGGATATGAAGGTCTATTTTGTGATTTTTAAAACCTTGATATATTTTGTAATATTTCAAGAAGACAGAGTTATTTTCTGCCAGGGGCTTTTGGAAAGTGGTCACTGTCATTTCCTTAAGGAATGATTTGATACTGATTATTTTCTAGCTCCACATTGTATTTTTCCTAAGCTTAGTACCTCACAGTCAAGCTGACTTCTCCTTAGGAATTAAGTAGCATTGAAGTTTTCAACAGTCTTTTTCAAAGATTAAATAATTTATATTACTCTCGTAACAACTACCCTGTAAGCAGTTGAAAGAGAGCAGGTGAGAGAGAAGAGCCCTTTAAGCTTGGAACTTTGGGATTAATATCTTGTAGCAACTCTTCCAATTTAAGTCGCACAAACTTTCAAGCTGCATCAAAGTAGCCAGTCATGTCAACTGCATTTATAAAGTGGAAGAATTGGAGTAGATGACTTCTGTGCTCCCTTAAAGAATGAAATTTCAGTGGATCTCTCTAGCACAGCCACCTATGTGTCATGCAGGAAGTCCTTTCTGAATATTCGTTGAGTTTCTGCACTTAGAAAGTTACAAAGAAACGCGATGGTAGTCAGAACTCAAAAATATTCACTAATGAGCAAGCCTCTTAATAAAGTTCATCCGCATTCTAGTATATAATTTCCTTCCCAGCATATTTCCCATCCATCTTGCCAGTATTTTTGTTGTTTGACTTCTTGTTGATCATTGATATTGTACAGTGCAAATAAATTGCAAGTCAACCAAAAGATCAAGGATTTCACAAAAACATTGGAAGTGATATGGGGGATGTGCTTGAACCACATGGAACCACTCACCATAGTAAACAATTGAAGAAGAAAACTCTACAATAATAGTGAAATTAGTGGAAAGTCCTTATTTTGAATATTAAAGGATTGATTAAAGGATTGATTTGAGCATCACATGATTGAGAGGCCCTTGAGGAAACTGATGATACCCTTGATTTTTTTCTGTAAGAATTACCTTCTCTGATTCTGCTACAAAAAGACCAACCTGAAGTGATGAATGTTAGATGGTGCTATAATATAATTTTGTTAGAACAATTACAAATACAATTAATATTTGGTTCATTCTTTGCTGTTTTTGAGAATTAGTACATGGTTGCAGTTTTAACCAACATATTGTTAACATTGTTAAATATTTCATCAATTTATTTTTGTAGTTTGTAGTTTTGTTTCAAGGTGAAGTGTTTGGTTTTTGTTGTTGTTTTTTTGACACAGAGTCTCCCTCTGTTGCTGAGGCTGGAGTGTAGTGCTGCAGTCTCTGCTCACTACAACCTCCACCTCCCAGGTACAAGTGATTCTCCTGCCTCAGCCTCCTGAGTAGCTGGGATTCCAGGCACCTGCCACCACACCTGGCTAATTTTTATATTTTTAGTAGAGACAGGATTTCACCATGTTGGCCAGGCTGGTCTCGAACTCCTGACCTCAAATGATCCGCCCACCTTGGCCTCCCAAAGCGCTGGGATTACAGGTGTGAGCTGCTGCCTCCAGCCTCAAGGTGAAGTTTTAACCTTATCATCATTATGTACTATTAAATTTTGGTCTCCATTTTAAGTTGATTTACTTTTTTCTGGTCTATTATCCTCTATTAATGAGCATCTCCACTATTTACTTCAGCTCTACAGGGTGTACTGTGTTATAGTGATGCCCTGTGATGTCCCTCCAAAATTCATGTCCTTGCAGAACCTCACAATGTGACCTTATTTGGAAATAGAGTCATTGCAGATGTAATTAGTTAAGATGAGGTCATGCTAAAGTAGGGTGGGCCTTTAATACACTATGACTGGTGACCTCATAAGAAAAGAAGAGACACTAAGACACACACAGAGTGAAGATGGCCATGTGAAGTCACAAACACATAGGGAGAACACCCTGAACAACAGAGGCAGAGCTTGGAGTGATGCATTTACAAGCCAAGGAACTCCAAGGATTGCCAGCAACACCAGAAGCTAAGAGAAGGGCATGGAAGGGATTCTGCCCTGAGAAGGAATCAAACCTGCTGACTCCTTAATTCTGGACTATTAATAGTAGCCTTGGCCAGGTGCGGTGGCTCACGCCTGTAATCCCAGCTCTTTGGAAGGCCGAGGCAGGCAGATCACGAGGTCGGAAGTTCGAGACCAGCCTGGCCAACGTGGTGAAACCCCGTCTCTACCAAAATACAAAAATTAGCCGGGCGTGGTGGTGTGCGCCTGTAATCCCAGCTACTCAGGAGGCTGAGGCAGGAGAATTGCTTGAACCCAGGAGGTGAAGGTTGCAGTGAGCCGAGATCGTGCCATTGCATTCCAGCTTAGGCAATAGAATGAGACTCTGTCTCGGAAAAAAAAAAAAAAAATAGTAGCCTCAGGAGCTGTGAAAAATAAATTTATTTATTTTGTTTTCTGCTACCAGTTTTTGGTGGTTTGTTATGGCAGCCTTAGGAAACTAATACAGGGAGTTTTCAGAAAATGATTCTGCTGATCCATGGACTAGATGATGTTTCTCAGAGCCTACGCCATAGGCTCTGAGAAATGGCATAAAAGCCAGTTGAAATTTGTATGAGAAGTTGTTTTATTGGCCCAAACTAGATATGGTTTAAATAACTCTTTATCTTGCAGCCTTCCTTGTGTTAAGTTAGTCGTTTCTTGTTCGTAGAGATTGAATGTTTTTGTTAATGGCTGCGCTGGAAGTGCTTCTCACTGTTACAGAATAAGAAGAGATAGCTCCGGGTTCTTCTGTGCATCCATTGGTATTTGTTTTCCTTGGCAGCTCTCAGATTCAAGATAGGAATTTCACCAGCAACTTCTACTTAAAGCCAGTGCATTACCTTTAGATCAGGCTACATACGTGTGTTTTGGGCCAAGGAACCTGAAGTATGGAACTGGTTCTTTTCAATAGAGAGGAATTATGATATGTTATTATCATAAATGCCCTTTTTAAAAATTTAACTTTTAAGTTCAGAGACACATGTGCAGGTTTGTTATATAGGTAAACTTGTGTCATGGGAGTTTGATGTACAGATTATTTTCACCACCCAGGTATTAAGCCTGGTACTTGTTAGTTGTTTTTCCTGATCATCTCCCTCTACCTACCCTCCACCCTGTGATAGGCCCTGGTGTGTGTTGTTCCCCTCTATGTGTCCATGTGTTCTTATCATTTAGCTCCCACTTACAAGTGACAACATGAGATAATTGGTTTTCTGTTCCTGCGTTAGTTTGCTAAGGAAAATGGCCTCCAGCTCCATCCATGTTGCTACAAAGGACATGATCCTGTTCTTTTTATGGCTGCATGGTATTCCATGGTGTATATGTACCACATTTTCTTTATCCAGTCTACCATTGATGTGCAGTAAATGCCCTTCAGAAAGAAAGTTGAAGCCGGGCTCAGTGGCACGTACCCGTAGTTCCACCTACTTGGGAAGCTGAGGCAGGAGGGCTGCTAAGGCCAGTAGTTCAACACTGTATTGTGGTATTACTGCTCCTTTGACTACTGGTCTCCAGCCTGGGCAATGCAGTGAGACCCCATCTCTTAAAAAAAGAAAAGAAAAGGAAAGAGAAGAAATTTGATCTACTGTTTGGTCCCAGATAGAACCTGAGATGGTGTGTGTGGTATGCTATGAAATTAAAAGGCCAAGTTAGCCAGCAAGCATCCAGTTTGAACTGTCTGGAATTGCCTCACTGGAGTCTTGTCCTCCGTGATCAATTGTGGGCTCTAGTCTCAGTATGTCATGCCTGGCAGGCTTCTAGGTTTGGGCAGAGGAAATGAAACCTAGTCGGTTACTCTGAGATTTATAGTAGACCTGCTATTGCAGGAAGTGGTGAAAAGTTGATTGATAGTTTGAGACAAAACTCTACAGCAAAAAAACAGGATGTATGCTTTCCATTTATACCCAGTTCCCCCTGCCCCTACATTTCAGGCTCCTTTTGCATTTTGTTTTGATTGCTTCATAAGGCTGCGGAGGCTTTCCCCCTCCTACAGTCACCACATGTAAAATAATTGAGGAAATTTTGTATCAGCTTAGCCATAGTAAAGGCATGTACTTTCTGCTGTTGCAATTACTCTTTCGTGGTAGTTACATGTAGCATAACTTGTCTGCAGTCTTTAAAGAGAAATTCTCCAAATAGGATATTATTTCACATATGCAAAAAGAATGAAAGGTCTTTTTTAAGTTACATTGTAGGATTACATTTCCAGTAACTTTCTAAGAAAAATCTATTTTGAGTGTGGTTTTATTAAAATATGACAGTAGTGGTATCCAGTTGTCTCTTTTAAATGCAGCGTCTCTTCGTTCTGTAATAAATACATTCTTAACAGGTAGGTGATCCTTACTTAGATATAAAACATATACTATAACTAGCCAGGCATGGTGGCTTACTCCTGTAATCCCCAGCACTTTGAGAGACCAAGGTGGGTGGATCACTGTGAGGTCAGGAGTTTGAGACCAGCCTGGCCAACATGGCAAAACCCCATCTCTGCTAAAAATAACAAAAATTAGCCGGGTGTGGTGGCGCATGCCTGTAATCCCAGCTACTCGGGAGGCTGATGCAGGAGAATCACTTGAACCAGGGAGGTGGAGGTTGCAGTGAGCTGAGATCGCTCCACTGCACTCCACACTCCAGACTGGAAGGCAGAGTGAGACTCTGTCTCAAGAAAAACCTAACCAGACAAACAAAAAACATATACTATAACTAGTAACTCAGCCTATGTGTTTGTTAAGAGTATCAAAATGTACCATGCCCAGGGCTGCCACTCACGCCTGTAATCACAGCACTCTGGGAAGCCAAGGTGGGAGGATCACTTGAGCCCAGGAGTTGGAGACCAGCCTGGGCAACATAGGGAGAACCTGTCTTTACAAAAAATTTAAAAATTAGCAGGGTGTGGTGGCATGTGCCTGTAGTCCCAGCTACTCAGGAGGCTGAGGTGGGAGAATCACTTTTGCCCAGGAGGTCAAAGCTACAGGGAGCGCTGATTGCACCACTGCACTCCAGATCCCAGGCAATAGAGCGAGAACCTGTCTCTAAATAAATAAATAAATGGTACCTGATGTTTGTAAGACTGGTTATCTAATAATGCCATTTGACCAAGCTTTTGGACATGAACTAGCCTAGTCAGTTTTGAGTATGACAGAGAAAAACCACTACCTACCTTAAGTGAGCTGCTTTCTGAAAAGGTAAGTCTGTTACAAAAGTAGATTGTAGAATTGACAAGGAGTGGCAGATGAGAACCAACTCTAATTGTACTAGTGGTTGAAAAAACAAAACAGCTACTCTTTCATGGCTTAATTTTTTTTCCCTACAGGAATAATTTCCCTTTTTGTGAACAGTGATTGCTAGGTTATCTGTGCTAAGTAATTGAATAGAAACAAACCCAACTTTCATTCCTCAGACTATTGGGGCACATTCTACACCAATGCTATTTTGAAATTTTAATCAGTTTTTATCCTAGCATTCTTTAAGAATGGGAGAGAGTTCAGAATGTTTCTTCTATTAAAGTTTCTTTCAGAACTTTAATATTAATTTAGGAAGCTAGCCAGCTTGAGGTGGTAAAGGTGGGATAATAAAATAGAAATAAAGCTTGGTGAAGGATCAAAAATGAATTTATCTGTCTGTCTGTCTGTCTATCATCCATCCATCCATCCATCTATCCATCTGTCCATCCATCCATCTGTCCATCTATCCATCCATCCATCAACTTATTGTATAACCTGGTAATTTTAAACACAATATAATGCTGAAAGTGAAAAACTTTTTCCTGAAGGATAAAAGTTCGCATCAGCTGGTTACAGGCAGGAGTTCCTGTTTGGGTCCCTGGACTCAGCTTCACCACTTTTCTGCCTGTTACACTTGTTACTTTTAGTCCTCCTGTGTGTGGGGTATGCTTTCTGAGAAGAGCCAGGATTCTAGGGGAGGAGCTTTGGAATTCCACATTTCTACTGTTATAAAAGACAGGACACAATATCTGTATAGTAGACAATAACAAAGATCCAAATAATATCAACTTGAGAATCGGCATGTTTAATATATTCAGCAATATTCACAAAAATGATTCGAATTTTACCCTTGTTTTCTAAACCTCCATAGATGATGCTTTTATGTATATTTCATTTAACATTGTTAAGCTAAATATATTAGTCACAGTTCCTTTGGAGGATTCTGGGCTTTGTGCAAGTCAGAACTTGCTCAGTTGGAAGATGCTGAGTGGAGCTCAGGTTAGGAAGAAGTAAAGAATGTGGCCTTAAGAAAGGACACTTTGGCCAGGTGCGGTGGCTCATGCCTGTAATCCCAGCATTTTGGGAGGCCTAGGCAGGCAGATCACCTGAGGTCGGGAGTTCAAGACCAGCCTGACCAACATGGAAAAACCCTATCTCTACTAAAAATATAAAATTAGTCGGGCATGGTGGCGCATGTCTGTAATCCCAGCTACTTGGGAGGCGGAGGCAGGAGAATCTCTTGAACCCAGGAAGTGGAGGTTGTGGTGAGCCGAGATCGTGCCATTGCACTCCAGCCTGGGCAACAAGAGTGAAACTCCGTCTCAAAAAAAAGAAGAAAAAGAAAAAAAGAACACTTTGCAGAGCCTGTATATTCATGGGAGGCCCTTTGGTGGAAGAGGGCTGGAGTTCTGAGGCTTGGGTTTCCAGTCGTGACCGCCCCTTGTTGGCTGAGTGAACCTCAGCGGCTCTCCTACCCCTGCAAGCTCTAGTTTCCTCATCTGTAATGTAGGGATAACAATGGCACTGATTCACAAGATGGTTAATGGAGCAAGTGCAGTGATGTTAGTGGAGCATCATCCTTTGTATATTGTTGAGAAGTATTTGTCATGACAATTAAAATGAGATGTATAGTCAGTAAAGTAAAAGCTTTTATTTTATATTTTTTATTTCTAGTATTAGAGTTAGAAGCAGTATCCACTTTCCCAAATTTATTACTCTTTATTTCTTAAGCTGTGTGTCACCACCCAGAGAGAACTCCCCTTCATGGAGAAACAGAGTGGTGTACTAGTTCTTAGACGGACTGAACTTTGCAGCAGCTCAGACTGAATCCTTTACCACTGGTAGTTAAGGTTTCAAAATATATGGTGGACATTATCTACAACTATCTTGGGTATAAATGCAAATTATGTTGCAGCCGTCATATTCCATAACTATGCTTTTAAAAATGCATTGATAAAAGATAAAAATAAAAAGATAAAAGATAAAAATGATTGATAAAAGATTAGCCAGGGGTTATAATGCTTTGGTGAATCATTAACTGGCTCTAGTGGATCTCACCTTGGTTTTCCTCTTTACCCTAAACCCCTCCCTTTTTCTAAGCACTCTGGAAGTTCTGGCACTGAAACCCAGGGCTAAGAGAAAGCTACCCATCAACGATGGTGACTGCCCTTGTCCCACTCACGGCACTGTGCCTCCCGCTCACCCTTGGACACTGCAGTGGTGCTTCTGTGGCCTGATTACACATGTGAAGAGGCAGCAGGGGTTGTGGGGGGTGGGGGGCAATCCCTGCACAATCTCATTATTGTGCTGAGTATTTTGAGAAATAGCATTTCAGGTACATGCGGGCACCCAGATTAAAATACCATCTTTGTTTGGTATTTCCCATTGTACCATCAGCTCCACTGAAATGAAGCCTCATTTTCCTGATATTATGGGATGGACTACACTTTTACAGATGAATTTATCTTGTAAACTCACCGTCATCCAGTTTGTCTCAAAGCCACTCAATGTTTTGTGTGTTCATTTAATCTTTGGAGTCAAGGAAACATAGAAACCATGTCAGCATGTTTACCACTTTGACTCACTGCCACCTTTCTTCAGTTGTCACATCAGATTTCCCCTTAAGAATAGTAGTCATCTTTGGAGAATGCCAGTTTGTGTCATGTTGGTTCTTTTAGAAACAAAAAACAACTAAATGCATCCAAGTTAATAATGGAAAAGTTTATTTACTCGATACAATGTAATATTATAAATCTAGCAGGTAATTTAGAGGAAAAGAATCTTCAGCTGGGCGTGGTGGCTCACGCCTGTAATCCCAGCACTTTGGGAGGCCGAGGTGGGTGGATCACGAGGTCAGGAGATCAAGACCATCTTGGCCAACATGGTGAAACCTCGTCTCTACTAAAAATACAAAAAAAATTAGCTGGGCATGGTGACTCATGCCTGTAATCCCAGCACTTTGGGAGGCCGAGGTGGGCAGATTGCGAGGTCAGGAGATCAAGACCATCCTGGCCAACATGGTGAAACCCTTTCTCTACTAAAAATATAAAAAAATTAGCTGGGCATGGTGGTAAGCACCTGTGGTCCCAGCTACTCGGGAGGCTGAGGCAGGAGAATCGCTTGAACCTGGGAGGCAGAGGTTGCAGTGAGCCAAGATCACACCACTGCACTCCAGCCTGGTGACACAGTGAGACTCTGTCTAAAAAAAAAAAAAAAATCTTCTGAAATAATATGAAATGGTTTTCTCATAAAAAGAAAAAGCACTCCATGCTGCTGATATTGCTTTTCCTCCTTGTACATTTTAAGATTGTGAACATTTATATAGGTTTAAAAAATAAAACAACAGGCAGTGAAAAGGCTCCGTCCACCATCATCCTTTGTCATCCCCCATATTTCCATTTCCCACCTTATCTCTTTTACAGAAGTTACTGTTTTCTGTGACTTTGGAGAGTTTATTAAGAAGTATACAAGCAAATAGAAACATCTGTTTTGATATCTTTCCTGTTATTTTCCATTTTTATATATATGTAGCATATACATATGGTGAGCCTTTTGTGTTGTTAAGCAGTAAGTCCGGATTGGCCCATGGAGAGCTTCATTCATTGTACAGCTGTAGGCTATTCCTTTGTATGGATATGCCATAACTTATTTCATCAGTAAACCAGTCTTATAGCAAGGACATTTGGTTGTTTCCCATTTTTAGGTATTAAAAAACAATGTCATAGTAAATAACCTCAGACCTACGTCATGTAGCGTGTGTACTACATGTGTTTAATTTTCAGACATGGGGCTTGCTGGGTCCAGGGTATATACATTTTCCATTTTGAAAGTTATTGCCAAGTTCTCGTTCATGGGGGTTGTAGCTATTTAATCTCCCTCCATCAGTATATGAAAGTGCCTTTTCTCCTGCAGTCTTGCTAACAGAATAATATCAAATGTTTGGGTATTTGCCAATAAAAAATATATCTCACATATGACTTTAATTTGTATTTCTCTTATTTGACTGGAGTTGAACATCTAATATATTTAAGAGTTACTTATATTTCCTTTTGTGAAAATTGTCTGCTTGTATCTTCTGTCCATTTTTCTGTTGGATTGTTATATATCCATCATTAGGAACTCTGTTAGGAGAATTAGGCTTTATTAGTGTGTGTGTGTGTGTGTGTGTGTGTGTATATATACACACACACACATACACATGTGCTTATTATAGATATATTACCCAGAAGAAATTGATATTTTCCTTTTTCTTTTTGAGATGGAGTCTCGCTATGTTGCCTAGCTGGAGTGCAGTGGTGTGATCTTGGCTCACTGCAACCTCCACCTCCTGAATTCAAGTGATTCTCCTGCCTCAGCCCCCCAGGTAGCTGGGATTACAGGTGCCTGCCACTGTGCCTGGCTAATTTTTTGTATTTTTAGTAGAGACAGGGTTTCACCATGTTGGCCAGGCTGGTCTTGAACTCCTGACCTCAGGTGATCCACCCGCCTCAGCCTCCCAAAGTGCTGGGGTTACAGGCATGAGCCACTGCCCCTGGCCAAGAAATTGATTTTATTTAGTTGAATTTATCAGTCTTTTCTTTTGTGGCTTCTAAATTTTGAGTCATAGTTAGAAAAGCCTTCCTCCTTCTTAGGGTCGTAAAAGAAATCTGTGTTTCCCTGTAATACTTTTAATAGCTTCATTTTTTACATAAATATCTTGGATCTGTTATGGTATATATCCTGGTGTGCCATTTAAAATATGGATTCAACTTTATTTTTCTGGAAGCTGTATACCCTGTTATCCCCAGGCCAATTAATAAATAATTCTAATCTTTCTTCTTAAATGTTTTCAAGATCCAAAAAGTTGGCAGCTCTTGCAGAAGCCTTAAAGGAAGTCTCCCTTACAAAGGCCCAGCTGGGGTTAGAACTGGAAGAACTAGAAGCAGCAGCACTGCTTGTCCAGGAGGAAGAAACTGCATTAAAAGCAGCCGATTCAGTTTCTGGGCAGCAGACACTTTGCTCCAGCTCTGAGGCAAGTGATTCGGAGGACTTGGACAGCACCGTGTCATCTGGAAACGAAGACTCAGACTCAGATTCAGAACAAGATGAACTCCAAGATAGTCCATCTGAGACAGTCAATTCTTTGCAAGGTCCCTTTCTTGAAGAAAGCAGTGCCCTTCTTATTGTTGATGGTGGAGTACGCAGAAACACAGCCATCCAGGAGTCTGATGCCAGTCAGGGAAAGTCACTTGCCTCTTCCCAGCCTCTTGGAGTGTCTGGGCCTCTGATAGAGGAGCTTGGGGAACAACTGAAGACTACAGTTCAGGTTTCTGAACCCAAGGGCACCACTGCTGTAAACCGCAGCAATACGCAGGAGAGAGACGGCTGTCAGACCCCAAATAATTGACTCTTAGGTGGTTTTATTCATTGTTGAGAAATACGGTAGATTTGGTTTCATTTACCAAATGAGAATTCCTCATTTTCACTTTGTAATTTTTCTTAGTATATAGTCAGCCCACTGTATTTGTGTGTTCCACATCTGTGGATTCAACCAACTGCAGATCAAAAATATTTAAGAAAAAATCGCATCTGTACCAAACATGTACAGACTTTTTTCTTGTTATTATTCTCTAAATAATACAGTATGACAACTATTTCCACAGTATTTACATTGTATTGGGTAATATAAGTAATCTAGTGATGATTTAAAGTGTACAGGAGGATGTGGGTAGGTTATATGCAAATGCTGCACCATTTTTTATCAGGGACTTGAGCATCTGAGGATTTTGGTATCCTCAGGAGTCCTGGAACCAACCCCCCACAGATACGGGGACAACTTTATGACATTGTCTTTCAATCAGTGAATGTTTATACCTTTTGTTTTCCTTGCTGCGACTGTGAAGATAAAGTTCAAAAGTATTTTTACCAAAGTGTAGCTAATATTTCAAGCTGAAAATAATAGTTCTACTGCCAGTGTCTCGAGAATGTAGAGCCCATCAATATTTTTATTTTAGGAGGTGTACTTGACATCCGATAAACTGCACATATTGAAAGTGTACAATGTGTTGGCATATGTATACCCTGCATAAAACTATCACCGCAATTGAAGTGAGGAACGGACCCATCATTCCCAAGTGTCCTTGTGCCCTGTTATTAGTTTGCATGTCCTAGAATTCTATGTAAATTGAATCATACAATATATATCCCTTTTTTGGTCAGGCTTATTTTAGTCAGTATAGTTATTTTGAGATTTATCCATGTGGTAGCATGTGTCAAGAGTTTTTGTTTTTATGTTTTTCATTGCTGAGTACTACTTCATTGAATAGATTTGTTCATTGACCTATCAATGGACACCTGGGTTGTTTCCAGTTTGGGGCTGTTATAAATAAAGCTGTTATGAACATTTGTATACAAGTCTTCATGTGGACATATGCTTTCATTTCTCTTAGGCAAATACCTAAGAGTGGAATGACCGAGCCATATGGTAGGTATGTGTTTAATGTTTTAAGAAAACACTGAACTGTTCTCCAGCATGGCTGTACCATTTTACATTCCCACCAAAAGTGATAGTTTATGAGAGTTCCAGTCTTCCACATGCTTGTTATTGATATGGTCAGTCTCTTAAACTTTTACCGTTTTTATAGATGTATAGTGGTGTTGCATTGTGGAAGTGTCTGTTCAAATCTTCTGCCTCTGTGTGTGTGTGTGTGTGTGTGTGTGTGTGTGTGTGAGAGAGAGAGACAGGGTCTTATGCTGTCTCCCATAGTGGAGTGCAGTGGTGCAATCTCCGCTTACTGCAGCCTCACCCTCCCAGGTTCAAGCAATCCTCGCACCTCCTCCTGACCACAGGCTTGCTCCACCAAACCCAGCTAATTTTTGTCGTTTTTATAGAGATGGGGCTTCACCGTGTTGCCCAGGCTGGGATGTGATTTTTCAGAGTTCTTTTTGTTTGGTTGGTTTTGTTTTGTGTTTTTTCTTTTTTTTTTTTTTTTTTGAGACGGAATCTCACTTTGTCACCCAGGCTGGCATGCAGTGGCATGATCTCAGCTCACTGCAACAACTGCCTTCCAGGCTGAAGCGATTCTCATGCCTCAGCCCCCCAGGTACCTGGGACTACAGATGTGCGCCACCATGCCGGGCTAATTTTTGTATTTTTGGTGGAGACGGGGTTTTGCCTTGTTGCCTAGACTGGTCTTGAACTCCTGAGCTCAAGCAATCTGTCCACCTCGGTCTCCCAAAGTGCTGGGATTACAGGCATGAGCGACCACGCCCGGCAGTTTGAGAGTTGTTTATAAATTCTAGATACGAGTCCTCATAATGAGTCTTTTTTTTTTTTTTTTTTGCATGCCTCATAGTCTTTGATTGGATGCCACGCTTTGTGAATTTTACCTTCTTAGGTGCTAGATATGCATTCTTATATATACTCTTGATCTTTGTTTAGGGATGCAGTCCAGTGACATGGAAGTAGTTTGATCCTTATGGGTCTTGCTTTGTAATTTGTTAGGCAGGTCTGGAGAGGTGCTCAGTCTGGGGCAAATTATTCCCCAGTGCTGATATTCCTGAGTGCTCCACCATGCCTTATGAATTATGAGTTTTTCAGCCTGGCTGATTGAACTCACACTGTTCCCTGTGTGTGTACTGAGGACTGTTCTCTCTAATGTGAGTGTGTGTGTGTGTGTGTGTGTTTTTTCCCTTGAGACAGTCTTATTCTGTCGCTCAGGCTGGAGTGCAGTGATGCAATCTCAGCTCACTGCAACCTCTGCCTCCTGGGTTCAAGTGATTCTCCTGCCTCAGCCTCCTGAACACCTGGGATTGCAGGCATGCACCACCACACCTGGCTAATTTTTTGTATTTTTAGTAGAGATGGGTTTTCACTGTGTTGGCCAGGCTGGTCTCGAACTCCTGACCTCAAGTGATCCACCCGCCTTAGACTCCCAAAGTGCTGGGATTACAGGCATGAGCCACCGCACCCAGCCCCCTCTAATCTTTTCAGATGGTTCTAGAAGAGGGCTCTCCTCTCTCTCTCCAGATATCCAGGGTTCTCTGTGCAGCTCTCTCCTCTCTGGAGCTCTGTCTTGCAAATGTTAGCTGCCTTGGTCACCCCAAGTCCTCAGCCCTGTCTTTGAACTCCAGAACCCCCTGGGTTCTGCCTGGATTGTCCTTCCCTGCATAGCATGGAAAGTCTTTCAAGGCAGTAGATCTCACCTTGTTTTCTGTCTCTCAGGATCACTGTCTTTCATTGCCTGAAGTTCAGAGTTTGGAAAGCCATGGTTTTGTGTATTGCTTCCGTTTCTCTGCTTTGGTTATGTCTGACGGGAGAGTAAATCTGATCCCTGTTAATCCATCGGGATTGGAAGTGTAATTCTCCATTAATAGTTTAAATATAGGTTTTCCCACTTGAGTTTAAGCTGCTGGGGAGGTAGGGTCTTGTTAACACTGAATCATCAGTGTCCGTATTCTCAAGCACTCCATAAATATTTGTTGAATGAATGAACAAATAAGATAAACCAATTTGCTTTGAGGAGGAAATGAAATCTCATCTATTAATCTCAGTAGCATCATTAATTTCAAGAAAGGGTATGATGCTTTTTACTTAGGGTTTGTGAAGGTTGTGAATATTTGTACTTTTCTAGTTTGTATTAACATGATCCTGGGGTGACTACGGCACTTAAAATGCATGTGAACTCCTGAACACTATAACTGCTTTGTTGGAATGTGTTCAAGACTTCTTTCAGCTTCCCTGGAGAGCTTCCAAATCCTTATGACCATTGAAAATGCATTTCTTCTCACTAGTACATTACCTGAAGCCAGTTTGAAAAAGTATTATCCGTAACTCCCCTCATTTACTTCCACTGAAGTCAAGCCAGTTAAGCAAATCCTGTCGTCTAAAAATTTAACGCCATGGAAGTTTTCTTCCTTCCATCAACTTTTGTTTTTAGGCATCTTGACAGGATCTACTTCAGTGAGACTTGTCTTGGGTAGAAAAACCTGTTATTCCCTTCCTCAAAGAATGAGCAAACATGATCCTTCCTGGACATCCTCAAAGCCAGGGAGCTCATTAAACAACCCTCATGAGTATTAAAGACAACGTGAGTGAGCTCCTTAATTTCAGAGTCCGTGTCGGCAGTGTTTCTCCTACCCTTTCTTTGTTCATGGAGGTTGAAGCTTTGTTATATCACATTACTCTGTCTTTTGTTAAGATGGGCTGAGAACACTATACTACACTAGCTCAGTAACCCAAAACACCTCCAGAGGTGCTGCCTTTCATTTATTTTTTTAAACTAGACAACCTGCCAGGCAACTTTAGGGATCTCCTATAACCATATGGGTTTCCCAAAACCCCTAGATGATGGGAGAAAAAAATAAGTTGGGGCAAGAATAGGGAAGAGACCCAGTGACTGCCTAGTCGCAGCTCAGTGGGAAAAACCAAGACTTTGTGGTTGACAAGAGGCAGCCTCCAATTCAACCCAGCTCCACTGTGGCTGGCTCACAGTGGGGGGACTCCAAACTACACCTTTCCCTTCGTCTTAGAAATGGGGCTGGGCGCGGTGGCTAACATCTGTAATCCCAGCACTTTGGGAGGCCGAGGCAGACAGATCACTTGAGGTCAGGAGTTCGAGACCAGCCTGGCCAACATGGTGAAACCCTGTCTCTACTAAAAATACAAACAACTTATCTGGGCGTGGTGGCGGGCCCCTGTAATCCCAGCTACTCGAGGCTGAGGCAGGAGAATCACTTGAACCCGGGAGGCTGAGATTGCAGTGAGCCGAGATTGTGCCACTGCACTCCAGCCTGGGCGACAGAGTGAGACTCTGTCTCAAAGGAAAAAAAAAAGGGGAATAGATGAGATCAGGCGCGTTCAGGGTGGTATGGCCATAGACAGAAATGGAAATAGAACTGCTTTTATTGCTGGCCTTCCAGTGCTAGGAGACTGTATGTTCAAAGCACTTTTATAAACTGGAAAGTGTTAAACCAGCGTAAGGGTTTATTATTATTGTCTGACTTCCCAGAGCTGAACAGGGCTCTATTTAGCTACCTAACAACAGGTCGCTGGGGGAGCCGGCACTGTGAAAATGAGTCAGCCCTGTTAATCGCTACAGAAGCAGGCTAGTGGTAAAAGTCTACACAGTTCAGCAGATTAGATAGAAATATTAATTATGCCAATGAATCACAGCACTGCCTCATCTTCTAGGCTTGCATTATCATTGACCTATTTTTCTATGTTCTGTCTCTCTTGTCCCATTATCCTTGAAGAATAATCGGAGGCCTTGCTGTGGGCATGGCCAGGTTTTAGGTGCCAGTAACTAAGCTGGTATCACCTTTCACTGGCACAAGATTAATCTGCAAATGAGACAAGAGTGCTCCCTACCACATTCTAAATTGGTTGACAGCTGGGGAGCGGTTTTCACACCTGCTAATGAAAAATCCACTTTGGTTATGTGGATCAAATTCTATTATTAATACCAAGAATTGGGAGGAGTAGAGAGAGGGCCGTATTTAAGACTTTATAAAATTATTAAAAAAAAAAAAAACCAGACTCCTGGATACCTACTTTGTTACAAAGGGATTTTTATTACTTTATATGTTATAACTGGAAATTGACTTTATATATAGTCAATGATGACGAAACAGATACCTCTAAAATAAATGGAAATGAGTTTAAAACTTAGTATAGGAATAAAATTATAAATATACATCAGATCCTGAGAGTGTATTAATTATAAAATCCTTAAAGATGCAGAAACCCCCCATGTATCAAATGACCTGTCATGGAATGTCATTGCATGTCAGGTAAATTCAAATTAAGTTTCATAAACACAAATCTCTGATTGTTTGGTCAGGGGTCTCCATTAGAGCAAATGAAAGATTGCAAATGTTTCTTTAACATCATTCCATCTAAATCCCTGATGGAATTTTTGTGATCTGCTGCTTTTCTCTCCTGTTTTCTGAGTGTGTTATATATACTTTCAATCCATACCAAATGAAGGAAGCATTGATTAGACTTGATTTAAGGCAGCAAGTGATAAATGCAGCTGGGAAATTGATTCATGTCTCTTAAGTGACTGGGGCACAGCCATCCACAGTTGACACAACTCTTGTCTCAAGGCTGGAGAAAACAAACAGGCAAACACATGTCAAACAGATAAATGACTTTGCTGTTTTGAGCTCTCCGTGGAGGCCATTTGTTTCCTGGATAAGGAAGACTGCTTTCCAAAGTCATGAAAAGATAAGTTAGAGGAAAAGGATGAATGTGGGATTGGATGCCCAAGCACTGGGAAGAAAACAACAGAAAGGATTTACCTCCGGGAAGGATCTTGCTTCTTTTCCCTCCAACATGGCTGGGAGCAGCACTCCAAATGCTCTGTCTCCATATTTTAAGTGTTCATAGTGGTATGTTGGTGTCTTTGAAGCTATTTCCAAAGAAACATTTCCTGACTGCTCTTATTGGAGTGAGTATTCAGGAGAAGAATCGGCAAGAACAGCTAAGACTTGCCAGCCTGGCTTGGTCTGAAATAGTGATAGTTTCAGTAGTTTGACCACCAGCCCAGAGGCCGCCTGGAAACAGTAGTCCCATTGCAATCCAGTGCCTCTTGTAGAGCCTCGCCCATAATACAAAGTATTGCATTTGTGTTTCCCCTACATGCTTTGTGTTTTCCCATCTTGATGTTTGCTCCTGCGTTGCTCTCCCGTTTCCGCTTGCTGTTAGTTTGCATGTTTAAATCTCACCCATCCTTCAAGGCCCCTATTCAACTGCCACTTCCTCCAGGAGGTCACCCTTCATTGCTCCGGACTAGAAATAAATTCCCTCCTCTGAACTCCCAAAACAATTTGTAATGGTCTTAGAGTATTTATTGCTCCCTGCAGGGTAAATATGGGTGTCCTATCTTATTTACTAGAGCACAGACTTCAGTATCTGTTTCAGCTTTGGATCCCACACAACGTTCTGTCCACACAACACCTTCAGATGACACTTGTTGAATGAAAAACTAGGCAACTGGAGAGCTCAAATGAATAAATGGCATCAAACACTTGACAGCTCTTTACTAGCTAGTAATCCCCACCTAGCATCAGCCATGTTGCCTTTCTTTGGTTTTCTTTTGTTTCATAAGTCTTGGTTCTCTTATCTTTTGAATATGACTTCTGCCAACATTCTAAGCAGGAAGATCAAGTGTGTCTTTCCTTCTCCTCCTTCTCCCGGGTCTGGGGTCCTCATCTCCTGGCCTAATTGGCACATATGTTCTATCTTTTCCTGTTGATGTCCCTCCTCCCCAACCCTGAATTCCCAGCGTTCTCCACTCACTGTGCCCTAGGCTGGCAGGTGGAAGATTAGTTGGTAGAGAATCTGAAAAGTACCCCCTCTGGGCAGTGCCCCTGGACATGGTGGACATTATCCCAGTGAATCAGGGCCAGGTCCTTCTGGAAGAGCCTTAAATCCAAGGCAAGCCAGAATGATTGGAGCAGGAAAGAGATTCTTATCTTCTAAAGCAGTGGGTTCCAGAGTTCTGTATTGATTTCTACAAAATTAAAATTAGAAACAAAACTAAACAGGGTAGAGTGCAGAGGCTGCTGACATAAGGCTGCCGACTTTTCATTCTGGATGTGCATCTCTAACCCAACCCAGGCAGTATTCTACTGAAACCATCCTTTCATAAAAGCCTGTTAATGCCAAAAAGTAGAAGGATAGTATTTAGAATAAAGATTAGCCCTCTGAATTGGACATAATTAGCTTTAAGAAAAACTCTTGGCTGGGTGCAGTGGCTAACGCCTGTGATCCCGGCACTTTGGGAGGCCGAGGCAGGTGGATCGTGGCCGAGGACTGAGCTCAGCAGTTCGAGACCAGCCTGGCCAACATGGCAAAACCCCATCTCTACTAAAAATACAAAAAAATTAGCTGGACATGGTGGTGCATGCCTGTAGTCCCAGCTATTTGGGACGCTGAGGCAGGAGAATCACTTGAACCCTTGAACCTGGGAGGCAGAGGTTGCAGTGAGCCGAGATTACGCCACTGCACTCCAGCCTGGACGACAGAGTGAAACTCCGTCTCAAAAAAAAGAAAAACTCTCTCCTGAGAAACCACAGATACCTTTTCAGTTTCTCTATTTTTCTTTGTAGACAAGTAAACACATGTAGTTTTTAAACAAAATTTGAATCATGTACTACATAAATTTATATCCTTTTTTCTCTTAACATGAGGTCCTGTTTCCCATGTCACAAAATAACCTCCCAAAATATGACTTCATAACTGCATTTATTCCTATTGCATTGGCAGCAATTGCTCTCAAATGTAAATCTGATTAGTGAGGATTTTCCTGTTTTTGTAGTAAATTTGCTAAGCATGGATGCCTAGATCCTCTAGGTACTTCCTCAGCAGCTCTTCCTCTGTTGTGTTATAGCAGCATGGTTTATTTCATTTTACATTATTATTTTTTACCCTTTTTTTTGGAGATGGGGTCTCACTCTGTTGCCCAGGCTGGAGTGCAGTAATGTGATTAGAACTCAAGGGCTCTTCCCACCTAAGTCTCCCGAGTAGTTGGGACTACAGGTGCATGCCACCACACCCAGATACATAGTTTATTTTAAAGACAATACAGTTGTCCCTCGATATCCGTGGGAGATTGGTTCCAGGACTTCCTCAGATACCAAAATTCAGCGATGTGCAAGTCCCTTATATAAAATGGCATAGTAGTTGCGTACAACCTACCTCCATTCTCTTGTATGCTTTAAATCATCTCTAGATTACTTATAATACCTAATACAATGTAAATGCTATGGAAATTGTTAGTATACTATATTATTTTTAAAATATGCATTTTTAAATTGTATTTTATTATTTATCTGAATATTTTCAGTCTGTGGTTGTTTTAAGTCATGGATGTGAAACCCCAGGATACGGAGGGCCGACTGCATCCCCTTGAATTACAGAAGAGACAGGAATGTAATAACATCTGTCATTTGTTGAGCGACTGCATGATGCCAAGCACTGTGCTAGGCTTGTTTGTCCTCAGCATGTCAAGCGCGGCCTGTCTCCTCTCATTCCTTTTTTTTTTTTTTTTTGAGACAGAGTCTCACTCTGTTGCCAGGCTAGAATGCAGTGGCACGATCTCAGCTCACTGCAACCTCTGCCTCCTGGGTTCAAGCAATTCTACTGCCTCAGCCTCCCGAGTAGCTGGGATTACAGGCGTGTGCCACCACGTCTGGCTAATTTTTGTATTTTTAGTAGAGACGGGGTTTTGCCATGTTGGCCAGGCTGGTCTCAAACTCCTGACCTCAGGTGATCCACCTGCCTTGGCCTCCCAAGGTGCTAGGATTACAGGCATGAGCCACTGTGCCTGGCCTCCTCTCACTCCTTCTGTAGCCACATATTCTGCCAATGGAAGGGACTTTGGGCATAGTGAGACCCTGTGGCTCTGCTCTTAGCTGACTGGATTGAGCTTGAACTTGACCCAAGGGCCGACTGTGGGGTCAGCTGGCCTGGAAAGCTTTACTAATCCAGAGGTTCTTGACTCTGGCTGCACACTTGAACCATCCAAGAAACTTTTCAAAAGTACCAATACTCAGTCCCCTCCACAGACAGTGGAAATAGAATCTCTGAGGTTGTCTAAATAGGCAAGAGCTGGGATAATCCAAGTCCTGCTCCCAGAAATTTGAATTGGGAAATGAAGAGAGGATCAGGCCCTTGGAAGTTATTGAAGGTAAGAGATGCGTTAGGAAAATCACAAGGTGAATCTGGAATCAGTCTTGCAAACTCAACTCAGGAAGGAGGAAGAAGTGTGAGTTAGGAAGATCTATGTAATGGAGAAAAGATACAGGCGAGAGGGTAAAGACAGCAGCTGGTCATGGGAAAGGGAGTGGCTGGGCGTAAAAGGATGCAGACACGTGGAGTTGCTGTCATTACTCTGAAATGAACATTCACACACTGCTCCCCTGAGGTCCCAAAAGCAGCCATGGATGCCCATACCACCCTTTCATCAGTCCGAGGCTCCATAAGGCCTGAGCATTAGGCCTGTGCTGACTTATGGAGCTCAGAGGACATCCAGTTCCCTATTGCTGATCAAATCGGAGGCCTTTCTTATACGTAACAGGACACCTGACACAACTGCTTCAAACAGTAAAGAGGATTTATTAGTTTATGAACTGTAAAGTCCAGCAGTAGAATGGATTTCAGGAGAGGCTTAACCAGCCATCCAACAATGTGATCAAAGGCCCTGTCTCCTGTTTCTCTGCACCCCCATCCTCAATGCTGAATTCATCCCAATTTGGATACCTTTCATGTCTCAAGATGGCTGCCAGCAGCCCCTGCAGCTACCTACTTTCTTGTTACCATCTGTCAGAAAAGAGATTATCTGTGTCCCAGCCTCCCCAGCAAATGTCCTCAGATTCACCCTGATTGGATGCGTTTGGGTAAACACTGAATCATTCATCGCTGGCCACTGAAATGGGATGGCTGGTTGGCTTTGTCTGAGTCATGTGGCCATTCCTGGAGCTGAAGGCAAGGTCAGGGAGACTTTGGGAGATGGAGGATGGAGCACAAAACCAGTAAGGTTACTGATAAACGTCTACCACTCTTTTCCCCAATGCTCCCATGTGCAGGGCTCAGCTCTCTCTTCAGAAGAGGAGTGGTGAAGTGACAGCTTCCAGCGGCCACACCTTCATCTCGGGATCCACCCCAGTGTTTACGCCAAGGCCACACTCTTCCTGGCCTGTTCCCAGCAGATGGCTGGCCATAGCAAGGTGCTGGAGCTGGGCCATTCCTGCCCAGTGAGTGACTCCCATCCCCTCCACACCTTCTCGAGCTTACACTGCACTGTGGGGCTCCTTCTCACACTTGTCAGTCTTCCTTTTGGTCTGCCCCCTGCCCCACTCCTGTTTCCTTTTCCCTTTATTCTTCCTTCACAGACATTGCACCTCTAATTCTATCTTGGCTTCTGCTTCCTGGCGAATGAAACTGACACATCCTGGTTTTCTGAGCTACTCTCTGAGTGCCTCTGATTTTCAGAGGAGCTCAGCTCAAACCCACTTGCTCCACAAGTGACTGTGGGGTCGAGACTGTCTCCAGTATGCAGAAGGGGAAGCCAGGGTTAGAGGTTGAGTAGCTTGCCTGATGTCACCCATGCAACAAGGGGAGCCTTGGCTTCCGAACCCCATCTTTACCTCTCTGCAGCCCGCGCTCTCTACCAGCTCTAGATGCTGTTCCTGGTAGAGCCTGGTGAGGTGGCCTGAGTCTCTCAAGGTCACCCCTGGCTCAATGGAAGAGGAGAGGGTGCATCGCAGCGTGTGTTCCCTCCAGTGGGATTTCCTTGAATCACTCGCACCTGGGGGAAGATGAGGAGGGGATTGTTGGTGGATGGGCGGGATCTCTGTACTGGGGGCGGGAGGGGCGTTGCCACGTTGAGCACCGACACTTGAGAAGTGACACGGCTTCGTTTGTACACAAACCATCCTGCATGGTGTTTAAAAACAAAGGGCAAAGTCAGACGTTGCTCGAGGGCCCGGAAAGCCAACTGCGAAGCAGGCGGGCAGCCCCCGGATGGCCCCGCGTTGCCCCTGCTCCCACGCTCCCAGATCAGTGAGAAAGCCTGCGCCCCGCCTTGAGAGCCAACCCGCTAATCCGCGGCATCGTCCACCAATGTGTCTAATGAGGTAGCATAACCACCCAGCTCTCCCTGGAGCCGCGCAGGGCCTCTTGGCTGAACGAGCGGGTGTAGCTCCGTTGGGTCCTCGGGCGCTGCGGGGCGGAGCGAGGTGGGGCCACTGCGCGTGCGCGCGGACCGGGCGGGGCGGGGCCCAGGGCAGGTGCCTGGAGGAGGGTCTGCCAGCGGCAGGTGCAGACGCCAAGCTCGCTGAGGCTGGAGTGTATGCTTAATCACAGTCGACTGAGAGGCTGTTTAAGAATTATAAGAAGCTGTTCCAGGTGAAGTTCTGAGCAGAGCTACAGAAGGTCGCGGTCTGGAAGCTGCTGGGAAGAGAGGGGCGACATCAGTGGCTTTCGTTGAGGGGGGGCACGCGCAGGATTTCCTGGGATGGGGAAACAATAACCTGGAATACGAGGAGGCTGTCCTAGAAGAGTCAGATTGCCGACTGCCATCCCACCCCCATCCCCAAGCTGATGAAATTGGCGCGAAGCAGATCCCTAATTCACAAGCTTATCTAATTCCTGCCAAGAACACAGTATTTCTGTTTCTGCGGATACCTGGCTCTCGGGGCACATTGAAGCTTCACCTGGAGAGGATGGAACAGAGAAGACGATCAAAAACAGGGCCTTCCTGGAACCAAATGCCAATAACAGCCCTCACGGGCCTAGCTAGCCCTTTACAGATTGCAAAGGGCTTTCTTCTACCTTGCCTGGTTTTCAGCAGGGGCAGGCAAGTGATCCCATTTTAAAGCGAGGAACCCGAGAGAGCTCAGGCTTTTCCCAGGTTGGGCACAGGGTGCAGTGAGAACTAAGGACTCAGTGAGTAGGGGTCACCCAGGGAGCCATGGAAGATCTCCCAAAGAAAGGATGAACAGGAGTTGGTTGAGCAGAGGGACCTTAGGGTGGGGTGTTCATGTCTCAGGTGGAGAGATGTGGTGGGTGAGGGAACAAGATTGCTCAGGGTGGCTGGACACGGGAGGGTTAGCAGAGCTGGGGAATTGGGGGGGCAACCCACAGAAAGACACATCCACTTGTGGGCCCAGATCAGCATTCTGTCACATTAAGAAAAAGGGAGAACTCAATTCACTATCCATAGTAATTGAAAAGCAGTTGAATATTTATTGTAGCCTCTGGTGCACTTCATTTGTAAGGCAGAGCCAATACAGCTGGCCCTCCATATCCATGGGTTCCGCGTTCCTGGATTCAGCCAGCTGTGGGTGGAAAACCATTCAGAAAAAATAAAAAGGATAATTCTGTAGTGAACATGCACAGACTTTTTTTTTCCTGTCATTATTCCCTAAACAATACCGTGTAACAACTATTTCCATAGCACTTACATTGTATTAGGTATTATAAGTAATCTAGTGATGACTGGAAGTATATAGGAGGATGTACATAGGTTATATGCAACTTCTATGCCAATTTTTATCAGGGACTTGAGCATTGGCAAATTTTGGTATCCTGGGGGTCCTGGAACAAATCGCTTGCAGATACTGAGGGACAGCTGCATTGTAAAAATCTTCTTTTTCTTTCTTTCATTCTCTTACTCTCTTATCCTAGCCACTGCCCCCAAAGATGCATCTTTCCCCTTCCAAATTTCCCCAGTTCTCCTTCAGACTCTGCCTTCAGAGGTTTCCTGTCTCTCCTCTCCTTCTCCCCTTCCGTGGCTGTGGTTTTAAACCTACAGTACCTTTTTAATTAATTAATTATTATTTTTTCTTTTTTGGGAGACAGAATCTTGCTTTGTCGCCCAGGCTGGAGTACAGTGGCACGATCTCAGCTCACTGCAACCTCTGCCTCCTGGGTTCAAGCAATTCTCGTGCCTCAGTCTCCTGAGTAGCTAGGACTACAGATGCACCCCAGCACACCCGGCTATATTTTTATTTTTTTATTTTTAGTAGAGATGGGGTTTCACTATGTTAGGCCAGCTGGTCTTGAGCTCCTGAGCTTAGGCAATCCACCCACCTCAGCCTCCCAAAGTGCTAGGATTACAGGCATGAGCCACCACCCCTGGCCTAACCCTACAGTACCCTTAGATTTCCTTCCCAGTATAAACTCTGCTTGCCCTGTGGCTTTTTCCACTTTGGAAAGTGGAAAGAGATTAGTGCAGGAGTCAGCAAACCAGGGCACTCAGGCTGTATCCATCCCACTGCCTGTTTTTGTATAGCCTGCAAACTGACGATCTTTTAATTTCTTTTTTTTTTTTTTTGAAACGGAGTCTCACTCTGTCACCCAGGCTGGAGTGCAGTGGTGCAATCTCGGCTCACTACAACTTCTGCCTCCTGGGTTCAAGCAATTCTCTTGCCTCAGCCTCCCAAGTAGCTGGGATTACAGGTGCCTGCCACCATTCCTGCCTAGTTTTCTTGTAATTTTAGTATAGATGGGGTTTCACCATGTTGGCCAGGCTGGTTTCAATCTCCTGACCTCAAGTGATCCATCTGCCTCAGCCTCCCAAAGTGCTAGGATTACAGGCATGTGCCACTGCGCCCAGCCCAAACTGAGGATTTTTTTTAAAAAACTTTTTAATATCGAAAAGAATTTATGGAAATGTCTTTTCTCTTTTGTTATGTAGGTACTTACCTAATAGCCTTGATTCTGCCCCTTGGTCGTAAAACTTAGAATATTTTACCATCTGGACCTTTACAGAAAAAGGTTGCCAATCCCTGGTTTAAGAGAAGGGGTTTGTGAATACCTATCCAGTAGCATTTTGGATGCCTGGCCCGTGGCTTCTGGGGTTTCCATGCCCTCCTGGGGGAGGCTGTGCAGAAAGCTGGGACAAGAGGAATGAGGCTGATACCACCCCGAATCCCACCACAGGGGTGGACCCATGGCTCAGGTCTGGCCAATCAGAGTATCCTGTTCTCGCCACAGTGATTGGTTCAGCAATAAGCAGGTGTCTCAAGCCTAGTCAATCAAAGTCCTCTTGGGGCTTTGGCCAGAGCTACTAGAAATGATACTTTTTCTGAGTTGGTAAGCTGGAAGGAAGCCATTTTTCAGAGGACGATTATCTTTATATCTATGTGAGGAAAACCTTTCTGGAAAAGAAATTGCATATACCAGAAAGCAGACATGGAAGGAAGAAGGGAGGAAGAGAGAGAGAGAGAGAGAGAGAGAGATTGACACATTTGACATTGTTTGAGACTCAGCACCCAGCCACCCCTAAAGCTCCTTCCACCCTGGACCTTCAGTCATGCAAGCCAGTAAAGTGCGTGCCTGTCTGTCTGCCTGCCTGCCTGCCTGCCTGCCTGCCTACCTACCTTCCTTCCTTCCTTCCTTCCTTCCTTCCTTCCTTCCTTTCTCTCTCTCTCTCTTTAGCTGAATTGGGCAGAGTTCAGTTACTTGTATCCAAACACATTCTGCGCAATATATGGGCTTTACCAGGTACTTTGGAACCTTGGATTTCTCCCCTTGGTACCCACAGTCCCTGCCAAGTAACTTTCAGTGCCCTCTCACTCTGACTCTGGACTCCAAGTGACTTGCTTTGGCCAATGTCATGTTTGCAAACATTATGTAGACACAGTGGGACTTGTATTGTCTTTAGTAGCTCTTGGAGCTCCTCCAAGCCCATAAAACAGTCCCAGTCTGGGCCACTACATGATGATAGACATATAGAGCCAAGATGAGCCTTCCCATCCTCTTGACCAACAAGCCTCGAGCTAGGTTGGCTGGAAGCCAACTGTAGGCACATGAATGATCACAGCAGAGGCCAGCCCACAGAATTATGAGATAAACAAATGGTAGGTGTTTTAAAGCACTAAGTTTTGGGGTGATGTGTTAGGCAACAAAAGCTGATCCATAGGCAAAAGGTGAAAAAAGGATTATGAAAGGCTCTAAAGGAGAGCAGCTTATCACTTGCTGGCACTTTTAGTGTATAAGAAAAACAAAGCACCATAGTATTGAAATATTGCCCAAGCTTAAAACAACCACAGTTCTAGAACACCAACACTTAAACGAGCAGTCTGGAACACATACTGAATTCTTAGCGTAGCCACCTTGGCAGGAACCCCACTGAGAAATCCATGCCTGGCATTCCCATTCCACAGCCATACTGGGCAGCTCCTACTGCAGGGATCATGGCCGGCACAAATGTTGTCTCTAGGACGAGGGGATCAGGTACATCTGTGAAAATGTAGAATTCCTCTTACTTGTGTCCTAAAGGCATGACAGTAAGAGTCAAAATGCAATAGTGCGACGATCCCTGGTGGTCTAGTGGTTAGGATTCAGTGCTCTCAAAATGCAATAGCATATTGAGCACCTACTGTATTCATAATGTTCATAGCAACCATGTTTTTCTTCTATAGGTCTGACTTAGTACACTTTCATTCTCATTTATTAGGGGTGAATTGCTAGATGCAATGTACCATTTTCTCTTTATGTGAGGTTGTTCATGTCAAATACTAAAGGTATGACTACTACTACTACTAATGGTGGCTTACAGTAGGCCGGGCTCAGTGGCTCATGCCTGCAATCCCAGCACTTTGGGAGGCTGAGGTGGGAGGATCACTTCAGGTCAGGAAATAGAGACCAGCCTGGCCAACATGATGAAACCCTGTCTCTACTAAAAATACAAAAATTAGCTGGGCATGGTGGCGTGCTCCTGTAATCCCAGCTGCTTGGGAGGCTGAAGCAGGAGAATCACCGAACCTGGGAGACAGAGGTTGTAGTGAGTTGAGATCGCATCACTGCACTCCAGCCTAGGCAACAGAGCAAGACTCCATCTCAATATAAATAAATAAATAAAATAAAATAAAAATGATGGCTTGCATTTGTGAACACACACTTAGCACCAGGCTCTGGACAAGGGGCTTTACAGGCCTAATATCTTTTTTTGTTTTTTGAGACAGAGTCTTGCTGTGTCACCCAGGCTGGAGTGCAGTGGCAAGATCTCGGCTCACTGCAACCTCTGTTCCTGGGCTCAAATCATCCTCCCACCTCAGCCTTCTGAGTAGCTAGGACTACAGGCACACACTGTGCCTGGCTAATTTTTGTATTTTTGGTAGAGATTGGGTTTTGCCATGTTGCCTAGGCTGGTTGAACTCCTGGGCTCAAGTGATCAGCCTGTTCAGACCTGATATCTAATCCTGACTACAACCCAGGAAGATGGGTACTATCAATCCCATTTTACAGATGAGAAAACTGAGTCCCTTGCCTAAGTGCACCACGTTGTTAAGTGTTGGCATTGGCAACTAAACTTACATTTTATTTTAAAGGGAGACTATTACTGTGGCCTACAGAAATGGGGAGGCTTCATGAAGGACACACTTTGCCTGCTTTGAAGGCAGGTTGGGATTTACCACCTACCAGCTCTGTGACCTTGGGTGTCTTATTAAATGTTCCCAGGCCTCAATTTATATGTCTGTGAAATGTGGGTGATAATCCTTTCTTTCAAGGATTATCAAGGGGGAGGGATTAAGTGAGACACCTAAAGCTCTCAGCACAGTGCTAGGCTCCGGGCTGGAGCTCGAGCCCTTATACTTTTTCTTCCACCAGGGGAGACTAGACCATACTGGTTTCTAGTGACTCTATCTGATAGAATGTAAACCTCATGAGAATTTGGTTTTTTCATTATTTTGTTTAGGTTGTATCCCCTGCACCAGAGTGGTGCCTAGCATATCACAGAGACTCAATCCATGCTTTTTGAATTGAGTTCTGTATTTCTGTGACTGTGATTCTGTGAGATGTGACTGGCAGTGGTTTCCTAGGTGCTGGTTGGAATGGGAGGTGGAAGGGATCCAGGAGCAAAACTTTGTGAGAAGGAAGGAGAGATGTCCCAGTCCACAGCGCCCTGGGAGCTGGGCTGCATGGCTTGCCATGTTGATAATGTCTCATGCATTGCTGCCCAGCCTCGGAGGGCAGCTCAGGGGTTGCTAGAGATGCCCGTTGAGTGTACCGGGAGCACAGTCTGTGCACTGGGCTCCACCCTACCTCTCTCCTCTCCTCCTTTCAAGCTCTCCTGGCCTCTGCTCAGCACCCCCACCCATCTGCACCATGGCCAGGCTTAGAAAAAATCCTTCCTTGGTGCCAAGTATCAGCAGGGCTTTCTGAGGGTGTGAATTATTCCCCAACAAACCCAGCACCCGTCTGTCCTCAGCCGGCACTGCTGACATCTCCCTAGGCCTGGAAGCTGCCCAGGGCACCTCTAAGCCAGGCCTGCATGGGGCTTCCTCCCAGTGAAGATATGGCTGCCCTGAGCCTTAATTGGAGAGATGATGCAGTGAGCCCAGGAGATTTTAAAGTGTGTATTTGCAATCAGCTTGCTCCTTGAAGTGGCATGAAAACAAAAATCCAAGGAAAGCGCTCAGTGAGAGGATTTCCTGGTGACCTGTGGCTAATGGCCTTTGCCTACCTCTTGCTCCGGAGAGGCCTTCCGAAGCCTGAATGGGGGTGGGAAGTGGCTTCCAGGGAAGAAGGGCCTTTCTGAGGTGGCTGTGCTCACACGACGCAGCCTTTGAGAATCAGGATCAGAAGATGTGAGTAGCCCCCATAACTGGGTCACTGGTAGTGGCTGCTCTGGGAGGACTCCTGCACTCCACGTGTTCCCCAGAGACAAGGTAGTAAGATTTCAGAGATTTTAAAAAGAGGTTAGGTTGCTTGTGAGTTCGACCAGCTTCCTGAACTTTCTGGAGAAAATAGTTGTGGCAGCGAATCTGTAGGACAAGAGGCTGGAGGAAGGTGTGTGGACTGCTGGTCATGACGTGTCTTAATTCTAAGAGATGAAAGGGCCATTTTCTTCCACTGAAATAATAGGCATTATTTGTATGTATCTGTAGTGGCCAGTGACTGACTTCCCAGGAGAAATCGGCATCTCCAGGAGAGAAAAGTAGGGACTTCCTAGTAAAGATTTCCCCAAGAACCAATAACAGTCACATGGCCCTACAGCAGGGGCATTTTAAGATGTCCGTTGGCTCTGGTTCCTTTTAGAAGTCTCTCCCACATTATATATCAAGTATCGAATGCACCTATATCATATGTTTGTTAATGTAAATACACTTTTTTATTTATTTTATTTATTTTATTTTATTATTATACTTTAAGTTTTAGGGTACATGTGCACAATGTGCAGGTCAGTTACATATGTATACATCTGCCATGCTGGTGTGCTGCACCCATTAACTCGTCATTTAGCATTAGGTATATCTCCTAATGCTATCCCTTCCCCCTCCCCCCACCCCACAACAGTCCCCAGAGTGTGATGTTCCCCTTCCTGTGTCCATGTGTTCTCATTGTTCAATTCCCACCTATAAGTGAGAACACGCAGTGTTTGGTTTTTTGTCCTTGCGATAGTTTACTGAGAATGATGATTTCCAGTTTCATCCATGTCCCTACAAAGGACATGAACTCATCATTTTTTATGGCTGCATAGTATTCCATGGTGTAGATGTGCCACATTTTCTTAATCCAGTCTATCATTGTTGGACATTTGGGTCGGTTCCAAGTCTTTGCTATTGTGAATAGTGCCACAATAAACATACGTGTGCATGTGTCTTTATAGCAGCGTGATTTATAGTCCTTTGGGTATATACCCAGTAATGGGATGGCTGGGTCAAATGGTATTTGTAGTTCTAGATCCCTGAGGAATCGCCACACTGTCTTCCACAATGGTTGAACTAGTTTACAGTCCCACCAACAGTGTAAAAGTGTTCCTATTTCTCCACATCCTCTCCAGCACCTGTTATTTCCTGACTTTTTAATGATCGCCATTCTAACTGGTGTGAGATGGTATCTCATTGTGGTTTTGATTTGCATTTCTCTGATGGCCAGTGATGATGAGCATTTTTTCATGTGTTTTTTGGCTGCATAAATGTCTTCTTTTGAGAAGTGTCTGTTCATATCCTTTGCCCACTTTTTGATGGGTTGTTTGTTTTTTTCTTGTAAATTTGTTTGAGTTCATTGTAGATTCTGGTTATTAGCCCTTTGTCAGATGAGTAGGTTGTGAAAATTTTCTCCCATTTTGTAGGCTGCCTGTTCACTCTGATGGTAGTTTCTTTTGCTGTGCAGAAGCTCTTTAGTTTAATTAGATCCCATTTGTCAATTTTGGCTTTTGTTGCCATTGCTTTTTGTGTTTTAGACATGAAGTCCTTGCCCATGCCTATGTCCTAAATGGTATTGCCTAGGTTTTCTTCTAGGGTTTTTATGGTTTTAGGTCTAACATTTAAGTCTTTAATCCATCTTGAATTAATTTTTGTATCAGGTGTAAGGAAGGGATCCAGTTTCAGCTTTCTACATATGGCTAGCCAGTTTTCCCAGTACCATTTATTAAATAGGGAATCCTTTCCCCATTTCTTCTTTTTCTCAGGTTTGTCAAAGATCAGATAGTTGTAGATATGCGGTGTTATTTCTGAGGGCTCTGTTCTGTTCCATTGATCTATATCTCTGTTTTGGTACCAGTACCATGCTGTTTTGGTTACTGTAGCCTTGTAGTATAGTTTGAAGTCAGGTAGCGTGATGCCTCCAGCTTTGTTCTTTTGGCTTAGGACTGACTTGGCGATGCGGGCTCTTTTTTGGTTCCATATGAACTTTAAAGTAGTTTTTTCCAGTTCTGTGAAGAAAGTCATTGGTAGCTTGATGGGGATGGCATTGATTCTGTAAATTACCTTGGGCAGTATGGCCATTTTCACGATATTGATTCTTCCTACCCATGAGCATGGAATGTTCTTCCATTTGTTTGTATCCTCTTTTATTTCATTGAGCAGTGGTTTGTAGTTCTCCTTGAAGAGGTCCTTCACATCCCTTGTAAGTTGGATTCCTAGGTATTTTATTCTCTTTGAAGCAATTGTGAATGGGAGTTCACTCATGATTTGGCTCTCTGTTTGTCTGTTATTGGTGTATAAGAATGCTTGTGATTTTTTGTACATTGATTTTGTATCCTGAGACTTTGCTGAAGTTGCTTATCAGCTTGAGGAGATTTTGGGCTGAGACAATGGGGTTTTCTAGATATACAATCATGTCATCTGCAAACAGGGACAATTTGACTTCCTCTTTTCCTAATTGAATACCCTTTATTTCCTTCTCCTGCCTAATTGCCCTGGCCAGAACTTCCAACACTATGTTGAATAGGAGTGATGAGAGAGGGCATCCCTGTCTTGTGCCAGTTTTCAAAGGGAATGCTTCCAGTTTTTGTCCATTCAGTATGATATTGGCTATGGGTTTGTCATAAATAGCTCTTATTATTTTGAGATGTGTCCCATCAATACCTAGTTTATTGAGAGTTTTTAGCATGAAGGGCTGTTGAATTTTGTCAAAGGTCTTTTCTGCATCTATTGAGGTAATCATATGGTTTTTGTCTTTGGTTCTGTTTATATGCTGGATTACATTTATTGATTTGCGTATATTGAACCAGCCTTGCATCCCAGGGATGAAGCCCACTTGATCATGGTGGATAAGCTTTTTGATGTGCTTCTGGATTCAGTTTGCCAGTATTTTATTGAGGATTTTTGCATCAATGTTCATCAAGGATATTGGTCTAAAATTCTCTTTTTTGATTGTGTCTCTGTCCGGCTTTGGTATCAGGATGATGCTGGCCTCATAAAATGAGTTAGGGAGGATTCCCTCTTTTTCTGTTGATTGGAATAGTTTCAGAAGGAATGGTACCAGTTCCTCCTTGTACCTCTGGTAGAATTCGGCTGTTAATCCATCTGGTCCTGTACTCTTTTTGGTTGGTAAGCTATTGATTATTGCCACAATTTCAGATCCTGTTATTGGTCTATTCAGAGATTCAACTTCTTCCTGGTTTAGTCTTGGGAGGGTGTATGTGTCGAGGAATTTATCCATTTCTTCTAAATTTTCTAGTTTATTTGCATAGAGGTGTTTGTAGTATTCTCTGATGGTAGTTTGTATTTCTGTGGGATCGGTGGTGATATCCCCTTTGTCATTTTTTATTGTGTCTATTTGATTCTTCTCTCTTTTCTTCGTTATTAGTCTTGCTAGCGGTCTATCAGTTTTGTTGATCCTTTCAAAAAGCCAGCTCCTGGATTCATTAATTTTTTGAAGGGTTTTTTGTGTCTCTATTTCCTTCAGTTCTTCTCTGATTTTAGTTATTTCTTGCCTTCTGCTAGCTTTTGAATGTGTTTGCTCTTGCTTTTCTAGTTCTTTTAATTGTGATGTTAGGGTGTCAATTTTGGATCTTTCCTGCTTTCTCTTGTGGGCATTTAGTGCTATAAATTTCCCTCTACACACTGCTTTGAATGTGTCCCAGAGATTCTGGTATGTTGTGTCTTTGTTCTCGTTGGTTTCAAAGAACATCTTTATTTCTGCCTTCATTTTGTTATGTACCCAGTAGTCATTCAGGAGCAGGTGTAGTTGAGCGGTTTTGAGTGTTTCTTAATCCTGAGTTCTAGTTTGATTGCACTGTGGTCTGAGAGACAGTTTGTTATAATTTCTGTTCTTTTACATTTGCTGAGGAGAGCTTTACTTCCAACTATGTGGTCAATTTTGGAATAGATGTGGCGTGGTGCTGAAAAAAATGTATATTCTGTTGATTTGGGGTGGAGAGTTCTGTAGATGTCTATTAGGTCCACTTGGTGCAGAGCTGAGTTCAATTCCTGGGTATCCTTGTTAACTTTCTGTCTCGTTGATCTGTCTAATGTTGACAGTGGGGTGTTAAAGTTTCCCATTATTATTGTGTGGGAGTCTAAGTCTCTTTGTAGGTCACTCAGGACTTACAGGCATAAGCCACTGTGCCAGGTTTAAAAATTCTTTAAAATGTATTTACATTTTAAAGAATTTTTAAACCTGGCACAGTGGCTTATGCCTGTAATCTCAGCACTTTGGGAGGCTGAGGCAGGGGATCACTTGAGGCCAGAAATTCAAGATCAGCCTGAACAACATAGTGATACCCCATCTCTACACAAAATAAAAAATTATCCAGATGTGGTGGCACATGTCTGTAGTCCCAGCTACTCGGGAGGCTGAGGTGGGAGGATCACTTGAACCCAGGAGTTCAGGGCTACATTGAGTTATGATTGCATCACTGTGCCCCAACCTGGGCAACAGTGAGACCCTGTCTCTAAAAAAATAAAATTTAGGGCCAGGCACGGTGGCTCACGCCTGTAATCCCAGCACTTTGGGAAGCCGAGGCAGGTGGATCACGAGGTCAGGAGATCGAGACCATCCTGGCTAACAGGGTGAAACCCCATCTCTACTAAAAATACAAAAAATTAGCCGGGTGAGATGGCAGGCGCCTGTAGTCCCAGCTACTCAAGAGGCCGAGGCAGGAGAATGGCGTGAACCCCGGGGGGGGCGGAGCCTGCAGTGAGACGAGATCGCGCCACTGCACTCCAGCCTGGGCGACAGCGAGATCCCGTCTCAAAAAAATAAATTAATTAATTAAATAAAATAAAATTTAATTTGAAAATTAAAAATTAAAAAAATAATTTGTGGAATTTTGCTTTTGAACTTACTTGGCTATGAGTAGTAATTCCTTCACTGTATAATGCTATTGGCTGTGTTTTCTCATGCAAACTCAGGAGTTATTACAAAGTGAGGGAACCAACCCATAAATTGTATTTAGATGTAATAAGATTTTAATGAAAACAAACTTAATGAACAAAGTGGACCCAGTGTTTTTTACACATTTAATTAAGCATTTATTCATTTCAATTTTGCATCTTTTTCTTTATTTCGAGCCAGTGCATTTTATTTTTTTCCTGGTCCCCAGTGTGTTTGCAAGACCTGGAATATGTGGCTATAGGTGTGTGTTTCCTGGTGGGTAATGCAGCCTTATCTGGACTGGTCGATCAGGAGGATGGAGGCAGCTCGAGCAGCGGCCCCAGGCTCCAAGAGCCTTCATTCTCACAGGTCACATTGGCGATTTCTCTAGGGTGGAATAATCAGCTCAGCAGGGTCTGCGCTTAGTGCGGAGGCCTGTGACTCAAGTTGAAATCAGCACCTCCAGGTGAGGAAAGCCTGGGGTGGCTCAAAACCCAATAGGAGCCACTAACGAATCCAGGGGCAACCGCGACTATTTATGCTCCTGGCACACAAGTCACAAGATAAAAGCTCGGGGCCTCCCCTGGCCTTGGAATCTCTCAGAGGTTTATTTGTTCATTCACGCATCAGTTTACTCAGCAAAGAGGAATCACGGAGTTGTTTTTCATGCCCAACCTGGGGTGGAGGGAGGGGAAGAACAGATGGGACGTGAGCTTTGTCACCGTCACCTGGTCGGCTGGCTTCCTTGCACATTAACATTTTATATCTGGGCTCTCAGTAGCAGCGAGAATCCAACAACAGCATGGCACTAACCTGGTTCTGAGCGTCAAGGAGCCTCAGAGGCTTCTGCTCCTGGCTCCCACTTGGACGTGGCCCTGTAGTGAACCCTGCAGGCCATTTGGGGGAGGAATGAGGAGGGACTTACACTGAAAGGGCACCTTCTGATCTCCAGGCACTGCATCTATGCTGTTGATTTGCTTCCTAACTTGTGCCTCAAGCAATTGCATCCCTTTTCCAGCTGAGGCAATGGAAGCTCCAGAGAGGTGAAATACTTTACCCCAAGTCACACAGCAAGGAAGTGGTAGAGGCAGATTTGACCTCAGAGCAGCCGCACCCCAAACTCTGCACTGTTGGCTTCCATGTTCTTCTCCCTCACTGAATTTTCAGGAGGGTTCAGAGTCTGTTGGTGGAATTTCTCGTATGCTTCAGATGTAGATTTGTTGCTCCTTTCAGATTAACTGTTTTTGCCCAAAGCCAAGAAGACAGAAATGGTGGATGTGTCTATAGCTGCCTTGGGCCTCTAGTGCAGGGCAAAGATGCCCCGCAGAGGAGTCAGGTGAGGCTGAAATCCAGCCCACATGTCACCTACCTCTTGGTACCTTGTGTGGGAATTCGTCAGACTGACAGGAAAGGGTTGCTTGCCAGGCCCTGCACCCCTGAAGCCCCATCCACCCAGAGGGGTTCCTCTTAATAAATTGCACAAAAGCACCGCCTTGCTTTGGGTTTTCCTGGAAGCAGACTCCGAGGCAGATATTGCAGTGCAAATCCTTTTGTGTGGGAGGTGACTCCAGGAAGTACTGGTAAGAGAGTAGGGAAGTAAGACAGGGAGGGGAAGCAAAGCATTCACCGTGTGTTGCCATTGTGGACAACTAGTCCACAGTCCCACTGGAAAGCCCTGGGGAACAGTAGGGAACATGCCCCTAAATTATCCCAGTGCCCCATCTTTGGTGATGGCTGCTTCCAGGGACTCCACGGCTTGCTCTTCACGCAGGCTGAGTGCACTCTCATGGCCAGAGGAATGCTCTCCTGAAGGATCAGGGTTGTGCCTGATGAACTGCTTGGGTCGCATGTGTGTGCTGATGAGCCGTGTTGGTTCCATGTGCGAGCGGAGGTGATCTGGTCAGAATGGCAACAGCACCCATCCCACCACCCACAATGTGAGCCTGACACGGTTACCAAGACTTCTATCCTGCTGGATTCAATAGGCTCAAGAGATTGTCTGTGCCTCTTCTCCACTTTTTCATTGGCTGAGGTATGAATTTAGTCATCCACCTGTAACGTTGCCCTCCCAAAGTCTGACTTGTGATTGAAAACAAAACAAAATGCTTCTGAAAACAAAACAAAAACGCATTCTGCTCAAACACCACCCCGGGAAACCTCAGGACTTTATAATCAAGTCTTGGATCTGTTCCTAGCTCTGATGTGTGGCCATTTCCTTTGGCTTCTCTTCACTTTCTGCCTGTTTCTCTTCCTCCCCTTTGTCTTTGGAAGCCAATAAGGAAATCCACGTGTCCTGGCTTCTTGCCTTCCTGTTTTTATCCTGTAGACCTCCGGAGGGTTGTTTGGCAACAGCAGGAGTGGCTGCCTTGGAACTGCACGAGGTTGGGTGGTGAGGCTTGGGAGGGGGCAGCCACACGGGATGGGGCTGCTTTGAAGCCGTGTTTGTGTATGGTTTACTGATTGGGGGTGACCGACGGAAACTATGGGGAGCCTCAAACCGCCCTTGGCATTGTCCCCAACAAAGCTGAATTCTTGCTATTGCTGAATCCCCAAGCCCCAGAACTCACAGCCCCTCCTCCATGGCCCTTCCTGGACCCCCTGGTTCCACGGTTTTGCTTGTTCTGGGGCTACATCGCCGACTTCAGTAAGAACTGGAGCAGGAGTTTGGCAGAGGTGTCAAGAGTTGACTGAAATCAGAAACCTCCAGCACTAAATTGTGACTGTTTTAGTCTCTGTTCCTCTGGCTAGACTGCTGCTGCTCCCTGGAGGTTTTCTGATGCGTCTTTCCAGTTACCCTTTACGATTTTTGCCTATAACACAAATAGCTCCGACGGAGGCGCAGAACTCTGCTGCTTCATTTGGCACCAATGATCTAAAGGGGTGGAAATCCCAGGGATGCGCTCAGGGGGCCGACGCAGTAATTGATATCAATTGGTGTGATTAGAGAAAGCCCTCAATCATCCCGAGGTGTCTCACTGCAATCTGTCATGGTCCTCATCAGACGAGCTTCACCCTGAGCTTGTGCTGGAATGAGCACCGCTTTCCTGTATTCAGCCCAAAAGCCCAAATGTGGCCCGGCGCGGTGGCTCACACCTGTAATCCCAGCACTTTGGGATGCAGAGGTGGGCAGATCGCCAGAGGTCAGGAGTTCGAGACCAGCCTGGCCAACATGGCGAAACCCCGTTGCTACTAAAAATACAAAAATTAGCTGGACGTGGTGGCATGCACCTGTAATCTCAGCTATTCGAGAGGCTGAGGCAGAATTGCTTGAACCTGGGAGGCAGAGGTTGCAGTGAGCCGAGATCATGCCATTGCTGATCTCAACTTGGGCAACAGAGCTGGTCTCTGTCTCCAAAAAAAAAAAAAAAGGGCCAAATGTAGGCATGAGAGATACATATCTTACTGCCCTGCCCAAGAAGTGAGGATGTGCTCTTCCCACTTGCCTGGGAGGCGGCCTGGCCGAGAGGTCACAGGCCCAGGCTTAAAGTCTGACTCCCTGGGCGGGAGTCTTTGCTATGCCTTTACAGGCTGGTGGCCTTGAAACAGTGACTTCACTCCTGGTGCCTCAGTTTCTTTATCTGTAACATATGGTGATAATAATACTACATTTCTTTTTGGTAGAGACTGGATCTTAATGTGTTTCTCAGGCTGGTCTTGAACTCTGGGGCTCAAGCAATCCTCCTGCCTTGGCCTCCTGAGTAGCTGGGACTACAGCTGCATCACCACACCCAGCTATCATATTATGTTATTAGCCCTCACACGATTGTTGGGAGGGTTAAATAATATGCGTAAAGTGCTTAGAAACATACCTAGTACATAGTATTTGTTAAGTAAATTCTCTTATTTTTTCTTCTGCCCGTTCCAGGAAGGCTCTGGGGAGTCTAACAGCCAGGACAGACAAAGAGCAGTAAAACAAATACTGAGGAACTCAAGAACCACGTGAGGTTGACACCTGAGGTATTACTTGGACTCTGTACTGCAAAGAACATTTATTCATTCAACAAGCATCTACTGAGCACCTCCGGTGTCCCAGGCACTGTGCTCGTGGCTGGGCTTACAGCTGTGACTTCATAGAGGTTAGATTTGAGTGTGTGCGTGTACACCTGGCATAGGTAAACAAGCAAGTCATTAAGATAATTTCAGAGTGATAAAGATGATGAAGAAAATGAACAGGACGAAGTGAAATGGAAGAGTGGGGTGGGGGCAACTCCAGGATGTGCAGTTGGGAAAGGCCTCTCTGAGGAGATGACGGGACAAGAAAGAAGCAACCCTGTGAGGCCCCAGGATGAGAACTTTCCACAAAGGGAGCAGCAAGTGCAAAGGCCCTGGGCTGTGTGGGAGCTCGGAGAGTCAGGAGGATAGCAAGGAGGCTGCTGTGCCGGAGGAGAATGAGGGAAGAGCGTGCAGAGGCCAGTTTGGAGAGGCTGAATAAAGCCTGAGTGTGCATGGTGAAGTGTTCAATTTTTATTTTTGAGGATTTATTTATGTATTTACTTGAGACAGAGGTCTTGCTCTGCCACCCAGGCTAGAGGGCAGTGGTACCATCACAGCTCACTACAGCATCGACCTCCCTGGGTGCAACTGATCCTTCCACCTTAGCCTCCTGAGTAACTGAGAACACAGGTGCATGCCATCTCGCTCTGCCAATTTTTGTATTTTTTGTGGAGACGGCATTTTGCTATGTTGCCCAGGCTGGTCTTGAACTCCTGAAATCAAGCAATCCACCCACCTTGGCCTCCCACTGTGCTGGGATTACAGGCGTGAGCCACCGCACCCGGTTTTTTGAGGACTTCAAACAGCAAACAGCATAGTTTCCGTTACCAGTTAAAAAGTTTAGAAACCCAGCTGGGCGCGGTGGCTCGCGCCTGTAATCCCAGCACTTTGGGAGGCCCGAGGCGGGCGGATCACGAGGTCAGGAGACCGAGACCATCCTGGCTAACATGGTGAAACCCTGTCTCTACTAAAAATACAAAAAAATTTAGCCGGGCATGGTGGCGGGCTCCTGTAGTCCCAGCTACTCGGGAGGCTGAGGCAGGAGAATGGCATGAACCCGAGAGGCGGAGCTTGCAGTGAGCCGAAATCGCGCCACTGCACTCCAGCCTGGGCAACAGAGTGAGACGCCGTCTCAAAAAAAAAAAAAAAAAGTTTAGAAACCCAACTCAAGGTAGCTTAAACAAAAGGAGGAATTTATTAAAGAACAGCAACAGTGTCTCAGGGAAGCCAGGGGGAGGAACAGAGCTGAGCTTGAAACTGGGAGGGCGATTTCTCCATCCCCATTGCCGGTTTTCTTTATACTGTTTATGACCCAGTCCATGTTATGGAACACAGCTGCTGACTACTCCTAAAATTTGTGAAATTGACTTCTATAGTCTGGCATCTCAAGGGTGACTCATCTCTCAGTGCCAACACGCCTCATGTAAGGACTCAGGAACTGGCTTGAGCCAGGAGTCCACTCCTGGACCAATCAGCTATGGCCAGGGTGGAATAGAGTCACACTCCACGTCCTAGTTGTTCTTAAGTAAGGATGGGGGTTGGGCACGGTGGCTCAGGCCTTTAATCCCAGCACTTTGGGAGTCCCAGGTGGGTGGATCATGTGAGGTCAGGAGTTCGAGACCAGCCTGGCCAACATAGTGAAACCCCTTCTCTACTAAAAATATAAAAATTAGCCGAGTGTGGTGGCAGGCGCCTGTAGTCCCAGCTACTCGGGAGACTGAAGCAGGAGAATCACTTGAACCCAGGAGGCGAAGCTTGCAGAGAGCCGAGATCATGCCGCTGCACTCCAGCCTGTGTGACGGAGTGAGATGTTGTCTCAAAAAAAAAAAAAAAAAAAAAAAAAGAAATAAGGATGGGGCTCTGGGCAGGGAGAAATAATTCTCAAAGAGGGGACTGAGGGAAGAATAAACAAAGGATCTAAGTTGCCAGAAAACCAGAAACTAAAGAATGAAGGTACCTAGAAGCAAGCTCAGAATTTAGCTCTGAGCTTTGTGGTAGCCAAAGCTTAAAAAAAAAAAAAGGAAAGAAAGAAAGCAATGAATAAGCACCTGAGTTCTGATTGGCTAATAAAATAAGGCACAGCAGATCACGAGGAGAGAGAAGCATTTTCTTCCATGAAAGCTGAGAGGACATTCTTTAGGGTTCTGTGTGGAAGGGGGGACTAAGAAATACAATAAATGACTCATTCAGCAACAGTTGAATTTAGATTTCTGAGATGATTAAGTTTTTCACAATGTGTGGGGAGTCCCTCCTGGTGAATTCTGAAAGTAGAGGGGACATTATTAAATTTCAATGCAAGGGTAGGCAGGTTGTGTTTGAGGGGGAACCAAAGTCATGCTCATTATGTTTTCTTTCAGTGACCTCATTGGCTCTTGGAGACCTCAGTGCCCAGGTGAAAAACTCAGGGTCCACCTACAGGACTGGGGAGAGGGGTGTGGAGTGGGTTGGGTGTGAGGAAAACATCAGGATAAAGGGCAGCTGGCAATCCATCTCTGTCAGCAGGGGGAACTTGAGAAATAGCTGCTCCTTGGTGGTAGCCAAATGGTGCCTCTTGGGCCTAATGATATTCTACCAGGAACTGGAAATTCTGGACTATTAAAACATGACTGTTGACAATGAATTTAAATTCCAAGAACCAAGCAAAACGTGGTGAGGGTGAATGTAGCCCACGGCCATGGGCGTGCAGGCCCCACCCCTCTGGCGCTGCAAGGACTGGGTAGCCTGTGTTCATATGAGCTTCCTGGAACACAGATGGCTCTGCCAGGCTCTTGGCCAGAACTGGGCACAGTGAGAGCCCCAAGTGCAGAAATTCTGTGTCCTGCAGAGCCAAGAATGCCACACCTCTTCCTCCTTTCCTTCTTTTTCTTTTTCTATTTTTTTTTTCCAGACAGGGTCTCACTCTGGGGTGCAGTGCATGATCACAGCCCACTGCAGCCTCAACCTCCCAGGCTTAAGCGATCCTCCCACCTTAACCTCCTGAGTAGCTGGGGCAACAGGCATGTGCCACCATGCCTGGCTAATATATATATATATATATATATATATATATATATATATATATATGTATTTATTTTTTTTTTTGAGACAGAGTCTCTGTCTGTCGCCAGGCTAGAGTGCAGTGGTGCGATCCCAGCTCACTGCAACCTCTCCCTCCCGGGTTCAAGAGATTCCCCTGCCTCAGCCTCCTGAGTAGCTGGGAATACAGGCACATGCCACCATGCTTGGCTAATTTTTTGTATTTTTTAGTAGAGACAGGGTTTCACCATGTTGGCCAGGATGGTCTCTATCTCTTGACCTCGTGATCCTCCCGCCTCAGCCTCCCAAAGTACTGAGATTACAGGCATGAGCCACCACGCCCGGCCAAATTTTTAAAAATATCTTTAGTAGAGATGAGGCCTCTCCCTATGTTGACCAAGCCAGTCTTGAACTCCAGAGCTCAAGCAATTCTCCCGTTTTGGCCTCCCAAAGTGCTGGGATTACAGGTGGCATGGATGACAGCACCCTTCCTCCTTTCCTCCCTTCCTCCCTTCCTCCCTTCCTCCCTTCCTCCCTTCCTCTCTTTCTTTCTTCCTCCCTCCCTCCGTCCCTCCCTTCTCCTTTCTCTCTTCTCTCCTTCCTTCCTTCCTTCCTGTTGGGCCCCAGGTATCCAATGATGAGTAAAACAGGCCCTCCATTCTCTCAGGGAGTTTACATTCCAGTTAGGGAGCCAGACTTTCAACAACTAATTACACAGTGAAGTGGTTCATCCAAGTTGTAAGATGTGCCAGGAGGGGAACCTGCCGAAAGCCACCTTAGAGTGCTTACGAGGGAATCTGATCAAGTCTAGGAGGTTTAGGAAAATTCCCCCGAGGAAATGACTTAAGCCAAGATCTTAAGGAGAATAAGGGAGGGTTGTGATTCCAGACAAAGCAGGCTGCTGTGACTGCTGTGAATTGGGAAGGAACTTGTCACTTGTCACTTGTCACCGGAGGGCAGAGTTACCAGATCGGGCTGGGGACCGAGGAAGGAGCCAGGCAGATTTTGTTGGCCATGTTGAAGATTTAGAACTCATAAGCAAACTTATCCAAAACTTAGAAATATGGCAGAAAGGAAGACTGCAGTTTCTTTCCATGTCGGCTTAGAGCATTATTTGCCAGGCCTGCTCAAGGATTAGTTAATTCTATATGGGAATTGTACCTTGGTTTTATTTTGCTATTTACTGATTGAATCTGATCTCTATTGAGTTACATGTAAATTTGTGAATAGCTGTCCTGTTGAGATGCAAATGGTTTATGTGTGATAGAGGAGGCAACCCTAAAGGTTTTGGCTTTATCACCCTGAAGGACATTAGTCATTTTTGTTCCTAACTTAAAAAAATGAACAAATAAACTTTACATCAGTACCCCCTCTCTGGGAGACTGTAGAAACCCCTGTCATCAAATGCTTTTTGAAGCAGCTCTGCCATACTGCTGGCTCTCTTATTAATGAGTTAAATATTTGACACATGCTTTTTCTATATTAGTTTCAGAGCCAGGTTTTTATCTTCTCAACATTATTCTTTGACGGAACTCTCTCCAAAGTGTGATGAAAGCTGGAGGGTTTTAAGCAGGCAGCTGCCATGATTAAATTTGCCAGTGGACGCCAATGTTAAGGTTCTTCTGTGAAAATTAAGAAATGCAGGCTTCTATTTTTACCTTCAAATGGAGGCTTTACCTCTAGGGAAAAATAACTGGTTTGGTTGAGGACCAATCTGCTGTTGTTATCACCAAGTGTGGGTTTATTATAGGGTCTTTCTGCAAACATAGGGGCCTCTAATCATTGCAGTGTCCATTTTGTTAAGACTTAAAGCATCGGATGATAATTTATTGTAATGGGATCTAAGCTAATGAACTCCACTTACAATTAAAATGTTTTAGAAAGCTTTCTTTTCTCCTGGGTCTCCCCAGGAGGCCCAGCTCTGACAAAAGTGGAACCACTCTGCTGTGGGATAGATTGCTCATCAGCTCTGTCAAGTGTCAGGAGATGGGCCATCTCTTTAAAGTGCTTAAAAAGGGGGAGGGGGGTAGCATCCATTTCTATAAATTATTGAATATGGATTTAAAATCACCTATTTGGAGAAGTGTTGAAATTGCACATGCTAATTGAAGAGCCAGAGAAACAGCAATGGGACTGCAGCGAGGAGGCCAGTAATTGTTCCCGAGCTTTTGGTGGTCAGAGTGAAGGTGACAGCACCCTGGGCAGCTACAGAATCTAAATGGAGTCCCAAGTAGAAAGGCAGCACTTCGTGCACTGGGAATTACGCCAGAGCCCTACCTCTCTGCTATGTCCTCTAATCCCTAAGGTATTGGCAAGGGGACCGTTGTTGCCTTGCTGCAGGTAGGAAACTGAGCCCCTCAGAGGTCGAGTGACTTGCCAGAGGTCACTCAGCTAGTAGGTGGCTGAGGTGACTTCTGAATCCAGATGTTTCAGATTCAGTGTGTCAATATGCCTTTCTGTAATTTACAGACATTCTTCACTTTGGTTGTCATTTTCTCAGTGTTTATGCTCCAATGATATCATTCAAATTGATATAGTAGAAAGAGCATGACCGCCCCTCAACATGCCCCCAGAGAATTAATGCTCAGCTTTAGGCAATTGACAGAGAATTGGGAAATTATGATCCTCATTTCTTTCCTCCCTGCCTGCCTCTCTTCGTTCTTTCATAATTCTGTTGAATACCTCCTTCAAGTTTTTGCTCAAGGCTGGGCGTGGTGGCTTACGCCTATAATCCCAGCACTTTGGGAGTTGGAGGAGGGTGAATCGCTTCAGGTTGGGAGTTCGAGACCATCCTGGTCGACATGGTGAAACCCCGTCTCTACTAAAAATACAAAAATTAGCTGGGCGTGATGGTGGGCGCCTGTAATCCCAGCTACTTGGGAGGCTGAGGCAGGAGAATCGCTTGAACCCAGGAGGGAGGTTGCAGTGAGCTGAGATAGTACCAAGGCATTTCAGCCTGGGTGACAGAGTGAGACTCCATCTCAAAAAAAATAAAAGGTTTTGCTCAAATATCATCTATTCAGTAAACCCTCCCATGGCCATCTTCCTTAACATCGCAGCCTACATGAGCCTCAACCCTCTTTTCTTTTAGCCTGTTCTATGCTTTCCCCCATAGCATGTATCTTCTAATATACCACATAATCTACTTATTTATTTTCTTCTTATTTATTGTTTGTCTTCCTTTAACAGCATGGAGACACTAAGCAAGAATCTTCGTCTATCTTGTTCACTAGTGTCTTTCCTTCTTTCCTTCCTTCCTTCCATCCTTCCTCCCTCCCTCCCTCCTTCCTTCCTTCCTCCCTCCCCTCCCCTTCCTTCCTTCTTTCCTTCCTTCCTTCCATCCTCCCTCCCTCTCTCCCTCCCTCCTTCCTTCCTTCCTCCCTCCCCTCCCCTTCCTTCCTTCTTTCCTTCCTTCCTTCCTTCTTTCCTTCCTTCCTTCCATCCTCCCTCCCTCCCTCCCTCCCTCCTTCCTTCCTCCCTCCCCTCCCCTTCCTTCCTTCCTTCCTTCCTTCCTTCCTTCTTTCCTTCCTTCCTTCCTTCCATCCTCCCTCCCTCCCTCCCTCCCTCTCTCCCTCCTTCCTTCCTCCCTCCCCTCCCCTTCCTTCCTTCTTTCCTTCCTTCCTTCCTGCCTGCCTTCCTTCCTTCCTTCCTTGCTTCCTTCTTCTCTTTCTCTTTGCTTCTTCCTTTCCTTCTCTCTCTTTTCCTTCTTTCCTTTCCTTTCCTTTCCTTTCCCTTCCCTACCCTTACCTTTCCTACCTTCCTTCCTTCCTTCCTTCCTATTTTTGAGACTGGGTCTCAGTCTGTCACCCAGGTTGGAGTGCAGAGGTACAATCACAGCTCACTGCAGCCTCACCTTCCCAGGCAGGCCCAGGTAATCCTCCCATCTCAGCCTCCCAAGAAGCTGAGACAACAGGCACGTGTCACCATGCCTGACTTTTTTGTATTTTTTGTAGAGACAGGGTTTTGCTATGTTGCCCAGGCTGGTCTTGAATTCCTGGACTCAAACTATGTTGCCCAGGCTGATCTTGAACTCCTGATCCAAGGCCTCACAAAGTGCTGGGATTATAGGCATGAGCCACTGTGCTCAGCCCACTTTTGCATTTCAAGTGTTTAGAACAATGCCTAGAATGTAGTAGGTGCTTAATAAATATTTGTTGATTTATTGCATGAATGAATACCTATTATTGGATTAGTTATAGTTTAACAAAAACCAACAAGCAACGTAAACTAGTACAATAGTTTCCTTCTATCCATGGTTTTGCTTTCTGAGATTTTAGTTACTTTCAATCAACTGCAGTCTGAAAATAGGTGACTACAGTACAATAAGATATTTGAGATAGACCACATTCACATAACTTTTATTATAGCATATTGCTATAATCGTTTGATTTTATTATTTATTTTATTATTTATTTATTATTATTGTTGCTAATCTCTTACTGTGCCTAATTTATAAACTTAATCATAGGTATATACATAAGGGAAAGAACATAGTGTATATGTAGGGTTTAGAACTATCTGAAGTTAGGCCGGGCGCAGTGGCTCACGTCTGTAATCCCAGCACTTTGGGAGGCCGAGGTGGATGGATCACGAGGTCAGGAGATCGAGATCATCCTTGCTAACACGGTGAAACCCTGTCTCTACTAAAAATATTAAAAAAAAAAAAGAAAAAAAAAAAGAACTAACTGAAGTTGGATGGGTGCAGTGACTCACACCTGTAATCCCAGGACTTTGGGAGGCTGAGGCAGGTGGATACCTGAGGTCAGGAGTTCGAGACCAGCCTGGGCAACATGGTAAAATGCCATCTCTACTAAAAATACAAAAATTAGCTGGGTTTGGTGGCACACAGCTGTAATCCTATCTACGAGGCTGAGGCAGGAGAATGACTTGAACCTGGGAGGCGGAGGTTGCAGTAAGCCAAGATCGCGCCACTGCACTCCAGCCTGAGTGACAGAGTGAGACTCCGTCTCAAAAAAAAAAAAAAAAGAAAAGAAAAAAGAACTATCTGAAGTTTCAGGCATGCACTGAGGGTCTTGGAACATATTCTCCTGGATTAGGTGGCACTGCTGTATTAATTGTACACACCTGTGTGCGAGGCATTGCTCTAAGGGTTTACCCATAGTATCTTCTTTAATCTTCACAGTATAGCAACTATTATTACATTTTACAGATGACGAAACTGAGGCCCAGAAAAGCAGAATAACTTGCCCAAGGTTACATACCTAGTACTTTTAAAATCAGCTTTGGTGATGTATAACTTTCATATAATAAAACGCACTCATGTTCAAGCACAGTTTTGGCAAGTGGGTACACCTGTGGAATCCTCACCAAACTCAAGATATGTAGCCTTTCCATCCTCCAACAATTCCCTCCCCTCTGCCACTTAGCAGTCTGTCCCTTCCAGTACCCAGCAAGTACTAACCTGGTTTCTGTCCTTCAATGTTTGCCTTTTCTAGAATGTTATATAAAGTGGAATCACACAGCATGCACTCATTTATGTTTGGCTCTTTTACTCAGCATAATTATTTGAAATTCATCCATGTTTTTCTGTGGATCAATGATCCATTCATTTTTATTGCTGAGTAGTATTCTGTTATGTGGATATATCACAGTTTGTTTATCCAGTGCCTTTTGATGGACATTTGGGTTGTTTCCAGTTTGGGGCTATTGGGAATAAATCTGCTATGAGCATTCATATGTAAGTTTTGTGGGCACATATGTTTTTATTTCTCTTGGGTAAATACCTAGAAATGAAATTGCTGGATTTTGTTTAGCTCTGTGTTTAACTTCATATGATTTTATGCACCTCTTAGGATTTATGGCTTAGCTATTTATATGGCACCCAGACAGTTTCAGGAATAATGATAAATGGTTGAACCCCAGAGACTTTTCCTGTCTCACTGGGCCATCCTTTTACAATCCCCCCTGGAAGGGCTGGGATTAGATGGGAGAAGTAGCCCTGATGGGGTGGGAGGAGCAGGGTGGGGGTCAGGATCCCTTAGAGTGTGTCTTGGGCGGGCATGTCTACCCTCTGGGGCCCAATCTCCTCAAATGGGGAGAGTTTAATGCAATGGTGTGCCAGTAAATATTTAATAAATGCTGCTTCGAAAAGCTACATATGCTCTTGCATATATTTTTAAGAAATTTTACTGAGTAAACAATTTGAGAATAATAAAATATGCAAAAGTCTTTATTATAAATTCCACATAGCCAGTTGATTTTCACAAAATACTTTTATAGACTTTGCTCAACTCTCATATCAGTAGCCAACCAATAGTTGCAAATGATGAGTGAGTGCAGTTTGGACACGAATGTTGGTTGATATTTTTGCTTATGTTAAAGAGTAAGAGGCCAGGCGCAGTGGCTCATACCTGTAATCCCAGTACTTTGGGAAGCCGAGGCAGGCGGATCACCTGAGGTCAGGAGTTTGAGACCAGCCTGGCCAACATGGTGAAACCCCATCTCGGCGGTTCCAAGATGGCCGAATAGGAACAGCTCCAGTCTATAGCTCCCAGTGTGAGCGACACAGAAGACGGGTGATTTCTGCATTTCCAACTGAGGTACTGGGTTCATCTCACTGGGTCTCGTTGGACCGTGGGGGCAGGACAGTGGGTGCAGCCCACTGAGTGTGAGCCGAAGCAGAGCAAGGCATCGCCTCACCCGGGAAGCGCAAGGGTTCAGGGAATTCCCTTTCCTAGCCAAGGGAAGGGGTGACAGATGGCACCTGGAAAATCAGGTCACTCCCACCCTAATACTGCGCTTTTCCAGCAGGCTTAGCAAACGGCACACCAGGAGATTATATCCCGCACCTGGCTTGGAGGGTCCCACGGCCATGGAGCCTCGCTCATTGCTAGCACAGCAGTCTGAGATCGAACTGCAAGGCAGCAGCGAGGCTGGGGGAGGGGCACCCGCCATTGCTGAGGCTTGAGTTGGTAAACAAAGTGGCCGGGAAGCCCGAACTGGGTGGAGCCCACCGCAACTCAAGGAGGCCTGCCTGCCTCTGTAGACTCCACCTCTGGGGGGCAGGGCATAGCCGAACAAAAGACAGCAGAAACCTCTGCAGACTTAAATGTCCCTGTCTGACAGCTTTGAAGAGAGTAGTGGTTCTCCCAGCATGGAGTTTGAGATCTGAGAACAGACAGACTGCCTTCTCAAGTGGGTCCCTGACCTCTGAGTAGCCTCCAAGTAGCCTAACTGGGAGGCACCCCCCAGTAGGGGCAGACTGACAGCTCACATGGCTGGCTACCCCTCTGAGATGAAGCTTCCAGAGGAACGATCAGGCAGCAACATTTGCTGTACAGCAATATTCGCTGTTCTGCAGCCTCCGCTGCTGATACCCAGGCAAACAGGGTCTGGAGTGGACTTCTAGCAAACTCCAACAGACCTGCAGCTGAAGGTCCTGACTGTTAGAAGGAAAACTAACAAACAGGACATCCACACCAAAACCCCATCTGTTGGTCACCATCATCAAAGTCCAAAGGTAGATAAAATCACAAAGATGGGGAAAAAACAGAGCAGAAAAGCTGAAAATTCTAAAAATCAGAGCACCTCTCCCCCTCCAAAGGAACACAGCACCTCACGAGCAGCGCAACAAAGCTGGATGGAGAATGACTTTAGACAATTGAACTTCTCCGAGCTAAAGGAGGAAGCTCAAACCCAACGCAAAGAAGTTAAAAACCTTGAAAAAAGATTAGATGAATGGCTAACTAGAATAACCAGTGTGGAGAAGTCCTTAAATGACCTGATTGAGCTGAAAACCATAGCACAAGAACTATGTGATGAATGCACAAGCTTCAGTGCCAGTTTGATCAACTGGAAGAAAGGGTATCAGTGATTGAAGATCAAATGAATGAAATGAAGTGAGAACAGAAGTTTAGAGAAAAAAGAGTAAAAAGAAACGAACAAAGCCTCCAAGAAATATGAGACTATGTGAAAAGACAACTCTACGTCTGATTGGTGTACCTGAAAGTGAGGGGGAGAATGGAACCAAGGTGGAAAACACTCTTCAGGATATTATCCAGGAGAACTTCCCCAACCTAGCAAGGCAAGCCAACATTCAAATTAAGGAAATACAGAGAATGCCCCAAAGATACTCCTTGAGAAGAGCAACTCCAAGACACATAATTGTCAGATTCACCCAAGTTGAAATGAGGGAAAAAATGTTAAGGGCAGCCAGAGAGAAAGGTCAGGTTACCCACAAAGAGAAACCCATCAGACTAACAGCGGATCTCTTGCCAGAAACTCTACAAGCCAGAAGAGAGTTGGGCCAATATTCAGTATTCATAAAGAAAAGAATTTTCGACCTAGAATTTCATATCCAGCCAAACTAAGCTTCATAAGTGAAGGAGAAATAAAATCCTTTACAGGCAAGCAAATGCTGAGAGATTTTGTCACCACCAGGCCTGCCCTACAAGAGCTCCTGAAGGAAGCACTAAACATGGAAAGGAACAACTGGTACCAGCCACTGCAAAAACATGCCAAATTGTAAAGACCATCGATGGTAGGAAGAAACTGCATCAACTAACGAGCAAAATAACCAGCTAACATCATAATGAGAGGATCAAATTCACACATAACATATTAACCTTAAATGTAAATGGGCTGAATGCTCCAATTAAAAGACACAGACTGGCAAATTGGATAAAGAGTCAAGACCCATCAGTGTGCTGTATTCAGGAGACCCATCTCACATGCAGAGACACACATAGGATCAAAATAAAGGGATGGAGGGAGATCTACCAAGCAAATGGAAAACAAAAAAAGGCAGGGGTTGCAATCCTAGTCTCTGATAAAACAGACTTTAAACCAACAAAGATCAAAAGAGACAAAGAAGGCCATTACATAATGGTAAAGGGATAAATTCAACAAGAAGAGCTAACTATCTTAAATATATATGCACCCAATACAGGACCACCCACATTCATAAAGCAAGTCGTTAGAGACCTACAAAGAGACTTAGACTCCCACACAATAATAATGGGAGACTTTAACACCCCACTATCAACATCAGACAGATCAACGAGACAGAAAGTTAACAAGGATATCTAGGAATTGAACTCAGCTCTGCACCAAGCAGACCTAATAGACATCTACAGAACACTCCACCCCAAATCAACAGAATATACATTCTTCTCAGCACCACATCGCACTTATTCCAAAATTGACCACATAGTTGGAAGTAAAGCTCTCCTCAGCAAATGTAAAAGAACAGAAATTATAACAAACTGTCTCTCAGACCACAGTGCAATCAAACTAGAACTCAGGTTAAGAAACTCACTCAAAACCACTCAACTACATGGAAACTGAACAACTTGCTCCTGAATGACTACTGGGTACATAACGAAATGAAGGCAGAAATAAAGATGTTCTTTGAAACCAATGAGAACAAAGACAACATACCAGAATCTCTGGGACACATTTAAAGCAGTGTGTAGAGGGAAATTTATAGCACTAAATGCCCACAAGAGAAAGCAGGAAAGATCTAAAATTGACACCCTAACGTCACAATTAAAAGAACTAGAGAAGCAAGAGCAAATATATTCAAAAGCTAGCAGAAGGCAAGAAATAACTAAGATCAGAGAAGAACTGAAGTAGATAGACACAAAAAACCCTTCAGAAAGTCAATGAATCCAGGAGCTGCTTTTTTGAAAAGATCAACAAAATTGATAGACCACTAGCAAGACTAATAAAGAAGAAAAGAGAGAAGAATCAAATAGACACAATAAAAAATGACAAAGGGGATATCACCACTGATCCCACAGAAATACAAACTACCATCAGAGAATACTACAAACACCTCTATGCAAATAAACTAGAATCTAGAAGAAATGGATAAATTCCTCGACACATATACCCTCCCAAGACTAAACCAGGAAGAAGTTGAATCTCTGAATAGACCAATAACAGAATCTGAAATTGTGGCAATAATCAATAGCTTACCAACCAAAAAGAGTACAGAACCAGATGGATTCACAGCCGAATTCTACCAGAGGTACAAGAAGGAACTGGTACCATTCCTTCTGAAACTATTCCAATCAATAGAAAAAGAGGGAATCCTCCCTAACTCATTTTATGAGGCCAGCATCATCCTGATACCAAAGCCGGGCAGAGACACAACCAAAAAAGAGAATTTTAGACCAATATCCTTGATGAACATTGATGCAAAAATCCTCAATAAAATACTGGCAAACCAAATCCAGAAGCACATCAAAAAGCTTATCCACCATGATGAAGTGGGCTTCATCCCTGGGATGCAAGGCTGGTTCAATATACGCAAATCAATAAATGTAATCCAGCATATAAACAGAACCAAAGACAAAAACTGCATGATTATCTCAATAGATGCCGAAAAGACCTTTGACAAAATTCAACAGCCCTTCATGCTAAAAACTCTCAATAAATTAGGTATTGTTGGGAAGTATCTCAAAATAATAAGAGCTATTTATGACAAACCCACAGCCAATATCATACAGAAAGGGCAAAAACTGGGAGCATTCCCTTTGAAAACTGGCACAAGACAGGGATGCCCTCTCTCCCCACTCCTACTCAACATAGTGTTGGAAGTTCTGGCCAGGGCAATCAGGCAGGAGAAAGAAATAAAGGGTATTCAGTTAGGAAAAGAGGAAGTCAAATTGTCCCTATTTGCAGATGACATGATTGTATATTTAGAAAACCCCATCATCTCAGCCCAAAATCTCCTTAAGCTGATAAGCAACTTTAGCAAAGTCTCAGGATACAAAATCAATGTGCAAAAATCACAAGCATTCTTTTTTTTTTTATTATTATTATACTTGAAGTTTTAGGGTACATGTGCACAATGTACAGGTTAGTTACATATGTATACATGTACCATACTGGTGTGCTGCACCCATTAACTCGTCATTTAGCATTAGATATATCTCCTAATGCTATCCCTCCCCCCTCCCCCTTCCCCCCCACCCCACAACAGTCCCCAGAGTGTAATGTTCTCCTTCCTGTGTCCATGTGTTCTCATTGTTCAATTCCCACCTATGAGTGAGAACGTGCGGTGTTTGGTTTTTTGTCCTTGCGATAGTTTACTGAGAATGGTGATTTCCGATTTCATCCATGTCCCTACAAAGGACATGAACTCATCATTTTTTATGGCTGCATAGTATTCCATGGTGTATATGTGCCACACTTTCTTAATCCAGTCTATCATTATTGGTTCCAAGCACACTTATGTTTATGGTGGCACTATTCACAATAGCAAAAATCACAAGCATTCTTATACACCAATAACAGACAGAGAGCCAAATCATGAGTGAACTCCCATTCACAATTGCTTCAAAGAGAATAAAATACCTAGGAATCCAACTTACTAAGGATGTGAAGGACCTCTTCAAGGAGGTCCTTTACCTCCTTGAACGAAGCACTGCTCAACGAAATAAAAGAGGATACAAACAAATGGAAGAACATTCCATGCTCATGGGTAGGAAGAATCGATATCATGAAAATGGCCATACTGCCCAAGGTAATTTAGAGATTCAATGCCATCCCCATCAAGCTACCAATGACTTTCTTCACAGAATTGGAAAAAACTACTTTAAAGTTCATATGGAACCAAAAAAGAGTCCACATTTCCAAGACAATCCTAAGCCAAAAGAACAGAGCTAGAGGCATCACGCTACCTGACTTCAAACTATACTACAAGGCTACAGTAACCAAAACAGCATGGTACTGGTACCAAAACAGAGATATAGACCAATAGAACAGAACAGAGCCCTCAGAAATAATACCACACGTCTACAACCATCTGATCTTTGACAAACCTGACAAAAACAAGAAATGGGGAAAGGATTCCCTATTTAATAAATGGTACTGGGAAAACTGGCTAGCCATATGTAGAAAGCTGAAACTGGATCCCTTCCTTACACCTGATACAAAAATTAATTCAAGATGGATTAAAGACTTAAATGTTAGACCTAAAACCATAAAAACCCTAGAAGAAAACCTAGGCAATACCATTTAGGACATAGGCATGGGCAAGGACTTCATGTCTAAAACACAAAAAGCAATGGCAACAAAAGCCAAAATTGACAGATGGAATCTAATTAAACTAAAGAGCTTCTGCACAGCAAAGAAACTACCATCGGAGTGAACAGGCAACCTACAGAATGGGAGAAAATTTTTGCAATCTACTCATCTGACAAAGGGCTAATAACCAGAATCTACAAAGAACTCAAACAAATTTACAAGAAAAACACAAACAACCCATCAACAAGTGGGTAAAGGATATGAACAGACACTTCTCAAAAGAAAACATTTATGCAGCCAACAGACACATGAAAAAATGCTCATCATCACTGGCCATCAGAGAAATGCAAATCAAAACCACAATGAGATAGCATCTCACACCAGTTAGAATGGCAATCATTAAAAAGTCAGGAAACAACAGGTGCTGGAGAGGATGTGGAGAAATAGGAACACTTTTACACTGTTGGTGGGACTGTAAACTAGTTCAACCATTGTGGAAGACAGTGTGGCGATTCCTCAGGGATCTAGAACTACAAATACCATTTGACCCAGCCATCCCATTACTGGGTATATAACCAAAGGGTTAGAAATCATGCTGCTATAAAGACACATGCATATGTATGTTTATTGCGGCACTATTCACAATAGCAAAGACTTGGAAGCAACCCAAATGTCCATCAATGATAGACTGGATTAAGAAAATGTGGCACATATACACCATGGAATACTATGCAGCCATAAAAAAGGATGAGTTCATGTCCTTTGTAGGGACATGGATGAAACTGGAAACCATCATTCTGAGCAAACTATCGCAAGAACAAAAAACCAAACACTGCATGTTCTCACTCATAGGTGGGAATTGAACAAGGAGAACACTTGAACACAGGAAGGGGAACATCACACACCAGGGTCTGTTGTGGGGTGGGGGAAGGGGGGAGGGAAAACATTAGGAGATATACCTAATGTAAATGACGAGTTAATGGGTGCAGCACACCAACATGGCACATGTATACATATGTAACAAACCTGCACATTGTGTACATGTACCCTAGAACTTAAAGTATAATAATAATAATAACAAAAGAAACCCCATCTCTACTAAAAATACAAAAATTTAGCTGGGTGTGGTGGTGGGAGCCTGTAATCCCAGCTACTCAGGAGGCTGAGGCAGGAGACTCACTTGAACCTGGGAAGTGCAGGTTGCAGTGAGCCGAGATCACATGCCATTGCACTCCAGCCTGGGGAATAAGAACGAAATTTCGTCTCAAAAAAAAAAAAAAAAGAGTAAAATGACAGTGAAACATCAAAGAAATATGCATTTATCAATGGCATAGAGACTTCTTTGCTTAATTGGTTAATAGTTCTTCAATACTGGAAGAGTATTTTCTAATCCTTTGTGCTATTCATAATGTAACAGCTGCATACACAAGACACTTGATTATTAACATTTTCTTTATCACTTTCCCAAGTCTAGACAATTGACAATGGTAGCTCAACCTCTGATTCACAGTGTTTGCCACTGTCTGTGGTGTAAATGCTCCTACCTTGATGTGTCGTGTCACTGAATCTGGATGTGGGAAGAGATGCATAATAGCACACCATTATATGGTGTATCCACTACAGATAACAGTAGATATAATCTCAGTCACACATAATAGTAAAATATAGCAAAATACTTAGGAAGGGATGGTTTGTAGTATTATTACCTTTATTTTTTTTTCTTTTTTCACTTCAATAAACTGGTCTATATTACCTTTATTTTTAACATACTTTATTTAGTGAAGGTTTCTGTTATTTTTAATAATGGCTGTGTTTAATAAGCAGCTTGCAAAATTCCCGGAAATTTTGAAATCAGCTCTTGGGAGCATGTGAGCCAGCTGATGCACACGCCTGGTTTGATGAGATTCTTCCAGAGACCCAACCCAGTGCCCACCTCCAGGCAAGATTTTCAAGAAGGGCCCGCATTTCAGACCTTTCCTCTCTGAGTCACTGTCTCTCCCAGCCAGGGCCAGGTCAGCTTCCTCCCTAAAAGGAGCAGATGTCTAGCAGCGTGTTAGCTTCCTAGGTTGCCATAATAAAATGTCACACACTGGGTGGCTTAAACAACAGAATTTATGTCTCACAGTTCTGGAGACTGGAAGGCCAAGATCAAGTGTCAGCAGGTTTGTTTTTCTATTCTCCTTTTGGCTTACCCATGGCCACTTTCTTGCTGTGTCCTCTTGTGGCCTTTTCCCAGTACAGGTGCTTCCCTGGTGTCTGTCCTTACTCTCATAAGGGCACAGTCTTATTAGATTAGGGTCCCACTCTCATGACCTCATTTATCTTTAATTATCTCTTTAAAGGCGCTATCTACAAATGCAGTCACATTGGGGGTTAGGGTTTTAACAGATGAGTTGGGGAGGGACACACTTTAATCCACAACAAACTGTGGTGTTTCTACTTTGCTGCAGGAGAGAAAGAGAAGCAGAGAGGTCACGAGGCAGAACTTGATTCTGGAGCCAGAGCTGGGGCATCTTTTCCTGGGGTCTCCAGGGTGTGGTCATAGACAGAGGCTGGAAGGGGGAAGGTATGATGACAGAACTCAAGTTGTGCAAGGGGAGACATGAGAGTACCCTCAGTTCTTATGCTCCTGCCATTGCAGAACTCCATGACATTGGAGCAGTGTTGCCCTGAATGGGCAGTTGAGCATAGCAGTCAAAGCTGTGGACCCCAGAGCCAGGCTTCCTGGGCTTCAAGTCTCAGCATGCCATTTACTAGCTGTGTGACCACAGGCAAGTTACTGACCCACTCTGTGCATCGGTGTTCCCACCTAAAGAATGAAAATATGCCAGTACCTCCCTCAAGGGTTGCTGTGAAGATTAAATGAACAAAATGTATATACAAATATATAGACATGCATATTTATAATTAGACTGGAGATCATTCTTAGTGCCTGGCACATTGTAAGTGATGTATAAGTGTTAGCTATTGTAGCTGCAATTATTATCTGTTTCCTTCTCTCAAGTGTGTGTCTTTGAGAAGATCGACCACTTGTCTCCTATGTCTTTGAAAACCTCCAGTCCCAATTACTATATCTGAAACTTAATAGATGTCTAATAAATGTGTTGGATTAGATTGAATTAAAAATATGCACCAAAGGGTAGCAGAGTGATTAAACAGCCAAGAAACAAGAATATTCTTTCATACATGGAATCATCTAATGATTTAATCATTAATTGATTTAATGAATAATTGTTACAGCTTTATTGAAATATAATTCACACAGCAATACAGTTCACCCATTGAAAATGTACAATTTAGTGTTTTTTTTTTTTTTTTTTTGAGACCGAGTCTCTCTCTGTCCCCAGGCTGAAGTGCAGTGGCGGGATCTCGGCTCACTGCAACCTCCGCCTCCCGGGTTCAAGTGATTCTCCTGCCTCAGCCTCCCAAGTAGCTGGACTACAGACATGCACCACCACGCCCAGTTAATTGTTTTTGTATTTTTAGTAGAAACGGGGTTTCACCATTTTGGCCAGGATGGTCTTGATCTCTTGACTTCGTGATCCGCCCACCTCGGCCTCCCAAAGTGCTGGGATTACAGGCGTGAGCCACCGTGCCCGACCCAATTCCATGGTTTTTCGTTTATTCACGGAGTTATGAAAACATGATCACACAATGAAATTTAGAACATTGTCTCACCCTGAAAAGAAACTCCACATTCATTAGCAGTCATTCTTCATTTCCCCCCAAATCCACCAGGCCTGGGCAAACACTGATCTACTTTCTGTCTGTATAGATTTGCCTCTTCTGGACATTTTTTGTAAGCGGGATTGTACTATATGTGTGTTTTAATGGATGGCTTCTTTCATTTAGCACAGTGTTTTCAAAGATCATCCATATTGTAGCATGTATTAGTAGAACAAATAACTTTTAAATGTCTGCTGCACACCATGAGATAAACCAGAGAGAACCTGTGTAAAATGCTTATAGTCTAGAACACGCGTGCACACAAAGAACTGTCCGTGATTGTTCAGAGCAGCTTAGCCAAAAAATTAGAAGCAGCCCTAATGTCCATGAACTGTGAATGGAAAAGCAAACTGTGGTACATTCATACAATAGGATACTACTGGGCAATATCAACGAAGAAAATACTAAGAGCCCCCAACATGAATGAATCTCAGAATCAGTATGTTAACTTCAAGAAGTCAAACACAAAAGACAAAAGATGCTGTGTGGTTCCACTTATATGAAATTCTAAAACAGGCGAAGCGATATTGACAAAAAGGCTAGTGGTTGCCCCTGGGGCTGGGGCACCAGAGGAGGGGCTCAACTGCAGAGGGGACTGGGGGAACTTCTAAGGTGATGGAGCTGCTCTCTATACAGGTGATTATACCAATGTATACAATTACCAAAATCCATCAAACTGTATAGTTAAAATGGATAGATTTTACTGTATATCAGTCAAAAAAATAAAAACATAGGTTTTTGCACTAGCACTACAGGCATGCGCCACCACACTGGGCTAATTTTTAATTTTTTTTGTAGAGATGCGGTCTCACTGTGTTGCCCAGGCTGGTCTTGAATTCCCGGGCTCAAATAGTCCTCCCACCTGAGCCTCTCAAATTGCTGGGATTACAGGTGTGAGCTGCCATGCCCCACAAAAACATAGTTTTTATGCTACTGTTTATTAACTGGTACTTACTAAAGGCCAAATACTACTAGAACTTTGTAGTATTATCCCTTTTAATTCCCACATCAACTAAGGTAGATGCTGTCTGTTATTAACTAAATTGTGTCCTCCCACAAAATTCAAATGTTGAAGCCCTAACTCCCAATGTGATGGTATTTAGAGACGGGGCTTTTGGGAGGTCATTAGGATTACATGAGGTCATGGGGTAAGGCCTTCGTGATGGGATTAGTGCCTGTAGAAGAAGATGAAGATCTCTCTCTCCGTCTCTCTGTACATGCACTAAGGAAAGGCCATGTGAGGACACAGTGAGAAGACCTCTTGTCTGCAGTCAGGAGGAAAACCATCACCAGAACCTGACCACGCTGGAACCCTGGTCTTGGACTTTCAGCCTCTAGGACTGTGAGAAAATACAGTTAACACTTGAACAAATCAGAGGTTGGGACACTGACCCCCCATATAGTAAAAAATCCACGTATAGCTTGAGACTCCCCAGAAACTTAACTCCTAATAGCCTACTATTTACAGGAAGCCTTACCAATAACATAAATGGTCGATTGACACATATTTTATATGTTACATGTATTATATTCTGTATTCTTACAATAAAGTAAGCTAGAGAAAAGAAAATGTTATTAAGAAAATCATGGCCAGGTGTGGTGGCTCACCTAAGGTCAGGAGTTCAAGACCAGCCTGACCAACATGGAGGAACCCCGTCTCTACTAAAAATACAAAATTAGCCAGGTGTGGTGGCGCATGCGTGTAATCCCAGCTACTCGGGAGGCTGAGGCAGGAGAATCGCTTGAACCTGGAGGCGGAGGTTGTGGTGAGCTGAGATTGCGCCATTGCACTCCAGCCTGGGCAACTAGAGCGAAACTCCGTCTCAAAAAAAAAAGAAAAGAAAATATATTTATTATTCATTAAGTGGAAGTGGATCATCATGAAGGTCTTCATCCTCATCATCTTCACGTTGAGTAGGCTGAGGAGGAGGAGGAAGAGGAGGGCTTGGTCTTGCTGTCTCAGGGGTGGTAAGACAAAAGAAAATCCATGTGTAAGTGGACTCGTGCACTTCAAACCCATGTTGTTCAAGGGTCAACTGTAGATTTAACTGCGATTTAAGCAAGACAATAAGTAAAAAATATTCAGCGCAGCATCTAGGAAATGTTCAAAAACAGTAACTATTTTCTTGCCCAAAAATATTTACACAGTGACCTGTGAACTCCCTGGGCCACCCAGTAGTGGATTAGGTTATCTAATCATGCTGTAAATACTTTGTCTTGTCTTGTTTTGTTTTTGAATGTTTTGAATTGTTGTAATGATTTTAATACCACTGGGCTCCTCTGTGGACGCTTAGACTTGAACGGCAGCAGGGATGAAAGAGCGAGCGGTATCATCCTTGCCCCTATCTTTCCTCGAAAGTCAGTTCCTCCTAAACACTGCTGTTGGATTTGTCTTGCTCTTTTTTTTTTTTTTTTTTTGAGACGGAGTCTTGCTCTGTCACCCAGGCTGGAGTGCAGTGGAGCAATCTCGGCTCACTGCAACCTCCGCCTCCCGCGTTCATGTCATTCTTCTGCCTCAGCCTCCCGAGTGGCTGGGACTACAGGCGCCTGCCACCGCACCTGGCTAATTTTTTGTATTTTTAGTAGAGATGGGGTTTCACCGTGGTCTCGATCTCCTGACCTTGTGATCCGCCTGCCTCGGCCTCCCAAAGTGCTGGGATTACAGGCGTGAGCCACCGCGCCCGGCCCTGTCTTGCTCTTTATTCCTCTTACCTGTGGAATGATGCATAGGATGTTGGGAGGAGTAATTTAGTTAATTCATGTAAAGTGCTTAGCTTGGGGGTGGCAGGTTTTAGCAACTAAGTGCGGCCCTGTGCTAAGAATTTGACATTCTTTCCTTTATTCCTCTTATCTTCTCAACGAGGCAGGCTTTACTGTTTGCCCATTTTGCAGATAAGAAAACCGAGGCTTGGAGAGTTAAGGAGGTTGATCAAGGTCCTCACACAGTAAGGAAATAACCAAGCTAGGACTGAGCCTTTTGCTTCCAAAACCTGGCTGTGCTCTCTTTGACCAGACAGAGTGCTTGCAGGAAGTCTAATGGCCACATGTCCCCCAGATGCATATGCAAAAATGTGGTCATCACAGCTACACTGTTACCTGCATTCTCAGATTGATCCCCAGGCTAAAAGTCAGTTTTACTTAATGAAAGGTACCAAAAAGGAGGATGCAACCTCCCCCTCATCCTTTTTGGGTAGAATTAGCTTGATTTTCCCAGATCTCCTGGTTTCCCAGGACAAGCCAGAAATCTGCATTCTTTATGAACACTCCATATTTCCCGGGACAGATATTTAGCAGAATGTCTTCCCATCCTTATGCACTGGATGGGAACTACAAATGAATGTGTGTGGAACAGTGAGTCTAATGGCAGAACCTGGGGTGCCTTTAGAGCAGGCCTCCTTTTGGAGCTCACTGGCGTTGTGAACCGATGCTGGGGAAGTGAATGTCAGGGCATGTTTCTAAGGGTGACCCTGATGGATAGAAACAAGCACCTCCCCTTCCCAGGGAAGGAATTTTAACCCGCAGCATGTAGAACCCCTTCAGCCATCCAACAGTGATTTATTTCAGCCTGCAGACTTCAGAGAGGAGTGCGCCAAGGTCGGGCCATCCCCAGGAGAGGCCTGCAGCTGAACAAGGTCATGGCCAGGAGATATTTGCTTGTGATTTAGTTATCATAGGGTGAGGCCCGCACAGTCCCAACTGTCACAGTGTTCTTGAGAGCCCGACGCCAGCCAACAGAGAACAGAGGACAGATGAGGGTGGCATGAAGAGCTGTTGCTCTGGGACGCCCATTGCATGCCTGGCCTTTGCAGGCCATGCCTCTGCCCCTCAACTTATCTGACAATGGCTTCCCAGATGAGGAAACTGAGTCACTAGAGGCAAAGTGACCTCCTCTAGTTCACACAGCTAGTAGGTGGCAGAAGTGGGATTTTTAACCTAGGTTGATCTGGCTCCCCAGTTAATGCTAAGGGATTCATTGACCACAAGAAATAGAAATGTCCCTTGGGCAGGACTGTTGTAGCTCCTCATAAGGAAGAAATACAGTTGCAGGTTACAAACTGCAGATTTATAGTCCAATCCCACCTGCAGAAATGTTTTGTTTGGCCTAAAGAAAGTTTAAAAAAATGTTTAAATTCATTATCAACTTTTAAAAATATGGAGTGTTCATAAAGAATGCAGATTTCTGGCTTGTCTTGGGAAGCCAGGAGATCTGGGAAAAACCAGCTGGAGCTAAGGGTGACAGCCTCCTTTAGAAGAGACACAGCCGGGCGCAGTGGCTCACACCCATAATTCCAGCACTTTGGGAGGCCAAGGCAGGCGGATCACGAGGTCAGGAGTTCGAGACCAGCCTGGCCAACATGGTAAAACCCCGTCTCTACTAAAAATACAAAAAATTAGCCGGATGTGGTGGTGTGTGCCTGTAATCCCAGCTACTCAGGGACCTAAGGCAGGAGAATCGCTTGAACCTGGGAGGTGGGGGTTGCAGTGAGCCAAGATCACGCCATTGCACTCTAGCCTGGGCAATAGAGTTAGATTCCATCTCAATAAATAAATAAATAAAAGGTATATGAGCCCTCTAGAGTGACAAAGCCCCCATCAACCTGGGGCCCTGTTCAGTGGGAAGTAAGATGACCCCAAGGCTGCAGAAGGAGGCTGGATTACAGCCAAGGGGAGTCCTTGGACACCAATAGGTAAGGGTACCAGCCTCTCAGATCTTCATCGGTGTGTTTGCTAGGGCTTCTATAGCAAAGTACCATAGACTGGGTGGCTCACACAACAGAAATGCACTTCCTTGCAGTTCTGCCAGCAAGAAGTCTAAGATCAAGGTGTGAGCAGGATTGGTTTCTTCGCCTCTCTCTTTGGCTTGCCTTCTTCCTGTGTCTTCACGGGAAGGTCTTTCATAGGAGGTCTTTCCTCCGTGTCTGTGTCCAAATCTCCTTATAAGGACACCAGTCAGACTAGATTAGGGCCCACCCTAATTACCTCATTTTACCTTAAGTACTTCTTTAAAGACCCTTTCTCCAAATACAGTCACATTCTGAGGTACTGGCCGTTAAGGACTTCAAGATATAAATCTTAGGGGTACATAATTCAACCCTTAACAATCAGTTACTGATTGTCTTCCCGTAGGGGTAGACCCAGTTTTGTAGGATCAGAAGCAGTTTTGGAGGAATTCTTTATAGGAATTCTTTATAACAATTCTTTATTATAAAAAAGTACAATTATGCATGTAAAATTAGGTATAGGGAGCAGAGCTGTTGGTGCCCCACCCATATTCCAGAGGTTCTAGCACTTCAGTGTGTCCCAAACACTTCAGCTGCCAGGATCACCAGCCTTTTGTCCATAAAAGTACTGGGAAGGCCGGGTGCGGTGGCTCACGCCTGTAATCCCAGAACTTTGGGAGGCCGAGACAGGCGGATCACGAGGTCAGGAGATCAAGACCAGCCTGGCTAACATGGTGAAACCCCGTCTCTACTAAAACTACAAAAAATTAGCTGGCCTTGGTGGTGGGTGCCTGTAGTCTCAGCTACTAGGGAGGCTGAGACAGGAGAATGGCATGAACCCGGGAGGCAGAGCTTGCAGTGAGCTGAGATCATGCCACTGCACTCCAGCCTGGGTGACAAAGTGAGACTCCGTCTCAAAAAAAAAAAAAAAAAAAAAGTACTTGGTAATGACTCCTACTCCCTGTTCTTGCCCTGCAGAAGCCCTCAGCCAGTGACTCCTTGGGATCATTCTGAGGTGTGTGTTCTCTCCTGTGTCTTAACCATGTCTTTTATTTTCTGTATTTCTGATGCTTTGACATCTGAGGTCTTGCTGACACTGGAGGGACTGCCCTTTTCAGGGCCAGCCAATTCCTAGAGAGGGTAAACAATTTAACCCAACCAGCCCGTCCAGAGCCCATACTCCCAATCACCTTTACTGAGCTCTGCCCAGCCACTATCTACCTGGCCCAATCAATCTCCCCAGGGCCAGGGACCAGACAACTAGGGACAGCCGCTATATCCCAGAGCCTGATGAATTATTCAAACTAGCCAACCCTGCCTTGGCCGATCATTCTCATGGAGACCCAATAAAGGCTATGGCTCATGCTTTCCTCCTGCTCTTTCTGCCTCCTGACCCACCCCAGTGCTTCCCTATGGGGCCCCCATGGCATGACAGGTCCTCTCCCCTTGGGAGCTATAACAAGATAACTTTCAATGACAGTCGTCCCCTGATCTGTTGGCTTTGCCATAGCTAAATAATAATAAAACCTACATTTTAAAACACGCCATCTCCCAAAGGCCCTCATGGGATAAGCTCCTGTTGCCCACAGTGGGAGCTGCCTGGATAACGCAGCCTTTGTTGGCTGTCTGCCCTTCCTGTTCTCATTTCCCCACTTCCCTGCCAGTATTTCCTGTGCCTCCCAAATAAGCCAACCATATTCCTATCCTTGCCTCAGGGGCTGCTTCCAGAGGAACAAAATTAAGGCAGCACAAAAGTGAATATTTATTTTAAATACAGAGAGGAAATGAAGATGGAGACAGTGGACTTAATGGATGGCCGTTGAAGTATCTTATACGGGCAAATTCTATAAAACCATGTGACCACACATGCACATACTGTGAGGGCTCTTGGAAGGGGTCCAGGTCCTGATGTAGGATAAATCTGCCTCTACCTCCCTGCCTAGGATGTAGGCTCCATGGATACCAGGATAGTGCCCAGCACAGGGGCTGACACATAGTAGTTGCTCCATAAATAATAGTTTAATAGGATAGGTGCAGTGGCTCATGCCTGTAATCCCTGGACTTTGGGAGGCCGAGGTGGAAGGGTCACTCAAGTCCAGGAGTTTGAGACCAGCCTAGGCAACATAGCAAGATGCTGTCTCTACAAAAAGTTCTTTAAAAATTAGCCAGATGTGGTAACATGTGTCTGTAGTTCCATCTACTTGGGAGGCTGAGGTAGGAGGATTGTTTGTGTCCAGGAGTTCAAGCTGCAGTGAGCTATGATTGCACCACTGTGCTGGCCAACAGAGTAAGACTGTGTCTCTAAAACAATAATAATAATAGTTTCATAAATGAACAGTGTAACGAGGATATGCCAGTTAGGCAGAGAAGACTCTGGTGTACTCTCCTCTCTCCTGGGTGGTGCTTGGGTAGACATCCTTTGAATTCCCTTTTTGATGATCAAGTTTCCATTAGATGGGCACAATTTTCTTCTGTAAATGCACTAATATCTTTATTCTCACAGACCTGGGAGCCAGGATATGTCTTTAGAACCACTTTGCGATTTACTGATCTGATCCATTGTGTACTGACTATGGTTTATCTCCCAGATGGCAACTCTATCTCCATTATTTCCAAGTTCTTTGTTGGGTAGGTGGGACATCATGACCCCTACATAAGGAGCCAGGCATGGTATTGACTAATATATGATGTGTAACTGCGCAGCCTGCGTGGTTGGAAGCTTCTCCACTTCCTAGCAGAATCTGATTTTGGGCAAGTTACTTAGACTCCCTGCACCTCAGTTTTCTTAGCTATAAAATGGGGATAATGACAGAACCACCTTTCAGATTAGTGAGAAAATTCAATGAGGTAAGGCATTCAAGCCCTTAGCGCAATGTCTGATGATAGCTAGTGCTTAGTACATGAAGACTGTTTATGGGAAGTGTAGTGCTATGCCCAAAGACTGTTAATTCTATAAGGCTAAGTTTTTCAGTTGCAATCCACAGGCCTAGGGCAGCATGGAGTTAATTCTAAAACAGACTTTTTATTAGTCTCTGGGAGCTTGTGAAGTACAGATAGGGAATGCTCTAACGTGAACAAGGCACCATACATGATGTGCTTTGTTTCCTGTAGGGGTGGTTTCCTAGTGACTCTCAGGAAGCCAGGTCCCTCTTGCCTAAACAGTGGGGCTTCCTGAGGGAAACAGCCCCTCCTGTGGTGGGTGAGTCAAGAAGGAATTGCTGGCCCAGGGAATGTTGTTTACCACCAACGGCTTTTGGCAACACAGAGGGGGATAAACTTAATGGATGAACTGCAGAAGCAGAGAGGCAGAGAGCACGAGTGAGCACTCCCGGCAAGCTTCATACAAGGAGGGTGCGATCTATAGAAAACAGGATTTACTGAGATGACAAACGTGTGTGAGGTAAAGAAACCAAAAGAGAAAGTGCGTGGAGTGAATATGAAGAAGGAAGGAGCAAAAGAAAGAAGTACAGGAGAATGGCACATGAATCTAGGAGGGTCTGTCCTAAGGACAGCAGAAGCTGGAAGCGGAGTAAATAACAGAATTGACAGGTATATTTATCATTAGTCTCCATGCCTATGTCTGTGACAGACATCACCAGTCAATCACAGCAGTCTTCCAGCTGGCCTCAGACATAGCCTCAGAATCCTCCTCAATCCAGTGATCCAGGTTATCACTACTAAACCACTATGTTGGTGTTTGAGTTGAAACCTTCTTCTTGTTTGGGTTATAAGCTCTTGCCAAACATTTAGGAAGAAAACTTGGACCAGAAAAGCAGATCAAGGCACTGAGAACACAAGAGCAGTAAGGAAGGGGGCATTCGGACTGCCACATTCCTGGCTGAAGCGCAGAAGGAGTGGGCCCTTTGCAGTCTCAGAGACTGGAGCTCTGTCTCCAACCCTGTTCCACTTATCAGACAGTCTCATTTCTCTGACAGTAAAATAGGGAGATGAAGGAGCCGGATTGAAGCCATAGCCTCAGAGTTGAGTATAGGAGATCTTTGGAGATGGAACATAGAGAGGAAAAAGGCTTATTCTAGTCATCTCTAGCAGTGGCTTGAAATAGTAGATGCTCAATAAAAAATCATTGAAAGAATTGAGCAAGGAATGTGCAGGGGTGGAAAAGAATATTGATTCACCACTGGTGGGAGCCATGTACCCTTTTGGAAGGATGCCATGGACCTATATATAAGCTTAAAAATGTGGAGAACTTTTGACCTTTATTTCTAGGAATTTATCCTAGGGAGAATTGCTTGACCCTGAGAGATGGAGGTTGCAGTGAGCCGAGATTGCCCCACTGCACTCCAGCCTGGGCAAAAGAGCGACACTCTGTATCAAAAAAAGAAATCTCCACCTGAAGTGTGTTTTTTATGCTTATATTGAGCAAAGGGTCAGACTTTGGCTGAGGACAGGTAAAATCAAAATGCGCATGCTCCCTGCAGGGGAAATTCCCAACTGGAGAGGCTTTGCTTGAATGAGCTTGACTACAGTGAGGATGCTGGGGCTTATTGTGTTGACCATAGGTCCCCACTGTTGCTGCGTCCTGAGGACATGGTTACTTCGTTGACTACCTATCCTGCTTCAGGTGAAGCCCACACAGCCGTTAAAAATGATGCTGCCTAGAAATGCTTAATGACAGGGGGCTATATTTATATCATTAGTGAATAGAAAAAAGTTATTAAAAAAGCAAGTACTTAATGAAAAAAATTAAATATATTTATGCACACTAAAAACAATTGGAAGTATATAGGCCAAAATGTTAAAAATATTTATCTGAAAGTAGTTGTATGATAGGTCGTGTTTAGTTTTTCCTCCTACTTTTCTATGTTTAAAACATTTTTTCACAATAAGCAAATTAGTTTTGTAATAATTAGAAAGTTTAAGAATAATTGACAAGCTGGGCATCGTGGTGTGTGCCTGTAGTCCCAGCTACTCGGAAGGCTGAAGCGGAAAGATCATTTCAGCCCAGGAGTTCGAGGCTGCAGTAAGCTGTGATTGCACCACTGCACTCCAGCCTGGGCAACAGAGCAAGACCATGTCTCTAAATAAATACATACATTTTTTATTTTTTATTTTTATTTTTAAATTTACAGCAACATCAGCCTGAAAATTAATTTTTTAATTAAGAAAAAGATTGACAGGCATTTATACTTGGTCATTTTTACACAGATACATGCCCTTATACACATGGTGTATGTGACTTTAGATATCTGAACTCTTTTGGCTACTTTAATCATGATGTGCAATTAGCTAATGTTTAATAAGCATGAACACTTAGTATGTAAATGCCAGGCAGTGTGTGAAGCTCGCTTCATGTTTGCCTCATTTAACTCTCACAGCAGCACTGGGAGGGAGGTTCTGCCGCCCTCTCCGTTTTAGGTATGAGGAAACCGAGGCACAGGGCATAAATTACCCACTCCTCCTAACCCCCTCCCCTGGCTGCTGAGGGCTGAGGGCATTCTAAGGCAGACAGGCTGTCTCTAGAACTCACACTGTCAACTTTCTGTTGCTGCCTCCAGAATCTTAGCAGGAAATTGTCAACATTCTAAGATTGAACCAAGGGGGATTAAGTAATCACGTTTGCAGTAATTTTGAGAGCCCAAAATTAAATTCACATTTTTGTGTACATGTGTGAGTTCTTGTCAGGAAAGAAAATGAGAGAATTAAAGTGTCATGAAAAGATTCCTTTTTATAATGAAGCCTTCTTCACCTGCTTTCTGTTACCCAGGCTGACACATTACAGCAATAAACAGTGCCTGAAAAGGCCATGCCTCATGGTATGTCAGCTTGGGAAGGATGAGAGATGGTGCGCCGAAAGCCCCTTGCTTTAGTCAGCTGTTTTCCTTGTCCCGCATACACGTCTTCGAAGTTGCCCGCTGCATTGGAGAACCACTGGGAGTCATATATATTTATTGTTTCTGAATGGCATCTGTAGTTTCAATGTCCCAGCAGAGCGTTTTAAGGAAATTGGGCCTTCAGGGTGGACAGATGGAGGGGAACCTTCTCCGGCCATCCAAGCTGACCCCTGTAATCACTCATTTCCCTTTGAACAAACCAGAGCTGTCCCTGAGAGAAGAAAACTGTTTAGCACCCTTTTTGGGGCAGCCCTTTCTGGCAACTGGGGTTTCTTTTGTTTGTTTGTTTCATGTTTTTGGAGACAGAGTCCCACTCTGTCACCCAGGCGGGAGTGCAGTGGCATGATCTTGGCTCACTGCAACCTCTGCCTCCTGGGTTCAAGCGATTTTTGTGCCTCAGCCTCCTGAGTAACTGGGACTACAGGCGTGTGCCACCACACCTGGCTAATTCTTGTATTTTTAGTAGAGACAGGGTTTGGCCATGTTGCCCAGGCTGGTCTCGAACTTGTGAGCTCAAGCAATCTGTCCACCTCCGCCTCCCAAAGTGCTGAGATTACAGGCGTGAGCCACCACACCTGGCCTGGGGTTTCTTTAAGCAACGGTGAAGGCCCCAGGGACACCCTTCACACACCAGGGCTGTGTTTGGGAACTGGGAAAAGTATAGCCATAGACTTGCCAGGGGGAGGGTTTCGGACCCAGAAGGAAGGATGCAGGAAGGAGGGAAGAACAGGGGCTTGGAGTCCTGACTTTGACCCTCACTTAGCCATGCAGTCTTGGACAAGGGACTTCACTTCTCCCAGCTGCAGTTTCTTCATCTATGAAGGGGCAGAAATCTGTGCCTCCTAGGTTTCCTCCCCTCTCCCTTCCTTCCTTTCCTGTCCTTCCTTCTCTATCTCCCTCTCTTTCTAGCTTTTAGGAATGAGTAAAACAGGATATATAAATGTGTCAGATGCTTGGCACAGAGGGGATGCTCAGCAAAGACCAGTGAAGCAGTATCTGTTTGTGGTTACCACTGACAGCTCTGGAATCCAACAAAAACAAAATGTGGTAAAAATGGCTGCAAATGCTTTGATCCTCCTCCCATTGAGAGGCCAGTGTCCTGTCTCCTTCAATCTGGCCAGGCTCTGACAGCCTCGAGGTGTTGCTTTGCTAGTCTGTGGATGCGGGCCTGAGGCGGTCCCCACTTGCTCTCCCCTGGGCCCCTCTCTGCAGCCCTGAGCTGCCCTGTGGAAAGGTTAACTACCCTGAGACTGCTGTGAGAGATCACCCCTGGACACTGCAGGCAACAGTCCCAGCTGGGCTGCCCACCCTGCCACCCCCTGCCATGGCACCAGCCCTGTGAGAGAGGAGCTGTCTTGGATCCTTCAACTGAGCCCCTCTGCCCGCTGAAGACCACAAAATGACCTGGGTGACCCTCCATAGAGCTGATCCCTTCCCAAGTGGTCGTTGTTTCAAGCCATGAAGTTTTGGGGTAATTTGTGACACAGCAATAGATACTTGGAACACCAGGGTTTGAGTTATTCCTTTACCAATAGCTAACCAGTTGTTTGATCTTTAAAGATTACCACTTGATGCTCCACTCTCCTCACCTTTAAATGGGGACAAGAATAGTCCCCACCCTCTAGGATCTTAGCAAAGTTTAAATGAGGTAACTTGGCCAGGCACGGTGGCTCACGCCTGTACCCCAGAGCTTTGGGGAGGCCAACGTGAGAGGATCACTTGAGACTAGGAGTTTGAGACCAGCCTGAGCAACATAGCGAGACCCCCATCTCTACAAAAAATTTAAAAATTAGCCAGACGTGGTGGTGCATGCCTGTAGTCCCAGCTACTCAGGAAGCTGAGGCAGGAGGATCACTTGAACCTGGGAGGTTGAGGCTGCAGAGAGCTATGATTACACCACTGCACTCTGGCCTGGGTGACAGAGTAAGACCCTGTCTCAAAAAAATAATAATAATAAATAAAAAAAAGAAATTCCAGCAAAGTGCTTGAGGCAGGGCCTCATACACATGAGCACTTGAAAATGCTAACTATGACTGCTATCATTCCTCTCCTAGAATTTGCCAGCAGGATAACGAAAGAGCAAAGGGAAGGAAGCACTCAGACCATGTACACTGGGGGGCAGTGGGCCCTGGGCAATGCTCTGTTTTTCTCAATGAGTAGAATTATCTTAATCATACTTAATCCTGTTCTCATGAGGGTGTTTAAAATTGGAAGGGTAATCTATTAGATTTCCTCTGAAAAAAGTTGCCCTAGTGAACCCGTGGGGCTCGCGAGGGAATTAAGAGGCCTCTTCTCCGATTGCACGTCATGCCCCTGGAAGATGTTAGTGCACATGGATCAGGCTGTTTGCACAGCCTCCTTCTTGTTTTCCCTTTCTCCTTTTGCTTCACAGGCTTTTCTTCGCCCAGTGGTGGGGCAGCCAGGCCTGTGCCGAGGGATACACTTGGGCTGCTGATCTCCTGGCCGCTGGTGGAGCCCGAGGGAAATTTGCTCAGTCAGCAGGCTGGTACCTTACCATTCCCAGCTGTGTCTGTGTTCCACAGCCCTTGGCCCCCGAAACGACTCCAGGCTCCCCTTGGCTTCCTTTTATACTGATTGCAAGTCTTAGAGACTGGAGGTGTTACATCAGGCTGCTGAGCTGTTTGTTGTCGACGAGAGGCTGGAGCCTGTGATATGGAGAGTCCAGGACTGAGGTGGAGGCAACAGCAGAATAATGTAAAGAACAACTGTGAGATTTGGGGTCATTCATTCATTAATTCAGGGTGGGTGCAAATACCCCTGAGCACCCACCAAGTACCAGGCACTAGGCCAGGCACCAAGCTAGAAAATTTGGGTTTGATGCCTGATTCCTCAACTTAAAAGCTATATCCAATGTCCATCCAGCAGAATGGCTAAAACAAAAAGGTAGACAATCCCAAGTTCCTTTTTTTTTCTTTTTTTTTTTTTGAGATAGGGGTCTTGCTCTGTTGCTGAGGCTGGAGTGCAGTGGGGTGCTCTCGACTCACTGCAACCTCTGCTTCCCAGGTTCAAGTGATTCTCCTGCCTCAGCCTCCCAAGTAGCTGGGATTACAGGCACATGCTATCATGCCTGGCCGATTTTTGTGTTGTTAGTAGAGACATGGTTTCACCATGTTGGCCAGACTGGTCTTGAACTCCTGACCTCGTGATCCTCCCATCTTGGCCTCCCAACGTGCTGGGATTACAGGCCTGAGCCACCGCGCCCAGCCTCAATCCCAAATTCTAATGAGGCAAATAAGCAATTGGGATTCTCAGATGCTGCTGATGGGAGTGTAAATTGCACTACCACGTTTGGAAAGCAGAATCTCCTAAAGCTGAACATATGTTTCCCTTCCAAATGCACGAGAAGAAATGCCTGAGAAGGTTCATAGCTGTGTCTTTTGTAGGAGCCACCAAGTGGGAACACCCCACAGGCCCGGCAGCTCCAGAACGGGCATCCACACCACAGAACTCATGCTGCAACAAGAATGAATAAGACAAGTGCTACGCGCAACAACACGGGTGACTCTCACAAACACCATGTTGCAGGAAGGACATTACGGATAAGAGAGTAAACACGGTATGATTCCATGGATGTGGATTTTAAAACAGGCAAAGTGAGTGGACAGTGTAAGTCAGGGCGGTAGTCACCCTTGGGAATTAAGGGATGGGAGGGCGCAGGACAGGGGCTGGAAGGGACGTCCTGTTTCTTGGTTGGGGGCTGGAAGGGACGTCTTGTTTCTTGGTTGAGATACTGGTTACACGATGTGTTCACTTGGTGAAATCCATCCAGCTGTTTCCTGACAATGTGTATATTTTTCTGAGGTGCACCTTAATAAAACATTGGAAAAATGTTATCCGTCTGTGGCCATACCACCCAGAACGCACTCAATCTCATCTTATCTCCAAAGCTAAGCATGGTTGGCCTGGTTAGTACTTGGGTGGGAGAAAACTGTTATCCTACCTTGACCAAATGGCTTTCCCTCTTTAAGCTTGGTTTCCTCTTCTACAAAATATGGATAATGTTGCCTTGGTCATAGGGCTAAGGTTATATAGAGGTTTAATTAATATGAACACTGTCATGAACTACCTAAAACAGGTTAGGTGCTTCATAAATAATGACTATTGGCCAAGAACGGTGGCTCGTGCCTGTAATCCCAGCACTTTGGCAGGCCGAGGCAGACAAATCACTTGAGGCCAAGAGTTCAAGACCTGCCTGGGCAACATGGTAAGACTCTGTCTTTACAAAAATAAAAATAAATGACTCTTATTATGATTTTTATTACTAATAATATCTTTTTCATAGATTTACATGTCTCTGAATGCCTAAGGTGTTTTTTTAAAAAAACTGGGGAAAATGCCATTATTATTCAAGTGAGAAAGAAAACAACACCCCTAAAAAAGGCTACTCTGTGGGTTGAAATTATTTTGCTGGAAATAGCTCCCTCTTTTGAAAATGCTCATTTTTTCTGCTCCCCAAATCCCTTTTCCTAAATGAGCTCTGTGGCAGAAATTTTGGGGAGAGAATGTCACACCGCTTGGAAGAAATGTCCCCCGTCCTTTCTCCACACATTTAGAGAACGTGACTGAGGATGGATTTTTCAATTCCTCGGGAGCTGAAAACATGTTGCAATAGAGTTTATACCTCTCAGCCCAGATTTTCCTCCACTTTTCACGGAGCTGTGTGTCATGAAAAGGTTTAGTGGTTCACCCATGCCCTTCCACAGCCTGAATGCGATTTCCAGCCCCTGGAGAAATTCCCCATGCTTCACGGCTGGAAGCAAAGCTTTTGCACTCTGGATATTACATTACATCAACTTAGAAAGTGTAATCCTGGAATTAGCCATTGGCCGTTGAAAAACAGACACAGCTGGTCACAGCTGGGGGAGGAGAAAGGCCTCAGAAGGAAGCCTGGGCTCCAGATCAAGGAGAGGCCCAAAGGATCAGCAGAGAGGGACCTCAGTCCTCCCTGTAAAGGGCTGGCTGATGCTGGCTGGTCCCAGGCATTTCCCTCGCCCTCTGCGGGACAGGCCTGTCTGCCCACGGGCACAGGGTCTGCGGGTCCAGGATAGAGATGCCTAAGTGTCCTGCTGATGCACTTGGGCAGACTTGACTTCAATGTCCAGGCAAGTCTGATGTGATGTATCACAGAAATGGTGGCTGCCTCTCTGCCACGTCACCGGCTCACTCTTCCTTAAAAGGATGTGATTCAGACCGGGCACAGTGGCTCACACCTGGAATCCCAACACTTTGGGAGGCCAAGGCGGGTGGATCACCTGAGGTCAGGAGTTGGAGACCAGCCTGACCAACACGGTGAAACCATGTCTCTACTAAAAATACAAAAGTTAGCCGGGCATGGTGGCACACGCCTGTAATCCCAGCTACTCAGGAGGCTGAGGCAGGAGAATCGCTTGAACCTGGGAGGCGGAGGTTGCAGTGAGCTGACATCGCACCAGTGCACTCCAGCCTGGGCGACAGAGCGAGAAGCTGTCTCAAAAAAAAAAAAAAGATGCGATTCAAGTCAGCCTTACCTAAATGACCTCAAGCAATTGCTGTACTGAACTCCCTCCATCCCCCAGCCTCCTGTGTTTTCCCTCATCAAAGAGAGGGAACAATTAGCACAGATTCCCCCTCCCTGGGCTTATGGGGCGGTGAGAAACCAGAATTTTGCGGAGGTCATAGCATTCCTGGAGGAGAATTTGATAGCGTGAATTAAAAGTCTTTAAGAAGTATAACCCTTCTTATCTTAGGAATTGATCCTAAGGAATTTTGACTAACGTGCAAATGTATTTATTTATATTTTAGTTCATTAAATATTTGGTAAGTGCTTGGTAAGTAACTGAGACTTAACAGGTGCTGGGCACCATGTAAGATGTCACATGCATTATCTCACAGGCTGCTCAGGGTGACCCCATGAGATGCCGTGTCACCATCTCCATTTTACAGACAGAGAAACTGAAGGCTTCCAAGGTTAATTCACTGCTCACAGCCCAGAGCTAATTGCAGGCAGAGCTGGGTTTGCACCTGGTGCCTCCGAATCAACAGCATAAACTTCAGATTATTTCTAACCTGTTTCGTTGCATAGGCTCTGTGCAAAGGGTGGGCTTAGGCAGGCACAGCCCCGATCCCTCAGAGCTTTCTGCATTCCAAAGGAGACCAACACTGAACAAAATCTACATGTGTTGTTACTGAAGGAAACATGCAGGGCGCCACAGGAACATGCGACTCGGATGTTCCTGAAATTGTCAATTACCAGTCTGTAAGAAAGGAAATAACTGGCCAGGTGCAGTGGCTCACGTCTGTAATCCCAGCGCTTTGGGAGGCCGAGGCGGATAACGAGGTCAGGAGATCAAGACCAGCCTGGCTAACAGGTGAAAACCGGTATCTACTAAAAATAAAAAAAATTAGCCAGGCATGGTGGCGGGAGCTTGTAGTCCCAGCTACTCAGGAGGCTGAGGCAGGACAATGGCGTGAACCGGGGAGGCGGAGCTTGCAGTGAGCTGAGACTGTGCCACTACATTCCAGCCCGGGTGACAGAGCAAGACTCTGTCTCAAAAAAAAAAAAAAAAGGAAATAACCAAAATGTCTGACAATTAGGGTTCGGCTAAATAAATTACATAAGTCCACACTTTGGAATAGTGAGCAGCATTAAAATAAACATCACAGAGCTGTGTTTATTGACATGGAAAGATGTTCCTGTCACATTAAAGGGAAAAGGGTGATTACAATAAAAAAATTCTGTGTGTGTGTGTTTGTGTGTGTGTGTAGGCATAGAAACGACACATTACAAGTTTTCTCTGGGTTTGGGGATTATTTATAGATAGTTTTTTCTTTCCATCTCTCTGACCTTACTGATTTAGGGGGGTAATTAGCATGTATTCCATGTCTAATTGGAATAACCAGCTATTTCCATTTGAGGGGAAAATAGCTGCTGCCTTTTGAGGCACACAGATGGCTGGGACAGAAGAGCCTAGCTCCTTGTTCTTATGAAAGGTAAAGGAGTCACATAGATGATGAAGGCTGGTCCGTGTTCTGTAGAGCCGAGGTCCTCTAGTGCAGCCCATAGATCTGCATTCGAATCACCCAGGGCTGCTGGTTAAAATGTAGCTTCCTGGGTTCCACCCTGATGTCACTAACAACTCACATTTACTGAGCATTTATTATTATTACTGAGCATTTATTATTATTTTTTAGATGGAGTCTCTTTCTGTTGCCCAGGCTGGAGTGCAGTGGTGTGATCTCGGCTCACTGCAAGCTCCGCCTCCTGGGTTCACTACAGGTGCCCACTACCACGCCTGGCTAATTTTTTGTATTTTTAGTAGAGATGGGGTTTCACCATGTTAGTCAGGATGGTCTCGATCTCTGACCTCATGATCCACCCGCCTCGGCCTCCCAAAGTGCTGGGATTACAGGTGTGAACCACCGCACCTGGCCTACTGAGCACTTTTTATGGGTTGGCCGTTGTTCTAAGTGCTTGACACTTACTAACTCATGTAATCCTCATGAATCCTAAGGTATGTACATAATTATACCCATTTCACTGATGAGAAAGCTGAGGCACAGACTGTTTAACCAGCATGCCCCAGTGAGAGAGCTGGTGGGTAGTAGAGGGGACTCCAGTCCTGGTTCTCAGCTGCAAGTCTGAATTCAAATCACTACCCAGAGAGGGCGGGGTCTCAGGAATCTGGAGTTCTAACCAGCTCCTCAGGTGGTCCACGTGCACACTGAAGTGAAGTAGCACCACTTTAAAGAATCTTTTCCTCTCAGAACCACTTTCAATGCTTTGGTAAGAAGCAGTAGCTGGGCGTGGTGGCTGACGCTTGTAATCCCAGCACTTTGGGAGGCCGAGGCGGGCAGATCACTTGAGGCCATGAGTTCGAGACCAGTCTGGCAAACATGGCAAAACCCCATATCTACAAAAAAATACAAAAATTAGCTGGAAGTGGTGTCGCATGCCTGTAGTCCAAGCTACTTGGGAGGCTGAGGCAAGAGAATCGCTTGAACTCGGGAGGCAGAGGTTGCAGTGAGCAGAGATTGTGCCACTGCACTCCAGCCTAGGTGACACAGTGAGACTCCGTATCAAAAAAAAAAAAAAAAAGTAGTGGATCTATTTACTCAACATCTGCTATGAAAAAACTGTCTTCTTGAAGTCATTAGAACAAAAATATATCTGAGATTCTTAGCTGTGGGTAAGTCATCATGGGTAAAAAGTGGACGGGGACCAGGCACAGTGGCGCATGCCTGTAATCCCAGCACTTTGGGAGGCCAAGGTGAAAGGATTGCTTGAGTTCAGGAGTTCGAGATCAGCCTAGGCAACATAGTGAAACCTCATCTCTACAACAGAGAAAAAATAATAGCTGGGCATGGTGGCATGCACTTGTAATCCCAGCTACTCCAGAGGCTGAGGTGTAAGGATTGCTTGAGCCCAGGAGGTCAAGGCTTCGGTGAGCTGTGATTGCAGCACTGCACTCCAGCCTTGGCAACAGAGTGAGACTCTGTCTCAAGAAAAAAAAAAAAAAAAGTTGAATGGGCTGTGGCAACTCACTAGCCTAATTATTCCTCCTCTTCTTCCCTTCTTTGGAAAATTTCTTTCAGACAAACTTATTCAGAATCCAACTTCTAAAATGTTAAAAAGTGATGCTGCTCTATCTGAAATTGGGAGGTGGGGGTAGATGTGCGTGCAGGGTTCCATAGGCCCCTGAAGGTCTCCTTTCTGTCTGCAAAGGCTGAAGGGCTTTGGAAACAGTTTGAAAGCTGGGGACAGTTGACGAGAGGAGGCCATGACTGCCCAAGGTCACCCAGCTAGCTGGTTTCAGTCTCAGGACCAGATCCCGCTGCCCATCTCCAACTGAAGACTAACACAGGTTGCTTTACAAGGTTGACCTGCTGTGTAAAGATACCCACTGGCGGCCAGGCGCAGTGGCTCATGCCTGTAATCCCAGCACTTTGGGAGGCCAAGGTGGGCAGATCACTAGGTTAAGAGATCGAGACCATCCTGGCCAACATGGTGAAACCCCGTCTCTACTAAAAAATACAAAAATTAGCTGGGCGTGGCGATGCGTGCCTGTAGTCCCAGCTACTTGGGAGGCTGAGGCAAGAGAATCACTTGAACCTGGGAGGTGGAGGTTGCAGTGAGCCGAGATCACACCACTGCACTCCAGTCTGGCGAAAGAGTGTGACTCCTTCTCCAAAAAAAAAGAAAAAAAAAAGATACCCACTGGCCCAAAGGGTAGCTTGGCAGAGTTACTATGTTGAAATATTGCCTTGCAGGTGCCCCACCCTGGGTGGCACAATTCCATGGGCCCTGTTTCCATCATGTGCCATGGAGTTGGCTTTAGGGGGTTTCTACTCATATACATTACAGGTAGATAGATGGTGGCTTCTAAAGTGACGAAGGTCCAAGAACCCACTGAAGTTCCTTGATTTTGGAATTAAGGTGAAGTCGGGCCCTTGAAGGAGCAGATTAGTCAGCCTCCAGAATGAAAGTGACAGCCTGTGAGCACAAGTCTTCCAACCTGAGGTGGCAAACCACAACAGTGACCCTTCCAATTAGCACATGTGTCCTGGGCCTAGCTCTGGAAGCTGTCATGGTGAACATGAGATGGGAGTATGGGTGGCATGGACCCCAAAGAAAGAGAACTGGGAGATTTGGTCTCTGTGCTCGGGGCTGGAGAATGGGGCCTGAGGACCCTAGTCGAATGGAAGTGTGAGACTGCGGATCATGACTGGATGCTGGAGTGTGCTTCCTGGCCTATTCACAACATCACCTTTGATGTACCCAAGCCCTCTGAGGCAGGTACGACTCAGTGTGTATTTTTTCCATTTTGCAGATTAGGAGGTTGAAGCTCAGAGACTTGTTGGAGATCACAGAGGCACTGGGACATTTGGACCTAGAGCTTTTCTCCCTTCCGAGTCAGTGCATGATGCCAGAGAACATCCCTGGGTGAGGTTCGAAGAGACTTTTCTATATGGGGAGTGTGAGGTCCATATTTCCTGCAGGGCTTCCCCACTTACAGTGTCTCTCAGCCTCACTGATGACCTGCACCTGGCTGGGAGTTCTTTTGGTCCCTTCCCTACCTCAAGACCTGATCTGACTGCTCCAATTTACACAGGGAGGGAAGGAATTAAGAAGAAAAGAAAACACTCCTAAACATGAAAGAAATCACAGTCTTTCTCCTGAACTAAAGGCTTTTACAGGAGTGCAGGGGGAAAAAAATCTGATCATTCTTGGCAGCTTTTGAACAAATTAGAGTGTTGGAAGAATGGATGAAAGACTGAGGGGTATGTTGGAGTGTGGAACAGTTGCACAGTCCTAATGAAACAGAGCAGGCTTCCCCAGTGAGTGCCTGTCCCCTGCCACGTCTGTGAAGTCAGGGGTAACATTGGAGTCTAATGCTGGGAAACAGCCATTGCCCTTTCAAGCTCAGCTTGAACCACATTTCCCCAGGGACTCTTCTCGATTCCTACACTAGGCTGTCCCGTTTATTTATGTGGTCTTCGTGTCCCCTGCACTTGACCTTTGTAACCCAGATTGTTCTTGTAATTCTTTGTCCAGTACCCGTCTCCCTGTTTTGACTGTGAACTCCATAAGGGCACAGGCTTTGTCTACCTTGTTTGCCACTTGTACTCCTTAGGAATCTTTTAGGTACAATAAACAGAAGATCCAAACCAAAGTGAACTAGCAAAAAGGAACTTTTTTCTGCCCAAGGGTAGAGTTAGCTTCAGCCTAGGTTGGATTTAGGGGTTCTAAATTAGCCAGTCAGATTTGATCTCTTTCCCTCTCTTGGATCCACTTCATTTTTCTCTTTGTGTTGGCTTTATTCTCAGGGTTCCCATGGTGCTGTTATGGCTGTCCTGTTTCTTTCCCCAGATGCTTTCAGGAAAGAGTAAGCTCCTCTTCCTGGTGAGTACAGCAAAATTCCCAAGACTAACTCTGATTGGCTTGGCTTGAGTAATATGTCCATCCTGAACCAATCACCGTAGCCCAGACAGCATGGTGCCCTGATTGACCAGTGTAGCACACATGGATCATTGTTCACCCAAAAGCTATCCCCTCTTCTTCCTTGATAACAAGAACCCATCAGGTACTTTTTGTTTGTTTTTTTTTTTGCCCACCTCTTGATACCCATTAGGTATCAAGAGTTGGGCAAGATCCTCACAGAAGGTGACCTCTTCCCAATCCAGGAAACTATTCATGGTAATCTCATTCCCTTTTGGTGGGAATTGGTTTAAAAGGGTGCATTGTAGGCTGTACACAGTGGCTCATGCCTGCAATCCCAGCACTGTGGGAGTGCTAGGTGGGCTGATCACTTGAGGTCAGGAGTTCAAGACCAGCCTGGCCAACATGGTGAAACCCTGTCTCTACTAAAAATACAAAAACTAGCCAGGCATGGTGGCACACGCCTGTAATCCCAGCTACTCAGGAAGCTGAAGCAGTAGAATCATTTGCACCCGGAAGGCGAAGGTTGCAGTGAACCGAGATTGTGCCATTGCACTCCAGCCTGGGCAACAGAGTGAGACTCCATCTGAAAAAAAAAGGGTGCATTACCCCACTTCTGACAAAGAGGACACAATGCAAAGTGTACTGGAGAAATGTTCCTCTCTGGCAAGTCAGATCTGTAGGGGTGGGGCTAGCTGCCTGCCCAACCCTTCTTGCCTTTGGATATTGTTGTAAGAGGATGGAAGTCTGGAGCGGCTGCAGCCATCTTGCAACCATGAAGCAAGATAATGCTAATATATAGAGGTTGGCAGAGTGGGAAAAGATCTGCCCCTGGCTATTTTGTTGTTTTACTTGTACTTTTATGTACCTGTGGCTTAAAAAAAAGAAGAAAAATACTGTACACAGGCTCCTGGGACCCCTTTGCCTGCACGTGCAGCGTCAGAAATGCCTGGGATTTACATTTCTACCAGGGCAGGCTTTACCCATAACTGTCTGATGCAGAAGTCTGAAAGCCTAGCACCTTTGCTTTGAATTGGGACAACCTCTGAGGCGTATTTTACACTCCAGAGCTTGCTGAAGGATCAGGCTGAGGCCTGGACTTTGCTTGAAATCAACCTTTGAATGGAGTCTTCCCTTCCCTGTCCTGCTCCCCCCACCCCCACCCCCTGCCAGACACCCCTGGGAGCACTTCCTTAATCAATCGCTTGCACACAAATCGTTAGCTTCTTCTGGGGGACCTGTCGTATCACCAGGGCTTACACCTCACAGCTGCTCTGTAAATATTTGTTGCCTGAGTGAATGAATACATGAATGGATGAACAAGCTGGGGAAATCACAGGCAGGTGGAATCTGAACAGGTTATTATACTAATTACAGGCTGTCTACTTTTCTTCCCTTTGCCTCTGTGAAACAGGTTGGCCCTTTGGGGAATTTCCCCAAAGCTTTTGAAGCAGACAAGGTGTCTTCTCGCTAGACTCATATGCTCCCTAATTGGGCAGGCCATTAGAAAATGAGGTCATCTCCCCAGGGAAGGAGGAGGGGCCTTATCACTCAGGACAAGGGCCCTAGGGTGGGGACAAAACTGCCTGAACATCTGCAATGTCTATTGTTACTTGAGCAGCTGGAGGGAATGACCATTCTGGAATAAATCAACTAAACCTTTGACCTGAACTCCAGTTTAATTCACTCTTCCCCTCCATTAGCTAGTGTAAGGGATGGTGGGGGGGCAGAAGGGGAGGGATAACATATTTTATTTTTATGGCATTTTTATTCCAAATGACCTGTTGGGTCAAACCCACTCTCCTTTCATGAATTATGCATTAGAGGAGCCCTTTTGCTTTCCTAATGGCTTTAGTTGAGTTCACCTCCCAGAAAGATAAAACAAAAAATCAAGAATTTCAATTAAAAAGTTCACCTCTTGCCATATCAATTGACATGGTTTTAATTGGGTCATTCCATAAAGAGTCTCTGTTGATACAATTTTCAAGCTTCCTAGGGTCTTAGAAATCATCCAACTCCATCCCTGTATTTCAGGAGGGAGGATAAAGAACCTGGAGATGAGAAATGACATGCCCAAGTTCACACAGCTACTGAGTGTCAACAGCTATTAAGAGAAAGGAATGGGAATGTATTCCACTCACTTTATTTCCAGTCCAGTATTCTTTTGTGCAAGGAAACCTAGAGAGGTAATATAGTTGTCATGGCTGCAGAACAAATTGTTCCAAAACCTAGTGGCATAAAACAATTACTCGTGGATTTGGTGGATTGGGAATTCGATAGGGCAAATGCTTCTCCATGCTTCTTGGTGTCTGCGGACTGAGCTGAAAGGGACAAAGGCTTGGGGCTGGGTTCAGCTGAAGACCTGTTCATTCACATGAATGCTGTCTGTTAACTGAGGCTTTAGCTGGAGTCGTTGGCTAGAACCTCTATACTATATGTGGCCTCTCCATGTGGTCTGGGCTTCCTCACAACATGTGACTGGATTCCAAACGGGAGAGTCCTGAGAAAAAGAGAGAAAGAGAGAGAGAGAAATAAAGATTGGTGGAAACTTTTATTGACTTAAAGTCACTCAGTGTCACTTCCACAACATTCTGTTGGTCATAGCAGTCCAACCGGTTTCAAGGACAGGGAACGCAGACCCTGTATCTCAATGGAATAGTGTTAGTCACATTGAAAGAGAGCATATTGAAGCCATCTTTGGAAAATACAATCTGCCAGAAGAGAGTTAGGGCTAGTACCCATTAAGTTTGGCTGAACTGTTAATTTAGTATCTGTCTTTCCTATTGGATTATAATTTCCTAAAAGGCAAGGCGTGTGTCTGTCTTGTTTGCTGGCAAACCTGTGTCCAGCACAGGTGCCGCTGACTCAGAGTAAGAAATTAATACATTTTTGTTTGGAAAGTAAGTATCAAAAAGAAAGTCTTCATTGGCTAAAAATATACTCAAAGATTTCCCTCTCCTCTTCTCAGTAAACTTTCCTATTCATCAAGAACTTGACAGCCGGGTGCAGTGGCTCATGCATCTAATCCCAGCACTTTGGGAGGCTGAGGAGGATGGATCATTTGAGGTCAGGAGTTTGAGACCCACCTGGCCAACATGGTGAAACCCTGTCTCTACTAAAAATACAAAAATTACCCAGGTGTGGTGGTGGGCGCCTGTAGTACCAGTTACTAAGGAGGCTGAGGCAGGAGAATTGCTTGAACCCAGGAGGCAGAGGTTACAGTGAGCCAAGATCATGCCACTGCACTCCAGCCTGGGTGACAGAACGAGGCTCCATCTCAAAAAAAAAAAAAAGAAAAGAAAAGAAAAGAAAAGAAAACTTGAACACCACTACCATCTTCCTTAGAGAGCTGATTGATTGGGAGAGATACTTAGCTTAGTCTTAGTCAGAGACATTGTCCTGGGGGGTGTTATACATAAGAGGAGCCCTGGAGGACGAGGAGGGGAAGCCAAATGAAGAGGCAGGAGGAAGAACAGCCCAAACAGAGGGAATAGCCTGTGCAAAGGTGAGAGTCAAGCCGTTCAGCATGGTGGGCACAGAGTTTGGGAGATTTGAGAGATGAGTAGCAAAAAGTCAGTAGGCTGGAGGGGCAGGCAGGACCTGGGTTATAAGGAGGACTTAAATGTCACCTGGAGGAGTTTGACTCATCCCTCAGAGTGGTGGGAAGCCACTAAGGAAGTGGCACGATCACATCTGTGTTGGAAGGGTCTGACTGCAGGGTGGGTGGTAGGATGTGGGGTGAGGAGGTGGACATCGTGGGAATTGGGAGGCCGGTTGGGACATTGCTGGCAGAGATCCTGATGCCAGAGCTGCATTAGAGGGCCGTGGGGCTGGCAGGAAGTGGGGGGATATTTCCAAGGAGGATTTAGTGACTAAATGGATGTAGGGCTGAGGCGGGGGCTGGGCCTGTCTGTCCTCAGTCTCTGGTTCAGGTAAGCAGGTGGATGGTGGTCCTAGGCATCCAGCAGGGAACTCTGGAGGAGACGCAAGCTTTGAAACGGGGCTGAGGAGGAGTTCAGTGCTTTGGACACATTTAGTTCCAGATGCCAGGGAGACATCCAAGAGTGAAGGTTCTAGTAGGCATTTGGATTCAGGAGACCAAAACTCACAGAGTAGTCCTGGCTATAAATTTGGACTGGGACCCAATACAGAGATGGAAACTGAAGGCACAGGAGTAAATGTACTCACAGTGGGAGGATGGGAAGAATGGGAGCAGAGCCATGGGCAAGGCATGTTTCCAGAAGGTTCTCCTGAGAGACCCAGGAAGGAAAGGCGCACAGGAAGGAATAAGACCCAGGAAGGAATAGGATCCACAAGAGAGGAGTCATTGGCAATTTTCATAAGGACAGTTCCGCTTGCGAGATATGGGAAGAAGGCAGATGGCAGAGTTGAAGAATAAGAAGGAGGTGAGAGAGTGATGAATGAATGAACAGCATTCCAGCAAAGTCTTCACATGCCTCCTTCTAGGCCTGCTAATTCTGGAGAATCAGAATGGATTTGCCAAGAAAACTCCCAAAGACCAGCCAGGAGAGGAATCTTTTCCACCAAGCTCTCTCTGTTTCAGAAAATAACCAATGTGTGTGTTGACCTCAGCATCCCTCCCTAGCAACCAGCATCTGTGTTTAAATTCGTGGGGGAGGGGTGCTATTATCTTGTGGCTATCCACACAGCTTCTGTGGTTACATCTGTTGTTTTTGTCTGTACAATAGCCATTTGTCATCATTTGGCTATTAACACCTCGATCTGGTTGGGACTCACTCCTTATCCCTGGCTCTGGGGATGGCACGTGTCCCAACTGTGGCCAATAAGACTCAGGCCCGAGATTTTTTTTGGAAACTATTGGGAAAGAGAAGCACCCCTTAGGCAGGGATGGCTGCCACCACCCCTGTCAGGACTGGAGACATCCTGCCAGCACAGACGGAAACAGATCCAAGAAACAAAGGGAGAAAAACAGTCTTGATAGCACTTCATGAGCTCCTGGATCCAGCCATGCCTGATGCCATTTAATCCTTGGGCTTTTCAATTACATGAGTCAGTAAATTATCCATGTATGCCTGTCAGAAAGGGTTGTGTGAGTTCTAGCACTGAATGAATGGTCCCAGCAGGAACAAACTGCCTAGGCATGGGGGCATAGGAGTGGAGTTGGTGGAGGAGGTTTACTTGATTTCCCCTCAGACATTTCACCAGGCATCTCACCCCTCAAGTTGCTACCTTAGCAATTCTCCCTCCTTTTTGCAGTCATCCTTTCTATTGTTTTTGCTTGTATTCCTATCTTTTTATAAACTCCTCCTTGCTTAAAAAGCAGCATCTGAGATGCTGGCTTGAGGCCGTCTGCCATTCCCAAGAGAATACACATGCTTGCTATTCTTTACAGTAAAACCAAGGTCCACATTGCATTTCCCCTGGGCTCCCAGAACCTGAGTTGAGAGGTGGGGATTTTGCAGGGACTCCATCAGTGTGCAGCATCTGTACCTGCCTCCAGCGACTGCTGACACGAGCAGCCACATCCCCACACTTCCGCCCCACCACCTTATGTGTGCCACAACCCCTCCAACAATGCAAACTCTTGTTCATTTGCTCAGAACATGAATGAATCATGCCAGGGAAACTCCTGGCCACTGGACCACATTTTGCTGTGTTAGCAATAAACATCCCTTCATATTGTCATCATAGCCACAGGGGAAGACAGAGGTCTCCTGGCAGAGGAAGGGTGTGACACATTCCCCACTCTTTCTACTCCCTCCCCATGTCAGCCCTAATCTTTGTTTCCCTCTTTTTGCTTCAGAGCAAGCCTCCTTCTAAGGCCTTTAATTCCATGGATCATATTTTCTGTCTAGCTTCCATTTAATGGCCTGTCATGGGCCCATACCATGCCAGCTCCTGGGCATAGTGGGGTTTGTGTGTTTCAGTGTGGGCTTACAGAATGATCCTGCATTATTTACTTTCCGTCCTCATTGAGAATTATCAGGCTTAGGCGGGTTCCTCCCACCCTTCTTGAACTCTTCTTCCTATCCTCCATCCACCCTCTTCCCTCTCTCTATTTTATTCTTCCTGTCTGTCTTTCCTTCTCTCTTTCCTTCCTTTATTTTTTCCTTTTCTGTTGCTTCCTGTCTGCCCCCATGCCCCGGACTTTGGTCCTGTGGTTCCAGTAAAAGGAAAACATAGGGAATAATACGAAAAGCAGCCAGGCTAAGCCAATAACTCCTCTAATGCTTGTAATGGTTTTATTTTCTTCATGTTCATCCTAGTTTAAGAGTTCAATCAACATCTTTGAAATGCTTGTGGTTTACTACATGGAGTCTTTAATTGAGGCACAGAAAACTCCTCTCTCCCTCCCTCCATCTTCCTTCCCTCTCTCTCTTCCTTTCATTTGTTTAATAAATGTTTTTTGAGGGTTTATTCTGGGGCAGACCCTGGGCTAACTGCTAGGAATGGTGACTAGAAACATGGGTATGATCCTTGCTCTGATGATCTTACATCTATTGGGAGACACATGTTTTCACCAGATAATTCCACGTAAATGTATTCTCATAACCTCAACAAATGCTTTGAGTTTCCACGATGGTCTACAGAGACACTGACCCCGACTATGGAGGTGTGGAGGGTTCCTCGAGGAGCTGATTTGAAGGATGAGTTTGCTTTTCTTTTTTTGAGGGGTGAGGGGAGATGAAGTCTCGCTCTGTCGCCCAGGTTGGAGTGCAGTGGCGTGTTCTCGTCTCACTGCAACCTTCGCCTCTTGGGTTCAAGCGATTCTCCCACCTCAGTCTCCCAAGTAGCCGAGACTACAGGCACCTTCCACCGTGCCTGGCTGATTTGTGTATTTTTAGAAGAAATGGGGTTTGACCATATTGGCCAGGCTGGTCTCGAACTCTTGACCTCAAGTGATCTGCCTGCCTCAGCCTCCCAATGTGTTAGGATTACAGGCGTGAGCCACTGCCCCTGGCTTGAAGGGTGAGTTTTCTAGGTGAAGATCAGAAGAAAGAGCATTCCAAGCAGAAGGAACAGAATATGCAAAGGTCCTGGGGTGAGAGGAAGCAAAGCACCTTCATGGAATGTAAGAACAGTGTTACTGGGACACAGAATGGAGAAGAAGAGGCCAGGGGGCGAATGGGGGCCGGATGTTCAGGACTTTTTCCCTAGGTAAGAGTTTGGGTCTTCACTCCAAAAGCAAAGGAATGCCATGGCAGAGTTTCACCTGCCGGTGGAGGTGAGTGGGGATAATCGGTGCTGCATTCCTAAGCTCCAGCCTGGCTCTTGCTGCATTCTGGGTTGGGACGGGAGGCTCCTTGGGTGACCTGGGTGTGCTGGGTCAGATGTGGCATTGGTGCCAGGGTCTGGATTGAGGGTGCCGGTTTATTGTTCTGGCTTTTGGAAAGGGAGATAATCCTGCCTAAAAACTTCCTGCGTGGGTTAGAGCATCCTATGAGATTAGCAGGTGGAAGAAGCATCACTGAATACTGATGAGACCTTTGAACTGGAGACAGACATATTCGACTTTGTTAGGAGATCTTGGGCAGGTTTGCAGTTTCTCTCATCTCAGTTACCTTTTCTATAAAATGGGGATATTAACACTAATGAATCTGTGTTATTTCTCTCTGCTGGTCATCCCTTTTTCAATTAGGATATGACCATCCCATGTGTGTCTGGTGGGACTGGCAACCCCTGTTCCCCCAATCCCTATTGGGTGAAGGGAGTGAGCACGTGATCTAGGCCCAGAAAATCATTGTGCCCCATGTCCCTGTCCACAGTAACTGATTTAAGGGAGTGGCCCAATCAGAGTCCCTCCATGAGATATGATATGGGGCTGTTGGAAGACAGCATATCTTGCTCTTATATTATGAGTTGTAAGAGCACAGACTTGAGCTACTGGTATCCAATTTTCCTGGAAAAAAAAAAAAGAAAGAAATGGGGAGATTGATGGGGATGGGGGAGGTGAAGGAGAGAAAGAGAGAGAGAGAATCCTGTTTGAGAAACTTTGTTTGAGACCCTGGATTTAGTAGTTCCTGAAGCCAAGAATACTCCCTTGAATCTCTCAGTTAAGGAACCCATAAATGCCCATTTTGGCATAAGCCAGTTTGAGTTGGGGTTTGTCACCCACAACAGATGTGCTCTGCCTGATGCATCAAGTCATTGGGTTAATGGCAGTAAAGCACTGAAAGTCAGTATGAAATCTAGGCATGCAGAGTGCTCAGTAGTCACTATTGTTACTGTATTGGTGATAATTCATAGCTATAGAATGCATTGCTAAAGTATGGGCTGCTTCTGATCCCTGGGGTGTGGCCTCATGTTGCCCCACAAAAGGCTGTTAGCCACCACCATGACACTTTCCTGTTTGAAAGCCTTAGACAATGACTTGAGTTCTCCTTCTCTGCCTCCTTATCTCCCTCCAAAATTTGTGACTCCAGGCCAGGCTCAGTGGCTTACACCTATAATCCTAACACTTTGGGAGGCCATGGCAGGCAGATCACTTGAGGTCAGGAATTCGAGACTACCCTGGCCAACATGGCAAAACCCTGTCTCTACTAAAAATACAATAATTATCTGGGTGTGGTTGGGGGAGCCTGTAATCTCAGCTATTTGGGAGGCTGAGGCAGGAGAATTGCTTGAACTGGGGAGGCAGAGGTTGCAGTGAGCTGAGATAGTGCCACTGTATTCCAGCCTGGGTGACAGAGCGAGACTCTGTCTCAAAAAAAAAAAAAAAAAATTGTGACTCCAGTGTCCCCTGAGACTCTCTTGAAGTGACAGTGTTAGCCACTAGAGAGTGACCTGAAAGACATGACTATGTTTAGATCTAATTCCAGAAGACCAGTCCCCTCCCAATCCAGTGGATTTCCCACTAACTTTTTTTTTTTTTAACAAAATGTAACAGCTATCTATTGCTGTATAATAAATTAGCCCAAAACTTGGTGAATTAGAACAGCAGAGATCTATTATTTCAAACCTTCTATTGGTCAGGAATTCAGAAAAGCTTAGTTGAGTAGTTCGGGCTCAAGGTCTCTCATGAGGCTTAAGTCGTGACATTGGCCAGGGCTGAGGTCATCTGAAGGCTCAATAGGGGCTGGAAGATTCACTTCCAAAATAGAGCACTCATGGCTGTTGGAAGAAGACTTCAAGTACTTGACATGGGAACTTCTCCATAGGACTGCTGAGTGTCCTTACAATATGTTAGCTAGCTTCCCACTCACCCCCCTACCTGCCCAGTGAGTGACCTAAGAGAGAGGAAGATAGAAACTGCCATGTTTTTTATGACCTAATCTGAGGAGTCACACTCTGTTATTTTTGCAATATCCTACTGATTGCACAGATGGGCCCCATTCAGTGTGGGAGGAGGTTGCACAAGGGCATGATCCCAGGAGGCCCAGGAATCACTGGGGGCCATCTTGGAGGACGGCCACCACACTTATGAGAGGCAGTGGTTATCATTAAGTATCATTAAAGTTAGCAGTTTCTTCTTAGTCTGGTGGGACTTCTCTTCCCTGAGGAGTCCTTTGGATGCTCAGGATAACATAGCATCACTGAGGCACCAAAAAAAAAAAAAAAACACCCTTCCTACAACTTGTGCTTGAAAGAGATTTTAGCAGAGCTTGCAAATAACTCCTTAAATAAACTAGTGAAATGATGAAACTAATTTGCTGGTCTGTAATTTCCTGGCACATCTGGAGATTTACTAATAAATAGTAGCTGCAGCTTGGAAACCTGCCAGAATTACAGCCCTCTCCTGAGGGTTCCTTTTTTGTCAATAAGGGATGTGTAAAAGCATCTTGGAGGGTTGGAAAGGCTGGTATATTGAGGAGAAAGAGCACTGGATTCCTGGGTTTGAGAGATGTCTTTGTCTCTTAACCACTGTCGTATTTCAAGTGAAACACATTCTTCTCTGTGCCTAAGTTTCTCCCTCTGGGAAAAGTGATGATAACCATGGACTTTCCTGACTTGCAGGGCTATGATGAGGTTCGAATGAGATGATGTAGCATTTCTAAAAGAGTGGTCCATGGGATGATAGCACCGTGGACTGTTAACCCCAAAAAGGGTCCTGTGCTGAAGCGAACGTGGAGAATTGTGTTAAATGAAGTCCAACCTTTACTTGCCTTCCCTGGCCACAAGTGGGTCCAGCTTCTTAGATGAGGGCACAGTGCATCTGCACAGGGCCCAGTGCTCAGAAGGGCCTGCATTTGGAGTTTAATGCTTTGCAGTTGCTGTCTTGAAAATATTTTATTAATTTATTTACTTATTTATTTTTGGAGGAAGGGTCTTGCTCTGTTGCCCAGGCTGGAGTGCAGTGGCTTGATCTTGGCACACTGCAGCTTCCATCTCCTGGGCTCAGGCAATCCCCCTGCCTCAGCCTCCCAAGCATCTGGGACCACAGACATGCACTACCATGCCCGGCTAATATTTTGTATTTTTGGTAGAAATAGGGTTTCGCCATGTTGCTTGGGCTGGCCTCAAACTCCTGGGTTCAAGCCATCCACCCGCCTCAGCTGGGATTACACGCATAAGCCACCATGCCCAGCTGAAATTTTTAATTTTTTTTTTCTTTTTCTTTCGGGCAGTTGCAATGTTAGACAAGATATTCTTATTTATTTATTTAGAGATGGCGTCTTTGCTCTGTCGCCCAGGCTAGAGTGGTGCAATCTCGGCTCACTGCAACCTCTGCCTCCCGGGCTCAAGCAATTCTTCCACCCCAGCCACCCAAGTAGCTGGGACTACAGGTGCCTGGCACCACGCCCAGCTAATTTTTGTATTTTTAGTAGAGACGGGGTTTCACATGTTGGCCACGCTGGTCTCAAACTCCTGACCTCAAGTGATCTGCCTGCTTTGCCCTCCCAAAGTGTTGGGATTACAGGTGTGAGCCACAGAGCCCAGCCTAGACAAGATATTCTTAGTAATTTTATCCTTGAAGTTGTGTTTTGTAAGTGAAGTCTGGTGGGACAATGAAGTGTGTGTCAGTGGCTTGGGGTCTCGACTCACATGTAACCCCCAGCCCCACTGCTCCCTAGGGTGGGTTCTCAGCGGCCTGCTCCCCTTCACCGGCCTCCACTGGCTGCCTGTGCCCTGAGACCGTACCACCCAGGGCCCCAAACCATAGTGCTCAAGGCCCATTGGCCTGAGAGGAGGCCCCATTTGTTGTCATCCTCTGCCCCCCTCAGGGGCCTGTGTGTAGGTAAGGAGAGGGCTGGGATCCAGTGCATGATGCACAGTGTCTCAGTTCAGGGCAAGGTGGCAGCTATCCCAGTGTGGAGCTGACAGCACCCCTGCACATTTAGCAGGCAACTCAGTGGGGACCTCTCACCTACCTCTGACCCAGGTACTGAGGAAGTTGCAACCCCTTGGGGATTGTCTGTATGCTGTGATTTGAGGTGCCCGTGAGAAGAGGAAAACGACTTCCCCACTGCCAGCCAGGGTTGTACATTTTCACTTTGCATTGGGTGCTGCAAATTATGCAGCAGGTCCTGCCTGCAGGACTTGTCAGATCCTTTAATAAAAATGTGTAGCAGGTCAGAATGCAGACATGGGAGCCGGACTGCCTGGGTATGGGTCATGGCTCCACCACATACTGCAGTTTTGTCCTTGGCTAAGTCACCTGACTTTTCGGAGCCTCTGTGTTTCCTCCCTCTTTCTTTCCTTTCTTTTCCTTCCTTCCTTCCTTCCTTCCTTCCTTCCTTCCTTCTTTCTTTCTCTTTCTCTTTCCTTCTTTCCCCCTTTCCTCCCATCCCCTCTCCTCCTGTCACCTCCCCTCCCCTCCCGTTTCTTTTCCACGGAATCTCACTCTGTCACCCAGGCTAGAGTGCAGTGGCGAGATCTTGGCTCACTGCAACCTCTGCCTCCCGGGTTCAAGCGATTGTCCTGCTTCAGTATCCTGAGTATCTGAGATTACAGGCACCCACCACCACGCCCAGCTAATTTTTTTTTTTTGTATTTTTAGTAGAGATGGGGTTTCGCCATGTTGGGACTCCTGATCTCCAGTGATCTGTCCACCTTGGCCTCCTGAAGTGTTGGGATTACAGGTGTGAGCCACCGTGCCGGCCTCTCTGTTCTCATCTCTAAAATAACGATCGTGAAGTTCCTAACTTGAGGTTTGTTCTGAGGATTCAATCAGGAGTACATGTAAACTCTTGCCCTCCATGCAGTGAGTTTTAGCTAATACCATGTTTACTTGTTTAATCCTTGTTTCCCCCAAAGTCTGCAATGTTCCTGGGGCAGAACTGTCTGTTTGGTCCCCTGCTATGATCCTGGTGCCCAGCACCATGCCTAGAATAGATTAGGTACTCCATGAGCACTTGTTGAATGAATGACTCTCCAAGAGGGGGCTTCCCCCCACCCATACTCACCCCATCCCCTTTTTATCCAGAGAACCTTACAGAATCAGTGTCCTGCAGACTGCACATTTAGGGAACGCTGAGCTTGCCTGTGGCGCAAAACACCTCGCAGGTGCAGGGAGCAGTACCAGTAGCCTTTGGAAGGTCCTTTCCCTCCTCTTTGTCCTCTGGGACTCAGTGTCTTGTCCCTGCTGGGAACAGCTTTTCTAGACCCCCCACAAACCAAAGCCAGGGCTTCATAACTCACTCTGCCTCCCCAGCCTCCCCCGTCCTTAATTGGACCAATCTGTCTGCTTGACATCGCGCTCTGGTTCATTTTCTTCACAAAGCTCTCTCCTGTCAGTTGACAGATTCTCAACTGTCGTAGGCACATTTTTCAATGTGTGCTCTTCCAGTGATTCCTCGGCCAGGTTTCTGTTCTTTTTCAACCTACTGAATTTTATAATTTCACAATGGTTTACCTCACCTTTCATGATTCTTCTCCGTCTCCACTCTCCAACGTTTTTCCCAGGGGCTTCCAGCTTCTTGCCAATGAAGCCATGGGTTCTGGGGACCCTTTAAGGAAGCCTGATGTATTCAGCTATGTGGTGAACCACAGCCTTAACTGGGATTCCTCCAAAAGCTGGCCCTGAGACAAGGGTTGGGTGCAATTGTTTATCTGGAAAGCTACCCAGAAAGCAAGAGTGAGGGAGAAGGAGAGAGGGAAGAGAGAAAAGCTACTAAACATGCCTTATTTTACTGCTTAGCTGCTGGGTAACTTGCAAGGCACCATAGATGTAGAATGTACCTTTGCATTGTCCTGTTGGAGGGAGAAGAGGCTGGGACATTTATCCACTGACTCTCGCTCCCTTAATGTTGAGGTGTTGTCCCTGGGAAAATGAACATCCTTGCGCTTCTACCTGTGCCCATCAACTAAGTGGCTTTTCCCTGCTTTGGGGAAAACCTCTGCGAGTGTGCTTGAGGTGGGATTCTGGAAACATCTGCCAAACTCTCCATCAGAGCTTCAATGAAATCAGGTGGCCATGAGGATGTGATCTGGTGCACGCAGATGTCTGCTGTGGCTGGTCACACGCATAGGACTCCCTGAGTTTGGGATTGTCACTTGGGGTGCAGACTCCCTGAGCATACATTTCTTTGTCTTCTGTTTAAGCATCCAATTATGAAGGCTTTCTGCTGTCTTTAGGGGAGACTCCAGTCAGTTGGCACCCCTACCAGAAGGACTGTCAAGTCCCCAGAAAGAAAGCAAGGTCTAACCAGGCAGTTCTGTAAGTTCTGTCTCTGGTCATCAGGCTGCTGAGAGGGAAGGTGCTGGTGCTCTCAGATCATAGGAGGGAATGGGTCTCCCCATGACTTCCTTGGCCCATAACTGCATTTGGGTGGTGTCCTGGATGCAACTGTAATGCAAGGCACACTTTATGTATTGATGATTCTGAAGATGATGAGATGAATTAGATTATTTTCCTTTAATTGATCTATCTCCCTTATCTTGTCCCTTAACATCCTGGGTGGATCTCATAGGTTGACTGAAACCTTCACAGACTCCAATTCTCTCCTGCTGTTTCTAGAATGGGTTTGAAAATCCTGTTTCTCATGGGAGTCCAACCAGGAATGAGATGCCTGGCTTCCCTTGCAAGCACCCCCAATCTCTACAAGCTACTGTCCTCTCTTAACTGGAGGAAAGAGAATCAGTCCCCTCCACCAGCAGTTCCAACCCTGTTCCATCCCTAAGTCTGTTTATAAAAGTTGGAGGAGGGGAAGTAAGTGATCGTGGCTGGGCCAATTTGGGCATCTCTTAATATGCCTGGGTGGGCCAGGTGCAGTGGCTCATGCCTGTAATCCCTGCGCTTTACAAGGCTGAGGTGGGAGGATGGCTTGAGCCCAGGAGTTTGAGACCAGCCTGGTCAAGATGGAGAGACCCCATCTCTGCACATGCACACAACACACACAAGCCTAGATGATGAACTCATGGCCTCTTAGTGGCTCCCTTTAGGAATGGGGTTTTTGTTTTTGCCTGGGGTCTGTAAGCTTGGATGGGAAGATTTATTTTTTATATTTGTTAATCTCTAGGTAAAAGCTGAGATTTCTTTCTGCTCAAAATGTAGACACCAACCCCCCCATAGTATTAGTAGTGCCTATGACTTTGTTACCCTTCACAGTCAGAAATCACACTACGGTTGTCACAGATGTTTAAAAGTAACATTTTACACTCATCTCTATGTAAAAATTACAGTAGTAATTAGACTCATTGCTAGATCTTGTTATTTAATGTATTAATGAAGAAGAAACAAGAGTATTACTGTATCATAAATTTGTTTAATATTTTGACAGCTGTATCGTGAGTTCTCTGTAATCCTATGTATTTTGTTTTGTGCATTTAAAACCATTAGTCTGAAAAGGGGTCGATTGCTTCACTGATACCAACAGGATGCATGGCACAGGAAAAGATCAGAAACTGTGCTTTGGAACATGTGGGCTCTTTGTGCCTAATGTCTAGCTTAGGGCTTTGGCCACAATGCTAGGACTAAAGGAAAAGTCATCTTCAACTTCCTGTTACCCATAGGCAGAGGGACTCCATGTCATGGTTTGCCTGGGATAGTCCCTTTTACTCCAGCTGTCTGGACTTCATTATTCACATTGCTCCCTTTCATTCTTAAAGTCACCATGGTTTGGAGTAGGTGGAGTGGTCATTCACACGTTTGTGGTGAGATTGGAAGAATCTCTTTCTTACATAGTGCCTGAAATCCCACTATTTTTTTGGGTTAGGCATTGCAATAGGATCTTGCTTAAAATGCAGAATCGTGCAATTGATTGTGTGTATGTGCACTCACTTGTGTGGGTGTGGGGGGAATGGGTGAATACCATGAGTCCTAGTTTGAATTCGTTTTTCAGATTGCATTCCTGAATAGTGGGGAGGACCTGGACAAAGTTAAACCCAAGAAGTGGGGAGGGGGATCTATGGGAGGAAGACATTTGGCCTCTCTCAGCCCCATGAGGTCCCCGAGGAAGAGTTCCCGGACTAGGCTGGCCTCGGACTCAAAGCAGACAGATGAACCCTGTGACTTTTGGCCCTGGGCAGGCGCCTAAGCTTGTCTTTGAACTTGGTTTTACTCTGATGGTGAGAAAAGCCCAGGTAATATGTGAGCCCCTGATAAGAGCCAGTATTGCTCCCTGATACTCTCCTGGCAAACCCTCATCCTTCCTACAGTCCCTTCCAAGCAAGAGGAGGAGCACCAGGACAGGAAAGGCACCTGAAGAGGGATCAAGTCCCAGATCCCAAAGAGACCCCTCCAGGCCTTGAACAATTTGCTTATCACACTAATTGAGCCCTCCTGGGTTCCAGTGCCGCCTCCTCTCCTCCTGAGTGTCCTTGGGTGAGGTACCTCTTTGAGCCTCAGTTTCCTCATCTGTAGAATGGGGGTAAATAGTAACCATCGGGGAGTGTCACAACTGAGACCAATGCCCCCTCACATAAGGATACTTCCAGGAGGGCTGATTTACAAAGGAACCTGGTGTGGGGGAAGAGTAGGGAAGGTGCAGTCTCCCACAGTAGCCGTGTTTCTAGGCCAGGAGGGGACAGCAGGAGGGAGCAGATACTAGAAATGGGAGGTGGGTCCCATAGGGAAGGCTGCTATGAGACGATCAGTGACTTCTGGTGAAGGGACAGGTCCAGCAGAAGGCAGGAAATGTACCAGGGGGATAAGTACCCCAGCCTCAACCTTCCTCCTCCACTTTCCTGCCAGGGCTATTCAACTGGTCCAACCAACAGGAAGCCAGAGGCAAGAGGGCACATTAACATAGCGCTCGCAGGTCAGACTTCTGGGCACAAAGCAGGGTGGAGAAGGGCAGAGCATGGACCTGAAGGGCAGCAGAAGCTCACCCGCATGTGATCCTGTAGCTGATGGCTGAGCATTAGCCCACTAGAACCTCACAATAGCCGCATTCCTCATTCAGGGGCTGGCACATAAAAGGCTCATTAAATAGTCACCAAATGCATGAATGAATGCATACCTCCTACGTGCTAACAGAAGTGCCTGTGCCAGCTCCTTACTATACTGTGAGCCCCCAGAGAGAGGTGTTGGGGCCAAAAGCAGCCTGAATCTACCCCGTGGCTGGCCATGAGGAAGGTATTGGATGGAACTGATGAACTTGCTTTGTGTGGAGTGTGGATGCCAAATGGCCTGCAATGTGAATCCTTGGGACCCCACAGGCCACCAAGAACACAGAAAACTTCTGTTCAAGTTCTCGTTCTCTTTTGATGTGAAGGCTGTATTAGTCCATTTTCATGCTGCCATGAAGAAATACCCGAGACTGGGTAATTTATAAAGAAAAAGAGGTTTAATGGACTCACAGTTCCACATGGCTGGGGGGTCCTCACAATCATGGTGGAAAGTGAAGGAGGAGCAAAGGCACATCTTACATGGCGACAGGCAAGAGAGTGTGTGCAGGGGAGCTGCCCTTTATAAAACCATCACATCTCATGAGACTTATTCACTATCTTGAGAACAGCGCAGGAAAAAGCCACCCCCGTGATTCAGTTACCTCCCACCGGGTCCCTCCCGTGACATGTGGGGATTATGGGAGCTAAGATTCAAGATGAATTTGGGTGGGGACACAGCTAAACCATATCAGAGACTGAATGGAAGCTTGTTGGTGTAGGAATTCCAGAAGGCACAGGCAAAGCTGGTTTGTGTGACGTTTTCAGGGTAGCCTAGATTCTACAATTTCCTTGCAGTGCTAGTGGGAAATGGCACACAAAGCCCACTGCAGTCCAGCTTTCCTTCTCCTCTTCTTTATTACTCTTAGAGTAAGCTTATAGAAGTCATATAACTTTATTGTAAAGAAAACCAAATCAGCAATCACAAATAAGCAGAAAAGGAACAATAAAAAATGATCACTGTCATATAATCGATTAATATTTTGGTGCATATCTTTCTAGATTCTTTTTTACTCTGGCTTTCTTTTTATCAGGATCCTGTTGTTTCCAACCAAAGCCAAAATAGCTAACATGCTGGCTGGGCACGGTGGCTCACATCTGTAATCTCAGCACTTTGGGAGGCCTAGGAGGTGGGTGGATCATTTGAGATTAGGGGTTCAAGACCAGCCTGGCCAACATGGTGAAACCCTGTCTCTACTAAAAATACAAAAATTAGCCGGGTGGTAGTGGTGTGTGCCTGTAATCCCAGCTACTCGGGAGGCTGAGGCAGGAGAATAGCTTGATTGGAGGTGGAGGTTGCAGTGAGCAGAGATTGCGCCACTGCACTCCAGTCTGGGTGACAGAGTGAGACCCTGTCTCAGAAAAAAAAAAAAAAAAAAAAAAGCTAACATGCTTTAAGCACTTTCTCTGTGCAGGCATGGTGCAAAATACTTTACATGCACTAGCTCATTAGATTCTCATTTTTTAATGGAGGCACAGAGAGGTTAAATGACTTGTCCAAGGGCACACGGCTAGTAAGTAAGGAAATTGGGATTTGAACCTAGGCAGGCTGACTCCAGAGCCCCTATTCTTATATGGGCTGATTGCAAACCAGGTAAGAGATAGCTAGCTTTTCAAAGATCCCATGCCACTGTCTCCTAAGTGACATGGTGCCAGCTAGTGCAGTCTTAATCACTGCAGCATACAGCCAAAAAAAACTTCAGCGCCCCAGTTGAGAAATGAACACTGAACCACAGCGCCCCCTGGCTTACATAGTAATTCTGATTGGCTCACTCTAGGGTCACACTGGCCAGCAGAAATTCAAGACAAACCTTTATTGGGCATCTACTATGTGGCGAGCTGTCTGCCAGCCATTGGGCACAAAAAGTAGAATAAGGTATAGCTTCTGCTCTCCAGGTATTCTTGCATGGCCAGGAGAGACGCACCTAGAAGGTGTGTCAATTGAAGGAGAGCTATGCTGTAATGGAGGGTGTGTACCTGCCAAAGCCCTGCAGACACTACGGGGGAAGGGACTTTCACAAGATCAGGTTTCTGCTCTCACCTCCCTTGAGGCCCCCTCCTCTGATGCCACCTTGAGCTCCCTGGCCTGGCCCCAGTGATAAGATTTCCTTTGGTCCTTCCTTCCTCCAACTGAAATGTATGTGTCTTCCCACTTTTTCTCTCAGCGTGCTGCCAGATGGCCATCTTGCTAATCCCAGAACCTCATTCAAAATCAGGGGGTAATGACTTCTGAGTTTTAACAAGAGCTTTCAGAGCTGAACACCAGGAATCACAAACACAGATGCCCACGGGTTAGGCCGATAACATCAGTGCACTCAGCAGACCGGTATTTGGATGTTAAATATGCAGGAATATTCTTTACTTGCACAAAGAGATATACTCTCACCTATTTTTTTTCCTGAAGCACATTGTCCTTTGAGTCTATCTTCTCATTTTCTATTCATTTTTAATAAATATTAAATACAGCTAACATGCTGTATTTAAATGAGAAATATAAATATTTCTCTACCAGAAGAAAAAAAATAACAGCACAGCATGATGATAAATGCTAACATTTGGTGGAAAACCAAAGGGACTGGTGACTTAGGGTTCCCTAGGGCAGGATCTGAGACTTAGGTTCCCGGAGGGCAGGATTTGAATATAAGCAGTTGATTTGGAAGGTGATCCAGGAAATGGCAGCCAGTCAATAAAGGGTATGAGTTATGGTGAGTTAAACCACTGTGGGCAACTGTGACACAGACTCCAGAGGCCAGCGTCAAAGGTGCCCTTCAGCTGCCCATCTGTGAAATGGGTATTTCTCCATCAGCTCCCACCAGTCATTCATTGGGGTTGCTGAGGAAGCTTTAATTTTTCCAGTGTCTCTGGTCTACAGTGCGTGTGTGCCAAGCATGCAAGTCTTCAGGCGAAGGACTACAGGCCTTGGGGATTGGAAGTCAGGCCATCAGACCTCCAAATGGCAAGATCCCAGGGCCCAATAGCATTTGCCACAGGCACTGATGATGGTGAGCTGAAGCACGCTCACTCCATCTAAAGGGACAATGTAGCATCTGCTGAATTTCACCAAGCAAGATGTGGACCTAGGGTGGTCAGACCTTCAGATTTCTCAAGAAAAGCTAGTCCTTTAGATTTTTATGTGAAATTTCTCAACTTGTAAATGTTGACAATGAATTCAAATTTTTAAAAATGCACTATAGGAGCCAACCAAAGCATGTCTGTGGGCTGAATCTGGTTTACAGGCAGCTAGATTATGAAATCCAATCTACTCTGAAGGCTGATCTTGGCTCCAGACCGTTCTTGCTCCAGGCAAGATCTGAAGATGAATTTTGATAAAGGAAAGTGAATGTTTTAGTCAGGAGTAGACTGCATTGATATAATAAAGGGACCCCCAAGTACAATGGTGGTAACCAGACAGAAGTGTGTTTCTTTCTCGTGTAACAATCTGGAGGTTGGTGGGTGGTTCAGGACATTTCTGCTGTATGAGGCTGTCCAAGGACTAGGTTTCGTCTATCTTGTTGCTCAGAGTGTTGTCTTCCTCCACGGGGGTCAAAACTGGCTCCTCAGCTTCTTGTCCACATTCCAGCCAATAGGAAAGGAGAAAGAGAAGCTTAATCATTTTAAGGGTCAGATCTGGTCATTGCACAGTTCATGTCTGCTCACATCCCATTGGTGGGAACTTAGTCACATGGTCATGTCTGGCTGCAAGGGATGGTGGGAAATGTAGAATGTGGTCTCTCTCTCTCTCATTAGCCATAAGGTTCTGTTTAAACTCAGGAATTCTGTTTCTATAGAATTAGGGGAAGACCAATATTAGCAACAAGAAGCCTCTGCCACCGTGGAAGAAGGATCTGGAAAGAAGGGTGGGGTCTCAGCCTGATGGCGTGTCTTACCCAAGAGGGAATTTTTTTTCTCAGGAGAATGAAGAAAGGCTGGCTTTCCTCATCAGCTCTCTTTGTGTTGAATTCATCAGTCATGACAATCATTTGAGAAACCTTAGAAGATCAGCCCAAACCTGGAAAAAGTCAGTTACATTAGGAAAGGAGTGAGCATAAAGAGCACCTACTAGAGACAGGGTCCTTTCACACACGTGACCTCATGTAACCTTCACAATCATGCCGTGAGGTGGGTAGTATTATCACCACCCCATCCCGTTTTTTGGAAGAAAGGTTGAGTACCAGAGAAGCAGGGGTGATATTCAGACTCTTTAATTAGGGTTAGGGTATGGGGGCTGACCAATCACAGCTGCCATACAGATTTGTTTTATCAGAGAAGTAAAGGCCTTGGTCAGGATTTGAAATGAGGCTCATATGACTGCAAAGCTCACATTCTTTTCACCGCAATTTGATTTCCTTATGCCAGCTGCTTCCCCAGAGACAGTGACACCAACTCTTCTGGGTTGTTGAGAGGGTAAACAAACCGTGATGAATGAATCTCCTCTCCTAATATGAATGCCTTATTGTTGTTATTCTTCATGCCCTGACAGAGTATTTACAGCCTCTGCTGTTGCTCTGCTTGTATCTGGTGTATTAAGGAAAGTCAGAACTCACAGCCCTAGTGGAAAGTTACAACTGGGATTTGAGCTAATGAAGAGTTGAAGACTCAGCAACAGGCACTTGGCTTCACTATTAACCTGGACAAGGCCATTAACTTGCCTGTAATTAATTGGCTTGTTCTGTGACACGCTGTTGCCCCAGAAACACCCATATGGGTGTACCCCACATGAAACAAGCCTGCTCTATGAAAACTGAGACTTGTTGAAAAGATAAATGGGAGTTAATTATTTAATTAACCACAAAAGACTTTGCTCTGAAAAATGGGATTTCTGGATAGCTAGTTTCAAAATAATACTGAAAATTTTGATTCTGGGAGAAAGGGAGGATACAAAGATGTGTCAGTTCTTTTTTGGTCCATCTGGGAATGTTCTGGAATAAATTAGATTTCAAGAACTCTGTAATGATGCTTCAGAGGGAACTTGTGAAATCTGAATTGGGTTGGGGGTTGTTTATGGTGCATATATTTGGGGTGCCTGCCAAGCCCCTGTCCAAACTCTGAGAGTCTAGTCCCTCACCACCTAATGGAAGGAGGAGGTGTGTCTAAGCTGTCATGTCTATGCCACGTAACTGCATTCCCCCATCTCCCACCACTGACTGTATCAAAGGTAAACTCCTCACCAGGAACCAATCCATAGGCCCAGTCTGTGAGCCAACCAACTTGTCTTTAAAATGTGTGAACTAAGAGACACATAACTACACTTAGATAGTGCTTGGCATTTGGCCTGAAAGATCATGTACAGCCGGGTTGGGGCAGTGACTTTAATGCTGTGTACTGTCTTTTAGGAAGGCAGAGAGAGGGCATGCTAGTCTGTAAAGGGAAAAGGGGACTGAGTTGACATGCAGTGGCGGGCCTGGCTATCTTGATCTCCCATTGCTGGGTACCCACAGGATTGCCTACTGTATACTTTGAATAAGCATGTCTGGAGCCCCACTCGGTAAGGATTTCAAACTGATTTCCACTTATCCACCTTGATCAGGAATAAGACCTTATTTTTATTCCACTCACTACTCTCAGTGGGTCCAGTGGTCTCAGTTGGTTCACCTGTCCAAGAAGGCTTTTGTCCTGCCCATTGTGGTGGGGTGGGGATGATGGGGGGTGGGTGTTAGCCATGGGACATGCCACTGCAAACTGGATGATTTTTGAGGTCTGGTGGTCCTTGCCAGACAAGAGAGATGCTTTGGTTGTGACTCAAGAAATCCCAAGCTCCTTGGAGCAAACCTAGTGGAGCCTGTGATTTTCATTCTCCCACTATGCTTCCCGGGAGTAAATGCAGTCTTTGCTTTATTTCCCTATGGAGTAACTGACTTGTTTCTTGCTGAGTAGGCTGGGGATAGCAGTTGGGGGAGAGAGGTTTTTAGGATGCAGCAAAGAAATTTGATGAGTACAGAAGTATGGTGTGAATCCACCATTAAATGCCCCAAATGTTACTCTACCCCATTATCTTAGGCGGTTCTATTCCTTGCAACCAAACGTGGCCTACAACACATCCACACAATAGTCTTCTATTGCTTTCCCTCCCTTCCCTCTTGAATTTCTATAGGTAGTAGAAATCTGATCTCACTACCCAGGAGTCCTGGGAATATCATATCCAGATTTACACTGTGGCCCAATCAAAATCCATCATGCCTAGGGGTTTAGCAATGGGGCTTTGTATATTCATAAGTCATTAGAGAAACAACCAACTTACATTCCACTATTATGAGAGTTTCTTATAAAAGGGGTTGGCTATCCCTTTGGCCCCTTCACCTAATCCCTTTCTCCTTTTTAATCCCACCTGGTTGAACCACCTCTGTTTGCCAGGCATTTCCCCTTCAGTTAATAGTATCCATTGTGCAGGCTTTACTCATGCTTTCGATATGCCAGCCATTGTGCAAAATGATTTGCAGGTAGCATGCTGTTCAATTGTCACAGGTCCCTGCGTTGCAGCTACTAATGACGATTCCCATTTTACAGATGGGGAAATTGAGAGGCTAAGTCATCCATCTGACTCCATAGCCTGAAATTTTTTGGCCACTCTGCTTTACTACTGCTCTGGCTTCCCTGGGTTTCCTTCTGCCGTTTTCAGTGACTAGGGGAGAGAAGGTCCAGGTGTCCTGCCTGGCAGCAGGGCCCCCGGAACTTGGCTCTTTTCTGGCCTCCTTTCCAGCTAGCACAGCTGCCAATCTGGAACACAGCCCTTTCCAAGAAAGCCCAGGAGAGAAGCCAAATGTTGACTCACCTGCCAGACTCGGGGATGCTGCTGCCAAGATGCCTCAGGGCCTGTGCAGGAGGGCTGGCAGGGCTGGCCCATTGTGGGGCCTGGCAGGGGCAGCTTCAAAGGGCCAGGCCTTCTTTCCTGAGTGCTTCAGGTTCCAGAGGCTAAAGAGATCCAGATGGGTTCCTCCCCTCCTCCTTCTGCCCCATCCTTCAGCCCTGGAAGTTTCTGAAAGAGAATGTCTCCTCTACATCTCCCCTTGGGTGACAGACAAAATTCTAAGAAAGCACGCAAGACTTTCCACCCTCTCACCCCACCCCAGTGTGGGCACCCTGCTTAATCCCCAGGCCTGTGAATATGCTGGATTTTGCTCCCATGATTAGGTGATGTTCTATGGCACACTTGATCCTAGGAAGGGGAGATTATTCAAGGAGGCCTGATCTAATCCTAGAGTTTTCTCTGACTGGTGGCAGAAGAGGAAGTGAGAAGTTGGAAGCAGGAGAAGAATTTGACCCAGGCTTTCTGGCTTGAAGTTGAAAGGAGCCCTGCAGCAAGGACTATGAGAAGCTTCTGGAAGCTAAGAGTGGCCCATAGCTGACAGCCAGCAAGGGAACAGGGAGCTTGGGCCCACCCATGCAAGGAACAGAGTCTTCCAACACAGAGAATACATTTGCAATGAGATGCTTCCTCAGAGCATTCACACAGGACCCTAGGCCAGCTACCACCTGATTTCAGCCTTCTGATAACCTGCCCAGAGAACTCAGTTGAGTCTACCTGGACTACTGACTTGCAGAACTGGAGCTAATACATGGGCATTGTTTTAGCTGCAAAGTGTGGGGTAATCTGTTATCCAGCCACAGAAAATGACTATACTTCAGATATCTAACAGGCATTTCAAACCCTACATGTCCAGCTATTCCCCACTCGAGTCTTCCCCAGGTGGTCAGTGGTAGCTTTATTCTTCTTGGCATAGGCCCCAAATCTTCAAGTCGGTCTTGCCTCCTCTGCTTGTAACCCTTTGTTGAATTCATCAGCAAGTTCTTTTCACTCTCCCTTCATAATGTCTCCAGACTCTGACTACTCACCAACCCTGATGACCTGTTCCTTCTCTTTTCTGCCCTGACAGCACAGTAGTTCATTACTGAAATGGCCAAGTTCTTGCCCCTCCCTGGCAGGAGGCAAGGACAGTCCTGGGTGATGGTTGGCTGGCCTCCTCTTCAGCTTCTGTACCCAACTCATTGGGGTGGCTGCTAAATTCAAACACAGACACAAAGCAGAGGGTGGCAGAAGAAGGGGGCTCCCATGTGGAGGCCTCATGGGGAGCAGCGGACATTCAAGTTCTGGCTACCCTTGGGCTTGGTAGGCTCACAGAGCCGGCTGCCTGGCATGTTTCCAGATATAACACAGTTGTCACCCAGGAGGAGTTCCCAAGCCTCCTTCAGAATCAATTATGTTCCGGAGTCATGCTGTGGAATACTTTCCGGGGATCAGCATTTTATTTATTGTTCAAGGTTTTGAGCCAAGAGTGAAAAATTGTTGTTGATGATGATGGGGGAATTCCCAGGAGGCCCAGAAGAACTCACAGGCAGCCAGCCTCCTGGAGTCAGTAAGATGAATGGCTGTCAAGTCAGCCAGAGTGGGAGGCCATCTCGTCCTTCCTCGATGGATTTTCTGGGCTCTCAGTAACTTCAGTGAGGATCAAAGAAGATACATTTTCTTGTTTGGTCAAACCTTTAGCACAGTACTGGGCGTACGGTAAGTTCTCATCAGATGGTGGTTGTTATGACTGATATATTGACTGTAATTTACTTCTAAACATAAAGCACATTTAATACACCATGTCTCTGTGCACGTGTATGCATGGGGTGTGTGTGTATGTGTTAGTTTCATCTACATTGTAGGGGCTGTTAAAATTCGAAAGATCACAACCCCACACTCCAGAGGAAGGTACCATAAGTGCTTCAATTATCTGTCCTAGCTCAGCATCCATGGGTGTGTTAATTAGCATAATGGATTTCTAAAATGGTTTTTCATTGATGAAAAGAATGGCGTTCAAGAATGGTAGATGGCTGGAAATGTTTCATAGTGCATTTGCCTTGCCTGAAGACATTGTAAGTAAGTCTAGCCAGATCAGTTGCTTATTCTTTTAGAAAGGCTCCAGCCTTGGCAGTCCAAACAGTCCTATGTCTATATATTAAAGGGTTGATTTGATCACCTGCCTGTCTAGGCTAGGTACTGCACTGACAATAGTGTCACATGTGCCTTGACTACACTTTTTGTGAAAAAGGCTGTCGAAGTGTCTAAAGTGAGAGGGCTGACATGTCCCCGGGTTAACAGAATGGGTGGTGTGGCTGTTTATGTGCCTGCTCGCTGGCCTTGAAACCACTTAGCAAAATGTGGAATTTGGTCTGAGACAGACTGTCTTTGTAACATACTATCTGATTAGGTGATCAGGGGAGGAAGCTTGTAGCCTTCATGGACTTCTTAACTATTGCAGGAAGCCATCATCATCAAACACCTAGTAGTTTGAATAGCCAAATTGCTTAGGCTAGTTTGCAACAACTACTTTAAAATAAGTAAGATCATTACAACTGTATCAAGGAATAACTGGTTTCCTTTAGCTTAGAAAAGACATGTTACGACAAGAAGTCCGGAAAGTATGAGTATAAACCTCTGGTGCCATTTTAGATGATGGTCAATCTTGAAATGTGTGTGTGTGTGTGTGTGTGTGTGTGTGTGTGTGTGTGTAGACAAACAGATGAGCAGGTAGATGATAGGAGAAGAGGAAGGTGAATGGAGAATTACAATTCTATTTTTCTCTCAAGAAAAGAAAAGCCATGGAACCTTCTAGAAGTGGTGTGGCTGAATGTGATAAGCTGAAGTTTGGACCTCAGACTAGGGTTTGAATGCTGCCTCTCTTTCTTTCTAAGTGGCCTCAGGCCAGCTTCTTAACCTCTCTGAGTCCACTTTGTCATCTACAAAATGGGTATTGGAATACTTCCCTTGAGTTGTGATTAAAGTAACTGGCCTTGAAACCACTTAGCAAAACGTCAGGCACAAAGTGAGCCTTCAATAAATAATTGCCTCCCTGAATATTTGCAGAGCATTAGGGCTCTGCACACAGTATCTGGGTTATAGTAGCAAATAAAGCATATAGATTCCTAGAGCTCACAAACTCACAGTGATGACAAACTTCATTAAGGAGACACATGAGGACCCCCGGGCGTGTTTGTTAAAAAGGCAGATTCTAAGTATCAAGACCTCCTGAATCTGAGGATAAGTGGGTGGGGCCAGGAACCCATTTATAATAAGCTCCACAGGTGATCGAATGGGCGGCCAGGTTGGGGAACCACTGACTTAACCACTGTAATTCTCTACTGAAGCCTTGGTTTGGCAATGCTCCAGTCTCCCTTCAAAGGCTCTTCGGTCGTGAGTTTGAACTGACTGCACCCACAGTGATGGGAGGTGCTGCCCTCTTCCTACCCTGAACCACTCCACTGCAGGGGGTGGGGCAGAGAGAGTTACCCCTTGTCTTGCTTATTTTATAGGCAGTGCTCATACATCATTATCAGAAACTTCAAAGACTTCACTGAGCATCTAATTGACAGGCTACAACTTGAATTATGAAGTCTTCAGTAGCTAAATCTCGAAACTTGAGAAAGCCTCTGCTCCTCAGATCATCACCTAAAAACAATGAACATCTAGTCTGGAGGCTGCTATTGTCTGCATGTGACTTAGGAACCATTTTTTTTTGTTCTTCCCCTCCTTAAAATCATATATCCTATATACATATCAGTAGAAAATGGAGGTAATATAGTACTGGCACAGAAAGTAAAAAATAGTAATCCAGCCCTTCTGAGATAATCACCGTTAATATATTTGGTATACTTCCTTCCAGTCTTTTTTTTTTTTTTGAGACAGGGTCTAGCTCTGTCACCGAGGCTGGAGTGCAGTGGCTCAATCTTGGCTCACTGCAACCTCCATCTCCCAAGTTCAAGCAATTCTGCCTGAGCCTCCTGAGTAGCTGGGACTACAGGGGTACGCCACCACACACAGCTAATTTTTGTATTTTTTAGTAGAGACGGGGTTTCACCATGTTGGCCAGGCTGGTCTCAAATTCCTGACCTCAAGTGATCTGCCTGCCTTGGCCTCCCAAAGTGCTGGGATTACAGGTGTAAGCCACCATGCCTGGCCTTCCTTTCAGTCTTTTTTCTTTGTATGTGAGTACATGTATTTTGTTGTTGTTGTTGTTCATAAAATCAAGATCGTACCATAAGTGCTATTTTTTGAATTGCTCTTTTCATTTCATAACATGTTTTAAAGTAAAAAGTTAATATTTTTTAATGCAATTAAATATTCCTCTTTAACAGTGGTTTTTCACACTGGGATGGACGAAACTCTCAGGGTTCCTTAGATGTACCTACTGCTTACCTGGGGTGGGGAAAGGAGTTGGGTGGGGGGAGTTCCAGGCCCTAGAGCCTAGTTTTCATCACAGCAGTTCCACTCATACCTGGTTGTAACTGGAATACTATGTAGGATTCCATCAGAAACTTAAAAAATTTGTAAACTATTGCCCTAAATTATTATTAAAATGTTTTTAAACCATTTCTTTCCTTCTTTTTAAAAAACTTAAATGGAATGACTCTTTAAAAATTATAAAACAAATGTTTGCTGATAGTTTTAAAAAGCCCAGGTTTTTATTGTATGTTTTAAAAAATGATATATGTTCTTTGTAAAATAAAAATGTCAGATACAGATTTGATGACAAACCCACCTTTACTTCCGCCTCCAAATACCCAAGGAGTCCAGCACTGCCCCACTGCCCACCTTTAGAGGGCTCAGCTCACAGAGAATACCCAGTTAAGCCAGGTGTGGTGGCTCACACTTGTAATCCCAGCACCTTCATATCCACTTCGGAAGGATCGCTTGAGGCCAGGAGTTGGAGACCAGCCTGGGCGACATAGTGAGACCCCATCTCTATAAAAAGAAAAAAAACCCAGTTAAGATTTATGTCTCATTCCAGACTCTTCCCAGCATATGGATTATTCCGTAGGTTGAGGTACCCCAGAAGCCAACCTGAGACTAGGATTTCAGTGCAAGTGTTTTATGTGGGAGGCAAGCTGACCACTGTCCTGGTTTGCCTGGGGCTGGGGGTTCCCAGGATGAGGTGTTTGCCCTCCGTTGGGAGATAATCCCAGGAAGCACTGATGGAGAACTGGGGAAGTGAGATGGACAGGGCTGGGAAGCCTGTGATTAACAGGTTAGCCCCATGCACAGCTGAGCTCAGTCCTGTTTGGGACCTGTGGGGGGCGCTCTAGAACACCCTCCCCAAGGTGCTTTTTCTCCCGTAGGGCGTCCCTGCCTGGTTGCAGGCTCCCCCTGACTTCAGGCCTGCCCACCTCCTGCAGTCCTAGAGAGGCCTGGGCAGAGAGCCCCAGGAGCACCAATGCCAAGAGGGTAGCGGCAGAGCGCCAGTAGCATCTGCTATGAGAATATTTCTGTACACATATTTAAAAAAAATAAAAATAGGATCACTCCATTTTTGATTTACTGGCACCTTGATTTATGTAAGGTGTCTAAAAGAAAGACATTCTAGACCACAAATCTAATACTGCAGTCATTTCAAGGGTCCAGGCTTGGAATTGCCCTTGGGTTAATCGTATCAGAGGCTGATCATGTAAATGACTAGCATTGAAATCGGATGAAATACTATCACTACTACTTAAAACGAAAAACAAAAAACCTCCGATTAGTTCTCTGCTGGATTCAGTTCAAAACTGTCCGCTGAACCACTGGAAGAAACTAGCAATGGAAGTCTAGTGATTCCAATTCTTCTAGCGTTTGCGGTCAGCCCAAGTCCCCGCAGGAGCCCACGTGCTAATCCCGGGTCCTGACAGCCATGGACGAGGCCCGGCGGCGCTCACGGGGGGCCAGGGGCTGCCCCCCGGTGCAGGAATTCAGGTGTGTGCGACCGCAGGCGGCGCCGGCCTCCCCGCTGCAAGCACAGCAGCTCCTTGATTGCTCTGTCTAAACAAGGGAGCGAAGGCATAAGTTCCTTTTGTCACCCCGTCTCCATGGTTATTTGACACGTGATCGTCTTTTTTGGCGTCCTCCCGGCAAAATCGCGGTAGGTTTGGCTATTACATTCCTGTCTGTGAAGGAATGGGAGGGGTCCAATTACCCTTCCGGAGAGCCTCGGGTTGTTCCACAGAACAATTTTGGAGGTGCATTTCTTCCCTAATGAATTTAGGAACCCCAACCCTGATTTGTCAAAATGGATGCTGTTGAAAATTTGAACACTGGATTGAAGGCAATTTGATGATATAAGGGAATCATTTTTTTTTAAGTTGTGTTCATGGTACTGTGTTTTAAAAGACCATTCTTAGCCTTTAGAAACACATAGTGATATTTACAGATGAAATGATATGATCTCTGAGATATGCTTCAAAATATGCGGTAGGGATGGGCCAAGCCGAATTTGCCATGGGTCCGAGAGTGTTTACAGTCCTGTTCTGTCTACTTATATATATATATATATGTTTGACGTTTTCTATAAATGCAAACATTTTTGTTAGTGAAAAAAGATGGAGGCTGAAAAGCAAATCTGCTTTTGTTTTCAAAGGTCATGATAAGGATTGAGTGAATGAATGTGGCTGCAGGATAAACTCTGAAATGTAGGAGAGTAATATGCCGGAAAATTCTAACCTGTGCATAATGATGATGGAGGTGGTGGGAGTGTGTGTGTCGGGGGTGGGGGGGTGTGGGTCAGAGTTATTGCAGGGCAGCTCTTAGGGTCTCAAAGAGAACTGTCCACCTACGACTAGGCAGCGTAGAATTTTGAGATATTAACCATACTCCAACCCCAATTTCTGAAGCCAGACAATTTGCCTGTATTGTATAGGGGAAGAAAGGGTGCTACAGAATTCAGAGAATAGAAAGATTAAAGTTTTGGCTTTTTGTTTAATAAATTTTTCGTAGAGACAGGGTTTTCTTGTGCTGCCCAGGGTGGTCTTGAACTCCTGGGCTCAAGTGATCCTCCCACCTCAGCCTCCCAAACTGCTGGGATTACAGGCATGAGTCAGCATGCCTGGCCAGTTTTGGCATTTTGAATTTTAAAAGCTACTGTCCAGGCATAAGAGAAAGACTTAATTAGTGAGAATCATTTTTTTCCCTCCCTCCTGTTCCCCCAAAATGGTAGTTAGCTTTAGTTAAGCACTTATGATGGGCCAGGCACTGTTCTAAGCATTCCGCAAATATTGTCTTTTTAAATCCTCTAAGAAGCCTGTGAGATAATCAGTTTTACAGATGGAGAAATTGAGGCACAAACTGCTTAAGTAACTTGCCCAGAGTCCCATAACTCACCTGACTCCAGAGCTTAGCTAATCCCCGGATAGATGAGGGAAGACCAGCTTGTCATGGGAGCTGTTGGCTGAGATGGTGGATCAGGGAGTCTAGGCGGAAAGGACCTGAGGAGTCCCATTGTGGAAGGGAGAGCATGAACCGGGTATGGAAGCCTCAAGGAAGCTGCAACCACCCTCGCCTCCCATGCCTGGGTGCTCCTGAGGGCCTCCAGAACTTGGACTCAACCTAAGGGAGACTGAAGGAAATTCTTAAATGACAGTGATTTTGTTTCTCCCGCCTCCAGGATCAGGGACCTGATAAAGAAATTCACTTTAGTTGTCAAAAAACTCACTCACTCATGGTTGAGTTTGCAGCCTGTGATTCTCCATGCATAACAGTGTGATATGGTTTCTGCTGTTGTGATAAGGCATCCTAAGGAATCAGGGTCCTGGTTAGAGTATTAGATTTTCAAGTCAAAGTAACCTAGGTTTGAACTCTAACTCTGTCAGTTAGTTGCTATGTGGCCTTGGTGGGAGCCTTAATTTCTTGTCAGCAAAATAGGGATGAGAGTACTAACTGTGCCCACCAAACAGGGTGGTATAAGCATGAGATGAATGCACAGCTCAGTGTCTGGCACAAGGAGGGCGGTTGCAGCTTCCTTGAGGCTTCCATACCCGGTTCATGCTCTCCCTTCCACACTGGGACTCCTCGGATCCTTTCCACCTAGACTGCCTGATCCACCATCTCAGCCAACAGCTCCCATGATAAGCTGGTCTTCTCTCATCTATCCAGGGATTAGCTAAGCACCCAGGCTCTGGAGTCAGGTGAGTTATGGGACTCTGGGCAAGTTACAAGTACATTGTAACCTGTGTGTCTCAATTCATTGGTGGTATAACAAGAACTGGTTTTATTGTTTCCAACCATTGCTCCCAACCCAGCTTCCGTAACATTTTCCATGGCTAAACATCCTTAGTAGTAATTCCGCTGGATTCTGTAACTTACCAGTTCCTTTACTAAAACCATCACTTTAGTTTTTAAAGGCTCTGTCCTGGTCGTTTTTAAACTTCAGTCTATATTGCTGAAATGGGGGTGTAGTTAAAAAAAAAACCCATGAAAGAAAGAAAGAAAAAAAGAAAGAGAAAGAGAAAGAAAAGAAAAAGAAAAAGAAAAACAATGCTTCAGTCTTATATTGGATAGAAAGCCTTTTCCTGCACTTGCCCTGGGGCACACATGAACTATGATTCCTGGGGTGAGGAGGGGAAGTGAGGATGATTCTCTCATACCCTTTGCCCTCTCTCCTCCTTTTGTTGGCTCCTCGAGGGTGGGGGCTGGCAGGAAGGAGAGGAAATGCCTCCCACATCTCTTGCCTGGACCTGTTGGTGAGGCTGTGGGCCTCTCTTTGGTGGCTTAGAGCTTTCGTTGCTCCAGGGTTCTGTGGGCTTCATGTCGTTGGCCTTGCAAGGGGCTCACTTCCCAGCATCTCCCAGGGTGTTGTTGGTTCCTTCCTAGACCTGCCCACACCTCCTAGCTGACCCCACCGTAATCCTCTCTGTGAGGATGTAGGGTCTTTGCTCTTCTATCTTCCATGGCCAACTTTGGGACCTCTGGGTTTGTATGAACTCCAACTGTACACTTCTGAAAAACTAGGGAGCTAGATTGAGCTAGGGACTCTCTTTCTCATGGACTCCATTATGCCGTCCCGCCCCAATTTTATCATCTTCTTTCTGGTCACACAGAGGAAAGTCAGCAGGTCCTCCCATTAGGAAATGAAATTCCAATCTCCTTTACCTGCGGATACTGCCAGTCATTAGCAGGATACTCTCTGGGTCTCCTCTCCTTTCTTTGGAGGTCAGAACACACTTTGTTATCAAGAGGGAAGGAGGAAGGAAAAGGCCTCTCTTCACAAATACTGCACTACCCCAAAATATGAGGTCCTCTCTCCACAGTGGTGATGGTGGTGGTGGTGACAGTGATGGAGACAGTGCTGGAGGTGATGGTTGAAATAGTGATGATGGTGATGGTGATGAAGGCATTGACGGTGGTGGCTGTGGTGGAGACGGTGATGAGGGTAGTGGAGGTAGTGGTGGTAGAGGTGGTAATGATGGTGATGGTGGATGTGATGACACAGGTGGCAGGGATGGTGGAGATGCTGCTGATGGTGATGGTGATGAAGGCATCGATGGTGGTGGCTGTGGTGGAGATGGTGATGAGGGTAGTAGAGGTGGTGGTGGTAGAGGTGGTAATGATGGTGATGGTGGTGGATGTGATGGTATAGATGGTGGTGATGGTAGAGATGTTGATGATGGTGATGGTGATGAAGGCATTGACGGTGGTGGCTGTGGTGGAGATGGTGATGAGGGTAGTAGAGGTAGTGGTGGTAGAGGTGGTAATGATGGTGATGGTGGATGTGATGACACAGGTGGCAGGGATGGTGGAGATGCTGCTGATGGTGATGGTGATGAAGGCATTGATGGTGGTGAGGGTAGTGGAGATGATGGTAGTAGGGGTGGATGTGATAATACAGATGGTGGTGATGGTAGAGATGTTGATGATGGTGATGGTGATGGTGGTGAAGGCATTGACGGTGGTGTCCATGGTGGAGATGGTGGTGAAGATAGCGGAGGTGATGGTAGTAGAGGTGGTAATTGTGGTAAGAGTGGTAGAAGTGATGGTGGAGGTGATGATTCTCCTACAGTTACCCCAAATAAAGCCCTGAGGGAAGGTAGCTGGTCCTTTTGATTCTCAAGGGTCAGAGCTCCGAATTTGGAAGATGGGTATCCTTTGTCCTCAGGTCTGGCTGGGCCTTAGCAGAATTTTCAGAACAACAGGAAAAATCCCACTCAGCCATTAACACTCTCCAGTTACATTAGGTGTAGTGCTACCAATAAAAGTAATTCTTCCACAATTCTTTTAAAGTGGTACTGAAAATATGGTAGCTTCTTGTTATTTCCTCAGCCAACAGAAGCTGAAGTACAACTACTACAGTGTAAAGGTCTATAACAGTTCTTGGCATTGGAAAAGAGTTCTTTATATCTGAAAACTTTCGAACCAGTGCTCTGACTGCGTTGCTCACAGTCTCTTCTTGGGCAGGGTGAGAGGTCTTTTGAACTTGGGGTATAAGCTGTTGTCCCAGAAAGAGCGCAAGTGAATAAATGATCAATAAGAGGCTGAAACAAGAACCCTGGCCTTGCTAACTCTACAGTCTGGTCAATGGGATGAAGCAAGATGGAGGTGGTTACCTAGATGAGGAGGAAAGTTAGGCTCCTGGTTTTCTTTACTAGTGCCTTATGATGAGTTAATTTCTCTCTGTACCGCTAGGACTTCCTATAGGCCAAGGTTTCTTGACCTTGGCACTATTGACATTTGGGGCCAGATAATTGTATGTTGGGGATTGGCTGGGGCGGGGCTGTGCTGTGCATTGTAGGATGTTTAGCAGCATCCCTGGCCTCTACCCATTAGATGCAAGTAGCACCCTCCCTACATTGCGACAACTTTATATGTTCCCAGACATTGCCGAATTTCCTTTGAGGGGATCCTTTGAGCACTGCCACTGTAGATCCTACCCAGGCCAAGGCTGCCCCTTCTCTGGGAAGGGTCTGGGTACTGATGCAGCAGATACGATTTTTATTTTATTTTTTTGTAGAGATAGGATCTTGTTTTTTGCCCAGGCTAGTCTTGAACTCTTGGCCTTAAGCAGTCCTCCTATCTCGGCCTCCCAAAGTGCTGAGATTACAGGAATGAGCCAGCCTAGGTTTGATGTTTTTGAGCCATGTATTCAAGTCATGTAGCAAATTTAACTCTCTCTCTCTCTCTCTCTATATATATATATATATGAGGTTTTTTTGTTTTGTTTTGTCTCTTTGGTTTTGAGATGGAGTCTTGCTCTGTGGCCCAGGCTGGAGTGCAGTGGCGCGATCTTGGCTCACAGTAGCCTCCACATCCCGGGATCAAGCGATTCTCATGCCTCGGCCTTCCAAGTAGCTGGGATTAACAGGTGCCCGCCATCATGCCTAGCTAATTTTTGTATTTTTAGTAGAGATGGGATTTCGCCATATTGGCCAGACTGGTCTCGAACTCCTGAACTCAAGTGGTCTGCCTGCCTCGGCCTCCCAGAGTGCTGGGATTACAGGCGTGAGCCAGCATGCCTGGCCAACATTCTTTATATTTCTGTTCCCCATTTCTATAACTCATTTATATATATCACCCTTTGAGCCCTCATTCTTCCTGTTGGCATCTGTGGGGAAATGCTCTCTTTTTTAAGTTTAAACTCAGTCAATTCAGGATCCTTTTATTCTCTTTCCCTCCTGTACTGATCAAAGATTTACAGGGTTTCTGGCATTGGTGAGGGAGTGGTGGGAACTAATTTCTGATCTATGCCACTATCTTCTGAAATGTGTGATCCTTCTGGATGGTTCCTTGTGTGGGGGACTCTCGTATTGATTTCTGTGTTGTCTGAACCGATGGACATGTCTGTTCTCATCTTATTTGATTCCATTTGATTCCTTCCTTCCTCCTCTACTGACTTTATTCTCCTGGTTTCTGTGACCGCATAGATCCCAGGTTTTCTTCCCACTTTACTAGCTATTCTTTCTTTGCCTCTGTGGCTAAATCTTCCTTCCCCTTATCTCCAAATATCAGAGCACCCTGGAGTTCAGTCCAGAGCCCCATTTTCTTCCCTATCTAAACATTTCTCTTTAAATCCATGGCTTCAAATGTCATGCTTTTCCCATAACTCCCACATCTCTCCAGCACTGACCCTGCCTTATGTCCCTCATCCTTATAGTCGACTTTCCACTTGATATTTCTGCTTGGATATCTTACTGATGCCTCAAGCTTGACATGGTTAGAACCACTCTTGTTTTCTTTTCTCTAAACCCGCTCCTGCTCCCCAGTCTTCTCTATCTTAGAGAATAGCGTGCCATCAGCTCAGTTCCTCAAGCCAAAGATCAGGCAATTATTTTCAGTCTTCATTTCCCTTCCCCAACACATTCCATCTAGCAAGATCTGACTTCGACTTTATCTCCAAAACAACATGAATCAGTTCACCGAATTTTCACTGCTATCACCTTGGTCCAATTAACCGTCATCTCTTGCTGACATTACCACAACAGCTACCTGACTGAGGTTTCCTTGCTTTTATTTTTGCTCTGATCATCCTACAAATCATTCCCCATGCAGCAGCCAGAATAAGCTTTAGAAAATGTAGAAATCATAAGATCATGTCACACTCCTACTTAAACTTTCTTTTTTTTTTTCCACTCTGTCGCCCAGGCTGGAGTGCAGTGGTGCGATCTTGGCTCACTGCAACTTTCGCCTCCCAGGTTCAAGCAATTCTCCTGCCTCAGCCTCCTGAGTAGCTGTGATTACAGGTGCCCACCCCCACGCCCGGCTCACTTTTGTATTATTAGTAGAGATGGGGTTTCACCATGTTGGCCAGCTGGTCTCAAATTCCTGACCTCAGGTGATCCACTCACCTCAGCCTCCCAAAGTGCTGGGATTACAGGCGTGAGCCACGGTGCCCGGCCACCTGCTTAAACCTGATTGCTCCTAATCACACTTCAAATAAAATCCTGACTGCTGGCTGGGTGCAGTGGCTCATTGGCACTTTGGGAGGTCAAGGCAGGAGGATCATTTGAGCCCAGGAGTTTGAGACCAGCCTGGGCAACATAGCGAGACCCTGTCTCTACAAAAATTTTAAAAATTAGCCAGATGTGGAGGCATGCACCTGTAGTCCCAGCTACTTGGGAGGCCAAGGTGAGAGGACCACTTGAGCCCAAGAGGTCAAAGCTACAGTGTGCCAGCCTAGGTAACGAAGTGAGACCCTGTCTCAAAAAAAAAAAAAAAAAGGAAGAAAGTGAGGAAAAAAGGAAGGAAGGGAGGGAGGAAGGAAAAGAAATCCATCCTCACTGCATACGCTGGCTTACAGGCCCAGCCTGATCAGCCCGTGCCAACCACTCCAGCATCATGGTCTGTCACACCACCCTTTGCTCCATTGAACTTCAGCCACACTGGCTGTTTTAATGATCTACTGTGGCAAAACAAACCATCCTGAAACCTAGTGGCTTGAAACAGCAACTGTGGATTATTCCTCATGATTCTGTGAATTGGTGGAGCTCAGCTGGGAGGTTCATCTCTGTTCTACTCTGATGTTGGTGGAGGTGACTCGTGGCCTCATTTGGCTTGGACTTATGCAGGAACTGGAGCAACCTCTCTCACATGGAGGACACCCGGACATCTCTTTCTCTCCACCTTGTCTCTGGATCCCTTTACATGCTGGCTTAGGAATCCAGGTGAGTGAAATTGGGAATTGCCAGACTTCTTAAGGCCTTAGCGTGGAGCTGAAATGTTACTACATCTGCAATCTACTGGTCAAAGCAAGTCACATGGTATAACCAGATTCAAAGAGGTGGGGGGAGTGGCAAATAGACTAAGATGTGGCCATCCTGAATCTGCAGTCCTGACCCTCTTTCTGTTCCTTGCTCGTGAGCAGTTCATTGCTTCCTTGGGACACCTGCACCTGCTGCCCCTTGGCAGGGATTGTCTCCTCCTCGATCTCAGCATTGCCGGCATCGTCTCGTCATTCACATCTCAGTTCACATGCCATCTCTTAAGAGGTGACCATCCAATGAATAAAGTCACCAGTTACTATCATGTTACCCTTTAAATATTCTCTGCAGAGCATTACCACTCTGTATGTTGGTTTGTTTATTTGCTTATCAGTTGTCTCTTTTCACTGGAATGAAAGCCCCATGATGGCAGGAACCTGGCTATTTTGTTTACACTGTATTATCTTTAGCCCCTAGAACACCTGGTACAGAGCAGGCAGAGGCCCCCAGTTAATATGTGTTGAAATACCCTTCACTACCCTTTGGAAGTGAAGAACCTGGGAATTACTCAGGTCTGGGTTCTTATTATTTGCTGTGTAACCCTGAGGGTGTTATCTAACTTCTCTGTGCTTCAATCTCTAAAACAGAGTGAGAATTAAGAGTGCCTACCTCATCCTCATGGGGGAGTTGTAAAGATCAATGAAAATGATCTATATCTAACTTATCAAATGATCTGGAACTTGGTAAGCCCTTATTATCATTTATTTTTAGATTTTATTTTTAATTGACACATAATCATATATATGTATAGGGTATAGTGTGAGGTTTCGTGGATATGTTCTGTAGTGGTCAAATCATATGTAGCATTTTTATCACCACAAACATCAGTTCTTTGTTGTGAAAACATTCAAATTCCTCCCTTCTAGCTTTTTTAAAATATACAATACATTATTGTTAACTATAGTCACCTTACTGTGCATTAGAACACCAGAACTTATTCCTCTTACCTACCTATAACACTGTACCCATTGTCCAATATCGTCCCTTCCCTCCATCTCCCCTACCCTCCCCAGCCTCTGATAACCTCTATTCTACTTTCTACTTCTATGAGCTCCACATATGAAGGAGAGCGTGTGGTATTGTCTTTCTATGCCTGGCTTATTTCACTTAATGTTAATCCAAGTTGTTGCACATGGCAGGATTTCATTCTTTTTTATGGCTGAATAGTATTCCATTGTGTATATGTACCACATTTTCTTTATCAGTTCATCTGTTGATGGGCACTTAGGTCACTGATTGTGAACAGTGCTGCAATAAACACGGGAGTGCAGATACCCCCTTGTAATTTTGTAATTTTAATTAATTACATTATTTTAATGCAAACACTAACTTACTCTCTCCTTCTTACCTCCCTTCCCTGAGCTCCAAAGGCAGGAGAGAAACCAGTAGAGAAAAATTCCATGTAATTCCAGAAAGCAAGAATCACATTTCATTGCTATCTTTAAAATAGTTTCAAGTGACTGCCTGCTGGCTGCAGCCACAGAACAGGAGATGGGATAAGGAGATGGGTCCTTATCTTGTTCTTGGTGGTGGAAGGCGGGTCAGTCAAGGTCTGGGCCCCACTCTCCGCTTCTTACAGAAATGTGGAGCTCCTGAGCTGCAAGGGTCTGGCAGGCTTCTAAGAAGTTCCCTTTTGATTTGAATCCTGCTAAAGGCTGTGCTGGACTTCTCTAGTTTGTCCCAATTAGAGTCTTTTGAAACCACTGTACTTAATTTACCACCTAATTACTCTTACCTTGTTTGTTTAATGAAGCTTACATAATGATTCTGGTGATCTGTACAAAACCTTAGGTGGAGATTTTACTTTTCACTTGATAATTTGTGATTTTTATATTAATGTTTTATAACCTTGGGTTCTTAATCATAAAGTCATAAGGAGCTTAATTGACTTGAAACTAACCATGCCCTGAAGTGTGTACATGTCAAATTGATTCAAATTGATCCAGTGAGTTTAAATAAAGCTTAGGCCGGGGAGCATGATGACACCTGATAGAAATTTTCCTAAAGCACTTGACTTGGGGGACTCAATTATGCTGCCATCTCCACAGAGTAAATTATTAGATAAATACTGTTTTTTTTTTTTTTTTTTTTTTGCATTTATCACAGACTGAAAAGATAGGACAGTTCAAAGAAAAAAAAAACACTAGGAAAAGTTAGATAAGTGTAAAATGTTCTATTTATAATTCTTCCTTCTGAAAAGCCACAGAGAACTCACATTTTAGAGCATGCTGGTTTGAAATATATATATGTTTACAGGCTTTGTTTCAGAGCCTGACAGTCAACATCACAGTCTCAAGTTGAAAATGGTTGGAAATGAAGCACTGATAAGAGAAGCACTGGAAAAACACAAGCCTTGTTCGGGATGAGTGATCCTTCTTCAGGGATGATCAATTCAAGCACTTTCCCAAAGAGAACTTTCTCTGAGCAGATGAACTCACAGGAGAAATCCTCAGTTTTCCAGGACAGGGTGCTGTTCCACATTTCTGCCAAATGACAGGTCAATTTAGTTCTAATTGGCCCTAATTGGCACTTCTTCCCCTGAGAGGCTACATTCTTGTACCTGCCTTCCAGCAGTCCTCACGAAGGTGTGAAATCCCTTTCTGGCTTTGAAAAATATCAGACATAATTTCCCAGTGGATACCTTTATACCCAATGAAACTGATTGCTGGGCCCAGGGAGATGAGCCTGACTCCAGAAAGATGTAATTCCCAGGGCTCAGGGCTCCCTGAGGTCCCAGCAGTGAACAGCCGCACGAAATTCTGCTGTAATTGATCTCTCCAGAAACATTTTCCTTTGTAAGCAGTTCTGATGGTTCCTGACTTGCTTTCATAACTCTAGTTGCCATTTCTTGCAAGTCAGTCATTTTGTTTTACTCTTTTTAAGAATTTTTAAAGAAATATGTCTTGGACTTGAATGTCTGCAGTCTTGTGTCCCGCCTCACTGGCGCTGCCCTGCTCAGTGGGAACGCCGTGCCAGCTTCCTAATGAGCCTCCTTGTCTTAGTCTCATGTTCTAGAGCATCCTCTTTGCTGCATGTCCCTTGGAGATGGTGTCCCTGATTGCATCTTTCACCCCAGTGCGTCCAGGGCTGAGCACAGCATTTGACATACAGCACATACTCAGTAAATACTTTAAAAAAATTTTTTCATGTGGAGGTAAATAAGGTGTCCAAACCTTAGGTGATATCACAAAAGAATTTTTACTCATGTAATCACCACCTGCCTCAAATATAGAATGTTCTTAGCCACCCCGGGGAGCCTTTTCATGTCCTTTCTCAGTTAAACCCCCAACCCTAATGCATTCTGGAAATAACCACCATTCTGGTTTTATCACATTGCATTACATTGATTTTGCCTGTTCTTGACCTTTCTGTATGGAACTGTTCACTGCTGTGGTGGCCATAAAAATGCATCTCCCAGACTTCTGGTTGCTGGGATTGACCCACAGTCGGTTTTGCTGCGCTCTAAAATCCATCAGAACATTTGGGCAGGGAAATCTTCCCACAGGCTGCTCCTCCCTTGGACTGGGTATAGCAGGGATGCTAGTGCAGGCCCATTCCCAGGAGGTAGGGAACTCCTCTGACTAAACTATAGTCACCTTACTGTGCATTAGAACACCAGAACTTATTCCTCTTACCTACCTATAACACTGTACCCATTGTCCAATATCATCCCTTCCCTCCATCTCCCCTACCCTGCCTAGCCTCTGATAACCTCTATTCTACTTTCTACTTCTATGAGCTCCACATATGAAGGAGAGCGTGTGGTATTGTCTTTCTATGCCTGGCTTATTTCACTTAATGTTAATCCAAGTTGTTGCACATGGCAGGATTTCATTCTTTTTTATGGCTGAATAGGATAAAAAATTTTGGCTCAAGGACTCCCAACTGGCCTTGCCAACCTTCCTTAGAACTGCACTGTAGGCCGGGCGCAGTAGCTCATGCCTGTAATCCCAGCACTTTGGGAGGTCGAGGCGGGAGGATCACTTGAGATCAGGAGCTCGAGACTAGCCTGGCCAACATGGTGAAACCTCATCTCTACTAAAAATACAAAAATTAGCCTGGTGTGGTGGTGGGTGCATGTAATCCCAGCTGCTCTGGAGGCTGAGGCAGGAGAATTGCTTGAACCTGGGAGGCAGAGGTTGCAGTGAGCCGAGATCGTGCCACTGCACTCCAGCCTGGGTGACAGAGTGGGAAAAAAAAAAAAAGAACTGCCCTGCACTATAGTCTAAGATGTTCCCATCCAATGTTCCTTCTTTCCCTCTCTCCTTCCTGAGGGGCAGACCTGCATCTCAGTTTGATGATTCCCTGCTTCTCCTGGCTCCCTCCTCATCTCCCTCTCAGGTGTTTCTCTTAATACAGCTCTTGGACATTTAATCCTGGCATCTGCTTCTTGGATTGACACAAATGTGAACTCTTCTCTGAAGCCTTCACTAGGCCCTTGATTTTCACTCATGTTGCATGTAGCAATCATGTATCCTTTTCATTTATTGCCATGTGGGATTCCAGTGCAAGAGTATGTGCAGAGTTTAGCTCTCCTAGACCTGATGGGCATTCTGGCTGTGACCGGTTTTTGGCTCTCGTGAATAAAGCTGCTAGGAGCATTCTTGGACTCCTCTCTTGGTGGACATGTGCATTCATTTCTCTTGGGTGTGTACTTGGTAGTGAGAGTGTTGGCTTGTAGGGTAATGGATGTTTAGTATTAGATAGTATTAGATACTTCAGTACAGCTTTCCAAAGTAGTCGGACCAGTTTACTTTCCCATGCTCATAAAGTATTTACTGAGTAAGTGAACTCTAGCCAGAAGAGTCTTTTAAGGACTTAACTTTGTCCCAGTCACTACCCTGATTAGACAAACACACACACACACACACACACACACACACACACACACACACACAGCTTTCCATGGTGCCCCATTGTTATAATGTCCAAGTTCTAAACTCACAAGTTGTACAAGGCCGTGCCTGACATAGCCCCTGTATAACTGTCCAGTCATATTGCTTGCCACAGCCAGCACCCACTAGCCACCAGTCACATCAGCAACATGAACTTTGGTTACATTGCTTCTGTTTTCTTTGAAAATGCCACAGTCTTCTACCATCTAGATTTCTGCACACATTAGACCCTCTGCCTGGAACATGTTAGCTTGTGTGTCTCCCTATCTATATTTTCCACTTTGCCTAGTGTATAAGTTAGAAATGTTTTCAATCGCAAGGAATGGGGGAGAAACAGCCTTAAAGTGACTCAAATAGCAGTTCTTTCCCTGCAGCCCTTTGGCAGATAAGACCCTCCCATGACATTAGAAATGTAGAAGTGGGCAGTAACTAGCATTGCTTCGGCAGTATGATGATGCCAGGGCTGATTCTGTGCCATTCTCTTATCTTTCATCCCAACCTTGATTACCTCATGGTCATAAGATGGTTGCTGCAGCTCCAGGCATTACATCCATCTTCAAGGCAGGAAGAACAAGAAAGGGCCAAGCCAGCCATTTCTGTCTCTTTCATGAGAAAAGTGAAATTTTTTTTCAGACACACCTCTGCAGGCTTCTGTTGGAGTTACCTTGGCTGAACTTGGACACCTCTAGCTTCAAGGAAGATTGGGAAGCTATTTATTTACATATATATTTATTTATTAATAGACAGAGTCTCACTCTGTAGCCCATGCTGGAGTGCAGTGGTGTGATCTTGGCTCACTGCAACCTCCACCTCCTGGGTTCAAACGATGCTGTCTCCTCAGCCTCCCAGGCTCCTGGGTAGCTGGGATTACAGGTGTGAGCCACTGCGCCCAGCTAATTTTTGTATTTTTTGGTAGAGATGGGGTTTCACCATGTTGGCCAGGCTGGTCTCGAACTCCTGGCCTCAGGTTATCCACCTGCCTTGGCCTCCCAAAGTGCTGGGATTACAGGCGTGAGCCACTATGCCAGGCCCTGGGAGCTATTTAGCTCTTCAAGGCTCCACAGGGGAGGACAGGAGAGAAAAGGTTTGGAAATGACTGTTGAGTGAACCTCCCCAAAGTGTCTTCCCTAGTAAGCAGACTCTGACTCAGCCTCTGGTTTCAGTTTGGCTGTCCCTTCCTCTTGGAAGCCTTCCTTGATCCCTCACCTTTTTAGGACTAATTTAGATGTTTCACCATCATAGTGGTCTCTGAAGTTTTCCCTAGTCATGAAGTTATTTACTGACTCTCACCTTGAGGTGTGTGTTAAATCAAGCCCTTCAAGAAAAAATGGGAAAATATGTATGGCCATGGTAAAATACATGCACAGATCCCTCCTCCACCCTACGAAGCCTCCCTACCCCATCAGCATTTTACCTGGTTTTTTTTTTTTTTTTTTTTTATCAAGTCTATGTGCAACCTCAAAGTGGCCATGGCTTCTTGGGGGAGTCCCTACCACTTCCCTGAATTGAATAAACTCCCAGGAAAGCACTGGCAAACTTATCCCAACATTTGTGCCTGTCAAAATCCTGTCAATCCAGACTGGCCACTCCCAGCCTCTTTGTTTTATTACTACTTAAAAGCTTTAAAAATCCCCTCTTTGGGGGGGGCAATCTGTAAGATCTGTAAGCAGGTAAGATCTTGGACTTTGGAATGCCTGGGTTCGATTCCTGACTCTGCACTTATCTGATACATGGCTTTGGGTGAATCACTCCGCCTCCCTGGGCCTCAGTTTTTTCATCTGTAAAATGGGGATAATAACAGCACTTACTTCTCAGTGTGGTCGTGAGGTTAATTCATCTTGGAAACCCTGTCACATGACAGGCACTCACTCCACATTGGCTGCATTTATTCCCTCTGAGCCCTACTTCCATCTACTGCTCCCGCCAGTCCCCTTTCTCCTCTCTTCCTCTCCAAACTCAGTCAGTGAAATGCCTAATCCAATCACTGCCTGAATCAGTGACGATTACATTTCCTGGGAATATTTACAGTCAGGTGAAGGAGCTCAAGCAAGAGTCCAAATAACTAGAAAGCAGCAGCTGACATGGATTGCACTCTTGCTCTGTGCCTTGCATGCGTTAGTTGGCGTGTTGCTTGCTCACACCGGGTTGTTTCATTCTTCCCACATTTATAGACGAGGAATCTGAGTCTTGGAGTGATTTGTAAATTTATAGTGTTCCAGCAGAGGTTGAAATGCAACTTTGGCAGCCAGGCATAGTGGCTCATGCCTATAATCCCAGCAATTTGGGAGGCTGAGGTGGAAGGACCGCTTGAGCCCAGCAGTTCAAGACCAGCCAGGGCAACATAGTGAGAGCCCCCTGCCACAACCATATCTACTAAAAATAAGAAAAAAATATTAGCCTGGTGTGGTGGTGTGAGCCTGTAGTCCCAGATACTTGGGAGGCTGAGGTGGGAGGATTGCTTGAACCCAGGGGTTCAAGGCTGCAGGGACTCGTGATTGCACCACTGCACTCCAGCCTGGGTGACAGAGCGAGACCCTGTCTCAAAATAAAAACAAACAAACAAAAAAAACCAACAACAACAAGTTTGTCTCATTTAAAGCTTGGGCTCCTAACCATCATACTAAACTGTCTTTATTATGGTTGGTCAGCCCCAGACGGGCACAAGACATTTTGGAGTTCAGAGGTGGCAGAAATCTCAACTGATTTGGGGGTTTCCAAAAAGCCTTCATGGACACATAAAACCCAGCTTGGAAGGTGGAGAATATTTCATCAGGTGGCTGGAGGAAATATAGGGATTGTGGGAAAGGCTTTTTGGATGCATGGAACAGCAAAAGCAAAGACACAAATTCTCAAAGCGCAGGACAAATTTTGAGGGGAATAATGGTTAGGAATATAGGTTCTGGCATTGACAAAACCCTTGGTTTAAATCCGAGCTCTGTCACTACTAACTGTGTTACTTGGGTTAAGTTGCTTAATTTCTTTGTGCCTTAGTTTTCTTGCCTGTACAATGAGAATAACAGCAGCCCCTTTGAAATGGTTTAGCAGGATGAAATGAGATGATGCCCAAAACCTCATACAGTGTAAGCACTCAGGAAGTGCCATCTATATTCACTACGTCACACAGGCTGGTGACCTGCATGTCACCTGCTCCCAGGAGATCAGGACGAGAAGAACAGAGGAAACAGCTTTTGAGTTTTCTCTGCCTTTAGGTAAAAAAAATGGAAGCACTTGTTCCTCTTGCAGCAAATGACAGCATGAATCATGCTTTATTTATCCAGTCTCTTCCAGTCTGCCTTCTGCAACGTGCCAGCATTAGCAGAATGTGCATAGGAACATGACCATTAAAAAATGAACACTCCAAGGCCAGGCGTGGTGGCTCACACCTGTAATCCCAGCACTTTGGGAGGCTGAGGAGAGAGGATCACTTGAGGTCAAGAGTTCAAGACCAGCCTGGCCAACATGGTGAAACTCCATCTCTACTAAAAATACAAAAATTAGCTGGGCATGGTGGCATGCGCCAGTAATCCCAGCTACTCGGGAGGCTGAGGTGGGAGAATGTCTTGAACCTGGGCGGCAGAGGTTGCAGTGAGTTGAGATTGTGCCACGGCACTCCAGCCTGGGTGACAGAGTGTGTGAGACTTCGTCTCCACAATAAATAAATAAATAAATAAATAAATAAATAAATAAATAAATAAAAATAAAAATGAACAAACACTCCAGTATGGGCAACATAGTGAGACTTCATCTCTACAAAAAAAATTGTAAAAAATTAGCCGGGCACGGTGGCACAGGCCTGTAATCCCAGCTTCTTGAGGGACCGAAGTGGGAGGATTGCTTGAGCCCAGGACGTGGAGGCTGCAGTGAACCGTGATCATGACACCACACTCCAGCCTGGGTGACAGAGTGATACCCTGTCTCAAAAAACAAAACAAAACAAAAACACTCACCTTGAGTACTAGTTTACAAATATTTGGCTTCAGCAGATATTTCAGACCCTTGTCTCAGGGAGAAACTTAAAGGTTGATTTCTGAAATAAATTATACAAGCTTAATGTCCATCCACTACCCTTTTACTGGTCACTAACAAGACCCCAGTGCTTGGGCCAATGGGGGAGGGGAAACCAGGAGAAAAGAAACAGGGTGTTTTGTGTTTTTTTAAGTTCACATTTTCCTCCTTGTGGAGCCAGTTGGAGCGTGGTCAACAAATTGCTTTGAAGGACCTGAGACACCTCAGTGGGTCCTTCCCGCACCGTCTTTGTGTTGGTAAAAATCAATGCTGACTTCCACCACCATCCCTTCTGCCCTAACCCCGCTCCCCGCTCCCATTTCCCCCTAGGAGATCTAAGGAGAATTTAATCCATATGGTTTTGATTCCCTCACTCATCAAAATGCAGTTTTCCAACAGCCATTTGATCTCCAAGATGTGATGTGAGTGTCTTTTTGTATTTTATTTTTTCCCTTAGAAAAGAAAAGCTGATGGTTTGCCAAAAGAAAATGAACTCCAAACTCTTGGGGTCTGAACTGGGTTCAAGCATCAGATCCAGGGGAGCCCAGGGGGATGCTGCTTAGTCAGGGGCCTCAAATGTTCTCTGCACAAGCCAGGTGAGTCTAAGCAAAGTGGGGGCACTTCCTCTGCTTTCCTTTCTCGCGTGTGTTCGTGTGTGTGTGCGTGTGTGTGCGCGTGTGTGCGTGCGTGTGCGTGCGTGTGCGTGCGTGTGCATGCGTGTGTGTGCATGTGTGTGTGCGTGTGTGTGTGTGCGCGTGTATGTGTGCGTGTGTGCATCCATGTGGATGTGGGCATCCTACCCACTCTTCTATCCTAGAAACTGAATAATAATGACCATGTATTAAGTACTTCCTGGGGTCCAGGCTCTGTGCCTAGACTGATTGACTGATTGATTGATTGATTTTTTGAGATGGTGTCTTGCTCTGTCGCCCAGGCTGGAGTACAGTGGCATGATCTTAGCTCACTGCAACCTCCGCCTCCCAGGTTCAAGCAATTCTCCTACCTCAGCCTCCCAAGTAGCTGGGATTACAGGCATGTGCCACCATGCCCGGCTAATTTTTGTATTTTTACTAGAGACAGGGTTTCACCATGTTGGCCAGGCTGGTCTCGAACTCCTGACCTCAAGTGATCCGCCCACCTCAGCCTCCCAAAGTGCTGGGATTACAGGCTTGAGTCACAGTTCCCGACCTGTGCCTGGATTTATGATCTATGTGCTTTATGTAAATGCTGGAGTCTTTATAATCACCCTTTGAGGGAGGTGCTCCTTCCCTCCCTGCCTCCCTCATTTCTTTCCTTCCTTCTTTCATTCATCAAATATTTATTGAGCATTTATTATGTGTCAGGCGCTATTCTAGGGTCTGGAGACAAAGTGGTGAACAAGACAAATTTCATCCCTGCCTTTGTGAAGCTTACATTCTAGTTCACGTGCAATTAAGCAAATGAGTAAGACGGCTTGAAGTAGTAATCAGTGTTATGAAGAATATAAAAGAGGAAGGTGGCAGAGATATTGTGATCTGCTCAATTTAGAATGAGTGGTCAGGGAAGGCCCCGCTGAACGGATTGCTGAATGACACCAAGGATTCAGCTGCAAAGATACAGGAGGAGCGAGCTCTCCTGCAGAGGGAATAAGAGGGGGCAGAGTCCCAAGATAGGAGCACCCTGAGCACGTGCAGGGGGCGAATAAAGGCCAGCAAGCTGGAACAGAGGAAGCAGGTGGGTAGGGAGTGGAGTCCACATGGTGAAGAAGGAAGCTGGGTTAAGCATGGAGGGCATTGCGGCCATGGGGAAAGCCCCTGGAGTTTTAGGCAGGAGAGGCTGGGATCTGACTATGTGTTTACACCATTGCTCTGGGGGCTGGCTAGGGGAGAGGTTGAAAGGGCCGCGACAGGATAAAGAAGGAAGGAAACTGGCCAGGAAGCTGCTGCTGACCTCAGGGTATGGTTCTCCCTCTCCATCACGGCTCAGACGCAGGCAGACTCAGATGAGTGTTAGAAGTGAAGCTCACTGCCCCACCCAACTCCACTGCTTGGTAATAGAACTTAAGGAACTGAGTATTTTTTAAGGGGTTCTTGTCACAGTGGTGGTCCAGATGGAAGTTCGGAAGTAGGAGTCTAGATGTAGCAGGTGGGCTTGCTGACAGATTGAAGGTGTTGGGGAAAAAGAAGAGAGACATGAAGGATAGCGGGTCAGTAGAGGCCTGAGCAGCTCGTGGGGTTATGGTCCCCATTTTCCAAACAAGAAAATGGAGGCCCAGAGAGGTTGAATACCCTGACTGAGATCCCATAGGAAGGGGCAAAGTCAAGACTCCAGCACAGGACTCTGTCTTTTAAATCTGGTCTCTGAATTGTGCTTTCCCAACTCATCGATACGCCCCTAGACCATGCTGAGCATTGCACCCAGAGGACAAACCCAGCACATTTCCTCCCCCAGACATCATGGTGGCTTCTCGGGATCTTTTAGGCCCTCCTTCCCCTTCCTGGGGGTACAGCTCCCTCACAAGAATGCACGTACAGCCGGGCACAGTGGCTCACGCCTGTAATCCCAGCACTTTGGGAGGCTGAGCTGGGCGGATCACTTGAGGTCGGGAGTTCGAGACCAGCCTAGCCAACATGGTGAAACCCCATCTCTACTAAGAATGTAAAAATTAGTCTGGGCATGGTGGCTCACGCCTGTAATCCTAGCACTTTGGGAGGCCGAGGTGGGCAAATTGCTTGAGCTCAGGAGGTTGAGACCAGCCTGGGCAACATGGTGAAACCCCTTCTCTACTAAAAATACAAAAAAAAATTCACCAGGCATGGTGATGCGCACCTGTAATCCCAGCTACTCAGGAGGCTGAGGCATAAGAATCACTTGAACCCGTGAAGTAGAGGTTGCAGTGAGCTGAGATCGTGGCGCTGCACTCCAGCCTGGGTGACAGAGCGAGACTCTTCTCCAAAAAAAAAAAATGAATAAATAAAAATACAAATACAAAAATAACAATACAAAAATTAGCTGAGCATGGTGACGTGTACCTGTAATCCCAGCTACTAAGGCTGAGGCAGGAGAATTGCTTGAACCTGGGAGGTGGAGGTTGCAGTGAGCTGAGATTGTGCCACTGCACTCTAGCCTGGGCAACAGAGTGAGACTCTATCTCAAAAAGAAAAAAAAAAAAAGCACATTCTTTTTATTTCAGGGCTTTGCTATTTTGAAATGCGCAGAATACACATACCATTGCTTTTCCTTTTACTGATTTTATTTTCAATTATTTGTTTGTGTCTGTTGTCTACACAATAGGAGTTTACTAAATATTGTTGATTGACTAAATGTCCTAATGCATGCTGTGATGTTTGTTTAATGGTATAGAGCTGTAGAAAGTTTTCATTCATTCATTCATTCATTCCCTCAATCATTCATTCCTGAATACTATCCCTGATGTTATGCTGCACATTAGGGGCTCAGAGAAGAACGAAAGCAAACCTCTGTCCTCAAACAGCTTCTAATCTGGTTAGGTGTGAGTGGAGTGAGCATGTGTGAGTGCAGAATATGGACAGGTGTATAAATAAATACTTTCAATACGATGTGTGTACAAATTTTGTGAGTACATAAAAGAGGGACTTTTGACTCTTGGGGAAGTTGGGAAGGTATGGATTTTATTAGAGATGGCTTCAGGGAAAGCGTCACATTCAAGCTCAGATGCAAGGGACAAGGGGAGGAATCCTCTAAGAACAGAGTGGAAAACTGAAGGGGATTGTGTTGGGAGGCACATTTTCTACCTTTGCAGCCCCTTCTCCAAGTTAAAAAGGTCAGGATAGATGGGAACAGCTGCGGGAGGCGAGTGGGAGGAGATTACTGACATGTCCCCAAATTCTGTGGCTTGGCGAACTTTGGGATTCCTGTAGCCAGTTTCTGGGCTGTGGAGGTTCCCTGGTCCATATTTCTGCTATTGATGACTGTTGATAAGGTATTGATGACTATGGCAGACATGGGCTGTTTTTTCCCCAGCATCCTGTGGCAGCAGCCCTCGTGCTTCTATAGGATCATCCCTTTTCCAGTCTCAGTCCTTGTGGTGTAGGGGAGGGTCAAACCCTGCTCCCATTGGGATATTCCATTCCCTTGGCCATAGTAGCCCTGTGATCCACACCATGCCAATCAGGGCCCAAGAGACTCAATGCTAGGATTTTCATTTGAATTACTGAAGCAGTACAATCCTGCTTTTCTGCTGGATATGATGCTGGATGGAGTGTGGTCCAAGGAGCTGTTGGCAACCACTGGGCAACTACATGAGGCTTAGAATGAGGCCAACATCAAGCGAGTACTGTCAAGACACAGAGAGGGAAGCTGGTTCCTGGTGACACCCTTTGAGCCCTGAATCAATGGATACCTGAAGCCAGCCTTATCCTAGGACATGAGCTAACAGATTGCCTTTTTAGCTTTAGCCAGTCTGAGTTGGATTTCCTTTAGTTTGTACTGGGCAGAATCTCAACTAATACCATGGCCCATAACCCTGTGAGATATCATTGCTTCAGGAAAACCTTTTCTTTTTCTCCTGGAAACTTCGGTCTTAGAATGCAGAGGAGGGATGAAAGTGGGAGTTTTAGGCATGATGGCGAGGAATATAGTTAAGAGGGGCAGAACATATTTGCCCCTGATTTTCGATCGCTGGTGCTATTCTCACTGATGTCGATCACCTTAGTGTCACTCAGTGGAAGGATTTACTGCAGTGGTAAATTTCAATGGAAAGAGTTTTGTTATTTCAGCACAAATTTTTATTGTTAGTGGTGGGGACTTTTTATAGTTCTGTTTTTACAAATCAAAAGTAATGGTTAAAGTAGTCACTGCATTAGAATCTATTCTGATTTCAAAGGATCCTAGAAGTCACCTAGTTCAACCTCATTAAGCCTCTGGTTCTTCAACAGTAAAACTGAAATCATCAGAATATGCACCTCATGGGGGCATGAGCTGTCATGTATGTTAAACTCTCATATAGACTTGTATTTACAACTCAATAGAAATAGCTTACTTCCAATAATTTGGGTAACAGGAAATCATCTCATTTTAGAGGATCTAAGCAGTACTTCTTGACAAATTTATATATTTTAAATATGTAAATGGTTTCATGGTTCTCTCTGGGCCTCAGTTTCCCCATTTGTAGAAGAGGGGTAATAATGGTACCTAATTCATAAGGTAGTTGTTGAGGATTAAGTGAATAAAGCCCAATGCTCCCCCTACCCAGTCACTCTCCACTTTTTTTGACCCTGCTCAGTGTCTGGGAGGCTGATCTGACTCAGGTGGGTTGCAGTCGCGGGGCTCCACTGCCCTCTGGTTCTGGTAGGTTTCAGCCTATGAAAAACATGAGGCTGGAGCAGGAGAGCGGTGACTCTGCTGGGGTCAGCGTGAACTGGCCATGTCTTTTCACCAAAGGCCCTAGCTCCTGGTGGGGAGCCTTCTCCAAAGGCCCTGGTAAAGGCTTTGTCTCCTTGTTGCTTCAGTCTCAGAGGTTGTCAGCTCCACTGTCACCTGTGTTTTCTCTACATCTCACCCACACCTTTGCAAATGGTCTCTCTATTGAGCTGTTCTCAAAGCTCCCAATTCGAGTGCACCCCTCTGCTTCTGCTGGCCGCTGACTGATTCGCTCCCTTGATAAGACCCAGGACAGTGCCTGGAACACACTCAATGCAGTCCCTACTGTAGTTATTTTGTTATTTACAAAGCAAAAAATCACATGCATGATGGATATGTGGTTTGACCATCAATTTCATAGTTCGAGGTCTTCTTTTCTTAATCAGATGTTGTGGTTTTACTTTCATGAATTAGGAATGGCTTTGATGAATGACTGACCCTCCCATTGAAGTGCCGCCAGAAAGAATGGGTTATGGGCACAATCTCCAATGCCCAGTCATCACATTACACTCTTAGTCCTCCAGTATTCTCATCTCCCCTTATCGTAACCCTCAGGACTCAACTATAACCCAGGAGGTTTCCCACTTGTACTAATGTAAATTAAGCAAACTCAGATACACCCTTTTGGTAGGGTCCATGGATGTTGTAGATTGAAAGTCTGTATTTCCCCTAAGTTCCTACATTGCAGTCCTAACCTCCAAAATGATGATATTTTGATGTGGGGCCTTTGGGAGGTGTTTAGGTTTATTTTATTTATTTGTTTGATTTTTGAGACAGTCTCTCATTTTGTGGCTGGAGTGCAGTGGTGCAATCATAGCTCACTGCAGCCTTGACCTCCCTGGGCTCAGGTGATCCTCCCATCTCAGCCTCCCGAGTAGCTGGGACCACAAGCATGGTGCCACCATAGAGATGGGGTTTGCCATGTTGCCCAGGCTGGTCTCAAACTCCTGGGCTCAAGCAATCTTCCTGCCTTGGCTTCCCAGAGTTCTGGGATTACAGGCATGAGCCACTGTGCCCGACCATGATTAGATTTAGATGAGGTCATGATGCAATGAGTGAGGTCTCCCGATGCAATGAGTGTCCTTTTACGAATAGGAAAAGGGAGCAGAGTTCTTTCCCTTTCTCTCCACCATGTGAACACACAGTCAGAAGGTGGCTATCTGCAGGTTAGGAAGAGACCTCTCACCAGGGAACCAAATGGACCAGTGCCCTGGTCTTGGACTTCACAGCCTTAAGAACTGTGAGAAATAAATATCTATTGCCTACGCCACCCAGTCTATGGTATTTTGTTATAGCAGCCCGAGCTGACTAAGACGATGTAAATATTTCGTGTGCATAAGAATAACGTGAACTCTTCTGCCCTAAGAGCTCACTGTGGGCCAGGTGCTGGGCTAAGCACGCTACATGAATGACCTCATTCAATGACCACAGTAGCATGTATGACTACTTGTATTAGGAATTGCCTTTAGTTTTTAGAAAGAAACCAGGAATAACAATGATTTAAAAGATAATTTTTCTCACACACACAAAAAGCCAGGAGCTTGGTAGCCATGGGCTTAATAGTAGCTCTGTGGTCATCACAGTCTTGTGCTCTTTTTGTTTTTTAGTGCAGGTGTTCTATCTTCAAGGTTACCTCATGCTCCAATGTGGCTGCTGTAGCTCCAGCCATTATGTCTACATTTCTGACTATGAAGGAAGGGAGGAAGGCCAAAAAAATTGTTTTAAGTGCCAGCTCAACAAATCCCCCTTTATGACACTTTCCCAGAAACCCCACCCAACAACTCTGCTTACATCTCATGGGCCAGAGATTGCTCTCATGGCCATACCTAGCCATGAGGTGGGCTGGTCAAGGTAGTCTCTTGGCCAGGCTCACTGCAGTGCTTAGTAATGCCAAGGTTCTGTTCCTTAAAAAAAAAGGGAAATTAAGATGAGGCAGGTGGTTTCTGCCATAGGACTGCTGTTGTCCTCGTTTTACCAATGAGCAACATGAGGCTCTGAGAGTCAGGCGTCTTGCCCGAGACTACATCAATAGTAAGATGGAGGCTGCATTTGGATGGATGTCTGCCCGACTCCAGTCTTTATTTACTAATGATAAAGTTTGCCTAAGAAGAAAGGCAGGAAGCGAAGTAGGCAGCCACGTGCAAGCTCACATGTTTCCAATGCTGCTTGACGGGCACCCACTGAATGGGCCAGAGTTTTAATCCATCTGGCTTATGTGCAAAACTGACTCACAGAAGGCTTTCCAGAGGGCACTGTCACATAGATGGAGGACTCTCTTAACTCTGGCTTGTCTCTCGTTCCCGGTAGACTGTAGGCGTTGAGTGCACTGTCATGGGCACTGTTGTATGCCCAGTAGCCAGCACGGGGCCTCGCACGTCACAGGGACTCAATAAGTGTTTGCTGAATCCATGAAGGGAGTGAATGAGTGAGTGAACTAATGAACTTGGATATGGCTGACAGTCATGAAAGCCAGCCAACTTATTTTTCTTGGATGGCATTTACCACCAGCTGACCAATTATGTTGAAACCATCCCTGAAGAGGTAAAATTTCACTGAGAAAACCACCCATTGTCAACCACGAGTCCCAGAAGTCTCTCTCTGTGAAAAATAGCATGTGTGGCCCCCATGAGACCTTTTTTTTTTCCTAGTAGATTCTCTGAATATCCTTTTTTTCTGACTGGGCTATAAAATGCATTGAGAAATTATGCTAATGCTAGTATCTCTCCAACCAAGTCCTACTGAGGATTGAATCTATTTTTCAAAGACAAAACTGAGTTTTAATTTAGTGCCCCCTTGACATTTTCCCTTTCAAGCACATGAAGGATGCTTCTGCGGAGGGAGAGGTCTTGGGAAATCTTTCACGGATGGCTACGCTTCACGCCTGGGTGGAGTAACCCTCAGCACGCCAGCTTTCAATTAGAAGTAAATAAATGGAGACAGCTTTGCAGTGTGCCCGATACTCTGAAAGATCAACCCCGGGGCTCGGGGCTGCCTTTCTCCCGCTGCAGCTAAAAATGTTCATTTACATTTTTTTGGTGTTTTCTGAGCAGCTTTAATGTGCCAGGTTTAACCTTTAAGGCCCTCCCCCCTTCTTTCTGCTGCTTCTCCCCCAACCCCTGGCTTTGAGGATGCCACAAGCCTTGAAGCACTTGAAGGAAACAGCTGCACCCCCTCTCCACACAAGTGGATTTCCAACTGAATTATTTAGATGGAGGTTTGGCTTTTGTAGGATCATGTAAAGGAGTCTTTCATTTCCCCATCTGTGATTGTCATTCTGTTTGGAATAAGGGCAGCTGGGGATGTCTCTCCTTTGCCCATTACATCGTAAGGCAGAAGTGGATTTGGGGGCCTTGGGTTAGGATTGGGGATAGGGGATGTCTGGGGAGGGACTCTTTGCTGTGCCATTCCTCCACATTTGGAGACCAAAGGGGAAGACCTTGGCGTCATTTTGAGATTCTTCTATTAGGGAACTATATCCATTAGTTATTGCTGCAAAGCAAATGACTCCAAAACTTGATAGCTTAAAACATCATTTACTCACCTTTAGCTCACAATTTTGTAGGTCAGCAATTTGGCCAGCCTCAGCCAGGCAGTCCTTTGGGTCTGTACTGGGCTGGTCTGGTCTCAGATGGGCATGATCAGCTGCCAGGTTGGCTTGTGATGGTCTCAGCTGAGATGACTAGGGCTGTCGCCATCCAGCAGGCCATCCTGCTCTCGCACGATGAGAGCTGGGCTGAGATGACTGAGGTTGTCACCGTCCAGCAGGCCAACCTGGGCTTGCTCACTTGGTGGTGGAAGGGTTCCAAGAGCAAGCACAGAAGAGCACGACGTCTCTTGAGGCGTCAACTGAGAACTGGCACCACGTCACTTTTGCTGCATTCTGTCAAAGCAAGTCACAAGGCCCACCCCAATTCTGGGAGTAGAGAAAATGGCTCTACCTCTTGATGGGAGAAGCTGCAAAGCATTTTGGCAATTTTTGCAATCAACAACAAGGAGTGATTTTCCAAATCTGCTTCTCAAGGCCTAGGGCTTCCATGGAAAAGCCACAGGGGCCACTGTAGGTTCAAGATTAAAGTTTGGGCTATCCTCTCGCACCTTTAACCCGAGGAACTCACTTTTATCTGCAGAATATATTGGACTTCCAAGTAAGATCTCACTTGAACAAAGGTTGCCATGGTTAAAAGACATTGAATACCAATTAGTTAGAAGTAATTGTCAGGCTCTCCCTACCTGCTTCTGACCTCTGTGACTCATAGAATTGCACTTCCTGTTTTCTGATAGAAGAGAACTAGTGCCAAGAAGTAGGAAGATTCTGGCCTTGCTCATTCACTCATCAGTCACTGCATCTCCAATCCTCATACAATCTCAGTGTTCTAGGCTGCGAAAAGAAGTGGAAGACAGTAATGCATAGAAGAGTTCAAACTAAAGCCAGGCTTTCAGGGTTCAGCTTCCTCAGTTGCAGTGTGGCTATAGGAAGGTTACCTAACCTCTCTAAGCCACAGCTTCTGCATCTATAAAATGCGGTGAGATTATCTATTGCATGGATTAAAAAAAGATAATTTGTACAGCATAAAAATTACTCAAATCATGTTTACTATTTTTATGATGTAGTCTTCAAGTTCCCTTAACATTCTAACAGATTATGTTACCTATGAAATTATGGTGGGCAGTGCCAATTTCCAGTTGCTAGGTGTTCTGGTTTGGGATTTTTTTAGGAAGGCATTCAACAAAACAAGCCTCTGCTCACTGACCTGCCACCAAATGGTAAAATTCAGCTGTTTGAGATTTATTCCTTTGGCTGAGTACATTAAGATGTTCTTGTTCGTTAATACTTAGTTTGAATCGGTTGATTAGATCATTTTCTCCCATGAATATTAAGCGGAACCCTAGGCAATGAGCAATGTGAACTTTGATGGAATGTTTTTCAGAGGAAGGGAAGATAATGTATGGGTGAACAGGAGAGAAGATAAGTTTGGGCTGGCCATGGCAGAGTTAGGGGGTGGGGAGCAAGGAGGTTGGTGCGCCTGAATGAAGGAGGGGACCCCTTATGCTTCCGCGAGAAGTGCCAAAAGGCACTTGGCATGCTTTCCTGCTGTGCCTGGAGCTGAGAGTCTTTGTATCTGGTGCACGAGAAAGGAAAATGTATCCTCCAGCTTTGCCCATCATGATTCTGAAATGCTTTCAGGCACCCCAGGCTGTGCGGGAATATTTAAAGCCACCATGATTGCCATTTGCCATCTGACAGGAAGAAACTCTATGCCCCTGTATGAGAGAGGAGCAGTTATTTTCCTAAGACCCCCTGGGGCACCTTTTGGTGTCTCAGGGAGGAGAATCTGCACCCTCACCCCGCCTTCCTTTGGCAATGAGCAGGTCATCCATCAAGTTGGTCCTGCCCAACAGGATCTTCCAGATCTCTCAGCAGAGGCCTCCACTCCACCAGGCCTAGGCAAACAGGCTCCGGCTTGCTAAGGCCGCGGGCCTGATGGGAAGGGCAGGGCAAAATGGCCCCAGCCTGACTTTTCAGATGCTGCACGCAGACTGGGGTGCACTGAGGAGCAGTGCCTCATCTTGGGATGACAAGAGGTGGCCAGGGGGTGTGTGCCTGGATTCCACAGGCATCAGCAAACACCTGGCTTCCTTTGGTATCAGGCAGAGGTGCATCTGGCTCTCAGCCAGCTGTCTATGTGGAAATATTCCACCCCTCTTTTAAAATTGCATTTTCATATCAAAGATAAGCTAGGCAACCAAGAGGCCCTTATTGGAGGGGGGCTTTGTTTTTCAGGATTTGCCTTAGCATTTTTTTTTTACCTAGCAAATTCTCCTAAAATATTTTAGTGTTGTACTTTTTTGGTTTTGTTTCTTGGAATGTCTATCATTTTTATTAAACAAGTCATCTGTGGGTGCTCACTATGGAGAAATCTGAGGAAGAACAGATAAGTAAAAGTTTTGTTTACAGTGAAAAATTGCTTATAAATAATTTTTATTAAATTATCTATTTTTGTTTCTTCATCATTTTCTGTTGAGAGCATATCCTATCATTTGTTTACAGAATTCCCTGTGTTTATACAGGGCCCTGTGTTTACAGCCTCCCTGCCCCTGCAAAAATCCCCGTGAGATGAAGCTCCAGTTGCTGGCAGTGGTAGTGGGATGGTAACTCACTCATTATTAACTGTCTGCTCTTGCCTGTCTCATTTCTCCACTTCCTTACTCATTTCTGTTTCACCTCCCAAATAAACCACCTGCACTGAGATCCTGGTCTCAAGGGCTGCTTCTCAGGAAACCCAAACCAATGCACCTATCTACTATTTTTGAGTATACAGCCATGTGCCACACAACGACTTTTCAGTCAATGATAGACTGCATATACGATGGTGGTCTCCTAAGATTGTAATAGAGCTGAAAAATTTCTATTACCTAGTGACGTCTTGATGGTCCTGACCCTGCACAGGCCTAGGCTAACATGTATGTTTGTGTCTTTGTTTTTTTGTTTGTTTGGTTGGTTTTGGTTTTTTGTTTGTTTGTCTTTTTGAGACAAGGTCTTGCTCTGTCACCCAGGGTGGAGGGCAGGCAAGCAATCATGGCCCACTGCAGCCTCAGACTTCTGACCCCAAGTGATCCTCCCACCTCAGTCTTCCCAGTATCTGGAATGACATACTGGAGCCACCATGCCCAGCTAATTTTTATTTTTTTTTTGTAGAGACCAAGGTCTCACTGTATTGTACAGGTTGGTTTCAAACTCCTGGCCTCAAGCGATCCTCTCACCTTGGCTTCTCAAAGTGCTGGGATTACAGGCGTGAGCCACCATGCCTGGCTCTTTTTTCTTTTGTAGGGAGTGGGGTCTCGCTATGTTGTCCAGGTTCATCTTGAACTCCTGGCCTCAAGTGATCCTCCTACCTCACCCTCTCAAAAACTGTTTAAAGAGTTAAAAAAAAATAATTTTTAAATAGAAAAATTATTCTTATAGAATAAGAATACAAAGAAAGAAAATATTTTTGTACAGTTGAAAAATGTGTTTGTGTTTGTGTTTTGTTTTTTGAGACAGAGTCTCACTCTGTCACCCAGGCTGGAGTGTAATGGCACAATCTCTGCTCACTGTAGCCTCTGCCTCCGCCTCCGCCTCCCGGGTTCAAGCAATTCTCGTGCCTCAGCCTCCCAAGTAACTGGGACTACAGGCGTGCGCCAACACACCCAGCTAATTTTTGTATTTTTTAATAGAGACGAGGTTTCGCCATGTTGGCCAGGCTGGTCTCGAACTCCTGGGCTCAAGTGATCGCCCACCTCAGCCTCCCAAAATGCTGGGATTACAGGCGTGAGCCACCACGCCCAGCCTGTGTTTGTGTTTGAAGTCTTGTTATAAAAGAGTCGAAAAGCTTTAAAAAAATTAAAACGTTTATGACATTAAAAAGTTACAGTAAGCTAAGGTTAATTATTGAAGAAAGAAGTATATTTTAAAATAAATTTGGTATAGCCTAAGTGTACAGTGTCTATAAAGTCTACTGTAGGGTACAGTAATGTCGTAGGCCCTCGCATTCACTCACCACTCACTCAATGGCTCACCCAGAGCAACCTCCAGTCCTGTAAGCTCCGTTCATGGTAAGTCCCCTATACAGGTGTACCGTTTATTATCTTTTACAGTGTCTTTACCGTACCTTGTCTGTGTTTAGATGCACAAATACTTGCCACAGTGTTACAATTGCCTACAGTGTTCAGGACAGTTACGTGCTATACAGGTTGGTAGCCTAGGAGCAACAGGCTACACCATCTAGCCTAGGTGTGTAGGAGGCTCTCCCACCTAGGTTTGTGTAAGTGCACTCTGAGATGCTTGCACAATGATGAAATTGCCCAATGATGCATTTCTCAGAGCGTAGCCTTTTCGTGAAGCGATGCATGACTGTACACCATGTCTCCCTTGACCAGCATTGGACTCGCATACAGCTTTTCAGGAGTGCTCTTGCCTAATGTGGATTACTCAAAGGTCGAGGCTTTCCTGATTCACTTAGGCTACGTTTCGGTGCACCACCTGGGTTTGGCAACTTAACCTTCGGCCTCCAAGTTTCTCATCCTATGCTAGACTTTTGCCAAGGCCTCCTTGTTACTAATGGCCAGTGCTTGGCCATTAGTAATGACCAACCTCCTGTAACCTACTGCCAGTACTAATGGCCAACCCTAACCCTAACCCTCCTTTTCCTCCTTGTCACTTTGCCCCTGAGTTAATCCTCTCCTACAATTCTGCTATCTCTTCTCTGTTTTTTTCTTATCAAAAAATCTTTAGCAGCCTTAGCCTGAATGCAGGAGGCCCCAGGCCATACTGTGATCTAGGTGAAGGGTTTATTTGGGGATTCTCTTTACCCAGCTCTGAAAACCCTGCTTTTTCTTGTAATCCTCCCTGGAAAGAATTTTTTTTTTTTATTAGGTTGTCCTCTGAGGTGATGTCTCCTCCTGGTAGAAAGAAAAATAATATTCTTTGCAAAGCATTGAATATATTCTTTAACTTTACTTTCCCTCCACCTCCCAAAACTTGCCAGTTTCAGGGTCCAAAGTTCCGGACCCCTGACAAACCATGCACCCACTTACAGATGGAATACATGAGCATTGGCCTGGGACCTGATGCTGTCCTCATTGAAGGACATTTGTAATCTGGTGACCTTAGTCCAAAGACATGAACTTAAAGGTGGGAATATGGGGCACTGTGGTGGAAAAAGTTTATAGTGACCTTTCAAGAAACAACATTCACATTTTGACAGAGGATGCCTTGGCTAGTGATAAAGAATTATAATGCTTTTTTTCCTTCCTTCCTTCCTTCCTTCCCTCCCTCCCTCCTTCCTGTTTTCCCCCTTCCCTTCTCTTCCTTTCTCCCTCTACCCCCCTCCCTTCCTCCCTTCCTCCCTTCCTTCTTTCCATCTTTCCTATCTTTTCAAGAGGGGTAGTATGGTTGACTCTACCAGTTACTAGCTCTGTGATCTTGGACAAATTACTTAATCTTTCCATTTCTCTGCCTGTAAAATGAGTTTACTAATAAGATTGACCTCATAGAGTCTTTGTGAGGATTAAATTAGTATCTATACAGTGTATAAGATAGTACCTGGCAAAGAGTAATCTTTCAAAACATATTTGCTCTTTTTGTTAACTCATTCATAAAATATATAAAACACCTACTGCTTGACAGGTCGTGCGGCAACAGGGTGTACTAAGCCCTGAAGAGCTTAGGGAGGGAGATAGTATAGAATATGGCTACTCAAGCTGTCTTGAGATGGAAACCATAATTTTAAGTTCCCTTTCTTCATTACATTAAAAAAATTCAGCCCATTTTCGCTGGGAAACTGAGCACTCCTCCAGGAAGCTGTCCCTGATAAGTGCAGCAAACATCATCTCAACTCAAGAGTGCCAGAAGGAAGGAAAGCAGAACTATGCTTCTGGTGGCTGATGATTGGGTGCTGGTTTCAATGGCTCCCAAGGCCTATTGGGAAAGAAGATAAAAGAGAGGTTCTAGAAGGGGCTGGAGTGGGGCCTGAGGCTCTGGGATGGATGTCCATGAAAGGGGTTCAAACAGTGATGGGTGGACAAGAGAAGGGGCCCTGCAAGGGCACTAGTCCCAGGCTCAGTGTTCTCAGCTGCTGGCCTCACCTGCTCTGGAGCAAGTGCAGCAGGCTGGTTAAGAGTATGGACTCTGGGGCCTGGCCGTGCAGGTTCAAATCCCTGCTTCCTCACTAACAAGTGGCAGCCAACTGCATCTTCCAAATATGCCACAGCTCATCCCACGGACTCTTCTCACAATGTGGCTGCCACTTCTCCCACCAGAGGAGGGTGTCTGTGTCCCCTCTCCTTGAATATGAGTGGGGGCTTGTGATTCCTCTGACCAAAGGACTGTGGCAGAGGGGATTCTATGTGACTTCCAAAGCTAAGTCATAAATGATCTAGGGTCTTTCTGGCTCTCTGTCTCTACCTGGGGACACTCACTCTTGGAACCCAGTCACCACATTTTAAGGAAGCTGAGGCCACCTGGGGAGGTACATCTGGGCATTCCGGCTGATAGCCATTACTAGGCCCTCAGGCAACAGCCAGCATCAATCACCAGGCTTGTGTGTGAAGGAGCCTTCAGATTATTCCAGGTGCACACTATTGAAATGTCTGCCTCATAGCAATAGTGACTTAATATATGTAAATAATTTAGACATGGCACCAAGTAAGTGCTATGCGTTCGCTATTAAAATTGCTGTTATTGCTGTAGTTGTTATGATCACATGTATTCCATGTGGTCTGCAGGCATCTGCAGGGTGGCCCCATCTACAGGGGGCTTCCCCAGTACTGGCTGGTGACACAGGCCATGCCACCCCTCACAGACCAGGTGCATTCTATTCTACAATGCCCCAGGTTACCCATGACTCAAAGAGGGACCCTGGACATGTAGCAGATGATGTCAGGCTTTCAGAGCTGAACTTGTTAGGGGGAGCCAGAATTGGGCAGAAGTGAGAGCCTTGGGTGGGACAGTGGTCAACGACAGCAGAGTACAGTTATGTTTTATTTTTTAGAGACAAGGTCTTGCTATGTTGCCCAGGCTGGTCTCAAACTCCTGGGCTCAAGGAGTCCTCCTGCCTCAGCTTCCCAAGTTGCTGTGATTCCAGGTGTGAGCCACTGCGCACAATAGAGTTTGACAGATGCTCAGATGGGCCAAGCTTGGGTGGTAAAAGCCTACAGGAAGGGCTTTCATCTTAGTCCTAGGGGGCCATAAAAAAGGGTATCAAAGAAAGTTGAGTAGGAATTGCCCAGTGAAAGAGAAAGGAAAGGGGATTCCAGGTGGAGGGTTTTGTGCAAACAAAAGTATGGTGGGGAGAAAACATTTCATTTCTGAGGATTTGCAAATCTGATGGTGGTAAGAGTATATACAGTGACAAGTTCAAGGGCATTCTATAGAACCAGTGGTCTGCACTCTTCAAAATGCCAATATTATGAAAGGGAAAGAAAGGCTAAAAAATGGTATTAGATTAAAAGAGATAATACATGCATATATACTAAATGTAATGCCTGGTCCTAGACTGGCCCTGGGTAAGGAGAAGCGGGAGTAGTACAAATGACATTATTGAGACAGTTGGAGACATTTACATATGAACTATGTTTTAGATAACAGGTCAGTATAGTGTATTTTGAGGGGTGTTGATTTTGAGGGGGAGAGAGTAGGAGAGAGCCATCTTGGGTGCTGGGAATTGATATCTTCATCTGGGTGGTGATTACACAAGTAGGACTTGAATATTTAGCTGAATGTAAATTATACATAGTAGAAAAATAAACATTGATATTAAATACAGTTCTATTTTCTCTTATATAAAAGGATGTCCTTTTCTAAGGAAATGCATGCTGAAATACTAGGGGTAAGTGGGTGTGATGTCTACAATGAACTCTCAAATGTTTTAGGGGAAGATGATATTTATTTAGACAGGGGGAGTGATACAACAAATATGGCACAATGTTAATTGGTGAAGCTGGGCAAAGGGTAGAAAGGAGTTCCTTCTATTCTTCAATTCTGTAAGTTACTTCAAAATAAAAAGTCTTAAAAAATGAGTGGAGAAACAGAACGTGCAGGCTAAGAGGAGGGAGGGGAAAGAGGAAAGTCTGGAAGTCAGGCCGCCCGTTTATTGGAAGGGACATTGAGTTGTAGAAGGGCTAAATGGCTGGTCAAGGGTCAGTGAGCGATTAGTGTGGGCTTTGTGCCCCTGACCATACCTCTGAGACCCAAGTCTCACCTCTTTCCAGTCAACCAAAGGGTCCCAGGAGGGAGATGTGAGTGTTAATATATGGCCTCCGACGTGGAGAAGACCTCAGGGGTGTAATTTCACAGAGCTCCTATTATTTCAGGTTACCATTAATGTGAGTTGTGCCATGAATTCCCCATGCACGGCCCAGAAATTTGCCCCATATGTTTGTAAAGGTTGATTACATCTTTGGGAGCTTTTTTCTAATGTGAACAGAAGCTATTAATATATAGTTGCAATTGTTGCAGCTCATTGGGACCAAGTGTCTTTTCTGGTGTGTCATAAAACGGCTCTGTACCTGATATCTGAAGGCAAACAACCAGGTATTGACAATCTATTGATTTCAGATGATGTGTAATGCCATCATTTCTTAGATAAGAAATTAGGAGAAAATCTCTCTTTCCCTTTCCAAAGGAGAGCAACTCAGTAAAGAGTAATGAAATCCTGGCTAACTATGGGGCTAGGCTTTAAAAGGAGTCCCCACTCTCATACATTTTAGCAGCAGTATAAATTGGTACAACCACTTGGAAAAACTGTTTGACAGTAGCTAATATAGCTTAATATATCTTGGGCCAGGTGCAGTGGCTCACACCTGTAATCCCAACATTTTCGGAGGCTGAGGTAGGTGGATCACTTGAGATAGGGAGTTTGAGATCAGCCTAACATGGCGAAATCCCATCTCTACTAAAAATACACACACACAAAAAAATTAGCTGGGTAAGGTGGTGTGCATCTGTAATCCCAGCTACTTGGGAGGCTGAGGCACGAGAATCTCTTGAACCCGGGAGGCAGAGGTTTCCGTGAGGTGAGATCACGCCTGGGCACTCCAACCTGGGTGACAGACAGAAACTCTGTCTCAAAAAGAAAAACCCAAACAAACAACAATAAAACAACTTAATGTATGCTGAATAAAAACAATTCCATGCTTGTGCACTTAATCTAAGAGAAATGAGTGTGGATGTCCACCCAAAAACACGTACAGAAATATCCATAGCAGCTTTATTAATAATATCCCCCCAAACAGAAACAACACAGAAACTGTGGTGTGTTTACATATGGAGTACTACTGAGTAATAAAAGAGAATGAAATACTGAAATATACAGTAACATGGCCGAATGTCATAGATACATGAATACAAAAGAAAACATTCAGGGTGATTCTATTTAGTTGAAGTTTAGAAACAGGTGAACTGAATCTATGATAATAGAGGTCATTTTGGAGGGTGTTGATTTTGAGGGGGATAGAGTAGGAGAGAGCCATCTGGAGTGCAGGGAATGTTGATACCTTCACTGGGGTAGTGATTACATGAGTAAAACTTGAGTATTTAGCCGAATGTAAATTATACATAGTAGAAAAACATTTTACAAAGAATTTCTTTCCACTGGTAACGTTGTCTTGAGGGGCTGCAGAATGGGACATCCCAATGACTGTGCTTGATAGCAGCAATCTGGGGTTGGTTGTGTCCTCAACCCCATTCTACAATGGTCAATTGCATATGCTCTTGCCCATCTGTGCTGGGCAACAATCACCAATCAGCCAAGGCTCTGTCAATGCCTGTGCATTAAGCCAGTGCCTTCAGGACTGCTTCCACCTGGAGGACAAAGGCCGAGGCCACACAAGCTCTAGGACAGCGGCCAGCTTTTCTCAAACTTCAGTGTGTAAAATAATCACCTGGTGATGTTATAAAAATACTGATTCTGATCTAATAGGTCCTGGGGTGGGGGGTCCTCACATGTATTTCCAATAAGCTCCTAGGTGATACTGATGCTGCTTGACCAACTTTGAGTATCAAGGCTCTAGAAGCCGACAGGCCAGAGTAAGAATCTTGGCTCTGCCGTGTATGAGCTCTGTAATCTTTGGGTTTTTTTGTTTGTTTGTTTGTTTTTTCTTTTTTTTTTTTTTTTTGAGATGGAGTCTCACTCCATCACCCAGGCTGGAGTGCAGTGGCACTATCTCAGCTCACTGCAACCTCTGCCTCCCGGGTTAAAGCGATCCTTGTGCCTCAGCCTCCCTTGTAGCTGGGATTACAGGCCCGCACCACCACGCCTGGCTAATTTTTATACTTTTAGTAGAGATGGAGTTTCACTATGTTAGCCAGGCTGGTCTTGAACTCCTGATCTCAGGTGATCTGCCCACCTCAGCCTCCCAAAGTGGTGGGATTACAGGCATGAGCCATCTTGTCTGGCCTGAGCTCTGTAATCTTTGCCAAACTACTTGACCTCTCAGTTTATTTTTCCATAAAATGGCAGGGGTGGGATGGCTTAGCCGGGGTGGAGTGGGGAGGGACAGGTAAGACAACCATCTCCCAGAATGGTGCAGATTAGGCAGGATAATATACATAAAGTGTTTAGCACAGTGCCTGCCCTATAGCAAGCACTCACTAACTGATAACTCTTGTTATATTATTTTTAATAAAGAAGAAGGTTTGGGTCATGATTTGGAGAAAGGTGAGTGAATAGTTAATGAGGGCAGGAACGAATGAGCAGTTCCCTTGTATCTTATCTAGGAAAGATATTTTCTCTTACTTATTTTTCTTCCACTTCATCCCATCATCCTTCCCTTGAATTCATTCCCCGGGTCTTCACTATCAAGATAAGATGTGTTTCTTCTTCATTCTTCCTCCCACCCCAAGCCACCTAAAATCTAACAAAGCTGGAAGAACTCAGGCAGAACTGAAGCTTGAAGCCAGGCAGATTGTCAGATTGTGCCTGGAGGTGATATCTTTGTTAAGGAAACATCCTCCCCACCTTGGCTGTTTCTAGCGGGGCGGGCTTGGCCCTTGAGAGTAGAGGTCCACGGCTGGGTCTCCACACATGCCCACGCCCAGCTGCCCTCCTCAGAAACCACCCATGCTTCTCCACATGCAAGGCCCCTCTGGAGGAAGACATATGTTTCTCAATCTGTGGGGCTGTCAGTTGGCATCTTTTTCAAGAACTGAATTAACTTGTCCTAGAGGGAAAAAAGAGAAGTGCTTTGTTTTGTGTTGTCTGTAGGGTAACAGGCCTGGACTGGGTCCAAGTTTGGGGGTGCTCCTCTTTCAATTGGAGGTGGGGGAGCCATCTGATTGGAGCCTTGAGGCTGGGGGAGCTCTAAGTCACAGTTTGGCTCAATTCTATAAAGTGACATGTGTTTAGTGAGTGCCAGGCACAAGATCAGGCACCAAAGCCTCAAAAATAGTTAAACAACAGCACTCATGGTGGAGTAGGAAGACAGAAGAGAAGCAACTGTAAAGTCCTAAGATAAATGCCTAGGTAGAGATGTACATGATGTGCAGAGAACGGGGAAAGACCAGAAGGTGTGGTAGCCAGTCTTCAAGATGGCTCTCAATGAGACACACTGCTTGACATTCATGCCTTTTTTTAGGCCCTTCCCGTGTTGAGTCTGGGCTGGCCTATATAACCAACAGAATGTGGTAGAAGTGGCTCTGTGTGACTTCCAAGGCTAGGTCATAAAAGGCCTTGCAGCTTCCACCTTGGTCTCTTGGAACGCATGTTCTGGGAGAAATCAGCTGTCATGTCAAAAGTCTGACTATGCTGAGACCACCATGCTGTGAGGAAGCCCAACCTAGCCATGGGAAGGCATCACAAGAGGACACAGAATTACCATCTCCATAGCCAGCTTTTCCACCCATCTCACCCAGGCAAGGGACCGGTGTGTGAAGGAGCTATGTTGGATGTCCAGTCCAGTTGAGCCTTCAGATAACTCCATCCCTGGCTGCCATCTGACTGCAACTGGCTGAGAGACCCCACGTGAGAAACTTTCAGTGGAGCTCAGTCAACTCACAGCACCTCAAATAACCATGAGCAATAAGAATAGTTGAGTTAAGCTGCTAAATCTGGGTGGTTTGTTACACAATGACTGATGGAAGGAGAAGGGTTTCTGGTAGAAAGGATGATGAGGGAGGGAGTAAAACAGTAGATTTCTGGATGGGGAGCAGCACCCCATGGAGAAGTGCATCTTGGAAAACCACATAGAAAGGAGAATCAGAATAGGCTCTTGAGGAATTAGGAGCAGTTAAATATTAATAGAGAGCAAAGGTCAGGCAGAGAGAAGTGGGGAGAGCACTGGGAGAAGTGGGCAGGGGCCAGACCTACGGATTCTGCACAGGGATTTAAACAACGTACCATGTGGTTTGTGGGAGCTTTGTATTTACTTACAATTTTGAGAGGTGAAGATGTGAACTTCCCCTATAAATCTCCCTATGGCTGCTGCTATTATTGACTTCAGCAGCTGCGACAAAAACCACTCGGGAGGCTTGGTGAACACAAATGCTGAATGGCCTCATTGGCTCAAAGAAAGAGGGGAAAGGGCTAAACACTGTTCAGAGTTCTTCCACTGCTTTCCCCGAGTCTGGGAAATGTCGCATGCCTGAGAAGTCCTAGATTCCATTTTAGCAGCAGCCAGAAACCCCCTTCCCTGGATTGATGATTTATCCACAGAGTACCTTCCCACCAGCACTGGGAAATATGTGATTTAACTGATGCTAGCACCAAGCCAGGTCCTCCCTGCAGTCTCACTGGGGGCTACTTCCACCTGCAACCCTGGCTAAAAGAGAAGAGCCCAAGGGAGGACAGTCCCCATGGCTGCAGTTTCCCCTCTGCCATGCCATCTACTTACCTTCCTGGGCCTCTGTGTTCTCTACTATAAAACGGGGACAGAAATGCCTATCTTACCCTTGACTGGAGAGTATTAAATGAAATACTGTGATTCAAGTAAGCAGCAAAAACCCCATGTACAGGGCGCACTCAGCAAATGGAGGCTATTGTGCTCTGGTCTTATACCCCGAGTTTTCTCTTGAGGTAGCAGATACAGAACAAAGGCGCTGTCCTTGGCCAATATGGCTAATGGATTAGACCACTTTTTGTCCCAGCATGCAGACAGCCTCATGGTCTCGGGCAGCCACTAATATTAATTAATAGCACACATTTCTTGAGATCTCACCATGCTACAAATGAGTTTTCTCCTGTAATCCTCATAAAAGTCCTGCAGAAAGATTTTAGATTTGAGAAAACTAAGGTGGAACAAGGATAACCTACTCAAAGCTATGAAGCCAGGAAGAGCTGGGGCTGGAGTTGGAACACTCCAGAGCCTGCTGCTTAACCACTGCCCTGCACTGCCTCCCAAAGGAGTCTTCCCTAGAAAGGAGGAGCACAGGATGAAAGAGCACACCAGCTCCCATTGTTCTCAGAACTTAGATGAACTGTACATTGTCTTTGTTTAGGCATAGCCTGTTCAATTAGCATGCTGGTGATTTTATCTTTTCCTACTAAGTCCAAGTGTTAAAGCAACAGAAGAAGGGCTCTTTTAATCCCAGTTCCCCATAATTACTAGTGAGAAATAGCCTCAGAAAACTCCATACCGTGTTTTGAGGTTTTGAGGAATGATCTGGAGCTTACACTAGAAAATTAAACCAATGAGGACAGGATCTCTATTTTCCTCACCTCTGTACTGTCTATACTTAGCGCAGTGCCTGGCCCATAGTAGATGTTCAATACGTATTTATTGAATGGGTGAATGCAGGATCTACTTCTCCATTAGGCCTAGTAGACACAGTGCCTGAGGCCCAGATATTGTTAGGGATACATGATAGTGTTGTTATTTTCCTTTACAAACAGGAGAAAAAATAAGTATAAAAAAATCAATATGTAACAATGAATCCAGCCTAGATGATATTCTTTATGCCAATGCAGTCATAAAATATAATTTTAATTTTTTTTAATGAAGTGACGGCCAACCTAGCCATGAGAATTCTAATGCAGTCCTGAATGAGTGAGGCTTCTGTGTAAATGCCCAGTCGGGTACAGGGTAGATCGTAGACAAGATCCATTTCTTCCCATCTGTGCTTTAGGAAGTAGAAGTGCAGAGCAGGCCATATGTGACACCACATGCACCCAGTGGCTCATTCCTTTCACGTCCACGGCCTCCCCACAAGGACTTCCTCTCCTTTGCACCAGGGATGATTGGACCAGCATGCAACCCTGACCAGGACAGCCAATAGGAGCTGCTCAGGGGCACAGAGCCGTGCAGGAAATGCTGTGCCCAAGAGGTGCCACAATCAGCAGTGCCAATCCAGAAGGAATGAAGCTGAAATATGAAGAAAGAATCAGTAAACAGTAAAGAAGCTACAGAAGACACAGAGAAATGGAGACAGAGTAATTGGGTTGTGAGAAGTGTGGAATGGAGTGAGGATCCCTCAACTCTCTCTGCAGCTTGGGCTAGCTGATCTAGTTCCTGTGTGGACTCCAAACACAAGACCCACCTGCATTTACCAAGTGCCTTCTATTTTCTAGGCCCTGGGCTAAGTGGCTTATATATATCATCTCATTTAACCTCCCAACAACCCTATAGAGGTGGTTTTATCTTTATCCTACTTATCAAATGTGGAAAGGAAGCTTAATTCATTTGCTCAAGATCGCATAGCTAGTAACTGGAAGAACCGAGCCTCAAAAACCCAGCCTGTTGGACTCCAAAGTCCACAATTTAACCAACAAACCAACTTGCTTTGTCAAATTCTAAAGTCTATTCCAGACTCCAGGAAGCTCAGCAGTTCACCTTTCTTGGTTTCTCTTGAGATCCCTGTTATCAATATGTTATATGTGTCCTTGCAATTCACTGGAGTAATGGCTTGAGGTAGTCTGAAAATCTGTTATCTGCAAAAGACCAATGGTCCAGGAGAAGGTCAAGAAAGAGAGAGGACCTGGGGTAAACAACAGGCAATAAACATGAAAAACAAAAACAAAAACAAAAAACTGGTGAGGAGCTGTATATTGGTGAAGAGAAGCAGCCCCAGTTTGCCAGGTCATGGTGAGAATGAGCTTCAAGTAGTCAGGAAGAGGCCAGATTAGGGAGAGTCCAGAGAAAAAGACCAAAGAGGTTGTTCTTTCCCTCCATAGACAAGCGGCTTCAATGGTAAGGAGCAAGAGGAAGTGTGTACAAAGCAGCATTTAAGAAGCCTCATGTGGTTGGCTTAGCCAGGATGAATTTGCCACAGAGAGGGAAGAAGCAAGAGGTTATTTTTACAACAGTAGGAGAAAGATAACCAAGTGTGAACTTTGATGGTGGTGTGGGGGATGGGAGGTAAGCACATTGCATTGTAAAGAAAGACTGCACGGGAGTAATTAGAAGGCAGAAAGGGAACCAGAGGGAGGAACCATCTGTAATTATGTCCAGAAAATTAAAATCTTAGTGGCAGAGATTTCTGGTTGTCCACAATATCCTTTTGCACCTTCTTATAAAAGCTCATAGTTTTTAGCTGGGCGCATGACTGCCTAAGATAAAGGCTATATTCTCCAGCCTCCCTTGCAGTTTGGTGTGGCTATGGGCCTGTCTCCTGTGGAAACGGATCTGCCCTGGAGTCCCTGCTGGGCTCTTTCACTGTCTGGGAGCAGCCATGGGAAAAATGGTCTTGGTCACAGTGTGGTGATGGATTCGGATTTGGAGAGCAGCAGCTGGTGCCATTAGTCAACTACCCTCCCCATGACAGGAGATTTGAGAGGGGCATTTTTGTAGCTGCCACATGCTTTCCATCCATTTTGTTGTTGTTGTTTTGTTTTGTTTTGTTTTTTCATTTTGTTTGTGTGCTGGCTCAGGTAGGCTCTCACCTAGTGACCACGAGATGGCTGCCACAGATCCAGTATCCCATCTCACTGGGTAAACCAATGGGAAAAAAATTTGCCTTTTTCCCAGCACCCATTGTGAAAACCTCATTTTGTCTCATTGGTTCTGAATGAGTCACATACTCACTTCTGAACCAATCACTGTGACTAGGGAAATATGACCTGTTGATTGGCTGAGGCCCAGACCACATGCTCCACTCCTAGAGGGAGGGATGACACTCTAGCCAGATTCTAGAGTCAGAGTGTAGGGGAGGGTGAGTCCCCAAAGAAAAATGGAAGGTGGGGGAACTATGCTGGGGAGACAGCAACAAAATGTCCTTGATAATGGTGTTAAATGTCCCCACACTTGTTTCCTCCTAGAACCCTATTTGCTGAGTTACTTGTGCAGAGCACATATTGAGAGATGCTGGACCTTAGAAATCCAAGACGTGCATAATATCTCTGTAATTACACCTTCTGCTTATTCTTTACAAATAGGCCATTCGAGTTAGGAATGTTAGCAAAGAGAAAATCTCCTATTTATTTATTTATTTATTTATTTATTTATTTATTTATTTGAGACTGAGTCTTGCTTTGTCACCCAGCCTGGAGTACAGTGGTGTGATCTTGGCTCACTGCAGCCTCAACCTCCTAGGCTCAAGCAATCCTCCCATCTCAGTTTCCTGAGTAGGTGGTACTACAGGCATGCACCATCACGCCTAGCCAATTTTTTTTTTTATTTTTGGCGGGGTAGGGGGTGGTCTCACTTTGTTGTCCACCCTGGTCTCGAACTCCTGGCCTCAAGTGATCCTCCTGCCTCAGCCTCTCAAAGTGCTGGGATTACAGACGTGAACCACCACAGCTGGCCAAAATCTCCAGGGGAGATGGGGCCACGTGGTTGATGGAAACATCCACTTGGCCCTTCTTGATATATTCTATTCTCTTAGATATTTTTATTCCAAAACAGATGAAGAGTTTGCCAGATTTTATGTATTTTTAGGAGAAAAGATAATGAGACCCCATAAATTACCCCAAAGTGTCCTTAATGACCTTTCCATTGCCTCTCCTCAAGTACCCCTGTAGCCTCCTCAATAGGAATCGATTAGGAGTCTTCATTCTCCTCTTATCATTGACAGCACCTCTGGGAAAAAAAAAAAAGGCCATGCCCTTCCCTCCCACCTGCTGTGGGGATTAATGTCCAGATAAGATCCTAACAAAAAGAAACAATTTGGGTTCAGCAGTTGTGAGCCAGTGGGGCTAGGTGACCGCCAGCATTTAAGATATTATGTCCTGGGCATGTGTGAATTGATAATATCTTTATTGATTCTGAGGAGTTACATGACAATAAAAGCATGTTCAAAAATATTTATCACAGAGTATTGTAGCTAACAGACTCCATTTTAAAGTTTACAAAAGATAAATCATAAATGCTGTTCTTGCTTAATATTCTATAGTTTCTCTTTAAAATAAATGAAAAGATTATAAAAAATGATAAGAAAAACAGTAACATTGAGTTCTTTCTGTAGGTCAGGCACTCTGCTAAGTACTTCATATGCATTATCTTGTTTAATCTTTATAGCCATATAATGGGGTAGGTAATATTATTGTTCACATTTTACAGATGAGAAAACTGAGGCTCGGCTGGGCACAGTGGATCACGCCTATAATCCTAGCACTTTGGGAGGCCGAGGCAGGAAGATCACTTGAGGCCAGGAGTTCGAGACCAGCCTAACCAACATGGTGAAACCCTGTCTCTAGTAAAAACACAAAAAATTAGCCGGGAGTGGTGGTAGGCTCCTGTAATCCCAGCTACTTGCGAGGCTGAGGCAGGAGAATCGCTTGAACCTGGGAAGTGGAGGTTGCAGTGAACCGAGATGGCACCACTGCACTCCAGCCTGGGGGACAGAGACAGACTCCATCTCAAAACAAAAAAAAAGAAAATTGAGGCTCAGTGAAATTAAGGAACAAATTCAAGACTATATAACTAATAAATAAAAGAATCAGGGCCAGGCATGGTGGCTCACACCTGTAATCCCAGCACTTTGGGAGACTGAGGCGGGCGGATCACTTGAGGTCAGGAGTTTGAGACCAGCCTGGCCAACATGATGAAACCTTGTTTCTACTAAAAATACAAACATTAGTTGGGCATAGTGGTGCATGACTGTAGTCCTAGCTACTCAGGAGGCTGAGGCAGGAGAATTGCTTGAACCCAGGGGGCGGAGGTTGCAGGGAGCCGGGATCATGCCATTGCACTCCAGCCTGGGCAACACAGTGAGACTCCATCTCAAAAAAAAAAAAAAAAGGAATGATAATTTTTTTTTTTTCTACAGATGGGGTCTCACTCTGCCACCCAGGTTGGAGTGCAGTGGTGCAGTCATAGCTTACTGCAGCCTCAAACTCTTGGGCTCGAGCAAACCTCTCACCTCAGCCTCTCCAGTAGCTGGGACTATAAGCACGCACCACCATGCCTGGCTAGTTTTTTTTTCTTTTCTCTTTTCCTTTTAGATAGGGTCTCACTCTGTCGCCCAGGCTGGAGTATAGTGGTGCAGTGGCACAATCTCAGCTCACTGCAAACTCCACCTCCTGTACTCAAGTGATCCTCCCACCACAGCCACCCGAGTAGCTGGGACTACAGGCACACACTACCATGCCTGGCTAATTTTTGCATGTTTTGTAGAGACGAGGTTTCACAGTGTTGCCCAGGCTGGTGTGGAACTCCTGGGCTCGAGTGATCCACCAACCATGGCCTCTTAAAGTGGTGGGATTACAGGCATGAGCCACTGCATCCAGCCTATCAGAGTCAGAATTTGAAATCAGGTCTAATTTCAGTATGTGTGTTCTTAAAATTAATGTGCTATATCCTACCACTTAATGACACAAGCTTTTCTCCCCCTAGCATACCTATCTCATTGGGATACTGGGTGAATCAAACACACTAAAATATGTAAAGATATCAGACACTTCGCAACCTGCAGTGAATGAGCCATTGGAAGGGGTAGGTTTTGTTTTGACCAAACTCTTTGTTTATTGCTGCCTTTAACTTTTGTGGAGTGGCATTGCCAAAGATCCCTGATGCTTCTATTTCCCTTGAGTTGCCAGACCAGACCCAGTGACATGTACCAGGCTTTTGTCGGCTCTTGCTCCCACTTATAAGGCAGGATCCAGGCTTTTTACGGAATCTTCCCCTAGTAAGTATTTATAGAAGTCATTAGGGTGCCACATATGTGCTCATAAATATGAACAGTCAGTACGTCCTGGCGTAAATCACTCTATTTCCTTTCTCCTGCTCTGGCCTCCTTATTCTGGGCACCCTTGGTATATGAGGTACCACTGCTGCTTTCCCTGTACAATTGGGTACAATTGTGCCTGATGCAGGGCACCGTGACTTCTCATTTCTGCTTTGCTGGTTCCCCCGAGGACCTGAAGCTGCCGTGTTTTCAGGAGTCCTCAATGGGCAGGAGTCCTCAAGTGTCATCCCCCACTATAGTATAATAATCTGTCGGAGAGCATGAGGAATCTGAATAAGAGATTTTGGGTAAGCTTTATTAAAGTGTAGTATGTATATAGAAAGAGACATAAATCATAAGTATTCAGCTCCATGGATTTTTCATAAAATGAACCCACGCATGTAACCAGCACTAAGATCAAGAAACAGCAGATTCCCAGCACTAGAGAATCTCCTTTGTGCCCCCTTCCATTAGCAAGGGTATCCCCCGCTTCCCCAGGGTAACCGCTATCCTAATTCTGTTTTTTTGAAATGGAGTCTTACTCTGTTGCCCAGGCTGGACTGCAGTGGTGAGATCTCCAATCACTGCAACGTCCGCCTCCCAGGTTCAAGTGATTCTTCTGCCTCAGCCTCCCAAGTAGCTGGGACTACAGGTGTGCACCACCACACCTGGCTAATTTTTTTGTATTTTTGGACTTTTTTGTATTTTGTACTTTTTTTTGTGTAACTTACAATTTATGTCTTTTTCTGTATACAGATGGGGTTTCGCCATGTTGGCCAGGGCTGGTCTCGAACTCCTGACCTCAGATGATCTGCCAGCCTTGGCCTCCCAAAGTGCTGGGATTACAGGCGTGAGCCACCACTCCTGGCCCTGCTATCCTAACTTCTAACACTATAAATTCTGGTTGCCTCTTTTAAAACTTCATATAAATAGGAATCATATAGACTTTTTAAAATCTAGTTTATTTTGCTCAATGTTATGTTCGTAAGATATAGTTACATTAGTGAATACAGCTGTAGCTTATAAGTTTCATTTCTGTGTAGTATGCCATTGCATGGATATAGCACATACAATGTTTAGTTATCCATTGTAGTGTAGATGGGCATTTGGGTAGTTTCCAGTTTGGGACTCTTACGAATAGTGCTGTTGTGAACATCTTTGTTCATGTCTTTTGGTGAACATATGCAAGCATTTCTGTTGGGGATATATACATATGTGTGTGCATGTACGTGTGTGTGTATGCATGTGTGTGTGCGTATGTGTGTGTGCATGTGTGTATGTATAAATTGTTGCTAGGTCATAGGCTATGCATATATTTAGCTTTAGTCAATACTGCCAAACAGACTTTCTTTTTTTAATTTTATTTGTTTTTTTTATTATTATTATACTTTAAGTTCTAGGGTACATGTGCACAATGTGCAGGTTTGTTACATATGTATACATGTGCCATGTTGGTGTGCTGCACCCATTAACTCGTCATTTACATTAGGTATATCTCCTAATGCTATCCCTCCCCCCTCCCCCGACCCCACGACAGGCTCCAGTGTGTGATGTTCCCCACCCTGTGTCCAAGTGTTCTCATTGTTCAATTCCCACCTATGAATGAGAACATGTGGTGTTTGGTTTTCTGTCCTTGCGATAGTTTGCTGAGAATGATGGTTTCCAGCTTCATCCATGTCCCTACAAAGGACATGAACTTATCCTTTTTTATGGCTGCATAGTATTCCATGGTATATATGTGCCACATTTTCTTAATCCAGTCTATCATTGATGGACATTTGGGTTGGTTCCAAGTCTTTGCTATTGTGAATAGTGCCGCAATACACATACATGTGCATGTGTCTTTATAGCAGCATGATTTATAATCCTTTGGGTATATATACCCAGTAATGGGATTGCTGGGTCAAATGGTATTTCTAGTTTTAGATCCCTGAGGAATCGCCACACTGTCTTCCACAATGGTTGAACTAGTTTACAGTCCCACAATAGTGTCAAAGTGTTCCTATTTCTCCACACCCTCTCCAGCACCTGTTGTTTCCTGACTTTTTAATGATTGCCATTCTAACTGGTGTGAGATGGTATCTCATTGCAGTTTTAATTTGCATTTCTCTGATGGTCAGTGATGATGAGCAGTTTTTCATGTGTCTGCTCTGCCAAACAGACTTTCAAAGTGATTAGACCAATTTACACTCCCATCAGTGATACAGGTATTTGGATAAAGTTGTTATAGTATTATGGTTCATTTTTTTCTCTGTCCAGAAGCCCTTCAAAACTTAAGTCCTGCTCAGGCCAAACTGCCCCCTCTCCATCAGTCTCTTCAGTGTATCAATTAGAGTTTGTGGTTGCAAGCAACAGAAATCAACTCTAGCTAACATATAGGAGATGCTCATACAATGACAGAAGGTAATTTTCCGAAAGGAAATCTGGATGTTGTTAGAATGGGAAATGGATTCTGGACTAATGGATAAGACTTGGATAGGAACAGAAACCAAGGCAATGTTGGAGGCTATGGCATGAATCACAGCAGCAATCTCCAAGCAGGAACCTTGGCAATGTTGGAGGCTATGGCATGAATCACAGCAGCAGTCTCCAAGCAGGAACCTTTCTGCGAGCATGTCACCCTGCATGGAATGGCCTCACTCTTGATCTTTCATTATACAGTAGCCCAGGAAAGAAAATCCAGTTGCCTGAGCTTACATGGTGGGCCTGTTCTCCAACATATTAAGCTAGAGAGAGGCAGGGACTGTGCCTTTGAGTTCTGTAGTGGGAGATGATCCCATACCATGATGCAGTACTTTCCCTGCAAATCTCATTAACCAAAAATGAGATAATTCCCCCAAAAGTAATCTAGAATGAAAGATGAAGATTTCTGGAAAAATAAGAATGTAAAATGAGTACTGGGCAGCCAAAGAAAAAAGATGACTGTCTACCAATCTAAGAGAGATACGCATACAAGGAGTAATGACCAATACGATGCCAAGTCACGTTTTTTTGGTAGCTGGGGCTTGGACCCCAAGCTGCAACACAGACGACTCTGGTAGCTCAATTGGACCACATGGAACATCCTTGCTTTTCTAAACTTTTGTATTAATTTTCTAGGACTGCTGTAACCAATTACCATGAAGTGCGTGGCTTAAAACAACAGCAGTGTGTTCTCTCACAGTTCTAGAGGCAGAAGCATGAAGCCAGGTATTGACAGGAGCGTGCTCCCACTGAAGGCTGGAGGAAGGATACTTCCTTGACTCCTAGCATTTGGGGTTGTCGGAAGTCCTTGGGGCTCCCTGGCTTGTAGCTGCCTTGCTTTGATCCCTGCCTCTGTCTTCACATGGCCTTATCTTCTGTGTGTTCATCTCCTCTTCTTACAAGGACGCCAGTCATTGTATTTAGGTCTCACCTTAAACCAGTATAACCTTTTGTTAACTAATTACTTCTGTGAAGAGGCTATTTTCAAATAAGGTCACATTCTGAGGTTCCTGGTGAACACAAATTCTGGGGGGATGCTATTCAAACTACTACAGTTGATTCAGTTTCAAACCAGAGACTCTGGTGAGCTCTGATCCCTTTAATTCCTCCCACCACTTGCTGATACAAGTCTAATGTTTTCTTGCATGCTGGCTACATGGAAGAAATGGAAGCTATGAATTGCAATCATGGCCTGATCTTTTAATGCATTATATAACTCCACTCTCCTTCAAACCTGATCCACTCAGTTACCAGAATTGACCAGATTGGTATGGTTCAGTGGTAAAGAGAAGAGGCTGTAGTGGAACGGCCAAGATTCAAACCCTGGTTTAGGCCAGGCACAGTGGCTCACACCTGTAATCCCAGCACTTTGGGAAGCCGAGGCAAGCGGATCACCTGAGGTCAGGAGTTCAAGACCAGCCTGGCCAACATGGTGAAACCCCATCTCTACTAAAAATACAAAAACTAGCCAGGTATGGTGGCAGGTGCCTGTAATCCCAGCTAGTTGGGAGGCTGAGGCAGGAGAATCTCTGGAACCCAGGAGGCAGAGGTTGCCATGAGCCAAGATCATACCATTGCACTCCAGCCTGGGCAACAAGAGCGAAACTCCGTCTCAAAAAACAAAACAAAAGACAACAAAAAAACCCTGGTTTGACCTTTTTACTATCTGGGTGACACTCCTTGTGTCTTGGCTTTTTTATCCATAAAATGTACTTGATGAAAAACGTACTATTTCATCAGGCTATAGTAGTAAAAGTTAAATGAGAAAATGGATCTAAGTTCTTAGCTCGGTGCCTGGCAAACATAAGCACTAACTCAATGTTGTCGTTATTAATTTGTGTCTTCCTGAGGGAAGTGGGTATGGGAAAGGAGGCTTAAACATGATTCCCCCTCAGACAGGCCTGATGGAGTTTTAATAAAAAACTTGTAGCTTTTTTCTCCCCGCAGTCTTTATGGCCCTCCTCCCTCCTACCCCAGTCTACAGGAAGCCAGGCTGGAATAGAAAACCTAAGAGCAGACCTCATGGTATATGTGCCCTCCTTAACAATCAAGGCTTTGTTACTAGGCCAAGCTTAAGGCTCCCGGCTCTGTTTCCCCATAGGGCGAGTCCTCTCTCAGAGGCACTCTGAGCCCATGTGCAAAGACATTTCAGAGGCCCATCCCATCCATTTACCAGGCACACCTGGATGGGCCTGGGGCTCTAGCTGAGGTCACTGCTATGCCTAGGAACAGCGGAACAGGAAGCTCAGTTATCCCTCAGGCTGGAGACTGCCTGGCTGGGGCACCTGAGGCCGGAGCAGATCCCTGAGGTTGTAAATCAGGGCATGCCAAGATCATCCTAGGAAGAGGATTTGGGCTTCTTTCTGTCTGAAGGCTCCAGTGCCCTGGCTTCATCTAGGGGATGGCAAATAAGACTGGCTTCTCCAGAGTGACACAGGACTGGCCAGGGGCCAAATTGCTATTGATTTTTCTTGCTAGGGTCTGAAGCTGAGATAGGAGATGGCTTTTTGCTTCAGCTCAGGGGAAGGCAGGGGGTTAGGGGGCAGGTGAGGGGTGAGGGGCTCCTTTGCAGGAGCCTGGGCCCCTGGCTGAAGTCACTGGAAGAGAGGGCGCATGTCAGGAGCAGAATAATGACTCTGCAGCCATCATGTGTCATGTGCAATGGAGGATGACCGTGATGGCCCTGTTGCACTCCAGCCAAGGTTCCAGTGGGCTTTTTGTTTTTTTTATAGTTCGCCGAATTATCTTTTAGTGTCTGACTTCACAGTAGGAAAGGGTTTGACACCTCCAGCTGCCTTTCCTCCTTCTGCCAGGATGATGGGAGCTAAGCAGAGCAGAACCACAAGCTCTGTGTTCAGGCTGGCCCCTGTGGCAAGAGTGCAAGTGGGGGCTTGTGAAAGCGATATCTAAGTATTCAAACATTATCCATCCCACTACAAAATGCTATGTAAAATAAGTTCTATCCTCCAACTTGGACAAATGTATCTTCCTAATGCCCTGCAACACCAGGATGGACTTTAGATTTCTTGGGCTCCTTGGTCTTCCACACCCAAAAGTGATCTTGCAGGGAGAGCAGCCCTGACTCCACCCACTCCCCTTCTGTTCCACCCCGGTTCCATTTTGCACTGTGAAGAATGTCCCTCATTCATGCATGCTCGCTCTCTCTCTCTCCCTCTCTGTCTCTCTCTCTCTCTCTCTCGTTTGTGGACACTCCAGCCTGCATATCCATGTCCTTCAAACTCCATGTCCATCCCCACTGTCCTTCAAACAGCTGCCCCTAAGTCAACTCTCAGACTTGGGTGCACATGCTGGTGGGCAGGTTTGGACTTCCAACAAAGAAAAAGGGAAGAGGCCGATGCACATTCTGGAAACAGGATTAGAGCTCCTTGGGCAGAGAAGTAAGGATTCCAGGAACCCAGACTAGGGCCTAGAAGCGGGAGGGCATGGGGCTCAGATGGGCACATCTCTTTGGTCCCATGGACTCCTTAAACATCTGCCCCTTTGAGGAGGCACAAGGCCAGAGGGGACCCTTTGAAGTGGGAGGCCAAGGCAAGACCCTTGTTGCCTGGTTCAAAAGGCTGTTCTGTCCACGATCACAACACCACGAGACTCCAATCTTGTTCTACGATCACAACACCATGGGCACCATGAGATTCCAATCTTGTACCAGTGCTTCATGGTAGAGAGCATGATTTCTGAAGTCTTGGGGAGATGCATCTTTGACTTCTCTACCTTCCCAAGAACAGTTCCCCGGGATAGTAGGGACTGCCTCGGAATTAGGAAAATGAGAGGAGAAAACAGCACCCCAGCCCTGACCCATGCCTTCCTTTTGGGCTTCCCTAGATCAAGGTTCCCTCTGAAGGCAGCTCTCCCCTCCACAACCCATGTGATTTTTGTTGTTTCCTAATCCTCAGCTTGGCAGGCCCCTGAGTGCTGCATCCATATTTTTGTCTGCTCTTTTGTCTGATGAGTTTCTCCCTACATGCCTGAGCTGGCAGCAGCGAGCCTGCGAGATGAAGCTCCTGCCCCTTCACAAGAAGATTCATCATGTTCTTTGAAAAAGCCTTTGCAGCCTTCATTTTTCTCCCGCTTGCCCGCCATCTCCCTCTTTTTTTGGTTCTATTATATATATTTTTTAGCAGCCTTGGTGTTCCCTGCATTTTTTTTTTTTTTTTTTTACCACAAAGTTGACTGTTATGTAACAGTCTCATGGACCTGCCTCCCAGAATCTAAAGTGTCTGTTGCTATAACTACAACGCTCATAAATTCAGCCTCCCTTAAAATTATGCATTTTCCAAACTCCCCAAGTGGAGACTCAGAAGGGTTAGGTTAGCTGGATTTTAAACCATAAAATTCATGTCTGGACCCCCAAATCTGTACTGTATATTTTTAAAACATTTGTAAAGGGACCTGGGTTTCTTTTCATTTCTGCAGACACTTTAAAGGATAAGTTTTATTTCTGCATCTGGAATCACAGACTTTCTCAACTCTCCAGGAAAGAGGTTTTTGCCATACTACCAGATCCTACTGAATCATACTACCAGAAACCCACTGAATAGCGGGGAATGAGAGGAAAGGTGTGACTTGGAACTAGCCAGTGGCTTTTGTGCCCAGTCTGTTTTTCCTGCAATGCTTTGGATTTCTGATTTGAGCTGCATTTCTGGAACTCTGTGTAGGAACCAGGTCATGTATGAGAGGAGCTAAGGGGACCTTGCCAACTGGTAATAAGTGAAAGGAAGGCTGTTCTAAAAGAAACAAGATTGCTGCTACTTCAGGAACCAGGAATCCAATCACTACCCTCCATTCCTGCTGCCACTGCCCTGATCCAAGACACTGGCTTCTCCTCCCGGGTATGTCTCAGTGGCTTCTGTGAGATACCTGTGCCTTTCCCAGCAATATCCATTCTCCTCCTTTTTCGTACAGAACCCCAATTTTGTTGGTGATGGCAATGTACCAAGCTAAAAATTACCTTCCCAGCCTCTCTCAGAGATGAGGGTATGTATTCATTATTCATTGCTGCATAGAAAATTGCCACAAACCTGGCTGCTTAAAACAACGTACGTGGGACTGGGAGCAGTGGCTCACACCTGTAATCCCAGCACTTTGGGAGGCCAAAGCAGGCAGATCACTTGA